>NC_081316.1:104197140-105551426 GCF_026419965.1 Kogia breviceps
GTTTTCCCTCCTTTAATTATACGGCCATAATTAGTTCAGTGAACAATTTCCGTGTTCTAAGGCTGTGTTAGGTTAGTCATGTAACACACAACAAACACCCTTGCTGGAAAACCTCAACCGTCTACACCTCAGATATCGAATTACTGAATATGCTGTTCCACAAAACTGAGCTTTCCATATCATTGAACCTCTCTCTGAAGGCCAAAATTAAAATGAAATGAAATGAAACAAAAACAATTTCCACAAAGCTTGCTGACTTGCCACTTTCTTTGCCCTATGCTCCTATTTAAGGAGGATGACATGAGTTAATGACATACGTCAGACTATGTGGCCCTTTCTCTAAACAATCTCAGCTGTCAGGCTTGTATATGTCCTTGCTGCTTCCCTCCAATGCTGGCTGTCACTTCTTGAAGATAATTCCTTCCTTTATTACTAAGTGCAAGAGCTTTGAGAAAGCTACTGGTGCTAAGACCTTTCCTGCTTACTAATCCAGGATGTTTGAGGTCTCTAGAAACCTAACCTTCACTAAGTGGTGTGTCACTGTGGCATGAGGGGGGTGTAATTTCCCCCTTCATTTGACACTGGAGGAAAGAAAAGTGCACAGACAAAATTTAATTAACAATAATATTTGGCTTAGTTTGACAATAATACTTTGACACTAATAGATATTCTTAGGTAAAAATACACCTTTGAATGTAGGGAGCAAACCAATAAAAAAAATTGGTGACTGACTCTAGTTTGTTATTTAATGTTATTATTATTAGTTCAAACCCATCTATTACTAAGCTATGTATAAAGGCAGGTAAACTGACCATGGAGGATGCTGCAGGATCCAGCTGGAAGTCATTCGCTTTCCCCATGAAGCTCTGATACCGCCCCACGTTCCTAGACTTCTGGCTCATGGTGTGTTGTACTTGTCAGTCTCAGCACTGATTACACTGATAGTTCTATGGTCATTTATTTACAGGGTGGTTTCCTTTTTAAAAAAATTTTGATCTAGGTTCAACTGCTAGCACTGTCAGTTATTAGCTAAACCTTACAAAAGTTACTCAAGCTCTTGAAGCCTCAGGTCTTACACATGTAAAATGGGTCTAAAAATTGTAATTATTGTATCTCCTTGAGAACAGTCATACTATCTTCTTCATCTTTGTATTCCCAAAGCATAATAGAGGGTCAGTTTAGAGAGCAAGTGTTCAATCAATGCTTGTTAGGGGAGTTACTAAGACCTTCACACTGAGGCAGTCTCATTTTTGGAGACAAGTCTCTTAACATCAAAACATTAAGTTGTACCCATATCCCTCATTAAATATAATTGTGAACTTCAAATGAACTTAATTAAGAATTTCCTTAATTTTGCTTTTGAAATGATTAATTCCAATTGTCTGTTGTATTCTGAAGCTAACCATTTGCTTTTCCATGGCTCAGACATTTTCACAAGGTCGAAAAGAAACAGCCCTAGTGCTGTGTCTCCAGTGGTCAACAGAGTAAACAGCCCAGCTTTAAGAAGTTCCTGATGTATATATGTATTGCATCTTCTTTATCCATTCATTTGTTGATGGGCATATATAAAATGGAATACATAAAAAGGAACGAAATGGAGTCATGTGTAGAGACGTGGATGGACCTAGAGACTGTCACACAGAGTGAAGTGAGTCAGGAAGAGAAAAACAAATATCATATGTTAACGCATACATGGGGAACTGAGAAAAATGGTACAGATGAACCGGTTTGCAGGGCAGAAATAGAGACACAGACGTAGAGAACAAATGTATGGACACCAAGGGGGGGGAAAGTGGCGGGGGTGGTGGTGGTGGTGTGATGAATTGGGAGATTGGGATTGACATGTATACGCTAATATGTATAATATAGATAACTAATAAGAACCTGCTGTATAAAAAAATAAATAAAATAAAATTCAAGAAAAACAGAAGTTCCCGATGTTGCGAGGGAGACAGGCATGTGTACGTACAAGGACAGCACAGTGTGGTGACAGTCATAAGCCACAAGGATGCTAATGCACTATGGGAACCTGGAGAAGCCAGGAATGACCCTGTCAGGATGGGGGTGCAAATTCCAGAGAGGATGAAGAAGAGACACTAGAAAGAAGGATCATGGTGTGTTTAGAACAAAGGCAAGAGTGTGATATGCTCTCAAGAGCGCCAGCAAGGGGCGCTTTCTAGAAAGGTCATTAGGTCCAGATATTGAAGGACACTGTATGCCAGGCTAGGGAATTTGCACTTTATCTTGTAATTAATAGGGAGCCATTAAGTGATTTTAATCCAGGGAGTGATATGATCACACCTGTGTTCTGAAAGATAACGTCTGTGCAGAGAGGGAGGGAAGACAGGAGGTAGGAAAAGGCTGGAGCCAAGAAGATCAGTTAAGAGACTTCAGCCACAGAGTACTCGAAGCTGATAAGAGCCAGGTAAGGGAATCCGGAAGGGGGACGGCAGAGCTCAGGGTGGGAGAAGGGAGAGTGAGGAGGAGTGGGGAGCCCTTCCAGGTGAGGCACACTAGTGGGCTTTCAGCTCCATTAAGGGGGCCCTGGGTGTTCCCCAGTCACCTCTGCTCAACTCCAGTTAGTGTCTAGTGGCCTTCTAAGGAAGGGCCAGCAAAGAGCTAACTTTCAAAAGGAGCTGGATGGCAGCGCACACACCCATTCTTATCACCACTGTTGTTCACCACGGAGATGGGTTTTTGCAGCCTCACTTGTACCAAAAACAGAATTAGGGTACCTGGGTGTCCCTCCACCCCTGCAACCCTCACCCCCCATAGAGCCCTGCTATTTCAGTGTGGTCGACCAGTAGTTTTGAAAGTCCCTGAGAGATGATTAAAAAATGAAGAACCTCAAATCACACCAGACTGACTGAGTCAGAATTCTGCGTTTTAACAAGAGACTCTAATCATTCATATGCACATTACAGTTTGAGGAGCTCTGGCCTAGAGTACAGTAATTCTCTCATAATCATAAACATTGAGACTGATGGCTTGCTTAACCAAGGAAGATCACAGAAATGTGTGTTGTTCCTAGACAACAGGTTTCAAGGAAACTAGTGAATCAGTGAGTCGTGGGGTGAAGAAGAACATGAATCCGCACCACCAAGTGAGGCCCATCTCCAGGGAGTAACATGGCTTCTGCAACTTCTTCTATAAAAACCGACTTCAAGTTTGCACGATGACGATAAATTGATGTGAATCGTTCATGAAGTCAATAGGAACTAGAACCTTGGGTTCTTTTTCAAGTTTCACAGAACCTCCACTACACAAATGAAAAGTCCTCTCCCAAAGCAGCTAGCTGACTGAAAGCAAAGCAAACAGATTATTCTGCATGTTCAGCTGCAAAGAAAACGACTGCTTCCAGCTGGTGCTCCCACACGCGGTGGGTTTTGTAAGTTCGCGTGCTGCACTCCGGTTAATTTTTGCTCCTTTGGTTTCATTGTTACTGTATGTTTTGTGCTCCTGTGTGTTGAGCCAGTGAAGACAAAACAACAAATAGGGAAATAAAGCAAGCAGTCCAAAATGAAAACTGAAAGAGGCAGCCCAGGTTTGTTACGAAAGTGATGAGATTCAACTATACTATCTGAAGGGAAGGGAAAAAAATAATCTGTACTAACCCATTACAGCAGACTTTTTCACTCTGTGTCCAGGACATAAAATTTGCTGCGAAAGCACTATTTACAATAGCCAGGACATTGAAGCAACCTAAGGGTCCATCAACAGATGAATGGATAAAGATGTGGCACATACATACAATGGAGTATTACTCAGCCATAAAGAGAAACGAAATTGGGTTATTTGTAGTGAGATGGATGGACCTACAGTCTGTCATACAGAGTGAAGTAAGTCAGAAAGAGAAAAACAAATACCATATGCCAACACATATATATATGGAATCTTAAAAAAAAAAAAAGGTTCTGAAGAACCTAGGGGCAGGACAGGGAAAAGATGCAGACGTAGAGAATGGACTTGAGGACACGGGGAGGGGGAAGGGTAAGCTGGGACGAAGTAAGAGAGTGGCATGGACATATATACACTACCAAATGTAAAATAGATAGCTAGTGGGAAGCAGCTGCATGGCACAGGGAGATCAGCTAGGTGCTTTGTGACCACCTAGAGGGGTGGGATAGGGAGGGTGGGAGGGAGACTCAAGAGGGAGGAGATATGGGGATATATGTATATGTGGAGCTGATTCACTTTGTTATACAGCAGCAACTAACACAAAAATGTAAAGCAATTATACTCCAATAAAGATATTAAAATAAAATTATACTCCAGTAAAGATGTTAAAATAAAATAAAATAAAATTCTGGGTACTCTGGGAACACCCAGAAACTGGAATTGTGAAAAAAAATTTGCTGCAAAACTGTAGGTAATGACATAAACAGAGGTTTAAGGGAAATAATAAGAGTCATAAGCTGTAGGCAGAAATAAGCAGACACAGAAAGAGCCTCGTAGAATGCTCAGGGGGAGAAAAGGTAAACAAGAGTTTCACTTTTACACTGCCTCTTAATGAACATCCATGGATCAGCCTGGAGCGGATTCTAGAGTGAATGTGCCTTGCCTTCCGGATGCAAGCTAACAGCATCCTTAGCAGCAGCTCACAGGAGGAAATGACACTTACCTTGAAAGCAAAGAAGCAAAGAGGTTTCGCCTAAGTGTAAGAACCTCAGCTTAGAGAGGTTCTCTCCTATCATGCTGAAACTTAAGTATATAAAGTTTAGAATTTCAACCATTGTGTAAGTTTCCTAATAAACTTTTCTAATTTTATTTTATTTTTTTGGTGGGTGGAAGAGAGGCTGGAGCCGCACAACGGTCACTGCCACGATCTAGTTTCTGTTCTTCCTGTTCCTTAATACATGGCGATTGCAATTGGTTCGCACTTCATTCCCCTAACCAACGTGTTCCTATATGAAAGTTTTCAGGATTTTTACTCCTGGCGTACCCAGATGCCTTTCCTGCAGTGGGAGAATATCTCTGAAGGGTTTTCTGCTGGGTTACTAAAGTGCAGTTTCAGAGAGAATAATGTTCTGAATTTCAGTCTCTTAAAAAAAAGTCATTGGGTTTACGGGCAGTCACGCTTGTCACATTTAGCGTGTGAATTACGTACTTCGTGGAAACACAGTTAAACTGCCGCAGTTGTGCACAGCCTTAATTTCTGCAGAGAAAAGACCAACAATTGGGGAACTTTATTACTACTAGTTTTCATTATTAAGAAGCCAAAATCAACCCTCCTCACATTATAAGGTAGTTTTTCTTTTTAAAAAAGTTTTTTTTTTTCTTATATAAAGAAAAAGAAAAAAAGAACACCTCCAATGGGCTACTTGCTGTTCTATTCACTTTTTAGATTTGTCAACTTTTGAGTGACTGCCAGCATCAGGGACTCTTTGTAACACCTTGTACTTGGGATAGAATAAAAACATGAAATGATTAAAAATACTGTGAGTGTAACTGCAGAAGTGACTATATATTCTGGGCCCTAAGGAAGGCCGTTTCTTTGCAGAATCAGACAGACTCCATTTATGTTATTAAATTGTAGCACTATTCACTGTCCAGGCTGGAAGCTTCCCGACCTGTCAAAGGCACTAATATCGACATGTCCAAAGCACACATTAGAACTTTAACCTTTAGAATGCTGGTATCCTCTAGCCTTGCAATTCAGAGTGTAGGAATTAGACATCCAGTCCTATGACATGGCATTGCTTACATGTCACAAATGTCTATCCGTCAAAAAATGTTTCTTTTTCCTAGCAATTCACCTGAGAGTCAAAAAGAGTATGAGGAGTGTAGAGTTTGTAAGCAGAATACATTATTAATATAAATGGTAAGGCTAAATACTATTAATAATTTTTAAAAAATACCAATTAAATGCTGCTTCTTTGAACCCCAGCTCTGTGGCAGGCACTCTTTTGGGTGTTTTGCCACACCCGTGGTTCTCAACTTGTTTTGGCATGCATCAGAATCCTGGGCCCTACCCTGTGGTTTTTAATTCGGCAGGTCTGGGGTGGGGCCCAAGGATTTGCATTTCTAGTAAATTCCCAGGCGATGTTTTGCTGCTACCCTAGGGACCACACTTTTGAGAACTGGCACACATCACCTTATTGAATCCTTCACTGTGTCCGTTTTATAGGTGAGGAAACTGAGGCTCAGAGAGGGGCTCTGCCACTTAATGGCTGTATACATTTGGGCAAGATACTTAACTTTCTCAGGTCTCTGTGAGGGTGAGCATTCCCATTAGGACTTTTCCCATGGCCAAATCTTGTCCTTTCTATCTAAATGTCCCCCTGACTTTATCCGAATGTTAATCCATGTCCCTTTTCTACCGCCCATTACTAGTACCATATCAGCTCAGATTTATGATCTGCCAGCCGTGTTGTGATTAGATGTCATCCCTGTCTTTCTCTTACTCCGATATTGATAGATAAAATTCTGTGGTGATGCATCACCTGCCCTTTCAAAGGTTACTGCCAGCAGATGCTAGGAATCAATACAGTTCTTATCTGTCACAAACCACAAGAAAAGCATGGTAAACAAGGCTCAATGAAAGGCCTGCGAACAGGTCAAAGAGAGAATCCCAGCTGCACCGTGTCACCAGTTTTTGTTTCCCTACCGAGTCCAGAACCTGGCTTTGGCTCTCAACTATCCGTTTAAGGTTTGGACCATATAATATAGTGGGGCTCAGAACTAGGCCCTGGGTCCAACACCATCTCTGGTGACCCTTGACATGGACACTGCGGGGTGAGGCCAAAAGGCTAAAAATCTACTTTTATTATAACACGCGACCAAGATCGGTAAGATATTTGAGCTCTTTGGAGGCAAAGGCTAAATAAATCTAAGGAGATACGGTAGGTTCACATATTTTTTGTTTTCTCCATCCATCTTTCAATAGGTAGAGTCTTAGTTTGAGTGAAAGTGAAGATAAAAAGCACTATATATATATATATATATATATATATATATATATACACACACACACATATATATCACATATATATATTTTAAATGCAAACATCTAGTTATAGATGTCCTAGAAACCTTTTTATTTTTTTTAAAGAGGAGGCAAGTTAATTTTCTAACTTGATTTTTCTTCCCCAAGGGCAAGTTGCTTTATCTACAGAAAAAAGCAGGTCTAGGGTCCCCACCTGCCTGTTAGAAGTCTGCCCCTTTAAGTCTGAGTACAGCCCAAGTGGAGCTAAAGGAAGGGTTCCTCAAAAGACTACAAGCAAAAATCATGCCATCCAAAGATCTCCTGGACTCTTCTGCATCACTGCCTCCCTCTCCCACTGCTGGACCTATGCCTCTCCCCTCCTCATTCCACCTTGGTTCTAGCCTCCCATTTGCTCAGTTCTGTCTTGAACTCTGGTGCCTTTATCAACTGACTTGCTTCTCCATCATTTGCTCCATTTTCAAGATGACAGCTCTTCTTCCCCCTCTTGTTTGCACGTGCTTAGACTGACCTCTCTGGCTTGGTCTTAGGACAGCCTCTAATGATCTAGGGATACAGAATGAGTCAGGGGCAGGCTGGGCTTAGCATTTTAAGAACTGTTCCCTTCCTTGGTTTGAAACCTAAGCATATTGTATCAAGAAGCTCCCAGTGTGGCCAGGGGGCTTCTACTTTGTGCCTGATGGCCTGAGTGGCCTAGGGCAGACCTAAGTTTTCAGGATAACGATGGGCACAGTTGCTCACAGTAGGTGAGATAGTCACATGAGAATGACCAACACCGATAAATGAGGGACCATGCTTATTTACCAGGTTGTAACTGATTTTAAGAAGAAGATTTCCAAATGCTTTTTTTTTTTTTTTTTTTTTGCGGTATGCGGGCCTCTCACTGTTGTGGCCTCTCCCGTTGCGGAGCACAGGCTCCGGACGCACAGGCTCAGCGGCCATGGCTCACGGGCTTAGTTGCTCCGCGGCATGTGGGATCTTCCCGGACCGGGGCACGAACCCGTGACCCCTGCATCGGCAGGCGGATTCTCAACCACTGCGCCACCAGGGAAGCCCTCCAAATGCTTTTAATGAGACTATCCGTACTTTTTAGGAATTTGCAATGTAGAATTCACTCACTTGCTAAACAGGCCAAATACTTTTCAATGCTTGAGATTTACAAGCCGTGAGAGAGGAGCCATGAGGTGGGCTAAGTGTCCTGAGGGTGACCTATTATGCACGCAATGTTTTTTTCCTACACAAAACCATCAAAGACGTTATTTAAAAGCATTCTGAGAAATGGTGCACAAAAATGAAGCTAATATAAACTTATTATTTATGCCACACAAGAAGAATGAGGCCAGCTTTCCTGAGAATCCTCCGGAAGGATTCTCATCTTACTGAAAGCACTGGTTATTCAACGACTGCATTAGGAGTCCTGGGACCTCTACCTGACCACTTTAAAGAATTAATACCCTTCTCAAAAATTTAACTTGTATTCTCACTATAAAAATTACACATACTCATGGAAGAAAAAGTAAAATAAAGTATAAACAAAAAAAATACCACAACTCTGAGATAATTATTAATATTTTAGTATATTCCTTTCCATATACGGGACATGCGTGTGTGTGTGTGTGTACGTGTGTGTGTGCTCGCGCATGTGTGTGTGTATAAAATTCTTAATTACTGTATTATGGCACATCATGTAAGTATACCAGAAAAGTAATTTAGACATCCTGCTCTTGTTATATATTCAGATTGTTTCTAAGTTTTATGATTCTAACAAATGCTGCAATGAAAATCCTTCTGCAAATACGTTTGTTCTGATTTCCACGTATATCAAGAACATCTTTTTAACATCATAAATTTCATGCACTCCAGTATAGTTTTACTATTCCATTTTTTCAAAATCACAGCAGCATCTATATACTCTATGTTACATATTTTTTGTTGCTAAATATCACTCAAAGTAATAGTGATTCCGACCCAAAGGAATTTGAGGCCCCTCTGACCTCATACAAAAACTCTTTGCATCTCTCAGGATCTGAGGCACGCAAAAACACTTATGACACTATTCTTACTTTTAAGGCATTCAGAAACTAAGAAGATGAAATCAACTTCAAAATTAAGGCCATGAGTACGTCATTACTACAGAGAACACTGAACACACTTTAAACGAAAGACTAAACAATGGGTTTACTCATATTACAAAGAATGACCAGGGAACCCTTACAGTCTTTCACAACTGGGTTAAGTACCACTCCTAAGTGCTCCCATAAGTACACCACTTGTCTTATTTCAGCACCTGTTTAAACCTTCACATGCCCCACTAAGCTGTGATACTAACAGAAGTGATGACCAAATATTTCCTCTGACCAAGGCATTGTATCAAGCTCTGCAAAGGAAGAGGATGCACGTATGTATCTTTTACACCACCACCATATCCTCAGGATTCCATACAGTGTCTGGCAGCAAATATTTGCTGAATGAATGAACGAATAAATTGTAGCGCCTTAACTATACTTACACTCCTACTTCCCTATCGATACTTTTGAGCTTTAAGCTTTTTCGGCTGGCAATAAGATACTGGAATGTCCCCCCTGGGCAGAAACCGTTCCGAGCAAACAAGTATGGCGGGGGATGAGACCTCGAGCAAACCAGTATGGCGGGTGATAAGAATGATTAAGCCAGAGTTTAAAGGTCGCCCTAGCCAACCATAACTCATGTGACTCAACCCCCCACCACAAAAACACGAAAATGTAAAGTAGGCATCCGACAGCCAACCAATCAAGGAACTAGAGCCAAGTCCCCACTCCGGTCCGGAACAAACAAACCAATGAGAAAAAAACCCTTCATATATCCACACTTTGCATAATGAAAAATGAAAGCTATAAAATGTATGTGATTCCGCTTGGGGGGGGTTCCTCTTCGGCCTCCTGCGTGAGGACCAAGGAACCCCGGTGCACCGGCTCCTAATAAACCTCTTGCGTGTTGCAGCGACTCTCGACTCTTGGCGGTTCTTGGGCGAGCTGGGATCCTTCGGAGACCGTGCAGGTCTAACAAAATGAGTGAATAAAAGAGAATTCAATTGACCATTTCTTTACCTTAAGCTTTCTATGCCCTTGAGGTGTCATTTTCTTAGCATTTTATTTGGAAATACTTTAAGACTTACAGAAAAGTTGCAAAAATAGTACAGAGAGCTCTCATAAACTCCTTTCCCCTAATGTGAACATGGCACAATTATCAAAACTATAAAATTGACACTAAATACTACCACATCACCTGGACAGTCTGAAGAGTACTGGTCAGCTATTTTGTATGTCCCTCCATTTAGGTTTGATTAACGTTTTCCCGTAAATGGTTTGAGGTCATGGATCTGGGGGAAGAATACCACAGAGGTCATGTACCCTTCTCACATCACAAGAGAATAGACACGATATCAGTTTCTACTGGTGATGTTAACCTTGGCCACTTGGCTACGGTGACATATGGAAGCTTTCACCACTGGAAAATAATTATTCTTCCCTTTCCATTTGTTAGAATTGGAGTCACTAAAGTTCAGCCCACGCTCCTGGGGAGAGGAATTCAGCTCCACCTCCTAGAGGGAGAAATCTAAAGAATTTGTGGATATATGTACATGTTCAAATCACTAGAGCAATAAATATTTGGGGGGGAGATACTTTGAGGCTATGCAACTATCCTGTTTTCAACTTTCGCTCATTAATTTTAGCATTCATGGATGGATCTTCCCTGTAGCAATCACTAATATGGTGTTCAAGTGGTAATTTTTTATCCTCCCACTCCTTTAACTGAAGTTCTTGTGTGTAGAAGAGCTTTCCCTTTTTTCCTATCTATCTATTTATTTTTTTATTCAGTCATTTATTTATATTAGTATGGACTCAAATGGATGTTTACTTTATTCTTTGGCTTTAATCTGATAACTAGCATGATTAATATTATTGTGCAAATTGTTCCGCCTTGCCATTGGGAGCTCTCTCTATTACATTCAGCACAACAAAATTAGGGAGAACTTTAAAAGTTACCAGGAACCAGTAGAAATAGGCAAACAATGAAAAAGACAGAACAGAAAAAGAGTCAACTGAGCAACATTTTTGAAACAGATCTTAGAAAAAGATAAGGAAAGGAAAAGTACATGCTTCAAAATAAGAACAACAATAGCAAAAGATCTGGGAATCTGCTGTAATACTATGTTTATATAAACCTTTTCTAATTCTAGTGCGAAGGACCATTTACATTCTTATAAGGCAGCTGGGAGGTAAGGGCACACTAATAGGAGGAAGATGAGACAGAGAGTCAAATTCTAAGAGACTCAGATGCTCACTGCAGACTGCAGCCTCCACCCTGTATGTTTAAATACCACTCAGTTAGGATCAACATTCATTTTTTATTAATGCTCTTCTGAGACAACGGCTCTTTTATCTGCGTTTTATCTTCCAGCTACATTAAGACCAAGGACACTCCCACAGAAGATATAAAAGAGGAGACCCTGATGAATTGGGAGTTTAAAATACAAATGGAACTTCGTCTGTCTTGACTTGTTTTATTAACATCTGAAGGTTGATTTATAGCAGATTAGCAGGCAGCAGAGAACTGTGAAATCACTTTACTTAACATACACCATTAGAAAGAACAAACATTCAAAAATGGCTCCCTTCTATGGGCTAATATATGGCGCACTCAGTTCTAAAATAGTCACCTTCATCTCTGTCACCTATTGCAGTGACCAAGGACAGGTGTACCCTATCTCAAGACCACAGAAAAACATTCTGTGCAAAACGCTGGCTTAAGAGACCTAGTGTTTCCACAAACACAATGAAAGCTCCTGTACAAGGATATGTGTGGTAGGAATGGTGAAGTCAGATGGATCTAGGCTCAAATCCTCTTTCGACTTGTGAAGCTTTTGTGACCTTGAGTAAGTAATTTCACCTGAGCCTCCATTTTGTCATCTACAGAAATGGAACTATTAAGACAAATATTGTATGGTATTGCTTATATGTGGAATTTTTTAAAACAATGATATAAATGAACTTATATACAAAACAGAAATAGACCCACAGACATAGAAAACAAACTTGTGGTTACCAAGGGGGAAAGAGGGGGAGGGATAAATTAGGAGTTGGGGATAAACATATACACACTGCTATGTATAAAATAGATAACCAGCAAGGACCTACTGTATAGCACAGGGACCTATATGCAATATTTTGTAATCACCTATAAGGGAAAAGAATCTGGAAAAGAATATATCTGTATACCTATCTATCTATCTATCTATCTGAATCGCTTTGCTGTATACCTGAAACTAACACAACATTGTAAATCAACTATACTTCAATTAAAAAAAAAAAAATGAACCATTGCAGAAGACTATTGTGAAGATTAAATGAGAGAATGACTGTGCCCAGGGCCTGACGATATAAGGGTTCAATAAACACTGGAGATTGTATGAAAATGATGATTTCTCTTACTATCCTCATTTCCTAAAAAACGAGGATAAGCTGCAAGTGGGGTGACCTTACCAAATAAGAATGCCACGGAGGTAAGCAAATGGTTGCACTTCTCCATCTCTTAGGAAGGAAATGGATACATTTGCAAACCATTACCTTAGTAATGCAAAGCCAGTCAGCATTAAGGAAAATTAACGGCATTCAGTAGACTGTGTTTGCACTTGAAACGAAGTAGACTAGACAGCCTCGGCTTTATCTGGAGAATAATGGTCTGATAATTTTTTAAAACCGAGGAATCCTAACATCTTCTTGTTTTTAGGAATTCAATACCAATATTGAAATTTTCCTCTTTTCTCCTAAGAAAAAACTGAGTCTAACCTCTTCGAGGGAAGGAACTTGTGTGTTTTGTTCTTGGCTCCTTCTCCAGTGCCTAGAATAGTGTCTGGCTCTTTTTCTTAAAAAATTTATTCTAGGGCTTCCCTGGTGGCGCGGTGGTTGGGAGGCAGCCTGCCGATGCAGGGGACGCGGGTTCGTGCCCCGGTCCGGGAAGATCCCACATGCCACGGAGCGGCTGGGCCCGTGAGCCATGGCCGCTGAGCCTGCGTCCGGAGCCTGTGCTCCGCAACGGGAGAGGCCACAGTAGTGAGAGGCCCCCGTACGGGGCGGGGGGGGGGGAATTATTCTATTGAAGTATAGTTGACTTACAGTGTTGTGTTAATTTCGGCTGTACAGCAAAGTGGTTCAGTTATACATATATATGCATTCTTTTTCATATTCTTTTCCATATGGTTTATCACAGGACATTAAATATAGTTCCCTGTACTACACAGTAGGACCTTGTTGTTCATCCATGCTACATATAATAGTTTGCATCTGCTCATCCAAACTCTCAATCCATCCCTCCCTCTTGGCCACCACAAGTCTGTTCTCTATGTCTGTGAGTCTGTTCCTGTTTTGTGGATAAGTTCATTTGTGTCATATTTTAGATTCCGCATATAAGTGATATCATATGGTATTTGTCTTTCTCCTTCTGATTTACTTCACTGAGTATGATCATCTCTAGGTCCATTCATGTTGCTGCAAATGAGAATAATGCCTGGCTCTTAATCTTCCTGGGCCTCTGTGTCTTATGCCAAATCCAGGCACCGTGGCTGGTCCATTCCCACTGTTGTATTTTTTTAAGCTCCTACAGTTTCATCACTGCTCACAGCAGTCACTGAGTGCTGTTTCTACCCATATGGAAATGCTTTTCTGAACCTATTTCTTATGTTCGTACATGCCTCAGCACTGATCCCTCATAAAACTGTGAAAAAGATTTCCTCCTCTCCGCCATTGACCACACCTCCCTGTGCCATAGCACAAATGCTCCTCCTACAGTACAGATTGTCTTATCAGATGACTTTGGGGACAGCAGTTCATTGGTCAAAAACAGGACATTGTGGGGAAGCACAGAAAAAAAAAAAAATTTTTTTTTTTTTTTAATGAAGCTGTTCTTACTACCTCGATCCTTTCTAGGGTTGCATTTACTTTTTTTTTTTTTTTTTTTTTACATGCTGTAAATATTTTATTTTAATTTAAAACATATAGCTGTACTTTCACTGACCAACCTCTTGGTATAAAATCCAAGGCTTTTCTTCCAAATGGTTTGAGAATCAGTGAGGTTGCTTCTTGGTGAGCATGTAACTCAACTAGCAGGACGGTGTCCTTAAATCGTGGTCTCTGGACCACAGTCTAACATCACAAGGAAAACTTGTTAGAAATCGAATTCTCAGGCTCCCATCCAGACCTACTAAATCAGCAACTCTCTGGGTGGGGCCCAGCAATCTGTTTCAGTAAGCTTCCAGGTGAGTCTGATGTCTCCTGAAGTTTGAGCAGCTCTGTGGTGAGAGATGAGACCTACTCGTGTAGATGAGTAGCATCCACCTGCCAACGTCCAGTGTGTCGTGAGCATCAGCCAATAGGATGTGCAGAGTGCCTGGGTCCACTGGTTTACTACTCCAGCGAACCTGTTACTGTACTTAAACACAGCGTTAGTCAGCTGTGCCTTAGTGTCAGGCAACTGTCCTTCAGAGTGGCTTCCGCGGATGCTGTTCATAGCTGCGAAACGTAACATCTCTGAACCATAACTAACATTCACAACTCCCAGTTTTTCTGGTTCTCAGCTGGGATCGCTGCACAAGGCTTACTGTGTTACCCTACTCTGCCTCTGGCCTCCTGTTAATCATTTGTAGGGGAGATGAGAGAAGCAGCCAGTCATCTTGACTGCTATGTCTGCATCCATCAGCCAGTGAAACCCAGTGGGGGTGGTGGACTCACACCCCCAGCCACGGAGGACTGGACCACAGAGGAGGTTGGATACCTCCCCATGAAGCACACCACAACGTACACTGTGTGTTGTCTTTCATATTTACCAACTCAGTGCCTGCTCTATGCAAACCAAAGAACAGCACTCTTTCTTCTACTACTTGCTAATTTATAGCCACATGAGTATAAACATTTTCCTGGGTTCTTTTATCATTCATAACTTTGTTCTGTCAGTAATATCTGTCATCCTTTGTAGTTCGGTAAGCTCTTTCAAAGCTGAGATATCTTTATTTCTAAATGGAATCTGAGATGAATTTTGATAAACATGCATTTTGTATCTTAATAAAAAAGGGATTTTCCCCCGTAACTACCCGAATATATAAATGCTTAAAAAGTTTCTGAAACCTGCCTTTGCATCTTACATTGAAAATTCAATGTCAAAATAATATTAAGAATACACAAAACTGTAGGAAATTGTTTTAACCATGATGTGATAAATAATAAATCAGAATACAAGTTACTCTGCAATTATGGGTTTTCTCCATTCTTTAAGCTTCTTGCCTGTTCCACCTCAGTGGATCGACAGCCCTTTAGTTTAACAATTATGCACAGAGGCAATCTTGTTAGGACTTGATAAAACACTGTCACTGTCTTTGTCCCTGCCATGCAAAGATGCTACAGTAAAAGCTATAATGTACCAAGCTGCCTGCACTAAGGCGATGTGCCCAAACAAGAAAGTTCAAAGCAGAGTTGCAATGGATTGAATATAATTTGAAGTGCTGGAGGGCTAATGTAGGCGACATCGCCCAAATATGACTTTGTCTGTAGGGGACCCTCCAAAATTATAGCTTAGACTAACCTTTAGCTGGTTGGGCTGGCTGGTCCACCGTGTCCCCTTTTGGAAGCTTATGCGTTTCAGGTGTGGAGTCTTTTCCAAAAGCCAAGAGCTGCATTTTGAGCAGTGCAGTCTCAGCCGAGGCCAGCCAGTCCACTGTCTCCTTGAGGGATATTTACTTACATATTTAGTTCAAATTTACAGTACCTGGCTTGCGAATGAAATGCCACTTAAGAGGAGAATGCCATACCATTGTGGGAAATAAATCAAACAAGCACTTCTTATTTTAGCATACGCTGGAAATCACACATGGTGAAAGTTGTATGTAGGTTACCTGCCCAACAGAAACACGAGCTACCCCTCTCAGTGCCTTTCCCTGGCTACTACTCAAACTAACCTAACATTGCTTTCTTCCACCCAAGTCTCCTTACTGAAGAAACCAATTAACCCCTTTGATTCCTTAAAAGAATATGATGACTAGAAGGCAACCGAGCTGGGTGGAAAGTTTAACCTTTGAGAAGAACGCTTTCAAAAGAAGTAAGATTAGGAATAGCCCCCTTGGAGGTCAGAACTGTGTTTATGACACGGTCATGGGGCTGAGTTCAAACCTCAAGGGAGCAAAACTCAGTAACTGAGGTTGGTCTTGTAAGCAGAGGGTTATTAACCTCTGAGAATATATTGTTAACACATAGCAAACTCAGAGAAGTGGTGATGTCACATAGCGGCTCCCTTCTGCGATGGTTTCACGGAATCATCTTTCAGTAAGTCTTTACTAAGAATTGTCTTGCCAGTGGTGTTGATGGGTTTGCACTGTATCATCACACCGCTGGCCTTTCAGGTGACAGCCCACACATCTGGGGGTCACCTGCCTGGAGGTAAGAGGCTGATGACTGGAATTCTCAGCTGTGGATACATGCTCACAATTCAGAGATGCTCTATGTCCTTTGAAGACGTTCCTGAATTTTACATTTGAGCTTTGGGTCCACTTGGTCTGGCCACTGTACTAAAATATTTGCAGACCTAGGGATATGTATTTCAGCTTGGGAGGTGGGAAAGCTGCTAGAAAACACTGGAGGCTTATTCTCAGAATATCCTCTTCATGCAAAGGGAAAAAAAAAAAAAAAATCCTCACCATCACAATAAAGCCAGTCTCTCTCTCTCTCTCTCTTAGCTGTCTCCTCAGTCGGTCTTAAGAGTACCTATTAGGGCCAGGGAAGGGGCCACCAAAGACCTCGGGCTCTGTGCTCGGTAAAAAAGCCCCAGGTCTGGGAGGAGCAAAGGACCCCCGGCCCCTGGCTCAGCGCTCTGGAAGCACTATTTAGAGGACCCGGAGCCAGGCCCAGCACTGCGTCCATTTATTGTCTGCACATTTTCTTCTTTGCTTTCTTGATGAAACTGTCAATCTTCATAACGGTGTTAGCAATCATAGGGATGTGCTACGAAGCAGCTTTAAAGGCATCTGAGAAAGAGAAAACCTGTGCTCTCCTGGTCCTGAGCCCCTCTTTAGAGTCAGTTACCTGTGATACGGTTGGGCATTCTGACTCGTACGGAGGACGAGAAATTTGACTTGGCGAGTCAAACTGCCACCAACTCCACAGGACACGTGGGACCCCCAAGCTGCCCTCCTTTCAGTCCCTCACGTGGGTAGATCCTGACATCACATCACTGCCCCATTCTGGTTGGCTGCACTGACCAGCAGGGGTGTGAAAATGCTTGGGTATCACATAGGGACTGGTATTTTGGGATGCTCTGGCTCAAAGTATTTCTCTCCCTTAACATGGCTCCTAGACTGGCGATCCAAGAATAACTATGCCCCCCACGGGACTTCCCTGGCAGTCCAGTGGTGAGGACTTGGCGTTTTCACTGCCGTGCCCTGGGTTCAATCCCTGGTCGGGGAACTAAGATCCCACAAGCTGTGCGGTGCGGCCAAAAGAAAGAAAGAAAGAAAGAATTAACTATCCCCACACATGATCTAGCATTGTGGTGTGACGTCAGTCCGATGTGCTGGCATTCAAGCAAACCCAAACTAACCCAGTGGCCCACACCGTGCTCCTGTGAAATGTTGATACGGCAGGAAAGGACCCCAAGTGGTCAATGAGCGCTCCGCAACTCTCTAAATTCCCCCTAACTACCGTCAGAAACAAACCGCAGACCTCAGAGAGCCTGGCGTTTCTTCCCAGGGCAACTCTACACCAGCAGCTTCCCTCAGTCAAGCGGGCAAATCATCAGACTGCAGCCGGCTTCAATGTCTCCTTTGTAGGCCCTCCATTTCCGCCATTTAGGTCTCCTAAATTGTAAACCATTCAAAGGCAAAGTGAGATTGGTGCCCCCAGTTAGATATTCTTGAAAACCAGGAGCCGTACTACACATTCAAAAAAAGAAAACGGCTCAGTACGTACTCTGCGGGGTTCTCCAAACGGCAGGTGACGCCACACACCATCCGTGATGCAAAATCTAAAGGCACTGGGGTGGGCGGTGGGGAGGAGAGAGCAGAGCTGGGGCCTCCACTCTGACTCCAAACCACAGAAGCCAAGAAATTCAGATTCAGAACTGCAAAGCAGCATGAGGTTTCACAAGCAATAATACCTATCAGGTCACGTGACTTAAAGCATCTGTCACCAGCCAAGCCTGCTTACTCTCTGCACAGTGGAAGAACCCGTGCCCACTGGTGCACAGCTGGACTGGAGCCCCCAGAAGGAAAGTTAGGTCCCTCTGGATTTTATGAGGCTTTTAAGGAACAACGTCTCTGCTCTAGTATCTTTTTTTTTTTTTTTTTCCAGTACGCGGGCCTCTCACTGTTGCGGCCTCTCCCGTTGCGGAGCACAGGCTCCGGACGCGCTGGCTCAGCGGCCATGGCTCACGGGCCCAGCCGCTCCGCGGCATGTGGGATCTTCCCGGACCGGGGCACGAACCCGTGTCCCCTGCATCGGCAGGCGGATTCTCAACCACTGCGCCACCAGGGAAGCCCTCTGCTCTAGTATCTTAGAAAGAAAGTTGACTGCACCAAAATAGGCCATTTGTCAGGCAGTTACGTGCTGTATTTTTCCTGCTGGAAATTATGCCTTCTTCGATGAGGGTTTAGGTGATGAAGGGGATTTGTGTAGAAGTGTGCAGGAGTTAGCTCCCACGATTTCCTTCTCAGATACATCCCCAAAGGGACATGCATTTAAGTAGCACAGCAGGCCAGTGTGACCAAAATGACAGTGCTCTTTCCAATTTATACTTCTAAAAGAGAATAAGCAGACACAATAACAAAAGCCTTTAGTCTAGATTTCATATCAGACACTTTGATTAACAGTGGCCTGAAGGGCAACATATTTATAAGTTTTAAGTCTCTCCTGCAACACAAACTGTCCTGATTTATCCCTATGATAAAGGCAGTTCTGAGAGCTCCTTTACCATATTTATTATTTTACGGAGGGGGAAAAATGTTGATTCAGCCCTCAGTCTGCAACTGTTGGAGTTATAAATGTTGGTAAGAGACCAGTGCTGATGTCTATAAATATTAATCTATTTGTCATAAGTCCTGGGTGGCCCCTTCCCCTTTTCTTCCAGAATATTTCCCCCTTATTCTTGCTGCACCTACAGGATTTGCTTTATTGGCGACTGGAAAGGGTAGCCTCTTTGAAGCCCGTTACTGACTGGGTAGGTGATGGTCCAATAAAGCTCCAGTTCAATGTTTATTTAAAAGAAAGCTCTATGGACAAATGTCGATACCTCTTTTATTAACTGATAAACAGGCACTCTTATCTGCCTGTATGTACTCCGTACTCTCACCTCTACTCCCAATAAAAACTTCAGTATGGAGTACAATCTAAGATGATTAAGTTCCTTTATTTAAAATAGAATCCTCCTTACTTTGACCCTTGAATTAAAAAAAAAAAAAAAAAACGCTCCCACCTTCTCTAAAATCCCGTTTTCTTGGTTTAAGACACAGTTAATAAATCATTTTGGGGACACACCTCAAGTTGCTGCTTCCTTCAGCTACCTGTGAACCATTGGGAGTTTATCCATTAGCAGGTATGAAAAACATCTGAATACAAGCACCAGCCTGTGTTTGTTGACAGTGTCAAAGTGAACCGTTCATTAGCATTTGTGAGAAACGACCAAGTCACCAAAGGGTATTAAGCCAACCTAGATGAGGCACAGAGGCTCGTGGACTGATGTGCTAATTCACTGTCCTGGATTAAACACCAGAGGCAGGTCCTTAGTAGAGCTTCATTGTCACTGGGCTAAGCACCGGGTTACAAATGCATGCCTTCCCAAGAGGTAAAGGGCCAAGATATATAATTAGAGCCATTGCCAAATAATTAAATTGAAGTTCTTCTACATGTAAGATTTTGGGCTAGGTACAGTCAACTATTTACTCTGTATTGCTGTATATGTGTACCCATTATAGGTGAACACAGGTTATAATCTTCTCTATTCAAAGAAGTCCTTCTTGGAGATGGAGACTCTTAAGAGAGACTCTACAATACAAAGAGACTAAGGATTTTCAAGGCAGTTTTCAGAAGTTTCACTAATACCATTCTTGGCTAAATTAGAAAAATGCTTGGCATAAACACTATATGTGCTGGTTGGATTGGCTGCCAAAGACCCACTGAGATGTGGTATTCCATGTGGATATGCATCTTTAATTAGTCTCAATAGATTTTATATGTATTCAACATTAATCTATACCACCTGTCCCAGACTAAAAGCATGAAAATGGTTCTTCTTAACCACTCTTCCCCAGAAAATTATTCTGTCCCTTCTTCCAATAAATTCTGAAGGCTCTCTGGAAGGTCTTAAAAATGTTGGTTTAGCAACACTTCTTCTATTATAGATTTTTTTTACGAACTTGCGAAGACTATTGCTCTGTGATTTTGTTAAAGGCAAAAGAAAGCAGTTCAAAGATGCGTTATTAAAATCCTGACCTGAGACACCAGCCACAGTCTCACACCTGCATTTTAATTGTAGTCATTGCATTTCTCATTTCTATTAAGCCTCCTAGCCAAGGGATTATATTCAGCTGCAACATGTCTTCAGCTGTTGTATCCCAGCTCAGAAATCGGTTTTTTGAGCTCTCTCACTCTAAACAGATTTTTTTTTTTTTTTGGCTTATTATCAACTAGTTCCCTTGAGTTTCAGGTTTAGTCAAGTGCATATAAATAACTGGTGCTCACATTTTAATATGCAAAAAACCCCACAAATTAATTTAAAAGTCACTTAGAACTAAATGAAACTTACACAACAACCAGATCGTGATGAGTTTAACCTCAAAAAAAAAAAAAAAATCTTTTAACTCTCCAGCATTCCATGAAGCTTAAGTTTCCAATAGGATCCAACATGAGCCATTTCAGGGGGACAAATTCCATGACACTCAGGAATAAGTCAGTTAATTGTTTTCCAGAAGAGACTCAAAGCAAGAATATTCCTATGACCAAACGCTTGAGAAGAGACCTATTTTGATGGAGCTTTATTTATGTCTGGAAGAAAGAAAGCAACATCACAAAGTTTATACGATGGGAAGGCAGACGGAGAGAACAACTTTAACTTCTGCTCATTGGTAAGCAGGTCAGAGGACTTCATATCGGGGTGGTAGGGTCAAGACAGGGCTGGAAAGATAAACCACTACTACACAGGCCTGTTTCCTTAAGAGCTACTCAGTTGTCCACCCGTGAACACACAGTAGATATCCTAGCAAGATACTAGAAGCTGTATTTCTGGTCTGACATGCAGGCTAGAGAACAAAACTGTTTTGCTGTATTAAGTCACCTCCTTTATGACCATAAGTGCTCTAAAAGGTCTAAATGGCTATCTCCATGCTGGATGTCAGAATACAAAATAATCTCAAACCAGAAAGTAAAGACCCACAAAACTTTGCCTGACCACAATCAACAGTCTTGAAACATCATCACTGTCTACGTATGTCTATACCTCCACGGTGGTTTATCATTTTGCTATCACATTCATTTTAGAAACGCCTCTTAAATGTTCCTCATTCACTGAACACATAATTCAATTCTGTGCTAAATTTCAAAATAGCTCTTTTAACTAGAAAAGAGAAACAAGAAGTCATACTAGATATCAGCTTTATAATTAAACGAGTTCACCAATGTTTCAAAGACAGAGGGGGAAAAAAAAGAAACCCACTGATCTTTGTTACTAGAAACGTCATGATTATCACAAATTTAACCAAAGAATTAGGTACCTTAAATGCCAGATACAAAAATAAATTGTGTTTGGTTTTTAATTAAGTCTTTGTGTAAAAAAAAAAAAAAAATTAGGCCTGGGGGTTTAGATTGTCATTTTACACAAAAGTAAATGGTAAATGCCTTTCTACATGCGAAGCCATTAGATATAATTATGCAATGGGCAAAGCGTGTATCACGCTGTAAATGTCATTTGGTTTTACAGTTATAAACTCATCAACATTTATCAAAACATCGCCTGGAGAAAGAAGACGCCTAGAGCGAGTGACAAATTTAATGCCATCTTTGAAAGTACATGACAAAGAAGTGTCACCAAAAAACATACAACTGACATACTACAGTGGTGATCTCCATACCCATTTAATAGAAATTCTGTTCTCTCCAGAGAAGTCTCCCAATCACAGTACACTTCAGTGGGGTTTCAAGATCTATTTTCCTCCCTGGAAAATCATACCCCCTTCCCCACACTCCTCAATATTGCCATCAGAGGTGTGTAATCCCAGCCAACTTCTGCTGGTAGAGGAACGTGTGAATTCATCCAGATGAGCTTGTGGGTTTGATTTCAATTGCTTATTCAACCACAAACCTTAGTGCTTCTTAGTTAGTAATCTCTTAATGGAGTTGCTTTCAAATGGAAACCCAGGGACTATTACTGCCAGGTTCCCTTTAGACAACCAGGGGTTGTTTCCCATTTCTTGCTCTGAATCACACAACGGCCCAGGTGCTTAAGCACGGGCACCAGCTCTGCTAGCACACTGTGTTAACAGTTCTCCTTTCTGAGTGCCATTTCACTATCCCCATCAATCTGGTACTTATCACCCAGGGAGATCTGTCCTTTGAAAAACAAAATGGCTGGGCTTAAAAGAGTCTACTTCTCCCCTTGTCCCCATTTCAGTTTCACACAACTTGTTAATATAAAATCTTGACATTGGGCCAGGGTAGTAATGCCGCTGGCAATGTTTCTGTCCTTTGTAGCTCGGTGCCTAAAAACTACCGGGGTGGACGACAACAACAGCAACAAAAGCTGGGAGAAACAATAGCCAGCTCTCGAACTGGCGTAAAAAGGAAGTAGATCCCCTGGAAGAGACATTGATGTATATAGTCCTCACACTGTTAATAACTTCATTTTACCTTTTCTTACCAGCTACATGCTTCAAGCATCTCTAAGTACCAGGATTTCCTGGGTGGGGTCGCTTCCCAGTGACCTAGCAGCTGCAATAGGAGTGCAGAGCTTGTGTCTTCTCCCCAACCTGGACTTGTTTCCCCACAAGCGCTCCTCCTTTTGTCCCTGTCTTGACTTTTCCCATGTGTGCTAGTTCCTCTACAAACCCCTTCCCATGAACTTGATTCGGGACACCCTCCATCCCCACCATGGTCCCTTTCAGCAAAGGTACATGAGGGTATTTTTCCCCATCAATCAAGATTACACATTTCAATCACTCTAAAGGGTCAGCCACCATTCTCTTGAGATACAGAATTATCAAAAAACACTTGGGGAAACCCAGCTCTTTCAATTCCACACACAAAAAAACCCCTTTCTCATGTTGCATCATCTCTCAGCATCACGTTGCCCCTTCAGCTTCACCATGGTTGCAGGGATACAGCTATTTCTATGTGTTCCCAAAGCAACCTGCTCTCCCCTACTTCCTTCACACCCCTTTGCTGCCTGATTAATTCCAATTCATTTTTCAGATCTCTGCTCAGATACCATTTCCTTCATGAGCCCTGACCGGACTCCACCCTCTCCAGATAAGGCTCAGGATCCCCATAGGGTCAGTCCCACAGCACCCTGTGTTTCCCCATCTCAGGACTTACAAGCTCTTAAATCACTTTACAACATAAGCTTAGGAAACAGATGCTTTAGTGTTTTCCATCTATCAGATAGGGAGAAAATTCTGTCAATTAAATGTGCGTGGCATATAAGATTGAAGATAAAAGGTATATACAGTTCTTTCATAGCAAAAAAACATATGAATTCAAGATATCACTATTTGCTCCTCTTGTATTTTGCAAATCACTTATTAAATAACAAGTGAAGCACAACTAAAAATAGAAGTATTTTTAAAGGGATTTTAGAGGGGGGTTGGAGGGAAAGGAGTAGAAATGTGTTATAGTTAAAGGTTCATTTGAACTATTCTAAGAGGACTTGGTGAACCTTAATAAGGAGACAAGAATGCATTAGAGGATAAATGGTGCAGTTGCTGTTTAAGGTTCTACATTTCTTGTTTGCCACTAACAGAGATGTATTTTTTCTTTAAATTCAAGCTGATCCCATTAGCACCAATTTTCAATTTCCCAGTCTTTTCAAATAGCCACAGAACATCCAGAAAACAAACTGTCTATTCCATGATTGTTTAGCAGAAGCTTAGTTATTACCATTACCTGTGTTTAATTTCAAGCTTGCCAACTCACAGCTTTGGAAAGAGGGAAGGAGAAAACAGGTTATTTTAAATTGATGTGTTTTATCATTACCCATCATTAAAATATGATGCTGTTGTACCGTTTCAGAAGTGGTAGGCAGTGAATATTTAATGCTCATGCTAGTATTTATTAATTTCGCCTTTCTACATTTCTTTATAGAATTGACTATTTTAAACGACTATGATTTCTATTTCTTACAGATTCTCTGGCATTTCATTTCTACTCGCAAAGCATTTGTATCTGTGCTGAAGAAGCTACCCAGTAATACCTATAAATCGAGGAACTGTTTAAAACAACAGGCACCGTCAAGATTAGGAGGGAAAAAAAGTCACACGTTTGGGCCTTTGTTAAAGGGACAGCACATGGGAGAAGAAAGAGTAGGTGCAGCACGCCGCTCACAAATCTCTCTGTAGAATAGATTAGACCAACATAACAGAGCCAAGGCAACAGACAAAGCTAGGTGGAGACCAATAGAGAAATATACATGAGACTATGCAGTACATATTCCTCATGATGAAAAACAGAATATTATATCTAAAGTCGTACATTCCACCGTTATCAACATATATATTAGTTTTGTGTTCTCATCACATCATAAACATCTGGACGGCAAAAGCTATTTTTGACGTTTACATTTATTTTTCATGTATCTAGAAACTAACTTGCTCCATTTGTATTGACAAATATACCCTCTTTGATAATTAGTCGTCGATTGAAATGCTGCAAAAAGTTCTATGGGTGCCAAGGAGCTATTTCTACCCCGTGTGCTCTCAAATCATCTCTCTACCAAGCTGGCAGTCTGGTTCTGAGCACCTGAAAATTCCCATTCTTCCGTCTGCATACTGTCATCTGTCCCCTGTTTCTTCCCCGCACTAAGCATCCTACCAGCTCTGCAGCAGCGGACAAAGAAAAGTCGATCTGTGCAAGATTGCATCCAGCAAATTGCGAGCCTGAGGGCAAAGTACAGAGCGGGGGAGGCTTGTCAGCAAGGGAGCATCTCACAGTTGGTAGCCAACAGCCAGCCTGAGTAGACAAGAACATAGTGCTGGCCGGCAACACCATACCCACCCCAAAGGTGGCCATAGACACCTCTTCTGCTGTGATAAGTTTTTGTTTTGTCTTACCTATTGTTATTGTACAGCACTGACACCCAGAAAAGCTGCCGATCAGCCACTGTGCTCTAATGTTGCTACAGAGACTTGCTGAAAGCACAGCCTGACAAAATACACAGGGCTCACAACTCCCTGAAATGCAGGCTAAAAGAGTAAGGTATGCTTTTTTCAATCTAGTAGCACAGAATTGCAGAACACCATCATTAACAGTGACAACAACAGTCCACTGAAATCCTGGCGACCATTCCTTTCTCATGACAGAGGTTACGGCAATACAATGTATGTGGTCAAATTGGTAAAAAAAAAAGGGGGGGGGGTACTGAGAAGCCCTTCTGTACTCTGTAACGTCCCTCCTCCAAATAGGGTTTCCACGCTATTCTCCTGCCTGCTTCACAGGAAGGAGGCTTCTATTGAGGGAGGGGAGGCTGCCTGGTATAATATTTTAATTTTTTGCTCCACGGTCATCATCGAATGGCACTGATTGTGCATGTACTACAGACTGAATGTTGAAACTACAAAAACGAATCAGCTACATTTCTCTTTCTCAAGGACCTCAGGGTTTAGTGGTAGAGACAAGACAGACAAGTAAAAAGGAGCAGAAGAATACAAAGCCCGTCGTGCTGAGTACTGAGTGAGGGGTGTGGGCACTGAGCTCTGTGGGACTCCTTTTCCTGCTGCGTGCCGAGGTGCAGTATTCATTCCCATCATCAGTTTCTTTCACCCCTGATATCATACTTACAGTCCCATGTATTGCTCTACCTACCCTGCAATTCTCGCCCCCTCCCAAATCATGTCCTCATGCCCGTTTCACAGCTGTGCATCTGTACAATAAATTGCCTCCTTACCATGTCCTGTGGATTGCCATGAAGCCTCGCCTATGTTGCAGAAAAGTGATCTTTCCTGCCTCTTTGAATTCCATGTACACTGTTATAAATGGAAATAATAATACCTTTTCATGAGCTAAAATGAGAAAAAATATGTATGTAAAGCACTCAGAAGAGTAATCAGCACCTAGTAAATGCTCAGTAAATGTCAGCTGTATGTATTATTGGTCAGTTGATTATAATGGCATGTGGTAGATATAAGTAAGTTAAAGAAAAAGCACTTGTCCTCCAGCAATTCAGGATTTAGTAGGGTAGATAAGACAGGTCTTCATAGACTAAGACAGGGTATGTCTTATAAAAGACAGGATATGATAAAGATCCTGTGAATGTTCCAGAGGAATGGGCGAAGCAGGGCCTTACTTGGAGATGAAGATTGAGGGCTCTGAACGTCAGGGAAGAAAATACAGCCTTTAACCTTTGGATGCTGCAAAGTGAGAGAAGGTGGTGAAGCCTCTGAGTGTGGATGGAACGGAGTGAAGAGGTATCACGTACCACACCATCCTCCAGGAAGAAGAATTCTACAGAGGTTAGAGATGGATTGAATGCTGTGTGTGTGATGAGGGTGGGAAGTGGGGGACCACAGATGTGCAGAGACTACCCGAGAGGTCACTGGAGCATTGCCAGGCAAGCTGAGGCGGGCCTGAACGATGGTGGGAGGAACAGCAGTCATAAAGAGGAAAGATCAGATCCTAGAGTCACAAAGGAGAAGTTACACAACCTGGTCTGAATGGTGGTGTGGGAGAAGCGTGGAGAGTATGCATGTAAATGCCAAGAGTGAGTCTGGAGGGCTAAGACTCATCAGTGAAGATGCGAGGCCTGGAAGATATGGGCAGGGAAGACAGGTGGTGTATTCAATAGCTGAGCGATGTGTAGCTCTACATTTTCAAAGCATAAAGAAAGATGCGGGGCTTCCCTGGTGGCGCGGTGGTTGAGAATCTGCCTGCCGATGCAGGAGACACGGGTTCGAGCCCTGGTCTAGGAAGATCCCACATGCCGTGGAGCAACTGGGCCCGTGAGCCACAACTACTGAGCCTGCGCGTCTGGAGCCTGTGCTCCGCAACAAGAGAGGCTGTGACAGCAAGAGGCCCACGCACCGCGATGAAGAGTGGCCCCCGCTCACCGCAACTAGAGAAAGCCTTCGCACAGAAATGAAGACCCAACACAGCCAAAAAATATATATATAAAAATAAATAAATACATTAAAAAAAAAGATAGATGCGGATTTGGGAGTCATGTAAATCAAGATGACAGCTGAATCAGGCCCTCAGAGGTCACTGGAAAGTAGGCAAAACAGGTTTAGGCAAGACAGTCTCTAAGAATGTCATCCCTCCCAAGTCCACCTCCTACTGGGCCCGTTGTCAACAGACCCTATAACAACACACAAATCAGAAAATTAGATGCACTAGCACTTATTTCTAATTACAGTATCATGATATAGATGTTCCTAGGTTACAAAAATGGAATTTGGGTACAGTCGATGCCTATTAATGGGCTATCGAGTGAAATCAGCCACATTTAACATTTTTGACCCCTCAAATCAAATATTTCACAAAGAGCACCTAACATAAAAGTGTCAGGCTACGAAAATCCTGTGCTCAGCCTTGACCTTCGCTTGAATATTCAAGATCTACTTTACGCTAAAATTGCTTTTCTTTTCTAAATGAAAAACAGGTAAGAGCCCAGGGATCTGTACCTGGGATTCTGTATTAGCTAATGCAGAAAAATTATGCTCTTTCGTTTTCCACCTTATAGGAGAAGGCTGAACTCTTCCCTATTCATCCAAAGAAGAGAAATATTTAAGGGCCAGGCTAACTGTTGCAACTCTCCAGATTTTATTGTTATCCCGTATCAGTAATGAAATAATTCCTTTGCAGTAAACAATATCCAAAACAAAAGCCCTTCAGCAAGGATGAGAGGGAGGAAAAATAGTTTATGAAAATACATGTAATTTTTCACACATATCCCAATATATTAAGCACATATTTTGCCACAGGCACCAGATTCAGTTTAATTAGAACAGTATTCCTTCCTACATCTGAAATATTTAGCTCCTACCCAGCTCACCATGCTGCAATGTTCCCTGGTCCCCAAATGAAATTACAGCAAGCCAGCACCCTAGGAGGAGTGTGAGACTTGAATACTGTAGGGCAGTACAAAGCTGAACCCCTCTCATCAAAGGACAATGGACTTGGCTGCACTGTATGCTAACATCAAGCCACTGGACTTTTTTAATCGAGTGAAATACAAGCTTCAATTAGTGAGACATTTGCTATCCAGTTAAGGATGTGAATCTTGAGTTAATAACCTCTACAGACTACCTTATTTCTGTATTTTTAAAATCAAAAAGCAAGAGAAGGAGCACAGACAGTGTGGTGTGTGCGGGAAATGCATCGGTAGTGGAAATATCAAACAAATACAGCAACTTTTCTGGGATACTCTCAGAAGACCAGAAACTCGTCAGTTGCAGCTGGCTATCCTACTTGTCCAGCACTTGGTTTTAGCAGTAGATGTACATGTGGCCACATAATGGAATGCCTTTTTTTCACTAAAATGGAATCTGTGCAGTTTTCTTTCTAGAGGGCTTATAAAAATAAGCTTTTTATTGCTTGCATCTCCAAATTGCTTTATTTGGCATAGTGATGAAAAATGCTGGAATTTATATATAATGTAACCACCAGATAAGAAAGGAGGAAAAGAAAAGGAATAGGGGATTAATTATCAGTCCTACAGAATGAACTTTTACCCTGATAAAGTAATACAGTCCCTGTAGGCAGAGAAGATGAAAAAATTATAGCATGCCTACTAATACACAGTTATTCATACTGTGTACAAATCAAAGCAGGCCTCATGCAGCAGCGATGGCTCAGATACTCACAGATCCACGGTGCATCGCCGTCATCAGAATGGAATAAGGCAGCTTGCTCTGGGTGTGAGGCAACACGGCTGCCAGGCCAGCAGGCAAGAGGACGCCCAAAAGGTGCATCTTCTATCAACATGTGGCTTTATCAACAAGTTGACTGATTTACCTAGGAATGTGGCCTCTCACTGATTCATGACGGGGAATTCCACCATGACAAGTAACTTATCCTTAATGTGTCCAGCTCAAAAGTAGGCAGCAGGGCTTCCCTGGTGGTGCAGTGGTTGAGAGTCCGCCTGCGGATGCAGGGAACACGGGTTCGTGCCCCGGTCCGGGAAGATCCCACGTGCCGCGGAGCGGCTGGGCCCGTGAGCCATGGCCGCTGGGCCTGCGCGTCCGGAGCCTGTGCTCCGCAACGGGAGAGGCCACAGCAGTGAGAGGCCCGCGTACCGCAAAAAAAAAAAAAAAAAAAAAAAAAAAGTAGGCAGCAAAGAGCCACACAGCTCCCTGGACAGTTTGTCAATTTCAGCTTCTCAATGGAATAGAAATAAGAGCTCACTAATGACAACTGCGGGGACCATGGCTCCTCTGGCGGTGACCCAATGTTACCTATTAATGGATTGGACTCCCAGTAGATCAGGAAACCCACCCAAGTACAGGGCAGAATCTATTTCTCTCATTAGGGAAAAGGGCTGAAAGAGAACCAGGCTGTGTCTTTTTGCCTGAGCCCTCCTAAAGGCACGGGTCATGGAAGACCCTTGACCACAGTGATGCCAAGCCATTCTGAGCTACCAAACTTCTCCAGAGCATAGAGGGTGAGCTCTTTTGAAGTACAGGGAAGGCCCCAGAACTCCCAATGAAAATAAATAATAAATAGTGGGAGTATTAATTCCAGCAAATCAAGGGTTTGGCTCTGGAGAATTTTTCCCCCCTCAAGACTTGAGCTTAAAGAGAATACCAAGATAAATGTTATTTTTACCTCTTGGGGGGGGGAATGGATTTTTTAAAAGGGGGACAAAGATATTTTCAAAACAATTCTCCAATATTTTTTAGCCAATATCCTATTATTAATTATGCATAAACTTATTTCAAAGTTGCTGAGTTTTTGTAAATCACTGCTCTCTAGCTTAAGATTCTGAATGGCCACTGCCAGTTTCATCTGCCAAATAATGAAACTTGTTCTTCAAGGAAATCATTTAGTTCTATGAGAGTTTAAAATGAGTCAGCTAAAAAAGACGGATCTTCAGATCCAGGGCAAATATGCAGTACAAGGTACACCTTAAGTGGAAATACATGAGCTGTTTATAACTACAGTGGTTTTCAATGAAAAAAAGCTTAGCTCCTAAGACAAAAAAGAATTTCCTTTTCAGCTAAACAACTGATGTGCAAGAAGTAAGTTAAAAGTCATAATACTGTATGGAATGAAGAAAGAAACAAAACACCTTGTCATTGACATTTAATCATAGAGTGTAATAAGTGGTTCATTTTTCAGGTGTACTTCTATTTACAACACAACCTCAACTGGCTTCACCAAGTGCAGCAGGGATCAATGACATACGAGTTGTCCATCTTGGAGAGTCCGCCTGCATTGGCAGGTGGGCTGGCAACCACTGCGCCACCGGGGAAGCCCTATAACATGTTCTTTTCTTTGCAGTACGTGGGGCTCTCCCGTTGCGGAGCACAGGCTCCGGACGCGCAGACCCAGCGGCCATGGCTCATGGGCCCAGCCGCCCCGCGGCATGTGGGATCTTCCCAGACCGGGGCACGAACCCGCGTCCCCTGCATCGGCAGGCGGACTCCCAACCACTGCGCCACCAGGGAAGCCCCCTAATGACTATTTTTGGTAGGCCTTTAATAAAAATAAGCGTTGGTAAGTGAGCATTGCTGATTAATGCGTGCCAAGGACTATGGTGGTTTTTATATAGATTATCTCATGCTGTCTTCACAGTACTCTCATGGGATAGGTTCGGTGATTAACCTCATTTTGCACATGAGAAAACAGAGAGGCTAAGTAATCTGTCTAAGGAGCACAGCTGAATAAGTGCCTAAGCCAGGATTCCAAACCAGGTCCATCTACCCTATGGCCTAAACATTTAATTTCCAGGATATTATCACATGTGTACTTTCTAAAGTGCAATGACCTAGATAATGTCATCATGAAGAAAAGTAAACGGTAAGACACGGCATCTATCCTCAGTGCTCAAATATGAATCCAAACAAGAGGTATCTTAAGTTGAGGTATCTTACTGAGGAAACTACAGTTAGCAATCTGGGTTAACAATCAACATTGAGGTTCTATCATAATACTAGAAAAACAGAGCCTAGAATGCCCATGGGCTTCGTTCTTTCATTCATTTCCAGGAAAATGTTGGTTATTTGCCCTCTGAGGAGGTGTGAGGGGAGGACCAAGGGTTCTCCCAGGGGTTGTCAGAGCTGGTAAATGACCAGGGTAACTCTCCATGGAGGCTGCATTTTGGCTTTCTAGCCAATGCATCTTCATATATCAATCTCAACAGGCAAAGGTAGCAGAGACTAGAAGGGCCATAGATGAGGGCACAGTCAGGGTCTTGGAAATAACTTATAGGGGCAAGAAAGGGTCTATAAATGAGGACACATTGATATTAAAATGGAAAGGAAAACTAAGCAGGATTAAGAAAGAGCCCTGGGTTTCCAGTAAAATAGGGTCTTCCACAGAGCTTAGAAATTACTGGCCTTTAACATATACCAAGGCAAATGCCCCCATGAATCCATCTTTTGCCTCTCTGTGGGCTGAATTATACTCCGCACGATATACTAAAGACAGCCATGAACAGTTTTTATAGCTTTGAGGAGTGGCTTTTTAGTTTAGGTTGCATTATGAGAACAAAACAAGTGGTCATGAATCGTAACATTTTATGGGTCTGCTGCTTCTTATAGTTTTCTAAAATTAAGCCCTTAAAGTATACTCCACCCTCATTAGGAAAACAGTCGCAGAAAGAGGACACCATTTTAGAGACTATGCAAAAGAGGGGATGGTAGGTCTGGAGAGCCTGGAGTGTAATTAAATTGATGGCCCCGAGGAAGGAAGGATGTGGTGGCAGAAAGAACACACATGGCTGCCTGGGAACCAATCAGCTGGAGCTCACTAGCCAGAAGCAAACAAGGTTCAGAGAACAGCCATTTTCAAATTATAGAGCCTCATGCAGGAACGCAGTGGGGGGAACCATTTCTGTGCAAAGCCAAAAGAAGAGGAGGAAAGGGAAGAAGTGCTAAGTAAACTGGTGTTGACTGAGTATTCTCCATCCACTGGGTGTTGTGTAAGACCCCTACAGAGTTTTAAAAGGCAGCATAAAAAATAAAATAAAATAAAGGCTATTTCCCTCAAGGGAGTTACCGTCCAGCTGGGGAGACACAGAAGAAAGAAAACAATGCAAGGCAGCATAAAATGAAATGCCAATTTCCCTGGAACCTTCTAGAGCTACTCTAGATGTTCAGGGCAAGGTGAGATCTGTGAGAAGACTGCGCAAAGTCTAGACAAGGCACCCTGTCCGAGCTCCCTGAACACCCTGTATCCCATGACTTAGCACCTACCATGCTGCTGCAAAGCCTTTCCTCACCCACATCCCCCGCTGTCCTGTAAGGTCTTTGAGAGCAGAGGCCACGCCCACCTTGCTCAGTGTGGGAACTAGAGGGCCTCCCACACTCAAGAAATACGCCTAGAGTTGGACTGAGTCCAATCCAGGGAGGAAGAGTAAGGAGAAGCTCTTGAGGGGGTTGAGCCTTGGACTAGCTCCTAAAGATGACAGAATTACTGAGGCTGAAGGAGCCATTCCAGGCAGGGGGACCTACAGGAACCAGTGGGGAGGCTTAAGAGCATGGGCTGTGTGTGGGGGGGGAAGCCCAGGGAAAGAAGGTAAGACAGACAGACCAGGGTTGGACAGAGAAGCACTTTCTGTTTGAAGACTTTCTGTTCCTAGAAATGGGTCACTCATTTCATGGCCTAGAGATGATGCATTATTGTACTCTTACTAACAGAAATAGATGTGAAATATTTTAACACTACCACTGCTGATATTGCCTGTGGCAAGAAGAAATCATTCAGCGCAAAATAGGGGGACAATGGGCTGGCCAGCGCTTTACTAGAATAATGCTCCCTCCTTCCATTTCTGTTCATTAGATTTTAATGTCAGTTTCACTGCTTCAGTTTACCAATTATTTAAAGGTTATAGTCCGTCAGACAAGGTTTGTTTAAAAAAAAAAAAAGGAAAAACACAGGGGAAGATAGTTATCAAAAAAGAATAAAGCACATTCACATGAGTTTAGAATCTGTCACCAGCCACAATGCCAAAGGCTCAGTTTCTCCTTTCTCATTTTCTCCTCACTACTACTCCATCCCAGCATCCAATAAACAGGGTCACTCTGATGAATTAAACAAGAAAGACAAGGAAAAAATTTTTCTAATGCTTTCAAGGTATGGTTTAGGTTGTATATTAAAGTCAAAGGTTACGTATTCCTTCATGCCATAGTATTTTCCTGATTTCTTTTTAAAGGCGTTTAGCTCAATAACTAACATTCTCCTATTTCCAACATGTCTAAATGGTTAACACAGGATTTTCTAAGTTCTTTCCTATTAAATGAACTGACCAAAGTCTTTACTTCCTAGTTAAATGGACTCTATCCAAGAATGCCATGGAAGACAAAGAATCCAACTGGTTCAGTGGCTCAATCCAATGAAGCATTCACCCTCGGCCTCTGACAGCTCAATCTCAGTGCTTCCTGACAGTATGAAGGATTGCTAATTTCTAACGCTCTCACTGGTGGCTCTTAAATGCTCACCAATGAACCAAATGTTGATCAGTCAATGCCAAGGAATCAGAAACCAAATTGCCAACTCCTTGATTTATACAGTCCAAAGACTCAGGTTTAAAATCAGATCAAATACATTAGAACTGACTAAAATGTTTTAATAGATGCATAGTGAAAATACTTGTGAATACAATTTAAAGGAGAAAGGCTAATATTGTAGCTCATCATATCCAATATGTGTTGAGCACTTACTCTGATTGAAACTGTTCAAAGTACTTCAGATGCATTAACTCATATATCCTCAGCAAAGACCCAATGAAGTGGTGCTCTTATCCCCATTTTACAGATGAGGAAACTGAGGCAGGGGGCGTTTACTTACCTGTTCAAGGCCACCCAGCTAGTAAGTGTTGAAGTCTGGAAACTTGGATAGAGATTTATAGGTGTCATGTCTGTGATGCAAAGTGGGGTTATGAGGGGAAACGTTAGACTTGGACTAGAAATATAAGAAAAATTAACTTTCACTGAATGACTATTAAAGTGTTTTCAACTATTTCATTTAATCCTAGAACAACGACAAAGTGGGTATCAGCAGCCTCATTTTGCTTGATGAGGAAGTAGAGAAATTAAGTCACTTATCCAAGAGCACATAGGTGGTTATGGCTGAGCCCAAAACTCATGACCTCTAAGTGAAGCCCCACTGCAGGTCCCTTCCTGGAGGACAGAGCTTGGCTCTTCGTGACGACGAGTCCCCTGAGCCTAGTTGGGGCCTGAAACCTTGACACTCAATATTTGCTTTTTACCTGGTGACATTAACTCCTCTGAGCCTCAGCATTTTTCATATATAAAATTATCATAGATGTGGCTGTTGTGAGAAGGTGAAATATTTTTTTTCCAGCTATGTTGGGGTATAAATGATGAATACATATTGTATGTTGTACAACGTGATTTTCTTGAAAAGTGCACAACATGATGGTTTAATATACTCATACATTGGGAAATGATTACCACAATCAAGTTAAGTAACACACCCACCACCTCTCTTAATTACTGAAATAATTTCGCAGAAGGCATCACAGACACTCTAAAGTCAAAGACAGGTGGAAACTGTAGAAGTAGAGACAATAATAAGCACAATCACTTCTTAGTTCTTCCATTTATCTTCTAAAGGGAGTGGTATTTTATTAGATGTGAATAATTAGTTTTTTTAAAAAAAAATTAGAGAACTTAAAATTGTTACTAGCCCTATGCCCACTGAAATTTATTCTGCATGTAGGGCAGACACGTATCACCCATTGTAATAGATATTCAACAAGGGGTAATATAACGACACATCATAATCTTTTCACTCGCACAGACACACAGACAAATAAACAAAAAAGTACATCAAAGGGGGTTTTCTCTTGCTTAGGCCACAGAAACACCTATTAGCCATTTTGTTAAAGCCCAGGGCATTCACCTTATATACAAAGTTCATTACTGTCTGCATTTTTAAAAGGAGTTTAAATGCAGTGACCTGACCATGGACACAATAATGAAACAAGAATCTCATTACCATGCTCTAAACAATAATATAAAAAAATTAAACTTCAGTAATACTTTAATGTTCAGACAAATGCCTGATTTAAACCCAATCCCTGGCTGCTTAGGATTCCTAGTTGAAACAAAACCTAACCAGGGTAAAACATACATTCTGGTAGTTCAATTTATTATGCTCTGGATAGCGCCTGTCTTTAGAGAACTACCTTTCTCCTCAATTAAGGAACAATTTTGCCAATCGGTTTTCCTGGCGACTCAGCCTCACAAAAGAGAGAGGGAAGGGAAGAAGCAGGGGGTGTCGGGAAGGTGGCTGTACCTCCTGTCACATCACTACTGATTAAAGAGGCTCTGAAAGAACAGAAGGAAAGTGCGTTTCAAGAACCAACAGAACCTTTCAGCAAAAGTACATTCGCCTAATTGAAAAGCAACTCGAAAACTGTTTTTATATGATGCTGAATCATTCTTCAAACAATTTCACAAAATCAATAAAGGAGAAGTAGGTCTCTCCTGACCCCTTATCCTAACCATTGCCTGTCTGAAATGCTACTGCCTTTCCTTTTCTCTCCTGTTTGGATTTAGGGCCAAGTATCCAAAGGGAGGAAAGAACATATGGTGGCCTCTCAATTAAGAAGGACACGCTACTAATGAAAAGGGCCTCCTACATCTTGCACCGAAGTTTTTCTTCTAAGGTTTCTACACTGATAATCTAACAGCACTGATGACAAGGTTCCTGGGGGTGCAACTGGAAGATTGTTTCATTATTAGTGCTGTTATTCTATTGGAAGGTATGATGGAAGGAAGGGAGGGAGGGGGAAAGGCAAGCCCAGGTGCTTGATGTAAAATCAGAGTGATAGGACGGTCCTTTGACATTTCCACCATCTGGCCACACACTGCCAGCACTCCAGTCACGTGCCAGGGAGGAGTGTTCAAACACAGCGAATTGTACTTGAACGATGCCATCCTAGAGTCCACCTGGGCGTCTGATGAACAGCACAGGGCATCAGCTTTGCCAAATGGTTATCTGGCGCAGCGAAACGGTAGAGTCAACTCTAATACTTGGTCACAGAGAATTACCGAATTACAAAGTGTAAATACCAGATATCTTTACACAAACAATAACTGCCCCCCCCCCCCCGCCAAATGGTTAATCTAAACATTCCTTTGGGGGCCTATAATATGTATCAAGATATAATTTATTCACTCACTATATATTTATTGAGACCTACTCTATGACAGGTACTCTTGCAGGTGCTGGGCATATGACACTGAACAAATCTGAGTTCCTGTTTTCATGGAGTTTACATTCTAAAGATGGGAGTCAGACCATGAAGAGACAGTAACATATAATATGCCAGGTGATGATCAGTGCTTTGAAAAATACAGCAGGTTAAGGGAGGGGGTGGGTGGGAAGTACCACGTGTGGGAGGCTAATATTTATGTAGGCCTCATATTTTATATAGGCCTTTATACAGGCAAGGCCTGTGTGATGGAGGGACATTTAAGCAGAATCTGGAGGACATGTGGGAGAGCAAAATGGATATCTGAGAGGAAGCATGTTTTAGTTCCAGGCAAATGGAGCAATAAAGCAAGGGCCCTCCAGGGAGAATGGGCTTAGTGTTGTTCCAGAAACAGCACGGAAGCCAGCATGGCCAAGAGTAAGAGATGGTGACAGAGAGAGAGAATGGCTCATCTTCTAGGAATTCACACCTAGAACAAAACAAAGTAATACTCCCCCTTCCAGAATACCAGGAGAAAAGTTACATTTTACAGCAAACACTTCAAATGAACCACCGAGCTTTGCTACTTGAAGAATTTTCCGATGGCTTATTTCACATGATCGACAATCTAGGCTGTGTAGAGACCGGTCTCTACACAGCCTAGATTTTTAAACTAGTTTATGCTAAAGAGGGGTACATCGAACAAAAAAATCCACTCAGACCCTCCCTGAGGACCTCCCTCCACTTCTCTCCCTCCTCCCACATCCCCAGAAGTCAGGGTCAATGCCCTCGGTCTTCCCAGAGACTTTCATGAATTCCTGTGCCATGCATGGTACTCACCGTGCTGCCCTGTCACTGTTTGACACTTGTCTCCTTCCCCTAGAGATGAAAAGGTTTTACTTACTTCACAGCGATGGCCTCTCAATGCCTAAGAAGAGTTTGTGGAAGAGCTGAATGAAAAGCTGGGTAGGGCTCGGCCACCCAGTCTTAACCTTGCTCACTCCACCTGGATGGGGATAACTCAGACAGCCTAGAGGCAGCCTTGTTTCCCCTGGGCCTCCTCTCTCCCTGTCCTGTGCCCGCCCACCTCACACTCCCCCCCCTCATCAGGATAAGCACCATGCTGATTTTGCTTACAAATGGCTTTTCAGGATGACTCTTCTCAAGAAGAATTGAGAAATCCAAAGAAGCTTAAACATTTCTGGAGGTCAAAGATAAGAGTGTCATTTACTTACATATTTGCCTCTTTAATCATTATTTAGCTTTAAGAAGGGGGGGGGGGCGTTCCAGAGCAGCGCTGGATGGTAGAAATTTCTGTGATAATGGAAGTGTTCTCCATCTGCCCCGTCCAACAGGGTAACCAACCACTGGATGTCTGAGGCACTTGCAGTATGGCTGGAGCGCTTGACGAACTGAATTTTAATTGTATTCGATTTTGATTGACTTAACCTCAAATACCCATATGGGACTGAGTGGCTTCTGTGAAGGACAGCACGGTTCTGGAATTTCCTATCACGATGGGCTCTCCTTCAGACAGGTCCAAATTGATTTGAATGCAAGCTCCATGAGGACCACAGCCTTGTTCGTCATGCTCACAGCCTGTGATGGTATCTGGGAGGTTCTCAGTGAGTTCTCACAAGCACGCACGAATGGCTGAAGGAAGGGATGACAGGGTAGGCCTAGCATTTGCAGAGGACCGGCTGTACTGACTGTGATACGCTGACATCTTCTATTCCCCGTAGCTCTGAAGTTCTGAGACACTTCCGATGGGACTGTTTTTCTATGTGGACTCTACAACACACAACTGTGTTTTCGTAAACAGTATTTTTAAATGAAAGAAGAACTGCTTATATGAAAGGTGACTCTAAGCGCTGACCATTCTTGCTATTATTGACGGGCACAGAGGGGCTGCAGGACAGAAGTCACCTAGCTTAGCTCCTCTTCTCTCCCTCAACATTTCAAAAGTTGGATACACTGTGCAGGAGGCATGCATTTTTTTAACCTCATTTGTGATTTTGAGTAGGAAATTAAAACCTGTACACAGGAAAAGAAAGAAGACCCAACGTATCTGATCGGGGGCGCTTTATGAAGAATTTATTATCAGGGAGGAATATCAGATGAGAAACAGGAACAGCACAGAAGCCCAATAAAACACCAGCACTGGACAAAATAAAACATGCTGATGGGCTGGAGCGGTTGATGGCTGAGGGGATAAGGAAAAGAAAAGGAGGAAATTAGGACAAATAGGATGGATGATGTGATTAAGAACTGAAAACCAGTAGAGAGGAAGAGAAATTTGAGCTTGTTGGCCATGGGAAGTAAGCTATTTCAACGTTTTTAAATACAAAGGAGGGCAGGTTTAGAGTCTACATATATCAACAAAAATTTCTATGTTTAAATATCCAAGCGTCAAATTGGGTCCATGGTGGGTTGAGGGTTTGCATTGACCGCCATCCCGTCTTCAGCAAACCAAAACATCTCCAAATATAATAGTGCAGATCCCCTTCGGCTGCCTGACATTAACTCTATATTGCCCCCCACTCCTTGTCCTCCTCTGATTGCCTTCAAGATAGCACAGGGCCCAACATGAAAGGATCACCATAGCAACCCGGGAAGCTCTTTTATGGGCCTGGAGGAGGTTTCCTAGAGTGGAGCCGGATGGAAGATCCGGAGGGGAGAGCTCTGGGGACTGCCCACTGTCAAACCATCCTAGAGATTCTTAACATGAGGATGTGTATTCCAGAGAATGATTAATGCTTTGAGGGAAAAAACGTGTTCTAATTGAACATACAGTAATTCTGAATTTTCTTTTTGTGTGACAGATAAGATATGATCATTGAATTTCTTTCTCCAGAGGCTTTGGAGGAAAAAAACCCTTTGTGGAAGCAATATCTTCGGTGTCTGCAAGATAGTCTTTTTATATGAAACAAATTCTGCATTGGGTTACTAAAAGCATTCACCTGCTTATCAATCTAAAAGCTGCATCTTTAAAGGTCACAAGTGAAGGAAAATCAGATAGACTCATTCTAATTCCTAGCAAACGGGAGCTCATTTCTCACCAATCCACCCTGCAGCGCTCAGTAGCGTGACCTTTCACTTACAAAGAGAACAGCAGATTTCTGTCTCTCATGCGCTACCCTTCCTTCCTCTTCACGAATTAAAGGCACTTTTGATATTATCATCACACCCTTCCAGAATATTCCATGGGAAGGATCTATGAATTAGCATTACTTTGCCAAAATGGCCAGCTAAATCTCACAATCACTTGGAAAAGGAATAATAATAATAATAATAATAATAATAATAATAAAACAGAATAGAACACTACAGAGTCAGAGAAATCTTATAACACCTGTGATCTGGAGCAGTAATCGAATTTAAAAAAAGAAAAATGAGTATCTAACTGCATGTTGCTCTTTTAAATTTGGCCTGACAAATTCAGCTGGGAAAATAATTCTAAGAGATTACAGAGGAGTCCTTCTTGGCATTTCTGAGAATACAGGCGTCTGAGTGACATTAGGAAGTAATCTGTATGTTGGGAACCTATGGAAAACACACTGGGAGAACGTCAAGCCTAAGAGTAATGATGACTGGGGGCTTGTCTTGGTTTCTTACCACCCACTGAAAGGACAGCTGCAGGGGTCAGTGACCTGGTGTGATGGCAAAAACACTCATTTCTGAACAGTCACTGCCAACCTTGTTCAAGTCTGAAGTCCAAGGATTCTAAATACATATATGCACAGCCAGATGGGAGAACTGAACAGAATGCAAGCTGTCCTGTTTACATTAAAATGGCAGGCGACCGTAAGACTATCATTTAATTTTCAGAAGAAATTCTTTGTTGTAGCTTCATGCAGTAATTTCAGGCAATCTGAAGTTAATTTCTACTATGTGCTTTAAGTTCCTTAATAATATGCAAGAGAAAATGATTTAAATGGAACACAAAAAGCAGTCTACTTTATTTCTACATGCCTCAGTTTCCCTAACATGAGAGAGTGGAAATCCATCACATCCCTATCCAAGGCCAATTTAAATTCTATGTGGAAGCCAGGACAAATCAGATGCTTAATACATTTTAAATTAGTGATAATTAAGAATTCAGAGAAGACAGCGTTTCTTCTGAAATAATAATAATCTACACTTGTCTAGGACATTATGGTGTGCTGAGTACACCATCACATTTGATGCTCCCAGGAACCTGCATCAGGCAGGACAGACGGTGGACATCCATTCTGTGGATGAGAAAATGACACTAGGGACTGGGGCAGCTAGAACCCAAACCCTGATGGAAACTTGACATCCTTGGGTATTTTCACTATCCTGAAACAGGATTCACATTTGGTCAGAAATACTGTTTTCTTTTTGCACATGTTGAATCAATATTGATATTCTAATTTAGGAGACAAGGCCGCCCCTCGCTATTTGCATATTGTAATAGCCTTCAGGATAATTATTGGATAGATCTTTTGAAAAAGGAAGCCACATGTTTACACTACTTCACTGCTTTTAGAAAAGTAGGGTTCATGACATTTACCAAATTCTGTAGAGCACAATTAGTTGTCATTTAAACTACTGTGAAGGAATCACATTAAAAAAGGGAAGTAAGCAGAAAACCAAAATTTTCAATGACTTCTTTACAGCTAAAAGATTAAATATAACTCTTCTGTCCTACAGAGATCCCATAAAATCCATTAAAGATCTCAGAGATCCCACAGAATCCATTAAGGATCTCAGAAGTTCTTATCCTTTATTCTACTACATGAACAACACAAGCTAACTTGTGCTTAAAGTTGCTACCTGACGGTCTCATCTAATCCAAAACCATTAATTTGAAGCAAACAAATAAACGTTACACTGTACTGCTCTGCAGTCAGTATTGCTGATGAGATAAACATAGTAGTTTTTGTATCATCATCGTTTGATAACATTTATTATTATTGGCTATGATTAGTTCTGTTATTATTATGCTGCTTAAGAAAAAAAAACAACACAGGATTTTGCAGATTTTGATTAGTAATCAACATACTCTATTTAAATCCTAATTTCAGGACTAGGAAGAGAACAAAAAGCAAATCTTATGTCTTCTAAACCATTAGGCTGGTTACACTTCATAAATAATCTTTTGGATCAGACTCTATTATTAAGAGAAGTAAATAAGATAATCAAGACAACACATCTTAAGTTATTTCACAAGCACAAACAAGAGATCCAAGTTTTGAGATATGGCTTCCCAATGGCCACCACAGTACAGTTTAGAGCACCAGGTGGAGAGATGTACCTTGGCAGTACAGGTGCTAACCAGGACAGTGCTCATATGGCTATTGGCAAGGACACATGATCAGAGCCAGCCTGCCTCTTCAGATGCAGCCTCCAGGAGGCCCCTACCACCTGCCCCTGAAGGCTCCTCACGGGGACACTCGAGTCACACATTTGCAAGGAGAGGAGGCCAAGGCTTGTACCCCAGGGAAATCCAACCTTCTCTCCATTAGTGTCTATACTCAGCGCTTCCACTGCCTCACCAAACACTCCTTCCCTCAGTGCTTACAATTTTTTTTAAATTGAAGTATAGTTGATTTACAACGTTGTGTCAGTTTCAGGGTCTATAGCAAAGTGATTCCATTTTATATATATATATAAATATATATTATAAAACACACACACACACATATTTTTTTTCAGATTCTTTTCCATTATTGGTTATTACAAGATAATCAGTATAGTTCCCTATGCTATACAGTACAGTAGTCCTTGTTTATCTATTTTATATACAGTAATGTGTATATGTTAATCCCAAACTCCTAATTTATCCCTCCACCCCTTTCCCTTTGGTAACCACGTGTCTGTTTTCTATGTCTGTGAGTCTATTTTTGTTTCATAGATAGGTTCATTTGTGTCATATTTTAGATTCCACTTGTAAGTGATATCATATGATAGTTGTCTTTCTCTAACTTATTTCACTTAGTATGATAATCTCTATGTCCGTCCATGTTGCTGTAAATGACATTATTTCATTCTTTTTGACGGCCGAGTAATATTCCATTGTATATATGTACCACATCCTCTTTATCCATTCATGTGTTGATGGACACTTAGGTTGCCTCCCTGTCTTGGCTATTGTAAACAGTGCTGCTATGAACATTGGGGTACACATAACTTTTCAAATTAAGAGTTTTCATCTTTTCTAGATATATACTCAGGAGTGGGATTGCTGGATCATATAATAACTCTATTTTTAGTTTTTGAAGGAACCTCCATACCATTCTCCAAAGTGGCTGACAGTTTTTACAATTTAACTGCAAGCAAACCACAGAAGCTACACTCTTAAAACAACTTCTTCCTAGGGCGCTACATCCAATAGCTGGTTCTCATCTACCTCAGTCTCTTCCAGTGTTTAACACTGCATTGACCCACTCCCACTTCAAAACTTTCCCCCCTTCAACTTTGAGAGCCCCCATTTTCCTGGCCAACTTTTCTGGTTTTTGTACCTCCCTCCCCATTCTGCCTTGTCTTCCTGCCCACTAAATGTAGTTATTCCTGAGGGTCCTTAGAAGTAATAAAGAGAGATATCTTGGGCTTCCCTGGTGGCGCAGTGGTTGAGAGCCCGCCTGCCGATGCAGGGGACGCAGGTTCGTGCCCCGGTCCGGGAAGATCCCACATGCCGCGGAGCGGCTGGGCCCGTGAGCCGTGGCCGCTGAGCCTGCGCGTCCGGAGCCTGTGCTCCGCAACGGGAGAGGCCACAGCAGTGAGAGGCCCGCGTACCACACACACACACACAAAAAAGAGGTGTTTGCATTTATCAGCTCAATGCTTATTACTTAATAAATATGGTTTCCATAGACAAATTTTATCAAAAATTTCCTATCAATTCAACTATTAATTATATATAGAAGACTCTCAAATCTCTCCCCAGCAGCCTAACACACTTCATCCACTCCCATGTCCATAATGACAACAGAGTCTGGGACATTTTCACCTGGATCAATGAGCACTCAGTAAGTCCACAACAAAGCCTATCACACCCATCCACCCAGCTGGCCCTCCTCCTGGACCCTCCATCACTGTTAAGGGCATCCTCTCTAGTCATCTGACCCCTCTCATTGCCCTGGTCTTCATATCTATTCTTCACTGTGCTGGCCGTGGTTAAAGCTCTCACTGCCTCTTGGCTGGACCACTGTGACCCTCCAGCCTTCAGTCGCTCCCTTCTGCAATCCATACATACTACCCCTCTTACCCCTTCTTGGTTTCTTCTGAAGAAAATCCAGAGTTGCTAACATGATACTGAAATCTCTAAAGGATCCTCTATAATCTCCCTTTTCAGCATTATTTCTCGTGATTAGCCGCCCCAGGTTTCAGAAAAGCTAGCCTACAACACATCAACCTCCCAACATGAATTGGGGTTTCCTGCTTCCATGCTTTATCTCATGCTGGCCCCTCTATTTAGAGTATCTTCAACTATTGTAATCTTACATGTCACAAATCTTCCCTATTTGTCAATGCCCAACTTCAGGGTTGCTCCTTTCATAAAGCTATTTCTGATCCGCTCAACTAGAAGTGAGTTCTTCCTCCACTGGGTATCAGACCACTTTCTGAGTATTTTTCTATCAAAATCAACATATAATATTTCTCTTATAATTAATCTATACATACCTCATCTCATTTTAGAATTCAGGCAGTATCTCATTTTTGAATCAAACACATAGTCCTACACATAATGGGCTTGTCTGAATAAGTATTTGACAAATGAACAGATCAAGTGAATTAAGTTCCTGACTTCCTACTGCCAATTGTTTTTAATGAATCAGTATTTAGCAGATTGCAGCATCTGAGAACAAGCTCCTTTTGTATCCAATAAACATAATGCTTCAAGTACTCCTAAACCACATTCCCCTCCTTGCTATACAGTATTTGGCTTCGAAGAATAAATTAGCACAAGGGCTTGACTGGATATGCAATAGAAAATTAACTTCTCCTAAAATGGTTTGGTTCAAGTTTATTAGAAAGCTCTCATTTTTACTGGTTAGCTTTCCAGTAAATTTTGTGTTAACAATGATCAGAAATGGTAGAAAGCAGAACTGCACTGACAGAAGCATCGAGGTCAGAGAGACAGGGATAATGCAATTAAAAGGTGGACAGACAGGTAGACAGATGCTTAGCTGCGTGATCAGGAACAAGATGGTATAAAAAGGCTTCTTTGATCATTAGAGACACTGCTATAATGAAGCTCTGGATCTCTACGCGGTGTTTCTGCCGGCTCTCTTCTCCAGCAGGTGTCTTATAGAGAAAACAAGGCAAACACAAACAGATCCACTGCCAGCTAGTCAAAGCTGCTGGCATTTTTTCCTTTTGATTAAGCCACAAATAAAATCATACATGTTGTACTTCTGACACAGGCAGAGTATGCAGTTCGTGAATCTTTACAGAATACATCTATCTGAGATAGTTCAGCATCCATTACTCTGCTGAGATCAAGAAACTAATATATACTCAACAGAGTATTCTATGTGATCTGAAACATTCCCCAAGGGCCGAGAACACGACACAAACTGTAAGCAGCAAAGTGGATTTAAAAGCCAAGCAAACTACGGGATTGTAAATTTGGAAAATGAAGGTAAATCGTGAATCAGGAGGCAGGACACGGGGGCTTAAGAATAACTGACTCTCCGTTATTTAGGAGAGAGGATGGAGAGCTGCGCTGATGTGGATGAACTGAGGTGGCAGCGCTAAATGTCATTCATATTTGCCTCTGGAAAGCACTGCATGGTCCCATAGAAGTAACGGCTTCTCGTTTCGTTTCTGTATAGTTTGAAATGAGAGTAGGCTTCCTGATCATACACCAGCTGACAGGGGTGTAGGTGGTAATTAGGGCTTCTCTGGGGAATAATAGTTGCTGTGAACAATCCACGTGGTAGACACTTGAGCGTGAGTCTCCGCACTGCTATCGACACCCTTCCGTGTTAGGCATTCCAATTCATCTCCTTGCCTTGGGTTCCTCCTCTGACACACGGAGACAACTGTAACACTTGTTTTCTGTCTGGGGGGGATTTTAGGAGTATAACTAAGATGCCGGTATACTGCATTCCTCTCTTCAGAAGAAGCTAAATGACAGCATCATTTCTCACAAAATCTGTTGACTGATTCTGGCTCTAGGGTTAGGTTGAGGAGGGCGAGGAGAAAGGGAAGTAGGCAGAGAGAGAAGGAGGAAGAGATCCAGTCACTAGAACTATTTTTACGGCTTGGGGAAGAGGTGACTGCCCCTGTAAATCATACTTCCAAAGACAGATGGCCTTCTTTAACAACAATGTCTCCCCTTCTAGAGTCATCACTTTATCTTGTGAAAGACTTCAGTTCCATATGTTCATGAATCACTGATCTTGTGACAATTGTAAGGGCACGCCTCTGAAAGATCTGATCACACTACACCAGCATGGGGGGCGGGGCGGTCTTTGATGAGGAAATAGAGAGAGACAACATTTTCATGTATAGGTTGGAAAATCGGGTAAGACACACCGCTGTTTTCCCCTTTCCTTCTCTACATTTTACAGCTACAAAGCCCATTCCCAACACACTTTAATCAGCCACTCAATATCACATGGCTTTTGCCAAATATAAAAGTATGTCACACAGCGCCAGCCAAGGGAAGAGCATGGCCCACTCCTTCTCAGCTACTGTGCTTCTCTCTGTGACTGTAGGTTTCTGTGAGCAGCCCTTTGCACAAGCACTTGAAATCTCAATATGAGAGCCCAATCTGTGGCATTACCTGAACACTGTCAGGTCAGATTCTCTCAGAATACTAATGTTAAGAAGATCACCATGACATCTGCCTACTGTAGGTAACAATGACCAACCACAAAGGTAATCTTAAATTAGGTTCTCTTTCAAGATATCAATAACTCAAATTGCTTTTGTCATAGTTCTTTTCAAAAAAAAAAATATTTTCAATTTAGAACTGGAAGGAAACATGAAAGAGCAGGCTTGACTGCCCGTGAAGCTTACTGCTATTGCAGTGCTAAATGGGCACAGGCTGGGAAGACAAATGAAATAAGACAAATGCACTCTCCCTTATGCTCAAGTATGGTATTTAATACAGTTGAACACTGCATGTATTTTTATCTTTGACAGGTCCAGAAATGGCCACTTACTTTAACTGCAGCTGAGATATTCTCAAAAATATGTTTTCTTGCCCCACAGGAGAATAGTTTTTTGTTTTTTGTTTTTTTTCCCAGAGTTCATTAACAGTAAAAATTGGTGAACACGGCATATGGACTTTTTTTCCTTCAACCATCATTAAAGATTAAACATCAATAACTCTTAATAAACTCTAGAAGCAAGAGCTAAAAATGAGTGAGAATGGCAAGCTCAGACAACAGTATATGCATCATCATGGAAAAGCCGTTTAACACGTATTTCCTCTAAGTTGGGAGATATTTATACAGTATATAGAATCTCAAAGTTGGACTGCTTTATTATTTTGAAATTCATTCTTCTATTCCTGCAGAGTTTTGCAGTTTGACCTATTTGTCTTAAGGTTGGACTGCATTATACATTCTTAAGAAGCAGAGGCAAGACGGAGATGGCCTTGAAAATCACCATCAACATTGTAATCGGTCTCTTTGATAGAGGCCATACAGAGCACTGACACTTTAGCCGCCATTTTCCCTTAAAGTGGTATTCTCATTCATTTGAAGACAGAAGCAGAAGCCTCTGCCTTGAATTTGCAATGTTTAAAAATGGGAGAAATATACTGTGTGATTCAATGTTCAACCATTAGCAAAGTGCACTCAAGGAATCTAACTCACAAAAAAAGGAAAGAAAACTTAGTTTGTAGTAATCTTTCCATAAAGGCATCCAACAGTCCTTTCTGATCGAAAAGTGTGATTTCAGATTAGCTACTCTAAATGTACCATAAAAGGCAAATGCAACAGACTTTTCGGTTGATCCAGCCTAAATGAGGCTACAAATAGGGAAGTAAAATAGTAAAATAATAAAAAAATCCCACATCTACTTAAATAGATACATAAAACTCACAGTGCTATCAGCTGCTCAATGATAATCGTGAATAACATTACTAGAGAGGAGTTACTGCAAGATAAGAATTTTCAGGGGGCTCCCTCAGCTGAATTATGGCAATAATTCCTACCCTATTCATCATGAATAGTTTTACAAATAGAAGAAAGAGACTCTTTCCCTGGCTTTAGGCTTTTGATACTCACATCCTCACTTTAAAAACAGACCTTATGGGACTTCCCTGGTGCCTCAGTGGTTAAGAATCCGCCGGCCAATGCAGGGGACACAGGTTCGAGCCCTGGTCCGGGAAGATCCCACATGCCGCAGAGCAACTAAGCCCTTGCGCCACAACTACTGAGCCTGCTCTCTAGAGCCTGTGAGCCACAACTACTGAGCCTGCGTGTCACAACTACTGAAGCCCACACTCTGCAACAAGAGAAGCCACCACAATGAGAGGCCTGTGCACCGCAACAAAAGAGTAGTCCCGGCTCACCACAACTAAAGAAAGCCCGCACGCAGCAACAAAGACCCAATGCAGCCAAAAATAAATAAATAAATAAATAAATAATAATTTTTTTTTAAAAAGACCTTATCATCTGTCTTCAGACAGGAATATCTTTTCCAACAAGGAGGGAAGGTCTAAGATGCTGCTTTGAGAAGGATCAAATTAAGGGATCAAAGAATCCAAAATACGATTTTGTGTTAATATCTGGTGTCTTACCTTTTTTTCTTACCAATACAAGGTGGATCTTATTTCTTAAGCATATATAAGTATATTACACAAAGCAAGTACTATCCAAATTCTGTTCCGGAGAGGAACTCTTGAAACAAAATTTCAGGAGGAATATTCCTGAACTTGTACAAAGGGAATGCTCATATTTTTTATTCACAATGTATCTTAGCCTAGATCTTTTATGATTATATTAGAAGCAAAACCAAGAGAATAAAATGAGAACATGTAGTTTCTCCATGATCACCACTGATTATGGTCATCCTAAAGAGGTAAATACGTTATTTAAAAGTGTTAAACATCCATGTAGGCTCTGGTCATAATCCCATTTATCCTCGTCAAGCTCAATTTAAGATGGTGCTCTACGCTGGGAAAATTTTGAGAGAGGAGCTTCTCTGACCATTTATGAAGCATTTGCCTTTCCCTGAACAAAGCATTTTGCCCCCCCTTTTTTCCCTCCAAATAGAAATTTAGTACTTCCTTTATTGCTCATAGTTTCTTTTGCACTTCAGGGGATTTATACTGAGTAATGGCAGAAGAATCCCTAGTCGAAAGCAAAATTCTGTATTGATATTAGGATGATTTGAGCATCAGCACATTAGAGTGAAAGCGTGGGTGAAAGATTCTGGTTATTATTCCGAAAGCTGACTCACCCTCACAGAAGAGCCCACAGCTACTGAAAAGGGTTTTATTTTTGAAAAGAGAGATAGGATAGTGTGAGATGACCATGGCTAATGGAAAAGCCTAGTTTCGGTTTCTGTGTGTAGCTGGATGACACTGCCTGGGGTGGGTGGTGGTACAGCATGATGGTAATGAGATGTGGGTGTTGGACAGTTTAGTCCAAAAAGCATTCATGGTTTCTAGCTGAACCAAGAAGATGCTCAATTCAGGCCCCTTACCAGTCTTACCTGAAGTCAAAACAAGATAAAACAAACAAACGAAGCCCTAGTCTACTAGGGTCTTTGGGGAGTGCATCACATAAAAATATCTGCGATCCTTTACAAGCTGCAACATCATTTACAACTCATGTGTAGACCTTTGTACTTTACTGAGAATACAACCCCCAAGCCGCTTTTCGTGATTGGTAGTATGGAACCGTGCATGAAAGGTGGAGTTCTAGACTGAGACACATCTGAGTTCCAATCTTGGCTACACTGTTTATTAGGTGTACAACCTTGACTCAGTTACTTCATTTCTCTGACTTTGACTCTCCTTGTCAAAAAAATAACAATTAAAAAATTAAAGAGAGATAACAGTACATACCCCATAACATCATGAGGATTAAACAGCAAATGCATTCAAAATGCTTATCACATAACATGAGGGAGTTTGTTTGGGGTGATGGAAATGTTCTATAGCCTAATAACGCATACACATTTGTTAAAATTTATAGAACTGTACACAAAAAGGAAAAACATGGAAATCTTACTGTATGATAATTTGAAATGAAATTTTCAACATATATGTATTATATATACATATATGTGCATGCGTGTGTGTGTAACACTGGGTAAAGCATTCAATAAATACAAACAACACAGAACTGATCACAGTTTATAGCACATAATGAGCATTTTAAAGTGCCCATCCATCGATGTGGCTTTTGCTGCTGAGGCTGCTGCTGTGGTTATTATTAGCAAGCCATGTAGAACATGAGTAACAAGGAGGACAAAAATAAAGGAGGCAACTGGTAGACCCAGGTAAGGTTCACCGATGAAGGGGGATGGCACATTGGAAAGGGAAGTGGAGCTGCGCCAACTGCCACTGGGATCCAGCTGGGAGCCAGGCTGTGTATGAGTGGGAGAATGCTGCCATCTCTGTGCTGCTCCCAGGTTAGGAAGAAGACACATTACCAGTTGCAATTACAAGATGCCAGAATTTAAAAAAGGAAGAAAAAGAGCAGCTATTTCTGCTGCTAGACATGACAACAAACCAACGGAGAAAAGTGCTTTGATGAGCAGAGTGTATGCTGCTGTGTGTGTGGGCTGGATTCTACCTCACCCTCCAACAGGGAGGGGATGAATAATCCTTCAGGTTCAGACTCGAATGGGTGCAGTGCAGAAAAGCCAGCCAAGTATACATTCTGTTCTTAATACCCTTAAACTCTGTTCTCCTTTTTGGTGTAAAGGTTCAGCATACAAAGTTGGAAAGAGGAATTTTTTTTTTTTTTAAAGGAGGCAAAGGATATGCGAAAAAATTCAATACCAGATTCCAGTATGCATGTAATCACTGAGATTTTCTATGCCTGTATTTTTAAAAAATGATGTTTTTGCTCAAAAGCCAGTAAGCCATTGGCTGCCACAGACCATATAATGTGTTGACGCTCCCGAAGGGCAAGCAGGCGACAGGAAAAGCACTTATCTGGTTGTAAAAATATGTTCCCTCTCAATATGCAGGTCTATTTATCTTCCTGCAATAAACTACAGTCGTTTGATGCTGTAGCTGATAGTTTTATAGTATTTGTTCACATACTCACTAATTTGCAAGACTGGGTAATCTGCAATGGGTCTCATAGGTCATTAGTGCAAATTAACAGCATCCCGTAAAAGATGAAGTGAGAAAAGCGGGTACTTTGCCATAGTGCACGGTTAAGCATCATATTTCAATTTAGGGATCTGACACCTTGTGTTCATTCTTCCGTAGTAGAAAAAAGTGGATTTCACCACCACCACCTCCTGGCAGGGAGCAGGGAAGCATTAATAAAGAGATTCTAACCCACGTCTTTAATCTCCAGGTTGTGATATATTTTGAAAGTATACAACTGTATTAACATCTCTTCCTGGCACTTGTCCACCCCTAAACAGTTTATTTATATTTGAACCTGAAAAGAAGGCACAAAGGCCTCCTTCCTACACAATCCCCTAGGCCTTCTTTTTTGGCATGGAAAGCACACACATTTTTGCAAAATTACTCAATGTATATGGCTGTATTCTACAGTTTTCATTAAGAATTCAAGAGACGAAAACTGTTGGCTTCCATAGGAAGGTGACGAAATCTACGGGGATATTATGTACAAACAGTCTGGTTAGAATAATAAATGCTGCGTGTGCTTTATAATGTTAGACATGTGAAACATGGATTCATTTGCGATCTGAGCCTCAGATTTTTAAAAACGGATCCTCACTTGCCTTGAGATAAACTTAAGTAAATAATGTTTGCCATCAACTCTAAATGAAGAATGACAGTTAAATTTTATAATCATCTTTACAGCTTCAGGACTTACTTTATATTTTCTCAGGCTCATGACCCAAAGGTTGCCATAGCAACTAGGAAATCCTACCTTATCAAGCGCTTACATTTACATTCCTTGCAGCAGCTTCCCTTTATGAATTAAATCCATCATGGTTTTCTATTCTCAAAATAAAAAGTTCTTAGGATTATCTTGCAGAAACAAGGATCAAATCCTCTGATAGAAATACAGTATGCAAAAGTTAATTCAATGGTGGTTTTCTTTAGGAAGATATATAACTGTGGCATAATAAACAGCTTATGTCCAAACTTCCTGGCTTCAAAGGAAACTTTAAAATAGAGACATTGTGCTAAAAATGACACATCCACTACCTATGCATTTCATCTTAGAATTATCAAATAAATAATCTGATCGGATATCATACTTCAAACAGGTACACAGATATACAAAGAATTAAAACTGCCTAAGATAAAGCCCTATTACATATACACATAAATATTAATAAAATGGATAAAAAATATATTTCAATTCACAACTCAAATAAGGAAAACAAAACAAATGACAAGCTTCACTTTATTAAGTCCCTATGTTTATAGAGTCAATTTTTGTCCTTGTTTTTGGAGTAGTCAAGTTACCTGGTAATACGTGATTACTGCCTCTGTGTTTATAGCTGTGCACGATAATTATGCAAACGATGGAAAAAGCCCATCAACCTACCATCTCTGATGAGAGATGGACAGTGAAGGAATGACTACTCCTGTTAGTAGGTACAGCAATCCAAGATGGCATAGACCATCTCCCCATGCAAGAAACAGAAACTTAGGGGGAAGACACGGAACCTCAGACGGTGAAATGAAGACTCATTCAACTAAGGGTGAAACCAACTTCTGAGGGTTACACTAGAATCCAAATCCCTTGGAGCCCTCAAATCACTGCTTGACAGTGCTTAGTGGAGATGATGTCAAAGACAGAAAACAATTAGATTCTAGCCTCACCTGCCATCCAACCCCCAGAAGGCCAGAGGATTTATCTAGACTCCCGGTCATGGGCTTCTTCCAGCTCAGACAAATCTCTGATTACGTACACAGACCGCAACCCAGTTTGCGTTATCTGAAAGACCTTTTTCTCTTACTAGTTTCAACACGTATCCATCCCATTCTGTCTTTGAAATTCCTCTCCCTTTCTGTGTTGGCAGTCCTGTGCTTCCTCTAGTCAGTTTTTGCGTTTTTGTCCTTTTGGTCTCTGCTTCTTATCCGCACTTTGATTCTCAATCTTTTCTCTCCTCTCTAGCTTGGAGAGTCACAGCACAATGAGATAAAGAATAAATAGAGCGTTGGCTAGCCACAATAGAAGAGGAATTCTTTAAAGTTCTATTAAAACCTAGTTCCTTCCACCACCACTAGCTCCCTCCCTTTTGTATTTTCTGCAGCTAATAGGTAACTGGCGTCTTGACTTCAGATTTTTGGAGGATGGACAACAGCATTCAAAAAGGTGAAGGCACCACGGGTGCCCTCAATGTTTTATCCGTGACTCATTTAGAGGTAGAAAGAGACAGGTCATTCATTTTAGGATTTTTAGTTCTGAAAAAATTCTGTTTCAAATGAAACAAAAGAATATGCAATGGAAACTTTCAGGCAGTGTAATATCTAATTTCTATTATACTCAATTCCAACACGTCTTTCTATGCATCAAATCACTTTCAAAAGTAAGTATTATTTAACCTCAAAACTTTATTTAAGATATATTTGTGGGGGAAATACACAGACACACACACACACAGACATACCCACACACATCACCTACTAAGACTACTAGCCATCCACTCACTTTAGCAGGGCACCATTTTAATGATTTCCATATACAGAACATTGATAGACAACAGAATCTGAGAAAATATTTATTTGTGTACTGAATACAGCTGGAGAGAAAAAGCCTGTAATAGGTTTTCTAGAATTCCAAGTCATTGAGAACTAGAATTATCTTACATAAATTAGTGAGCAAGATGAACTGTCACAGGGTTATCCCCCCCCAACCAATTTAGAAGTAAACCAGAGCTTTAACACAAGGGAAATTCTGGGAAGCTCTTTGATGAACATGATTCCACTCTACAGTAATGAAATTCACAAAGTCACATCAGTAGCCAATATATAGACATGCAAGAGTTTTAATTTGGCTAATGCACTTTTTGTTCATTATTGGGCTTCAGTAAAAACCTGATTTCCAACTTATGGATGCATCAATTACTCAGGCTTCACTTTTCAAAATGAGAAATATTTAAGTAGTTCATGAATAATCGATCGGGTGAATGAGTGATGCAGAGTCAGAATGTCCGAGCTGGCATCATGCTGTTGCAGTAAAAACGCATGTTCTATTTCAGGCCCATCTGATGCTCATTACAAGACATGTATAACATAGATTTTAAATGCTTTCATTTCTTTTGATCTGGATTTCCATACTTGAGTGCAAATTTAATTTCCCACATTGCAGAGTTATTTGTTATAGATTCTCCTCCAACCCATTAAAAGTATTTGTTGGTCTTGCTTGCTTGGTAAAAACTTCAAGCAGAAGTAAGCATGTGTGATAACTAGAGCCTAAATAATTTTTTGTCAATGTAATTTTCCTTTGCAAAAAGCAACGTGAAAAGGTAAAATGCTCCAGGTGGCCAGATTCTGCAAGTCAGAAAATGTTCCGCAAAGGGCCCTACTACCTTCCATCAATAGAAAGGCCCCCAAAACACTTCCTCTGTTTCCAATGAGACAAGAAGGCAAAAAATATAAACACCAAAGAATAAGGGAAGAAGATTTTAAAATGGATTTTCAACTATTTAAGCCAGAGACAAAAATATGCTGCGGCCCAATTACTAGCGTCATCTAATGTCAAGGTTGATCTTGATCCTTACGTTCTCCTTCAGGTCTTTAAGACCGACTAGGGGGCTTCCCTGGTGGCGCAGTGGTTGAGAATCCGCCTGCCGATGCGGGAGACACGGGTTCGTGCCCTGGTCCGGGAAGATCCCACATGCCGCGGAGCAACTAAGCCCGTGAGCCATGGCCGCTGGGCCTGCGCGTCCGGAGCCTGTGCTCCGCAACGGGAGAGGCCACAACAGTGAGAGGCCCGCATACCGCAAAAAAAAAAAAAAAAAAAAAGACCGACTAGGTCCTAAGTGCCTGGGTTCTTCCCATCCTAGTGTTGCACACCAGTGTTTAGGTCTTTATAGGGTGAGGCTTTAATTAATGAAGTTAAAACATTCAAGAAAAACCACTGGAGTTTACAGATTAAAAAATGTAAATGCATATTATCCTTAATATTATATTATTATCATTATTATTATTATTATTATCAAATTTACATTATGCCCTGAAAGGCCATCTGCTTATCCAAGTAATGCTGCCGTTGCCCTCACACAGTCTGAACTACTCCTTTTACCTCCCCTTCCATGACTGTCAGTGTGACACACTTATATCCTAGTGTTTCATAGCTATGTTTGGCGTTCCTTTTTTAAAAAGCCACAACTACAATGCCCACCTCAAAGAGCGATTCCAAGTGACTTTGGGCTGGTTCCAAATATATTAAATTACCCCAAAGGATAAAGATCTGCTACTGCTGAGACTATTCAAATAATCCAAATAAAATGCATAAAGAGACGTAGAAAAAAGGTTTTGCTCAACGGCAGCCTCAATGAAATACCTCTATATGACTTTCTAAAATGACTACTATAAAAGACACAAAGTATATACTTTTTTTTTTTTTAACCTGCAACAAGGTTTTTATCCTTAACTGGTGCAAGTTTTAAACATCACAACAGAAAATTTTAGTACTGTGGAGCAAACATGCTACTCTCAGCTGAATAAATCCAACACTGTTTTCTAAAAGTAATTTTGGGGAAACCCACGGTTGAAGTTCAGACATAAGAAGGGTAAGTCATAGATAGCAGTAAATGTGTTCACATAGATAGAACCTATAACCACTATTTATTCTAAATCTGTGCTTTCACTCACTAAATATAATAGAAAGCATTTAAAAGACCACGAGGGCTTCCCTGGTGGCGCAGTGGTTGAGAGTCCGCCTGCCGATGCAGGGGACACGGGTTCGTGCCCCGGTCCAGGAAGATCCCACATGCCGCGGAGCGGCTGGGCCCGTGAGCCATGGCCGCTGAGCCTGCGCGTCCGGAGCCTGTGCTCCGCAATGGGAGAGGCCACAACAGTGAGAGACCCGCGTACCGCAAAAAAAAATAAATAAATAAAAATTAAAAGAGCATGAAAGATAACTTCCATTTAGTACAAAGCTGACCCTTGGGGTTCCTAAGGAAAATATTAGAATCTTAGAGTGAATTCTTTAACAAAGCAACCTATTCCATTTGCCATACTTGGGTTTTCTTCTAGCAAGGTACAGGTATCAATGACAGCAAAAACTTTCTTTCTAGTTTTTAATCACTAACTTTTATAAAATGTAACTGGTTACACATCGCCTAAATGCTAATTCATCAATCTTTACCTTATGAATGAAATTCATTCATTCATTCATTCTTCTATTTATTCAATAAACAAATATTTATTGAGGCACTGTTCTGGATATAAATATGACGATTTACTACCTCTTTTCACTTTAAATTATCTACATACACAATGAGCATTGAATTAAGCTACATGTTACGCGAAGAGTAGAGATTTGCTTCCACAACCTGGCAAGAAACATTTAAGCAAGGCGTAAACTGTATTCACGATTTCAAATTAAATCAGAAATGCTCTGCTGAAACCAATAATTTGGAGTTTCAGTTTTCTTTTATCTTCTTTATTCTTATTCCAGCTATAAATCATATCACTACCCATTCATTCTTCTAAGACATGGGAACAGTTAAGTAGAAGGTTCTGTTTATTCTTTCTCCAAACCAGTGACTAAAGTTAAAAAAAAATGTTCCTGAGGTTAAAGGAACATGCTATTTCTTTTAAAGCTGTCAACCCTCTAAAAAAAGTTAAGAAAAGTAAAACCAAAAGGAGTGTCAATGCATAATTTTAAACGTACAGATTAGCTGTAACTCATGGGCCTTTCACTATACAACCCAAGAATCCTGTCAAAGTAAAAAAGAAAATAAAAGAGTAGGTGAATGGGGTAGGGGGTGAGCATGAAATCTCAGTGCTCTTAAAATAGTTCCTTTTCTGAGCTAGGCAGCTATGCCAATTCAATCAACCAGAGAAGTTTAATACTGGATTTCCATCAGTCCTTTTTTTCTTTACACTTTTTGTCAATTAAGAAACAGGAACTCAGTTCTTGTAAGTTATGTAGAATTGAAATGGCAAGTCCAGGAATACCAAGCTTCTCTTTAAGTTGAGCAGTAAGCCAGGCAGCTAATACAGCTTTGGCAACAGGGACTACAGACCATGTTCCATCTGGCTCTACCCGCTCTGGCAGTGACGTGAGGCAAACCACTCAGTCTCTCTGAACTTGCAAATCCTCATCTGTAAATGGGGATAAACACAGTTTCTATCTCAAACAATTGTTGCCACAAGGATTACTGAGCACTTTCACATCGGCATCCTGCCCAGTGTTACCAGGGAACTTCTGCCACTTGAGGCTTCTAGAATCTAGCAGCAACCCTCTACTCTTGTATTTCTCAAACCTCCAATCTTCTGACTCCAATGTGTGGACACTGGAGAAAAGATGACAAAATAGATAAGATTTTGTACAAGTTCTATAGGATTGTAAAATTCAGAAATAATTTGGTCTTGGTGAAACCCCGGGGGGGAGTTTTCTTTGAGTAATTTGCATATGTTTTAATGCAAAGACTTTGTGACATCTTTCATGGCAGAAAGTTCAAGAGGCTTTTCTGGTTTACTCTGGGCCCCTCAGCCGTGTTCCAGATAGCTGAGGTCATCTGATACAAGACCTCCAGATAAATGAGGAAGCACTGTACCACATCACTAGATCCTAGAAAGAATAGAAAATTCCTTAACACAACCGCTGACCTAGAAATCTAGTCTTTAAATTGAAGGAAAAAAGAGTAATATTTGTAGGTAACACAAAAGTCTGTGGCATTTTATCATTTCACTGTGCTTTGAGCAAGCTTTCAGACCCATCTGATAGGAAGGGATTCTATTAGTTACGTGCATTATATGCTTGAAAAACAAACAAGTGCCACTTTACATAGTTCAACCGATGCATGATCTGACACCTCTATAAAGCAGGGAGAAAGACGATCTTATTGCATCTTGCTCTCCGTGACTGAGTAGAACTAACTTAACTCTACCTAAGCCCTGTTCATAGTGATGGAGGATGCCACTTGATTTCTATGGACACAGTTCTCTTTAAGAGCGCAATAAAGGAAAACAACAACCACAAATAAGTAATAGAAATTGTAAATATATATTTTTCTTTTCTTTTCTTTTTTTTTTTTTTTGCGGTACGCGGGCCTCTCACTGCTGCGGCCCCTCCCGTTGCGGAGCACACGCTCCGGACGCACAGGCTCAGCGGCCATGGCTCACGGGCCCAGCCGCTCCACCGCACGTGGGATCTTCCCGGACCGGGGCACGAACCCGCGTCCCCTGCATCGGGAGGCGGACTCTCAACCACTGCACCACCAGGGAAGCCCCTAGAAATTGTAAATATTTAATCAAGGAAGACTTCCGAGGAAAAGAGCAAACCGTAATAATCATCGTTATCTTTATAACTAATGCTTGTTGGAAGCTTAATACCTGTGAACATCTGGGCTAAAGCACCTCCTTCAGTCCACACAGAGCTGATGAGGTCGTCAGCATCACAGAGGAGTAAACAGGCTCAGGGTGGGCAACGAGCTTGCCGGGGGTGGGTGGGTGGGTGTCAGACACATGTCATGGGAGAAAATCCCTCCCCCCACAAAAAGCTTCTGTTTTTACAACGAGGAGAATAAAACAACAGTTTCATCATTTTAGACCAATGTACCTGGTGTGTATTTTTTTCTTGATTTTTAAGAAAAGGCTAAATAATCAGATGGGCAGATGAGCAGAGAAGTACAGCAAAAGATTCCCTATATCCAGAAAATATAAATACCAGTTTTTCCAAACTCCGAGGAAGTGTCTTTAGATTAGTTTCCACCAACTGACATAGGGATAAAATTTTCCTGCTTTAAGATATTTATTCTTCCTTTAGTTCATTCATCACCCATTTATTGTTAGATATGCCATGCAAACTTGAAATTAACATGTCCCCTTCCTCCAAGAAGCTCACAGTCTAGTATGGAAGACAGAAATACAAACAGAATTACAGAATGATGTGATAGTGCAGTGACAGTCATACAAGATGCTATAATAAGTGAGCAAGACAAGCTGGCAGTTGGTTAACTATCAGGAAAAAAAAATGATTTGTTTCTTGCTCCAATGCTACTTTATTTAAATTTCAGGGACTCTTTTTTTTTTTTTTTTTTTTTTTTTTTTTTTTGCGGTACGCGTGCCTCTCACCGTTGTGGCCTCTTCCGTTGTGGAGCACAGGCTCCGGACGCGCAGGCTCAGCGGCCATGGCTCACGGGCCCAGCCGCTCCGCGGCATGTGGGATCTTCCCGGACTGGGTCACGAACCCACGTCCCCTGCATCAGCAGGCGGACTCTCAACCACTGTGCCACCAGGGAAGCCCCAGGGACTCTATTTTTTGATAACTCCAATTTAACATGCCCTAGACATTAAGCACATCCACAAGACATTGAAAACAGATTAATATCACCACTGGTTAGGTATGTTTTCTCCCTTTCACATTTAGCAAGCACTTCTACACTGAAGCATCTCATGTTTGGATCACTGGAGGGTAGGATGCTATATAAATACACTGTGGACGTCTACTAATTCATTAATAGTAGCCTCAATGTAGCTGAAATCACAGGACTATGACCATATAATGAACCACTCAAAACACTTCAAAACATATCAACTCCTATTATATGCAGTATCAATACTAGAGCAATAAGATATATCAAAAAATTGTATATTTAAAATGAAACTATCTTCTACATAAAATAAACAACATCTATTGACCCTGGCTTAGAATATACCTAACTTATTTCTTGGCCCTCCCTCACCAAAAATGAATTAAAACTCAAGGTGAGTTTGTCTGCACAAAACCAAAATTGTCTGGTTGTGCTAAGACTTAAAAAGTCAGATGACTCAATGTTCATTCCAGCACTATTTACAATAGCCAGGACATGGAAACAACCTAAATGTCCATCAACAGATGAATGGATAAAGAAGATGTGGCACGTATATACAATGGAATATTACTCAGCCATAAAAAGGAATGAAACTGAGTTATTTGTAGTGAGGTGGATGGACCTAGAATCTGTCATACAGAGTGAAGTAAGTCAGAAAGAGAAAAACAAATACGGTATGCTAACACATATATATGGAATTTTAAAAAGCAGTACTGATGAACCTAGTGGCAGGGCAGGAATAAAGATGCAGACGTAGAGAAAGGACTTGAGGGCACGGGGGGAAGGGGAAGCTGGGATGCAGTGAGAGAGTGGCACTGACACATCAACACTACCAAGTATAAAATGGATAGCTAGTGGGAAGCAGCCGCATAGCACAGGGAGATCAGCTCGGTGCTTTGTGACCCCCTAGACGGATGGGATAGGGAGGGTGGGAGAGAGACGCAAGAGGGAGGAGATATGGGGATATATGTATACATATAGCTGATTCACTTTGTTGTACAGTAGAAACTAACACAACATTGTAAAGCATTTATACTCCAATAAAGATGTGGGAAAAAAAAAGTCAGATGACTATCATCTAAATCCTCTCTTTAAAAATAACATCTATTGCACAGCAAGAACTCTGACAATCCCTTGTCTGTGGTAAAGTAGCAGAGGAGACTAAGCCAATCTCAACACAGGTTTAAATGTCTCAAAGATCTTGATATATTCCATACTAAACCATCAGGAGATGGTTGGGAGTATAATTTCTCTAAACAATGTGAGCAGGAAATCAGACATTGTCTCTAAAATCTAATCAAAGTCTGTTGTAGATCCTTGGAGGAAATATACTAGAAAAGCCAAAAGCAATAATATTGGCAACAATTTCTCATGTCAACTCAAGAACTGTTTCTGAACAAAGATCCTGAGCGGAAACCTAATTTTACATTAGGCAGTGACCATCTGTATATACTAGACAATAATATTTGCAGACAATAGTGATTATGCCTTCTGGGTTTTCCTGAATAATGATTAACATACCAAGGGTGTGTACAGTATCTTCCCAAATGAAGAAAAAGGAATTACAAGTCTACCAAAATATCTCTATCCTACCATGCTTCCCAAAGACAAAAAAGTGGAAGGCAATTAAGCAAGCATTCAAATGTGGTAAAATGGCAAGTATCTGTCAGACGACTTATGTTCTGTTTTCAAAGTGTAAAAATATGTGTGTGCAAAGTGCCGAGCCCTTGATATTAACCAGAAGGAGGTGAGCTAGATGCCCAGCCAGTGATTTCACTCATCTTTGGCCCCAAGAAACTAAAGGGGGAATGATCATTGTAGATAGTTTAAAGTCTAGGGTCAACTGTGGGACTTTGCAAGACAAAGCAAGCCTGTGGTCGGAGAGACTGCTAACTGTCACTCACCCATTCTCACCTTCTTCCAGGCCGCCTGGCACAAGGCTGGCTGCTGCTCTGCATCTCCCAGCCTTCCCTGAAGCTACGTTCGGTGGTCAGGTGACTAAGTCCTTACAACGTGAACAGAAGGGACTTGCGCCAGTTCCAACCTGGTGGCTAAAGAGCAGGCTGCCCCCCTTTCTCTCTCCTTTCCGAGAGGACAAAAATGGTATGACTGGAGTGGCTCCAGAAGCTCCCTGCTGAAGGTGGCAAAAGCATCGTTAGCCTAGGTCACTGAATGGCTGGGTGGAGTTAGGCTATCCATAGAGCCGGAACATCTATCCTAGACTACGAAGTTAAAAAAAAACATGTAATTTCTAAATATCTAACTCACTGCAAAATCTGCAGCTTTTCTATCCTCACTAATAGATTCTCAGAGAACTGCGATTAAGGATGCAAGTGTATCGATGACAATATTATGGATAATGTTCTCTACAGACTCACCAGGAGTGACCAGTTAATCTTCAAGGTCGACCAAGTGAGTTTCACTGCAGCACTAGTGCCCCAGGACACCCCTGTACAAACATCACCGTGACCCCGGTTTGTTGTGGACTTGCAAGCACTGGGAAGGGCAGGGGTAGAAGCCACTCTCCTCAGGATTCTGTAATCCAAGGCCACTAATAACTGCTGTGTAAGGGTAAGTGGGTGAACACTGGGGGAGAAAAGCATTGTCAGGAACCACCAAGTAATTAAGTTAATGAGCTCCAGTCCCTATTATGCATCAACAGAGTCACTTCCCTTTCTCATTCCCAGTAAACTGTTTCTTCTATGAATGTAAAAAGTTCACACACACAAAATAATTGCCCCTGCCCTTCAACTTCCAAGGACATGCCTGACTATAATTGATACAAGCGAGCTTTACTAATTTCTAAGAAACACGAGCAGGGTAGACAAGCAAAAGCCCTCGGAGCTGAGAGTCTAAGACGATAGTATGATCATGTAGAAAGTGTTCATTCCCCATTCATTTACTGCCTTCCAGGTATTATGCTGGAGGCCCCAGATATGGTAGTAAACACAGTACACGTAATTCCTGTACTCAGGAACTAATACCAGTGGAATTCCTGGAACCAGATTGTATGACAGACACAGCACCAGGGGAAAGGTGAACAGTAACAAAAATACCCACCAAGCCATCACCACCAGTCCTGCCAGGAGAAATACAGACTGCAGAGAGGATTTCGTTTCACAGGCAAAGTGACCATACGAAAACAAATAACTCCAAAGCTCAATCAATTTTACCATGACATGTTGGCACCTGGAACAAATGGTCACTTTGAGTGAGTACTCATTTCATAAATTAGGGGAGGAAGTTCATGAAATGTGAAAAATTCCAACCAAGCAACTGGACGTAAATTGTGATCAGATTCAGAGCTGACACGTTCAACAGTTTAATTTAGGTACAGCTCTCAGCTGCACTGGGCATATGCAAGAGAAACAGATGCCCTGAATCATTTCAAAGTACATTCCCGTCAGAAACGTCCTTTGTGACACTAAAATCAATTTCCTACGCCTTTACTAACTGTTCTACCAAAAGAAAAAGGGGGGGAGGAGGAGAAAAAAAAAGGTTATTTTAATCGAATGTCTTCCCACTGAGGCAAAATTAAACCCAAACCTATTAAACAGGACAAATTTATGTTCGATTTTTTATAATTAGTGTTGCTTTCACAGAAAGGATGGCAATAGGACAGGATGGGACACGATGCATTTTCACTGCGGAGAACTATGGAAGTTTTTTACTTGTCCTGGCGAAATAAGGGAAACCTGATAAAAGCTGTTACGTGAAAAAGGGAGACTCCAATTCTTGTCCTAACCATTCCAGAAAACTGCAGAACAGATTCTGTTTTACTTGGGAATTCCAACTACTTATCCAAACTCAGAAACTGCCCCTCTACCCCCAACAGATTCTTCAATTCACATGGCCACCTCTCCTAAGAATCTGCAGAGCATCTTTAAATATACTTTATGAGGGTGCCTGCAGAGTTGGCTTAGAAATTCAATTAAACTCATGTCTCATATGTTTAGCCAAAAAAAAAAAAAAGAAAAAAAATCAAAACGCCACGAAACCAAACAAAAATGGAAACACACACTGAATATCGAAACACTGCAGCGTGTCACATCTCTCCTGAGGGAGGAAAGAGTTCCCCAGTCCCCCTACCTCAAGCCACACCAATTAAAGACACAGTTGTTTTTTCTTTTCCTATTTTAGTTATCTTGACCTACCACAAAAGCCCATACTCTAGCTAAAAACAGACTAAGTAATAACACACTGCGATTTTCGTTAGGCTCAGAAGGTGTTTTCTAGCACACATCTCTCTGCCTCCTTTCTACTGTTGATTTAATGCAAAGCCTGGTGCCAGCTCCTCTTGCATGCAGGCACTCTGTGAAGAGGAATGCCTGAAAAGTCACATTCCATCAGAAACCAAATAATTTTGCCAGCCACGGCCATGCCTGAGAATACCCTTCATCTTCCAAAGAAGTTGTCATTTATTGGACTGATATGTATACACACACACATATGTAACTTTTAAAAATGCTTAACATGTGAGGTTTTTCAAGCTATTTGGCTTTTAAGGACTCACCATTTGGGACCAGCAAGGTAACGTCTATCTTAGAATATCTGATCACAATGAAGTTAGCTAGAAAAATCTCTAGAGTGGCTTATCTATGAATAATGAGAAAAGGAGTCAGGAGTTCATCTAGGGGGAGTCAGATGACTCAGTAGCCAAGGGAGCATTTCAACATCAGAACAAGGCTCTGTTCATACCTACGCTTATTGACATTTTTCATTCTCTGTGACAGCCAGTGAAGGTAAAGTGAAGAGGCAGAGGTTTGGGCCACAGTGTGTGATAGTTTTGAGTGTGAGACTTCTGATCCTTTACACCTGGCACCTCTTGCTAAAGCCGAGAGGAGATCCAGACATCAAAAGCGGCATTAGGCAAGTGCAGGAAACACTTACTCAAACACGGGGAGCAAGAAACTCATCCTTCAAATGTATAGCGTTGCCATGAATAGTCATTGTGAACTGTTAGGTCCCTTCCGTGAGGGTATGTAATGACTCACACGTAATGACACAAACTCCAGGGATCTATCCTTAGGGTCCCAAAGAGAAGATGTAGCATACTGGATATCAACAGAAGCTGTGCTTAAGTTCCTTGGAAGTGTTCGACTAACATCTTTTACAAGGAGCAAAACTGACTAGATAGCAAGATAAAGCAAGAGAAAATGCAAAGAGCAATACTGACTTCCCAGTCAGCAAAAGTTAATGAGTTGCAGATCACGAGCATCTCAGTGTAAAACCACGGTGTGTGCATGTTATGAAATTACTCTACAAAAGATTGCTTAAGCAAATTTACAATGAAAAACAACATCAAAACACCGAAGAAGTGGAATGAATATAAATAGGAAGCACACTTAAGACACCAAGGGTGTCTTATTTTAAGAAGAAGAAAAAAAAAACGATCCTCAATCTTCAACAAGGACTTTCTCAAACTACAAAGCAAGATCAGATAAAACATCCAGGTCATCTTTATAACAACATAAATTTTACACAAGCAAATATGCCCAACTACAGAAAACTGATCTTCCATTGCCCCCGCAGCCATGCAGACAGCATGCAAAAATCCATCCGTGGGCACTCTTCAAAGGGTCGGACTGAATCCACAACACCTGGAGATGAACAAGAAGAACTTCAATGGGGCCAGTGGGTCCCTAAAGAGCAGTTTTTAACTGGCCCATAAGCTAATAAGAACGGTTGTAAACTGTGAACAACCAGTGCCCTACCAGGAGAAACATTTATCACACTAACATGCCTGAGAAAGTGGAGAGGGCTCATCTGCACACTCTCTGCAGCTTCCATTAGAATGTTAATTGTTCAAACTGAAGAAGAGGAGACAGAAGGAATGGCTTTTACCATCGTGTGTTAAGTTTATTTTTGTTCTTCTGACCAGTTCCCAAGGGGCAGGAGGCTAATGACGGTTCTTCATCATCAACTGCAAAGGATATTTACATCCATCCTGTAACCATGACAGCTGTGTCACTAATTCCCTAACTGCCTCCACCACATGAACCAATCATCTGGCCTGAAGCTGCAAGATGGAGTGCCCTGCAGTCATTATTCGCCAAGCACTTTCATTAACAAACTGCCCTTAATTACAGCGGTAATGGCGAAATTATTTCATAGCAGCAATTATTTTTCTCAGCCAATCCAGGCTATTTAAGTAGGACATTGCCTACGAAGATGGCGAAAGGCCAAGTAATCTATGACCAAAGATACGTTTTAATTGTACTGCAAACTTAGTTTTCCAAATACTGCATCAGAGGGCTTTGAAATTACATTATACACCCTGTTAGGCACTCGACACACACAGACACACGCACCCCAATAAAGCTAACCTTCTCTACTTCTCTATTTCAATTTGAAAGCAAAATGCATCCATAACATTCACATTAAGCACCTAAACTAATGCTATTGTCTAGCAAAGTATAAATAACGAGTTTCTAGATCTAAACCTATACTTTGAGAATTGCTGAAAACGCTAACCCATCCATTAGAGACACATCAACTCCCCTCCCCCCCAAACCCATTCCTTTCACTCAAGAGCCCTTTGTTCTTTTATACTTCTGCACTTAGATACCCAGCTATGATAAGGAGTGTTGGTATACCTATCTATCTGCTTGCCTAATACACGAAATCACAAAGTAGTTTCCAGAAATCACATCTAGATATTCAAAATTACAGACTGAAACACATTTATGCTTAGTTTCCTCGTGTTTCAATTTGAGAATTGTTCACCATTTATCCTGAAGATGAAATTAGAGCCACAATGTCCTATTTGGAGAATAGTGAGTTTTCAATGGAGTTAGAGAACAGGAAAGGTGTGATCTGAAGAAACTAGGAGAGTATGGTTGAATGAAGATAAAGCTAATACCGCAGTCAGATTATATGAAGACTTGGGTACTATTCTAAGGAGTTTGGATGTTACCTGGTAGACAGCGAAGACCTGCTGAAAGCAAGGGATGAAGACAGCTTGAAATCAGATAGTGGTAATGGACATGGAGGGACAGGGTGGAGAAATCCATGAACAATTTTGCAGGCAGGATTATACTTGGTAACTGTTGACTACAGATGGGAATTGAGAGCTATTCAGAGCCTGCTCTATGGTTTCTAGCTTGTAAGAATAGACAGACGATGAGCTAGGGAACGCAATAAGGACCTGTAATACATTTGAACACTTCAAGTTTTCAATATTTATAGGATATTAACCTAACGATATTAAGGAAATAGCTAGAAAGAATAATAATTACTACGCCATTTATGGCGTAGTAATTTTATGTCAAGCACTGTGCTAAATGCATTAGATGTATCAACTCACTTGATACTCAAAACAGTAGGATCTATGAATTAGATTCTATTTTTACAACCATTTTTAAGGACAAGAAAGCTGAGGCTCAATGACCCAAGGTCACTATGGCAGAGGAGGCTAGTTGCTTAGCAAATATCCATTCTTCCCTTAGTCCTTGGTTAACAGAACCCTTCTTTATTAGCTGGTCATGGTAAAGATAACATTTCCTACCTCCTTCACATCTAGGACATGCACTGTAAGTAGAAGGGCTGGGTGGGTTGGAAAAGAAACTGGTTCTGCCTGGAGGACTCTTCATTGTCTTTCCTGCTGCCTAAGAGGCAGCTGCTCTACCTAAGCCCCCAGCAGTCATCCTGGATTAGAAGGCACCAACTGGGGTTTGTGAAGCAGAAAGAAGGAGGCTGAATTCCTGAAGATCGCGTGGAGGCTCTGAATTGCGCACCTCCAGACTTCTTTCAGGTGACAAAGTCCACTAGTGTTTAAACCATCATTTTGGGGACCTCTTTTAGAGCCAAAAGGAATTCCTAAATGATACAGTCACACAGCGAGCAGGTAGCACAGGCAGGATTTAAAACTCAAGTCTTTCTGATTCCAAATCCCATGCTCATAACAAAAGTAGTCTATGCTAGACTACTCAGGAGAGACTGAGGCTTTAGGTGCAGACTGTCAGTTACTGGTGTATGCACATCTTGACAGATTTCATTACTTCCTCTAATACAAAAATAATGCAAACTATTCAGCATCATCATAAAAGGGAAGTATTATCATTAGATAAACAATCTGGATGATAGAGAATTAACATACTACTGATTTTAGAGAACTAAAATAAATAATTCTAGCATTCCTAAAATTATCAGGCATAATTTTATCTTCCTGTTGAGGTCTCATTTTGGATTCCTGTAGAATATTTTTATTAAACAGAGCTACAAATGAATTGGCAAGTTACTTATATACTGAGTAAATGGGAAATAATCTAGTTCCTTCTTTCCTAAATTTCAATTGGATAAAAATCCAGTTCTGTAAAGAAATGAAATACTAATGATTTTGTAATGAAGTATGTTTCCATATAAAAATAATGTACAATTTCTCCTGTCAAAAGCATTAATAATTTATAGGCTAAAATCAGTTATTATGATTGGATTTGGATTTCCTATGCAGTTAGGTGTTTATAGATATCTTCCCTGTATTACACACTGGTGAGTTTTAACTAAAGGTTAATAACCTTTTATTCCTACAAGAAGAATTGCAAAATTCGTATTTACACCTTCACTTTAATATCGTCAATGCCTGGGTGTGCTGGAGTGGGTGGGAATTCAGAAGAGTAATGCGTCATTTAATTAATTAGAAAAGGTCTCCTAGAAGAATATCTGGAAGGATGATGTAGTTTCAGGTTTTGCAGTGACAACACCCTTAAAAAGCAAAGGAAATCCTTTATTTATAAAATTTTTTTAAAAATTCAATATAAAACGTGGGTTTTCCCAAAGAGAAATTATATTCTCTTTGTTAAAACATTATTTTTGAAGTTCATGATTTAACTAGAATTCCAGTCTCTGTAGCAGAGAGACAAGACAAATGGTTTCTTCTATCTAGCACCGATAGCTATATTTTAAAATATCCACATAGTTCATACTTTTAACAACATTATAGCCAGTAAGTGAATGTATTTCATCTTGATGATTCCATATATTGCATTAATGAGAAAAATCGAGGTATATTATCTGAGGATCTAAAATATTGTGTAATTACAAGTTTTATGCCAGCTTTCAAGTAATTCTGTTTTTCAAAGACAGTAAAGGGAAAAGAATCTGAGCTAGACAGATATTCTCTCTCTTAACAATAAGAGAAAGTAATTCAACTTAACAGTTCGGTTTTCTCCCTGAAGAGCTGCGTGATCAGTGAGAAGCACTGGATTAATTCCATATTCTCTCTGCTTATATATGTTTTTAAACATCTTCTGGGGTAAATATGCTAGTGGTAAGCACATACTACTCAGGAAAAATGCGTGTTGTAGGACACTCTCTAGGCTCTCCTAGTGACTAAAAGCAAACATAATAAAACAACCTGCCATACATTCAGTGCTTCCTCATTTACCTACTCTTGTCTGAGCACTTTAAAACATGCAAATCGTATTCCAGTGCATTCTTCATGTTTGACCCAGATCACACAAAAGAATACCAGGGTAATAAAAATCTTCCTATGCTTTACTCGCAAATGTTGGAGAAATAAGATAGGCAGAAACTACTACAACCATATAATGTCATGGATTCCCCTTCCTAACACCTTAGTTCCAATAGCTGCTAACTACCAGAACTTCCTACTGTAGTCAGGTCCTGTTGTAAATTGTCCTCTAAGATTTCCTGACTACATTATTACCACTTGCTTGTCTTTCTAGTCATTTTGCAACAGTGGTGCGACACTCTAGGCAAAGCATTCCATAGGGTTAGAGCCCTGCTTGAGGGAACCAGAGGAATGCAATCATCACCCACAAATGCACCATCTGTTCTGCCTTACTGCTTAATTAAACTAAAACTGGTAGGTTCTTAATTCTCACAGCTCATAAAAATAAAGGTCACAACAGAGTATGAGCATCATGCATCATCCACATAACATACAGTTGCTAAAGTATATTTTGTCAACCTATCACTCAAAAGAAACACACCATCTAGCTGACGTCAAGGCATCACGTGATTCTATCAGTTATGATCGCAGATCAATGACGGGACAACTGAACTGTCAGCCTGAGTTAACAGAAGGTTCAATTCTTGGCCATTGTCTTTACCTCTCTCCTATAGCACTTGCCAAAAAAAATTCTTCCTCACATTACAAGGCCACTCATAAATTTGTTTGTTATATCATTCATTTGTTCATTCTTCAACCATTTATCAAAGGCTTATTTATGCACGGCATTCAGTTTGGTACTTTAGAAGATACAAAGATGAATCAGATGCAGACTCTCAGTGAGCACAGCTGCTAATGATATACATATATGGGTATATGTGTGTATATATATATAATAGCTTTATTGCAATACAATTCATATAGCATACAATTTACTCAGTGTACAATTCAGTGGTTTTTAGTATATTCATTCATAGTATATTTTACTATATTCAGTGGGTTTTAGTATAATTTAGTATAGTACATTCACACAGAGCTGTGCAACTATCACCCCTTATCCAATTTCAGAACATCTTCTTCATTGCAAAAATAATTTTATACCCACAAGCAGCCACTCCTATTATCTTCTCCCAGTCCCTAGCAGACCACTGACCTACTTTCTGTCTCTATAGATCTACCTATTCTGGACATTTCATATAAATGGAATCACATAATATGTGGCCTCTGGGCTTTTTTCACTTAGCATAATGTTTTCAAGGTTCAACCATGTTACAGCATGTGTCAGAACCTCATTCTTCTTTGTTGCTCAGTAATATTCCTGTGTGTGTCTGTGTTTGTGTGTGCGTGTGTGTCTGTGTGTATACATTCTGTTTATTCATCCATCAGCTGTTGGACATTTGGGTTCTTTCCATTTTTTGGTTATTATGAATAATGCTGCTATAAACATTCCTGTACATGTTTTTGTGTGGACATATGTTTTAATTCTCTAGGGTATGCAGTTAGGAGTGTAATTGGTGGGTCATATGGTAACTCTATGTTTAACTTTTTGAGGGACTGCCAAGCTGTTTTCCAAATTAGCTGCACTATTTTACATTACCACTGGCAATGTATGAAAATTCCAATTTCCCACATCCTTGTCAACACTTATTATTGTCTGTCTTTTTAAAGTTTAGTCATCCTTGTGGATGTCAAGTGGTATCTCATTTTGGTTTTGATTTACATTTCTCTAGTGACTAATACTGTTGACCTTATGTGCTTATTGGTCAATTATATAACTTCTTTGGAGATGTGTTATATATTTTAAGCAACTTTTAATCAACCACTTGGTAGAAATATATGAAGTACTATATTTGTGATCTCCCAGCACCAATGTGTGACATTTTCCATCGAAACTCTAATTAATCTTCTCACCCTAAAGTTCCTTTTGATGTTTAAATGCACACACTAATATATATGTCCAAATACAAAGAAGTCTTGAAATTCTATAGCATAATTTAAAGGGTGGTGGGTAAGAATAGGTGGGTGAAATTTCACTCGACTAGTTTGTTCTTTCTAGCCAATAGCCCATTTTCCAAGTCTACTAAAAGTCAACTAATAAGAATTTCTGAAGAAGATATGTAACTTGGAAGTAGATGAATGATAGGAGATTCAAGAGGAGGAAATGATGGTGAGAAGAATGAAGGATAAAATCAGCTTCACAAGAAGCAAAATTCAAGAAATGTTAGAGAGATAACGCAACCTCAGGAGAGCTTGACTGATTTATACAGTAGTAGAGAGATTTTGTAGATAACTAAGAGTTATTTCCTAGGAAAGTGGATGATGAATCATGGTGTCACTAGCCCAGAAGAAGAGCAAGGATGGGGATGGGAAGGAAGGGAGCAAAACAAAATGCAGACCCACTGAAGGAGGACTAGTGGATTTTGTTGCTCTTTTAAGGAAAGAGATTTGAAAAAGGAAAAAATAATGGGATTAATCCAATCTGGGCCACAGTGGATTTGGTCTGGGGTACGTGAGTTGTTTTTCCAGGGCAGGAGAGGGGAAGACTATGCAAAGAACCCAACCAAGCAGGATGTCGCTCAGGAGAGGGTGTGGGTTAGAGATGCTTGTGGGAAACAAAAGAGCTGCAGTCTGTTCACACAACAGAGAAAAGCCTGACATTATTCTTAACTCCTTTCAAGCCAAATCATTCTAGTTGGAAACAATGGAGAACTTAATTCAGTGATACAGTTATGAGATACTGATGAATGAAACTAATTGATCCTTCTTACTGCGCCAGTAAAAGTAATCACGTGTCTCCCTTTAGACTTCTCTGAACTGAATCACGCACTTTCAACTTTCTTTGCTGTGCAGGTTTTTAAAACTTCGTAATATGTCTCTCCAGATAAGACAAATAAAAACAAAACAAATAAACGACAGCAACAGGCAGCATGATGATTTGGATGCCACGTTCTCTACAAGAAACAAAAGAAGGCAAAACTGTAAAGGAGTCAGCAGTACCTTTACCGGCGATATACTCCAGGCCCCCAATCGATAACTCTGTTCTCTCTTGTTGGTATGTCCGTGGAAAAGGTGCACGACAGCAGAAACAGAGACCTTAAAAAGCAATTAAGGGTGAGGAATCTCCTGCCAAACCGCTAGTACAAATGTAACCTTTTTTTCTTCACAGAGCTTAGCTTCATTCCATGGACAAGGAGCAGCTTGATAAATACTACATGATGAAAAAGTGATCAAATTTATAAAAACTAAAGATGAGGAATGACCAATGGGAGAACCCCAGGTGCTATGGAGAGTGGCTGCACGGATTTCCGTGCTTCCTGCTCCCGGTAGGTGGCGCCAAACTCCTTGAAGAGGAAAGAGAAAGCCAAGTTAAAGGGCTGGTGTGTGTCTAGATTGAAGGGCTAAAGAATTTGCTTGTGATTTGGCAATTTTTCTTTCAAGGCAGCTTTTCTTCACTGGTATCGGCAAGCTTTACATTTCAGAAGTGATTCACCTATGTCACGTTATTTATGCGCTTCTTTTTTCCCAAGTGCCCAGCTTCATGTTAACAATATGACCACCTTCATTGCACAACTCAACTGTGTCCATCACATAAATGGAAGGTTCATTACAGCACCTATTAAAAGCATTTTCAAAGGGAAAATAGCATTTTAAAGCCATTAGGATCCCGGAAGTTAAAATCTCTAGGAAGAAATGTTACAAAACTGCTATTTACAACCATCAACCAGAATGAAACCCTATTTCTGGTCCCCGCAATAGCCACAGGGAAGCAACAATAACTGGGATTACCTTCTGAGGGGGCTCTGACACCCATATATGCTCCCAATCTTTCAGGCCTTATGGTGGAAGAGTGTCAGAAGCACGCCTCAGACACGCATCTCCTGGTAGCCCTGTTCTGAAGGCAGCCATGGGTCCGATCTCAGTGCACCCTCAACAAGGGTCCTCGCCCCCAAAGAAGCGGTGGTGAGGAACTGGGGTAGGGCTGGGAAGGAAGGGTTGGTCAAGCTGGGATAAAAGGAGGATGAAGAGAAGGGTGTGTCTCTGCAGGCAAACGCAGGCAGGCGAGTGTTAGCTATCTTGTCCCAGGTTTTCACTATCCTCCTCTAGATCCAATGTTTATAACAAACAAACATTTCCTGCCAACCTCCTAAAATTTTTAAACAACAGCAGCCAAGACTGACTTCCATTCGGCACAATTACATAAGACCAAGCAGTGCATTACTCTCATTTTTGGAGCTTTGTTTTAAGCTCCCTCATTAATCTTTCAGTCTTTTCCCATCTCTGCCTGACTATAACACTGCCCTGAATTTATCCAAGCCTGCAGCATGCCAGGCTCACTGGTGTCTAAATCACCAGGAGCTGAATACACATGCTACCCGTGGGAGTCTACACTTCCATCAGAAAGAACCAATCACAGCTCAGGAGACGTAAACCTCTTTTTAATTGTATTCTATGATACTAACAGGTATTCATTACACACGGACCTTAAAACAAGATTTGCTCTTGGCAGCTCATAATTGTATTTCTACAGCGGTTTAAACCGTTGGCACCTGCAATTGCTAGCAGGCCTAAGCTAAGAACTTCTATTATCCCAGTTTCAAGGGTTACATTTAAAATAAAACTCGGAGGGGCAAAACATTACACACACACATATTTACACAAATTAAATACTATGCAAAAAGCCAATACCTTCTGCACACAAAACTACATTAAACTCAATTAGCCCTAAGCAAAACTATAGGAAGCAGGTTTTCTGTGAACCAACGGAGGAGCTGTTCTGTATAATAAAGAATATAAAAGCAGCGAGATTACAGGGTTCTGCAGAATTGTCAATAAATGCTTTTCAAAAATCATTACCAAGACTGATTTCTAAATTAATTAACGTAAATGAAATTAACATAAAACAGTCCAAGCCAAGGAATTTATACACAGGTAACCGCTGACTTCTGGGTTCTAAGAAAGAAGTGCTCTTTAAGCCTGTTATCTGTTGTCCAAGGTTTTTCCAGGCTATTCCAAACTATAAGGCACAAAACTAAAGTACAGTGTCCTTCTGGTTATGGTTTCCTACTTGATTATGACAAAAATTAAATTATACAAATATTTCACTAAATATCTTCTCAAACCTTATAAATATTAATATGACCTCAATCTCCTATGTGCCCAGCATTTAAAAATCCATTTAAAAATCTTGGAAACTAATTTAAGATTTCCATCTAGAATACAAATTAGCACGTCCTCTTCCTTGCTCTGTTTTGCTCCACAACCATATCTGCATGTTTACTACTGAATGTCAATCGGTAGCACTTAAAGATGATGAATATTAAAAGCATGCTTCTGCCTGCTAACATGTTAGAGCCTGGCCCCCACTGAATTTGTCATAAGCTACATTTTCGGTAAACAAACGACTGCCTTTAAAGCACCAAAGCATTCTGTAAATTCCCAGATTGTGAAAAAGGTACACAGAGGGTGAAATTTTACTGTTAAATACATCAGCTGAGAGGATTGCATGAAATTTAAATCTTTTTAAAAACTTACCACCTCACAGTAACACTTGGCTGTACTTTCTAAAGTATTTCCCTGCGGACTACATTTGAACAATGCCAGCTGCTATGAACTGAACAGTCATCATGTGCCAGGCACTGAGCATTTTACATATGTACATGCACGCATGCTTTTGAAATATACATGCAATCTACCTACATGCCATCTTCACATACATACTACCTTATTTGCATACAGGCATGCTACCTTTACATACACAACACGATATGAAATTTCCTACCCTGTAAGGTAAGCTATTGTTTTCCTTGGAGAGGTTAGACGACTTACTTGAGATCACGAGCAAAAGAAAGGTAGAATCATAATTCCAATGCAGGTTTATCTCTCCAATCCCCTATACACTACTATGCAGCCAATTTTCTGTCATATAAAACCTCCTGGGGGCTTCCCTGGTGGCGCAATGGTTAAGAATCCACCTGCCAATGCAGGGGACACGGGTTCAAGCCCTGGTCCGGGAAGATCCCACGTGCCGTGGAGCAGCTAAGTCCATGCGCCACAACTACTGAGCCTGTGCTCTAGAGCCTGCGAGCCACAGCTACTGAGCCGGCATGCCACAACTACTGAAGCCAGCGTGCCTAGAGCCCGTGCTCCGCAACAAGAGAAGCCAGCGCACCGCAAGGAAGAGTAGCCCCCACTCACCACAACTAGAGAAAGCCTGCGCACAGCAACGAAGATCCAATGCAGCCAAAAATAAATAACTAAATAAATTTATTTAAAAAAAGAAAACAACCTCCTGAAGGGCTGACATTTGCTGGATACTGCTTACTCTGTTGGGTCCAGAGCTTAAAACCTATTTATTCTACATTTGCATTAAGAAAACCTTCTCGTATACAAATCTTATTTCTGCAAGGATTCATTCATTCAGAAGAGTGAACAAAAGTGCACCTTTGATGGGACTATAGAAAAGATTATTATTTTTTTTTACTTAATTAAAAATGGCTTATTGGGATCACCTCTTTAGTACATGGAAGAGCAGCTGGTTTACTCTGTCAAATCTCTGTACAATACGCCTGTTCTTACCCAACTCTGTGCCATATGACCCAGCAATCCCACTCCTGGGCATATACCCAGATAAAACTATTATTCGAAAAGATATATGCACCCCTCTGTTCACAGCAGCACTATTTATAATAGCCAAGACATGCAAACAACCTAAATGTCCATCAGCAGATGAATGGATAAAGAAGATGTGGTATATATACACAATGGAATATTACTCAGCCATCAAAAAGAATGAAATAATGCCATTTGCAGCAACATGGATGGACCTAGAGATTATCATGCTAAGTGAAGTCAGTCAGACAGAGAGAGAGACAAATATCATATGATATCACTTATATGTTGAAGCAAAATTTGACACAAATGAACTTATCTACGAAACAGACTCACAAACAGAACACACTTGTGGTTGCCAATGGGGAGGACGGGTGGGGGAGAGTTGGATTGGGAGTTTGGGATTAGCAGATGCAAACTATTACAGAGAAGATGGATAAACAACAAGGTCCTACTGTATAGCACAGGGAACTAGATTCAATATCCTGTGATAAACCACAATGGGAAAGGACATGAAAAAGAATGTATATATATGTATAACTGAATCACTTGTACAGCAGAAATTAACACAACGCTGTAAATCAACTATACTTCAATAAAATTTTAAAAAACCCAACAACTCTGTCAAATCTCTGCAAAATATACCTGTTCAATATATCAACAATATACCCAACTGCCTAGCCTGGAAGCTGGAAGTGATTGGGATTGGGCTCTGCAGCTGGAGTTGAAAATACAGTGCTACTTCCTACCAGTCATGTGACCAAGCCTCAACAGCCTCATTTGACAATAAAGCAATAGCACCTAGCTCATAGATTACTGACGAGGTTAAATGAAATGATGCATACATAGTATACACAGTGAGTACTCAATAAATGTTAGCTGTTGGCTTTCTTTGGGGTGTCAGATTTTATCAAAACATCTTTACTACTTCCCTTGGATGCTATATGGTTCTTTAATTTGTTTATTAAGAACTGTCTTACACTCAATAAGTATTTTTTCTACTCAATTTTATGCTATCAGCTCTACAGCTCTCCAAATCATTCTAAATTATTCTTCTGTTTCCCTGGGCTTAGAGAGATTCAAATTCTTTTTCTAAATTATAGACTAAGATCTTCTTTTTGAACCTGATTTTTCTAGCTGCTTAATCACTTCTGTTGACCTCTAATTTTCTACCAGATCGGCCAAATCTTTCTGATATGACGACATCCAGAACAATCTGAATTAACCTTTTGAGAGCCTAAAAATCAGGACTTATTTGAATTCTGATTTCCGCCTTCCCCAGCACTTAGCAACATGTTCCTCACTGCATGCTAATCTCCACCTTTCCTCCATGTCTTACCTCAGGACAGACGTTTCATCACATTTCAGAGTAAAAACTTTTTTCTCTCTCTTATAATGAGGGAGAAACAGTGCCATTACTTACACGTTGTTTGTAGATGAAATTACATTTTCCAAATATATAGTGTTAGTTAATTTATATATGTCTTCAACAAATATTTCTTTGTGCCTACTATGTGCCATAGTGGGTGGATAAAACGCTTGTGCAGTGAAAAGATGAAAGCTTAGGTGCTAAATTCTGTTGTCTGCCTAGATCACACAGGTTTTTGAAAAGAGTAGTTAAAACTTTTAAGAGTCAAATTAATTATACATGTATTATTTAGAAGTATATATGTATATTATATTTATATTTCCAAATTCAATCTCTCTTTGAAATGAGATATAAAAATGAGTCTGCAAATGAAAAAAAGAAAGGAATATGAAACTATTCTGTTTTTCTACAGCTAGATGGGATTACAGTGTTTGATTCTGTTTTCTGTATTGAGTTTTATAGGCATCCTGTTTCTTTACTTAATTAGTTATAAAAACTTTTAATAAATCTTAAAATACTATGTATCTACCCTTAACGTAACCCCAAAAGATCACATTAGTCTTCTTTTAGTGAAACACTCATAATTTAGCACTTTTATTTCCCTTACACTACCTACCAGTTTTCCAGTTAAAAAAGAAAAAGTCATCAGAATATTGTTCAGTGTTGATTTGGAATTAGAAACTCCACCTGGAATGTGGTATCAATACCTAAGGTTGAGTCTCTTTTATATCTGAAAAATGTCCCTCCAATAATTATCACAGCTGATGCATTAGTTTTGCACTGTCTTCCTCAATACGCTCTCTCATTTCTAGGTTGGTGCTGTATCTTTCTAGGCTTCTCCACTGCATTCTGGGCATTTTGGTGAACTTTATTCTCTATCACTGGCTGAGTAAGTCTCCTTCTAATATTTACAACAAAGATTTATTTTACCTATTATAATTTTCATTTCATTATACCCTTTCTAAAATTCTCATTTACGTGATGCAACCTCTTTATGTATCTCACTGAATTTACAAAGCAGAGCTTTTCTGACAGCTTCTTGTTTCATAAAGCAGATCTGTTTCAGAGAGATTTTACTGCAGGTTCCTATAACTCCTTTGCTTTAGAGCTGTTGTTTTTTGCTTTAATTATTCATCTATAATATTTGCCTTGCTTCCTTTTTTACATCCTTGAGCTTGGTTTGTTGACCTTGGTCTTCAATGCTTACCTACATGAGGACCGCTTTAAAGCCCTTACCAATAATTGAGTTTCATTAATGAATTTGACAGTCTCTTCAATGATCACCACGTTCTAGGAACTGAGCAAGGGGCTGGGGGTTCAATAAGAAGGAATCCACCACCCCTCCAACTTCCCTTCCCAGCTCTTATGGAGCTTACCAACCCAGGAGACAAAACATACACTGTGATGAAGGGGTGGGGCGACAAAGGATGACTGGTGGTAGGTGTGGCAGGTGCCAAATGCTGGAGTACCAAGGGTCACAGACCAAGCCAGAAGCTGGTGGGCGGGGGTGGGGTGGGGAGGTAGAGTCTATTTGGAATGAGATCAGTCTCCACTCCCTCCCCTGAACCCTACAAAAAAGCTAAGCCAGAGAAGGAGCAGGTAGCACTATTTACCAAATCAGCTAAAGCAATGAGCAGCATTGGAGATGAACAAAAGGGAAAACAGGTCAGTACAAGGAGAGAGAGAGTAGGATTCCAGAACCAGAGGCAGAAAAGGGCTGGGGGCGGGGGGATGGATGCAGGGGCAGAGGGGGTCAGGTCAGAATGGGGGTCGCTGAAGAAGGGGCACCTCTTCGTCTGGTTTCAACCGCAAGGAAGAATAAAAATTCCTTCCGGAAACTAGAATGGGCTCAATGCCTGATACTCGTGTGGTGACTTCTGGGGATTTGTTTCCTCTTCAGACAATTTCATGGGTCTTTTAAAGGAAATAAGGAAGACATTGTTCACAGCACTTCCACTCAGTTTGCTACATTCTTGGAAGTCAGTGGTTCAATCTCAAAGGAAACTTCTTGCTAACAGTACGTTCAGTCATTGATGCACTGAAAACAATGAATGTTGTGGGACAAAGACTTCCTAGACTATCCAGCTAAACAAAAGAGCTCCCCTCCAGGCACACATTTCCATCCTGAAAGCCCTGCAGGCATATCTGTGAAGCTTGCCATGGAAAGGCTCCTTTAATGTTAAGTTAAATTAAGGGCGCCCAAAGTAAGCACATTGTTCAGGTTATCCCAACTAATGTCCTAAACTTACAATTTCAATGATTCTCCATCCAGATGATGACTCCTACTATAATAAAGATGTCATGAACCATGGAACCAACTGACAAAAACTAAATAAATAAATATCGTTCACAGCTTAGAAGAAAAAGCACCTGCACAGTCCCATTCCTAACTGGAAAAGGGTAAATATCTGGGGGAGATTTTTTATCAAATCTATACCTGTAAGTGAAAACCATGGGTGTACAAAGGCTGATTTTCTAACAAAAACACACAAAGTTAAGATCCCAAATTTCTGAGCTATCAGTTGACACATACAAAATATTTACACAGGGCTTCCCTGGTGGCGCAGTGGTTGAGAATCCGCCTGCCGATGCAGGAGACACGGGTTCGTGCCCTGGTCCGGGAAGATCCCACATGCCGCGGAGCAACTAAGCCCGTGAGCCATGGCCGCTGGGCCTGCGCGTCCGGAGCCTGTGCTCCGCAACGGGAGAGGCCACAACAGTGAGAGGCCCACATACCGCAAAAAAAAAAAAAAAAAAAAAAAAAATTTACACACACACACACACACAATGACCAAACAAAACTAAAGTGAAATACGGATCTATTTTTCTTCAGCACAGTTCTATCGTTCCCTTCTCGCTCTGTGTGTGTGTGTGTGTGTGTGTGTGTGTGTGTGTGTGTGTGTGTTTTGCAGGAAGGGGGGGTGTTGATAGATTTCTTTATTCACCCTCACTTATCGATCCAGTTGCCCCAGTTTTTGTGAGGTTTTCTAACAATGCCCCACTGCCAGAAAGTTGGAGGGGAAAAACAAAAAAAGTAAACAGATGACAGGGAAGGAACTTGGACTGGAAATTATCAAAGCACACTGTGTGCGGAAATCTATAGGCCAGCACAATCATTACTCAACCATCTGATTATTTCTGAGCTGGCCACAGAAGGAGGCTATTTGAAGGGAGTAACCCAGCCTCCTCTTGCCCCCTCCTCCCCTCCCCCACTGAAAAACAAGGACACAAAAAAGGATGCGAACAAGGGAAGGGGAGGAGGAGAGAAAACAGCAAGCTCAGAAGCAACAGAGGGATGGGCAGATAGAAGTGAGAAGGCTATTTCAAAGGGGAGCCTAATGGAGTTCGAAATATTCAAAGTGGAGCAGGTCTATTAGGTGTGGCACGTGCACAGCTGAAGTGGACTGAAGATGAAGGTCACTTCAGTTGAAGGAGAAGAACTATGAGATCTGGGTAGTAGCAGAGTCATCAAAAGGAATGCTCCAGGGCTTCCCTGGTGGCGCAGTGGTTGAGAGTCCGCCTGCCGATGCGGGAGACGCGGGTTCGTGCCCCGGTCCGGGAGGATCCCACATGCCGCGGAGCGACTGGGCCCGTGAGCCATGGCCGCTGAGCCTGCGCGTCCGGAGCCTGTGCTCCGCAACCGGAGAGGCCGCAACAGTGAGAGGCCCGCGTACCGCAAAAAAAAAAAAAAAAAAAGGAATGCTACGCATACTTAGTGAGGATCCTGACTTAAAAATCACTGGGGAATCTGAGACAGTCTCGAAGTAGCTGTGGCTCCAGAATTGTTACTGGGGAGGTGAGGTGGGGTAGGGGGAGTGGGCAGGTATTTGAAGTTGGATTGGTATGATACTTACATATGCTTGATACAGTGTCAACTGCCATATCTAAGAATGGGGAAGATTAAAGAGATCATAAAGGAGTCTCCTCAACCATCTTTGGCTTGATGCCCTCCACCGACTTGAAGGTAGATTACAGGGATATCTGATTTATGGAATGATGGATTAATCTGATAGTAAATAAAGAGTCCAGAAATATCTCTAATTCCTACTTCTCTACTCTGGAATAGAGGGAAAAAATGAAGTGATGTTCCTCTTGGATTTCCCTGGGGCTTCCCTGAAATATCACTGGCTGATATTTTCTCACAGTTCCATCCCTGGCACTCTTCTCTGCTTTGCCTACACACTCTAAGCAGTGTCAAGCTCACCTCACCAGTTCCAGCCCAGCACTCTAAATGGATCGCTCGTCTTTCTCGCTGGCGGTCTCATCAGTTCTTCAAATCAGCATGGTTAAAATTAAGTTTATAATATTCCTGCCCCCACCCACCCTGCTTCTATTCACTTCATCAACTGAGAAAGTCATCTTCAAAAACGTCTGCCCCCACTTCCCCTCCCCCTCCCCCTCCCTCCAAAACCAATTGGTAAACAGTTCCCAAGGATTTCAATGATTTTGCAAATCCATCATCTATTTTCAAATCTGACTACTACAAACTTAGGGTCAACCATCTTTTCTCACCTGATCTTCCAAATGGCCTCCTAACTAGCTTCTCACTCTTTAGAAACATTCTTTACACTATCACCAGGGCATTCTCTCTAAACAATCATCTGATCAGATCACTTGCACGCTTCAAACTTTCAATGGCTCCTTGTGACTATAGGATGAAACTAAAAACTACCTGAGCTTCCAGTCACGTTCTTCTTTAAGGAGAGAGAGAGAGAGAGAGCAAATTCCTGCCACATCTCCCTCAGAACTGTTGTGAGGATCAAATAAAAATGTACGTAGTTGCACTTTCAAAGCTATAAAGGATTATCCAGTGGTTCTTAGCCTTTATGGGGTCACAGTCCCTTGGACAAGTCTGATATAAGCTCTGGAGTTTTCTCAAAAACACAAACATCAGCATCTACCTGCAGGTACACCTCAGCATCCAGTTTCAGGGCATCTGTGGATGCTCAAAGACAATCCAGATTAAGCCCTTACTTAGGTGTTTATTATTTTCACGTTGGTACACAGAAGTAGAGCCAGCAGCATCTCGATGGCATTTCCAGCCTCGTAAACAAGCAAGTGGCTCTCCTGTGGGCAGTCTGATTATTCATGCAGATGTCTAAAATATTCATCAGCAGGGTCAATGGGTGCAGAGTGAACACAGGCTGAAAATTAGTACAGTAGTTAGAGGGTAGGGCTCACAGTCATTTCATTGGAGCGCAGCTGTCCCTACACACACAACTGTTTGAAAAGAACACGTTCTTTTGAAAACAATCAGCTAAACTGAGTCAAAAAAAAAACTAGCCAGTGGGCCTTCATCTAACTGAATGAAAATGAAGTAAGGTTCCTTCCTTTTCACACAGCTCATCGATGCAAAAATAGGCACACTGAATCTACAGCATACATGTTCATTATTCATGAGCCTGTTTCTTGCAGCTGTATCTTCCACGATTTGGCTTTGGCTCTATTTGTCCATATGTCCTGCAACATGTTTGTACATATTTACACCGTATATTTTAGTTCTCAGAAGCTAAAAGGCAAGGAACAATGCTTCTGTGCATGTCTGTACAGGACCCATCACCCGGGACAGGCGGGATGCATCCAACGGCAGCAGACCCAAATTCCGTACCAAGTGTGGGCCTAAAATCCTCATCATAAAAAACTGATCCCATCCCCCTTCAGAAGAATGTGATTATCAAAGTTTGTGTTACTGACCAATGACTAAATCTTAAGTCAATCACAGATGATGACGCTATGCCATCAAAGTGAAACACCACGAAAAACATTGATCAGTATATATCAAACAGTAGACACACATTCCATAGCATACAATACCACATATGAGGGGGGTCTATGTACTATGAAATATACATATTGAGTACAAAAACGAAATGTGTTCTTATATAAGACTGGCCTAAAACCAATGTTAGTCTTTAAAAATAACCATTTAATTAACCGTTCTTTGCTTGCCTTCTGAAAATTAATATTTTGGGCACATATATCTCAGACATATCCCCTGGAAATATGAACTTATGTCTTTTTTCTCTTGATAAATTTCCAAGAAGCAGTCATTCGAAATCGTTAAAGGGCCTTACAGCTGACTGCTTCAAAAATGCCTGCATTTTCCTATTTTGTCACGAGATGGCGATATCATGCATTAGTAAACCATAAAAACCGTTAAGTATTATCTCTCTAGAAGTGCGGTTCTCAAACTTGAGGACGTCAGGACCCTTTAAAACTCTTGAAAATTATTGAGGACCTCAGAGAGCTTCTGTTTATGTAGGTTATATCTATCGATTTTTACCTTATTAGTAGTTTAAATTGAAAAAAGTTTACATATTTCTATTAATGCACTTACAATACTAATAAATGCATTTTACTTGTTAACCTAAATAACATATTTTTTGTGAAATAACTACACTGTCCAAAGCAAAAAGAGTAGTGAGAGATTTTTACCAATCTCTTTAATGTATGCCTAGCTTAAAAGAAGAGACCAGGATTCTTCTGTTTCTTCATTCAATCTGCGGTGATATGTTGCTTTGATTGAGGTGAATGAAGAAAGCTCAGCCTCAGGCAGATATGTACTTGAAAAGGGAAAATCTTTTAACAGTCTTTTCAGATAATTATGAATATCCTTCTTCGATACTATACCAAAACTCAACAAGTGGCAGTTCTTAATGCTAAGTTAGAATGTGGAATCAGAAACCGTATTAAAGAACTTTCCGACTCTACTACATTGGAATCCATTGGTCTATCTTGCACTTTGAATGGATCTTTTACCCAGGTCTGATTTTGTTTTGTAACATCATGCACTGGTCACTTGGAAAATATTAGTTCACTAAGTTATGAAGATCTTCCAAATGTTGACACATTTCATTATTTTCTTTTTAAAAAAACCACATTCATTTATCACCACCAAGCTCACCAGAAAAGTCTTTACATCTGTGGAAGCTGTCAAGTTCTCAGTGAGATTCAAGTTTTCTAAAATTCCTGTTTTCATTCGAAAGCTTGAATTATATCACTAACAACAAACACTGTCCGCTGTTTCCCTCAAAAGGACAGGCTCACTTTACTTTCAAGAAAATACCCAAGTCTGCATACCCAAAGTTTCATCATTCTTTCGAGTAAAATGGCGTTCCATGAAACATTCAGCTGGCTCAGCTCGTAAGTCAGTCTCACGAGTGCTCTTCCTTAAGACAATCATCATACTGGTATGAAGCAGAAGTACTTCACGTGTTCCTCCCCTTTCATCACACAGACTATTAAAAAGATGTGTACTCAAGGCCAAGGTTTGATAAGATTAATAAGTTCTACTGCTTCATCAGGACATTCTTTTTTACTGAGAGTGTGTGGGGGTGAAGAATATAATGATTTCTAGGACAGTTTGGTGCCACTGACTTGATTCAGGTTAAGGTGCCAGCAGTTTTACCCACCACTGCTTTTGTGCCATTAGCGCAAACGTCAAGATACTGAAAAAGACAAACAACATCTTAGTATTATAAGAATAATTTTGATCTTATGGATCCCCTGAAAGGATCTCAGAGATCCCCACGGATCCCTGGACCACACTTTGAGAAGCACACTTGAGTTTATAAAAGATATAATATATATATTCAATATATATAATGTATATTCAAATATATTATTTTATTCAATCCTAAATACTTTGTGAAATATGTAGGTTAAGTATCCTGACTATCCCCATTTTGTAGAAGGTGAGGCTCAAGATGATGAAATTATTTATGCAAGATCACAAAAGCTAGAAAATGAAATGGAAGGAATTTAACTTAGGGTCTCGTTCAGTCTGTATTCTTTTCACTTTATTACACTGCACAGAAAACTAAAATGGACTTATGACAGCATTTAAAAATAAACTGAGGGCTTCCCTGGTAGAGCAGTGGTTAAGAATCCGCCTGCCAATGCAAGGGACACGGGTCTGAGCCCCGGTCTGGGAAGATCCCACATGCCGCAGAGCAACTGGGCCCGTGCGCCACAACTACTGAGCCTGTGCTCTGGAGCCTGTGAGCTGCAACTGCTGAGCCCGTGTGCCACAACTACTGAAGCCTGCACGTCTAGAGCCCGTGCTCCACCGCAAGAGAAGCCACCATAAGGAGAAGTCCGCGCACCACAACGAAGACCCAACGCAGCCAAAAGATAAATAAACAAATTTTTTAAAAATAATTTAAAAATAAACTGAGTGACAAATTTGGGGGGAAATGAGAAGTAGGGATTCATAGTACAGAAAAGCCTCTATTCCTAAAACAGCTGGTAAAGGGAAACCCTTATTTAATTTTATCATTAACTCTTCCATATACCTGCTCTTTAGATGCCTACTCTTCTTAAAAGTTTACAATATATTAATTGGGACCAAAACATCAATTCAGTAAAATACCAAATTTAAGTCCTTTCCTGATGTGTATATTCATAATTTAGTTCTTTTAAAAGCATTACCAGATCTCAGAGCTGTAATTGGAAGCACTATCATTTCACAGTAGTAAGGCTAAAAATAATTGTACACCAGGAGTGTTGTTCCAACTTTTTCTTCAAGAAGTAGAACACTGAATAGTTAACACTTTACGTGACATCTCAATATGGGAAAAAAATAAATCGAAGTTATTCTCTCTGGCTGAAACACACTGTGTTGCCGTTATTAGTAGTTACCCTTAATTAAGTACTCACGATATGTTTGAATTTGTAAGAGTTTTACATATATTATCCACCTCATTTAATCTTCACAGCATTTCAAAGTTGCCACCTTCTTATTAATATGACCACCATTTTATAGATGAGGCAACTGAGGTTCAGAGAATTAACTGTCTACTAATACAAGTAGTAGCTGAGCTGAATTTAAAACCAGTCTGTCGGGGCTTCCCTGGTGGCGCAGTGGTTGAGAGTCCGCCTGCCGATGCGGGGGACGCGGGTTCGTGCCCCGGTCAGGGAGAATCCCACGTGCTGCGGAGCGGCTGGGCCCGTGAGCCATGGCCGCTGAGCCTGCGCGTCCGGAGCCTGTGCTCCGCAACGGGAGAGGCCACAACAGTGAGAGGCCCGCGTACTGCAAAAAAAACAAAACAAAACAAAAACCACAGTCTGTCTAAGCTTGACTGACTCCAAAGATGAATGTATTCGTTCCTGCCTCTTTTCGGGGGTTCCCGGGCCGGCAGCCCCGATGGGCACCTGCAACTAGGCCCCTGATTTTCCCCAGTTAGCCAGCCTCCTATTGAGATGCAGCTGGTGGAGTCAATGCTAAATACATGTATTAATGTGATGTGCTGTAGACATTGTCTCATAATTAACACAAACGTCATTCTTCCGCCTAACTGTGTATCCTTCTACTTCACCAACTTGCTATTCAGTTGTTCCTCAACATAAACTCTCTTTTTCCAGTAAAAACTAGGTGGCTCGTGATTTCTTTGATTACACCACAAGTCTTCCTCTACCATTCAGCCTGTACCCCTCCATGCTGCCTATTGAAATCCTGCCTTTCATACTTCTGTGAAGTCTTCCCTAAGACAGGAGGTGGGTGTTCTGTCTCCTTAACCCTCTACCCCGTGGCTCTATATCTTTCTTAATGCTACTTAACCTTTCATATGCATTTGTTGTATCTTCTCAACTAAGTTGTAATTGTTTATTTGCCCTCTTTGTATTCCCCACAACTTCTACCACAATACTATATATAAACTAGAGGCCCGCAAACGTTGTTGAATTAATACTCTATGGAGTTGTGATAAGGATTTATTAAAAATCCATTTCTTAAGGAATTTATGTTAGATAAACGTGTTTTAAGAGGGTCACACTGGTGCTTCTAGTAATAAATCACTTCCAGAGAAAAACAACTACCATTACTGAACTGAGACTGAATTTGTAAGTCCTGCCTCCAAGAGATTAGTCGGGAATAACTTAAGGACAAAGCGGGTGACATACTGATTGGCCCTGAGTGGACTGTAATTATCTTGGGATATAAAATACTAGTCTGGAAGCTTGGTTCTCCCGAAGTAGTGAATGACTGAATTGGGAGAAAGCTCACACTTCTATAAATACTAGAGGAAGAGGAGGAAAACAACATCACCATCATCATCACCATGAGAGCTGACACATGTACAGTGTTACTAGTAGCTAGACACTGTTCTAAGCACCTGACGTGTTAACTCATTTAATACTCACAAAACCCTAAGAGTTTGTAACTGGATTTTATAGATGAGAAAATTAAGTCACACACAAAAAATAATTGCCTAAGGTTACACAGCTAGTAAATAGTAGAGCTGGGACGCAGTAAATTCACTTAAATGTTTGAAATACTTGCCCAACACTAAATTACCATTTGGAGAAAGATTTAAAGAACTACTAACATCTAGGCACACACTAATGCACTCTCTCTCCATAACCTTGAAGTTACTGTCTTTTTGAAGAATATTAGAAATCCGTGAACCCAATATGCTTTCAAGTATCATGATGACTTAAGCCTTCTGAAGGCTCCTAGTGACCGGCGGCAGAGGCCTACACACAGGAGCCACGCTGTGCAGGAATCACTGTCTCTGCCTGCTGCCATAATTGGTCACAGCACCCCTCCTCTGGTCTTGCCATGGCTCAAGTCTCCTTAAATACTGGGCAATTACATCTCCCTCTGCTTTCTCTCCAAATATCCAGATTTCTCAATTTTTCCTGGCATAAAACTGTTAAGGAAGGGGAAGAAGACTGCAAGTGCTGTACATTTAATAAGATCCTGTACCTTCATGTTAAAGAGGCTTGTTCCAACTTTTTTACCATTTAAAGATGCTGTAATTTAAAAAGCAAACACATCTCATCATAGTTTCATGGAGCTTTGGTCACACCTGCTTCACAGAAGCTGTCCTTATCTTTTGCCTCTTCACTAATTTTACTTAATTCAGAATTATTTTAATTTTTAAATTCTCCAATTATTCAATGATTTATGACCATACAAGCAGATACCTAATATCAGAATATAGGAAACGCAGAAAACAGTATTAGCTCCAAAGTTAAATTACCAGTTGGGCAACTTTAGTTTTGGCAAGTCTCTTAACCGTCAAATAAGAGAGCGAATTTCCTTCCAATCTACAACACAGAATAAGTGCATCAAAGCATTTACCAGAGAGCTCAGGCATGAACCCTCTTCAATCTGCCATTTCATAAGCCCAACTGAGATTCATAATATTTTACATGAAAAGAGTATTGATCTCTCTAGGTATTCTAAATTTTATCTGTATTTCCAATAAGATCACCAAACTACCTAGGATCAAATTTTAAATCAGTTTATTTAACAAGGTCTGCTTCACTACCCCAATCGGGGCATCTGAGTTCTAAGGACGAGATTCCAAATCATCCAGCATGCATGCTGAACGCTGTCTGACTGCATACCTGGTTATTCCCAAGTCCACTCTGATAGTCTTTCTCCCTCAATGACTGAAAAATTGTTTTGAGCATAGTGATTACTTAAGATTCCTATCTGACATACCTAAAATGTTTATTACATAAAAAGAAAGATACAGTAACGTGTAGGTTTATGGATGAATTTTTGCTTTTATGGCATTTGGGTCACATCTACGATTATCTTAGTTGCATCTTTGGTCGTAAATGCAAGCTCCATTGTTCCTGTGAGGAGATACAAAACCCTTTATGACAATCCCTTTTATGATGTGTCTTTCTAGGAACTCCCTGGCAAACAGCTAGAATTGACTGTGCTGAAAACAGACTTTTTAATAATGAGGCTTATGCAGTGGCTGAAATGTACTAGAATTTTAGGGTGGAGCTGCAGAAAGAAAAAAAGTCGTATCATTATACACGTGGTATAATTGTATGCATTTAAAATCAAAGTTCCCCAGTGTGAGAGTCACAGAACAAAATAAACTTTCAATCCATGCAAGTGGAAGGAAATATTGGTAGAAAGTCCTAAAATGTAATACATTTCAAAAATAACATTAAGAGGAGTTCCCGTGTGTGTACTTAAGAACTGGTGACATATCCTACTTGAAAAACATTAAGTTCATACTAGCTCAAACAGAAAAAGAAAATGTCCAAAGTTACCAGCTCTCAGACTGATGATGCAGAGGTCTGCATATTCTAAACTCCTTTTCTAGATTTATATTCTCCTAAGTCAGAGACATAATCAGTTTACTCATTCAACAGATAGTTCTTGAGTATTTTTCTGTGGCCAGGCACTAGGTATATTTTAGTGAGCAAACAGGCTTATTATATTCTGATCAATTTAAGTAGCCTCCTGCTGGGCTATAACAAAGCAAAAATAAAGTAAGTAAACGATTGACTACTAACTAGCTTTAATTAACAAGATTTGAAAGCCTTAAGTAGGATATTTATTCCACCTGCCGAAAATTTAGACTTAAGTAGAATATAAAATAAACCACAAGATAACCTCTGTATAAACAAAGTTCTCCACGGAGGAATGTGAGAACTAGAAAATTCTTTGTTTTGCAATTTCAGTTTGAGTAAGATAAGAAAGTTTACAAAGAAGCACTGTGTTTTGCTCAGTAGATAAAACATTAATCTAACTGTTGACCTAGAAATAACATATAAAATTATAAATTTGTCACATGAAAGCTTTAAGGAAACAAACCTCTCACAGCATTGGTTATTGGTGGATTCAGTTAGACTGTGTATTTGCCAGTGTGTGGCAGAGAATTATATGGGGATCCTTTTTTCACTGTTTGAACAGAAATTAAGTAGCGGAACTTCTCCTTTACCTTCTGGAGTTCAAGTCTAACACATACTGAAATGACTGTCAACTCTTATTCATGTAACTTAAGTCTCACAGCAATGCAAAATTACCAATACAAACTTAGTGAATTGAGTTGCACCTTATTATACAAACTGGATCGGAATACAATTTACTTCTTGCTTGTCAACATAAATGTTTTAACGTCTAATCCAGTGCTTTATGCTGAAATTTTATGAATTCATAAAAAAGTGCATACCCGATATATAAGATCCCCTTTAGAGCCATCTACACAGCAAAAATAAATTATGCCAGCCATTTGTCATAACTGTCACTGAAAAATAAGTAACAACTGAAAAGGCTTTAACTTACCTTAAGAATTTTGACTACATTAAAATACCTCTACTTGCAAAGCCTTTCCATCACACTATAACAAGAGATTAACTTTTCTTCAGAGAAATCAGATTTTTAAAAATCATAGAGAACCTAGAACATGAACTCCAATTTGAGGAATTAAAGAGTTGCATGTGTACTCTGGCCTGAATCAGACTTAAGTAACACATGACGTGGTAACCATGTTTCTAAGAGAAATTAGGAAATCCAAAAACTGCCTGTGACAGAGGGAAGATAAAGAGAATCTAAATCTAGCTGGAGGAACAGTGAGTGGAGAAGATAAGCTCCTTACCAGTTTTTAAGTCTCCAAAGCCAATGGTTAGTATATGTGCTTAAACCCTAAGACCCCAATGACGGAAACAGCCATATGGCAGGCCTTGCTCTGCCAAGAATAACCTTCCTGATCTCCACCTATCAAAAGACTATGCACCATCAATATCCAATTCTGTCATCTCTTTCTTGAGGCCTTTCTTGATTTTCTGCAGCCAAAGCTAATCTCTCCAACTGATGTTCTTCCATAGAACTTTCTTTCTTTTTAAGTGATGTGTTGCTGCTTGTTTGCTGCTTTGTTCACATATTCCAAAATATATTTAAACCAGTCTTTGAATATTTAGGTCATTTCTAGTCATTTGCTCTGTTAAATAGGAAAAGACAGCTACACTGCCTAGGTTTCAATCCAAGGTTTACCATTTCTTGCCTGTGTGATCTCTGATCAGTGTCTTAACCTTTGTGCCCCAGTTTCCATATCTGTAGAATGGGGATGATAATCCTGCTGACCTCAGAGGGCTCCTATGAGGGTTAAATGAGGATGGATGTGTAAGGTATTTAGGACAATCTTTGGTACTTGGCAAGCTCTATATAGTAAGAACATAGACATTGGAGTCAGACCTTGTGGGTTCAAATTCTAGCTCCATCTTTTACTAGTTGTTTGACCTTGGACAATTACCTTAACTCTTCTGAGCTTATATAATAATATCTTTCTTATAGGCAGCTATGAGAATTAAGTGAGGTAATATAGATAAAGTGCTTCCACAGTGCTTGACTTAAAATAAGGACACAATACATGGTAATTGTTTTTATTATTACCATCATAATCATTATAGTTATGAATAGTGCTGTAATGAACCTCTGTACACATAAACCTTTGTACGTCTTCGCGAATGTTTCCTTAGGGTAAATTCTTAGAAGTAGAACTGCTTTGCTTCTTTTGACTTTCTAAAATGTCTTTAATAAACCTTTGTATATTTTTTTAAAAGGCCAAATTTATTGTGCACGTAATAGTGCAATTTACCAGTCTAGGCATGGTTGGTTATTCAAGAATGAACATTTCCTTACTGTAATGACCTTATAATCCAACGTGAGGATTAAGACATGAAACTAAATAACTGTGATAAAGTACGCAACATAACATTTTCCCTAGTTCTATACAGTCGTGCCCTGCAGTGCAAGCCCCTTTTAAAATCTAATGTCTGACTCCCTAACACCATACACAAAAATAAACTCAAAATGGGTGAAAGACCTAAATGTAAGGCCAGACACTATCAAATTCTTAGAGGAAAACATAGGCAGAACACTCCATGACATAAATCACAGCAAGATCCTTTTTGACCCACCTCCTAGAGAAATGGAAATAAAAACAAAAATAAACACATGGGACCTAATGAAACTTAAAAGCTTTTGCACAGCAAAGGATACCATAAACAAGACCAAAAGACAACCCTCAGAATGGGAGAAAATAGTTGCAAATGAAGCAACTGACAAAGGATTAATCTCCAAAATTTATAAGCAACTCATGCAGCTCAATAACAAAAAAACAAACAACCCAATCCAAAAATGGGCAGAAAACCTAAACAGACATTTCTCCAAAGAAGATATACAGATTGCCAACAAACACATGAAAGAATGCTTAACATCATTAATCATTAGAGAAATGCAAATCAAAACTACAATGAGGTATCATCTCACACCGGTCAGATTGGCCATCATCAAAAACTCTAGAAACAATAAATGCTGGAGAGGGTGTGGAGAAAAGGGAACACTCTTTCACTGTTGGTGGGAATGTAAATTGATATAGCCACTATGTAGAACAGTATGGAGGTTCCTTAAAAAACTACAAATAGAACTACCATACGACCCAGCAATCCCACTACTGGGCATATATACCCTGAGAAAACCATAATTCAAAAAGAGTCATGTACCAAAATGTTTATTGCAGCTCTATTTACAATAGCCAGGACATGGAAGCAACCTAAGTGTCCATCAACAGATGAATGGATAAAGAAGATGTGGCACATATATACAATGGAATATTACTCAGCCATAAAAAGAAATGACACTGAGTTATTTGTAGTGAGGTGGATGGACCTGGAGTCTGTCATACAGAGTGAAGTAAGTCAGAAGGAGAAAAACAAATACCGTATGCTAACACATATATATGGAATCTAAGAAAAAAAATATGTCATGAAGAGCCTAGGGGTAGGACGGGAATAAAATACAGACTTACTAGAGAATGGCCTTGAGGATATGGGGGGGGAAGGGTAAGCTGTGACGAAGTGAGAGACTGACATGGACATATATATACTACCAAACGTAAAATAGATAGCTAGTGGGAAGCAGCCACATGGCACAGGGAGATCAGCTAGGTGCTTTGTGACCGCCTAGAGGGGTGGGATAGGGAGGGTGGGAAGGAGGGAGATGCAAGAGGGAAAAGATATGGGAACATATGTACATGTATAACTGACTCACTTTGTTGTAAAGCAGAAAATAACACACCATTGTAAAGCAATTATACTCCAATAAAGATGTTAAAAATAAATAAATAAATAATAAAAAACAAAAATAAACAAAAAAATAAAATAAAATCTAATGTCTGAGCTTTGAGTATTGTGCTAATCGTGGGTGAACAAATGCAGTACTGCTTCCAAACTGCTCAAATATATTCCGTATTTCTCCAAGTCACCTGCCTATTCAGCATTGTGAACGGCCCTCTCTAAAAAAAACATAAAGGGCAAAACGCTGTGGACTGCCAGTATCTCCATTTCTCCAGATTATTCCGTCAGAATATGCACATCATTTATCCTTTATTTTTATACATAAAGTTCACTTCCATATCATATACAGTCTAGAAAGGATAGCATGGAATAACAGAAAAAGGATGTTGAAGGAGAATCATAAGACCTGAGTCTCAGATCCAACCATACCACCTATTATCTTTGTGATGTTAGTCAAAATCTTAACCTCTCTGAGCCCTTTTTTTTCCTTTTATAATAAGAGTTCAGATGGAGTTTCTTCTTAGCATCAATATTCTATATAATCTCAAGATAGCAGAGAAGAGAACTTTTGCTCAAGTCAACACTAACATGTGCCAATTAATAAACAAGGTAGAGTTCAGATAAGAGTTTAAAATAAACAAAAAGGGACTTGCCTGGTGGCGCAGTGGTTAAGAATCTGCCTGCCAATGCAGGGGACACGGGTTCGATCCCTGGTCCAGGAAGATCAAGATCCCACATGCCGTGGAGCAACTAAGCCCATGCGCCACAACTACTGAAGCCTGTGTGCTGTAGGGTCCGTGTGTCGCAACTAATGAGTCCGCGTGCTGCAACTACTGAAGCCTGCGTGCCTAGAGCCCGTGCTCTGCAACAAGAGAAGCCACTTCAATGAAAAGCCCACACACCGCAATGAAGAGTAGCCCCTGATCACCACAGCTAGAGAAAGCCTGCGCACAGCAATGAAGACCCAACGCAGCCATAAATAAATAGAAAGATAGATAAATAAAAATTTTAAAAAATAAAATACTTCAATGGAGTTTTAACAAAATTTATATGTTGTCTAGATGGAGCGCCCTAAACACTTACCTACTTCCAAATGCTTATTACACTAGACCAGCATTAATTACAAGATTATGCTTGATCTCCTTGCAATACGACTCAAGATGTAAAAATGTCCATATTCAGAGCTCATCACCAATACAGACATGGCACCTCGACTTGATCTCTACTAATTTGTCCCAAGCCTTCTCCTGCTCCCCGCTCCCAACCAAATCGCAAGAGCAAAATCAATTTCACATCTCTGCAAACCACCTCCAGTCTAATTCTCTGGCACTGATCTCAGTCCAAAATTTGAATATTATCTCTCTATTTGCTGGATGTTTCTCCTTTAATTGGCACTTTTCTAAATCAGGTCAGGTAGGCTTAAACATCAGTCACAATTTACTCCTCCAGCATCCTGATTCTCTCCTTCAGTTTGTCACTAATCCCCAATACTTCTCCTATTGGATTGTGGATTACATTTACCAGGGACAACATACGCACAGAAGAGGGGGCACCATCCCCTATTCTTTCAGCCACGATAGACATCAGTAACTGACCACTGAACTCCCTCGCCTGAGTCCAGACATAGCTTTACAATCCTTTCTATCATAGCACTTCAGGGAGCCACAGCCATTGACTGGCTGGGTTGTCAGAGGAAGCCCAGCTCTCATCACTGGTCTCCATACTGTTGACCATGACTACTCCCCTGCCTCTTCTCTACAAACCATTTATCACATCACGACCGCACTACTGCAATAGCCCTCTAACCACTCTCTGATACGAGTCTCTCTCTCTCTAAGTCATCCTTACATTGTCTCTCTCCAGCCTAGTCGTCCTCAATGGCTCCCCATTATCTATCTGTCTACAGGGAAAATAAGAACATGTCCACCTCTGTCAGATGTTCAAGATCTTCTACAATTTGGTCCAAATCTTCCTCTCTAGCCTGTCTCTCACAGTCCAACATCGGAGTTTTTCAAATATTTCTCAGTTTTTTAAGTCTTTCATCAAACAAAATCTTGGGCCAAATCCCAATAAATTAAATTGACAAAAACAGCACTGCCTGGGTTGAAACAGACCTAACGGTCCAGCGACAGCACGCTACCCAGGGGCCCTTTGGCTCCGCAGAAGGGGCTGAAGCTCTTCTGCAGAACCATTACAAAGAACCGACCCCAACCATGCTGGCCAGAGAACACGAGAATCCAAATTAGACTCCTAACCAGCACTGGTTTATAAGCTCTTCTGAGACTACAAAACAAACCCTGGACAGAACTAATCAAAAAAGCCCAAACACTTAAAACCAGAGTCCCGCAAAACACACAGACATCCCCCCTCCTCATACATAAATTTAACATGATTTTCTTCTGCTCTGAAAATGTCAGCGCTCAGCAAGGGACAGGACAAGGTTAAGAGAATCTGACAGAAAGGATTGGATGGAGTTGAGAGCTGAAGTCCTGCAAGTTTATCTACACGAGCAGCACAAGTTCTCCTGGCATATTCCCAACTCAGCCCAATGCCCTCCAGCTGCATAATAGCAATAATTTTTTTAAACACCCTCATTCTGTCCTACCACATCTCATAACGCGTAAAGCCCAGCTGGATAGTGTGTAGGATTTTGTCAAGCTGTCTTTAATCTTTAGTTTCACCTCCATCCCTAACAACTGAGCTGTCAAGTACTTAAGTTGCTGATGTTTACATCCTGCTTGTTTTATTGTTCTTTCCAAGAAGCACTTTTTGTTGATAGAGGCCAGAGGCAGGGGTGCCATTTGTCAGAGCTTAACCACAGTGCTTCTTACCCTACCGGAAACCAGGAACCCTCTTGCTTCACCTCCCAGATGTTCAAGCATTTCTTTACTCAACTATTTTTTTTTTTTTGCACTTCAATTTTTTTAAAACATTCTAAATCAAAAGAGAAAACGTACATGCATCTAACTTGTTCTCTGCAAACATGAGCTGAAATCATCTTCTTCATTAGGTTTTCCACATGTCCTTTCTTCTTTGCCCACATTCAGTACATTATCTGTTGATCGTACCACTGAAACCAGACAACCTCCGATGGGCCCTTTTGCTCATGTGAATCCTATCATCTTAAAAAAGTTCCTCTTCCCAGAGATCCTCAGTTTGCAGGCCGGACAGTGGCACAGCAGAAGCAGTCCCCTCTCAAATATCCACAGGTGGTTTAGCATTATCCCAGCCTTTATAATCCCACGTTGATACCTTGCCACCCACTGCGTGGCGTGGCTTGTCTTCAGAAGTTATGCGCTTAGGGACATAAATGCACGTCAGTGGGAGAATAAGCAAAACAGGGGTAAATTTTATAATACACCGCAAAATTAACTCTAAATAATTTTAGGAACCCACGGTTGAAAGACATTCCACGAAGCTTCTTTTCTGTTGGGGCGAATAGTGAAGAGCTGACCAGCATTCTTTTTGGAACTCAACTTTGCCCTGGCTTCCTTGGGACAAATAGAAGCTGCCAGGGAGAGACCTAGATTGGACCAAGTGGAGATGGATTCCCCTCTGGGGCACCTTAGAACCCATCACGCCTTATGAGGACTTGCCCCACAATCCAGTTCCTGGGTTTATATTTTGCTTGTTGTTAAATTGTTCCGGTTGAAATTAGTGACCCTTACTAGAAAAAACTGCTAGCAAACCGTCTGAAGTAATTCCTTCCACCTGATCAGATGACGTACAACCCTATTTAAAAAGAATATTAACACCCTACATTGTCAGGGTAAAACACCTATTGATTTATTTCAAAAGTCAAAGAGATAGAACAAAACTGAGGGTACCTAAACAAAATGGGTATATAAAAAACCCATTTTCAATGCGATACCAATAAACTGAGCTGGGGGTACAGGTGAATAAAACCATCCTCATGGGGCTTCCCTGGTGGCGCAGTGGTTGGGAGTCCGCCTGCCGATGCAGGGGACACGGGCTCGTGCCCCGGTCCGGGAGGATCCCACATGCCGCGGAGCGGCCGGGCCCGTGAGCCGTGGCCGCTGAGCCTGCGCGTCCAGAGCCTGTGCTCCGCAACGGGAGAGGCCATAACAGTGAGAGGCCCACGTACCGCAAAAAAACACAAAAAAACCATCCTCATTGTCAATACATCTGCCCAGGATAGACTGTTATTAACGATCTAAACTTCTTTTGCATTCTCAAGTCTAACATCAAGGATTAACATCAGGGAGGGACTTCTGAGCAAAAGACACCCATATGACTCTTAATGTTGCAGGGCACCAGCCCCACACATAGCTTCTTCCTGGCATACGTCTTACTCCCCTCCTTCACCATTACACTCACCCATTCAATAACTTAATGAGACTGACGTAAAGCAGAGAGCAGGTGTGTGCAATATGTTGTCTGCATCTCCCCACTTGGAGTTATTAGCACCTCCCATCACTCCATTTGGCAGGTCCATTTTAATATTAGCATCACACACAGGCTGCATCCTTAAGAAAGGAGGCCGTTTCAGACTTTTCTGGTGAACTATCACTTAGATAACAGAACATTTATTTCATGTCATTATAAAATTAAACTCTACTCTGGGTCTTGAAAAGGCTAATAGTTCACCTTCCCTTTTTGACATGCAAGAAGATAAGATTCTCCTGACACTAAAATAGGAAAGGGCATCTGTAAGCACGGTGACAATTCTACTAGGCTGCTAAGTCCAGTTGATTATTTTTTTTCAACTGTATAAACATAAGTTCACTAATATGTTTTAAAAAGGCGCCATGTTACCCACGTCAAGAAAACTGAATGCCCCCACTTTAATGCCGTACTACAGTAGTTTTACATCCCGCTTGTGTACCTCCGAAATAGGTTTCTGAATTATTCACAATGTCAATTGCGTATTATGGCTCAGCTTCCACCAAAAGTTTTGTCCACTACACACAACTACAACCTGGTTAAAGAGAAAGAAAGACATTTGACAAAGTGGGGCATGAAAAATAAAATTAATATAATGCTCTGCTTCCTTTTATACAATGTTATGTATTGTGAGGGAGTTCTTCAGGAATGTATTCAAAAGAAGGGAGCATTCATTTTTGGAAGTTAATTACACATTATTAAGTTTCGAGTTCCATGGGAATTCGGTTTGAGCGCTTGGGTTGCGCTCAAGGATTGAAAAGATAAACCACACCCAGAATTCTTTGTTAAAGGTGAGGTGGGTCATACTACCTCTGTTATTTCTAGATAAACTTTACCAGAATAGAGTTGATGTAAGTGGAGAGATTACTATTAGAAGTTTTCTAAGTTTGCTAATAAAGATGGCAAAACACCAGGCTGAATTCTGTCGTTTGTTAATCAAATGGAATAGTAATTCCTTCCTGCAGACACGTGCAGAAGACAAAGTATCAAGTTATGTAAATCATAATTAGTTCAGAGGCAGATTCCAATTCTCCTGAAGATTAGCTCGGTGTAGTTTGGGTTTGTATGGCACTCAGTTACCATACGAATTGTGGAAAACCTGAGCCTTCACTGAGGTACTTGAAATCTTGGATTACGACCACTTGAAGGTTTGCAGTAATAATTCAAAATGCTTTTACTTTGTTCTATTCACCGATGCCAATTTTCACTAAGTGCACAGGCAAGGGACTGTGGAGAGAAGTAGTCACCGCAGTTCTTGCCTGCTGTTTGTTCCCCAGTGTGGATGGATGGCTTTGCTGCCACCGAGACTCAAGGCCCTTTCCAATCTTTAATTTTCTTGAAGAGTGGATAAGTGTCGCGAGCAAAACGTCTCACCACTGCTCTCGAGGTGCTTATTTAAAAAGAAATAAAACATGATTAATTTCAAGTGCTTTACAATTAAAAATATATGACAGGAGGGTCATCTGGGCAATTTAACGACATCGGGAAAGGTCACAGGCCTACGAAGTTTTGAGAAACCCTCAGCTAGCCAGACTCAGTGCGTGTATTCATTGTCACTGGGAGCATATTAGATTATTAAAAGGGACATGCTAATGTGACATTTTACTATTACAAAGGAAACTCAGTACTAAAATTAGAGCGTAAATCAGGCAGATATGCTTCCAGACATGCAATCAACTCTGTCTTCCACTCATTTTCCTTTATGCATCAAGGAGTTGCATTAAATTTCATTTTGTATTTATTTGTTAACTATGTGTGTCGCTCCTAAGTTCAATGTGAGCAACAAAAATTTAGCTGCGTCCTAGTAAAACATCCCAGTAAAGATGAAGTTTAATGCAGATACAGGTAGGTGATTAAGGTGTCAGAAAAATATATTTTAAAAATCAAGACTAAAATATAAGCCTATTAGTTTTGAATATTTATCCAGATTACATTTCGTATGCAAGACTCTCTTCAAGAAAGCTCTCTTCTTTATTGTAGGAAAGTATCTATACCCATAAAACAGTAAGATTTGTCTTTGAAAAAGAGCCTGACAGCCCAACCAATTCTGTTCCCAAAACAATGGCTAGTTTGGGGGTGTAAACGGCAAACATCCTAAAGTAAATCACTGTCATGAAATAATAATTAGCATTGTAAAAATAACCTCCACTGCCTCAGCTGACTAATGCACAATTCCTGCTCAAGCCCATATTTCAAGTCTGAAAGTCACCAAATGAAATTAGCACTTTCATTCCACGGGCAGAGTCTGTTGGTATTTTTGCCTGGAAGGAAAGGGAAACCATTTCATACCATCTCACTAATCCAAAATAGCAAAAACTTGTCATCTTTGTTGCTTAAAGGGAAAGCTGTTCCAGGGCTTGGCAGAGATCACAGTTCAGTTCAACAGCATCCTCCACCCTTCTCCTCCCCACCCCACTGTTCTAGGTCCATCCCATCAGCAAAGGGATTAATGATGCATATTTCACTCAGATGGTACGTGTCTATAGAACTGTGAGGCTGGGCAGTTCAGTGACAGAGTCCTTAATAACGCGGCCAAAATCATGGGCTTGACACCCACGTGGACCAATCTGTTTTCATCTGTTTCACTGCCTTACCATCTTTAGCACTAGCCATCCCACTGCAAACGTATGCTATTGGTCAAAGGGCGATTCAGGAAGTGCAAGAAAATGGTTCAGTGGATCCCAGTCATGAAAGGAAGGGAGGAGGGAAAGAACCAGGGAGAGAGGAAGATTTTTTTTTTTTTCCCTGCAAAATCTTAAAAGTGCTCTGCCTTACTGTCTCAGAGCCTATGACCACTACAAATAGGACTACATAGTGATAAAGAAAATGGCTAGCTAGCTAATTTATTCTGAGTTGGTCCTATGCTAACTTTCAAAAAATTAACTAAATCTATATAAAATTAAACAACGCTTATGAATTAAACACTATATTTCATGCCTCAAAAGAACTCAGCGCATTAGCAATTAGCATTTTCTTTGTTTTGGATTCATTGAATTTATATCATCCTTCAACACTGTTTAGCTAAAGCAAACAAAAACAAGAAAATCACATTATTCTTCCTAAGCCATACAAAAGTGATCTGGAAAGTCACGTTTAAAATCGCTATCATGGATTAGCTTAAGGCAATTATTTCACTGGCTGCATTCTTTTACGAGAAGTTAAAAAAAAAATCAAGCTTCCTGCCTAACAAGAAAAATGAAATCCCATTAGTTGTGTCTCCAGTGTATATTAACATTCCTTTTGTTTAGAAAGGTTAATATCCCCCAAATAAAGGAGCATACAGTGCCTGTTAAAATAATTACATCATGACATTTTAGAAAGGTTGGCAGATAGACGTGGTTCCAAGCAAAGAAACAAACAAAAGTAAAAGCGAGTACTTTTTAAATTACCCATGACTTCAAAAAATGGGAAGCACTGGAAATTCCACCATGTTTGCAATTTCCTGCCGGCTTGTCTGGTCTCTGGTATTTGGCTTTTCTCCCTCTTCCCCAATACCTTTCTGTGTCGTAGAAACTTAGGAAGGTGTACCTTCATGCTCTAAATCAGATGAGCTATTATCTGAAAAGGAAACTACAAATCTGACAACAAAAGAATTTCACAACAGATAGGTGGCTGAGAGCCTGAGGTACCAACATCAAACCCAAGTATTTCATGGCCACTTGGAGTCCCGAAGGACAGTATTTTGTGTCCTTAAAGAAAGAATGGTTTTTCTATCCTAGGCAAGTTGATCTGAAGGCCCAGCATTAGTAAGACTGAAGCCAGTGAACAATTTAAGTCTCCAAATTCACTCCTATAAGACCTAAAAGAAAATACTTCAAATTTAATGCAAATAAAATATGGCACCCTGACTCTGATGCACAAGGCAGAAAGACGCAATTCTCCACATAAGGAAAACAAATTATTAATCTGTCAAACCTCTGGATATAGCAAACATTTTAAAATAAAAAAACAGGCACAATAGTAATCTAAAACCTGACTGGCTCTCCCTTTCTCCTTCTCTAGGGCATGAAAGCCCCTCTGGAGCTCTAGAATGGGGTGCCCTGCTCTTCCACTGTTCCCAGGAAGACAGCCAATGAAACAGGCAAGACAAAGGTGAGGAGAAAGACAATGGTTTTCCCAACTACTGCTTAAACCATAGAAAGCTTCCTAGGTTAATGATGCCTCAACCTCTGGACAGCGGTCAGGGAATCTAGCTGAACATGTACTTTAAGAAGGCTTATTAATATTCCCCAAAGTCAGAGAATGTTTAACATCGGCAATTCCCAGCAACACCAAGAACAACTTGTACATGTGCAGTGATGAAAAGGATGCTGCCTTAAGAATCCAGAAAAAAAAATCATAAAAAAAGTGAAAGGTCCTCACGTTACCATGACAAAAATTCCCAAATAGTATACATCTACAAAAGGGAATTCAGTGCCACATCTCAGCCGAGAGTCTCACAACAGACCTGTAAAGGAAAGCCTGTCTCGGCTTCATACGATGAGCAGGCATCCCTTCGGCACAGGGCTTTTCGACGCTGAGTGATGCCGCTTCGTCCCCAGCTCATGCAAATAGAGTGCCCTGCACGCAAGAAGCAATCCCTGCACACTTGTTGAATGAAGGAACAAATGAACAATTTATACGGAATAGTCTTCCAAAGCAGCCTCTAACACATCTAAACCGACACAGGCGATGTAGAGTGCTGGCTGAAATAGACGGATTTTTTTTTTTTTTTTTTTTTTTCCTTCCAGGAGCCAGATAAGAACTCATCTGCAGGAAAAAAAATAAAATAGTAGCGTGGGCAAAGTAAATTCCTTTCTCTTCCATATTCAAGGAACATGTGTTTCCTAATAAGAAGAGAGAAGATGATGATGATGATGATGGCAAACACATAGCATTTGTTCAGTGCTGGGCACTGTTCAAAGTATCTTACACAAATTAACTGGTTTCACCCTCACAACTGCCTGTCAGATTGGTATTACTATGCCCATCCTACAGCTGAGTTAAGACAGAGGTAAATTTCATTCAACTAGTGCCTGGCACAGCCAGCTTGGAAGGTCAGGCAGTTAGATCCTGAATCTGTGTTTTAAGCTACACTACACTATTTATAACAGCACTATGCAATAGAACTTTCTGTGACGACGGGCATGTCTACACCTGCACCGTCCAATACAGAAACCACTAGACACATGCAGCTACTGAGCCTTTGCAAAAATCTCACTACAGCAACCGGAGAACTGAAGTTTTCATTTTACTTAATTAAGTCTACATGTAAATAGCCACATGCTGCTACTTACACTTCAGTTTAATTCTATAACATAGACAATTTGTTCAGTTAATGAAATGCAAGATACTGTAGATGTCACCCTTTGTGAAATCAACTCTTAGCAATTTTCTGCCTAGGAGTTCACAAGCCAAAGTTCGATAACTACTCATTTTGTCATATGAGTGAGAAAAGTAGTCTGACACAGAGAGTTTTATAACTTGTAAATGTCATCTTGTCCATATTTCCCTGCAAGTATATGTGTGCGTTGGGGGTGGGGATGGAGTCAATAGCAGGTATTCTCGTTCTAAGTCATATTTCTCGAACAATCTTCAAGGAATCTTTCATCTAATTCGTTCAACAAATATCACCAGGCAACTATTATAGGCTATGATGAGGCTAAACACATACTACTACAAAAGCACATACTCACACATTATATTCGCATTTTTTGTCCAGAATTTGCCACACAGTATATACTCAAAAAGTGCATCATTTCATTTGGATCTTTGTAATGGTCTCTGTCCTGGGCTTCCTTCCTCCAATATTGCTTCCTTTAAACGCATCTTTCACAAAACTCCTAAAGTGACTTTCCCCAAATGTACATCTGACATGGGCACACCTCCGGTTAAAATCCTTCCGTGGGTTCTCACTCTTATAAGATAAAACCCAAGCTCCTTCCTTTAGTTTGGTACCTCCTGGACATGGTAACTTGGTCAGTGACAGTCCTTCTGGCCTCATCACTCACTTGCATGTTTTTGGGAACTAACGAACACCTCGTAGTGTGTGTCCTGCTTATATATCTGTAGACCTTAATTTTTTCAAGGACTGTAAATTAAGCCTTACATTGTATATCTCCAGGATTTAATACAATACTTCTCAGGCAGTAGGCACTGAGGAGACACTTATTGAACTAAATAAAATATGAGAAAATTGATAATGAAAGATGGAAGTTATATTTGCCATAATGGATACAAACAACTTATAGACTGCTCTGGGCTGATAGGAAAAGGAACAAAGAATGAATTGGGAAGACATTCTAAGGGGAATAGAGCTACAGTAAATTTTAAGTAGAGGGAATACCACAAACATTATCAATTATCAGCTCATGTCATATAATAGGAGTGGAGAGAATAAAACATTTATCCCACTTTCTCCAGGCCATCCACTTTGGCAACCACTGCCTTCCTAGATACCGTCCAACTCATCTCCAAGAAAGAAGGACTTTTCCACCTATCATGAGAGCACAGAGTCTATGACACTGAGGGTTCCAACGGGACAGGCACTGGGTGTTGAAGGTTCAGCACCTATTTTTAATACTCTCTTTAACTTCTTGCTTCCTGGCTTCATGCAGTAAGCAGAGCCAAGCAAGGCCTAGTCTCTTGAGGCAGAATGGCTGTCCCATTTGCATTCACTTTCACTTAGGAGCTCTCTCTGTTCCTTCTCTCTTCTCAGTTTGTCTTTAGTGTGGTTGCCAAAAGGCAGTAAGATTCCAAGATTAAGACTTGGAACAGACAGAGGAGTTGAAGGCATCACTTGGGTTCAAGCCTAAACCCATGATCTGATCCAGCTTCTATCAGAGCTCTGCGCTGGAGTCCCAAGTGCTGATACTTAGATTCCCATTCTGTACCTTCTTGCTCTGGGAAGAGAGGGTAGTTAAGTGGGAGAAGTGATTGACAGGACAGGGTCTGAGCCCATCTGCGTCCTTGCATATCTCATCCCAATCAAATAGGAAGAAAAGAGTGTTTAATTTGTAAGGATTATAAAGTGAAGGGAAGTGGTAGAAAATAAGGCTAGAAAACTAGGTTTTGGTCAGATTGACTACCAACCGAAGTAAATTTTAGTCTCTAGGTTCAAAGCAGTGATGGGTTCCTTGTTTGTTTATTTTAAATCATGAACAGGACAGAAAAAGCCTAGTACCTAGCATACAATAAATAATAAATATTTAATCTGGCAGCTACATCTAACCTGATCTGAAAACAGGAGAGACTGAAAACACCGGGAAAACAGTTAAGAGGCTGTTACAATAATCTAGGGCAAAGAAAGATATTTTAACATTATTGAAGAGGCTTAACTGTTTGATAAAGGGAAAGTATCACTTACTGAGGATCCACTATGTGCCAACAATTATGATAGTCATTATTTTAATTAGTCTTCACAAATCTATAAAGTAAGCATGATGATTCATGCTCTCATATTAAAAAACTAAGGCACCGGGCTTCCCTGGTGGTGCAGTGGTTGAGAGTCCGTCTGCCGATGCAGGGGACACGGGTTCGTGCCCCGGTCCGGGAAGATCCCACATGCCGCGGAGCAGCTGGGCCCGTGGGCCATGGCTGCTGAGCCTGCGTGTCCGGAGCCTGTGCTCCGCAATGCGAGAGGCCGCAACAGTGAGAGGCCCGCGTACCGCAAAAAAACCCACAAAAAAACCAAAAAAACTAAGGCACCAAGAATGTGTAACTTACCCAAGGTCACACAGCTGGTGGGAGATACGCAGGCTTAGATCTGTCTGCAGTCAGGTACCAAGCACTCTTTCCACCCACGCAACCCTGATTCTCAAGACTTGGAAATCAACTGCACGAAGAAGGGCAAGGGGGAGGGTCAAGAAATACTAGGAGGTTTCTGAGCCTTTTCTTATGTACCTTTCTGTTAAGTGAGCCAACAATTTCTAAAGCTGACGGTGTAACAGGCCCTGATCAAAGTACGGGAGACACAAACTTCAACGTGACATAGTCTTTGCCTTTAAGGGATTTGCAAGTGGCCAGATAATTACAAACTAAGATAAATTCAACCCTAAATAGCAATAGGCAGGTCATGAGAAAAAGCAAGTTTATGTGCATAAGAAATTTCCCTGGGAACTATAGAACTACAGTAACTAGAATTTTTCAAATAATACTGAAATTAAGGATAACCACCTCAGAGTCTCCAGAGTGTTCCTCAATATCATTAAAAAGAAGGACTCTCTACAAATTATGATCATTAACTTAATTATAAGATATTATGCATTCATTTTATTCACCACCAACACACTGTAGAGAGGATTTCCCTAAACATCTCTAATGTATCCACCTATGTCAGTTAAAAGGAATCCTGTCTGTGCTAATTTCCCTTCCTATACATCTTGCAGAAGTTTAATTTGCTGAAATGACACTAACTGAAATTATCAAACTCCCAACCCCCAATTTTCAGGATTTTCGATCCAGAACACAAAGATAAGGAAATAATTAATTCAAAGGCCATCTCAAGAGAAATCAAGTTATGGGCAAACTACCTAGAAATTGAAAACTAAATAGATTTAGTTCAACTTCAAATTTCATGTGTGCACACACAACACACACACACAGAGTCACATGCACAAACTCAGAAAGTGGGTTAATCACTAAATTATTCTCTTATACCTTATGCAGTTTTATAACTCTCTTCCTGAAGTACATTATTTGTTACATAACTCACATGGGAGAAGCAGTTACTATGCCCATTTTATAACATAAGAAACTAGGGCAGTAAGGCCAAGGAACTTGACCTAAATAACCTGTGATTTTGGTAGAGCTGACAAGTCAATATAAAGGGATTTACAATTCTGAAACTTCTAATATCTCCAGAAGCAACACTATAGGCAGAAAGCACTAATTCCCTCCACAAAAACAGAAGGCATTTATGAACGTTCCATTTATCGTCAACACTTAACACAGACCCTGACACAGAATGTGGCTTTGATAAATAGTTTCTGAATGAACAGATGGACAAATAAGATAATGTCAATGAATGATGAGTCTAATGTAATCAGTGGTATATTTTTTGAATGGAGCTATAAAGCATTTCAAGGTTTTGGTTTTTTATTTTTTTTTTTAAGTAGAACTTACAGGGAAAACAGCAGTCCACATAAAATCCCCAAACGACTTCTACCTAGTAGTATATGAGAAATAACACCACTGTTTGGGAACTACCACCTTTAAACTCAGAAAATGTTGGCAGGGTTTGTAAGTTTAATGCACTACCATTAAAAGACAAACACACACACACACTGTAGATAAACAGATGTTTTAACAGGCTTTAAAAGAAAACTCAATTACCTAAAAAAAAGTATGTATTTTAGCAATGTATCCATTCTTTGTTTTCTACAATTCAAACAAGATGGGTTTTATAACCAAAAGGGGGAAAGAATGTATTCCAACCATGTTATAATAGCACAATGCAAACATTTTTGTAATCCCTTTTTGGAATTCTAATGTTAGCTCACAAAATTCAACTGGCTTTTAGAAGAACCTAACAAATAATACAACTGTGAAGGAAATTTAAATATACGCTCTCTTCTCCCCTCCTGGCACAAACTCCCAACGTGACAATAGAGAGGAAGTGCTCAGGAACCCGCGCTGGAGATGAGGGCAGAAACCCACCCCAGAGGGCTGTCTTCTGCTTGCTTGGCCGCACACCACATTCAGGTTTCATGTAGTACAGACAGAGCCACATGTAATATGTCAACTTTGCTCTATTAATGCTGGGAAAATAAACAAAAGGAAAAGAATTTTCCTGTAAGAAGACCTTTCAGCACAGGGTTCACTCATTCATTTTTAAATGTTTACTGAGTTCCTACTGTGTTGAAGATAAAGTGCCAGGAACTGAGTCTTATATTCTTGCAAATTTCCCTGTCCCAGCTTCATAAAAATCCACATAAGCCATAAAGAAATGCCAAAGGGCCCAAGGGCAAAGGTTATCACGGACTAACTCAGACAGCCTGCTCTGAACTTTCCCTCCACCCCCAAGCCAGTAGTCTCCAGCATGTTATGTAACTGTTCTGAGTCCTGTTTCCTTTTCTGTCAAATGCGGATAATGAGATTGTCTCTCCAAAAAAAATATGTTGAGAAGATTAATAATATATTTTTAGCACAGTACCTGGCACATAGCAAGTGCTCAGTGAATGAGAGCTGTCTGTGTGGGTCACGCAACATAAGTACCACGGCTGTTTAGTCACTCATCATACTCAGATGAGTACTTAGTAGGTACCACTCACATGTTATGTACTGAGGACACAGACAGAAACAAAACAGAAAGAGCCTATCTTCCTGGAGCTTACAGTCTAGTATGAGAGACAGATACTAAACAATTAGTTGATTATAATGTGGTAAGTGCCATAAAAAATATTTTTTTTCCTAACAGCTTTATTGAGGTATAATTGACACAGTAAACACCACATGTGTTAACGTATATAGAGCTGACATATGTAAACAGCTGCAAAACCATCACCACAATCAAGATAATGAACAGATGTACCCCCCCAAATGTCCTTGTACACACCTGGAATCCCTCCTTGAGGTACCACCACCTCCCGCTACCTCTTAAGCAGTCATTAATCCTTTTTTGTCTCACTGCAGTTTCTTATGCATTTTTCTAGAATTCTATATAAAAGGAATCATACAGTATGTATTCTTTTTACCTGGCTTATTTCACTCAGAGCAATTATTCTGAAATTCGTTCATGTTACGTCAGTAATTTTAAAACACACTGGAAAACAGAGGACCATCTCATCTACTCCACCACACATACACCTCTACATTTTGATTCAAATACCATCTCTCCCACTAAACTCACCCCTTTAAACCCTGAGGAGTACAAATCAATCTAGAATTAACTGCTTTTAGAAGGGTTTGCCTCCCAACTGCAACGTGTTGAATACTTTCCCCCCATTATTCAGTGTTTCACATGCCCACTGAGTATTTCATACTAACGACTATTTTTATTGTCAGAACAGAAAGAGAAATGTTTTGCACCTCTCCCATCAAGCAGGCAAAACCAAGATGAGTAATCTTGAAACAATCATCAAAGCAGACTCTCAGTATAGCTTTGTATACATACATGCATTACCATTTTAAAAAAACACTACAAAATGAGAGGCACATCTGTGTGGCTTGTCGTAAGATGGTGGGGATTTTCGAGAAACTGTTCTACAGATGTTCTAGGATCTAAAATATTGTTCCTACGGAGACTGACTATTTTCTAGCTGAGCGGTCAAGTACAGTGATCAAAGGCATGGGCTTCTAGTCGAGAACCAGTGCAGAAGGTAAGGCAAGTGATTCCCTTTACCAGATTATTAGGTAACGTTAGGATATAAAAATTGCACTAAAAATTCTCTTTCATCTCGACATGAAATCTCTTATATTTCTAACTAGTGTCATACATCAAGATGAGATGATATCAAGTACCAAGTACAATGGTTGGTACACAGTAGGTACCTCAATATAGCATAGCCATTAGAGTAACATCCTTGGTGGAAAACCAGCCCAAGGTAAAGATAAGACATAGTCATACTACAAACCTCCTTAGAGAAACGGGTCCCTTCCTTGATTACAGTGACTCCAACCTTTTCAATCAGTCATTCCACAAAATTGCACATCTCCTATGTATTCAGCGCTGGACTAGTTGGCCAATAAATATTTACCAAGTGTCTCCTGCGCCTAGCACTGAACAAGGCTTTTTTTAAGGATGAGTAAGATAAAAAATGTTCCCAAGTCAATCTCCGTTGAATGTTCCGGATTTCTTTAGTTTAAGTATAAGAGAATGGCACGTGCAAACATACACACACACACTGGTTTTGTACTGTTCCAAATACAATTCTTCTAGTAGGGTTAAGTTTGAGACCCTTGAAAAGAAGAAGGGCTACACTAAAATGTGAACCAGGATATTTCAATTTCTGGGTCTCCGTCACTCAAACTTATTTTGAGAGCCTTGAATAACAGCCACACTAATGGCTGCATCCGTTTACTGTGTACCTACTACCTGCGGGCACTGCTATGCCAAATTCTGCAGGCAAGTGGGTAAGAAGATTAATCACACAGAGGAGGGCATACGTAAGCCTTTCTTTGGCAACAAAATAATATACCTGTTATTTTGACTTTTGCTTAAGTTCCACAGGACATTGATATTGTACTTGTTACTGAAAACTCAAAAAGCTGCCGAATCATCGAAGTACAACTACAATACAAATGAGCCTCCTAAAAACAACCTGAACTTTTTGCTGGCTTTGTGGCCGCGTCCTAACCAAAACTATACGGTGAAATTAATCTATCTTGCTGATCCAAGTTTTTCCGTTCTTAGGCACAGACGAAATGGAGCATTTGTCAAAACCTGCTAACGCTGCTTACGTGATTATGAATGGTAACCGGGACCGTACATGAACAGCATCCAATGAGTAACTGGAGAGAGAAAACCACACACGCACACATTCCAGACGAAATCCTAGAATGAAATGCTGACACCCAAAAGGCATGTAGGTTCAGCGACTGCAGCAGATGAAAATATTTCGAAGCCAGATATATTTCCTGTTGCAAATTCCTTACATTCCATGACTAAATCCTAATGGCCACGAGCAGCCTTGCAATCTCCGCTTGTGCTGATGCACTGAAAGGGAACTGTATTTGTGTGGTCGTGCTGTCAGCAGAGCCCCTAGACGGAACACTGTTGCAGTCTGAAGGAGAAATAAAAGTGTCTGGGAGGCACTTCAAAGAAAGACTGATGACTGTGACCTTGAGCCCCTTCTAAAAGGTGTGCTTTCTTTAAAGTCTTACTGGGCCCCTGAAGCCTACTCACAAGATCCAAGAAGAATTTTTTTTTTTTTTGAGATTTTAATTTGACAGTAAGATGAAGCTGCCTGGATACATTTGTGGTCCTCCTGGTGATCACTAATATTTACCAGGTACAAATGTACTTGGGCTTCAAAGTACTCAAGCTATGTTTTAACCTATAATTTACATTTTGACTAAGAATCCCTAAAAGACTCTATGTCTAGATGTTAACTGAGAATGCCCTACTACTTGGATCTGAAATTCCACTAAAAAGAGAAAAGGGGGTGGGGGGGGGCGGGAACTATATTACAAAAATGGAAAACGAAAAAGCTTCAAAGCAAGTAAAACACTGAATCGCCATCAATACCTAGTGTTTGTCTCTGCAATATCACTAACAAATAATCCTTTTTTTTTTTTTTTTTTTTGCGATACGCGGGCCTCTCACTGTTGTGGCCTCTCCCGTGGCGGAGCACAGGCTCCGGACGCGCAGGCTCAGCGGCCATGGCTCACGGGCCCAGCCGCTCCGCGGCATGTGGGATCTTCCCGGACCGAGGCACGAACCCGTGTCTCCTGCATCGGCAGGCGGACTCTCAACCACTGCGCCACCAGGGAAGCCCCAAATAATCCTTTTAAAACTGGTGTTACTGACAGTTTTCCAGACACTCAAAGTGCTGGAAATTCTCTTACCAGAGAGAAGCCAGGAGGATTATAATGAAGTAGTAGTCAGTGCTGTAGTTCATCTACAGCTCATAAAGGAAAGCAGATTGTATAACTCAGATTCTGCCTATAACTACCCAGGACTCACTGGAAACGTTTTAAAAGTCCCAGAGTAGATTGAGCTCGATAGCCTCTGAATATATTGAGGGACTGTGTCTTGCTGAAGTTGACCCTGAATGGTGTATACAGCCATTATTTATGATTGCTTATGGTTCTCCACCATACTTTGCATCTGATTGAGAGGGAAGGAATTCTAAGAACCAAATTTACGCCACAGAAAATTCATACTGTATCTTCAGATTGTGCATGTCTGGGGGCACATGGGCACCCATCCCCACACGTGCCTGCACACACACACAGGCGAGCAACCCTGCCCCAAATCACACCCCCAAACCTGGTCCTTCCAATTTTAAACTCTGTTGATTCCATTTGAGTGTAGGTGGTTTGTCTCATTTAAATAATGGAGTAATATTATTCAAAAACAAGGTCTAACAATGGCTTGTAATAAACTCTTCACTGAGGTTAACAACACCTACACCTATGGAATATTAATGAGGCAGAATTTGCCGAAGAAGCACTTGGTATAAAATAAAATGAAATCAAGTGCCAAAACACGGTCAATCCCCTCTGCCCGATCTTGTACCACTGAAAATTAACTAAATGAGCCATTTGGAAATGTTGATTCTCAAAAGAATGTACCTTGGTATCAGAAAACTGCAGTTTTGTATTTTACCTTTTAAACCTGACAAGGTTTTCTGTTTTCTATCTTATCTTCAAGAGAAAACGGAGCGAAGTACAATCCCCACAGGCCTCAAGAGCACTGAGACCTCGTCAACAAAAATAGTTTTCATTAACAGATAAATGTGTGGTTTAGTTGGTAGAAAATTTACTTAAAACTGGTTTAGGGAAATGCCTGGAGAATAATAGTATAAACAGATTATTAGAGTGTTGTTTTTCTTTTTTTAGTATCTCTATAATACAGTCTTCCATATCTAGGCAGATCTGGGCAGAGACAGAGGGCCTAAGCCTGTATTTAACAATGAATGATTAAAAGCAGAGTAAAAGATGCAAGATACTATTTAATCCTTCTCACAAATAAACATCAATAAAGCTATGAGGTCGTTGAGTATTTTTATGCTTATATAACCCCCAAAGAAGTACTCCTCTCATTGTTTATTTGTGTACCAGTAACATCATCACTTTTACAAATCCAATGCAGGAATTCAATCCGTTAGACATCGACACAATGTTTCTTATCCAGAAAATGTAGTGCAGCTGATCTTTCATTCAATAATCAAGCACCTACTAGGTGCGAGGGGACAGGAACACAGAGGAAAGCTGCCATCATCTGTGAAAGGATCTGAACTTAATATTCATCTCATTCACTGATGTCTTCAAGTCTCTACCAACAGGAAAATCAGACAGACATGCCCAGTCCGGATGAATCTTCCCTTAAGCTCAATGGTACAAGCCGAGAGCTCAGGCTCTTTGGCCTCTTGTCGCTACAAAGTTCCTTTGACGCCACAGATTAAACCTGGCACCACTTGCACGATCAGCAGGACGTGGCATAACTAGCGCCAAAGTACCACATGCATTCAAGCACCAGTGACCTTAAATGGAGGTCACTATTACCATCTCCTACTGTTTTTTGACAGTTGGCCGCTGTTCTCTGAATGTCAGAACCCTCTAAATTCTACTGAATCACTGAACATTTGGACCAAGGTTGATGAGGGGTGTTGCAGGTAATGGCTTTTCAATATTAAAGAAAACAGTTCCTTCTCTTCTTATAAGAAATGTGTTAAGAAGGATTCAAAAACCCCAGACAGTGATAGATTTGTTTACTTGCCAAGTCCGTTTTAGGGTAATTTTCCTTTTTAAGCAGCAATCTGGATGACTAAGTTAAGAATAATGGAAAGAATAAGATGAATGCATGCAAAAACACAATAGAGGAGGTTTAAGATAAACAGAAATTTGTTTCCTTAGATTCAAGGTCCACTGATCAGTTCATCAGTTCAGCTAGGAAAGGCTGAAGAATGTACTTCGTTCTCTAATAGGAAAGGCTAAGTTTCTTGGACTTTTCTAGTGCTTTCACTGGGGCCTGATCTTGGGACTGCTTCTTCTGGTAATTTTGAATACATGTGTGATCCCTCTCAGTGAAATCTAAGATATGTTCATTCTTATTCTAGCATCGAGTGTGTCTCATTTTCAAACCTACAGTTCCTGAAATGTTTGCTTCTATAAACTCTTTTCTAAGGTCAGATTTTCCTTTCAAAAGTGTTCCTAACATTTACATTTACACCAATCATTAAGTCTCTTTTATACATGAAACCCTTCCAATTAACATTCTCTTATAACTTTCTTTCACTCCTTCTTTTCCTTTTTAAGTAAACTCCTTTTAAAATCAACCTCTTCCTCGGATTCCTAACGGAAGCACCTGGACTTGGTCTGGTAGAAGCACACATCTATCACGACCAGAAATGTCACCATTTACAAAGTCCCCAATGCATTTTCTACAGTGGAGTAAATTATAAAGCGAGAAGAAGAAGAAGATGAAGGAGAAGGAGGAGGAGAGGGAGGAGGAGAAGCCTTTTATTTAACTTGTTTGGTAGGGCCCAGATCCACTCTGGCAACGTCGTATTTCTGACACAGTATATACATATCCATGACACTTCTAGAATCCTGTCACAGTCAGTTACTATTACACATTTGGCACAATATTACTCTGTACTCTTGAAAATTTTAAATAGCTTCACAAACCAATCAATTAATATGCTACATACATAATAAATGCTCAAAGTAGTAAAATACCCAATTCAGAACATATACACTTATAATATCAATGTTAACATGTACCTCACTTACTAGTTTCATTAATTTACTTAATACTTTAATTTGGAGAAGAGAAAGGAAAACAATGGTGAAAATTAAATTCTTCATTGCTTTTTCAGCTGTAGCTCTTTGTAGATGTTTACAGAAAAACTTGATAGGCTTGATTAAACTATGCTCTCCATTCCCCTGTAAAACATGCTAACTGATGCTCAGGGTATCCTGAAGAGTCATACATGTGGGCTTCTCTGCTATGCCCACGCATGACTAGCCCCACCAGGTGAGGTGCACTTTACCATCAGTTCACTGGGTTTGTTCCCAAACCTGTTTATTCCACAGTTCTGTCTGCTAATGTAATTACAAAATGTAACTAACTAGTATGTGAACAGATGATACCATGTAAATCAATGAAATCTAAGTGGAAAAGAAAGTGATTTGTTGTTTCTATCAAAATTAAGCAGAATGTTTGAAAGAACTTCCTAAAGATGAGTCATATAACAATAATCACTGAATACATGTAGGTTCAATAACTGAACAGTTTCAGGGGAAATTTAGTAAAAGGCTAGCAGGATTCTGTGCAGAGATTGTTACACAATATCTTTAAATAACTACTCCAATTTAGACAGACGTGGATTGGAAATCAGAGGGATTTCATCGTGGGTGTGGTTTATGCAAGAAAGATGACAGGGAAGTCCAACTAGAAAAGAAAATGTTTTGAACTAACATCAAAAATTGGCAAATAAAAGAAGAAAATATATGTGTATATGATAAAAATAGCTATAAATGTTAAAAAGCTGAAAGTACGTATTTATAATTTGTTAAGACTTTTTTGATTAGGCAACTACTAGAATCAACCAAACTGGATAAGAAGACCTACTATAACTTTTTAATCACCTCATATAATAGCTTGGGTGTCCTAAATGCAGCAAAAAAAAAAAAATGGGGGGGGACCCAAATTTATGAATATTTTCAAAATATCAAATCCAAAATGCTCACATTGCTAACCTTGCTTAAACCAAGAATCAATTTTCGGGACCAGAGCATTTAGAAATTCAGTCTTGATAATATGGGAGGATTTTACCCATTTGTGAGAGCACAGAGTAGCTTTTCTACATGTGGGCTGCTGCCATGAAAGGGCCAGGATTAATCTACACACTGTGTGGTAATATTTTCATCTAGATTTATGGCTCCTTTTTTTGCCAGGGCCCAGTGATTCCTGTCACTAGGGTCACATGTTATCATACAGCCCTCCACAGATAGCGCTGGCATACTCTCAACTCCGCTCTGATCATATAAATGCACGCACATTTGGAATCATCAGAAGCAAACATCACATTTCTCTACAGCACAAAAACAGGCGAACAAAAAGACTTGATAAGCAAATTGCCTGTCTCAGTGCCTCCTTGATAGGAAAAGTCAGGAACCTACTTAAATATTTATTTTTAATTCCTCTGGCTAAGATTCTGACATGCAAAAATCCAAAATGCATAGCTTTTTGTGTCAAGTGATGTCCAAAGCAACAGGCAGCATGTTTTACATGCAGGTCATCTGTACTGCATTTTTATAAGGCAGAGAAAAGGGTTAGTCTTCTAGAACCTAGAGTCCACATCCCCTGGGATACCTTGAAAAAAGTCCCTTTCGAAATGCAGCAAGTTTCTAAACTTTTTCTTTCTTCCTCTCCTCACAACATGTAAATAAATAAGTCTTTTGGTTACTGAGTCTGTGTAACGTAACAAGTGGCACTGGAGTAGAAAAGAAATCTCATACCAAGAAGAGATTTGTGTTCACATTTCTTAGAACATGCATTTCTTCCAAATAGGTCAAAATAATTTACAAAAAAAAAAAAAACCTCCCTTAAGGTATCAAATGAAGAATAATACAGAGGAAATGAGAAATATACAATTTGACTTACTCAAGGTTATAGCAAGAAAATGACACACACACAAAAAAGCAGACCTAAATTACCTTCACCTCCAAAGTAATCTTTCTACAATTTTTCACCAGGAATTAACGTGAAATGGTCTGAAAAGAGCTGAGTGCTTTTTAAACTATTTTACATGCAGTCAGTCCTTCCTCCTAGTATCCTAGCATCCTGGCAGTTGGAATTTGGGATATTTCAGACCTTGGCTGGGCCATGCCTTCATGGATACTGAGGAAAACAAAAGTCTCAATAATTTACATTAAAAATTGCTAAGACTTATTTTTTGCATGACATTCTGTATACTATTAAAGATGAAAACAAACAACAGGTGCTGGCCAGACAGTACGTTTTCTCTTAGAAAACCATCCAGTGCCCACATAACTAGTCTTTGTGCAGAAAAGCTCCCTTCCATTTACTTAAGTTAACGAACAAAGTACAGACCCACAAATCAAATCAAGAGTTCTCTTTAATACGTTCTTTTTTAAAGTGATAATTTAAGTTTTCTTTTTATTCTAATTATGAAACAAATGCATATTCATCATAGAACAGGAAACAGAAAAAAATAAAGGAGCAAACAGAATTCACAGGAATTCCACTGCTCAGCGTCAACCACCGTTAACGTTTTGTTTTACTCTAAGTTTTTATTTTCCTGTGCACTTTTAGCACATTAATATATGCATCAATTTTATAAATTTTAACAGTATTTTAAGAGGATTATTCAGTCATCTTCTGATTTTACTTTCATTGGTTTAATAAATTTAAGTCAATCCTCCCCTGTGAACATGAATTTCTCATAAAAAAAACAAAACAAAACAGTAAGGTCATGTCTAGTAGACATTTTATAAGTCCAAATTTAAGTAAATCCTAAATATAAGAAAATCTCTCTTTTTCCATATGAGATGATCCCCTAAAAAACTGAAGGGTTTTTATTTATTTATTTATTTTGGTATGCGGTCCTCTCACTGTTGTGGCCTCTCCCGTTGCGGAGCACAGGCTCTGGACGCGCAGGCTCAGCGGCCATGGCTCACGGGCCCAGCCGCTCTGCGGCACGTGGGATCCTCCCGGACCGGGGCACGAACTCGTGTCCCCTGCATCAGCAGGCGGACTCTCAACGACTGCGCCACCAGGGAAGCCCCTAAAAAATGAAGCTTTTTTAAAAAAACTTGACTATATTCACTTTTAGGACTGAGATTGAGATGGCTAAATGTCTAGGTATATTTCCTTCATTTAGTTTTACGTATATGTTCAAAATCATATGGAATATCAGAGTACGTTTAATTTAGAAAAGTGCTTTGTTTTTTTCTCCTCTCACATTTCAAGAAGAACTCCCCAGGCACAAAAGTGTCTTTACTATTACTAAAGCTACTTTTTTAGGGACACCTTCCTGAGCAAATCATCTCCCCTTGGAGGTTGTTTGAGACATAGCACTTTTTAAAATTCATGTATGACACAGCTGCCACAAGCTCCAAGTCACTAAATAGAAGGACAGGTTTCACACGTCTTGCAGGCACACAGCTGTCATCTCCATGGCAAAGAGACTTGCAATACTGTTTCATCTGTCCTTTAAAAGGCTTGTTTAATAGAGTTGCCGTAGGATCCAACAATCCTACTCCTGGGCATATATCCAGACAAAATTATAATTCGAAAAGATACATGTATCCCTATGTCCATAGCAGCACTATTCACAATAGCCAAGACATGGAAACAACCTAAATGTCCATGGACTGACGAATGGATAAAGAAGATGTGATATATATATATATATACATGTACAATGGAATAATACTCAGACATAAAAAAAGAATGAAATAATGCCATTTGCAGCAACATGGATGGACTTACATGATCATACTAAGTGAAGTCAGTCAGAAAGAGAAAGACAAATACCATATGATATCACTTACATGTGGAATCTAAAATATAACACATATGAACTTATCTACAAAACAGAGACAGACTCACAGACATAGAGAACAGACGTGCGGTTGCCAAGGCGGGCAGTGGGGAAGGGATGGAGTGGGAGTCTGCGATGAGCAGATGCAAACTATTATATATAAAATGGATAAACAACAAGGTCCTACTGTGTAGTACAGGGAACTATATTTAATGTCCTGTGATAAACCATAACGTAAAAGAATATGAAAAAAAGTATATATGTGTATAACTGAATCAGTTCGCCGTACAGCAGAAATTAACACGACATTGTAAATCAACTATACTTAAAAAAAATAATTTTTTAAAAGGGATAAAAAAGGCTTGTTTACAATAATATCCACCACTTGTAACTGAGAGGTCATACCTAAATTATTAAATTTGTGCTAAACTTCTCTCTCTCTTTTTAATCTGACTCTGCATCTTCAGCAAGCATTCATGAAAGCCGTTTTGATGTTCAAAGTAATTGGGACATTGATCTATAATAGGAGAGCCTTTTAATAAACTTAAATATATATAATGGCTTCTCTTTGGGGGAATAATATTTCTGGGGAAACATCCTAATATTAGGAGCAAACATAGTGACAAGAACACATTGGTAGCCAACAGTAATTTTTCTTGCAGCATGTTTTTGTTTGTGTTTTGTTTCCCTGGTTACTGTGATTCTAAGACTGAAAAGAGCGCTACGACAAGCGCATTTGGGGGTAAATGAATTTGTACAATAACCACTTGTACAGTGCTGTCCAAGAGAACTTTCTGCGATGATGGAAATGTTCTTATCTGTACTGTCCAACGTGGTAGCCAATAACCACATGTGGCTATTGAGCACTTGTCACGTGGCTATTGCGACTGAGGAAATGAACTTTAGTTTTAAATTTAAATAGCCACAGTGAGCTACTGGCTACCCCGTTTGACAGTGCAACTCTAGAGGGGAAGGGATGTGTCAGTCCTTCTGACAGCTCCCTGCTTCCCAGTGTTCAGCAGAGTGAGTGGAACATTGTTTTTTGTTTTGTTTCGCATTTTTATGTAAGTAAAAATAATTTGCTAGATGAATCCTAAGAAGAAAGGCCTCTTTTCCTTAATAAGGGCATCATGGAATCCCTGAAAGGAGCAGAGCAATCCAGTCTCACTGCAAAGCAGCCACTAAAAGAAAGACAAATGCCACAGTCCAAACTTAATATTTCCTATGGCACCTTCTTTGCAACCCTTGGGCAAACCTACAAAAACACGAGAGGCAATTATTTTATTTTTAAACTGTCTAAGATTCTATGGGAATGGTTAATCATTCGTTCAGAGGAAGAAACAGAAACTGGACATGGAAGATTTTATAATCCCATTTGCTACAAGAAGCCTGGCAGAAGATGCATTAATTAACAAAACATAGTCACCATTTTATTTTTCAATTATTTGTTAAAACTCGGAAGAAAATTCTCTCTCAGACTTGCAGAGGAAAGACAGCTAACAAGCTCTATAGTAAATTAAAATACAAAATTCTGATGCCACATAAAATTCCAAACAAATCTAAGGGCATACTGGCATCCCAGAATCTCTGTAATAAAAGAAGTATATTTGTATTCACACAACATTAACAACCGAAATAAAATTCAACCATCTCACTCACAGAAGATTTTTGATGTTACTAATATCCTTACAGATTTTACCTGTCCATAAGCATCGATTAGGGGAAAAAAAACCAAACAGCACTGTGTCTGATCAGGCTTCTGATTCTAATATTAACTGAAGGGAGAAGCACAAACAAAAATCTAGCTACAATACATTATTCTGAAATGCTGCCACAGGAAAAAAAGACACAGCACTGATTCCATCCACTTCCATTTTCTTTGCAACAAATCTGTCATTTAAGACTAAGATGCTAAGATATGACTTATCCTTGCTGAAGCCACCTTCTTATAAATGCAGATCTCCCAACAGGCTTCATAGCCCTGATCTCTTCCTATAAGTTGCTCCTGATTCAAGCAGATAATTTTACTCTCTTTAATCCACTGGAATTGAATAAGTTCTTGGCACTTCAAAAATAATTAGGGGAACAAAAATTCTCTTGCCAGAAAAGTACAGGTAAGGCTCTACTCTGTGGATGGGTCAGTGTTCCTTATTTTGCCACAGAGCGTGCTAGAGCAGTAAGAGAGAGATTAGAGCAGATGTATGGTTCCAGGCGCCTTAATGATAATCTGTGTGAGTTATATAGAGAAAGATTCAGGTCACAGAAGATTACACTTATGGTTGCTGTTGACTGAATGTGTCCCCATAAAATTCATATGTTGAAGCCCTAACCCCCTCCCCCATATGATGATATTTAGAGATGAGACCTGTGGGAGGTAACTAGGGTTAGACGAGGTCATAGGTTGGGGCTCTCATGATGGAATTTGTGCCTTTATAAGAAGAGTCACCAGAGAGCTTGCTTTTCCTTCCTCTCTGTGCACAAAGAGGTCATGTGAGCACACAGCAAGATGGCACCCACCCACAGCACTAATCAAGGCATGAGTGTGATGAACTACCTGGGGCTGGGGAAAAAACTACCTGAAATGTTAGAGGTAATGCTGAGCAACACACACCAAGCTGGAAATAGTGCCTGTTCCCACCAGGCAGCAACAGAAAAGGTCTCAGAGTGAAATCTACCTTGCTGGCACCTTGCTCTTGGACTTCTCAGACTCCAGAACTGTGAGAAATAAATTCCTGTTGTTAAAGCCACCCAGCCTATGGTATTTTGTTTCAGCAGCCCAAGGGGACTAACGCAGCTGCACCCTCAACTTGGATTTAAAGTTGGTCTTCCTGATCCCTATATCCTCACATCTGAAGGAAGAGTCAGGAACGTCCACAGTGAATACCTAACGCCACCACAACACAGCTATTAAAGAAGTCAGGGCTCCCCTGGTGGCGCAGTGGTTGAGAGTCCGCCTGCCGATGCAGGGGACACGGGTTCGTGCCCCGGTCCGGGAGGATCCCACATGCCGCGGAGCGGCTGGGCCCGTGAGCCATGGCCGCTGAGCCTGTGCGTCCGGAGCCTGTGCTCTGTAACGAGAGGGGCCACAGCAGTGAGAGGCCCGTGTACCACCAAAAAAAAAAAAAGAAGTCAGCATTAATTACTGGCTATTTAAACTATATCTAAAACTAATGAAGACTTCTGCTTTCTGCCACTACAGAGTCACAGGAACCAGATTTACCCTCTCATCTGAAATAACAACAACAAAATGAGTTAAAAAAAACAATGTTTTTCAAGACATTGGACATGAGACAACAAAGGACAGTGGTTCCTGAGAGACAGGAAACGAATGAGGTGAGCCTTACTACTGGCTCAATCTTACTTTCCAGGATGCAGCCTAGGGAGGGGAAACTGAGGTGAAGCCCAGAGAGACCAAGGCAGCTAGAGTGTGCAGGACCAAGTACTGAGGAGAAGCCACACAGACATAGAACCCCAGAGATCTGTTGAGGTTCCCTCTCAAGTACTCAGCAGAGCACTCATCAGGGCTTGAGTGTGATGAACTACCTGGGTTGGGGAAGAAACTATCTGAAATGTTAGAGAAAATGGTAAGCAACGCACATCAGGCGGGGAATAGTGCCTGTTCCCACTGGACAGAAGAAAAACCTCATAGTTCCCAGGGTATATAGAGTATTTAGAAAGGTATTGCCTCAGTAGTGGGAATAATCAGTCCTAGACTAAACACTGCTCCAGTTCCACCAAACAAATCTTAAAAGCAGAACCAAAAGGATCAAACTGTTTCCAAGTAACATAATTAACTGCATACCAAAACAAAACTCAAGAGTACACACAAAAATATCCAGCACCGAACAAGAAAAAGCACAATGTCTAGCATTTAATCAAAGATTAGCAGGCATGCAAAGAAGCAGGAAAATAAGACCCATATTGAGAAGAAAAATCAATCAATCAATCAATCAAAACTGACCCAGACTGACACAAATGATAATATTAGCAGACAAAGACATTAAAAGACTTAACATAACTGCACTAGGTGTGTTTAAAATAGAGACATAGAAGATTTTTTTTTTTTTTAAAAGCTCAAATAGGGAATTCCCTGGCAGTCCAGTAACTAGGACTCCACACTTCCAATGCCAAGGCCCAGGTTCAATCCCTGGTCGGGGAACTAAGATCCCACAAGCTGCATAGCACAGCCAAAATAAATAAATAAAATAAAATCTCAAATAGAACTTCTAGAGATAGTCTCCAACACATGAAATGAAAAATACACTGGAATTAACAGCTAATTAGACATTTCAGAAGAAAAAAAAATTTAGTTTTGAAGATATAACAGTAGAAACTGCGCAAAATGAAACATTGAGACAAAATTTTAAAAAGAAATCAAAACAAAATAAAACAAAACAAAAATAATCATTAAGCTGTGGGACAACCACAGATGTAAGAAGTTCAATGAACTTCAAGCACAGAAACACAATGAAAATTACACCCAGTCGTGTCACTATAAAATTGCTCAAAACCAGTGATAAAAAGAAAACCTTAATAGGAACCAAAGAAAATGACATGCTATTTACATTAAAAGGAAGATAAAGATAACATCAAATTTATCATTAGGATTATGCAATCAAAAATAGAGTAGAACAACATCTTTAAAGCATTTAAAGAAAATAAAATCTGTCAACCTAGAATTAAATATCCAGCGACATTCTCTTCTAAAAACAAAAATAGCCTTTTTAAGTTATACAAAAATTGAAAGAATTAATCATCAATAGATCCGCATTACAAGAAATGTTAAGGAAATGTGATAAGGCAAAAGGAAGATGATAACAGGTGGAAATATGAGTATAATATTTGTATGCAAAGAGGAAATAAAGTATACCAAAAATAATAACTACAAGGATAAATGTATAAGAATGTTCTATTAGTATTTAAAAGATATCTTTTAATATTTATTTATTTTTAAAGCCAATTAATAGACTGTTTAAACAAAAATAATAATAATGTGAAGTTTGTAGTATATGTAAAAGTATAATGTATGACAAAAGTAGCACATAAGCTGGGAAAGAAAATTAGAAGTATAGGATTTAAGGTTCTTATACTACACGTGAAGTGGTATTACATCACTTGCAGATAGACTTTAACAAGTTATATATTATAAACCCTTTTAAAACAACCACAAATGTTTTTTAAAGCAATTACAGCTAATAAGCCAACAAAGGAGATAAATTGGCATCATTAAAAAGTACTCACTTAACACAAAAGAAGGCCCAAAAAGAAGAAAAGGAGAAGAAAATACAGATGGGACAAATAAAATACAAACAGCAAGATGAATTAACCTATGTCAATAATCACATTAAAATTAAATGGTCTAAATACCCCTAATTAAAAGGCAAAGATTGTCAGACTGCATGTTTTTTAAAAAGCAAGCCTCAACTATATACTTACTACAAGAAAAACACTTTAAATACAAAGACACAAATAGGTTAAAAGTAAAAAGATGAAAAAAGACTTCTTGTGTCAACACTAAAAGCTAGTATGAATGCTTCACTTAAGCAATGTACTACTAATGTGTGATTCTATCAAAGAATTCACATAATATTGGTTAAGTGAAGTATGAAAATGGCTCTTTTGAATTTATTTTCATATCATTTACAAAATCATCTGGGAAGGTATAATTCATTGTAACAAATATCCTTTAGAGAATCATATAATATATTCTCTTCACATAATTCAGGGCCAGGAAAATGTCTGCATTCCATGTGAATTCATATGCTTTCTTAAATCATGTAAGTACTATAGGAGCCAGTTTTCCCTTTATGTCTTGGCTAACAATCAGAAAGCCAAAGCTCAATTTAGTGCCAAAATCTAAAGATAAATCCACCCCAGGCACTTAGGAGGGTACTCACTCTCTCCTTCGAATTGGTTGTTGACCTCTCCTAAAATCATTTTACTTTCACTGTAATACTGGAAACTACTTTGAATTCTGTTTTTTAAGAGTCATGTTTTATAACAGAAAGAGTATCAGGAATGAGACAGGAGTATTTGCTCCACCACTTATAACATGTGTGACATAAATCACAAAGAGGTTGAATAACAGCTCTGAAGTTTCATTTTGCACCATAAAGTGAGAATAACAGTGGCCACTTTGTCTCTCTCTTAAGAATTTTAATAACTGCATTGTTGGTGAGAATGTAAATTGATACAGCCACTATGGAGAACCTCCACTATGGAGGTTCCTTAAAAAACTAAAAATAGAATTACCATATGACCCAGCAATCCCACTACTGGGCATATACCCAGAGAAAACCATAATTCAAAAAGACACATGCACCCCAATGTTCAGTGCAGCACTATTTATAATAGCCAGGTCATGGAAGCAACCTAAATGCCCATCAACAGACAAATGGATAAAGAAGATGTGGTATATATATACAATGGAATATTACTCAGCCATAAAAAGGGAACAAAATCGGGTCATTTGTAGAGACATGGATGGATCTAGAGAGTGTCATACAGAGTGAAGTGAGTCAGAAAGAGAAAAGCAAATATTGTATATTAACACATATATGTGGAATCTAGAAAAACGGTACAGATGAACCGGTTTGCAGGGCAGAAATACAGACACAGATGTAGAGAACAAACGTATGGACCCCAAGGGGGAAAGTGGTGGTGTGGGGGTGGGGGTGGGACGAATTGGGAGATTGTGATTGACATGTATACACTGATGTGTATAAAACAGATAACTAATGAGAACCTGCTATACAAAAAAAAAAAAAAAAAATTAAATTAAAAAAAATTTTAATAAAATGTGAAAGTCTACAAATTTAAAAACACAAAGCTAAGTTAATATTAAATGAAGCTAAAGGATTATCAAAATTGATGTGGTTATATTTTTAAAACTGAAACCTCATCTTATGATGTAGTCATTTCCAGGTTAACTCTTTTTTCCCCTGTTATCAATATTAAATCAATTCAAAGCTAGATGAACCCACAGCAGCCTAGAGTTCTGAGAGGCAATAAAATGACCAGCCACAGTCATATTTCAGAACTCTGAATCCAGAAACAAGAACAAGGAAAACAGTGGCACTCTCAGGTGAGCATGAAGGAAAGAAGGCATAACCCAAACCAGGACTGGATCTGCAGAAGTACTAAAGATGGGCCCCCAAAGACTTGTGAATTCAGGTATGCACTTGTTACTCCTTTGATTGTCAATTAACATTTCTGCATAAGAGGAAAGAAAGGGAACAAGGGTACAAGGACATAAATTGCTCTGATATCTTATCAAATGCAGAATTGCCCTTAAGCAAATCTACTCCAGTACTAGGCATTCTGCTCTAAGCAGTGAGAATTCTCCCTCTGGCCTCAGGCAGAGCCTTAGTTGTGAGGTTCACCTGTATTTTAGCATTCCAGGTGGTCAAAGATAACTGCAGCCTAGCTTTTATAGGACTGAAATAACTACAAGTATTTTCTAGATGTGTAGAGCAATGAGTTAAACAAGAAAAAAGGATTCAGATGGTACACGGGTGGCTCATCAAAAATATAGTGAGTCAAGAAAGAAAAGGGGAATTCTCAGAAGAAAATTGGAGGCACAGCTAAATAGCTATACCATGAACGTATTTCATAAAATAGATCTGCAGTTCTTATATGCTGGTGAGTATCAGAATCACTTATGGAAATTAAAAATGCAGATGCCAAACTTTATCTACTGGAGGCAATACCAGTGTGTGTCTGATGTTGAGAACCTCTAATGTTAATTAATTTCATTAGGAACCAGGATTTGAGGCATAAACAAATAAATGAAAATACAAATGTGTGATTTAGAGGGCAGCATGCATAAGCCACTTCAAGCCCTGTGGCACCGTCCAGGGAGAAACTGGAAATGGCCACAAGGCTGGCAGGTGAAAAAAAAAATGTGCGATTTAAGTAAGTGTGTGATTTTAAGTAAAAACTGTGTCGTCCTGAATTGGAAGAGTCAAGATGTAGTCATTATGCATTTTATCTTTACGACACCAACAACAATGCATTTCCTAACTCTGTACACTAAAAAGATCTAAAAACAATGATTTACTCGAAAGCAATAAGTGTCCCCTAGTGACCAGATTATGGTTTCTAAATAATGTTTCCCACTAAAAGGAATAAGCTCCTAGGAGAAAGAGCTGATTCCAGGTATAAGGGGTGGGGGAAATAAATAAATAAATAATAATAATAATAACTAATAAATTTATAATTTATTATTATTATAAATAATAAATAATAATAAAATAAACCTGGAATATCTCATCGTATCAGGAAAAATGATGTTAACAAAGATTAACGTGGAGTCATGTTAAAAGGTCTCAGGAACCAACATGAAGAGGTTCCCATGGCAAAAACAGAATAAGTTGAGCCATCAATAGAATAATAATTGTAATAGATTAAAGTATGTTTCAAGCTATGAGTTAAAAATAATACTAAAACAAAACAAAACAAAGCCCCCACAATTATCTTTAAAGGATACTGAAGAACCAAGTAATTATTTGGAAAATTACTAAATAAAGGTAAAGAATCAATCATTTACCTTGTCCTTCCTACATGTACTGTACCTTAAGGTAAATTATAAGGGGCAGTTTCTCTTTGTGAAGAAGTAATAACAGAATAAGATTATCACCATCTTGCAGCCCCTATTGAAAGAATCTAAGCAACGATCTTCGAATAGTTACTAATGTCACACATACCCCAAAAGGTACATATATTATGTGCCTGCCTATGGGTTATTCTTGCACTTCATTTACCCACCCCCTCAAAAAAAGAAAAAGAAAATCAAACCCAAATCAGATATACTTCTACTTTGATTTATGGGGAATTAAGAAATAAATATGCTAAACAACATCAGGAGGATATAATAAGCAAAATCTGATTGGGGGAAACTACAGATCAAACAGTCTAGTTTCTTCAACAAATAAACTTCAAGGGGGAAAAAAGAAAGATGAGGGAGAAGCTATAGGTTAAAAGATACTTGACATTAAAATGATTCAGGGGGGTGAAAGGGCATTAACGGGTGAGATTATAAATGAAATAATGTTGGCCGTGAGGTAATAACGGTTGAAATGATGGGAACATGGGGGTCCAATACACTATTCCCTCTGCTTTTGTACGTTTGACATTTTTCACAGTAAGAAGTTTAAAAATGTCAAAAGCAAAAAACAAACAAACGATACAAAACTATGGCATTAAAGCTCAAATCTGGGTTATCTTTGAGGGTGAGAAAAGAGCAGTAATTCTGAGAGGGCATGAAGGGAGACTTCTGGAGTACTGGATAAGGTCTAATGCTTGAGCTGAGTAAACTCAGGTGCTTATTTTGTAGTATTACTGAGCATTTATATTTTGTGCTATTACTGAACATTCTATTTTGTGCAACTTTCTGGTGTTATACTTAAACCAAAATTAGTTAACATCAGTATGCAGAAGGGACTTCCCTGGTGGTCCAGTGCTTAAGAATCCACCTTCCGGGGGCTTCCCTGGTGGCGCAGTGGTTGAGAATCCGCCTGCCGATGCAGGAGACACGGGTTCGTGCCCTGGTCCGGGAAGATCCCACATGCCGCGGAGCAACTAAGCCCGTGAGCCATGGCCGCTGAGCCTGCGCGTCCGGAGCCTGTGCTCCGCAACGGGAGAGGCCACAACAGTGAGAGGCCCGCATACTGCAAAAAAAAAAAAAAAAAAAAAAAAAAGAATCCACCTTCCGATGCAGGGGGATGCGAGTTCGATCCCTGGTCAGGGAACTAAGATCCCACGTGCCGCGGGGCAACTAAGCATGCACGCCACAATGAAAGATCCTGGTGCTGCAACTAAGACCCGACGCAGCCAAAAATTAAGTAATTAATTAATTTTTAAAAAATTAGTATGCAGAAATCTAGACTATTATTCATCAATATAATCAAAGGAAATGCATTCGATAAGATGGAAGTATCTAATACTTTGTAATGCATAATACTTCCATAGTGTTTAAGAAGTTTATGGACATTAATCAAAAGGAAAAGACAACGTGCTGTGAGCGTTGTATTATAGCCTTTAATCTCATGAGAACGAATCATAAGACACAGACCCAACAGAATCAGGACATTAAATACAAGGAATACACTAATAATAATAATTCCAAATATCTATAAAGTATCTATCATGTGTTAGTTGAGTTAAAAGATGGTTATAAATTCTCTTAACTATTCTTTCAGATAAGGTATAAAATACTCAACTTTCACTTGTAATGCTAAATTCATTTTTGCTGATATACTAGCCAGTCTACATTTATTTACTGGTATATTGTACAAAGATGAAATTACTGTACTGTACAGAGATGAAAGTATAGCAAATAAACATGTAACTTATTTTGAAAAAGCCAGAGTGAGTTGAAGGTCACGTTGCTAAATGGTTACAAGCAAGATCTTTGGTGTCAATCAGTCTTAGATAGGAATCCTCACTCACCTACAAGTTGTGTGACATCAAGCAAGTACTTAATCTTTTTGTGCCTTCGTTTCCACATTTGTAAATGGAGTGGTATTATCGCTTCTAGTTATTTTAGGATTAAATGAGATAGAACGCTTAGCTCAGTGCCTGGCATACAGCATCTGATCATTGAACGGTAATTACCATATATTTATTACTGTTGTAATTATAAAAGGATATCCCTCTGCAATATCTCCCTTGGTAGTTTCAAAATATTCCTCTCAAAGAAATATGATGAAAAAAATTACAAATATAGGCTCTGCCAGAAAAAAAGAATGTTTTATTTTAAATAAGATGGAGAAAACACACACACACAAAATAAAGGGGGAAATGACAAAGCACAAGTAAATGGCTAAAAATTTAAAAGCAAGATACCAGAAAAGCTAAAATCAAAACATAATCACTGGTTTCAAGCTGCAAAGCAGATTTAGAAGAAATTATTCCATAGTCATAACCCACGGGTCGAGAGAATCAGGTCTTGTGGTATAAAACCCATGGGAACCCCACCTAAACCTGAGAGCCATGAAAAGTACATTAGCTCTTGTTTGAAGCAGGTACCACTTACCTGAGTATGAAGATATAATGCCCGTCACTGGGGATCCGTCAGGTAATTCCCGAGGACACTGGTGGTCCTGGTCTCTCTCTCAGGCTCCACAGCCTCTCAGAGCCCATAGGACTTTTAAGGTACTTAAATATGTGGTATGTTTTGACAACAGCGTGTTTTATAAGTCATTTGTCATCAGCAAACTTTAGGCAAGGTTAATGAAAGTTCTGTCACTTTAATGTCTAGCTGGCTTTAAATTACAAATGTCATGCGCCACGACTAAAGAAAGGGCACTGCAATAATACCATAAACCATCATCTCCAGGGACATACAGGTAATTGCATAGCTCATTAAAAAACTGTTTTAATTATTAATTGACCGTGTCAGAGTTGTCCTTTGAAGTCAATTTTAATTTTCTTTTTTCCCTTGCAAGCGTTATGATTTCAAGCTGACCTACAGAACTTTGTGTACCACCTAAAAAACTGCCAGCAGTCGTTACCAAGAAAGCTCTCCAATACTTGGGAGTTACTTACAAGTCATTTGCTTATCGCGGGGAAGGAAACGGCAGAACCTTTTTGAAGAAGTCAGCTGTGTTCTAATCACCTTATAGATACCACAGACCAGAAAAGAGAAATGAATTTTTAAAATGCCAGCAGTTAGAGCAAGCATTCATCTTTTTGTTAAATTTTCTTCCACGATGAGGTGAAACAAGGACTAAAAGTTTTTGCCGGAAACCACAGGGCTATCTGATCAGGAAGGACTTAGCTAAACTTACAAAGGAGAGAGCTAGTTAAATGTTTTATTTAATAAATAATTCTAGAAATAGGCTGGTTAAATGTTTTATTTAATAAATAATTCTAGAAATAGGCTGGTTACAATTACCAAAGCTGAATAGTCATCATTCACAAATGTCAATAGTAATAATTTATATACTTAAAGCTATCTTTAAGTTCCACTAACCGAGAGAGAGAACTAGTAGACTCATTTTTTTTTTTTTTTTTCTGAGTGAAACTAGAAGGTATCTTACAGAAAGACAAGAGTATGTCCACTCTTGCAAAAGATGCCAGTGGCAAGGTTAAATGGCTAATTCTGTATTTATAAAGAGACAAGCATCCATAATGTCAAATGACAGAGTTCTCACTGATTTATTAGCAAATTGAACTTTCATTATAAGAGAAAAGAATTTCTCAAAATCTGGATCTTATAAATTAATCCACTCCTTCTTGAATGCCATTTTAAAAAGACGATGATGTCAACCTTAAGTTTGAACATTCGTTGTCTTGTAAAAATCTGAGGTGACTATGTCTGGTAGCAAATTTCCGGAACAAGAACTCTCTTCCAACACAACCTAAAAATCTACTGTCATGGGTATTAGACAAGGTACAGTCATGCAGCCAAGATCAGACTATTTCCATCAACACAAACACTGACAGCAAGTTTGTCCACCAAGTTTGCAGTGCCAACAACTTACAGCTCAAACCTGGGATCAATTTATGAGCTCCGCTGTTGTTAATGACCGCACAGGGCAAGGAACACCAGAAAAAGGACAGCATCCTCAGGACTAACATATCATCTCCCAGAATGTGAAAATGAGATAAGTCAATTCTGTTGTATGGTCTGCACCTTGAGAATTAAACAGCAACTACCAACTGATAACAGAAATTACTCTCGGGCTTCCCTGGTGGCGCAGTGGTTGAGAATCCGCCTGCCGATGCAGGGGACACGGGTTCGTGCCCCGGTCCGGGAAGATCCCACATGCCGCAGAGTGGCTGGGCCCGTGAGCCATGGCCGCTGAGCCTGCGCGTCCGGAGCTTGCGCTCCGCAATGGGAGAGGCCACAACAGTGAGAGGCCCGCGTACCACAAAAAAAAAAAAAAAAGAAAAAGAAATTACTCTCATTGGCGTCTCAACACCTGATTCTCCTTTGCCCCATCAAGCGGAGACTGGCAGATAACAGAATGACAGGAAAAAGTCAGTCCACCCACATTTCCTGCATTGTGGAAAAGTGAACAAGCAGAGACACAGCAAATCGCCTAAGAGAAGTAAGTCAATAAATATATAAATAATAAAATAAAAATAAAATACTGCCATTTGCAGCAACCATGAATGGACCTGGAGATTATCATTCTAAGTGAAGTAAGTCAGACAGAGAAAGACAAATATCATATGATGTCGCTTATAGGTGGAATCTAAAAAAAAATGATACAAATGAACTTATTTACAAAACAGAAACAGACTTACAGACTTAGAGAACAAATTTATGGTTACCGGGGGAAGGGTGGTAGGGAGGGATAAGGGATAGATTGCGAGTTTGGAATTGACATGTACACATTGCTATATTTAAAATAGCTAACCAACAAGGACCTACTGTATAGCACAGGGAGCCCTGCTCAATACTCTGTAATAACCTAAATGGGTAAGAATTTGAAAAATAATAGACACATGTATATGTATGATAAATAGATAGATATATAGATAGATAGGGTAAGAAGCAGGACTGGACAGTACAGGGGCCAGCATACTAAGGCTCAGGAACCAAATCCAGCCCGCTGTCTGTTTTTGTAGAGCCTGTAACCTAAGAATAGTTGTTACATTTTTAATTGGTTGAAAAAAAAATATTTGGGAATAATACTAAAATCACAACTCATGAAAATTATATGAAATTCATATTTCAATGTCCATAAATAAAGTTTTATTGGAACATATCCATGCTCATTGGTTCACATATTGTCTGTGGCAGCTTTCACACTAGAGCCAGAGGGCTGAGTGGTTGTGAAAGACAGCATATGGCCCCAGAAGCCTAACGTATACTACCTTGCCCTTGACAGAGAAAGTTTGCCAACCTCTGCTATAATGAAGTGGGACCTAAAATCCTCGCCTTGGATGGCATATCAAGTGACCTGGCCCCATCTCTATTCCTTCAAGCAATCCTGATATTTAATAATTTAAAGACTTCCCCCTCAAAGAGGAGATTTTACAATAAATGATAAATATCTCTAGCTGGAGGGTGCAGCTTGAGTGTTTCCAAATTGATGATCAAGTTCTGTCTCTAGTATATACATATAAGTAGAATACAATGTACAATATTCTAATTAAATTGAAAAATGGCTGCACAAGCTCTGTTTCTATTAGCCAGGTCTTATTTGATTTAGCAACAGTAATGAATGCTGAATCAGGTCAGGGTTGTTAAGCTTGTCTGGCTTTGCCAATCTACTGAAATTAGGATAATAAAACCGAAGACATGTAATACGGTAGACAGTTAAAAAGAAAACTCGTTTATCTTCAATTAAAATATCCACTATATGACAATAAACTTATTATTCCTCCCTATAGAAAGGTTAGGCTGAAGAAAACAGCACATTATGAAGAATTCAGTCCAGCATGGGGACCATGGAGTTACATTTTAGAACATCAAAAATAGCCTGGTTTTCTTGTGATACCAACATTTCACAGGTTTGCGGGGGGGAAAAAAAACAACAGGCAAAACACAGAAGCTCAAAATATTCTCTAACTGACAAAACGCTGCACTAGATTTTTGGCTGCAATAAAGCTAAAATTCTCTACATGAAATAAGGAAGGAACGGTGATCCAGTTTCTTGAAATGAGCAAAATCCTACATGGGCATGTTAAATTATTTGCTTGTTTGAGTCATTGGGGGAACTACATGGTCACCACCTCTGATTCACTTTACCTTTTGAGACTAAAATGAAATGATGGCTTATTTCACTTTCCAGATTTTATGCATTTATTGACATAAACACACAGAACATAAACTCCATACTGAAACTATATCAATCATCTTGGTATGTTATAAAATATAGTATCTTTAATAATATTTGTTTTAGGCCCCAATTAATTTTATGAGGGAATAATAAAACAGCAAACTCTTCCTCTGCCTACAGTATAGACTATGTAATAAAATCAACAGATATAGGCCAATTCAATGGGGTGAAAACAACCTATTTGAAGTTGGCTATGAAGAAGCACTAATTCCAACCCTCAAAAGACAATTGACGGGCTTCCCTGGTGGTGCAGTGGTTGAGAGTCCGCCTGCCGATGCAGGGGATACGGGTTCGTGCCCCGGTCCGGGAAGATCCCACATGCCGCGGAGCGGCTAGGCCCGTGAGCCATGGCCGCTGAGCCTGCGCGTCCAGAGCCTGTGCTCCGCAACCGGAGAGGCCACAACAGTGAGAGGCCCGCGTACAGCCAAAAAATAATAATAATAATAATTAAAAAGACAATTGACTCCTAGGACCCAGTAGCTCCATCCCACTCAAAACCAGAGCAGCCAGAATCTATAGTCAGAAAGGAAGATATGCAGTTCCTCTACTTCCCCAAATTTAGAAGACATAAAATGAAAATGGTAAATAAGCTAGACAGGAAATCCAAAAGGGTACAATCTGGAAAAAAAAAAAAAAGGAGTATAAAATACTCTGTTAGCTGCTGAAGAGAAGTTCCACAAAACTGCACTTACACAAGCTGTGATGTCCAACTCAAGCAATTCATATCCCTCATGTGCCAGTCCTGATTATTCTCTTAAAAGCGCCTACTGTGTGCTATCTTCAAAATATTAAACCGCCCATCAATGTAAATGATCTCATTACACAATCTCTAGGTATGCCATCCAGCTGAATGAAAAGGAAACCCTAATGATGATCCAAAATGGGAACCAAATGATTTAAAGGGAAATATACAACATTTTCTGAATTTATCAAAAGGCAAATAGTAATTTAAAAACTCTTTTTTCTATTCTCTACCACCAAAATAAATAAATTGAATAAGCAAGCATTAGGCTAACTTGCAAGTTGTAAGTACTGGGAAATTAGTCTTAAAAGACTATGGTTGCCTAAGCCCTCTTTCATTTTTTACTAACAGTTACAGAGCAGAGAGTGAGACTCCAAAATTGGAGGTAACCAAGCAAAGGTTAGATGATCATGTGTGTGTACTGAAAAGGGGATTCAAGCATTCATTTTGAATAAGGATGGTGAATTGGATCAGATCATCTCCAAGCTTTATCTCCAAAGTATAACATGACTGAAGCCACATAAAATGAAAAACAACTACAGAGATAGCATTAACTTGAATAAGGAGCTTAATATTTGTTTTCAACTCTTAATTAGTGATACTTTTAAAAAATAAAAAATGAGTAGATTCCTCTCAGAAGTGCTGAGAGGCTCCCTTTCACACAAAACCTAAAAGGAAGGTGATAGCAACTTTCAAGATCATGCAAAATGCAATTCCAAAGGAAAATCACAATCTATAAATACCACGCAGAGGAAAGTATCTTTTGACCACGGAGGAGAAACAATGGGTAAAGCCAACCATTATATGAATGCATAAGGTTAATTCATTAGCCTTATTAGCCAACAGGGAGTCAGCAACGTGTAGCAAAAACAGCACAGACTTTGGTCCAATGGCCTTGGGTTCACATCTCAGTTCTAATTTTTATTAAGCTACTTAACCTTAGGAATGTCACTTGACCTTTTGGAGCCTCAGGTTTCTTATCTGTAAAATGGGAACACCTTCATTATTGGGGTTGTTAACAGGATTAAATGAGAAAACATATACAAACTATTGAAAACAGTACTTGCCACAGTAGGTACATCATAAATCAATTCCCCCACACACACTAAACAAATACTCACTAAATGTGAGAATGTGTCAGGCTAAGACACTGTTTCTCAAGTATGATACATGAAATAATTTAAAATGGTACCTAAAACTTTAGAAGTTTAATATCTGAGATTTTAATTTAAACATATATTAAAAGAAAATAGAGCCCCCCCCAAAACCTGTTAATTTCATGCCAAATACTGATTTGGATGAGGTTAAGTAAAAAAGATTAATCAACCTAAAGGGAAATATTATGTAAAGAATAATATTGGCGGGCTTCCCTGGTGGCGCAGTGGTTGAGAATCCGCCTGCCGATGCAGGGGACACGGGTTCGTGCCCCGGTCCGGGAAGATCCCACATGCCACAGAGTGGCTGGGCCCGTGAGCCATGGCCGCTGAGCCTGCGCGTCCGGAGCCTGTGCTCCGCAACGGGAGAGGCCACAGCAGTGAGGAGGCCAGCGTACCGCAAAAAAAAAAAAAAAAAAAAAAAAAAAAAAAAAAAAAAAAAAAAAAAGAATAATATTGGCAATATAAAGATATGGTAAAAATCATACAGGAAAGAAACACTATGTTTTATATATATATATATATATATATATATATATATATATATATACACACACACACATACATACATATATATGTATACACACACACATACATTAGAGTGTTTCTGTCATCAAGGAGTTTACAATCTAAGGACTGTATGGATCACAAGTGAGCAAACAAATGAAATGCCACATATATTCCAAGTTCAGAGTCATATTCAAGAAGAATGGTGTTAGAAGTCCCCCTCTTCTTGGCTCTTCTAACATGTATCACACATAAAAGCTCTTTAAAAATAAATGAGTTTAACAATCATCATGCTGAGTTGTAACATAAGCTGATTTGGAAGTCCTTGTACAGTAGCATGTTAGGGATTTGTATGTTAAATTTTCTCTTTGAATTATATAGGAAATCATTCTCATCTCACCTTTATTTTCTTTATGGGAAACTAAGAAAACAAAGGGTTCTGCTGGTTCAACAGCCAAATCACTCAAGACACTTGGAGCAAAACAAGGAACAATCTACTAAAAACTATAAGATCCAAGAATGCGAAACGGTTTCAGATTTCAGCAAGTCTCATCCTTAGAGACCCTACATGCCACAAGAATAAGCTGAATTTGCATTTGAAAATCGAGTAAAACAAACAAAGTGTCCTTGTCCAGGAAAATGAACAGCAAAATAAGAAAGAAAAAGAAAAAGCACTTTGTATATATTCCCAAGGAAAACCACAGACTCCTTAAAAGCACTCACAACAGGTAGGACCTTCTTGAAATGCTTACGTGTCTTAAAACAAAAACAAATGTCCCCTTATCATCTCATAATTCATGCAATGTATTAACTTGTGCTCTTTAATCTCTCTTGAAGTGGTCTTTCTTCATGATTCCTTTACAACATTTTAATAGTAAACCTCCATCATGTCAAAATTTATCTACACACAGTATTAGATAAAAAAATTTTTTTGATAAAAAAATAAAAAGCTACATACAGGCAACCAAAGCCATACTGACAGGGGTTTAATGACCAGGGGGCATATAGTTCTATAGCGGAGATATACAAAAGGGGAACATTATGTGCAAAAGGAAACATATGAAACAGAATAAGTAAAAAGATAACTAGCAATGACATTCTCTGAAATACAAGATATGCTTCTATAGTTTGGACCATACAAGGTGAGAGCATGTTAATAGCTAATTAGGATACTGTGTTATCTAACAGGCAGAAGAATAAAGCTTCACCATATCACAAAATCACTCTGTCATATTGACATTCATTCCAAATGTCGCTATAGTGCATTGATTTTCTTAGAAGCTTCATGATTCAGCTGCCTCTGAACCACAGTTAGAGCAATGCCCACCTGCATCACTAGCTAAATACAGCTTTAGAAGAGAAATGGATAGAGGTGGCAAAATTAATAAATTATCATTTTTCTTCACAACTTGCTTAGGAAATATGCATGGTGCCAAAAAAATCTGTAAAAATAGGCTTGGCATTTCTAAAAGAGTATCTTAGAAATTTTTGAAATACATTTTTTAAAATCCTCTGTTTTCTTTAAAAGCAATAATTTAGTACAAACAGCTGAACTTTATTCTGGTTCTTCTGTTTTCTGCTTTTTTCATCAGTCATCCTTAAAAACCTTTCATACCAAGAACCAACAGCAAGGAACTGGGAAAAAAAAAAAAAACAGTAGAAGCTCAGTAGATCCCAAAGACCCCATAAGAGTGCCTCAAAAAAAAAAAAAAAAAAAAACCACTGATCTTCATCAGAGTAGAGAAATACAAACCCCAGGATCACTGCCACTAAATCGGCACACCAATGTGATGAGTGCTGCTGTCAATATGGCTAGTCTACCTTGACTTTTGAATGTCAAAAATAATATGGACAGAATTGACTAAGCAGTCTCCGAGGTACTGCCTTTAAAATTTTTAACTTTATGGCCATTAAATATTGAACAGATAATTGGATTTATCCCCTTCAGTGCTTTATGGATGTACAAAGTACCTATTTTCTCCTGTTTTATTCAAATTAATGGTGCTCTTTTTTAAAAGTGTCTGTCCTGAGCACACACTATAGCCGACTCATTAAAAGGATGCTTCTTCTGCTTACCAACTCTTTTCTCCATTTGTAATAAGAGGGCAAAAACCACACTCAAATCCACATGTACAGTTAAAGGCAAATTTATTGACAGTCACCCTGAAAACCAGAATTTTCCCTCCCTCAACTCAAGTACGTGGTGTGATTTGGCAGTTGATTAGCCATTATCATGGAAAATCACAACAGAGAATCCATTTCTCCTATTTTTAATTAAAACATTTATAAACGCTTCTTTGCAACTGGATAGCTTACTGCTACATTATAAAATCAAGTTTGGAGAACATAAGGATGCCAGTATCTCTCTAGAGGGTGAGCCAAATGAAACCCTGGATTGTGGATTGAACAGGGAAAAAAATGCACCCATGGACAGGCTGTGCAATTCACACTAGTGATAAGGTATTTCTATCAAGTATGACTAACACCTACAAACGTACAATCTGAAAATAACTCTGGTGGAGATGTTAGTGGAAAGGGGTTAATGGAAATAATGTTTTCATTTTAAACAGTATAAATCCACAACTGGCATCCCATTGGCCCATGACCTCCCCTTACCCAATCCTTGTTCAAGTCATTTGGTAGTGTAATTGAAACCTTCTTTGAGAGTTTTTAGATTTCATTTCATGTTTGGGGGACAATATAGCTAAAAGACATTTACCATCCATCTTTCCTAACATTCCTAATCTAAATAGAAGACCCAAATCCAAGACTGTGCTTTTGATGGATCGCTCGCCTTCCTATACAGTAGAGCTTAAAGAGATCCCATTATTGTTTTCAGAATCCTTACAGAAAACATACATTCATACTCATTTTAGTTTTTATCACCCAGCTGAACAGTATATATTTATTTTTAATGGGTTTTTAAAGAAACATAAGTTTTCAATTAACAACAAACATTAAATGCAGGTGGCAAGAAAAGGCTCAACAACATGACATGTTAAAAAATAAAAAACTGTAGAAATAAGATTTGTTGCTCCTGAGTAAAATGCTAAAGAAACTCCAAAGCTTTTCCTATATGTGAGTCCTTTTCAACGTAGGTCTCCATCTATTTATTTCTCTTATAGTTGAAACAGGCGATAAAGAAATGCCTCCATCTAGCTGTCCAGTGTCATTAATATGATACTACTAGGGGACAGACTTTTGATGATCATCTCAATTATTCTATTAGACATGCATTCAAAATAATGGGTTTTAAGTTTGTCTTGGAATGTACATGAGGTCTATCTAATATGAAGCCAAATTTTTGCTATAGCTAGGAAAATTTGAAGGACTGAAGGAAAAAAAACACAAACAAGCCATCCACCTCAGTTAGGTACATATTAGACTAGTGGCTAACTTGATCCAGAAAATTTCATGATCTGTTTGTCAGAAAATCCTCACACATACAAGTAGATAAAGCCTTGACTTCAACATGCAACTAAGCTCCTCTGGAACAGCTAATGGGCTGCACAAAGGCAGCCTCCTTTCATATCCATTTCTAATTCTTCCCCTTACAAGAGTCACAACTGGCCAGTATCAAAAATACAAATAAAGCTTGCTGAGAGCCTCTCAGACACTAATTCTTAAGTGTTTTGGGTGTACAAGCTGCTTTATTTCTTTGTGTTCACTGGGATTTTTCCTATATAAGAAGAGGACAAAATTGGACACATTCTGATATTAAGATTACACGGGTTGCCTCTAACAAAATTACCTGCCGGACTGAAAGGAGAGACTGCGAAGTTCATTGTGCCCGTATTTCTACAAATCAAGTCTGTCCTGGAACACCATTCCACCTGAAGCTATCTGGCAGTTTATTTAGTCATTCAGGATGAACTGTTGTGAGTCCATCATTCCATAAAACCCAATTGTAATTTTGAACAAGAAGAAGATATAAGAATATCTCATGAGCAAGTCCACAATTTCCAAATATTTAATAAAGAAACTATACATTTCACCATGACCCAAAGTGGGAGAACAGACTCATATCCCATGTGGAGCTAGAGTATATGCCAGACTTTTTATATTAAATACATTTTAAGCCTTCTTGTTGAAAAAAACCAAAAGATATGTAATAAGGAGATTAACTATTAAAAAAATGCACTCAGTTGATATGCCCACCGCTGAAAGATGTTTTTTTGAAACTAGAATGGGGGAAACTAGTGAAATGTATCACTGGGAAGTTTATAAAGGAGTCAAAGAGAGAAAAAAGCCAAACAGGTAACAGTGGTGTACGGAATCAGGGAACTTAGTCCCCAAGATACACAGACAAAGGGGCTAAGAAAGGGCATGTTACAAATTACCTGGCACTTTCCCCATTTGTGAACCAAATGCTTCCGATTATCTACTGTACCAAAAACTTAGGGTGGATGCAAGAATCAAGAGAGGCTTTTGTTCCCTTTGAATTCCTGAGAAATATGCTTGATTAGGAAAAAAATTTTTGAAGAATAAAATAAGGGGATGATTTTAAACTTTAAGAGAATGGACCACGTTTCCTTTAAATAAATGACCAACCGTCTACAGTGATACATGTCTCAGTATACCTTTATATAGAATCTGGAACTTGGGTAGCATGTTAATGTTTTACATATTCAAAAATTAATATTAAAATAAACAAGGGTGGGGAAAAAGCCTAAAATTGAAAGCAAACTGAAGCAAATAAACACAATTGTCCCTGAAATTAATGACATAACCACTATGAAGGAGAGGAGAAAAAGATACAGGTTTGACCTCAGTGTTTTACTATATTCTACATGCTAAGAAAGCATGAAGTGAAAACAGCAAACACATCCTGAACTTTTTTTTAGTAGTTTTTGTTTTCCCTAGTGGTATGAGTGAAGCAATTCTGGAACTATGTTTAGATGTACTATAAGACTGAGTAAATGAGTAACTAACTGTATTAGGAGCCAGGGTTTTCAATGTGGAAGAAGGAGAATCAAATGTTTGGACTTGGAAGCACTAGGGCAAACTCACAATTTCTAAACTACAGACATATGAGCAAGCACACATGCACCTGGTCTTTTTCCTAACTCTGACTTCTAAGATGGCCTAGAAGCAAATCTGCTCTGTTAGTAAGTAGCACACCTAGCACTGCAACATCAGTTTCTAAGACCATTCTCCTCTAAAAGGAACCAGAAATCTCCACAGAAATGGTTGATTACAGGGCTATGGCAGAGAAGGTACGAGATGAGACTAGAACATCTTATGTCAGAAAGAAGTTAGCACTCAAAGAAAAAAAAAATGGTGGGGGCATGTCAAAAGAACACAGGAAACAACCTGAAGGGGCTCTCATTGATTAATCAAATCTAGAGTTTGAGCACAAAGATATTTAAGAAAAGTAATAAGTAATAAACCATAAAAAGGGGGAGTCTAAGAGTCAATACCAATGATAGAAGAGACAGATAATGGATGGATGGATGGATGGATGGATGGATGGATGGATGGATGGATGGATGGACGGGTGGGTGGTGGGTGGGATGAAAGATTCTTCTTTAAAGGAGAATGCTGACTGCTGACTGGTAATTGTTGATGCTCTAATTCCAACTCATCATGAACTAGGAAAGACTAGTTCATGCAAGAATCATCAAGAGAAGTTAAACCTAAGGGGAAATTTTTGAAGAGGAATAAGATATTTGCATTTCTCCACATATTGCTTATTAGTTGCAAGGGAAAGTAGAGTAACTATACAGTGGAAAAATCAGCTAATACCTTGACCAGATAATCAAATTTAATATTACCAATGAAAGGCAGAAGGACACTGGGTACCTCTGGTTGTAATACTCCAAGAAGGACATGTCACTTAATTATTATTCCAGCTGGGAATACACAGCCTTAATTTCACCATGAGGAGACATTAGACGAACCCAAATGAGCACATTTTTATTTAAAAAAAAAAAGAGAGAGAGAGAGAGAGAGAGAAGGGGGTCCTATACATTTTTTAATGTCAGTGTCATAAAAGACAAAGACAGCCCCATTAGAGGAGATGTAACAACTAAATGCAACGTGTGATCCTGGAATGGACCTAGTACTGCAGGGTTAATGGCAAAAAGGAAATCATTAGATCAACTGACCAATCTGAAATATGGACACAAGATTATAGCATTATATCAATGTTGAGTTTCCTAGAGTTAATAAGTGTACTGTAGTTATATAAGAAAATGTTCTTATTCTTTGGAAATACACTCTTAAGTATTTGGAAGCAAAGAGACATGATGTATGCAGCCTACTCTCAAATGATTTAGGGAAAAAATGCATAGTGAAAGATGGGGAAAGAGAACAGAGGGAAGGAATGTTCATACACACAAACCAGAAAGCATACACAGCCCAAGGTCTGCAAGAGGTCAATCTGTATAAAGGGAATATGAGTGTTTTTTGTACTACTCCTGCAACTTTTCAGTAAGTTTGAAACTATTTCCCAAAGAAGTAAAAAAAAAAAAAAAAAAAAAAAAAAAGGTCAACCTCCTCTTGCATACAACCCAGGTAATTTAAAATAACAGATGCAGTGTTCCTAACCTCATACTTATCTCATACTTTGTCTCTGTTAGGATCACCTAAATGTGGAGAAAGTGTTATGCACAAAGATGTTTGTTACAGTATTGTTTATAAAAGCAAAAAAGATACCATGTGTATTTTTTAAAAACTGGGGTAATGGTTAATTAAATTATGCTGTGTAAATTCAAAAGAACACCATGCAGGGACTTCCCTGGTGGCACAGTGGTTAAGAATCTGCCTGCCAATCAATGCAGGGGACACTGCTTCAATCTCTGGTCCAGGAAGATCTCACATTCCGCGGAGCAACAAAGCCCATGCACCACAACTACTGAGCCTGTGCGCCACAACTACTGAAGCCCACATGCCACAACTATGAAGCCCGCGCACCTAGAGCCCGTGCTCCACAACAAGAGAAGCCACCGCAATAAGAAGCCCGTGCACAGCAATGACGAGCAGTCCCTGCTCGCCGCAACTAGAGAAAGCCCAGGAGCAGCAACGAAGACCCAACGCAGCCAAAAATAAATAAATTTTAAAAATTTATTTTTTTAAAAAAGGACACTATGCAGTCTTTAAATGTGTGTACAAAAGTTTATAATAACAATCGGAAATATGTTATATAATATTAAGTGAAAATAATAGGATTAAAGATGATATATAGAATGATCACATGTAGGTAAAGCAGACAAAGAGAAAAAAAAAATCATAGAAAAAAGGTTACAAAGAAACACAAGAAAATGCCAACACTGGTCATCCCTCCCAGAGATGGCTTATTGAGGACTTTTTTCCCTTCTGCTTTCTGTAGGTTTCAGATATGTAATGCTTGTATTACAATGTTATGATAAAAGTAAGGTTTATTCTTAGAATAATTATATAATAGAAATAAAAAGAAATAAGTTTAATTGACTTATTAAACTAGTTTTTCAGGGACACCTGTTGTAAAAAGGAAATACCTACTGTGGATGTCCGACCATCCAAATTTATTTAGTTATTTTTAAAAATTTATTTTATTGAAGTATAGCTGATTTACAATGTTGTGTTAATTTCTGCTGTACAGCAAAGTGATTCAGTTACACACATATATATATACAGATGAATACATGCCTTTTCACATTCTTTTCCATTATGGTTTATCACAGGACTTTGAATATAGTTCCCTCAACCATCCAAATTTAATTCGAGCTACTTCTGGTCCCAAAGATGGGAAATAAAATAGAGAAATTGGGAGTCACACTAGGAGATGGTGGTCTCTAGTAGAACTTACTTAAGGTGGTGAACCATACATTCATGAGCCACAGATGCCTCCTTTCTCCTTATTCTGAGCCACAGGAAGATGGTGAGATCACTTTACACCATCCCCCCCCCCCTGCGCCCCCACACACACCCAACCTCGAAGGAGGGGAAAAAGAGAAGCAGGGCACCAACAGGAACCAGCAGTACATGGTGGTGGCCTCAGTCTACCACACAGTATCTGGCTAAGCTCAAAAGTACACTTCTCACTACACTTGCTCAGATGCCAGAGAGCACACATTCTAGCTGAAATCCTTCAGTTCGGTCCTGGTCAGCAGCTCTGGTGTTCCACAGGTGGAAATGCACCAGTCCAATTATTCTGGCAGAGAACTTGCCTCTGCATATAGGGTTCATCGTGGTATTCATCAGCGGGGCGGGGGAAGGTAGAGAGAGGAGGTGCGTGTGTACCTGTGTGTTGGGGGAGAGGGAGGGGGAGAGGGAGGGAGAGAGGGCGAGAGGGAGGGAGGGAGGGAGAGAGGGCGAGAGGGAGGGAGGGGCTGAACGGAAAACGGAAACACACCACCATTCATTTTCTAATAGCACGTGAGGCTCCCACAGTCACTGCCAAAAGGTCAGGCTATTTTTTTTTAATGGGGTTTTTAAGAGGAGCGAGTACGAGTACGGTAAACAAAAGAGGAAGCTTCTCGATTAAACAATTATTAGAGCTCAGTTCCTGTTTAAGATACGCACATTTGGAAACATTTAATTATATTTATTTCTCAATATACTCTGGTGTGAGTAATCTTGAACTTCGACTGAACCTCATAACTCAGTCAATGAAATAATTAACATTCTTTTGCCAACCTGATTTGGATGAAAAACTCAAAACACTTCATTTAAAGTTTATGTGAGGTACCTTCATAAGAATACACTAATTTCTCATTCAGATTTCAAACTGAACCAATTTAATGACTGCAATAGCAAAGCAATAGGAATGCAAAGAAGAAAAATAGACAATTGACCATTACCCAAAGTTCCTGTCATGTTTTATGAATCAACAATTGTCTCCAAATTTGTGAAAGAAATCAATGTGCATTAATTTCTAGAATCTTATAACCTACCTGCACTTAACTATAAAAAATGAGAATTAGACAGACAATTTAAAGAATTCATCAATTTGAATGAACAGAAATAAAGAATGTCTCTATGATCCCATGCATGTTCCCTTTTAAGGCAGCACAACTCTCAGGGCTGTCTAGTTTACCACTATTTCTTCTTGGCATTCATGTTCTTTACCAGCAAAACAGTTACAACGGCCTTTCAGACTTGAGTGATGCATGACAAAACAACATAGTACCAATTCTCAAATATGAATAGACTGGGAACACAGCTCCAAGAAGCAACTGCAATGGTTATGCCAGAGAATAAATAACACCCAGCAACATTATCAAATTCTAAAATTAAGCAGGAAAAAGGGGTAGAAATAAAAGGAGAAGGAAAAGGCAAAAAAGAAGAGGAGGAGGGGGAAGGGGGAACGGGAACCCCTGCAATTTCAACACATAAATAATGAAAAGTGAAAATTCACTCCCATCACCGTCCTTCCTGTTTTCCCCTGAAACAGAATGTAACACTGGGACTTACTGTTGGATAGACTAGACTATTTCCTACCGGGTGGTGAAGAAATCTCACTCCAGTTTTACCGCTTGCCTCCACATTTATAAAGCTTCTTTAAAGCTCTACATATTCTGATGTACAGAGGCCACAAAGCCACCGCTCTGGTGCTGCAGCTGGTAGGGCTCCGATAAAAAGCAGAGTACCTACCAACAGGGGCATTCAGACAGAAAGACCTGCTTCAAAAACCCTCCAGCAATGTGTATGGAAGGTTCTGGACCAAGGGGATGGATTTCTGTGAGCCATCCCAGAAAAGAGATAACCTGCATAGCACAGAATTAAACCTGATTATTTAAAAAAAGAAAGAAAGAAAGAAAACAGAATAGTAGGGCTACAGGGACAATACCACCACTAAGAATAAAGAGTTCTACAAAAGTAAAAACAATCCAAATCTTGTTCAGCTGTCATATTCTCATTATGCCCAATGCTGACCATCCCATTTAAAACTGTAACCCCACCCAAGCACTCCCAGTCCCCCTCACCCTACTCTATTTTTTCCATAGTTGTTCTCACACTCAAAACACTATATAATTTGCTCACTTATTATGTTAATTGCTTATTTCTCATTCACCCCTTCCTCTGCCCTCCCTGATTGTAGGTTCTACAGAGGGTGGGATATTTGTGTTTAGTTCACTAATATACCTTGGTGTCCAGTACATAATAGACACTCAATAAATGTCAGTTAAATGAATGAATCATTCATTAAGTTAAATGATTTCTTAAAGCTCTTCTTATTCAAACAGAAAAGGCAAAAATTAGGCAGGGAATCTTTAAACAGTTGTAATAGGTCAGATAAAGAGTTATTATCTTTACTATAAAAAGCCTATTTACATTGATTAAAGACCACACACACAAACACTCTCTCTCTCTCCCCAAGCTACAGCTCAAACACTGACTCAGAAATGAGTAAACAACCTAAACGACAGCTGCTAAAGAACACCCAGCAAATGGTTAAGAAAAATAAACTCACTAATATCAGATAAACAATAAAACAAAACGAAATTTTTTTTCCACTGGGTAATTAGCAAAGATTTTTAAAACTAAAACTTCACAGCACAATGACAGTGCAGTAAAATGGTCATATCCAGCCAGGAGTGAAATTAAAACAACCATTCTAGAGAATAATTTGGAAATAAGAATTTAGAGCTAGATAGGTCCGAATCTCTAACCTAGGAATTTCATTTCGTGAAACCTTATTCCAAAGAAATACTTTGAAATACAGACAAAGATCAAATACAAAGATGTTCATCAAAGCATTATTTATAACAGCAAAATTCTAGAAACAATCTAGGGGATTAACAATGGAGAAATGGTTCAGTCAATTATGGTCCAGCCACTAAATTAATTAGTATACAGTCTTTAAAATGTATGCTTGAAGAACTTTTACAAAGACAAGAACGTGAATAATTCGATGTCAAATAAATGAAAGCAAGCCAATCTGTTCTAAACCATGGAGGGCAATATTCAAAGGAAGGCAGAAAAAACTATTATCTAGAGTATTTATCTCTGAGGTAGGATTATAGATGAATTTTATTCTCTACACTATACTTTTATGAATTTTCTTATTTATTTTAAACATGTTCTACCTATATAATAGAAAAAAAATTTTAATGAAAGAAAGACTTCATAGAAGAGTTGAGACAAAATATGCTTTTAAGAGTTGTCAATATTATCAAGAAGAAGAAAATCTTGTAAAGACAAATCTTGAAAAAAACGAGCAAATGTTAGTAACATCTGCAAAAACACAAAAGTAGCATTCTTAAGAAACAGAACATCCTTAATCCCCTTAAATATAAAACAAATTAAGAAACCACAGCCCTGAATAAACCTCTATAGGGTCCTTTCATTCCAAAAGTATATTCTTAGAATTTTTCTTTTAAAATTCAATATGAAATTAGACAGGGAATCTTTAGACAGGGAATGTTGTAAGTTTTATTTCCTAACTCACATAGCTATAAAAGAGGAACAAGTCTAAAAAAAAAAGAGAGAAAATACAAAACATTTATGACATCAGCACTGTCCTTCTCCATGAATATAAACTAAAATCATTGATAATAAATGGACTTTTCAATAAATCAGCCCAATATAGAGTCACTGATCACAGCTATAAATCATCTGCTAGGAAAAGGCTGAATTTATAAAAATAACGCTATCTTTATAGATGGTCAGAAGAAAAACTACCCAAGCTCTTAGGAAAGCCCTTTTTCTTATTCTGCACAGGCAGAATAATCATTTAAACCATTCTAAAACAAATTTAAACATTCAAAACAAAGAAGATGGGCTTCCCAGGTGGCGCAGTGGTTGAGAGTCCGCCTGCCGATGCAGGGGACACGGGTTCGTGCCCCGGTCTGGGAAGATCCCACATGCCGTGGAGCGGCTGGGCCCGTGAGCCATGGGCACTGAGCCTGCGCGTCCGGAGCCTGTGCTCCGCAAAGGGAGAGGCCACAGCAGTGAGAGGCCCGCGTACCGCAAAAAAAAAAAGCAGATGGTTGTGCTTTTACAGATAGAGACCTACAGACTAACATCTGCTCATGCTCTTTGGAAATCTACAGGACTGTGTCAACAAATATGAACATCCTTTGCAGTCATCTGACAGCACTGCTTCATGAAATTACATCAGATCTCTATCTAAACCAAGTTTTAGGGCTATCCATAGAGGCCGTAAAAGCAACTGTGAAGAAAAGGTAAGAAAATTCAAGCAAACCTATTGCTTTTCTTTTAAGCTCAAATTTATTTCTTAAGGTTAAACAACAGAAGCATGATGCTTGGATACCACGACTTTCCTTTATAACCTTTGCTTTGAATCTAGCTCCAGAGGGAAAATCATGTTTACAAGAACCACAAGACATGTGAAAAGCAATAACCAAGGTAAATGAAAAAACGCTGGGTTAAGTTTTAGTCAGAACTTTACTGCAAAGGTACTTTGTTTTATGAGATGAAGAAATCTACTTTTCCTCTTCTCTAGCGTTACATATTGAAAAACGAAAACATGATTAAACAATTCTTTTAATGTCATCTCATCATTTATAAAGAGCTTAAGGAAAACAATTTGCATACAGGCTGAGCATGATGGTGCATCATGTGGAACCCAATGTCAAAAACTCAAGTTCAATTTCCACTGCTAATCAAGTTTCTGAAACAGGAACTCTATTCTTTTCCCTACTAGCTGTGTGCTTTGTTTTTCTTTCGTAGTCTTAATTCAAAATGTTCTAAGATTTTGGAGTCAATTTTTTTTAACAGACAAATGTAGTATGTCAAATAAAACATCAGAGGTAATTACTGCCCACCCACTGTTCTCATTCCAGAAGAAAAAGACAAAATAGTGGGTCAGAACTTTTGGATTATTTTATTGGTGTGTTTATGAAAGAGAAAGTGAGAGAATACCAGGGAGATTCAGCATAAAGTAAGGAGAGAAAGCAGATTTATAAAAATCAAACATATCTGTGATACTTCGACTTGTCCTTGACATTTTAATTTTCAGCCATTACTACATATAAAGCAGAGGGTTGCCAAATTTGTCTGGATATTATAATCATCTGGCGATCTCTTAAAAATTCCAAAGCCCAGGTCCCACCCCCAAACAATTAGACCACAATCTTTTTTTAAACATATACCAACACATCCAGAATTGACAATTACTAACATTTTGTCCCACTTGCTTTTAGCTCTTTTTTTTCCTCTATTTTAAAACTGAAGTATAGTTGATTTACAATGTTGTGTTAGTTTCAGGTGTACAGCAAAATGATTCAGTTTCGTGTGTGTATATATATATATTCTTTTTCAGATTCTTTTCTCTTATAGATTATTATAAGATATTGAGTATATTCCCTGTGCTATACAGTAGGTCCTTGTTGGTTATCTATTTTACATATAGTAGTGTAGACCACAATCTTTGAGGAATGAAATTAGGCATCAGAGTTTTTGAAGCTCCACAGGTTCGGGAACCACTGACACAAAGTATAGAAAACCAAGTAAATTCTTCTGTCTCCTTTGAGATTTACCATAGATGTCATCCCAGGGAATTAAAAAAGAAAAGAAAGAGAAAAAAAAAAAAGAAATACCACTCAACCAATGCACTAATCTCTGTTTTTTAAAAGAAAATCATTTACACATATACTCACAGCCATTACTGAAGCTGGCTCAACAAAATGCTGGAAAAAATCATTATCAAGGTTCATGGCACGTTATGCTGACATGAGTTTATACTGCACAGCATCATTCCTTTGAGAAGGATGCTGATTTGGGTGAAGAAGCAGAAGGGAGAGAGTCTTATTATAAACTCAAAATGAGGTGATGCAGATTCCAAGGTGACTATTACAGCTTTCTAGTGACAAACTGGCAGCAATTAGAAAGAGACGTTTGAAGAACGTGACTTTGCTTAGCCTCACCTACCTTAGTTTTTCTTCTAATAAGGGAAAGAACATTAAAACCCTCTCTATCTATTACATATAAACATGGAGAAGGAGGGAAAGAAGAATATCCTAAACCCTTAATTCCATTTAAAAAAGGACTTACTGAAGCTAATTTTCTGATTGTCCACATAACTTAAAGATGTCCAAAAGATCTTACTCATTACATAGCATTTTCTTCCCCTCTGGCTCTATGTCCTATATCTCTCTAAAAAAAAAAAAAAAAAATGGTTAAAGGTGCATGTGTTCTGTTTGTACTATTGGTTCATGACATTCATAGAGTTCATCATGGACAGAGCACCACCTATGTACTTAGCTTCAATCTGCAGAAATCTGTCATCCCTAGGAAAGAGTATGGATTGTTTTTATGCCATCCAAATGGGAGAATGTCCCAGATACCAGATGATGAAGGGGCCCCAGAGGGACTATAATGCTAACATGCTATGAGCACTGTAAAATTTGGCTTCAAAGACACTCTTAGTTTGGCAGCGCTTCCACAGATCTCTGTGAACAGTAAAGACACAGTTGCTAATGGTCGTGGGAGCAAAGGGCATGAGGCAAGAAGCCCATCCCTGTGTGTGCGATCACATCCCATCAAGGTACAAGGAATTCTCTTAGAGAAAATCAGGAAAATCGGTGCATCAATTCATGTGCTACAAACATGGCTTGCTTCCTTACTGTAGCATAGGATTAAACACATAAATCTGGATCACTCTTCAAAGACCTAAGGTCAAGCTGCATAACATTTTTCCTCTGGGCTGGCTTTTGGCATTCTGGTGATTTCAAGGACGTTTATGACAGACCAAGCTTCGACAAAGCACCGCTTAACTAACTTTTTTTTTAATAGCACATAAAGGTGAAGGGGATACTTTTTGGCAGAACAGATATGCTAGAAATTGACTTTAGAGTTGTCCTCTTGCCCTAAATTTTCTTCTGCTTCTATTCTGCAGTGAAGTCACGATGCATCTGTGACAGAATACGTCCCATGGCAACAGACTGACATCATAAACACCAGATTAAGACTTGGCCGCAAAGCCAAAGGAGATGATGGGCCAGGAAGAAGAGGCTATAATTCAAACAAATCTCTTCCATAATAGCTATGGGAATACTAAACATTACTGGTCGAGTAAATTGCTTTTTGTATAAGTGTTCTCTTTTTTGAAGTTTGCCCCAGAGTGAAAGTCTCTCTGTTAAGTCAGAAACTTAGCATTATTTTAATGTACTGTTCTGTATTTAATAATCTGATGCTTCAGACATTAGTCTGTTACCATGGGAATGACAGCAGCACAAATACAAGATTATGGCTATCAAGCAGGAGAAAAGAAATTATGAATAAGCCTCGTTATGTTCAATAATTAGCAGCTACATGGAAAAAAACAAAACCATGAATTTAGGTTGATGCATTTATCTCAGTGTTTGAATACAACTCTGAGTGTGTTATTGCTTTAAAATGAGATTCTAACAAACCGCCAAAAAAAATCTTGACTAGCAGTTGCTACTCAGTGCTAGAATTTAAAAACTCATCCTGTCTAGCTCTCTTCTGTTTTAATTCTTCCCCTGCAGAAGACTGGTAACTAATGGGTAATATGCAACATCCCAAGATGGATTCTGATCATTTGAACCAACACTTTGGGGGTAAAAGCATGGAAATATTGAATAGAATGGCTCCTCTACCTTAGTTAACCACAAAAGGAACAGCTTCCAGGAAAATGACGTTGCCCTCTCCCCACAATGAAAAGTCTATGTATCAAGATATGGGATGGTGTAATTCAAAGAGCCATGTACCACAATGTTCACTGCTGCACTATTTACAATAGCCAGGACATGGAAGCAAACCTAAGCGTCCATCAACAGATGAATGGATAAAGAAGATATGGCACACATATACAATGGAATATTACTCAGCCATAAAAAGAAACGAAAGTTATTTGTAGTGAGGTGGATAGACCTAGAATCTGTCATACAGAGTGAAGTAAGTCAAAAAGAGAAAAACAAATACCGTATGTTAACACATATATATGGAATCTAAAAAAAAAAAAATGATTCTGAAGAACCTAGGGGCAGGACAGGAATAAAGATGCAGGCACAGAGAATGGACTTGAGGACACAGGGAGGGGGAAGGGTAAACTGAGACAAAGTGAGAGAGTGGCATGGACTTATATACACTACCAAATGTAAAACAGATAGCTAGTGGGAAGCAGCCGCATAGCACAGGGAGATCAGCTGGGTGCTTTGTGACCACCTAGAGGGGTGGGATAGGGAGGGTGGGAGGGAGACACAAGAGGGAGGAGATATGGGGATATATGTATATGTATAGCTGATTCACTTTGTTATACAGCAGAAACTAACACACCATTGTAAAGCAATTATACTCCAATTAAGATGTTAAAGAAAAAAAAAGAATATAAGGCAATGGGAAAAGAGAGAGTTTTGAGCTAAATTAATCCATAGTCTTCTCATGTTCATAATGTATCAATTAACTGGCTATTGCTAAAGACACAAGGCATGTATAAGGTATGGGATGTGCCCTCACAACACACATATGATCAGACACGGGTGGGGGGGTATATATAAAATTGTAAGGAACAATTTAAAAATACTGTAATTAACATTAAAATCTATTAACTTATCAAGCTTAAAAAAAGATATGGGATGGTGGATGCAGAAAGGGACTGCTAAGCATGAGACATAAAAGTCCAACTGGAATCAACATGCAAGCCATACAGGCCTGTATTTCTTCTAACGTGACAATAAAGAACATTGTACTCTATGATGTTTACCTTAATGACTAAGAAAGCGTTCCATGCATTTAAAACTTCCCTTAACAAGGCCTGCAGTTGCACTAACCGTAGGAAAGATTAGCAAAATGGTGGATAAACATCTTGAGATTATCAGAGGCTGCTAAAGCAGTATGTCACTAAACCAAAGTCTACACCCAAGTCTAAAAACGCATGTACTAGAGCAATGTCATAGCATCCAGTCTTCCCTGAGTGTTTGGGAAAGTGGGCACATTGCTAGACCTCTGGTACCTTGTGGAATCATCTAGCCTTACTCTACAAAAGTAGCGATTTTAACATGATCCATTCTAAATCAGGTGGCAAGAACAAAATTTTAATCCTCTCGTAAGGTTAACATTTAACAAAGATGGACAGCCCCTTGGTACTTTCTAACTTCCCTCCCTCCCATCTTCCATGAGGTTTCTGCATTCTAAGGCAATGGCACAACACATCATTGGAGGAAAGTAATTTTAGAACATACCATCCAAATTAACTGGTCATGAATAGGCTCTGATTAAAATATAAAGAGCTTTTAAAATAATTTAAAATGATTCACTGGAACTAATTTAGAGATATTTTAATCTCTGAATGTGCAATGAACTGTAGTCTCCCTTGGCCCCAGCCTCTGCTTGAAGAGGGACATTTCTAGTTAGGACTTTTGCCACCGGTTAAGAGGTATCTGAACTGTACCAACTAAGCTGCATTTTGCCTGTGCGGTTCCCTCTGCCTTTTCTGATTTGTGTCTTTCCAGCTGAGGCACAGTTCCCTTCCACTTTCCGAACCAGACTGCGGACACTTCCCCTTCTCAGTGAATATCGCTCTTCTGTTTACTAAGGCAGATAGCTAGAAAATTCTGAACACAATAATGTGACAATTATTTTAAAAATTACATGAGCTCAAAAGACCTCAGCTTACATTCTTTAGTCATTTGTTTGAATTCCATCTTAGATTAAACAAAGGAATATTTTCCCAACATAATGTTCTAGCATATTCTCAGGGATTCCACTAAGGCCCACTTGTGAACCAACACCTAAGCCACACTTAACTAGGCTTTTCTAGTGTGACATGAAGTTCAAGGAGATGTTTGCTGCTTTGGAAAGTGCCTTCTCAGACCCACTACAGATCCTTCACAAAATCCTTTGGAGCCTGGTCTCCAAGATTCCCTGACTCTTAGCCAAAGATACTTCAGATAAGAGGAGGACAGCCGATCTCTATTTTCTTGCTTTCTAAACCTTGCTGTTTCTTTCTGAGACTCTGGATAAAGAGCTGGAGTTGAGAAGAAGAAATGAGGGACAAATCTACATGTTGGAACAGTGTGATAAACACAGTTATTCCCTGATTTAACCTTCCCAGAAGTCTGATGAAGCAGCTGTGTGAAATCCAAACCCAATACAATTCCCAAACTCAAATTCTTTCTGCTATACCCTTACTGAAATTCAGTCTTCTTGAAAGCAGGAACCCTGGCTTTTAATTCTTCCCTGTAATCTCAGAGACTACATATACAAAGAGTTCTTAATTAACATGTACAAGTAAGAGGCAAAGGATTTATAGGAAACTATCTAGTTTGTCAAGGCAACACCCCTGCCCACACCAGACCAGAGCACACAGGTCAACCATAACTTACTACCACAGCATCGAGACGACAGAGGGAGCCCTCAAACCTCCACCCATTCTGAAGTTGATGCATTCAAGCATAAGACAGCCACTTACCTAAAAGAAAGATGAGAGAAAACAACATTATTGTAAATATGGACACTGACTTCCTAGAAACTGTATCAACAAAATATTAAAATATACTTTCATTTTACAATCAATAGATCCTGAGCATGACAGTGTAAGAAGAGCTAGTTCTTCATATCTCTCAATTTTCAAGGCCGACTCTCATTCTTCATTACTGAATATTTAAATTCCATTCACCTTAACTTAGAACAGTATTATTTTTATTGAAGTATAGTTGATTCACAATGTTGTGTTAGTTTCAGGTGTATACCAAAGTGATTCAGTTATATATTTATATATATATATATATATATATATATATACACACACATATATATATTTATATATATGTATATTTTTTTCTTTTTCAGATTCTTTTCCCTTATAGGTTATTACAAAATATTGGGTATAGTTCTCTGTGCTACACAGTAGGTCCTTGTTGGTTAGCTATTTTATATATAGTAGTGTGTATATGTTAATCCCAAACTCCTTTTGGAAGTCCTAGCCACAGCAATCAGAGAAGAAAAAGAAATAAAAGGAATCCAAGTTGGAAAAGAAGAAGTAAAACTGCCACTATTTGCAGTGACATGATACTATACATAGAAAAGCCTAAAGATGCTACCAGAAAGCTTCTAGAGCTCATCAGTGAATTCAGTAAAGCTGCAGGATATAAAATTAATACACAGAAATCTGTTGCATTTCTATACACTAACAGCAAAAGATCAGAAAGAGAAATTAAGGAAATGATCCCATTTACCATCACAGTCTTTTTTTTTTTTTTTTTTTTTTTTTTTGAGATGACAGAAGACTTTAAAAGACTAATGAGGGGCTTCCCTGGTGGCACAGTGGTTGAGAGTCCGCCTGCCAATGCAGGAGACACGGGTTCATGCACCGGTCCGGGAAGATCCCACATGCCGTGGAGTGGCTGGGCCCGTGAGCCATGGCCGCTGAGCCTGCACGTCAGGAGCCTGTGCTCCGCAACGGGAGAGGCCACAACAGTGAGAGGCCCGCGTACCGCAAAAAAAAAAAAAAAAAAAAAAAAAAAAAAGACTAATGAATCCTCTCTCCAGAGAACTACATATAGACATCTCTTTCACATAGCTTCAGTGGGTTCACAGCCCTCCTGCAATCCACCCACTGACCCTATGACTAATATCTGACGCAAGATTGGGCTGCAGAATATCCCTGAGGCTTAAATATACTTCACATTGCTTCAGAATCCACAAAAACTTTAAATTCTTAAAAATGTGTGCAATATATGTACCAAAGTTTGTGCCCAGCATATAGAAAAGACACATTCTTTTTAAGCATAAATGACACATAAAAAATTGGTGAGTACTAGATGGCGAAGAAAATCTCTGGAAATAGCAAAAAAAAATTACAACTATTTGGATGCCAACTAGATCTGTCGGTAATAAAATTCAAAAAGTAAATAATTTAAAAACAAACAAACCCAACAAAGAGCTATCAGGAAAATCTGCAAAGGTGTGTGTGTGTGTGTGTGTGTCTATGTTGTATGTTGGGATGGGGATAGGGCTAAACCTTTAAATAGTGTAACATATTAGAAAGCTTCTGTAAGTAAAATAGTGTGGTTTGTTACATAAGTAAACAGACCAATGGAACAAAACAAAAAGCTCAGAAACTGACCCAAGTATATATGGAAAATTTGTATATGATAAAGTACCACCTCAAATCAATGAAGGAAAAATAATGGACTTTTAAATAAATGGTGTTTGGACAACTGGATAGCTACTGGAAAAAAATTTAATTACATTTATATCTCACATTATATACCAGAATACATTCCAAATGAATCACATGTTTAAATTTAAAAATAAAATCACACAATTATCGAAAGAAAACTTGCGTGAACTCCATTATAAACTGAGAATGAGAACAGGCAGCTCCAAAAATAACAAAAGATTTTAAAAATATTGAATCAGTATGTTGTACACCTGATACCAATATAATACTGTAAGTCAGCTATACCGCAATAAAAAAATAACTAAAAATAAAACAAAAATAAAAGATTAACAAATTTGTCTACATAGAAGTGTATTTAAAAATAAAAATACACTAGTCAAAAGACAAAAGACAAATCACATACTTGAAAAAAATAATATTTGCTACTCATCATGGACAAAGGGGTAGTATCCCTACATACAAAGAGCTCCTTAAAATATCTATAAGAAAAATGCCAACATCGCCCCTCACCCCAAAATAGGCAAAAGATATGAACTGGAAATAAACAGAAGAATAAGTGAAAATGGCCCCAAACATATGAACAGATGCTCAATGTTACTCATAATAAGAGACATGCATTCATTTTTCACTGATTAGATTGGCAAAACTCCAAAAGTTTGACAACATACTTTGTGAAACTAAGGGGAAGCAGCACCTTTGTATACTGCTGGTGAGAAGGCAAAATGGTACAGACTACTAAAGAAGGGGACTTGGCAGCTTCCAGCAGAAATGTAGATTTCTAAATCACTACAGAGGTAAAAGGATAAGACAGTGAAGAAAAAAAATGGACTCTTCAATAAATGGTGCCAATATAATTCCAATAAATAAATGTAGAAGAATTATGGAAATAGAAAAACATTTGGCAAACACCACAAGCAAGAATGGATGCTAAAATGGCAACGTTTAAGACAGTAACTCTGTGGGAAAATGTGGCCAATAGCCGTTAGCCCACTTTGGTTATATAAGACGTTAATAATTGGGGAACCTGGATGAAAGGTCTATGGGTATTTTTGGTATGATTTTTGCAACTTTTTGCAAGTCTGAAGTTATTTTTTTATGTTAAAATTTTAAAAAATGTCTTTAAAAAAAAGAGAAATGCTTTTTTTTGAAAAAAACAGCACTGAGACAATCAGATATCCACATGGAAAAAATTAAAATTAGATCCTTACTTCATGCCATACACAAAAATTTCTGATCTGTTAACTGAAAGTAAAAAACAGAACTCTGAAACTCTTAGAAAAAAGAGAGGGCATTTTCATGACCTTGAGTTTGCCTACATTAAAATTAAACTTTGTACAACAAAAGATAGCATAAAGAAAGTAAAAAGGCAAGCCATACACTTGAAATGCACATAAGCGACAATGGATTAGTATTCCGAACATACAGAATGTCCACATATCAAACAGAAAGACAAAACAATCCAATAGAAAAACAGAAAAGATCTGATCAGACAACTGACAGAAGAGAAAACCCAAACGGCCAATAAATATGAAATGATACTCAACCTCACGAGCCAGGAAAATGCAAATTAAACCAAGGAGATATCTTTTCACTGCCATCGCATTGACAAAAAAAATTTATCATCTGGTGCTACCAGGGTTGGAGAAGATGGGAAGCAACAGAAGCTCTCACACTGCACCTGTGAGAGCACGATCACATTGGAAAGAGATCGATTGTTTTATCTAGAAAAGTGGGGCGTGTCCAAAGTAACTCCACTCCCGGATAGTAGCCTAGAGAAATTCCCACAGGTGTTCAAAAGTAGAAGACTTGTACTGGGCACTCCATACAAGAACGTTCATCCGATCAGTGGGGATAAGAGTCAAAAACTGGAAACAACCTAGAAGGTCATCAAAAGGCAAATAAAGAAATAAATAGTGGTATATTCACAAAGTGGAATAACATACGGCAGTAAGAATAAACAAACTAGAGCTACATGCATCAAAATGAATAAATTTCACACATAAAGGGTGAAGGTAAAAACCAAATTTCAGAATATGGCAGCATGATAGTATTTATATCATTATTTTTAATACTTTCCTAAAAACATGCAAAATTACTGCATACTATATATGGATGGACATGTTTGTAGGAAAATGACTGACACAGATAAGGAAGTAATAAACACTAAATGCAGGATTATAGTTTAACCCTTGGAAAGAGGTGAGGGAAAGGCAAATGCAAAACAGAGTTTGCACACATGGTGAAGTATTAAGATGTGACAAAGCCAGGTGTGTGCATGTATCTCCTATATTACTTTCTATAAGCTTTTCTATAAATGCAAAATATATCATTTCAAAAAGAATATGCATAATAAAGTATGGGCCTTTATTATTCTATTGGATTTTGCTTAACTTTGATGGGTTTTTGCATTTTTTTTCTTTAAGGTATTTCCTTTTTCTTGATTTTTATATTGGTATAAAAACATACAGGTTATCTTCAGACCCCATATTCTAAGAATAAGGCTGCTTTTTGTTTCCTTGAAAGTACCCAAATACTTCTTTCCTCATTATTCATATTACTCAGTTGCTTCCTAAAGGATTTCTATTCAGAAAAATTTTAAACAGATCCCTCTGGAGTATGTTAGACCCCCAGAATATAATCAGAATGTTAAGATGTTTTAAAGAAACTTGATTAAAAAAAATCAGATCACTTATGATGCCTTTAGCGAAGATTAAATAACCAAATAAAATTGCATTTTCCATAATGAATGTCAGGCTTATACATTACTGTGCAATTTGTATGTTGAAAAGTAGTATGTAATTGTGAAATACCCCACGGTTGAGGAAGCATGATAAAAATTTAATAATCTAGTATTGAGTATATATACAAGAAAGGCAGTTTTCCGTATCACACTAAGTGTTATGCGCTATTGCTACTGACTTTCACAAGTAACTATACTGATTCACCACCTAGAGAAGGTCAACACATTCTAGCCTTAGAAGTGCTACAAAGGTTTGGCTGAAGGCTAAAAAGATCCCATTCACCTATTCACTGCACTTTTCCAAGACTAAGAGCTCTATGGGTTAATAATGTTTGCTAACAACGAGACCAGGAACCTCCCACATACTAATTTCACACAGGAAAAAAATTTACTGCCATGGTTTCCTAACCCTGGCTTACTGTCTTTCAGGTTGAACCACTAGACAGTTCAATGCAAATCTGCCACCTCTGCCACCACCGTAAGGAAGAAGAACCAAAGCACAGGTAGGGAGGGTGGGCCAGCAGCATCTTGGTGTAGAAAGGCTAGAGCATGCATTTTAAGTGCTGCTAAAACAAGTAGACATGCACCCAACAATCTGACGGTCGACATCAAGAATGTTTCCAAAACCCATGCCAAGAGGATGACTTTTATTTCAAGATTCACTTTGAAATAACGAGCTGTTTTCTAAAGCCAGAGTTTTAGTTCTTGTATATTGAATAAGGATAAGCAATTTTAAAAAGCAAATAAGCCCCTTAAGTATCAAATTTCTAAAATGTGTTCTCTTTGCTCTAAAGGCGGGAGGGAGAATAATTTGCCCGTGGGCTCAGAAACTGAATGACAATTTCAGCCCTAAGCAAATTTTCGTTCAAACTGAGTCCTTTAAAAGACTGGAAGGAGGTGGTAAATGTTGGTATTGGCAACAGCTTAAACAAAAGCCACACTGTTTCTTATTTTTACATGTGAATACTGGGAATAAGAAGGAAGCAGTGATGTTCCCCTTAAAAAATAAAAATAAAACAAAACAGTCCAACATACTACCTTTCCTCTACCTAAAGAAAATGTGTCAATTTTAGGTCCAGAAACAACAATTTTTTCCCCAGCACAATAGCTCATTTCTTTATACTACTGCTAGTTGGCTGTCCCCGATCAGCTGAAATCACTGCACAGCTCAAGATCTGGGACTGAAACCAAAAGGAATAAATCAATGAAGGCCTGGATTTCTGTCCCACCAAGCAGGCTAGACTCTTCTAAGATGAGGAGCGGCCAAAAGCAGTGGGGAAGTTCATAACTGCGCTGGTCAGTGAGCTAAAATTACGTGACATGGGAAAGGTGTGCTCCCATCCTAATCCTAGGAAATCTCACTTAATCCTCCTGTTACTCTGCCATATTGCAATCACAAGGGTTCTATGTAACTCCTCCTTCTAGCACTTACTTAGAATCAACTCTACTCCAAGAAAATTAGTTAAGACATCACTTTTATGTGGAAGGCCTTCTAAATAATCAAAACCTTAAGTCAGCATTATTTCATTGCACAGAAGGGGGGGGCAGGGAGAGATGTTGGCCAGAAAATACTTATTCTAAACAGAAATGTTACATTTTGAAATTGTTCCAAAAAGAGAATATTGGCATGAACTTCCAAGATTTTGTGCTTTCTGCTGTTACTAACATGAAATAGGTTTGAGTTCTAATCCCCTAACATGAAACAAACCCAAAGCAGACAGACTGACAAATACTAACTCTAGTTACGCAGTGCCACACACCATCAGTTCAGAGGTCAAAAAAGAAGCACAGGCAGTCATAGAGTATACGAAGAGATGAACAGTGCACTTTTTTTTTTTGCGGTATGCGGGCCTCTCACTGTTGTGGCCTCTCCCGTTGCGGAGCACAGGCTCTGGACGCACAGGCTCAGCAGCCATGGCTCACGGGCTTAGTTGCTCCACGGCATGTGGGATCTTCCCGGACCGGGGCATGAACCCGTGTCTCCTGCATCAGCAGGCAGATTCTCAACCACTGCGCCACCAGGGAAGCCCAACAGTGCACTTTTTAAAAAAATCCTGATCTAGTGAGAAGGCATAAAGGAGTCCACCTGAGCAGAAGACTTCAAAAGCTAGATAAGGGAAGACAAAGAGGCATAAATGGAAAACTCATCAACAAGCTAAGACTATAATAAAGCAAAACTAAACTTCAATTTTTGCAAGAATGCAGGCGTTTTGGCACTCAAAGGAGATGCTGTCCCTACAACCTCTCTGTATACAAAGGAAATGTGAAATCCTGCAATACCGTAGCATGTAGTCACTGAAGCAACTGCCAGGTAGGGCTAATCCCCAAACAAGATTTCTTAAGAAATCGAATTCTCCGCTTTATCCCTTTTTTGTTTTTTGGTTTTGCATTTTGCTTTTTTTTCTTCTTCTTTCATTGTTAAATATTAGCATATTAGAGAAAGGAATCTTGAAGAAACAATCTTCAGTCACTCAAGGGGCTAAATCAAGTCCTCTTGAACCCACAGGGCCCACCAAGATAAAGGGCATTGGAATGATGAGTTGTTAATGAAGCAATAGACCGACTAAGAAACTAGGGAAAAGGAAAGGAAAGGTGCTGAAATCTGACCCCCTGGCAAAGAGGCAAAGTCTACATAAACCCATGGAGAAAGCGTGCAGTTTTAAGGAATCTGAGCTCCTTTACCCTCAGTACAATCTTATTCAGGGAATGCTTCCATATGCTTAAAAAAAAAAATCCACTTTGCCTGCTCCCAGATATATAGCATCAGGGCAGGGATAAATTTCAAGCTGGCACAAGTCCAAATCCAACAGTTGCAGCTGTAGTAGCTGCCTTGTTTACAAAGCAATTCAGGAAGCTTTTAGAGGGCAGAGTGCACCAGACAGAAGGGGTTCTGTAAGCAAAACATGGATGGATCCCAATGCATTCAGAGCAGACAACACATCTGTTCCCAGGTCCCCCTTGGAGACATGCCGACTACAAATCCAAGTCAACCTTAAATGCTCATGTTTTTTCAGGAAAGCATATCCACTGAAGCACTCAAATCAAAATTATATGCTGGCAGTTATTGGACCCTTGGGCCACCCCCACATTCTAACCAAAACTCTGAGAGCAACATTCCACACAAGGTTTTGAGCAGACTCCAATCTATGACCTGGACTACTTTGCTGCGTAGGACGCCAAGCGTAAGGATGCCTTCAACTGCCATTTTCCACCTCTTATCAACTATGCTCCTTAGCTTCTGTCTGACCTTGTGTCCGTCCAGCATAATTATGTGAGGAAAGGGTATGTCCCAGAATCAAAGTCGGTTCCCCTTGTTACTTCCTCACATCCAGAAGATTTCAGTAATCTCACTTGATTCTATTCCCCTTTAGTTCTTTCTGCTGCTGTCTCTTTGCCATTTTTCTTTTCTTGGCATAGTTTAATTCAGAATTCCTCTCTAAGAAAAAGAAATATACAGTCAAGAAGTGCGGGGGGGAGGCGGGGATGGATAGGGAAAGAGCAATAGAATAAATGCTGAAAAGGAAACAGAGAGTACCTTCTGCCTGTTTACAGAGCTTCAAAAAATGTGCCACGATGATGACATGGGTGAGAATATGATGGGCACAGATGGGCATAATTAAAGCAGAAAGGAGCTCTTAAGATGCTTAAAAGGGGGTAGTTCAGCTCTCTTAGCTGAAAAGTAACCAAACGTATAAGAAACAAAAGACTTTTAAAAGATATGCTTAATTGTATATGGATGACAATGACTATTTGAAATTCACAGGATTTGAAATTCATGTTATCTGTCCATCCGATCTCTCACACAGTGGGCCTTACCCATTGCAGGTGAGTTTCCTGTAAGGCAAAGCATACATCCAGCCTACTATATGGACTCTGCCAGATACTTAGCCTTTTTTAAGAAAAAAAAGTACATCTCAAGCCGTCTGCGAGTCTGGATCTTTAAAAGTTTCTGTACCTTAATGGCTGAGCACAATAAAAAAGTGATGAAAAAAATAGATGAAAAGGTTTTCTATCTGCTAATGCATCTGACTGTAAAAAAGTAAATTAATTAAAGATAAGTTTTAACTTGGAGCTTAAAATATTTAATCAATTAATTAAAGTAAAATTTAAGAATGCTGGAGAGGGTGTGGAGAAAAGGGAACCCTCCTACACTGTTGGTGAGAATGTAAATTGGTGCAGCCACTATCGAGAACAGTATGGAGGTTCCTTAAAAAACTAAAAATAGAGCTACCGTATGATCCAGCAATCCCACTCCTGGGGGACAAACTATTAATTCGGAAACATACATGTACCCCTATGTTCATAGCAGCACTACATACAATAGCCAAGATGTGGAAGCAAGCTAAATGTCTATCGGCAGATGAATGGATAAAGAAGATGTGGTACATATATACAGTGGAATACTACTCAGCCATAAAAAAGAATGAAATAACACCATCTGCAGCAACATGGATGGATCTAGAGATTATCATACTAAATGAAGTCAGACAGAGGAAGACAAATATTATATGATATCACTTATATGGGGAATCTAAAATATGACACAAGTGAACTTACCTACAAAACAGAAAATAGAGAACAGACTTGTGGTTGCCAAGGGGGGAGGATGGTAGGGGGAGGGATGGACTGGGAGTTTGGGATTGGCAGATGCAAACTCTTATATACAGAATGGATAAACAAGGTCCTACTGTATAGCACAGGGAACTACAGTCAATATCCTGTAGTAAACCATAATGGAAAAGAAGATGAGAAAGAATGTACTATATATACATAACTGAATCACTTTGCTGTACAGCAGAAATTAACCTAACATCATAAATCAACCATACTTCAATAAAATAAAATTTCAGAAAATATAAAATCTGTACTTTCCCAAGTTTGGCTACACATAGCACAGGAGTCACACACTCAGGAAGGACCATGACATCATGCTAAAATAAACCTTTCTTCTGTGGGTTCCCTGGGTAGAATATTTGTCATAACCACAGTAAAAGACAATCATGATCCAGTTGCCCCCACGACCATAAACATGCTTCTCCTGCACTCAAATGAAAGAGCATATACAGCAACAAACCGCTGCAGATTTACAGCAGGAGTAAATGTTCAGCATAAAATCCCAACCGTGTCTTTGTGTGTGCAGCATCTATACAATAAACCAGCACAAAGCCCAGTACTGTGTACCTCTCACTATGTAATTACACATGTTAATTACAAGTTTAATCGCACATATTAATAACACCTAGTCTATAATTGCAATGTATTCATGTAAACCTAATCAAGGAAAACTGGAATTAGTTGCATAAAACTTGTAATGAAAAATATAACGACTACACTAAAAAGATAGGGATAGGAATGCATATCTGTGACAAACTGTTTGTGTCAAGAAGAACAGAAAGTGATTCTTTTTCCTGAACATTATTTCAGGCCCATTTAACACAATCGGTACCACTCAGTGAATGTGCAGTGTCTTACACACATCAAATCAGATTTGGATAGTGTTCCTGACTTCAGATAAAATGGCATTACTATATTTAGTTATGGAATAATAGGAAGTGCTTACATTTTTAAACTTAATAAAAAGTGGGACAGATTAAGAGTTAGGAGAGCCTGACTCTAATCTGCTATATGGTATTTAAACAGCAAAACAAGTCTCCCTCATGAAATAGGTAGGCTTCATGCAGTCTCTGACTTAATTTCATCCTTAAACAATTTTTTAAAGTGTGGTCAAAGAAAGTGGAAGACAGCGGAAATGCTATTTAGAAGAATTTCACAAAACCAAAGTCAATCATCAGTCATTTGTTGCATGTCATTTTATATACCCTCACTGGGAAATTGTCACTTCCTAAGTTTCTGAAGCTTCATTTCTCCAAAGAGAACCAGAGTTTAATAAAAAACAAAAACAGCCTTTTGGCTCTCGGAGCAGCACCATGGAGGTCGGAAAGAACAAGCGCCTTACGAAAGGGAGCCAAGAAGAAAGTGGTTGACCCATTTTCTAAGAAAGATTGGTATGATGTGAAAGCACCAGCTATGTTCAATATAAGAAATATTGGGAAAACACTAGTCACGAGAACTCAAGGAACTAAAATCGCGTCTGATGGCCCTCAAGGGTCGTGTGTTTGAAGTGAGCCTTGCTGATCTGCAGAAGGATGAAGTCGCATTTAGAAAATTCAAGCTAATCACTGAGGACGTTCAGGGAAAAAACTGCCTGACTCATTTCCATGGCATGGATCTTACCCGTGACAAAATGTGCTCCATGGTCAAAAAATGGCAGACCATGATTGACGCTCACATTGATGTCAAGACTACCGATGGTTATTTGCTTCGCCTCTCCTGTGTGGGTTTTACTAAAAAAAACCCAACAATCAGATTCGGGAGACCTCTTATGCCCAGCACCAGCAGGTCCACCAGATCCGCAAGGAGATGATGGAAATCATGACCCGAGAGGTGCAGACAAATGACCTGAAAGAGGTAGGTGGTCAATAAACTGATTCCAGACAGCATTGGAAAAGACATAGAAAAGGCCTGCCAATCTATGTATGCACTCCATGATGTCTTTGTTAGAAAAGTGAAAATGCTGAAGAAGCCCAAGTTTGAATTGGGAAAACTCACGGAGCTACATGGTGAAGGTAGTCGTTCTGGAAAAGCTACTGGGGACGAGACAGGTGCTAAAGTTGAACAAGCTGATGGATATGAGCCACCAGTCCAGGAATCTGTTTAAAAATCAGACTTTTAATGGTGACAAATAAAAGACCTCTTTTGTGATATTTAAAAAAATAAAAATGAAAATAAAATAAAAACAAAGTCAATTAAAACATTAATTCAAATAATAACTTAAGTAAGACTATAATTAAGTTTCTTCATTCTAATTGCTGTTTGATTTTTATGAACCACTTCCTTACCAGACTAACAACAAAAATTTTTACAAAACCCTAAATGACAGACTTCTAGATTTTTTTTCATGTAAAGCTTGGAAATATTCTAGTTTCACTTTTAGTAATATATGCCTTTTTTTTTTTTTGGCTCAGGACTAAATCAAGTTGATGTGCGAAAGGATAAAACAGCTATATGAAGAGGACTGAAGAAATTTTAAAATGAATACTGAGTCTGCTCTTATAAACAGCTTTATGAAGCAAACTTCAGTATTTAAAAAAATTCTACTGAATCTGCTTTTCAAAAGTGAGTCACGATTTCATGTCTATACGAGGAAGAACGATAGAGACTCCCAACTGATGCTAAAGTAGAGGGCCAGCGAGGCAGTGAGCAAGGCAGTGACACAGCCCTCCGGTGAGTCAGTATCTCTCTGGGAAAAACAGAAGCAAAGTCTTGTTGCTGAAATTTGTCTTGTAATCGCTCCGTTGTTTAAGACAACCAGTGAGTGAGGTCTCTACTTCCATGACATCATTTACCGTTAACATATCCTGAGCCAGTTCAAAACTAGAGGTATTTTACAAGCACCCAGAGCCCTTACCCATTAAAAATAGCTAATAAATAGCCATGCACTGTGATGGAAGAATGCAATATTTTCCACAAGAAATGATATCATTTATCTTTTCCAAAATTTTATTCACACCTCAATTACTGTTCATCTGTCACCATCACTCCTAAAACCCAAAGCAAGTAATCACGTAAAAGATAAATTCTCACTGTACTTCCACTGTGTTTACACATAAGAAAAGAAATTTTAAAACTACCATTTCCTTCAGCCATTAAGTTAGTCACTTTAAGGTTTCTTGGTAAAAAGCTAAAGAAATCCCTGGTTTATTTACCCATGGGAGGGGAGTTGAGAATAGGTAACATTTATACATTTAAATGTTTAAGACCTCAAAATGTTTGCTCGGAAGTATTATGAGCTCTCATATGTCATTCAACATATAGCAAATCAATAATGATTCATTGGGCTTCCCTGGTGGTGCAGTGGTTGAGAATCCGCCTGCCGAGGCAGGGGACACGGGTTCGTGCCCCGGTCCGGGAAGATCCCACATGCCGCGGAGCGGCTGGGCCCGTGAGCCATGGCCGCTGAGCCTGCGCGTCCGGAGCCTGTGCTCCGCAACGGGAGAGACCACAACAGTGAGAGGCCCGCATACCGCAAAAAAAAAAAATAATAATAATAATGATTCATTAATCATACTTTTTTCTTGCAACAAATGTTTATGAGATTATTACTTTGTAGACAACAAAACAAAAGATAGATCAACATTCTCAGCCCAACATAAACCAGTTTTCTGCAGGGTTCCTCCTTCTGCAAAAACTCAGCATTATTAACAGTAATCTAAAATAATGATCAAATCACAACTGCTAACATTTATTGAGCGCTTACTATGTGCCAGGCCCTGTTCTAGACCCTTGGCAAATATTAGTTCATTTAATTCTCGAAACAGCTCTAGGAGAAAGATTCTGTAAGTATTTCCATTATCCAGACAGGGAAACTGTGGCACAGTGTGACTGACTACATAACTTGAACGTGATCACAGTTAATAAATGGCAGAGGTAGGACAGGATCCCAGGGAGTCTGGCTCCAGAAATCAGCTCTTAAACACTAAGCTAAAATTAATTTCAAGCCAATATCTACCATCACTCTCATCACATCACACTCAAATGGATTAATTTTTTTATGTAAATATACACACAGTATATAATTGTTAATTCATTAAGTAATGCTGCATTAAAATAACATCCTCTTCTAGAATCCTTTCTTTATTTTTTGTGACCTCAATTATTTTTAACCTAATGGACTTTTATTTTCATGAAAGTATATTATTAGGGAATAGGAAAAGAAAACACCCAACACTTCTACTATGTAAAAAAGGACATCTTCATGATACTTACTCATGTAATATTTTTATTAGTTCAGGGAATCCTAGTTACCTTAATATTACTCATTTGAGCCCCCATAGTTAGCAAGAAGGCAAAAGTCATCATAACATAAAACATATACCAACTGCCTATAACCCTAGTAACACTGCAATCTACCTATCTCTGTCCATAGAATTATATTCTTTATAGGTCTCTGGAAGATTCTACACTGCATGTACAAAGACAACAGCCCTCAATATAAAATTGTAGCTCTTATCAAAGATTCAGAATTTCATGAAACCAGTGAAAGTGATGATAAAGACTGCTCGAATCCCAAGCAAGATCACTAACCAATCAAAGAGCATCTGGCAAAGTTAAACCAAATAAAAAACCAGGAGGGAAAGTCAGAAAGGACAAAAAGAGGCTAAACACTTGGAGACGGGAGGGATATTCAGTCATCCAACTTTATCAAAAAAACTGCATGGCAAATACAGTCACCACTTGATCCTTCGCTCATTCTAAGAATTACAGAGTTGCAATTATATTTTAAATGTTGTTAAATCTAAGATAAAATAATATTCCTCATTTTTATTTTCACTCTCCACGATAAAGTTCAGTCACATCTCTTTACCTCTATTTACATGAAATTCTGGTACCTGCTTTAAGTGAATTCACTTCAGTGACCTTTGCCAGGCATCAATTATCTAATAAGGTGGGTCTCCTGTACCCAATCTGCATTTTAAAAGGAACCACAACTTCAGACTTGGATGAGGGAGAGCGAGCATATCTTCTAGCAGAGCGATCTAATGGGGGAAGAGTTTTGAGTCTGAAAAACTGGTTTCTAATACCTACTGAACTGCACAACAGCTGCAGTGAGTTTGGGAAAGATCTCGTAACCTGTCTCAGACAGTTTGCACACTTGGAAAAATGGAATATTCCCTACCTTATGGTCCTCTTATGAGTAGAAAATGAGACAGCACATCTGAGAGCGATTTTTCAGCTGTAAATGGCTAACCAAATGTTGATCATTCTTACAAACTCAACTGCCATTCCATGAGTTGACAGTCAATTTCACCAAGCATTCATCATTCATAGATTACATATTGACTGACTTTCGGTTGCATACTTTAGATGCTGAGGGAAGTAACCAAAAACTAAAACAATATATCTGCTTTTAAAAGTCTGCTTGAGTTGTGAGTTTTCAAAGCTTATAAGAGAAGGTTTTCCTTTAAAAAATTAGCACACAAGGCAAATAAGTAATATGACATTAAAGGTGTAAAAACAAGAAACACTGGAACTCCTAAGAAACAGTTTGATTCCAACTAAGATAATCAGGGTAGGCCTCCTGAAAGAAGCTGCATGAAAGAAAGATTAAAAGTCAGGGTGATCTTAGAGTTGAAAGACCTTACATCCAACTTCACTGGGTTCATCCAACGCCTTCTGTGTCCCTGTAAAAGGAGTCCTCAAAACACAAACAATGGTGACAAGGTAATATGGGGCTTGTGAAGACATTCAATTCATTATTATCTACTGTGCCACCTGCCATGTCTGGCATGCAGTTTAAATATACTGTAGTGGCATAGCTCATTTGCTGGTAATACCAAGTCAAACCATTAATATACAACTCCACTGAAGACACTGACAGAAAATTTTAGCTCCAGGTCATGCATTTATGAAGAGACAATCAAAGACACATTTTTGTGAAAAGCAGGAATCACATTCAAAAGCTGGGCATCTTTGGCCAATTGTCTGCTGCTTTCCTATATTAAATCTCCAGAGTGAAAAAATACTAAACAATGTATTTCTATTTTTGCCCATCAGAATCACTAAACCCTGATATGAAGCAAACTGCTCAGATTGTAAACATGGAAGGAATAAATCTGCTGGCTAACAGTAAACTCAAGTAGCACAAATCACATCTAGTATTCTTGTAGACTCTCCTTATCAGTATTTAAGCAGCAGAGACAGAACCAACAACCACAGATAAAGCACACCACACAATTTAAATTCATCTGGTGTTCTGGTGTCCTAGTATTCCGTCCTATACAAACCTAGATGGCTTATTCTCAGACTCTACACATAACCACCCTGCTAACTTGTTGGCTCTACTATCAGAGACTGTAGCCACTGAGCCCCTTCATGCTGGTTAATTGCAAGGATTATAGACACACACACACACACACACACACACACACACACACGCACAACCTGGTCGATTTTGTACTCACGGTCTAAAAACTCAGGCAAGCGAGATGTGATCAGGTAGTCAAGAAATAAAATTAGAAAATGTTCTATACACTCTTCTGGCTTTTTCAAACTATTCAAATAATTATTTAGACTAAATCTTATCAGCCACAGGGTGTTCAATTTAACGTAGAAATGAGTGAGAAAGGGGAAAAGTTTATAAAACAATATAGCAAAAGGAGTTTCAGCGAATTAGTGGCTTTTGAGATGGACATTTATTAACTATAAACAGATTTTAAAATAATTCTATATGTAAGTGTAGGTGTGTTTATAGAAACACAAAAGAGGGGGAAACGTTTAGGGGAAAATGTGGTCCAATACATGTCTTTCTTTCACCATCCAGAGGAAAACAGATTTCAACTCACTTGAAAACTGGCTGGCTGGAGACTACACAATTTCCCCCCCGTAGCTCATTAAACTGTTATATCACCTTGACAGTCACTTCCTGCAAAGTTAAATGCAAATCAAAACATTTTTAATTGAATCATGCAATACATGACTAAGGCAGCTCACTGTTTAGAGGAAATTTGTGAAGTAATTCATTACTGTGCTGAAGTAACTACATCCCCCCTGATAGAAATAACTCAGATTTTAACATACCGAGTCTACTTAAAGCCGGGGACACCTGCAGTGAAAAGATGCTGCATTTATACTTATCTACCTCAAGTTCTATGGCTCTGACTCTTTGACACCTTATTCAGAAGTAGCTAAGAAGCAATATTGGTGAGTAGTAAGGGACTTCAACTTGACATAAAGAAAAACTGGCTCCCCCTCCTCTCCCAGCCTTCACATATAAAAACAAGTCTTTCTTCAACAAAGTAAGATTTAATGAAGACACTAAGAGAAAAACCTTTGCCTCACCCATTCTGGAACTGCAAAGGTCACCTGTGGCTCAATGGTGATGCTTTGTAGATTTTGATAATGCACAAAAGAAAATGAAACTTCTTTAATCACATAGCCCGAGGGTATAAGTGGACCACTCAAATGGTTTATATGATTAGCTTAACAAGAAGGGACATCCACTCTTCTACTGCTTCATGTGATCTACTTACAGTCAAGGTAGCTATATTTAGAAAATTCCTACAGTACATAAGAACTGAGAGACAAATATCAAACTACTACCCTTTCAGGCTTCCCCAAAAAATTCTGTTAGCCTCAGGAAACCATGAGCCATTGGGGGTTTGCTTCAGCAGAATCTGAACCAGAAATATTATTCTATATTATACTTAAAAAAAACCCCTGCTGCAAACTGCATTCAGTGCAACATTGTAACCTGTTCCATATTTGAGATCAGAGTTTATACATACTAATGTCAAAGAGCCTATAGCTCAAACCCCACTGTTTATCACTACCTGAAAATTAAATTAAACATACCACATTAAGCAACCAACCAAATTTGATCTCCATTAAACCCAAGCCAAGAGTGAGGCCCTGACAATACGACTGAAGAGATTAGGGCTTACTTTAAACAGAGTGACTGTGATAAAACAATTCAAATGTGAGACTTTACAGGAGCAAGTATTTAAAGCACCTCAAGACAAATATGTACATAAACTATACAACATCATAATCTACGAAATATAAAAGATTCAGGAACCCATTAAATCATAATTTAGAATACAAATGTTACAGGAGGGAAGGAAAGGAGACTGCTCTGCTAACTGGGTCCTATAAATGAATGTGCAGTGAAAGTTCTTTTGAAGGCAAGAGGCAAGATCAATAAGGGGTGAAAATATAAATGTATTAACACAAAGCAAAATGCGATTCTTATTTTGCTACGGGCTGCTACTTACAGCATATTGTACTGGCCAGACAGTCCCCTTTTTAAGTTTTTATCCTTAAGAATCCCCTTCCCAGGACTTCCCTGGTGGCGCAGTGGTTAAGAATCCGCCTGCCAATGTAGGGGACACTGGTTCAAGCCCTAGTCCGCGAAGATGCCACATACCGCGGAGCAGCTAAGACCGTGCGCCACAACTACTGAGCCTGCGCTCTAGAGCCCGCATGACTACTTAAGCCCGCGTGTCTAGAGCCCGTGCTGGGCAACAAAAGAAACCACTGCAATAAGCCTGCGCACCGCAATGAAGAGTAGCCCCCGCTCACCACAACTAGCCCACGTGCAGCAAGGAAGACCCAACGAAGCCAAAAATAAATAAATAAATATTTAAAAAATAAAAGGAATTTTTAAAAAAAGAATCCCCTTCTCATTTCATTCCATCCTTATACTGTCACAATCACATACCTCTCACTTTTCTCCAGTGCCTAAAGAATTTCCAACCATTTGCCTCTTCCTACATAGGCTGCCCCTTTGTTTTGATCCCCTAACCACTCTCCTTTCTCACAATCATGTTTAATTCCTCATAAACACTCTGAAACACTCCAGTAACTTGAAACAACATTTCTACCCTTTGCCCTCTTTCCCCAATCCCAGGATAAGGTAAAAGAAGGCTGGGGGCTCCCTCTGACGCCTAGCCCCTGCCTTTAAGAAATACACCATAAACAAATATATTACTTTAAAATTTTTTCAACTCCAACTACTCCTAATAATTATTAAAAATTACAATCATCAGAGATGTCCAGTTTGCAAAAATCTCCCAGTTAATGAAAGCTATGTTTTCAGGTTCATAAAGCCAATACCCCATCTGGTCTTTTAAAGTAGGAAATTAACTGAATCCTCTAGAGAATTAAGAAATCTCTGACCATGAACCTGAAAATGAGCCCCCGAGAGTCAGTAATCTGATTAAACTGGGTGAACATGATGACAGAATGGACCTTAGATGGGGAGATCCAGAACTGGGAACAGATGCTAGGATCAGGAAGTGGCTTCCATCCAAGCCCAAAGTCAGTCCCTTGGCTCTTCTATAGACATTAGTCAAGGGAACACATTTTTGTTCTTACCCACTTTCATCTCAATTGTGCTCAAGCTCCAAATGATATTTCTCTGCGTAGTGAGTTGATTTCTTGATCAATGGATTCCGTTTGAGGCTTCCCATGACCTGGTCCCAAACCTCTCATACTCTCCATGTTCTCTTGGAGACACTCTGGAGAATATTTCTCAACTGGTGTGAATATAAGAATTACCTAAGGATGTTTTAAAAAAGAAATGCACACGCCCAGGGTCTCCAACCACAACTACTGAATTAGACACTCCAGGGAGAAGCCCCTGGCAGGTATGCTTTTTAAGTTACTGAAGCTCCTCTGATGGACACCACTGGTTGAGCACTGGTGATTTAGAATTGAGGACAATGGGTATAATGTAACAAGGAAAGACACACCGGATCACTGCATAAGGAAGGAGACAGGCAAGAGCAGAGAATCTGGAGTTGACTTCCTCCTGATGGTGAATGTCCTCTCCTCCTCTGCTGGTTGAAAGCGACGTCAGCCAGGCTCTGGCCCCCTGGGCAAAGGAAGCATCCAACAGCCCTGGCACTCCTCTGGAATATTCAACAGGTTGCTCCAGGGGGTATGGACTTTGAAAGTTGCCATTATACCACTAGAGCTGGCATCCTGGAGTGTCACAGGTGTATTGATAATTGACTCAGTCTGTTTTGTTTACAATTTCCTGCCCAACAAATTGCATGTTTCTGCAGATGTCTAACAAATTCAGGACATTTAATTCCTCAGCTGCCACCGTCCTGCTGTTTCCACCCTCCTCATCCATTGGTTACAATGGTGTCCAAAGACACATTCACCAGCATTAGCCAAGGTCATTAAAAAGCTCTTACAACCATCTGTACCCAGATGGACAGGTCTCCAGCCAAAACAGGAGAGGTTCCCCCTCAAAGGAGGCCCAGAGGACCTGACTCCAAGCAGTGCCACAGTTGGTTTTTAAATTATTGTTTGTGGGTCCTGAATTATTTACACTTCAGCTGTAAATCTTAATGACCCATGCCATGTTCTTCTTGGCTTACTGATGGTAAGCAAAGCCAAAGCAGTTTCGTTTACCTGATTCAACACTGCTATAGGATGGGAGCCGAAGAAACATGCACCTTCCTAAATTGTCTTACACAGGTTCTTGGAACAAATCATTCTTGCTTGGATCCTTGGCTAGGTCATTTACCACACACTTATCAGTTAATTCCCTACTTCATTCACACTCCTTATCATCCGATGGTGCATTTCCATGCAAATAACTCATTTGTGTAGGGTTTTTATTTTTTTTAAATCCCTTCTTCCTTTAACTCTGCATCGCACACACAAAAAATCTAACTTTATGTGAAATCAAACCACGATGATTTTTTTTTTTTACAGTGTTCCTATAACATGTTACAGATACTTAATATGATGGCAGGAGTTTCCAGAACAAAGGTTTAAAGACCATAATGCACCCTGGCAAAGTTTGGCATGATCTTCACAACTAAAACCAAAGGCCTAGACAAAGAGAGTCAAATGGCTTTGCTAAAACACACTGCCTGGAGAAATCCAGTCAACCTGGGGTTTCAGCTAACTTTGACCAAGTGAATGAGGGAAGAAAGGAACCTTGTGCTCACATCTACTGGACAAAACTGGAGATCTCTGTCCTAAGTACTGACCTCCAAAACACTAGGAAAAGTGAATGCTGAATTCCTGTCCTCCAGCCTCTCAGAGGAGCGTCTCAGTCACCCTCAGCCACCCCTTTTTACCATAATTACACTGCTTCTCCACACTCTTTCTTCCTGCCCTTCAGAACTCGAAGCAGACGTGCTCACCAGCGGTGCCAAACTGTTAGACTCATCAAGTTTATGAACACTGCATACAAAATGCAAACATTTCCTTCCATTTGGGCAAACATTGGCACGGGAAACTTTCTTTCCAATGGTAACAGCAGGGAGCTTAAATAAAAGTTCAGTTTCTAGAAGGGTGGGGGAGAGAAAAAGCTAATTCTAAAAATATGTCATCAGCAGCTTGCCATTGCCAGAGAAAATGGTACATGTTTCCCTCAAGCACGGTTCACTCAAATGAACTTGACAGCTTCAGAGATCACTTAAAAGAAAGAAAATTTGTTGCATGAGGCCTGCCAGATACTAAGGAGATCACGTCTCAACAGATAAGACTTGATAGATCCTCATCTTAAATATTTCTGTACGATGATTATGTGAACTCAGAATTAGCACTTTGTCACAGAACTGCACACAGGCTTATGCCCTAAGGGTATTCTTCCAGCCCATTCATGGGAATCCTTACTGGAATCTGGCAATTAACTTTAACATCTTGCTACTGTTAACAGTTTCCCCCGAAAATAAATTAAAGGACATCTGGGCATACAAGTAAAATTACACAGCTTAACTTAAAATAAGCAGCTTTCCCCCTGTCCACAGGTGTGTCCAGACAAGGTAAACAATTTTAACTGGGTTACAAATTATAGATGTCAGTGTCTTCTCTCAAATCCACCAAATGCTGGAAAATGCTGCTCTCTGGAAGACAATTTCCTAAAAGGATCGTTTCCCACTTAAACATAATTCTCAGGTTACTGAAAATCCTGTAAAAATCAGGTGTGAATATACTCATTTGACCCGAAGCTGCAGCTCGCAAACATCTAATTAAAAGGAAAAGCAGGCAGGCATTACAACTCCCCAGAAAGCCACAAAAATAAAAGGCTCCATCTTCAAGAAGATGATTTCCGGGCTTCCCTGGTGGCGCAGTGGTTGAGAATCCGCCTGCCGATGCAGGGGACACGGGTTCGTGCCCCGGTCCGGGAAGATCCCACATGCCGCGGAGCGGCTGGGCCCGTGAGCCATGGCCGCTGAGCCTGAGCGTCCGGAGCCTGTGCTCCGCAACGGGAGAGGCCACAACAGTGAGAGGCCCGCGTACTGAAAAAAAAAAAAAAGAAGATGATTTCCAATTACAACACAATGCTGGTTTGAAGAAATGTCCAATGCAGCCGTGAGCAGAAATATACCAACCAAAAAGCTTTCCCATCTCAACAGGGACAACATGGCAGCTAAGCTATCAAGTCTGTTGTAGAAGCTGAACACCTCAATTTGTTTTCTCATCCTCTTAGCCATAACCTAGATTTCTGGATCCTGGTTTAAACTGAACAGACCCTTGTAAAAGTGTAACTCCTTAAAAGGGCACTGATGGTTGACTTTGCCCTTGGAGGAGAGGAGAGAAAAACTACGGGCTGATCTTTAATATTAAATATTTAATGTGTTTTTAACACATCAGCCCTTTAGATTTAATTCCAGACTTAATGCACCTGTCAGGATACTGACGGCGATGGTTTTATTGCAACTATACATTTTTCTGACATTCAGAAACAGATTTTCAAAAGATTCTGTACCCCAGAAAAACTCCAAGCAAGGTTCAATTTAACTGTTTTTAAAACACACTTGGAAAAAAACCATATTCTTCTACAAAAAAAATTTTCTCCTTCAGCAAAAAAATGGTAACAGGTTAGTAAATGCACAAAATATAAACCTAGAAAATGCTGCAGACATTGCTTTTTAAAATATTTGTGCATTTTTAAGACAGCAAAGACAAAAGCTGAGCCTTAGTGACAACGGGGTAAAACTTAAATTATGTTCTAATTTATGTAGCCATCGACCACCAACATTCAAGGGAATCCTTAAGAAGGACAACTGTAACATTAGTTTGATGCTGGGAATCCTATAATTCCATTAAATGATGAAATGACAGGATATGCATAAATGATGTGACCGTATTTAGAAACATCTGTGGTTTGGGTTTTTTTTCCCGGAAAGAAAATCTTCAGTGGTACGCTTTTCCACTCATCTTTATGGATTGTACTAGCACCTGGATAAACTTAAAATACCCATCACTATGGGAGACGGGGATAAAGGTGGGGAGGCACAAAATTTAGATTAATACATTATGAGCACTTCCCGGAGGGACAACAGATTTTTAAATACATAGTGATCTATCCCTTCTTTTTAACTAGAAAGAGAATGTGGTATGTTCTCTACCTTTGCATCATGGTCCTTCTCTCTAAGAGCACGATGACAAGCTAGCTCACTCTGAACATTATTAACTAATATTGATTTAAGTGGAGTGGGAACTCTTGAAGTTTTTTACTCATCTGAAATGCAGAGCACATACATATTTTACCAAAAGGTTTACTATGCATATTAATCTTTTATGCATTTTATTCCTCCAAGCGTGAAAAGAAACAAGTTGAAGTAATAGAGGTTGCCAGGTGTTGGTGGCACCCATTCCACTGTAATGACAGCCATGACTTAAGGTTTTGTCTCGCTCTACTCTTCCTATGAATTGCCAATCTGCAGGTTGCCACGGCAACTCTATACACTGACAGGTAAGCTTCGGGAAGCATCCTGGTCATGGTTCCCATACTGTTTGCTTGGCATCAGAGCACTCCAAACTCCCTGCTGCACGGGAGCATCAGGGGATGGTTCCCCTTACAGAGTTATTCTAGCACACTGCCTGGTCACTGCGATTAATCATTCCTGCTTCTTGAGCTGACATAGCAAGGTTGGGGAGACGACATCCTAAATGAGCAGAGCTGATTACCTGGGAAAGCAATTCTTCAAGATAGCACAGCTAACTAATAGTTCCATCTGCTACACATAAACACCTTCCAGAGACCCAGAAGTAATGTCAGAATACAACTAACAGAGTTGGGTCCTGTATGTCAGATTTCTGTGTGTCATCACAGGTGTTTGATGAGCACAGAAAGGACTTGAAGTTTCCTTCCTCCGTGGGGTAACTGGTGCTACATCATCTTAGGATCACGGGCTACCCAGAAGGAGATATTTTAGTAGGTGTTCTCAGTTTGAGTTTTTAAAAAATAAATGTGAAGTAAGACTTCAATATGAAGCCACCTGAAGTATACACAAAGAAGGGGTAGGACAGGCCTGTGGTAAAACACACTTCTCTGAAACACAAATGACAACAAAGCTCCGTGATAAACCAAAGACAAGAAGCTTTTCCATTGCCCCCAGTATATACTGGTATATATTGTGAAAGATTTGTTCTAAAGTGATTAAATAAAAATAGAACCTTTAAAAGTGGGGACAGTGCATCCCAGTTCTATAAATTAAGCAAACTTAAGAAGGCTGTGGTTAGGATCCATCGATAAGCTCGGCAGACAGTTAAATACAATTTGGCGAGAAGTGGAGCTGTACCAAGCTATTATTACAGACGAATCTATAAATGGCTCTCGGAAATTTTTTAGAAATCTAAACAACCAGCCGGCTTCTTAAGTCACCCTACAGATTCTGTCTGCTTTTATTATTAATAAATATTTGACGATATAAATCAAATTCTGACATCTCAACGCTGGGTGTTTAAGGAGGCTGCGCATTTCTACTTTCCTGACCAAAGTACTGGCATTTTACAGTAGCTGCATTTAACACTGCTTCTGTATCAAATGGGAACAGGCTCCAGCTCTTTCCACATTAGCTGTGATTTTAATAACATGCCAAGCAAAACAGGCTAGCGTAATAAGTTTCATTGCACCCACTTCAACAACAGATAAGCACCTCATTTTCATACAGTTTCCACTTGTTGCTAGGTAACCACACCATAACGAGACATCTCTCGGCATTATGCAGAATGCATCCTCTTCACCCAAATTTGATGTGCTCTGGGCATTAAATACTGTTATTTCAACCATACCTATCACTCAAACAGTTTAAGCTTTGGTTTCAATTGCAACATAGGTTTGGGGGATGGTTGCTTCTGAGGGGATTTTTTGATGTGCCGAGATTCTAAAAGATACACTACAATAACATCTTTCTCTCTTCCCCAAAGCAAACCCACTGCGTCATCCAATGAATTGATAGTCTGACACTTCACAGAGAAAGTAAACCCTCTCGAAAGACGTCCACACTCTGCCCTCTTAACAGTAGACAATGTCAATTAAAAACTTCCTTACTGCTTTATATGGCCATGAAGGGAACTTTGTAAGCAGGGGTCTGTGTGGAGTTGGGCCTCACCTGCGGGCTTCAGACAGAAACCCTTTAACTAGGCGCATCTAGGCCAAAGCGGGAACCCCATCTGTCAGCCAAACAAACCAGGTTTCTGCTGGAGAAAGGGAAAGCTCTGCGGGAACAGATGCAGCCCGACCTAAGATACTGAAGGACTCAGGCGACAAGGAAGCAGGAGGGCTACCTGCAGGAAAGGCAACAGACACTGACATTTTAAAAAGAAAATAAATCTTAGCAAGCGGCACAAGGCATCTACCAAACATGAGTTTTCTTTTGAGCTTCAGGAATATTTTATCCTACATGATTAGTGGATGCCAGAAAATGTTTTATCACCTCAACTTGTCAGTGGGGCTGAATGTCTCTCTCACATGTGATATAAAATTGAAGGAAACTAATCAATGGGGCTGAATGGTCTCTCTCACATAGGATATAAAATTGAAGGAAATAAATCACGCTCAGGAGTAGGACTCAGACAGGGAACCAGATTCCGACCCTCAGCCTCTTGTGGACCCAGAGCTTTGTTTCCTGTAATTTCAGTGCCACTCAAGGTACGGCTGCCCGATCTCTTTAGAGGTAGGGCGGGGCGGGAGTCAGCAGCTTCGCTCCCTACCTTAAGCCTTAGCTTACTGAGCAACCCTTCCCCTCTTATTTGCACCCTTGTGGTCTGAGAAGTAGGAGTTCAAAGGGTTTTGCTTCCAGGCCCGCCCTAGATACACCTGGTGCAGAGGCCTCTGGCCGAAGAAGCACCTGCACTCTGTCAGGCAGGGCAAGGTCTTCGTGGGGTCCGCTGCACCATGTTTGGTGTCATCCATGAAGCTCTTTCTTCACTCACCACCCGCTCCTTCCCTTTGCTCGCACCTCTGGGTCTCTCCACAGCTTAGATGGTTTGACCTATTTTAGTTCTTTTTAAAATCTGGATAATTTAAGTTAGAATGGCAGGGCTGGATCAGTACCATTCATGGATGAGGACAGACTAAGACGAAACAGGAAGAGAGATCTGATGGACAAGGCAAGAGCCGGGAAAACATTGCCTTGTTTCCCAAGGCACGTATTTTAACAAACTTCACTTAATCTATTCTAAAACTCCAGGAACGGTACGATTTGGGAGGGTGCAGGAACACGGGAAGGATTAATATATCCATCTTTCTTTCTGTTCCTTATGAGAACATCACTTGGTCCACTCTATTAACTTAAAACAAAAAATCACCTGGTTACTGACAGAAAGTTTAAAATGACCAGCAGCTAGACGTAGAAGATAAGAGAGAAAATGTTAAATGTGCATACTGTCTGGTGCAGCAATGCTATGTCTTGGTGTGTATTCTCAATGAACTCTTGCACATGTGCACGTGGAGACATGTACTAGAATCTTCATTGTAGTACAGTTTACAGTAGGAAAAGTCTGCAAACAACCCATATGCCTATCAGTAGGGGGATGGCTAAATAAACAGGCGTATGTGTGCTGTGGAATACGAGGTGGCACATAAATGGAACAAGCAAAACCTGCATACGTAACAACATGGCCAGGCTTCTAGGACACTGCTAGGGAAGAAAGCAAGCTGGAGAATGATGAGTACGGTTTTGATACCACATATGCTACCCCATAGTGTTTCCATGGATTTTATGTTTACATCTACATCAAGATAGATAGATAGATAGGCAGGCAGATAGATAAGTAGACAGACAGATGAAGAAGTATGGAAGAAAACAGAAGCTAGCTAAACTGAGACAATTGGGGAATCCATCAATGAGGACTTCAGCCTTTTCTAAAATATGGTGAAAGGGAAATATGTTCATGTATTTCTTCACCAACTAGAGATTAAAGAAAATGAAAATATATTTATAATAAACTGGAAGGTAATTAAAGGGGACAATGTCAAGCACTAAAGGAAATACGTCTGAGTCTTCTAAGTTCTATCGAAGGACTAGTACATGAACTTATTCTACCTCCTCTGAAAGTGTTAATTTTGAAAAGCGTTCCAAGACAAGCGTACAAATGTTCAGAAAAAGAATAGTTTTAGTGGATTGTCACTTTAAGTTTTAAATATCTAGACATTTATTTAAAATATCTAAATATTTATGGGTTCCTTTAGAAAAGAGCCAACTTTACCAATATAACTACCTTACTACCACATGGCAATACATCCATTAAATGGAAAATAATAATAAAATATAATTCTTATTAACACCTTCAGGATAATCGGCCATGGGAGAAAATATATAAATTGGACTCATTTATATAAAAGTGAACCCATTAAGAATGGCAAGAGTCCTTGCATCTGGTGAATTTTTTTGTGTTTGGAATTGTGCCTAGAAGTCATCAGATTTGTTGCTAGTGAACCCCCATCTGTCATAGCTTGTGTCTGAACTATATATAGCTCTTATTCCCCAAATCAATATGTTATGTGTTCGTGTAATCCAGTATCCAGTCTAGAAGTTTTGCAATTGTCTACAAGCTCAATTCTTATTTTCACAATTCCTTGCTTTGTTGTAATTCTTAATATACAACTGACAGAATGTAGATATCATTTTAAAGACTTCACTCACCAAAGCTTGGCTGTGGAGAAAAAAAAAAAAAAAGCTAGCATTGTGTGTGTATGTATGTGTGTATGTGTGTGTCCCCATGCATGCATGGAAACCAGAAAGGATAAAATTATAAAACACTATACTTCATTATAGTTAAGAGGTTCCAATCCTCAAAGGATTGGAACATGCCTTAGGAAAGATTGTTTTAGTAATATCTCATCTATGAGGCCACGTATCCGGCAAGCCCAGCTTTCCAGAGCATCAGAGGGAAGGTCAGAGCTCCACGGGGCAGCATTTAAGTCACTCAAATGTCACCGGCCTACGTAAGTGCTACGTAAGTCATGGACAACACTTAACTCTATTAACTGCAAGACGATGGGCTGTCACCATGTACTACATTAACATACTTTTCATACACATCTAGTAGTCTTAGTTATCTAGTTTTCCAGCCTACAACAAAATCAAAACAAAAAAAATCTGAAGGGAAAAGAAAAAGCTGAGGGCAAAAGAAGAGACAAGAAAAACTATTTTTAAAAATTACTGAGGGCTTCCCTGGTGGCGCAGTGGTTGAGAATCCGCCTGCCGATGCAGGAGACACGGGTTCGTGCCCTGGTCCGGGAAGATCCCACATGCCGCGGAGCAACTAAGCCCGTGAGCCATGGCCGCTGAGCCTGCGCGTCCGGAGCCTGTGCTCCGCAACGGGAGAGGCCACAACAGTGAGAGGCCCGCATACCGCAAAAAAAAGAAAAAAAAAATTACTGAGAACTCAGAAAAGCACAGCAATCTCTCTGAGTGTAAGACAAAACAACCAATCCATATGAATGGTCTCTAAGCAAAACATGTTAATTAGTATTCTCCAAGATCTCAGGTCATTTACACAAAATGGAATTCAATCTCCTATGTTTTTTAAAAGGAAGAGAATTGTGTATTTTATTTTGGTACAATTTTCATCGAACAACAGGCACTAAGTTTGTCTGGTGAGCTCTACTGAGTTGCCAGTGCCATGAGGTTACCAAAAAATAAAAACAAAAATAAAAATAAGGTGATTTTAGGTGGTACTAATAATAGTAGTGTCCAAAACAAAAATGTCCTTGAGGGCAAAGACTTAGTGTGGTTTGTTACCTACTTAATCCCCAGGCCGTGCCTGGAACTCAACACTTCCTGAGGGGATGAATGTATAAATGAGATGAATGAGAAGCTGAAGAAATGTATGAAATCAGCAGGTTGGAAAAAAACGGGCTCAGGGTTTCTCCAAACTCTACAAACTTACAGTTCAAATGAAATATAAAAAATTTTAATATTTCAGGGTCACCTTTGGAAAAACAACTTTCTGTTATTTAAGGAATACCATGAATAAAATGTTACAAGGAAAAGAAGGTAATGTGAAAAAAATTTAGAAAGAGGAGAGGAAAGAAAAAGTTGATGCCTTTAATCGCCTAGCTTCTTCATAAAACCCCAGAGCGCCTGCATTTTCTCTCTTCACTTCCTTATCGCCTCCAGCTAAACGGTGGACATGCATGGCACAGGTCCAGGATTCTACAGAGATCTCTAAGATTGGGTGTTGAGAGAGCCTGACAGCCTTTGTTTACTTTTTACCTCAAAACTTCATTTTCTACTTTGAAAGGCTTTCGTTCGTCCTCGTATGTGTTTCAAAAATAAATTCCATCAACATTAAATCACATCTTCTTGAATTATAAACCTATCAAGCAGAGGGAATTAGCCTTAAGCTGCCAACATCAAAGCAAAGGACTCCTGCCTTTGGTGAGAACCGCCCACCTGATTGATGGCTCTGTCCCTGCATTCAGAGTCATGCTAAGTAGAAAACAAAGAGGTTATCAAATTTCAGTAATTAATATGAGTAAACATGAGTTGAGCTAACAAAAGCAATTACCTGGAATTTTAGTGCTATTATCTCAACATTTCATGTTTTGCCTATTTCAATGGAAAGCAGAGATTAAAATGAATGCCTCAGGACCAGAGATTTGGTCATTTCATTCCAAAGTTACCATCCACCTGTGTAGCACAGTTGACAGCTAATTTAATACTCTCCTCCAGATAAAATAAATTACTCCAACTTCAGTTTATAAAGAATAAAAAGACTCCCTAGTATTTTCACTCATCTTTGACATGAGAAAAACTATTCAAATTTTCTGAATTAAAATCCGGCAGGGAAGGTGGGAAGGAGCTCGTGTTTGTTTCTGATGGGAGCTTTACATTTTGCTGACATTGCTGAAAATATTTTACTCAGATATTATCTTCTGGCTTGGGTCTGCGTCTTTTTGCACTTCTTTCTGGAGTCATAACTGAGCACTTCCACTGCCCTAATTATATTAAAAGGAGCAGGAGAGGTAAGAACTGCAATTTCCTTTCTTAAAGATACAAAAAAGTCTCAGAAAACTGGAAGACAGATTGACAACTACTATAAAAAAAATACACAAAGTTTAATCTTGGTGAAGTAAAATAAGACTTATTTCTGATTATTTAATGCATCAGTACAAAATGTCACTAAATGACCTCTGACTCTGTCGTCCTTGGACCATCGTTCTTCCTCACAGCCCATATCCAATCCATCATCAAGCTTGTAGATATGGCCCCTAAATATGGCTCAAGTTCACCCACTTCTCTCCTTGCCACCCACCACTACCCTAATACAAGCCACTGCCCGCTCCTGTCCAGACAGTAGCCTCCCAAACTGTGGGTACCTATCTGCATCCACTCACATCTCTCCACACTATAGTCAAAGTGATCTTTTCCAGAAAACGACTAAGATCATGTTACCTCCTCCTACCTGCTTAAAACCCCTCTAAGCCTTCCCAGGCCTCTTAGAATAAAGCCCCCAATCTTTCCCCACAGCCTACAGGGCCCTGAGCAATCTGGCTACTACCCGCCTCTCCACTTGCCTCTCTGTCCCAGCCCCTCTGACTCCAGGCACAACGGCCTTCTTTCAATTCCTTCAATGCACCTGGTTCCCTGTGAAAAGCTCTTCTATCCCTTCATAGCCTGGTTAACTCACACCGGCCCTTCTTCAGACCACAGTTCAATCATCACTCCTCCATGATGCCCACTCTGGCCATCTAGACCAGATCAAGTTCTCTTAGTTTACGATTTCATTGCACCACAGGTTTCTCCTCCAAGACACTTGGACCACTTAATTGTACATTTGTGTGATGTCTGCTTAATAAATAATTATATTAAAAATATTTAATAATTGCTCCTTGACCGCAAGGAGCATTAGGGCAGAGGCCAAGTCTGCTTTTGCTTACCACTGGCCTCTTCCACCCAGCACCCTAGCACATACTCATTAAACAAAAACAAATGAACTCTTGCATGCGTTGCAACTGTCCATTTGGGATCTGCCTTCCTTAATGGGCTGTTAAGGTCAGAGATTCTGCCTTTTTCCCTCTTTGCATCCTCAGCATCTAGCCTAGAGCTTGGCCCATGGTAGACTGTTGATCAATAAGTGCTTAATGAATGCCTGGGGAGAGTAAACAAATGTTTTGAAAATATAAAAGCAGTAGCTCTGACTACCTCTTGGAATGATTAAGAATCCCAATATTTGTATTGCTCAGGAGAATCAATTATCCAAACTTCCTGCAACGCTGTTCTATGAGAAGAGATTTGTGGAAATGAATAAGGTGGCTCTGACAGCCTGAGGGTCTGACACATCCACCCACTTAAAACTGCTCCCTTTAGACGCAGACAACATGCCCAGCTCACACATGACAAACAAAAATCTGTCCACACACATTTTTATTTAAACAGGAGTCTATCTGTGCAGAAGGAGAAAGAAATTAACTTCTGTGCACTTCTGAGAGTTTGATTTCCTACCCTAGATTTGCACAGCACATTTAGATGATCAAGGCCTAGCTTCCTAGTTAAAACCAAGTGAACAAAAAGAATACTAGTATTTAAACAACATTGCAAGTCACGGCATGTTCAAGGTCCAATTTGTCAAGTTCAAGGTCCCTTTAAGAGCTTTTGTAAGTCCAATAACGGTATCCAAATAATACCCCCAGATGCACAGTCCCCAAACCATTACAACGCCATGAGACTTAATGTGTTGACTGTTGTACGGTGCCTTTTCTTCTGCAAAGCCATGTAGATAATATTTCAACAATAACCACACATTTCTCCCTGCGGTATAGACACATACAAAATGCATTAGGAAAAATGCCAATAACTGAAACGCTTTCTCCGTAGCTCTATTCAACTGAGTGTCTCCCAGGTGCCACAGAAGTGCAAAGCTTTCTGAATCTGGTTCCAAAGGGAGCTCAAAGTCAATAAGCCTCCTCAGCTATCATCTAGCATGACTAAATCACTCCAAGGGCAAACCTTTCTGAGTTATGCGACCATTTCTTTTGCAGAGTTTTACCGAAAATGGCATGCCATAAACCAATTTAATTCAAGGTAACCCACACTGCTGGGTGAAGAAGAGCCCCAGAAACGAACAGGAGGAAGAAAATGCAAACGGTTCAAGTTACACAGGATCTTCAATCACACAGAGAAATGAGCATAAATTAATAAACCAGTAAAGTTCCCAGGACCTATCAGGGATCATTCCAAATAGAAACCTCCTTTTCCATTATTAGAATAAACCTGTCTCTACGGTGGGGTTTTGCCTTTCAAAGAGGTACAGCCAAGGAGACTCTCTGCTGATGAAAATCACGCCGGGCAACCATGTCGGTTGGTTCAATGATGCTCAGGGGACATTCTGGGATTCCTTTTTTGTTGTTCTCGTGCAAGCTGTGGACAGGAAGACGAGCGAATTCTCCACTCGGAAAATATTCCATTATTTTAATAGGATTACATCTTAGATTGACAATGTTTAAAATAGCCCCCGGAATTTATTAGCCTGCCAGCACTTCAAGTAAGTAACTTTAATGCTAAGATCTTTTAAGTTTAAGTAAATGACTGGCAATGAGCCAAAAAAATTTCCTCTAGCTTTCTAAAACACAACATTCTGGCCATCAGATGGGAATTCATGAACTCAGGAGTAAGGACCTTCACACTGGGTTCTCCGTGTCTATGATTTGCCACATTTTTAAATACATGAGTTTCTCTGAACTTTTATTTGTTTATGACTCCTCTTTGGTGTCCAAAAGCATATTCTGGCTTGACAAGATATAGGCTGACTACAAGGTTCAACTGAATCTCTGACAAAGGTAGCGAATTCTTTAGTCCCTAAGGTCTTATTATAACTTCCCTCATCACCCCTCCCTCCCTTCTCTTTTAAAACAGACACATTGGGCTTCCCTGGTGGCGCAGTGGTTGGGAGTCCGCCTGCCGATGCAGGGGACGCGGGTTCGTGCCCCGGTCCGGGAGGATCCCACGTGCCGCGGAGCGGCTGGGCCCGTGAGCCATGGCCGCTGAGCCTGCGCGTCTGGAGCCTGTGCTCTGCAAAGGGAGAGGCCACAACAGTGAGAGGCCCGCGTACCGCAAAAAAAAATAAAAATAAAACAGACACATTGATAATAAGTACCCAGGACCTACCATATGCAAGGCCTCCAGCTTTAGTGCTCTGAATCAGCCAAGTGATTTTCATTTCCTACGCCGACTACCCACCTGGCCTCAGCTAGGTTAGAATCCAGGCTCTGCCCTTTACTATTTTATCTTCAAGTTTCTGAACTCTGCAAGCCTGGCTTCTTCATCTGTACAACGGGGTGAAAACCGCTCTCCCCTCAGGCAAATTTTGTGAGGATTAAGTGAGGTTATCTGTCTGCAGCGCTAACACGCTGTTGGTGGGAGGCAAGGACCTGGTCACTCTTGCTGGTTTTCACCCCTCCCTTCCTGCTCTGCAAGCCACCGAATTCCTACCCAGCCCCAATTCAAATGGAATGAACTACACTCTTTACAAGAGATTTTCAGAAAAGTTGAGTTCTGATTAGAGTATCAGTTCTCTGAGGATTATCATGAATGTTTCACTTTCTTACACAGTTGCTACCACATTTCATTATAACATGGTAAAGCTTCAGGTTAGCTAATAACATGGGTTGGGAAACACGAACAGTAGAGGGTCTGGAGCAGGGGTTGGCAAACTACCACCTGTAGGCCAAACCCAGCCAGAGAGCTAAGAGTGACTTTTACATCATTAAATGGTTGACAAAAGTCAAAAGAAGAAGAATATTTCATGACACATGAAATTCAGATTTCCAGTATGCGTAATAGAGTTTTATGGGAACACAGCCACACTCATATGCATTTCCTATGGCTGTTTTCACATTACAACAGCAGAGTGGACTCAGTGTGACAGAAACCTATGGACCAAAAGGCCTCAAATATTTACAGAAAAAGTTTTCCAATTCCTGACATAGACCAATATTTTCTGGTTTCGAAAAAGCTTAGTACATGATGGTGAACATTTAAGAAACCTACAAAACCGTCTGGCAAACCATACATGGTACTACTTGAACATCTCTACAAAAGACGCTAGGCAACAGGGTTTTTAGGCTAATATATATCATGGTGATGGGGGCTCTGAACTTGAAAAAGGTAACTATCCTCTGCTCTTCATCTTATTCACTGACCCACTCAGCCCAATAAAATAAATTAGGAAAAAAATTTATTTATATACTGTATATGTATACATATACATATATACATCTTAAATATATATACATTCCTCACATAAAGCAATGCTTACCTAATGATACAAATGAACTTATTTATAAAACAGAAACAAAAACAAAAAACAAAAAAACCAGAAAGACTCACAGACATAGAAAACAAATTTATGGTTACCAGAGGGGAAGGATGGGAGAGGGATAAATTAGGAGTTTGGGATTAACAGATACACACCACTATACATAAAATAAACAACAAGGTCCTCCTGTAGAGCACAGGGAACTACACTCACTATCTTGTAATAACCTATTACAATGGAAAAGAATCTGAAAAAGTATATATGTGTATATATATATATAAAGCTGAATCACTTTGCTATATACTTGAAACTAACACAATATTGTAAATCAACTAGACTTCAATTAAAAAAAAAAAAGAAATGCTTACTTTATGTCCATCATATGACACACAGGGTCAAGATGGTCACATGTTTTTCTTCTTTTTTTTCTAATTCTGAAATCTTTTATATCTTTTAATTTGGGTAAATATTGTTAGAGCTTTTTCCAAAAGTATTCCTGAAAACATGTCACCCACCTGCGTGTACTTTCTGCTTTGCTCTCAGATAATAATTGTACTCTCAAATTCAACCCCTACCTATTTACTGAATTTTATTTGGGGCAGGGGGACCCACCTGGTACTCTCTTCTCGACTCTGCTCTATGTCTCAAGTTCCTTTGTTATGTACTTTTGACTCTTTGGGAGTTAAATACAGCTGAGGTAACAGCAAGGACAGTAAGTGTAATGGGTGAGCTCTGGCCCACGAGTCCAAGCCTTGACCTTAACTCTCAGTGGACCATTTAGCTTTTCTGTCCCATGATTGGTAATTTATGCACTTAGTTTTCAGACGAACCAACCAGGAGAGTGAGGATGAATGAAAGCAAACCCACCCACCCCTGCACCCCAGTAGAATGAGCGCAGTGCCTCATGTATGATGAGTTGCTTATAAGTTTCTGAAACAGAGGGACTGACTAATCATGCAGTCCCCTCTGTTTCTAACACAGAGCCTGGAATGCAGTAACAGTGCACTTAATTTTTGCTTTAAAAAGGCCCTCTTTCAGTGGTCGGTCAATAAACTGAAGAGTTACTATAAAAGAGGTACCCGAGTCTGATTTGAACTTTGTCCTCTTTACTCCCAGCAGCTTCAATGCTCTGAATAGCACTGACAATAAAGATATGAAAGAACAACAGAATGAGAGTAATCCTTCTTGTGAGTAAAATGTCTGTTGGAGAAATCTGCAGGGCAGCACCAAGGATTATATATACTAATACACAACAAAATCTGGCAGAGTATTAAGTTCTAAGAGGACTTACATCCTTGGATGGAATGTTTCTTCCCACTTGGAGATATTTCTACTCCAAAGAGATATGGTAATGGTAAGAAACGCAAGACTTGCCCAAAGGTAGAATGGAAAATTCTATCATTATTGAAGACATAAATTCTGAGCTTGTTCAATCCTTTCATGGTCTGAAAAAGAAAGCCTTTCCCTTTTTCCTTTTCCTGTTTTGGGGACAAGGGGAGGAAGAAGGCTAGGCCCAGACAGACAAGACACAAGGACAAGACCAAATAGACTTAAGAAACTAACACCATCTTAAATTACACCGCCAAGCCGCATCTGCCCAAATCTGCCAGTTGCTGCCACCAGATTTATTCTGAATATTTCTATAAAAACAAATCAGCACAAGAAGTGTTCATGCCTACAGAATGCTGTCCTAATCCTACCCAAAAGGTGGTGGATAGTCAGCAGTTTCACAAAAGACAGAAGCAGAACAGAGAAACAGGAATGTACCAAAGCAAGAAGCAAGTCAATATCCCTGAAGTGCCCTTTCATCAGAAAATGTTTAACTCCCAAATCCTAATCAGACCAAAATTACAACTTCAAAGTTGGATGACAGAGGAACTAAACAAAGAACACACTTCTTGCTGGCTGGCTTTCCTTCAGAACCACTTTCCTACTGCAGTTTTTATCTAGTGCCATGAAAATGATACCTGTCACCAGAAGTTACAGTGTAGACATCACCTAACTCATTATCAGGGCGGAGAAAAAGGGAGAGTTTGGGGAGGTTTTTTCTACTCTCAATCAAAAGAAGTAGGTACTAGAGAAAGGAAAACAAAAACAGGAGGATCTCTGCTAACAATGCCTAGCTTTAAGGCTCCACATGAAAGAAAACAGAACTAGGGGAGTATTGTGAAATGCCTGATTGCTGAGTGCACGTATTTTAGCATACTAGTTGTCATGGCAAGTCAGTGGGATTTGAGAGCATATTTCTGTTTTGACATCTGGCCCGTAACAAAATTACTATTGATCTGTTGTGAGCTTCCAGCAAAACAGTATAACCTAGTCTCAGAACAAAGAATCATTCACTAAATAACAGGCAATCAATGATGATTGTATTTGCACCCTCGGTCCAAAAATCACATCTTTGCTGGTGTTCTGCTTGGTCCATTTGGGGATGAACTTCCTATTCCTGAATCGAGGTGTCCAGATCTTTTTTTAAAGTGAATTTTACCAGTACGGGATTAATTCTGTCTTTCAGTAGCCTGGTGGCAGCAGCAGTATAATGCTGACATCTACCTTGAGCACACACTTTGGTTTGCTGCTGATTCTGGAAACTGACAGGACAAGCATTATTTTCCAGGAGATGTTCTACAGGCAGTGGAAGGAAAATGATGAAACAAATCAGACAGAACTGTTCATGGAGGTTTGGAAGGGGTAAAAAAATAAAAGAAGAAGAAGAAAGGAGAACCATCAGCCTTATGTCTAATTTACTAAAAAAATTTATAGGTATGTGCCACTCACAAATGATGCAGCTTTCATTAAAATGATCATTTATGATTTTTAGTGGGCTTAATTTTTCAATGATACTAATAAACTATTAGAGAACCTTGACATAATATTGTTTGTTCCAAAGAACGGGGTTCCTTTTGTAGCATGGTTTAGCTGGATATTGACTATTGATTGTCCAGACGGGTAAATATCTCCCTTGTTTCAGGCCTTGGCCATATGTACCCCCAAATATATCACTGCCAGCTTTTCAGAACAAAGCTGTATTAACCAAGAAACTATCTGATGGTATTTTTTGCCTGCATCAGTTAAAGAAAGACAAACATATAGATCAAGTGCATCTGTGCTCTAGACTGCATTGATTTGTTGCATGTGTGGTTAAATCTTGTCAAGCAGTATTAAAGGTGACACATTATCAACAGAGCACCCACTCTGAGAGTGGCTCAGTGAGTCATCAGTGGGGCTTCTACCTGCCATGCAAAGCAGTTACAAAACTTATTCCAAATCAAAGGACTTCTCAAACATGAAGTCTATTAAGCCCCCAGCACTACTTCAGCACGGGGCTCTCGTGAAATGATTTTATAAGGAAAGGCTAACCATTAACCTCCCAAAGAAAAAACTGGCCAAAATGTAAAGGAATGGGGTGGAGGGAAAGATAATATTATGGGCACAAGGAAGACCATATCCCCAAAGATTTGGTGCCATGGCATCTTAAAAAGAGCCTAGATAGGTACCCATCTTGGATGATTTAGGTGACTTGACTGCAGGGAAGAGGTAGACCAGATAGCTGCTCTCTTCTAGAAGCCACTCATGACTTCAAATATGTTTGCTTTCTAGTTTTTCCATACTACCCTTGTTGGCCTGTGGATCACTGACTGATGTGGACTTAATACACTGAAGCAGTACACATTTCTATTCGTGGCCTCAAAGGATGTGTTCTGTTGACAGACAGCAGCTTAAGAGAACCAATTCTTTAATTAATGTTTTGCAGAGATGTCCACATGCTGACCTCAGCAATATTAAAGGCATACAATTATTATGCAAAGTCATGAATGTATACTCGTTTCAGAGTTATCTATGGGAAATTGTCAGATCAACTCTAGAGACAAAGCACAGCTAAGTGGTGTTTTGAGAGAGGGAAACCATCACACTCCAGTAGAACAGAAGGTCTTTTCATAATATCTGCACGGAGAGCATGAACAATTGCTCACTTTTTTCTAGTTTATTTTTTCCCATCAAAACACTGGAGTTGGGTTCAGAATTTCTAAACTGAATCAAATTTTTAATAAATTCTGTTATGCTCATAATAACAATTTATTTTATGTTCGTAAATTTTTAAAAATCTGTTCCCTATATTAGCAGCTCTACAAGTGGCAGAAACCAGAAAGTATAGCAAACATTTATCCTGGATTTGCCAAGACAGGTCTGATTTCAAATATTCTACTCCTTTGTACTCATAAATCACCGAAATGTCCAAACTATATTTGCAACATTTCCACACCTATTTGGTCTTGGGGAAAAAAATTATTTGGCTTAATCTTTATTTCCCATAATCTTTTGTGGGATTTTGGTTCAGAATATATCATCACTGTATGAATATGTATCAATATGCTAACCAGCAAACATTTCATCTCCTGACAGAGGTTTTCCCTATACTTACCATACATAATATGCTATAATTGTTTCACTGTCTGTATTCTCACTAGACCCTAAGCTCTTGGAGGGCAGGGATTCTGTCTTGTTAACCAATATTTCCCAATATCCAGCATGGTGCCTGGTAAACGATGGGCGCACAGTAAATACTTGCTAAATTCTTGAGTGAAAAATAAATCAAATATAAAGAAAGAAATTATGCACTCCACCCAGGAAAATCTCAAAGTAATTAACTAAATGCAATAGGGTGCTTTACTACCCCAGAGCCTTGAATTGTTCCCCGTCATATGCAAGTATCCGTGTATTAACTAACTCCATGCAGACAGCAAAGGTGAATTTGGGGGAAACACCATTTATTCCACGGAGTGAGTCGCTAGGTTCAATGCGACCAGGAGGCCACCATTTGAAAAATGATTGAATTGACTCTGCTTCTTGAAGTTTTCGTTTGGAGCTTCTGAAAACACTGTGGATACTCAGTGGCCCTCTGGCTTTCATTCTTCAAGGACAATAACCTAAGTTTAGTTCAAGATTTTAGCAATCACTTTTAGAAATATGGAATAGAAATATGTCTTTTTTTTTACTGGAAAAAAAAAAAAGTAAAACAAATGACTAGGCCCCGAGAGAGTGAAGTCCTTGCCTTCTCAGGCCTGTCCCTGTAGGTGTAGATATCATGGTCTTGCTGGCTGAGGGCCTCTCCCCTTACATGAAAAGAGGGGGATATGCACCACAAGGGGTGGAACTCAACAATGAAGAGGATGCCTTGAATGTCTAAGCCCTCAAATATGCCACAAAAATGGATAAAGCTTACAGAGATACTGAATATGCCATAAGACAAAAACAAGATTGAAAGAAAACTAGAATACTCTTTGATTTCTACCAAGACATTGAGTAATAATTATAACTCCTACACAGAACTGTAAAAACACTGGAAAAAAGATTAGGCTCACTGCTTGGAAATAACAGGTGAGTTTTTCTCATGACATGAAAGACTCGGTAAGGGATTTCTTCGAGTGAGAAAATTGCTCATGGCGCTAGGCAATTTGTGAAAATGATCAAACTTTATAGAAAGTGAGCAAAATACTGACCCTCACGCACACCAACCACCTGGATACTGCAGGTTAATATTTTCAGAAAACAATATGGACTCTGAAATCAATGAAAAGCTGTTCCGGGGCCCCTTCAGCACCCCTCTTGTTATTTTACAATCCCCAGTATTATGTAAAACCCTAGATCAGGCAACTCTGACAGTCCTAAGAGTTTCGGTTGATCTTAAGTTCAATGAGCAACATGTAATCAGGTGTCTTAAAAGCTGCACCTATAGGAAAAAATAAGAAAAGTGATAGTTACTTCCACTTTAAGCTGATAGGAACAATACACATTCCGTAACATAAATTACTAAGACCTGGGCACTGCAGTAGGAACCCCAAATTCTATGAAGCACTGAGATCTGATCCCGGCCTTCACAGAAGTCAGTCCAGCATGGAGCCTGATGAACAAATAGGAAAGTATAATAAAGTATACAGAAAGTACAGGCAGATAAAAGGCATGTGCTAAGTGGGAAGGGAGGCCTGTGAGGCAGGCTGAAGGGGAGAGGGGAGGTGGGCACAACACAATGAGATCATCTAACTCTACCTGGGGATTAGGGGATGGAGAAACAATGACAGGAATAGATGTACAGAGGAACTGGCTTCTGAATTGAATGACTTAATGATTAGGATGACAAGGAAGGTTGTGGGCACAGCATATGACAAAGGCATAGAGATGTTAAAACAGCTGATATCTACACAATGGAATATTACTCAGCCATAAAAAAGAATGAAATAATGCCATTTGCAGCTACATGGATGGACCTAGAGATTATCATACTAAGTGAAGGCAGTCAGACAGAGAGAGACAAATATCGTATGATATCGCTTATATGTTGAATCAAAATTTGACACAAATGAACTTACCTACGAAACAGAAACAGACTCACAGACAAAGAGAGCACACTTGTGGTTGCCAATGGGGAGGGCGGGCGGGGGAGAGTTGGATTGGGAGTTTGGATTAGCAGATGCAAACTATTATATATAGAATGGACAAACAACAAGGTCCTACCGTATAGCACAGGGAACTATATTCAGTATCCTGTAATAAACCATGATGGAAAAGAATATGAAAAAGAGTATATATATATGTATATATAGAGAGATCTGAATCACTTTGCTGTACCACAGAAACTAACACAACACTGCAAATCAGCTATACTTCAATTAAAAAAAAAAGAAAATCTCAAAACAAAAGAAAAATCTGATATGTAAGGAAACAAAACAAGAATGTGCACAGTCAAGGATGTCACACTAAATGGACAGTGACTAGCAAGGATTAGACTCTGGGATGCAAGGCAAGGGACCGATGAGTGGCTGTTACAGAGAATAATTAATATCATCATAATATATGTAAGACCATTCTAGTATGACTATCTAAACATGAAAAGGCCCACTTCTAAGCTTTCTGCTGAGGTCTCTTCCGACTCTGCAATCCTGTGACTCACCAATTCCAAATCCCCACACCCCCAAAAAAAGCCACAAGAAAAGTCCTCATTTATAACACAAGAAAATAGACAGAATATAACCATCTCTCCATCAGTGCAGGTACATTAACTAAATCCAAAATTTCTTCCTCCCATCAGAAGACCTAATGTAGCCTTAAAAATAGACACCTACCACAAGCGATGATTTACGACAGATCAGCAATCATGTATATTTATTTCACTGAATTCACTCCTCCTGTAAGTATGAAAAAGGAACTAGGAAAAACATTCCCCAACTGCTAAGGTTTTTTTGCTCTTTGCAAAGCTAATATTAGGATATTCATATGCCCAGTAAACAGCTTGTCTAAAAGAAACTTCAAACTATAGCAACTCTTACAAAAGGCTATTTGTGGCTTCAGAAGCAGAAGTCTACAGGCATTAATAAGGATAAGTGCAGCTATTTAGCCCAGAACCCCTGAGGACAAGATAGATGATCTAACACCTTTTACTTAACAAGTTTCCACGCCAAAAGAGTCCTCTCATCAGCATGTTTATAAGCTTACTCGCATATTCTAATGTAACAGTAGCAGATGACAGATTTATAAGTAGATACAAGAGGGTATCATTTCTCCTCCAAGCATATGCCAAGGCATACATCTGAAGAAAATGCTGCAGATTGTTCACAATACACTCCAGGACCTCTTTTGTTGAAAACTAAGTTTAACTATTCTGATGCTAACATCAAGTAGATACAAACATTCTCCAGCTCTGAGCCAAAGGCCCCCATGATTTACTAATTAGGTGAATGAACCAAGGAAAAAACCAAAAGAACAGTGTAGATAGACGCAGCTAATAGGCCTCATCCATTAACCAGCTTCTCCAAAAGCCAAACCACCTGGTTTTCTAACCATCACTCCTACCACCACTTTATACATTAATTATGCATCAAAAATAATCATTGGTATTTTTGATAATACATGTAGTGGCAGATTGTACAATCTGAGCTCAAAGCCCCACAACAGTGTAATTTGGAGTTTTTTCCAAACCTCTTTTGGTTTGGAAGCCAGAAGTCAATGGTTCCAATCCCAGCAATGCCTCACTCCGAAGTTTTCTTTTTCTTTCTTTTTTTTTTAATTGAAGTATAGTTGAAATACAATGTGCGTTAATTACTGCTGTACAGCAAAGTGAGTCAGTTATACATATATATATATATATATATATATATATACACACACATTCTTATTCATATTCTTTTCCTTTATGGTTTATCACAGGCTACTGAATATAGTTTCTTGTGTTATACAGTAGGACCTCGTTGTTTATCCATTCTACATATACCAGTTTGCATCTGCTAATTCCAAACTCCCAATCCATTCCTCCCTCCTCCCCCTTGGCAACCTCCAGTCTATTCTCTATGTCCCTGTTTCTGTTTCTGTTTCATAGATAGGTTCATTTGTGTCATATTTTCTTTTCACATATATGTGATATCATCAGAGTTCTTAATATCTGGCAAGTCATTAGTAACCTTTGCTCTCAATTTCTCTCACCTATAAAATCCAAAGACGACCTGCCACGTGCAAAAATTTTCTAGATGGAATAAAAATGATTAAACACATGGTTATGAAGGATTTTAGTGTCCTCAGAAGATGCTGGATCTCAATATTGTTGAAGAATTTTTAATTATAAATATCCCCCCAGGGAAAAAAGAAAGCATTGAATCAGTCTTCCAAAAAATAGTTTTTGCATATCTAGTATATACCAGGCATTCAGCTGTATTGGTGGATGCAAAGATAAAACAGCCAAATTGTAAGGTGCCCATAGTCCCTATATTTCAGACTACTGGAGAACATGAAATCAGATGTAATATTATAACATGACATATGAAGTGCTACAATAGAACAAAGGACAAAACGCTACAGGAGCAAAGAAGGGAGAACCCGTGTTTTTCAGTATCTTGTAAAAGTAGGAGACAAGAGATGGTTGGTTGGGTTTTATATATGTATTGTATTTCCAATAAATCATATTCTGAAATCCAAATGAACACAGTCTGTAGCCAACATTAGGACCATTAACATAACTCTAGTTGGAATTTTAAAAAAACACCGCTCCATGCAATTCTAGTAATCGAAGAACATAAAAGATGAAAATAGCTGCCAGCCAAAAATAAGAACTAAATTCCAACCAACACTTAGTGATAAAGAGAAAACTCATTTGGAAAAATGCATTCCAGAAGAAATCAGTAAAGAGTTAATAAAGCCTTCTACAAACTTAAGAGAAAAATATCTCTATAAAAACGTACATGTAATATGGCTACAGATCATTGGTTAGCTGCCAGAAAAATGATGGAATATGGTATAGTTTACTTATTTCTTTTTAATGGCTCCAACATTCCACCTGAAAAATTGGTCCCGGAGCTGTATAATTGGGGATAAAAATTAAATGACAGTTTCTATTTGTCATGATGAAAGCTGATCACTTGTGTTTTTTCTTTTATCCACGCTGACTAAAGTGGTTCCTGAAGTCTACCAAGCCAATCTTTTTCCTAACAGTGAAAATCATGCTGTTACTAGAATAAGGGAGAAATGGAATAAGCTGTTGGCATCTGAACACACACTTCATTCAGGTTCCCGAGCTCTCGGGTCTCTATCTCCAAATTGTCAAGAGGCAGGGGCCAGATGATAATTTTTGGGGTCCCATTAACATATTCTCAATGGAGAATAAGCCATTGGTCCCATTTTCTTATTTATCAATATTGTGGAATTAAATTACTAATATTTCACATTATCAGTAGAAAATCAAATCCTCTTCATCTTTCTCATATTTAAAAGACTACTCACATAGCAAAGAGAACCTCAGTAAGCAAATTAGGACACTAGAGAGAGAAACTAACCCTAGATCCCGTGTAGGGAGGATGGACATCCATAGAGCTTGAGGTTGTTATGGCTGTCGTCCTGTTTTTGGGGACAGGGGTGCAGAGGGGAGAGGTGAGGCAGGCACGAAGACACATAATGACTGCCAGAGACCCTGGTATCAAAGACAGTTCTAGTATTAAAACATAAAAGTTACACGTGTTTGGCTTTTGCTCATCCTGATCTCAGAAGTTATTTGGAAAGGGGAAGGTAATCCCCCATAAATATATTTAAAGGCTTAAAAACAAATCTACGTCAAGCTGCTTTGAAGTTTACACCTTCCCTTTCCTTCTAGACTTGAGCTGATTTGAGTTTGATTGGATTTTCATCAGTGACGTCTGATGAAGTGTTTCAAAACTAGAGTTGAACCAAGTAATTCGGTATTGGAGTGAAGAGCTGCGGCTCTGGAGCCAGACTGCTGCTTCCGCCTCTGGCCAGCTGCGTGACCTGAGGCAAGTTATTTAACCTGTGGGTGCCTCCGTTTTTCCGTCTAGACGATGGAGATTTTAAGGGGGTTATAAGTATTAAAGGATGAGTATGTGTAAACTGCCTGGAATAATGACTAGCACGTAGTCAATCCTTAACAACGTTACTACTATTACTACTATGCCGTGTAAGAGTGGTTTAAAAAAATCATGTAGTCAGACAGAAAATTACTGACAAGAAATTTAATAAAATTATAAGGATATACTGCTTTACAACAGGAGAATATGGGCAATAAAGCTTATAAAATAGATAAACTCCAGGGTGATTATTCATACGAAAAGTGTTTACTTTATAAAGAGACTCAGCTTGGAAAGGACTCCCCTAGTGGATGTAAGCATTTCAGTTCAAAATGATGTTACTGAGTGCCTGTTAGATATCAAAAACTAACTACAGTCAATTCAAGGGTGACCAAGATGGGGACCTGGCTTTAAGGAGCTTACAATTTTACAGTAATAATAGTATCTATCACTTACAGACGCCTACTATGCGCCAGTAGCTATATAAAGTGCTTTACATGTATGATTTCTCTGACTCCACATGAATACAATGGGACAGACATTGTTGTGGGCATTACACAAAACAAAAGGCTAGGACACAGAAAGAGAAATTACTGGCCAAGGTCTCATAACAACAAAGTTTTAGTGCTAAGATTTCAACCCTTGTGGATCTGACTTCAAAGCCCCATTCTCATCGGTACATCATACTGTTTTCCACTTATTCATCGGCTACTTGCCAGGGACGGGATCAGGCAACCGAAAGCTCACGTGTTTGGAACTGCTGCCAAAAGATGTTAAACTACAAATAGGCACCGAGTGTTTCTAAGATAAGAGGAGCTTTAGAAAAGGCCATCCCCCTTTACAGACTAAGGAACTAAGCCCCAGAGGGGTTAAGTAATTCACGTAAATTCAAAAGATAAAGTAGTTCTAAAAATTATAGTATAAATCAGTATGAAAACGACACTTCTTTTTAGAAAAATCTGATGTATAAATAAATCTATTATCCCAAATGAGGTGAAGCTAAGAAGCCTAATAGGACCACAAAGGTTCCAAAAGAACAGGGTTGCAAATTCAGTCTCAACCAGGAAACAAACAAGGGCAGGGTGTCCTGGAAAGGCAGTCTTGGGGAGAGAGGCTGGGGTAAGAAAACGTAACATTTCAAATAAAAAGCCAAGAGTCATCCTCATCATCTGTCCCTGCTCTCCAGAGAGCCCACAATGAGACCCCTGGGAGCTGTCAAATGGCCAAACAGGTACGGAGCCTGAAGTCGACTAAGATATGGTTAAAAAGAAGCTTCAGGACTCCACTGAAATAGGCACAACCGATCCCTTTCAAACTTAAAATCTCATCAACTCTGGTAAAAACAGAACAGGTGGTTGGCCACATAGTCCCCCTTGTCCGTAGGACCAGTGGGAAGTGAACTATATGATGAACTGAACAGTGATCTCTGGTCTATTATCTAGATAAGGGTATTTGGTGCCATTATCAGGTTCTAGACTGGACTGTAAACATCTCTATTTCAAAGAGGCCAGTGGAAAGTACACGGGCCTTAAAAGTTACAAACCTGAGTTTGAAATAAATGGCTCTGCCATTTATTAGCCATATGGCCCTGAAAAGGTCATTTCATCTCCTGTTGAAAAGGTATAAACAATAGCCAGTCCTACTCTCCTTAGGATTAAATAAGAAGCGTAGATTTCCTTGCTGGGTATTGGTTTATTGCCTCTTGACCTCAAATTCACCCTTTTTGCCTGCTCTGAGGAAATGGATTTGAGCCCTTTTAATGTTTTCCCTTTACCCACGGGCACAATGTTAATAAGCTTTGTCAGTAGAGGGTGCTGGAGCGACACTGTAGAAGGAATAAGGCTTCTCCAGTATGCAGCTCCTGAGGTGCTCCAATTCCCCAGGTCCTACAGAGCAGGGCGACCAAGAACATCCAGAGGCTCGTAGCTTCCCCAGCACCCTCCTCAGGCAGTTCTCTATCAACGTGCCTCCAAAGAGACACCATCTCATGAAGTTTTCCCCAGCATCCTAGAGGGTGGATTTCCAGCAAGTTCCAGAGCACCACAGGAACTTCCCTGACACAGTGAGTCACTGGGCCCACGGCAATACACTCTGCATCTCAGCCTGGGGTAGGACGAAGGGGGCTCTTCCTAGGGTTCTCTATCTCAGCCTCAGTGTTGTGGCTGCTGGTTGTATCTGCTAATCCTACACTCTTCAGAATTCTCTTTGAATCTCACTAGCAAATCCCTTGTTATCCGAATCCCCTGTTAGAGTGAATGAGTCTATATTGAACATTCCCTCTTCAAATTACTGTGTGCTTTCTCTCTCTTAATTGGACCCAGATTAATACAGTTTCCTAGACCAGTGCCTGATTTATAGTTAATGTTCAATAAACAGCACATATAACAACCATAAATGATTGAGTTCCTCTCATCCCTATCCTTTTCTTTTTTTTTTTTTTTTCTGCAGTACGCGGGCCTCTCCCGTTGCGGAGCACAGGCTCCGGACGCGCAGGCTCAGCGCCCATGGCTCACGGGCCCAGCCGCTCCGCGGCACGTGGGATCTTCCCGGACCGGGGCACGAACCCGCGTCCCCTGCATCGGCAGGAGGACTCTCAACCACTGCGCCACCAGGGAAGCCCTCATCCCTATTCTTCCCCTTCTTCATTCTACTTTGACCAGAACATGAACCTATTTCTACTACAAAAACCCCTCCATGATGTAAGTGGAGCAATGAGTTAATAAGAACGCCCAAACTGTTTCTGCCAAATATATGAATCGAATAAAAAAGAAGGCTGCCTCACAACTAACAGTCCCCTTATTCAGCATGTAGCTTAGAAAATTCTTTCTGCAACTTCCTTGGCTGACCTAAATGCGACAAAATGTGAAAATGCCTTCTTCTTCTTGCCAAGGATACTCCCAAAATGATCTAAAGAACCAAATTCACTAGTATTTTTAAAAATTTAAGGAGCAGCCATTTTATTTACTCTTGTCTCAACTCATGTTAATAAATTACAATATTTTGAAAACTCATAGAAAATATAGAACATTACCTATCCCAGAATAAGAGATGAATTTGTGTTAGGAGATGAGGATGAGAGCACCACTCCCAGGGAAATCAAGACACAGAGTGGGTTTAGCAGCAATATTACAAAGTCACCATGTATTTCCTCATCTTGCAAATGTACCAGCTTGGGTACATTCTTGGGTAAAGGAGTGTAAAAATACATTATTCAAGATGTCATGTATTGTTGGCACACACTGTGAAATGAAATTACTGTAAAAATATAGAAGATCTCAAATGTATTAAGTTTCTGTCTTCAAATTCTTTATTTCTAATCCTCAGAATTACTCTTCCTCGGAAAGGAAAGCTATCTCGCCTTCGACACAATCCCATGTCATCTGTATTTTTACTTGTGTCTAAAAGTCTCACCTAATTATCAATTTAACAAGGAGCAGAGACCAAGGGGGGAAAAAATCTCATCATCTTTTAGGCAGGCACCTTGTCCGATTTCAAGAACTAACCCCCACGTTAAAACATCCCAAAATAGGTACTGTGAGCCACCACGGGACCCCAACATAAAGCAAGGCTCCTCATTAAAAGTTGGAATGGACCCTGCCAGGGATGCCTGCAGGGGTGGCTCAACAATAGCAGTTGTACCCCATGCCTTTTCCGACCGAGATTAAATTACGGACAAAATGGACAGACTACCCAAAACTGTGAGTAATACATTTTGCCAATGAAAATAATGATCGCACTTGGTATAGCACACATGCTTTCTGCTCAGCTTGTCAGCATTTCCAGTTAAGGGGCTCAATGGTCTTTCCCTGACAAAAACAATAAGCTACCTTCATTTCTTAAACCCCCTCAGGGCTTCGAATTACTGTCCATTCTGCACTAAGGTCAGTCCTGTAAAACTGTTTTATCCCCTGGAAGAGCCAGAAGCAGTAACAGCCCCTACTTAAAACTCAGACGGAGAAAATTCGAGAACACGTGAGCTTCTTGTAATTTTCCACCGTCAGTTTTGCATATTTGCATTCTTAAAAGTTGCATCTACTGCTTGAGATGGAAAGGTATGTTTCCCACCAATGTCATCACTTCATGTTTTATATGAAAACGTGTATTTCTCTAAGCCACTGTGTAACAGAGCAAGATTTCAAAACGGTTTAACTTCATAGTTCCAAACATTCTAGTGAGTTCAACACAATCTCATATAATATAGTGAAACGAACACATACAAACACAAACACACCCCTTAGGTGTGCATTTTGTTGGATTTTATTTTTCATTTTATACCAGAGAAAACAAGATTATGCCAGATCTCTTGACAGCAAACAAACCCTGTTTAGGAGAAACAAATCTTGCCATTTATTTTTTTATTCATTCATTCATTCATTCATTTATTTACGGAATGACTTCCCACACTAAAAAGCTGTAAAGTTTTTGGCTAGAAAGAGAGCTCCTTTCACCCACCCTGTTTTTCCAAACCACATGGGAATCAAAGACAGTCGCTCTATCTGACCTGGCAAGTTCAACCACTAAAAACAAGGTCCTTTGCCCTAAGGAGGGGTCTAAACAGATGCCAGTTTCGAAATATAACTTTCAGGCTTCAACAGAAGATGCTGACAAGAGCACCACTCTTAGGAAATACTGGTCCCCAAAGGCCCATCTTTCGGTGAGTTTCTTTCCACCTGCGTCCAAGTCTGGGTTTCCAGGCACCATCACTCCTACTTACTTTTACGTCCAGGCCTCCCACAATTCTCAACTTCTTTTTTTTTTTTAAATTAATTTATTTATTTTTGTGTTGGGTCTTCGTTTCATGCGAGGGCTTTCTCTAGTTGTGGCAAGCGGGGTCCACTCTTCATCGCAGTGCGCGGGCCTCTCGCTATCGTGGCCTCTCTTGTTGCAGAGCACAGGCTCCAGACGCGCAGGCTCAGTAGTTGTGGCTCACGGGCCTAGTTGCTCCGCGGTACGTGGGATCTTCCCAGACCAGGGCTCGAACCCGTGTCCCCTGCATTGGCAGGCAGATTCTCAACCACGGCGCCACCAGGGAAGCCCCACAATTCTCAACTTCATTCACAGCCTTTACTCCTGGTTCTAAACTATGCCTCTTCTCTAGTAATATGGTAGGAGGAAACTGGTTAAATGCATTCTTGATGCTGATGTGATCTTTCCAGTTATTGAATGTTTCACTGAATTTTACACTATACAACTTCAAATGCAGAAAGCGGCCCATTCATTTTGTTAATGTTGTTCGGTATAGATAGCCAGCTCCGCGAACTATACACTTTGATTTGGTACATGAGAAAACGTATTTTTCATTACATCCCTTATCCTCCTAATGACATTTCCAAACAGGATTTTAAGAACTGTGAAGCAGAAATAAAATTATGCTCAAGTTCCAAATTGATCTCACAGAATGGAAAGTGGCTATCCTCACCAGTGAGTATTACCAGGCCTCAAACCGGGCAAGTCTCTAGTTCAGAAACATTTCTCAAAAAAGGATCATCCTTTAAATGTCTCTTACATTACCAATCACAACAGAAATTCTTTGAAAGAACTAAAGAGGCTCTGATGAGATCCTTCCCCCGACCCCCAATTCCTTTATCCTGTACCCAGACTTCACCATCTGCTTTGGTGTACTTCCTTCCTATTCAGTGATGAATCAGGGCTAACACTCCAGTTACCTGGATTTACACAAAAACCTAAAGGAGCCATGAAATTGCTTCTGTAAAGCACATTCTGTGGTGACTTTTAAATAGCTTTAAGAGTAATTTGGAAATAAAAAATACTGCTGTAGCAAGTTTTATGTCTTCTACACACATATGCTAGAGCAATTTCTTTCTCCCAGAGAGAGAAGGGAGGGATATGTCGAAACTTCATCATACGCAGCCAGTTATGACCCACTGTCATCGTGGCTGTATTAGTTACCATCTGCCTTCCCTAAGTTATCAAGACCTGAGAGAAGCCTAACAGCCATTCATGTCACATGGCCGTTGTTCCACATTGGAAAGTGCTGTAGTTGATCTCAAGGTCTTTCTGCATTTACACAGGTATGTGTCCATTCAGCACAACCCCCGAATTTTACCACGTGCAGGCTTTTGAGGACGTCAGTGACTCCCAGCACAAGGCTCGGGCCCAGTCCCCGCCTCCCCACCACCATTATCCTGCACTGGCTGAGGGCTCTCCAGAGATGTCACACAAAAGGCGTTTGTTTAGATAGCGACTGGCTGCCAAGCCCCAGACTTCAATGAGTTATATGAAACAAAAACATGATGGGATTATTAACAGAACAGCAGCAACTATTATTTATGCATATGTCCCTTACAGACCACTTGGAGTTACAGACTATTCATAGGCTTCGGCTTAAGACACGAGCCATCCCAACAAAGCTGTTCTCCAAGTGGAGACACCATGATCTTGGAAATGTGGGAAACACTTGTCCTTGCTAATTTAGGCATTAGAGGGGGTTCCTGTTTGGGTTGGACTCCTTTCCTAACTGCAGGGAAACAAGCAGAGGAGTAAATGTGGATAAAAGACCAGTACACAAACTAGGATTATACCCTGGAAGACGTTAAAAGCCAGTCCCCTCAAGATGGTCCTGGATAGAGACAGGAGCGCATCCAGTGCTAGAAGGGAACAGAAAGGTTCTCAAAATAGCCTCAAGTTAAGAATGAAGGGCCTGAAGCTGGCTGTGAAGGATAAGAAATGGAGGGAGAATGAGGAGTCAAATGTGTTAACTTTCTTAACTATGTTAATTTCTTATTTAACTTTCTTTTTTTTTAACTTTTGCACATCATTTAAAAAGTCCAATAATGTAGCTTATAATCAAATTCCCATCCTCCCACCCGTCCAGTCCCACCCCCTGCAGTGTTGGCCCCTCCTTGCTCTCTTATCTGCCAGCAGCCTCTCTTTCATGGCAAAACGCCAGCTGCAGTTCTGTCTTCAGCACAGTATCTTTCTGATTTACCACAGCTGTTTATTTAACTTTCTTATATCAAAGATTTGGGGGGAAAATCACCCCCAGAGACCAGCTGATTTACACAGGGAATAAAGCCAAAATCTCTGGTTTCGATGCTCTCTTGTCCAGGTGACCCAAGGTTTACTCTGATTATGTGAACTAGATTTCAGTTCCAATCCCCTTGGCCAAAAGCTATGAAATCCACCTGAATTACAGCTCACCAACTGCACTTTCACCTGGAAACTAGAGGTGAAAGTCAAGTGCTTTATCTGCTCAGACAAGCGGCTTCTCTCCAGATCAGGAGTATTTTAATGAAATGAGACTTAAGTGAATTGTTGACATTAGCATTAAATGTTGTCATTTAATATCAACAGTGTGTTTGATTTGTACACAGTTATGAAATGTCATTCGGACCAGAGAGTTATATTGAGGTTTACCACATTATAGGAATGGATTTCCAGAGGGAAGTGAACTGATCTGTCTCAAAATAAAACGTATTTACATTAACACTTGGGGGAAACAGACAGCCCTGCAAACATAGATGGAGAGATAAAAATAAGAGCAGAACAAAACTCAACTTGGAAGAACAGTAGAATAAAATACAATTTCTGGGCTCTGTACACATGCAACATTTCATTATATGTTTGTTTTTTATCTTTTAAAAAATTAAGTACAAACTATATGGGAAAGAAATATCACTCCTGGGAAATATCTACTATACTTCAGTCTCCAAAATAATTTTTAAGGGGGGAAGTTGGCAGTGCTTAACATTTAGATGGAAGAAATGATTCAGAGGTAGACTCACTTCCTTAAAGGGACAAACCAAACCTGTAAACATCTAACATTTGCATGGAAAATTATATTAGTTTAACTAGTTGGATCAATTTCATCTAATCTAATTTCTTAGATAAAATTACATTAGTTGTCTAGTTAGTCTAGTTGTCATGTAAATACACTGGTCACACGGAAAGAGAGACACTCATCACGGGACATGTGTCCTGAACTTTCTTCCCAGAGGTAGTTGCGAATTATACCAAAAACATACTTTCTGACCACAAATCATGAACAGTAAAATAAGTATTCCCCCCCTAAACACAGCAGCCTAAAAAGGAAAATTTAAACACTATAATTCCTTAGTCCCAAGATTGAGCTAAAAAAAATGCTGGCATATTCCAAAATCAATCAACTTATAAGATATAGCCTCCTAGATCTGGAAGGCACTCCACTCAGTTTTATTTTTTTTTAATGACTACATATAACCTACCATTATAATATGAGAATAGGGATGGAGGAGTAGTCCTTTATTGTAGAATTGTATTTATCACTACTTCTAGAATGTTGTTTAAAAAAAAAAAAAAAGGCCTTACCTCTCCAAAGATTTGGAAGCAAAATTGACAAAGCCCTTTCTCCTAGAAAGTCGAAGTCCTCTAGGTTCTAGGCAATTAAAGTTGACTCAAAGGAAAACCTGAAGCAAGCTCTTGCAGCAGAAAAACAATGCTGTGATGAGCCTTTGTTTACAACTGATCTTATTTCTTTATCTTCACTTGAGGAAGCAGTAAGGTCTTTGGCACCTGGCTAAAAATAGCAGAAGTAAAGCAGGTGACAAAGAAGAATGGCTCCCAGAGACACAATTCAAAGCAGAGGAATTTAAGAAAAACTTCAGCAGTGTCTGCAAAAGATACTTTCCTGCCAGGTAAATCAAGGTGGAAGTAAACTGCTCCTCTCGGAGCAGACGCACAATCTGCCAGGCAGGCATTTCTCTTTCAGTGTTTCATGTTCACTTTTGTGCTATGTTTTAAAAATATCTTCAAACCCTAAGAAGCTGGGTTTGCCATGGGATCAAGGAAAAGGGTTTCAATGTAACCTCATAAAATGCAATGACACTACATCGTATCACCTTTCAAATTCATTGAAAGCTCCTGGCAAAATGACAAATCAAAAAGCCCATTAAATCCCAGCAGGAGATGGGATGTACGCCTGCCCTTCCTGATGGATGCTGGGGCCCACTTGCCCACTGCCAAGGCCCCCCCTCCTCTCTGAGAAGCTGAGAAGACTCTAGGTCTTTTCAAGAGTTTATTTCAGGTCAGACACCTCGAGAGAGGGTCAAAGACCATTCCTTTAGGCAAATTTCATCTTAAAGGATGTGCCTTTTACTGTTGCTTATGCTGTAAGTCTGTCCACCTTCTATCCTAAGGGACAAGTCTTACACCCTGTCTTCTGATATTTTAGGAAGAAGCCGTTTCCTTGCGCCACCCCACCCAGCTTTCTTGCCGGTTCATAAAATAAAAAGGCTTATAAAATAAAAGCTTTTGGGCTTTCCTGGTGGCGCAGCGGTTGAGAGTCCGCCTGCCGATGCAGGGGACACGGGTTCGTGCCCTGGTCCGGGAAGATCCCACATGCCGCGGAGCAACTAGGCCCGTGAGCCATGGCCGCTGGGCCTGCGCGTCCGGAGCCTGTGCTCCGCAATGGGAGAGGCCACAACAGTGAGAGGCCCGCATACCGCAAAAAAAATAAATAAATAAATAAAAGCTTTTGACCTCTTGGAAGGACTGCAGAAGAAGTTTCAGATCTTCCTTCCATCCGGAGATGGTGGGGTGACTTCCCTCAGGTGAAACTGGAAAAGGCCTCAAAGGAGGGGAAGTCGGCTCCCTTCTGGGCTCTCTTTTTCAGATTCTTTTTATCAGTATGGCAACTCCTTCTTGGATCGCACCAGCTACTAGCTTTAGGTCCTTCCATTTTTTTTCACAATTGAAAAATCAAAATAAACTCCAAAAGACTCATAAATGAAGCTCCAAAAACTCATGAGCAACCCTCACTAAAAAATTCAATAATCATTTCTTTCCAAATCTTCAGTGTATTTTGGAAAAAAAAAAAAAGGTCTGTATGGCAAGGGAGAAGGATATTTCTAAGAACAGAAGTACTTTAAAGGAAAAAAATGGGGAAAAATACAGATAAAGACAGTGAGGAAGTGTCTGGTGGAAAAATCCCCATATGTACTTTAAATAAAAATGTACTAAGAACTCAAAATGTGTAGGGAACTATATTCAGTATCTTATGATAACCTATAGTAGAAAATAATCTGAAAAAAATACATATACACACACACATACACATATAACTGAATCACTTTGCTGTATACCTGAAACTAATACAATATTGTAAATCAACTATACTTCAATTTTTAAAATTATATAAATTTCAGAAGTAGACAACTCATCCACTGTCTCAGAATTCCTGGGTAGTAGTTTCACTAGTAATTCACTTTGTAATACTTTGAAACATGAATGAATAATATGTACCTTTTCTATATAGTGCAATGAATTTTTTTAACTCTCACTTTTATAGTTTAATAGTTATGTGGCTTTAAGCAAGTTATAAATTCTCTTGAGTTATGCTTTACTCATCTCTAAAATAGGAATCATGTTTATTATGAGGATCAGATCTGATTAAGTACTAAGGCCAGTGTTTAATACCAGCAAATGTTAAATAAATGTTTGTTTCTCTCTTCTAAAAAAAAGAGAACTCAGAATGTGAACAAAGCCCATGGAATGTTCATTGACTCTCTCAACTGTGCAAAAGGTTCCAACAGAGTCAAGTCCCTGAAGAAAATCTTTCAGTATTCCAGGAAGGCCACACAAGTTCTGTGACCTGTTCCCTAACTGTAAAATATCTTCCCTGCAAACCCAGAAGCAGCCAGTCCTTGTAAACACTCCTCCTTGGGAGAGGAAAGAACCTGTTAATCTGCTGTGTGCCCAACACGCTGGCACATCAGCACTGCCACCCATTCGCAGCAACTTCGTGTTCAAAGATCAAGTTGACACCACGCACATGTTCTGCATTCTTATTGGGAAATGGCTATAACTAGCAGGATCCAAAAGCAACTCTGGGGTGCAAGTAGGTCCTCTCTAAGAAGTGGGGCCATGCTTCTGCCTCGTGTGTTGAATATGCCACAGTTGGCCCAGGGGCAGAGTTCCTGGAGAGCAAAGAGAACACAAGTGGCTGTGTGTGTGTGGGGGGGTGGGGGGATTAGTTTCTAGTCTGTGCGTTTGTTTTTAAAACTAGATGATGGCCGGAGATCTATAATCTTAACAGTTTCAGCAAAAATCCATTGGGCTTGAATAAAGTATAGTGAAACAAAAGTGGCCCTTTAAAGAGGATACCTCCCCCCAAAGATGTACTGTTGCCATTAATGGAGAAGAATAGTGAGAACTGGGTGGATCTGTACCCTCGGCAAATCTGAATGTCTAAGTAGTGATCTGTCCATTCAGTAAGACAACATAAAACATATTGATACAAAAAGGAACCTGCACTCTAAGTAAAATTCGAAGGTGAAAGTTGACTCCACAATACTCAGGTGTGAGGGAGAAAACAACTTAACTTTATTTTTTTTTAATTACAAGGTCACAAGTGACATACACAGAGAGGCTAAATAAAGCATAACCTCAATTTGATTTTGTATAATTTTATCTTCAGTCAGATGAACTTGAGTAAAAACAAATTTGAGTTTAATAAAAAGCAAAAAGAACATTCTTAAAGTCTCATTAAATTATCATTAAAGGCTTAGCACTTGTGTATGTAGATGAGATAGACAACTAGTTGAATGATACAGTAGAAGGAGCACTGGACAGGAAAGGCAAAAACCTTGACTTTGATCCTGGCTCTTCCACTACCTATATGAATATGGGGAAATCACTCAAATCCCTTGTAAAATAAAGACAGTAATCCCTTTCTGCCACACAGGGTTTTTGCAAGGATCAAATGAAATAATGTATGTCATGTGTATTCTAAACCTCAAAAACACCATATCAATTGAATATTTCCAATTATATTCATGTTAAGATTAAACACCCTGGAACATTAACAGTTTGCCAAATAACTGACTTTCATGGTTCCAAACCTACCTCTGGCCCAGGCTAGCACTTCTGCTTGAAATTTCTTCTGCTTCGCCATTGACAGATTAAAAGCTCAGTAAGGACAGGAACCTCTGCGTCTTATCCACCTCAGAATTCCCAAAAGTTGGCACAGTGCCTGACACAGACTTCATCGTTACTATACATTGAGTGTCTACTAAATGCTAGGTACCATCGGGCTTTCATATACATTTCCTTAATCCACCCGCACCCCACCCCCCGGCCCCAAGCCTATTAGATGGGTAACACAAGAGGAAGCTGATGCGCCGAAAGCTTAAATAACTTTGCAAAAGTGATAAAGCCACATCAATGCCAGACTCAGGATCCAAACCCAGGTCCTTCAAATTCCAAGACTGTACTCTTTCCACTCGGCTACTCTCCCTTTCACATTTTGGATGCCCAATGAGTTGAATTTGATCAAAGGCTTCATTTTAACCACATTGCATAAAAAGACATAACTTAAAAGTATGCATTTGACTATCAACTAAAATTGCAAACTTGACTTTTAAAACCCATGGGCTTAAGCCTGGGTAAGACCTCCCCAGAATGCACCTAGATTCGCAGACATAGCAAAACACAACTGAAAAATTCATTCTTCATTGGCCAACACAAAATGGGATGGAAAATTCTGAGTGAGGGGTAGAAGAGAAAATCTGGAACCTTCTGTCTTGCCAGAAAACGCTTAAATAATTCAGTTCCCGTTTATTTAAATAATTAAGTGATTGCAACTTTATTTAAAGAGCACTTACACGAATCTCAATGCCTAGGCTGCCAAGAAGTGGAACAGACTTTAAAACCTCCCCCCAAACCTCTTCTCTGAGAGGAAAACCAGCCTAAGGAGTTTCAGTCTGATAGGTAATTGTTTTGTAAAATTAAAAGCCACAGAAAATTGGAGTTTCGAATGGAAAATGTCATCTCAACCATAACACTAATAAAAACAGCTAATGAATAAGTGCGTTCTGGCAAGAATATATAAAAATTGCAAAGCCCAATGTGGACGGTACAGAATACAGAAGGAATTCACGTGAGTAAACATCAAGTGAAAGATTATCCTTATTTGTGAAGCATCCATTCCAGCAAGAAATTGAACTAGAGACCTTTTGTATCCAGAACAGCAGGACTACCTGTGGCGCCCACAGAAAATAGTTCTGGGTAAAGCAACAACCTGATGTTCCAGGGGTGCTAAGGTACCCCACCCCCAAATCTCCACAGAGATCCTCCAACCACCATTAAGCTCTGATACATTTTCAGGTGTAGAAATGCTTGCATGTAGTGAGGAACAACATGCCTAAAATAATAAGGCTTTAAATCAATGAGCTATGCCTTTCCAGCCTGTTCTACAGCAGAGAGCAAAAACAGACCTGGCCTTCGAGAGGCATATGGGATCAAGCTCCCCCACCACCCAACTGTGCGATCTTCAGACAAGAAAATGAAGTAATCGATCTATCCAAGGCTCGGTTTCCTCATCAGTAAAATGGGGACTGTAGTCGACACTAGAATCATTGTGAGAATTCAGGGAGACAATGAAGGTAAAATGCTTTAGCACAGTGCTTGGCAGGCCATCTGTGCTCATAAATGCAGGTTGTAATAACTGTAAGAATAATTATTATAATTATTATTATGTTACACCCTGCCCCAGTCCATACCTGCATTTCATCTTGCAAGTTAGAAAAGAAAAAGTCTCTGGTATTCACCAACAAGTCCTTTATAAGATCCCTTTCCTCTCCATCCACATTTAGCACTGCTCTGATTTATAGGGGTTCAGTCGCCGCACATCTCTTGAGGGATACTTGAAATCACATACCATTTCTGCCACTTGACATCCCATTGCACACAGCAGTAACATCTCAGGAGACAAAATTTCCCTGAACGGGGCCTCTGGAATCAGATACAAGACTAGCCCAGATATCAAAATCAACTGATCCTTCCATTTACGTGTTTCTAAGTTATGGCACACGTACTCGCAAAGATCTAATAGATTTTTTTCTAATTAATCAAAGCCCTTCAAAGTTAGAGCAGAGCAGATACCCCCTTTTCTCTTCATCTTCGGGGATGACGCCTAGCAAGGCTCCACAATTCAGTTAATCACTCATCACGTAAACAAAGAAACCTCTCCAGAGCCCAAGAGCCGCATGTGGAGATTCCCGATGCAGAAGGGCATTTTTTCAACAGGAACAATGCAATCTATTCAGTAGAGAAGAGTACACCGTGCCAATTAAATATGTTGGGTTCCATAATTATAACTGCAATAATGAATGGAAAGAAGTGTTATTGCCACACAAAGCCCTTCTGTATCCCGCTCAGTGATTTGTCTCTGGTCTGATTCCTCTAAATTCTTCCTGATTAGATCGTCCTGCAGATTCCTCTCTATCACAAATATACTTACTGCCTCTACTCCCCCCATGCAACCAAAGGCCTAAATTTAACAAATAACTTGAAAACCAAAAGAATGTCTAGTCTCTTGCTAGAGCTGTATATTTTTAAAACATAAAATTCCTAACTACAGTGTCACAATTTTCCCCTGAGAAACCAAAAGCTTTGGATAAAATTTCATTCAGACCCGTCTTACTCTCCAGAAAAGAAATGCAGAGGTCTCCTTTCCGCATGCCCCCCCCGCCAACCTCGTTTCTTCCCCTGAAAGACAGAGTCAGCCCAGAGCCAGGATGAGAAGGGTCCCACTTCCTTCCTGAAATCCCATCTAACGAGATCACTGACTAGTTAGCTGTCTCTCCACCACTAGTGAACCTGAAGAGGCTAAACTGGAAAAACTTTCACACACCAAGTTAATTCAAAATGGCTTAGTCACTGGTTGCAACCATCTCAGAAATCTGAAGAATTTCATTCTGGACCATATGTGCATATGGTTTCTCTTATCCTCACCCTTATGCTTCAGTGGGTTTAATAAATTTTAAAAATAAATTACCTCCTAGTACTTCACCAGAACATTCAGGCTCCCCGGCCTTTCCATACTCAGGCCAGACTTTCTGTGTGTATATGTATGATTTGGTTAACATTCTATTAAACCCTCTACTGATTTCCCACAAATAGGATTTAAATTTTGGAACTGGACATGTACTAAGGGGCTTTGGTACCTATAACGCAGCCCCTGAACACCTGACACCTTTTTTCTCCAGTCGGCAGATAGGCTCACAAAGGAGGTTTCTGTTTCTAGGGGAGCTCTCACCAATGCTGAGGCTTTCTTAAGCCTCGCAATCTTATCTCCTGGCAGGAAATGTCGTGGCACAGCCAGTCCACACAGGGTTAAGGAAGCCACACACCCTCCCTTTTCATTTAAGTTGCTCCCAGTGCAAACCCTTCCCTTTGGCCGTGGGTATTGGTTTGCCACAGTTGTAAACAGCTCTTCGATCAGTCCCAAAGGCCAGGCTTTCCAGATCCCGGAAGTGTGTCACACAAAATAATATTTACAAATAGCCTGAAACGATACAACTCAGCTACACAAAGCGTTACTGGTAAGTCTGACAAAATGCTCCCCCACCAGTAACGAAGTGCTGTGGAAACATGTCCAAGGGCCTAAGAACCATGCATTAACCTTTAACAACTGGGTTTTCATAATTCCCTCTGGTGATCTTTAAATGCACTGTACCCAGTATTTTTTTAATGACCATAAATGGTGAAAATACAATGGTGACAGTAATAACAGTAATGAAGTTAGTTACTGAGTAATTAACATGGTCAGGCACAGTACTTTCTTTCTTTCACGGATCTCATTCTCCCATGTCTCAGCTCTTTTAACCTTATGTGGTCCTGGCCTGGGTTACTGGAGGTAAAAGCCATCTTATTCTGCCCATGTGCTAGAAATCAGAAAAAGAAAACCACATCACTTATATCAACTACTGGTCACTGGCTCTCTATTCCCCATTGTACTTTTACTAAGATCCTTACACAGTCACACCCTGGTTTCTTTCAAATATAGATTAATTTATTTCAAGCTCTGAGTCTGTGAACCCATGCTAATTTGCATGACTCAGCAGAAAGGCTCCAAAAAAAAAAATCAGTCGAAAGATCTTTAGCAGGAAGAGATCTTTAATAACTTTGGGTTAGACAGCTAACATGAAGTAGAATTTCAGTGTAGGAGTTCATTAATTCTTTCAATAAATATTTATTGGACCCCCTAACATGCAGATGGTACTATATTAGGCAGCATATATACATGATAGATAAAGCTCCTAGTCTGTCACTATTTATAGTCCGGTACGGTGATAAAATGAAAACATAAATAACTCTAAACAAACTTGAATATCATAAATCTCATAGAGAGTAAGAATAGTAGTTCAGATAAAGCCAAGGTGATAAGGGAAGGCTTCCTCTTCATATAGAAATGTAACCGATGAAAAAGGATGAGTAATATCTCAATATAAGAATATGAGAGACAATAAATGTTTTTTAAAAATTCGTAGGGGTCAGAAATTGCAAACCATGGTTGATGGCAAGCTGGGTCAACAGACTGGCACAGGGGAGCATCTGGTAAGCTCAGCAGGCCAGAGAATTCTGCTTTTAAAACAAGGATGCTTTGGAACCAGGGAGTGATCAGAACAGGGTTTAAGGAAGTTAAATCCGTCCGCGGTCCATAGGATGGACGGGGTCTGTACGGACAAAAGCCATAAGGGAATAAATAGTCGACCGTGAGCCATGGCAATGGGAAGTGTGAGGTAAGAAAGGTTTTACTAGAAAGGTCAAGAGAACCTGGCGCCTTCGTGCACACGAAGCACGGAAGGAAACAGAGATGTCTGCGGAGACTCAGGCCTGCGGCTGCCTGGGAGAAGGGTGGTGAGCGATGAAAGGAAAAAGGAGATGCACAAGGACCTGGGTTAGCAGGTGTAGGGTGGTGGCAGGAGCAGGCTTTCCAATTGGGGATTTTGTCTTTGGTGGGTGTATTTGTATATTTGTTGGTGATCTGAGATGGGAAACAGGTAGAGATAAATCCTGTTGGAAACCACAGTAGTTGGATGGAGCAGTGGGACTCCAAGGGGTGCAGGAACAGCAGGCTGTTGACAATGCAGTGCAGGGATTTCCAAAGAACAAGGTCACTCTGGAGAGAAAAGCCAGACTCGAAGCTGTGGGAGTGAAGGAGATCTAGAACACTAAAGAGGGCCTATGGAAAAGAGAAGAAAACATCTGAGGACAAAACACTGGGGAAAACATGTGGCTGGGAGAAGGAAAAAGAGCCAGCACAAGTGCCACCCAAAAAAGCCAACCTAAAAGGCAGAAGCAGTGCTGCAGAGGAAACAGTGGCATCTTTCAAAGGACACAGGAGTTAATGGTGCCAAATACTGTAGGGCAGGCAAGGAAGATAAGGCTTAACTAAGGGCTACTGGTGCTTGGTGACCTTCAGAAGTATGGTTTCAGGACAGCGGAGGGGGAAGAAGTTAAACTCCAAGACCCAGCTCAGAAGGCTGACGGCTTCAGCTGGCCACAAGGATGGACGGAGAGCAGCAGAGAAGGCAAGAGCTAAACTGGAAAGGAAGAACCCGGGCATCTCACCTGCAGAACAGCCAGCGGCACCTCAGGTTACCTGGAAGTCCTCCCACTCCACAGCGTGAAGCTCCTCTGCGATCCACCCAATTTAGGTCTGCAGGCCACGGAGACCCATGCTCGGCTAGGGGGGCCCATATCACCAGGGGCCTCTGCTGACAAGTGCCTCATCTCATCGCATACAGAATGAAAACAGCTTACACCAGAGCAGAGCCCCATGAACCTATTAAATATGCTACAAGTAATTTCTTTTTGATGTGGAAGAGGGGGAGGGAGGGAAGAAAGGGAAGTGAGAAAACCATCGTTTTGTTGGCAAGTATCCGAGCAGCCATGAGGTAAGGGGTATAACCAAACAAGACTTAATTGCTCTATCCCAGCAGAGCATGGGAGTCAATTTCCTTGACTTGAAGGCAAGGATGGTTTAAGGAAGGCCCTTGAAGTTTGTGTGTCAGTCAGTCTGGCAAGCACCCAGATCATCTTTGTTTAAAGGGTGCACAAATAAGAGAGGCAGTGGTGTAAAAGATAAAAGGGGGGAAAAGAAGGGCAGGAGATGAGGTAGGGGACATCGGTGTGCTCTGCAGAAGGGGACGGTGACAGGGAAGGGAAAGAACAAGACATACAAGGCTCACGTCAACCTGTAAAACAGGCACTTAAGATAGCTGGCAGAAGTTGCTTTATTTCAGTATGTTTATTTATTAAAACACGGATCCTTGCAGAAAAATGCACACAGAATGTGGCATGTAATTCAGGAAACTCACAGACCTGCTGGAAGCCATGCCTGGATCTCCTGAGGGATCTCATGGATCCCACATGGGAGCCCACTGCTTGATGTCACCAAACTGAGGTTTTTTGCAGCACCTACACTTACCAATGAAACAAGTCTACCCCTGCCTCAGTTTACTAACATCTCTCCTTCAGAAAAAAAGAAGAGCTGAGACTAACTCCTAAGATCAACCTTTGTTTCAATATTTATATTTCCTGGTTTTAAGTAATTTCTCATCATACCATTAGCCTTCTCTGATCTTAAAGAAAAAAAATCAAAGCCAAAAATGATATCACTCTCACAATTACTTTTCACCTACACGCAGCGGCCAACAAAACAACTTCAAGAAAAAATGAGGTATACATGTACATTCATATTTCAGAATCATATTATAGGAAACTTAAGGCAGGTCTGCCTCCCTTTCCATTGTAAAAATCCAGGTTCCTGACATTTCACTGCCATTGGGTACTCTCTGAAAGGTTATGTTTTTATAATGGAGAAATTCTCTCTGACCCACTGGGGTTTCTACTTCCTCACTCATCAATTAAAATCTTCAGCAAATTTCAGCTTGCTTTAGTGAAGTACAGTTAAGTGTTTTAATGTTCCCTGCACGCAAAAAAGATGACACCGCTGGAAGTCCAACATCGCCTGGTCATCTCCCAGTCTACACCTGAAGCCTGAAAACAAAAAGCTTTGAGGGGAAAAGAAGAAGAATTAGAGCCAAATTGTCTATTGAAAATAGTTACTTGGTTTTCCAGCTCCCAGGTGGAAGAGTTAATCTTTTCCCCATTTCAGCCCCATCACCACCTGCAAAGAAATGCTATATTATCCAGAGGCCAACAGCCTCAGAGATGAATCATCTTCAATTCAGACTTTATGCAGTCTTGTTTGCTCAAGTCGGCTGACAGATGCCGGGCACTCCGTATCTCTTCCCTTTTCCTTTACATTGAATCAATTAGCAATGTCAAATACTTAACACATTAGTGTTACTTCACTGAATGAAACAATTCACAAGCAGCCTCGGGAGTGGCCATGTGAGATAGGGAAAGGACCAGACGTGGAGAAAACTGAATGAATGAAGGGAAAAGTAGGTTTTAGGTGACTGTGTATTTTAAAAAATATAAAAATCTATTCACACAATTCACTGAAGATGGATTGCTTGCTTCTTTCCTTCTCCTGACAGGTCCTGAATCTTTATAGGGAACATTAAATTAAAGTGCATAATGGGTTTATGTAGTATAGCGCACATGGCAGACATCAGTCACACCCCTTAAGCATTTTTCTCATTTTCTAAGCCTGACTTAGGCCCCATTTCCCCATTGATGAGGGAAGTCTGTACTAACCCACAAGTCACATCTGCAGTCTGGTGGTCCATTTTTCACATTTGGTGTTGTCCACAGAGGCTGTGTCCTGCACTCAAGCCATCACAGATTATTACATTTCCAGCATAGTTTACAGGGGACAGTGAAAAGCTGATAGGGTCGTTCGAGGGAGAAGTTTTGTTTTGCTTTTCCCTCTCCCCGCTTTAAAACACACGGTGCCATTGAGGAGCAGGGACAAACCAGCTCCAGCTGCCCTGCAGAACTATGAATGGATGAGCTGGACGATTTTACTCAAGCACACGCCCCAAATTCACATGTAATACAGCCAGAAGCTTAGAACCAACAACGCTGGGTCACTTAGGGGTGTTGTTTGTGTCGTTCAGAACATTCTATGCCGGTATCAGCATGCTTTATCAATCTCCTAATCTGGTGTGACGCTGTAAAGCAATTGCCAGGAGGCCCTCCTGACTACAGAGCATGGAGCTTTCAATGTTACATGTCGGGCTGACCCCCACGAATGCTCTTCAAAGGATACCCCAACTGTACAGCTGTTTAGCGGCGCAAATCTGATGCTAATGAGAAAACTGAAAAGAACAGGTTGCTTGCCACGAGGCTAGATTTCATTAGCATCAGACAAGCTCCTGCATCATATTATTTTTACTGGAAAATAATTAGAGCCCTGGATCTCTGCCTGGGAGCACTACTCCCTCAGCACACTGTGTCAGGGATGGAAGGAAAAAGGCATTTTGATGGGATTCAAAGAGAAAAATAAGATTTCTGCAGCAAGATTCCCGCGCAACCTATTGCATGAATCTGGAGGTGGTCTCATCACAGCCAATATCATATCCTCATCGGGAACTTTTCAATGGTTCTAGACAGCTGTGTTCTGAATGACAGGAGAGGTGTTTCTAAAAGTTAAAATCAATACAAATAAGATGCCTGGTTAATGCCTTCGCATATGAAGCACAGGTATCCAAAAGACGAGATATATTTACTTTGGTTACAAGAGCTAACACTGATGGAGCCCTTACCAAGTGCCTTATACTTTGATAAGCATTTTATAGATAGAAATATAAACTCTGACATAGATACATGTCAGTGTTTAATACATTGCGGGAATACATAGATATTCCCACAACCTCCCAAGGGAGGTATTATTATCCCCATTTTACAGATAAGAAAAGTAAGGCTCAGACAGGTTATTTGCACAATCACACACAGTTAGAATGGAAGAAAGTAAGATTTGAATCTTGAAAAGTCTTATTCCAGAGTCTGTCTTCTTCACTGTTAAATTTACTCCCCAGGGCTTCCCTGGTGGCGCAGTGGTTGAGAATCCGCCTGCCGATGCAGGAGACACGGGTTCGTGCCCTGGTCCGGGAAGATCCCACATGCCGCGGAGCAGCTAGGCCTGTGAGCCATGGCCGCTAGGCCTGCGCGGCCGGAGCCTGTGCTCCGCAACGGGAGAGGCCACAACAGTGAGAGGCCCGCATACCGCAAAAAAAAAAAAAAAAAAATTTTACTCCCTGTATTTGATATCCACAGATTTTTTTCCCCCCCTAAATGGTCAATTTTGATCAAAAAGCCTCTACAGCTTTTACAGGAATGACAAATAGAACCAGTGTTGTAAGTTTTAACCTGGGAATTTAGAAAGCATTTGCCTAGGTTTTTCTTGATGTTCTGATGAACACATTAGCATTAATTCCAGAATAGGTTTCTGCTGGAATGGGTACCAAGTAATTTACTGCCTTCCAGGTCAGAGTGGGCAGCAAATATGAGTTCCATGTATCCAATCCATAATGCATTATGGGGCTCCAGCAGTAAAACCATGATTTTCAGAGAATGTTCACTGAACTATACAGGTAATTAATAATTGATATGTTATTTACTTTAAGAGCCAAAAAAGCTATGAAGAAGCTTCTATCACTTCCCCTACCCTGGACTACCCTAAAACTTGAACCATGATGACATGTAACACCCTGAGTCTACAAGAGTTCTGGTCCACCAGAGGGAATGAAGGTAGAACTAGTTTGACATTTCCTGCTGACTGTGATTAGAGCATCTTTTAATGAAGCTCACTTCAAATCATTTTAAATCCATTTGCTCATGTCAACATCAATGTACTCAGCATTATCTACCAATTAGTAAACCGGAAAATATTCTTTAGATAATCTGAAATCTCAGTAAAATATTCAGCATGCCATTCAACTGCCCTGTAAAAACAAATTAGCAAAACCAGCTGTCACAGGACAACATAAACATCCATTAATCCAGCCCAACTACTTCAGTCTCTGGCGAGATTTTTCAGGAAGGAGAAAATGCGTTAGAGATATAAACCAACAAGAATTCCAACATACTGCACAATATAAAAGGGTCCATTTACCTTCCCGCTGTGTGAGCTCAAACTTGGACTGGGAAGAAAGGGGTTAAATGAAACCTCCTTGGCAATTCTGTCAATGAAGGATCTCCAGTCTTTGTGCTGCAGTAAGTCTAGAAGACCAAGAGAGTTCTAACATATGCCATGCTTCAGAAAGATGAGAAATGTCAAGGAGCATGAAAGCTGGCCAAATATGAATCTGATTATAAATATGCAAGGGAGCAATCAATTCAATTGCAAGCCCCAGATTTTGCATGACTCAAACACACTGCAGAAAGCACCTTCCAAACTTACAGGAAACCAGTGAGTACACCACTTACCAGGCAACATTGACTCGTCCTTTCCACAAATCAGCCTGACAAAATTCTATAATTTAAATACGGCAATATTTCAATAGCCGCCTTCCACTTAGGACCCTTTCAGTATTTTTCATGTTAATGCATTGGTTATAAATAAACTGCAGCAGCACCTGTTAAGAGGGATTAAAAAAAGCTTTTATCTTATGAGAGACCGGGTGAGAGCTTGTTCTCTGATGAACACACTCATGGTATGCAGAAGATGTCTGTAGTTGGAGGAGCAGCATTCTTCCACAGTGATTTCGATTTAAGAATCTAAATTGGGCTTCAGTCACTGATGACTACTTCCACCTTCTAAACGATAAGGAACACTTCAGAGTGGGTACCTAACACAAAGGCTGCGAATGGTGGGACGGAATATGCTCAAATGTGAGCACCTAACTGATTGAAGGTAGAAAGGCTTGAGGGGGCAGGCCTGCTCTTTCCTTAGAAGAGCAATGACCCCCAAATAATGGACAGAAGCACCGGAACCAGAACAAAAGGTGCCCACAAACAGTTTCGCAAAGTGTTTCCTAAATGTTTGTGGGGCCATACAAGAAGCTTGATTTCTAGGACGTTTCCATTTTGAGTTTTGCTGGGTATTTCAACACATTAAGAAATAAACACACTGAGTTAAGCATGGAAAAGAGAGGAGCCATACATAGCAGGGACCACCTGGACCAATACCATTGCAACTGAACAATTTCTTTAAAGGAGGAGAGAAATCTAAAACATTCTCATCCTTTTAAGAGTGAATGAGTAGGGCTTCCCTGGTGGTGCAGTGGTTGAGAATCCGCCTGCCGATGCGGGAGACACGGGTTCGTGCCCTGGTCCGGGAGGATCCCACGTGCCGCGGAGCAACTAAGCCCGTGAGCCATGGCCGCTAGGCCTGCGTGTCCGGAGCCTGTGCTCCGCAGCGGGAGAGGCCACAACAGTGAGAGGCCCGCATACCGCAAAAAAAAAAAAAGAGTGAATGAGTTTATAGGCACACTAGGGGTTGCTCCTAACTCTACAGCAAGCCAAGGCTGAAACATAAGGACCTTCAAACAAAAGAAAACAAATCAAAGGAACTGAAAAAAAATTTTTTCTACTCACAAACCCAGTCACATCTATACATCCTCTGGAGAGAAGTCATAAACTTGCCTTAAGTTTACACTTCTCTTCTTGACATTAATTATTAAGAAAAGCTTTTCATCTTGATTATAGCCATTAATAAATTAAAAGTGAATATATTTCTATAAGTATTTCATTTCATAACCAGGTGCAACACTCAGCCTGTGGCTTTGATATACAAAGAGACTCAATTAATGCAAAAGCAGCCTGTATATGGTATCTATAAGAAAGATAAGCATAAACTTTAATAATAATTTGCAACATTGCAAATGTTAATTCCCTACTTCCAACATTTACCAGAATTTTAAGTTTTACATGTTCATTGAAAAAACAATTCAAGCCACACAGAAAATTACAAAAAAGAAAGGCTGTAAGCATCATAATATCAGTCTTGTACTCCTGGCACTACATTATGTGAGATGAGACAGAGAACTGGGAAGAAAAAAGCTTGAAGACAGCCAGATCTGGAGCTTTTTCTACAGTAATAAAGGCTCTCCTGGAACAGGTGATTTGCCTAATCCAGAAGAAAAGAACAGACAAAACTTCGTGAATAGGATATCTGTTTCACTTGTGAAAATCCTAAAAGACTACAACTTCTAAAAAAAGCAATTAACAACTTAGTTATCATGGAAATGGCTAATGTACCTTATGTCTTAGGGTGTGTGTGTGTGTGTGTGTGTGTGGTACCCATGTGGGTGGTGTGAGTGTGTTTCTTTCGGAAGGCAAAGAGAGTCTGTTGGTATAGGGCAGGGGTACACCTTATTGTATTTCGTATGTGGGTTGAGTCTTTAGAAACAAAAATCAAGTGCTCCAAATTTTCATTTATCCCAGGGCAGGAAATGAACTAAGTCTACATGAAAATTCAGATGGGGAGTGATACCTACCTAAAATGCACAATACATGTATTCTACCCTAATAGAGGCTGGCTTAAGAATTACACAGTTCTGTCAAAACAAACTCTTATGGAAGCCCTGATTTCCATTTCTATAATTTTAGTTATGTCTAAGTACAATCACTTACCTTTCATGTAAGGCACTTCGACCTCTCCACTATAATAAAAAAAATAATAGCTAACACTCATGTAGTGCGTACTATGTCCCATGCATTGTTCTAATAGCTTTATACTTATTAACCTAATTTTAATACAACAATTCTACTATCCTTCCTATTTGACAAATGAGGAAACTGAGGCTCAGAGAAGTTCAATGACTTGCCTAAGGTAGCAGGGCCAGGATTTGAACCCGATGTGATCTGACTCCCGTAGCACATCAGTAAATTGTGGGAGATGGTACTTTTTGGATGGCATGAAACTGTAAGTTGTCTCTATGTCTTACCCCATGAGGAAGTGGTACTGTTCATCATAACCATATTACCCTCAGTTTCTGGTTCTGAGATCTTGGATGAGTCATTAATCTGAAAGTCAGTTCTCTAATCAGCCCAATAAGAAAAAACAAGGCCCACGTCAAATGATAATGTGAGATATGATACAGTACATGTTAAGTACTTTGTAAACTATAGCATTTGCCTGAAATGTTAGGTGCCATTTTAATGATTAAACTTCTCATAATGCCACCTTCTCTCCTTCTCCTGTCAGACCACTGGACAGTTCCATTAATTAGATGCGTTAAGAAATGAATAAAAACTAAATAAAGAACAAAGTACCCCACCTAGTTTGAAACTGTCTTCAAATAAGACTGATTAAACTAGCCATTGACAATGAAACAACATTCATGGTAGGGCATTATGTCAAAAAGCCCATTCAGTTAGCCTAATTTATTCTACTAGAAAAAACCATAAAAACCTTTAAGATACTATTAGAAAGTAAGCTATCATCCATTAAAACTAAAGTTGAATGGAAAAATTTTAAGAAATGCAATGGATTTGTCAAAGAGTCAAGTAGTCTTTCTTACTATTCATTAACAATTATAAAGCACTAAAACTTGAAAGCCCTGTGCAAATTAGGATGCCTGCGTAGAGCAGGACCATGAAAGGCCGTATATACCAGGTAATACATTTACTAAGCGCCTACTATGCAGAGAACAGAACTGCTTCTGTGGTCTGACATTTTCTTTAAAAATACCCTGTCCTAGTTGAATTAATAATAAAAGGTACCATTTATAAATCCCCTAATGTAGGACAGGGATTGTAGGAGGACATTACCTATGAAATCTCACTTAATCCTTGCAATACAACAATTACATGAAGTAGGCAGTATTATCTTAACTTTTCAAATGAGGAAACCAAGGCCAAACATGTGTGTCAATCACTACAAGACGTGAAGGACCCAGAAGTCAAAACCGGCTCCACTGTCCACAGTGCATGTCCCCTTTCCTCACATCATCTAAAGTGTCCCGGCCTTTTGAACCAGGATGCCTCAAGCCTCATAGGGGAGGGAATTAATGATTCTAGGGGGCTTAAGACATAGCCAAAAGTTGCCTGAATACAGACATCACTAACACTGAAAATTCACACGTTTTGTATTCTACATGGTAATATACACTTAACATTTTGATATTTTTTAATTTATTTTTTCTCAAATATTCTAGTGAAATGACACACCAAAAATACGTACCAAATACATCCTACCCCAGTTTAAGGGAACACGTTACACCACCCTACCTGTTGAAAAGATGGAGAATACATATAGCAATCAACCAAAGCCCTTACAGGGGAGCACAGTCAAGGAGAAATTAGTACAGTATAAACTGAACACCTGTTACTCAGAGAGAAACCCAAGCCTTTTTCAAGGAAGCGAATTTCCAGACTGATATTTTAAATGATGATGGATATTAACTAGACTTATTGTGGTGACCATTTTGCAGTGTATGCAAATATCAAATCATTATGTTGTACACCTGAAATTAATATTATATGTCAGTTATGCCTCAATTTTTAAAAACAAGAAAAAGAACAGAATACCTAGGCTGAAGTCATTAAAGATGACTCTCAAAAACTATATATATAGGTGGGGGGTTGGGGTGGGTATGTGTGGGAGCGTGTGCACACCAGGCATTAACCTATCGATGTACAAGCTTGGTTTTTAAAAATCAGAAGTTAATTACCTATGACATTCTTCAAAATTCCCCAGTTTGCCAATATTGAAATGTTAATTTATTATTCACCACCACATTAGCGACACTCTCACCTCTTACTAAGTTCCTTGCATAAGCCATCTGGATTCAAGGCACTCTCACCCATCTGTGTTCTCACATTCATAAATCCTAACCATTCTTTTCTTGCCATACAAGGAACATATATTTCTATTGCTCTCTTTAAAATAAAAGGAAAATGACATACAGCTATCCTGGACTTAGGAAAGAAGGTTATACCTTGTTAAAGGTATTGATAACTAATTATTGTCTGGTAATTAATAGCCTAGTAAGCAGAAAATACTTTGATTTCACATTTTAGGTAATTCAATGCAATCTACCTGTCACATTTACCCTTCCAGAAATGTACCGCACAAACATTTCCTTAAAACCAAAAATTTCAACCAGGAGCAATATAACTAGGATGCCTACATAATTTCCCAGCATAGCATGGGTTCTGGGGTCAGAGAGCCCAGTCTGAGCACTGGTTCAACCATTTGCTAGCTGAATTACCTTAGACAAGGAACTTAATTTGACTGAGACTCAGTTTCCTCATCAGTAATCTGAGACTTAAAAAGCATCTACCACAACTGGCAAAAAGATATTCATATTAATCAATTAAACCAAAAGTCCAAAAGTAGAACCACACAAATATGGCCAACTGATTTTTGACAAAGGTACAAAGGCAATTCAAAGGAAAGGATAGGCTTTTCAGCAAAGGGTTCTGAAACAACTGAACATCCGTATGCAAAAAAGATAAACTTCAATCCATACTTACTACCTTATATAAAAAATAACTCAAAACGAATCACAGACCTAAATATAAAATGTAAATCTATAAAACTTTTAGAAGAAAACTGGACAGAATCTTCATGACCTTGGATTAGGCAGTAAGTTCTTAGTTACCTCATCAAAGGCACAATTCATAAAAGACAAAACTGATAAACTAGACTTCATAAAAATTAAAAACTCAGTGAAAGACACTCATAAGAGAATAAAAAGACAAGCTACAGACTGTGAGAAAATAAATGCAAATCACACATCTGACAAAGGGCTTATATCCAGTACTCTCAATATACAAGAGTTAAAAAAAAATTTTTTTTAATTTTTAAACGGACAAAATATCTGAATAGACACCACTTCACCAAAGAAGAAATACAGATGGCAAATAAGCACATGAAAAGATGCTCAACAGTAGTCATTAGAGAAACATAAAATAAAACCATAATGGGATACCACTATGTATCTATTACAGTGACTAAAATTAAAACACACACACTCACTGACATTGTTAAGTGCTGACAAGGATGCAGAGAAAATGAAATCCTTTTGCTTTTTGGCAGGAATGAAAAATGGTACAGCCACTCTGGAAATTAGTTTGGCAGTTCCTTTAAAAGATAAATTATTAAAAGTTATACTTATTACATGGCCTGGTAATTCCACCTCTAGGCATATACTCAAGAGAAGTGAAAGCTTATATCCACAAAAAAATCTGTACACAAATATTTCTAGTCACATTACTGAGACTGCCAAAAACTGAAAGCAGCCTCAATGTCTGTCAATAGACGAATGGATAAACTGTGGTACATCCATTCAATGGAATACAGCTTAGTAATATAAAGGAATGAACTACTGATATATGCAACAACATTGATGAATTTCACATGCAACATGTTAAGTGAAAGAAGACAGATTCAAAAGATTGCATCCAGTATGATTCCACTTATATGACATGCTGGAGAAGACACAAAACCATAGAAATGGAGAACAAATTGGTAGCTACGAAAGCTATGTGGACTAAAGTGCATTCTTTAAATGTATACTAAAGGGTTTAGATTAGTAAATTTAACACTAAGGAAGTAGACTTTCTATCCTCTTGAGACAGATGCTGATATATGTACACCATAATGAATCACAGAGCTCCAAGTATCAATTCAGAAGATATCAAAGAATGTTTTTTTAATTTTTTCTTCATTGTATTCTTGGCAAATATACTAAACTCTTTGTATAAAGAACAAAATAAAAGCAAGGTATTTGAACATTTTTTAACAGACAAGTCTTCTGAATGTAAATATGTGAATTTTTAATGATTCTTTTAAATTTTCACTTTGTGTCATTGCAAAATTTGAGACTCATCAAAATGAAAGTTTTATTTTACAAATTACTTAATTAAAATACTACACATCTCTTCTTAAAATCAAATTAAACTACAAATTATTTTAAAAGGGTGGGGGAAAGGCTTGACTACAAAGGGACAGCATGAAAGGCTTTGGGTAAATGAGGCAGCAGTATCCTGACTGTGATAGTCAGTGTGACACGATTCTGTGCATTTGCCAAAATTTAGAGAACCGCACCCTCAAAAAAATAAATTTTAGTCTTTATGTAAAATTTTTTAAAAATTCCTACAAGTAACAAACAAAATTATCACTAGACAAATCATAGAGCAGTTGCGAGAACTCAATGAGATGAATATGTGCTCAGAGTAAGCATTCGGTAAATTTTAAAATTCTTATAGTATTACCCGGTCTCAGTATTTAATATGCAATCCACATTCAAATCAAATCAATATTTTTATCAAGGTTCAATTATGTTCAGCACAGAGCTGGCTTCTACAGTAAATACAAGACATATGGAGTGTCTGTACTCTCTCAAGAGTTTCAATATAACCCATGTTCTGGTTACATAATCTAAAAACGAAGGTTAAAATTCAGTTATAAAATTGTTCAGGAGCAAAGTCAACAGTAAATTATCAATAATAAAAGAGGACCAAGGCCAGATAATGCAAGGTCATTTCCATGCGATTTTTTAAGTATACTGGGGGGATTGGTGATTTATTTGTTTGTTTGTTTTTCCCTCAGGGGCATATTTACCTCACCTTTGAGGCTTAGGCCCAGAGGCTTAGTCCAATATTACAATGGATTTGTATTCTCTATGCAAATCAGTAGATGGCAGCAGGAGGGGGCCAGAAACATGCTGGGTGGTAGGAGAAAGCAGTCCTAGAATTAAACACTGCCGTGCATAATCCACACTGAGAAAATGCAGACTTTATTAGCATCATTACATACTGGGACTGCTCAACACTTACACGATAAGAGAATCAGGATGATAAAAGATTCCCTGGTTAAAACTCTCCCGGAAGGGCTTCCCTGGTGGCGCGGTGGTTGAGAGTCCGCCTGCTGATGCAGGGGATGAGGGTTCGTGCCCCGGTCCGGGAAGATCCCACATGCCGCGGAGCTGCTGGGCCCGTGAGCCATGGCCGCTGAGCCTGCGCGTCCGGAGCCTGTGCTCCGCAACGCGAGAGGCCACAACAGCAGTGAGAGGCCCGCGTACCGGAAAAAAAAAAAAAAAAAAAAACTCTCCCGGAAGAAAGATGGCTTAGAAATCAACAATTACGTATATCGCCAAATGAGGTAGCTTAATTTGTGCATCCCATCACACTAGCACACAAGCCATGGGGACACACCATAACTGAGAGCTAACACACTGACTTCCACGGAAAAAGGCAGACAGCACTCAAGAAATAAATATAACATCCAAGCCCTTTGGCAATTTTATTTACCGCAATTTGTCATCCTTCCCATCAATGATTTTCAAACGGTGGGTCTTAAAATAAATTTAATGGGTTCCACCCAGCATTTGCTTAAGTGAAATAGACTAGAAATGGATATGGCAGAATTAAGCAAGGAACAGTAGGGTAAGCTAGGATACAGAAAGGAATGGACAGATTACAGTGGAAAGCATACAGTGGATAGGTTAGGATTGACAGAAAAGGGAGAGGAAGAAAAACATCAAAGTATACTTTAAAAAAGCAAGGGACACTAAACATAGTAATTTACTGTGTATATGGTCGCATGGGTCATGGTCTAAATTTTTTTTGAAAACCACTGCCTTAAATCTTAACCCATGGTATAATAACCTCTTGTCTAAAACTTCTTTTAAAGCATGTTTGCATACTCTTCCCAAGGATAAGAATCCAATGGTTATTTCCAAGAAAAGGAATTACCTATCCAGCTCTATGTAACCAAGGCAGAAGGGGAGAAAATAAAAAATGTGAAGCTGTTTTCTAGATTTGTATTATGTCACCAGATCCATAAAATATATCCACAATTTCAGCACTATGACCTAAGATCTACCTCAGTGTGTAGCTTTATCCTCACAGACATCATCACTGTACTGAAACAGCCTCACTCACAGCAAGGGTCTGAAATAGTGACCCTTTTCTGTTCCACTCTGTGTGCTAGCAAACTAAGCTTATACACTGAAAAAGGCAATAAAAGGCTGGCCCTTGTGCCTTATCTTCCTAATCCTATTTGCATTGATGACTCCTCTCCAAAAAAAAAAAAAAACAAACCTGATTGTACTACAGAAGCCTCTTCTCCAGACTGCTGATACAATCGGGGTTCAGGCAGAGACTGGGATCAAGCACACACACACACACAGAAACCTATACATTTGGTGCAATACAATAGAGTCAGAAGCTAGCAAATCGCAAGCAGATGAAATCCTGAAGACCACAAATTCCATTCCTAAATTCCATGGTATACAGAGTTTATATAACTTTAAAAGAAATCCAGTATCTGGGCCACCAAAAATTCTTTTAACAAAAAGCAAAAGTCCATCAAAGCATAATCGATAGCAACTAAATAAGAGAAATAAAACAGGTTGCCTTGCAATGTGATAATCTAAGGAGAACGATATGCTGGAAAGCAAATGAAACGTGAGAAAACAAAACAGCTGGCAGATACCCAGGAAAGAGTTAAATATCAGTCAGTATAAAGTGTATAGAGACATTAAAATAACACTTCTTCAGAGTCCCAGGTATCTAGCCAAAAATAAACTGTAAATATAAGGTTTCTTCAAAGCCTAATATATTTACTTGCAGCATCCATTTCAACAGACTCTTTTTTAGACCTTTTAAACAGTAGGCTTTGTATCTTTTCTTTTTTCTAATTACAAAGGTAACGCATATTCATTATAGAAATTTCAAACAACATGCAAATATAACTTAGAAAGTAAAAGTCCTTCATAACCCCACTCTCCAGACATAACCTTTGTTAACAGCTTTATGTTTATTCTCCAAATTTTAAATGAATCTTCTAATTAGCTAGTATGCATTATAGATTAATTATACATAAAACATAAGTTTTTAAGAGAAATAGGATCATTCCATATACACCGAGTTCTGCAAGGTGCTTTTTTGCAACCTACTGACTTATATCTTGAAAATCTTTTCCTGTCGGTAGACAAAGATGGACATCACTCTTTTTAATAGCTAAAAGGTATTCTATTATATGGACAGACCACAATTTACTTAACCAACCTCTTACAGATGGACATTTGGGTTGTTTCCAATTTTTTGCCATTAAAAACAGTGCAGCAGTTACATCCTTCTGTGTATATATTTAAACTATTTCTGTAAACTGAATTCCTTGTAGTAGATTTTTGTTTGGGGTCATAGAATATGCTAAACTTTTTTCTTTTAATTATCCACTTAACTTTAATTCATACTACCAAAAATCTTCAAGGTAGCAATTGCTTTAATTGCTTAATTATTTTGATTTTCATCTTTAATACTTTTTTGAGAATAATTTATTCTACTCAAAATTAATTGCATGGGGATTAAATCAAAAGGTATGTTTTAACACATTCCTGATCACTAATTAGAAAATATGCTTTGTCTACATTCTACAGAAAATATTCTAGCTTTAAGAGATTTCATGTATCCCCCAAATCATTCAAATCCCCTTAAGTCCCACATTAGACTTGGAAGTTCTTCTTTGACTCAGATAGATTCACTGTAATCAGTTTCTTGTTTGTCTTCCAGAAAAAGGAAAAGAACACAGGGATCCCCATCACACACAGAGCTTTAAAATCCAACCCAAAAAAAACCCTACAAAATTGTCACTCCTAAATGAGTGCATAAGAAACGCAAATGCAAAAAGTCATGACATTCAGAGTCTGACTTACAGTAAATCACCCAGGACACATTTCATGGTAAACAAAATACTTACTGAGAAATATAGTTACCAGGGCAACCATAACTGACCTTTTATGTTTTATTTATCAATCATATTGCTGAATAATTCTTATTCTTGGAAACAAAGGAGAAAATGTATTATAAACAATGTAATTAATTAAGGGTCCCCTGCTCCTCACTAAATCATTCCTGCCAAATCTGTGTTTATCCAACAGACATGCTATTATCTGCTTCTTAGTCCTCCTCTAGGCTAAGGTTGGCGATGGCATATCCTAAAGAGGCATTCACAAGTTACCGATATTAAACTTGATACCTTAGATGAGGAAGGTATAATATGAGAGTTAACTCTCAACAGACGTTCGGACAGATATGGGAATTCGTGCTACTACATCATCACAATGCCTGGCGCCTAGCAGGTACTTACTCTAGAAATATGGAATAATTGAAACTTAAATGAATATATGCATGAATGAATAAATCCACCTTCCTTTCAAATTAGACAGTTTCTAAGACTAGAAATTTCAAACATTTCACCAATTAAGCTCTACCTTTTTACAAGTCCCAAATAATATTCTCATCTAATCAAACATCACCTCCACTTAGGAAAAAAATTGATAAGCCTACTTATTTTTAGTAGCTGAGAGCACAGTTATACCTGCTTGAACCTGGCAGAGAGGAAGAAAACAGCATTGGATTCCCAGTGTCCAAAATAGGATATTAAGAGCATTCACAATGCGTGGAGTTTATTCATAATCCTTATCGAGGAGGCAGCAAAGGGTACAGAAAAGAGCCCCGTGCTGCCGGTCGAGTCTGGGGCTCAGTCTTGGCCTTCGATTTACTTGAGTAAATCACTTCACTTTGCTGAGCCTTAGTTTCCTGATTTTATAACATGGAGAGGCTAGTCTGTAGATCTCTGAAGTCGCTTTGGCTCTAAATGTCCGTGATGTACTGACCTGCCGCCCCTCTAAAAAGGAAGAAAGGATCAAGGACCCCTTGGTAGTAAAGTGGCCATCTGGGAAAGAGGAGCATTCCGTCTGTTGCCAAGGCAAGGCCAGGGGGATTATGGTCAGGTCACTGCAATGTGAGGTTTCCAACCTCAGCCAGGTGCTCTCCACAATCTTCTGAGTTCCCACAGCGGGCAGGTATTTTCAAACCTTCCCCTTTCTCCCTCCAGCTCCGAGACAGGCAGGGACCTAGGACCTGGGACCCTTTGCTGCAGTGCTCACACTTGGACAAACGTCTCCTCGAGCAAGAAAATACAAAGAAACTATAAGGGACTAAAAATAACTGCTTGCATGCGCAGTTGGGGCAAATTCTGGATGAGATACAAAAAGACCAAAAACCCCAAATGCCACTTCTGAAGAACTAGAGCAAAAACGATGTCAGTAGCAAAAGCAGGCTACTGCACATGCCCTCTGCACTCAACACCACCAAAGGGTCTGCAAACCACCTAAGCTACCCGTCTGGCCCGACTCCTGAACACACCCCTACCCTCACCCCATATAAGAAACCAGCTCACCTGCCTTGGGAGCCAGTAAGGGAACATGTTACTAGTTTTTGCTCCTTCCTGCAGCTGCAGGAGCCCCAGTAGAGCCCTGCGTGAACTTCCTGTCTGGCCTCTAGTCAATTTCTATTGATTGGGGAAAGGCCAAGAACCTTGGTCGGTATCACATCCAACTCAGCAGGTACAACACGGGCTCCAACTTTCCCAAGGAGAATCTTCCTCTCTTGGGTCCTCAGCCCTCCCACATACAGTCCAGCTTACACCCATCCTTCTTCTCAAGGCCTTTCCCATTACCTCCATCTCAGAAGAAAAACTGTCTCTCTCTCTCTCCTCCTCTCCAAGCCAATGCCCCCCTCCACCTGGCCTTCATCATAGCCCTCACTCCTTCAGTGATCAACTCTCACTTCTTCATCTTCAGTCTCCCTCTGGTTTTTATATAAACCTTATCAAATCTCCCTAATTTAAAGTACATATATTTTTAAATTTCCCTCATTCCTACATCTCTTTATTTCCACCTCCTCCTCCCTCGCCCTAACTTCATCAGCTACCTCTCTTAAAACACGTGTCAGGGCTTCCCTGGTGGCACAGTGGTTAAGAGTCCGCCTGCCAATGCAGGGGACACGGGTTCAAGCCCTGGTCCAGGAAGATCCTACATGCCGCGGAGCAACTAAGCCTGTGCACCACAGCTACTGAGCCCGCGCTCTAGAGCCCGCGAGCCACAACTACTGAGCCCGCGTGCCACAGCTACTGAAGTCCATGCGCCTAGAGCCCGCGCTCCGCAACAAGCTAAGCCACCGCAATGAGAAGCCCGCGCACCGCAAAGAAGAGTAGCCCCTGCTCGCCACAAATAGAGAAAGCCCGTGCACAGCAACAAAGACCCAATGCAGCCAAAAAATAAATATATTTTAAAAAACAAAAAAAGTGTCTATTCTCCCACCTCCTATTTTGCACTCCCCATTTGCCCCAGCCACTGCCAGCTGGTTTCCACACTCACCCAGCACTGAAATGGTTAGGCTGAGCTCCCCTTTATATGCCCAAGTGCCATGTCCACGAACAGCCTCCTTTATCTAACCTGACCTCGCTGTAGCATTTGACAGTGTTTTTCCCTCCTTCTTAGAACTCTCTTCTCTCTTGGATCCCAAGACAAAAGTCTTTGCTGGTTTTCCTCAAAATTTGACAGTTCCTTCTTCATTCCTGCCCCTGGTTCATCATCTTCTATCTTTAACTGTTAATGTTCCCTCAAGTTCTATCCTGGAACGCCTCTTCTCTCCTTACCCAGTGTATATATTCTTCTTAGGAGAGCTCATCAGGGCCATGGCTCCACTGAGTACTGGAAAGGGCTGCTAGATACCTCCACCTGGACATGCCACAGCCGTCTGCGAAGCTAAGCACATCATCTTGTCCACCTTCTAAACTCTGTCTTGACTAGTGTACCTATCACTCACCTAGGTGGCCAAGCCAGAATTTGATCTAGACTCGCCCTCTTCTCACTCCTCATTCAGTCATGAAATTCTACCTCTTCAGTATATCCTGAGAGCAACTCCTGCCAAACTACACATCAGATACCTTAGCTAAGGCCCTCATAACCCCAGCTACTCTCCCACAGCTTCTCCTTAAATGCTCTCCGATCTCTGGTTTCTAATCTCCCCAATCCATTCCACACACAGCCAACTGGATTCTCCCCACCTGCTACTGACACCCTCCATGGGATAAAGCTTCAGTTCCTCCTCATCGCTAAGTTGATCCTTCATGATCTGACTCCCATGTACCTTCCCCAGCTTCAGCTTTTGCTGCATCCGCAAAGGCTTTTTCCCCCTGCCATGCCAAACTATTTGCACTTCCCAGAATCCCCCATGCTTTTTAGGCCTCCACATCTGTCCACATGTTATCCCTCTACCTGGAAAAACTCCTAATACCATCTGTACGGCTCTCTCCCACCAATCTTTCAAGTCCCAACTCAAGGGCCCCCGAAAGTCTTTCCTGATGCTAAGTCTCCATACTGAGTGTAGGTACTCCTTCTTCTGTAGCACAACCGAACTATGTCTATTATGGGTCTGAGCACATAGCACTGTTATTTTCACTATCTCCTGCACAAGAACCTAAAATATAAATCTCTTTAGGAAAGAAACCCTAATAATTCATCTTTGTAAATCTAGCACTTATCACGGTGTCCAGCACATAGTAGGGGATACACATACCCACACCCACACAGATAGGAATGCAGCATTTACTCAAAAGGCATTAAAAGGCTGAGGACAAAATTTATAGTCACATTAATTTTAACTCTTGGACAAACACTACACCCATAGCTTCTTCATATTCACTATAGCACAGAGCCTTCTTGAGTTGAGTCATGGAGCAGGTTCCACTTGTCACGGGAAGTAAAGGTGGGAGATCTCACGATTTCTTCTATAAAATGGTCAATTTCACTTGAAAAATACTGGCTGTGCACTAGACATCACAGATTCCCCTAAAGAGTTCACTCCTTCTGGGAGTTTACAGTCTCAGAATCTGTAGAATATATTTCAAGGAAAAGTTTGTAGTAAGTTTTTGGTATACATGCATGTCTGTGCATCGGTATTCTTTAAAATGTCCTAAAACGAATGGGACCACACATGAAAATTTTGTTTCCAAATGGAATATTCATTCTTTATGTTAAGTTTGGAAAGTGAATGCCAATGTCCTTCTGCTATGTCTCAGTTTTGCTGGTTATTAGGCTTCAAATCACTGTCATTGGGCAAGCAGTGAACATGCAATAATTATGTCATATTCTTCTTTCTCCTTCTCTATCATCTTTAAATCCACAATATCTCAATCCAGCTGATGTCAGTAAATCCAGCCTGTCCCAACTTTTCTCTAAAACTCTTAAAACTATTTGAATGAGGTGTTGAGCAGCTGTCAGTTATGGATTTGAAAATAAAAAAGAGCCTGAAAATTGTACGTCAGTATAAAAAGATTAGGTGGAGCAATTCAGAATGTTTAAGAACTTTAAATCAAGTTAAAAGCAGTTACTATGGCCAGACCTCATGAAGCTCCACTTAAGAGTCGCATTAACCTGGCAGTCAAAACTATTTAAAATGAAGAACGTTTTTCTCACATTTCACTCACCTTCGGCATCAACCAAAAAAAAAAAAGAAAACAATGTGAATTGGCATACGGCAGTACAGTCATGTAACAGTAACCTCCAAGATTTAGCTTTCTAAGGACAAAGCTAGAGCTATTAATCCGTGCACTAGATGAGCTATACCCCTCTAGGGCCAAAAGGGATAATTCTTCAAATGAAGAAAGAACAATTAAGATATTCTAGAAGCTTTTAGGTATGAAAAGCAAGAGAGAGTAGAGAAAAATGCACAATTTGGAGACCCACGGTAGCTGAGTCCAAGATTTCAACAACAAATCTACTGAATTTGGCATGAAGTCAACACCCTCACCCAAGCCCTCTTCCAATAATGATAAGCATGAGAATCTGGCTTCTTTCTTTTTAGTCTAGAGCTATGCGGTCCAATATGGTAGCCACTAGCCATAGGGGGCTATTTAAATTTAAGTTAATTAAAGTTAAAGAGAATTAAAAATTCAGCTCCTCAGTTACATGAACCACTTTTCAAGTGCTCAACCGTCACATATGGCTAGTGGCTACACTACTGGATGGCACAGATACAGAATCCTTCCATCATCCCAGAAAGGTCTACTGAAAAGCGCTGGACACACATGGCTGGAAAGTTTCAGCGCTCCACTGCTCAGCTGAGTTCCCTTCTGATCATTCTACCTATAGGAGGACACTTCTCAGGTCCTAAAGGCAATGGGCAAAAATTCCACAAGGATTTACCTTTCACATGGAAGAGTTAAGGAAATGCAGACTACAGCTCAGCAGACTGCCATATTGGCCTGAGCTACACTCTCACTAGTCAAATGTAAATCAAAATGCTCCCACCCATTAATTTAATTCGTGACCCCCCTGCTGACTAATATGCACTAAGGAACCATGCCCAGTCTTTCTGGACTTCACACAGCTTGTTGAAAGCCAGGGTAGCAAACATTCATCTACCTAAAAAATAGGAGTTGCCGTTAAGCTGACCTAGATTCTTCCTGCCATCCTGAAAGGGCTTCCTGCGCTACACTAGGATGTGTTTTTGTTCTCTGATGGTGGCTGTTAAATAAGCACACTTCCAGAAAAACAGCTTCCATCTATCCTGCCTCCATGCTTAAGCCTGCCAAAGCTGTCATTCATTACGTGAAATACAAGGACAACTGTGAGGTTCGTTAATGTGCTTTTTATTCAACATCAACCTCTAGAATCGTAATTAAACCTTTTAAGTCCTATGGACAGACTGAACAGGCTCTCACAGCCCCCTATACAATGAATGGTAAGGCACAGTGTGGTGTACCAGCGTACTACAATGAGAAGCGGACTCACTGGAGTACGTCCAATCCAAAAACCTGGAATCGAGAATCAAATAAGTGTTCCAACATCCTAGCTGTGTGACTGGCTAAGTTACCTAATTTCATTCTTATACAACCTCCTCCCCAAAGTTCATTCACTTTCAAGACAGTCCTTACTGCTTCAAGACTCTTCAGCAACTTAGTTAACAGACTTCCAACCCACATCAACCCTGCCTACAACTCCCTCTCGCTTCCACAGCATTCATCTCCAGTCCTCTGATTAGTCCTGACTACTTCATCACAGTTCCTTATCCTGTCCGCTAAACCACACCTCCCTTAAGGTCCTACCTCTATGACCCTCTTCAGGATCCCTCATACACTCCTCTCCAGCACCTAACACAATGGCACACATCGGGCATCTCAGTACATGTGTATCAAATAAGTAACTGAATCTGTGCGTCATGTAGGATCAGCTATCAACTCTTTACAGATGACTTTCAAATCCATATCTCTAGCTCTACTCTCAGCTTCTCTCCTAAACTCGAGTATCACATTTCAAATGACCTTCTACACATTTCCACTATGTTCTAATGGTAGCTCAAGTTTAACATGTCCAAAACCAAGCTCCCTGTCTTCCCTTACTATGCCCACCATGACATTCTGATTTCTGTTCATTGGAACAGCTGCTCTCCTAAGCCACCCAAGTTCCAAATCAAAGCATGCCTTCGTTTCTAGTCTCTATTTTCCCTCAATCCCCATTCTCCAGTCAATTCCACCTCCATTCTTCCTCCACTGCCCTAATTCAAGTTTTCATGAAGTCATACCTGAAACTATTATACCCCTAACCATTCTCTCATTTCTAATCTAATCACAAACCATTGCCAGATTCACAGTCCTAGAGCACCAATCTGACATTACTTCCCTGTTCAAAATCCCTTCTTCAATAGTTCTCAACGACATCCAGAATTAAATCTAAATTTGGCTTTCCAAGTTCCTCCACAATCTGGCCCCCAGTTATCTTTTGCTAATCCCATCTCACATGCCATTTTAGCTTTCCTACCTGTAAGCCTTTACTCACGTGGTTCTCCTTCAACCTGGAATGTCCTCTCTCCTCACCTCTTTCTGGGTGGAAATCTTCCCTGTGTTTTCGAGACTTCATTTAAATGGAAAGCCTTCTACACTTCAACTCCACGTTAGCTCCCTTCTTTATATCCCTCTGATAGAAAGACAGAGATGCCAGTGATCTGGAATCTCAGCTCCTTATCCAGTCCTCTGCTGTGGCCACAGTCACACCTTTGGGGACCCCAAAGAGAATATGAGGAAAGGAAACATGAGGCAGATGAGCATTCCTTGTTACTGCCTATGACTCTGGCCTCAGCCCGGATGTGATCTCAGGAACCAAGGCTCATTCTCTCCAGCCTTGTTGTTTTGAACCTGAAGGACTCATTCTGTTTAGATCTGTGGTTTTCAAACCTTTTTTGAAAGAGTATAACACTTTTTCAAAGGGCCTCCTATAGAGATCCGACATATAAATGTGGAACTTATCTTACTGAAATGGTACAGTGCTCTGGGAACTAGCACCAGATAAATGTTATAAAATGAATTTAACTCTCATCAGTTATTCCATTATAAGTAGATTATATATTCATCTTTTTTTTTTTTTTTTTAGTCTATTCTTTTCTTCCTCCTTTAGTTCATGGAAAGTTCAGGCCAAAATCTTGAAGATGATGACACCTCATTTAAAGATATCCTAAGACCTTGAAAAATATTCTATTAAAGCATAACTCTGTATGCACTCACCTTATGAAAGAAGGATAAAGGGATGTCATCATGGCTAAATTAATATAAAAATGAAACATCATTTTTGGTTAAAAAAATAAAGGTGAAGAAAAGTTCTGCTACTTCTTTAGCCTGAAATTCTTTCTGCACCAGATTCATGCTATTGCATGAATGGAATACAATGCTGGAGGAATAACATTTCAAGAGGAAAAGAAGACTGAACATGGTGGTTATTTAAAGAATCATCAACTTGTTTGCATGCAAATGACCAGAATAATGAAAAAGCAATCCTGCCAACAGGACCTAGAAGCAATTGTTTTTAAATAGGATGCTTGAAGCATTAGCCACCTAATTCTATTTTTTTTTTTTTTTTTTTTTGTGGTATGCGGGCCTCTCACTGTTGTGGCCTCTCCCGTTGCGGAGCACAGGCTCCGGACACGCAGGCCTAGCGGCCATGGCTCACGGGCTGAGTTGCTCCGCGGCATGTGGGATCTTCCCGGACCGGGGCACGAACCCGTGTCTCCTGCATCGGCAGGCGGATTCTCAACCACTGCGCCACCAGGGAAGCCCTAGCCACCTAATTCTAGAAGAAACTGACTTACTAATCTTTTCTTTTTCTTGTATAATACCAATCATATATTATATATTAACACACTGACAAAATGTGTATTTCAAAGATATAATTTTTCGTGAACATCACTATCACATCATTATTTACTTGACAGTAGGTCACACTGATAAAGATATATTTACCAAGATTTATAGTGGAAAGGAAGGGTTTAATTCCTCTGCCTTGAAGGATTTCTTAAGAAGGCAATCTCTGAAAAAGCGTCTACCAAAAAAGAGAAGATGGCAAATGGCACAAAATCAAGGAAGATACGTCATTCCACTCAAAACCTCAACTAATTGCAATAATCCACACATGATGCCTAAGAAATGCAAGCTGTGTAACCTAAGACAATAGAGAGCTATACAGCTACAAGGGAAGCATCGATAAAATGCTACGATTCCCCATAATTCAAAGCATTTAAAGCACCAAACACAGCCTAGGCTGGATGCATGCCTTAGGCAGGGAGAAGAAAAGTCTAAATGGATGGATGTGAATATGAAGGAAACACTTTAGAAATAGGCCATAAAAACAAGTTATGATAGGTCCTCCTCCCCTCCCAATACTGTCAGGTAGTTAGAGTTATTGAGCAGACATCACTTACGACAGTGAGAAAAAGGCTAGCCACCCCTCCCCTTCAAAAACACCTCGACAAGGTCACAGATTTATCAGTGTCACAAATGCATTTTTAAAATATTACAGCAATAAACTCTGGTTAGAGTGGGCTCCACCTCTATATTCACAGGAAAGAACAAACTCCAAACTTCTCCTAAATTAAAAGGTAACATTAGCAAACTCTCTCCCCCTCTGCCTACATATGAAATCTCTCCCACCTTCCACGGAAGAACAACAGGAAATCTTCTTTCCGTTTAAAACTAGATCAGTTGTAGGCAATTAACTTTAGAAGCTTAGTTTTGCCACAGTCTTACTTAGCACCAACTACCCAGTCACACAAATAGTGGAAGCATCTCCACAAAACAGACTGCCCTACCCATCTCATTTTTTTAAAACACAGCAACAAGCCATCTCTCATGTTTGATCCAACAACTGTGATCTATTTTTTGATCCTGAAGCCACAGACTCCACATATATCTTTATTACTGTACAAGGAAAACTGTTACCCTGAGGTTTATATTTTCCTATGTGTACCATGCCTCTCGTGAGAATATATCCGTTTTAAGATAAGACTCTCATGAAAACTGAGGGGAAGAGGGGCAGATGGCCTCAGAGAGAAGTTTCTTGGTTTGTTGCTTCAACTCTAACGTGCCAGTATGGCCCTAGCACTGACACAAAGTCCAGCCATACCAGGACTGTACAGTGATAAAGTAAATGGATAGAGGTTCTCTTACTTGGGCTGGTATCTAAATCTCTCCAACGACTGCCCAACAACCCAGTATGAACAAACACGCTAGAAGTCAGTCCTTCAGGCTATGAAAACATCAGATAGTGACAGCCCTTCATCCATTAAGAGAGAACAAACAACGTCTACTAAGAATTACAGTTCTAAAAGCTGATAACTAGACAACCACTAAATTAAATTCACACGCAAAGGCCCCGTGTGAATTCTAAACCCCAACTACCAGTATTCATGACAAATGAAAAAGATAGGCTATATACGTATTGGAAATCAGATTGTGTAACAGGAAAATGGTGAGTGAATAAACAACCTTTGGAGTGATGCATCTTTATACTGCTCTTCAAGACTGAATTATTGGGCTTCCGTGGTGGCGCAGTGGTTGAGAGTCCGCCTGCCGATGCAGGGGACGCGGGTTCGTGCCCCGGTATGGGAAGATCCCACGTGCCGCAGAGCGGCTGGGCCCATGAGTCATGGCCGCTGAGCCTGCGCGTCCGGAGCCTGTGCTCCACAACGGGAGAGGCCACAACAGTGAGAGGCCCGCATACCGGAAAAAAAAAGAAAGACTGAAATTATTATCACCATGTTCTCTGTTCACATTTATGCTGATGATTTCATGGGCAATGGAGACCTAATTCCCAATTCATTCATTGCTTTAACAAATGTTTACTGAACACATACTATGTGCAGGGCATTAACTTTATGGTGTTAAGGATACAAAGATGAATAAGCAGTAGTCCCTCCTGTAGAAAGGCTAGGAGACCTCACCTACCTATGGACACATGTCAACATATGATAATGTAAGAAGTGTTAAATATCATGGGATGGCTCGAGAAATTGTAAAAGAAGTTCAAAGGAAAATATTACACTCAGGCTGGAAAGTACATTAAGATTTGAAAAAGAAGCACTGGACTTGGGTCTTATGTACGCACAGGATTGAAACATGCTGACATGGGAGACCAGAGGATGGGGCATTTCTGTTGGTGAAAACAAGTCTGACAAGCACGAAATGCACAGGTATAGAGAGGGAACCTGGGGCAATTTGGAGAAAGATGTTTGACAGGAAGAAAGAAGGTAAGTCTGGGAAAGCCCCTAAGGAAGTACAGAAGAGGGGCACAAAGAAAAGGCACCTAACCCACCTGAGAGGTCATGTAAGTTTCCTTGAGGAATTGGGAGCTGGATCTCGAAAGATATGTAGAAATCAGCCATCTAGATAAGCACGCTTCAGGAGGAGGAGGTGACATACAAAAAGGCTGAGAGAGCGTGGCGTATCTAGGACACATTTACTTTGGTTAAGTAAAGAACACGGTGTGCAGCTCCTAAAGCAAGAACACGGTGTGCACAGCTGGCAAGAGGTGAGCCTGAGAGGAAGACATAAGTCAGGTGATAAAGGGCACTGTAGGCCACACTGGAGGAGTGTAAGTGCCATCTTTAAGGTGCCAAGAAAACATTTCCAGATTTTAAGCCAGAAAGTGACAATCTAATATGTGTTTCAGAAAGATCTGCCCAAAAGCAGTGTTAAGGATGCATTAGAAGGGATGAGACTAGAGGTAAACAGACCAATTAAGGGACTGTTAGATCAGTTTAAATCTACTTTCCTCATCTGTAAAATGAGCATAAGGGTAACTAAGATAGTGGTGGTGAAACGGACAGGAGTGAATCCAAGAGACAAGCAGGACTTAGTTACTAACAGAGGGGGCAAGGGTAGAGAAGGAGGAAGTACTCTTAAGAGGTCTCCCAGATTCACTTAACTCATTGGGCAGCTTGGTGATACCCTTCATCAGCACAGAAAATATAGGATAGTGGGAGGTTTGGAGGGCAAAAATGCTAAGTTCAGTTTTAGACATCTTGAACTTTAGGAAAATGTACTTAAGTGTTTAAAACGATGGGTTTTGAAGATAGACCTGGTTCTACCACTTATTATTTGTGCCTCTTGGACAAGGGTCCTATCATCCTCTCAACTTCCTCACCTGTAAAATGAAGCAAGACAGACAACTACTTACAGGGTGACAGCAGGGATTAAATGAGATCCTGAATGAAGATACAAAATAACAGCTGCTGTTTTGCCATTAATATTATTTGAGATAACCGTGGAATATCCAGATTGAGATGTTCAATAGGCACCTTTGGAACACGGTCTGAGGTTTAGATGCAAAAGGCTGTGTGCTTTACAGTAAGTATAACACCATTTTTTTAAAGGGGTAGGAAGAATTGGGGCATTGGCACTTGAGACATAGATATGCCAATTTACTGCATGAGGAGAAGGGTAAACGATGACTGCTGAGAAGCAAAGTAAGGCACAGTTAATAAACATCAGAGACACACATTGCATTATATGAAAAAGGGCAGTCCTTATTTTCTTGCAAGTAGTTTGGTGAGTTAAATGAAAAAAATAAAGCATTCTTCTAACTACCCAAAGAGAACTATTACCCTAGAAGGAAGAAATGGAAGAGATATGAATACTTAAAAAAAAAAAAAAAAAGGTTTCTAAAGTGAAATAAAGCCAAATGGGGGTAAATCATCAAATTAATATGAGAACCCAGGATTTGTTAAATAAGACATTATAGGCAGATGTCAACACGGTTTATGGAAAAGTATGAAAACAAAAAAACAACACTACCTATTATTTTTTCAAAGGAAAAATAGGAAAGATACATGAGAAAGGAATGAAATTGGCTACTACAGCAAGATGGGTGGGAATGGGCCAGGAAGTACATTATGTACTTTGTTACATAGTTTTGATTTTGGAGCCATGGTAATGATTTACATGTTCAACATATAAACTTAAATCAACAAGGATAGGTAAAACACTAAAATTGAATAGAAACAGAAATTAATGATCCTAAGTATACATCTCATTGATCACACACACACGGCACTAATTTGTGAACTTGTGAACACAGTACTCTGACCGTCAACCTTCACTGGATCTATTTTAAAGGCAAAAAGAAGGCAAAAATCTTGAGCTTCACTTGGCAGTTTTGTTGTCTACAGTATTCTCTGTGGAGTAATTCCAAATCTATTTTTTTGCATTAATTATAAGACACTGATATGGCTGGGAACCAAGGTTCTCACCGTGGGGGAAAAGAGTACAAATAAGGAATGAGAAAAGGGGAGAAAAAAGAACCTTAGTTTTACAATAGAATTGAAGACATCAGTATGAACTCATGATTTAAATAAATAAGTATAAATTTTAAATGTATTCCAATATAGATAGAAATAAATTTATATAATAATAAATATACATGTACTCTCCTAGTTCTGTCCACTGAAACAAGTCAACCGCAATGAGCACAACTCTTTGGTATCTAAATACCAGTTGCCCACTAAAAGGAACCACAGCTTCTTGCAGAAATAACTGATTCCAGATCTGGAGCAGGGAAAATACAAGGTGAGCTTAGACATCTTCTTGTGACATAAAATAAGAAAGAACTTAAAAATTAACAGAGATATGTCAAAAGGATACAAGAGCCAGACTGAAGGGGTTCCCTTTAGCCAAATTTGACGGTAAAGAAATATTATCACACTGAAATTTTTTTAATTTATAAATCCATTGTGAATTTCAAATAAAAAGGAGAGGATGGGGGAAAGGCGAGCTCTTCTTTATTCAAGAAGGCCTCTAGCCAATACAGTGGAATGACAATTAGAAAAAGCACAATTTTATAAACACTGGTATAATATTTGATTTAGACAAGGTTTATCAATGCTGCTAAAACCACTAGATGAAGTGTTTGAGAACAGGATCTTCAATCTCAAAATATCTCACGAATTACTTATTAATGACAAACGGACAAAAGTGGAGAAATCTGTAAATCCACATCAACCAAGTGCTAAACATACAGTTAGCAAAGGGATCAAACTTGCCACTGCTAAAATTAGGACAAACTGCTATTATGTTGCTCTTGATGTGATGTTAAAAGGTGGCAACATCAGCTGTGCGATGTTCCTGCCTACGATTATAGTCTGACTCAAACTAGGAGGAAACAAGCAAACAATCTGTAGAACCGTGGGACATTCCACAAAACTGCAGATCTGGACTCAACAAAATGTCAGCACCATGAAAGACATCTCACACACACACACACACACACACACTCCTTCAAAGAACCTTAACAAACAAACAAACAAACAAAAGTGGAGGGCAAGGGAATGGTTCTAGATTAAAAGAAAAAGAGACATGAAAACCATATCCAATGTGTGATCTCCAGTGGAGTCTAGATCAGGGAGGACAAAGAAACACAGATAAAGAATATTACTGGGACAATTGGGGAACTTTGAATATGGACTAGACATTAAATAATATTGGTGAATATTAAATTTCTTGAATGTAATGAGGTTGTGGAAGAAAATGTCCCTATTCTCAGGAGTCTGGTGCTGAAGTATTCAAGGGTGACGTGTCACTATGCCTGCAACTTGCTTTCACATGGATCAGAAAAAAACAAAAAAGACATGTGTGGATATATTATTTAGAGAGCTAGAGATCAAACAAATGGGCAAAATGCTGACAGTTGATGAATCTAAGTAAGGGGTGTACAAGCATTTGTTATACTTTCAACTTTCCTGCCATTTTGACAGTTTTCAAAATAAAAGTTGAGAAAACCAACTGTATCCCTCAGGAATCAACCCACCCAACTGTAACTGCACCAAACACAATGCCTGGTATAAAAGCAGACACTTGATTTAACAATAATTTTTAAATTCTCATTTTTCTTCCAAGTGCCTTATGGGTTAGCTACAGAAATACAAGTACTTGATTTAAATATAGTATATAAAATATAAGGGGTAAGTAAAATCATAAAGTCCTGTCTGTGTTAAAAGGTCCGGAAACGTGAGATTATAATCACTGTCTATTTCTCCAAGGTGACTGGATAATTCCATTTATTTCCAAAAAACATTCAACTCTGGGTGGGATCTTAATCTTACTGCCACTTTATTCTTCAGTTTCACCTTAGAGACAGTTGAGTACATCCTGAATTAATCCTTTCAGCACAGAATTTTTCAATATTCTCAAACGTGTGAGGGATTTACAAACGTGATTAGCGGTAGTAGTCAGAAACATAACCCACATCACTAAACCAGGGCTGTTTTAATGAAAGCCATATATATAAAATACTTCCTTCTCAAGGACATTCATACATATGATCTTATTTTATTTTTAACACCCTGTAAGGCAGGTTGTTTTCGTTGTTTTTAGCTCTTCAGCAAAGCACTAGGTTTATGCTGTTCTGTAATCTAGACCGGGTATTCTGCTTGCCAACCTGGCCCAGAGATGGAGAGATTTGCTTCAGGAAAAGGAAACAAACAGCAACTAACGTTCATGTGATTACTAACAAAACTAAAAGAAAGGAGACAGAGGTCTCTTCACAATGATGTGTGCACACAAGATATGCACAAGGAAAAGTGAAGTTCAGTGTCATTTAAGCTTATCTCTATTTGAACCTTTTAAGAGATAAAACCATTTGAGCAGTAATTTAGTACTGAATTAACTTTTTTTTCCTCCCTATCTTTGAAGTTTTCATTGTTTAAGTAAGGGTTTCTGCAAGAGACATGAAGCAGGGTTCCTCTTCTATTCAGAAGCTGATGATGTGCAGTAACTTCTGCATGGCTTGGCTTATCCCAGGCTGATAATCAGCAAAGAGCCAAATACATACCACATTTGACATACAACCTTTTCCCCCAAGATCGTCCCCAAATACTCCATGATAATCAAGTGTTCATACCACTGAATTATCGTGCTGCATAACCTTCCAGTAGCAAAAACTGAACTCTGCAGGGGAAGGATGCCAGACAAGGAAAAAAATAAGGGACGAACCATGGTAGATATTAGTACCAGATAAAGGCTTTGAAAAGATCCTTCAGATAACAAGTTTAGCAGTTAGACTGAGAAACAAAGATTTCATTTTTTTTCTTAAGCCAGTAACAATTCACCCTCTATGTAATCAACTAAAATGCGATCTGCCACAATTGGAGAGATGCCTGTGTTTAGGGAGACGGCACTGACTGCTCCCAAAGTCAACGCTATTTAAAGTGTTAGCTAATAAAGCCCTGGGTTTTAGGGCACTTCTGTCTGGCTTCCCGGGTAGTACTTCTTAGGAACTGATGCACTGAAAACATGAGCACCAAATGCTCCTCTAAGGTTGCATGTTTTGGAGCGTCTTCAGAGGGGCTGATCTCATGTATGCCAAGTCAGCAGCTCCAGACGAGGCTCTCTTGACTCTGACCCTTCCAAAGTTTCCAACTCCTCAAGGCTTAATGTTTTGCCCCAAAGTCTAACTTTGCCAGCTTGTAATTTGTGAATTCAGTTACACTATTTTCATGCTACAGTACATGCCTGTATTCCAACACGTACCACCAAACAGGCACAATACACTTTCAGCATTCTGAGGTTTAAAATTTCATTAAAATAATAGCAATAATATCTACACACTGTGGCTTACTGGAAAGAAAGACTCACGTGTACACCTGTAAAGCAGAAAAAGGAAATGTCTGTGTGGGCATATATTTTAGATTAGCACGTGTTAGTTAAACTGAAAGATGCAAAGGAAAGATGTCTATTCTCAAGGTGGGTAAGGAGATTCAGCCATCCTACAATTATAAACCAAAACAGTTAAGAGGAAAACCGATCAGAGAGCAGTTTTATGCAAAGGCAACCAGCTGAAGGCTGATCAGGGGAAACCACTTTCTTCCTCGGTTTCACTGGAGAATCATCAGTCTTCCAGTCTCATCGGGATTGGGCTGAAAAGTAATAAGAAATGAGGGCAATTAGAGAAGGAGTGAGAGAGCAACTGAGGGAGGAAAAACCTTAAGACAAAACAATGTGGATTTTGAATCTGGTGCAAGGAGCAAGAATTTGAGATTAGGTTTTCTGCAAGGGCAGTGTCCTGATCCCGTCCAGGGAAGAATTATAGCTGTGGTAGGAGGACTTAAATTCTGACTCAGAGAGCCTGGGATCAGGGGAACTGGCTAGGGAGCTTCTGCTAGTAAAACATGGTTTGGAGAGGATGTTGAGGCTTCCAGAGAATGTTGTGGAGAAATAATCAGCCCCATTTTATCCCATTTTATTTCAGTCCAAGGGTGAAAGCTAAGGAGGGGAAAAAAAGACACCAAATTTCAGGGCCTTGGAGACCAGAATGACAATGGTGTCATGTGCAGTAATGGAGACTTTGTGAAAAGTTGAGATCTAAGATGAAAGGTTCAATTTCTGATATGTTAACTTCCAGATTATTCCTAGCCAAGTGGAGATATGGTACAGACAATGGGAGAGATGGGGCCCGGGAGCCCTTTGTTTTTAGGGAGATTCCTCCCCACCACCTCCAGGGACCTCATAACTTAATTCCAACTTGACATTGACATCTAGTGCTGGATGGTTCAAGAGGGTTTAGAGTGCCTACCTTACCAAGAAAGACTGCCAAGAGCAAGCCACTTATTCTAGGCAGTTTTAAAAGTCCATGCCACTAGAATATCAACATCAAACACTGAGTAGCATTAAAATATGAAACACAGCGCTTTCATTTCAAGGCTATTTAACATTTCTGAAATATCTAGATCAAAATGTTGGGCCAAATGACTATATTCCAGTAAAGCATCTACTAAACGAAAAACTTTTCCCCACCCCACATCTCTCATAAGATAATCACCCCATTCAAGACAGCTGTCAGTCATAATAGATTTTTCTTAGTGCTCAGTTTTCTCGAAACCTTACCGCCAAGCTCCTCTTTTGAGTAATAATGAAGGCCACACATCACTTTTGCTGTGCATGTATATAAATACCTCCATCTCCCTTTCTTCTAACCCTAGTTCAAGGCCAACTGCTCCAAAGCTTTTGAGAACCAGCACTGGAAGATCTTCAAAGAGAAAGTGCCCATTAACCACAACAGCAGCTGCTGGCTACAGCCTGCAATTTAAATCTCTGAAAAAGAAACTGTGGCTTCTGAAATTTAAACAAGGAGCTGCCACTTGTAATTACAAACATTCCAGTGGGTTCCTTCCTTCATTGATGGTTTCCAAACAAAGGCTTTTTATTCGATTTTGGTGGTGCTCCCCAAACCCTAAATGTAGACATTCCTTTGTGCTTTTCTGGTGCCATGGCCAGCACAGAGAGGGGCACAGGAGGCGGGTTTTTCCCTGGCCAGGGCTGTTGGACCCCCCCAAAACCATCTCATGTGTAATTACTTGTTGGGCTAGAAACCAAAAACCCAAATGCCTCAGATTTATAGTCCACGTTAAATACATTTGAGAAAGAACTTCTTAAAAGACAGACAGACACACACACAAAACCTCACATTTCACAAACCCTGGAAAATGGAACCAACCTATTTTCTGAGAAACCAAAGAAGTTCCGAAATTAACACTGAAGCATTTTAACATTTCTAGCTGAAATTAAAAATTCACATTTTAAATTAATGGGGCAAATACTGAAAAGTAAAAAAAGAGTAACATTTTCTCTTCCTACCACCCCACACCCCCATCCTACAAAAATACGGCCCCAAAACTTACAGCTCCCTATGGGTTTCCCACACCAAAGGCATTTTCTGATCACTTCAGTTACAGAATACAGGCTGAAATTAACGCTTAGCCATTTAGAAATGGGAAAAATTATCTTTTTCTTTGAAGCCATATATTTACAAAATGCAAAGGCACTTATACCACGGAAAATATTCCAAATGAGGGTATCTCACAGCCATCAAACTAAACTAGCCTTTCCTACAGAAGTCCTCCTATGGAGAGTATTCATTATGAGAACATCTAGAAATGGCCAATCTCACCAAGGGTGTTTTCCACAGCTCACCACTGAGGAATTAGCTACAATTACTGCATATTTACACAATAAAACTCATCTTATCCGATCCAAACAAAACCTTGCTCAAAATAAACCAAACCACAGGAAAAGGTCTCCTCAGTGCAGGCAGTAATCATGCTCTGGCTTTTCCGGCTCCCGCCTCAGCTTCTACCCACTGTAACAAGCCTTCAGTCTACCTTCCTGGGTAAAGCAAGAGTAGGATGAAAATCTGTATACCAGTGGATAAAATGTACATGCAGCTAATGATACAGTGATTATGGGCGTAGAGGAAGAGCTGTATCTTACAGAAATTCCCTCTAAAGTAATTTATGGAAGAAATGATAGGATGTCCAGGATTTGTTTAAAATAATCTGGGAAGGGGAGAAGGTGTACAGAAGGTAAATGGACCATGGGTGGATAAGTACCACCAAACCTGATGATCTGCAAAGAAGGTTAATTATGGCATTCTCTCTACATTTGTGTATAATTGAAATTTTCCATAATAAAGTGAAAAAATAAAGAAAATATGATCAATGTAAAAAAAAGGGTCATCTTGCAACAATAAAATAATTTTTTCTTTAAGAAAAAAAATTATTCTGAGCTTTTTCCCAGCTTTAACGGAAAGGGACAAGTACCTGGTAAGAAAATCAAGATGTGTTTTTGTTCTTGACTTAAGGACCCTTCCTTTTTTCTTTAGTTATGTGGAACCAGTTCTCCTGTTAATATGACTCCTTGAAGTGACAAAACAAAAGCTTAAAAGTCTAAAGCTGAGGCTTCTGTGAAGCCTAGCTTTACGCATCTGACTTCAACGACCGGGACACAAATCCAGAGTGCTCCTCTACTCAGGTGCTTTGGACAACAACATTCATGTATGGCTGCCACACGAAGTCCAGAGGTTTCAGAATGATTTGTCAACACTAAAGACAACCTTAACAAAAACCAGTCCTTTCTTCCCAGAGGTCACACCCCTGATCCATCGGTTTATTACGCAGAGCAATAACTACTCTTGCTGCCTTCAGAATACAAACTCTTCCTACCCAAGATACCATCTACCCACGATGCATATCCCTTACTGGGCATCCCTGCTGGGAGCTGGAAGAGAAGCTTCACTGGCTGGCTATCCGGAGACCAGCTCGCCATCCAGGAAGCACAGCTAACTCAGCCTCAGTTCAGCGGTAAGCACGGTCCCTCTCTCTCTGGGCTTTGGCTGCCTCACTGCAAAATAATGAGACTTCGCCAGATGATTTCTAATATCCTTCCCCTTTCAAAAATTCCACGATTATAAGAATCTCTAGTTCCTCAACAGGTGATATTAAGAAAAGAACTTTGCATTAAAATGTTATATTTTCTATTAAATAATTTTAAATATGACTATGAGCACTGGCTGAGCTTCTGTATACGTACATATATATACATATATGCATGTGGATACATACATATTTGTGTGAGTACACACACACACACACACACACACACACACACACACACAGGCTGATACCATATACCATTAGGTGCGTATATGGGACTAATTGCTTGCAACTAGAAGCAGCAAATTTTCAATTCTGCAACAGATGTCGCTGTCTGATTTCTCCCTTCTGTGCTGGATTTTCAGTTGAAAATGCCCAGTATGACGGTCAGTACTATTCTTCCCAAGAAAGAGATACAACATTTGAATCCTTCGGATTTATTTCTTATAGAACTTCTTTATATGCTGGTAAATTTCCATTCAAATCATAACATTGATTAGTTTGGTGCAATTTAAGAGATTCCCCGGCATAAAAATGGACCTTCTGTTAAACACACAGGCGCACACAAAACCATTTTTAAAATGTAAATTCTAAGTGGCCAATTAAGCACTAATATGTCACATACAGAAACGGAGAGATTGAGTTTATATTCACAGCAATATTATCAAGTTTTTAAAGCCTGAAACTCACTTAGCAATATAGGCCAAGGAATAATAAAAATTCACTTATGTATAGTAAGGCCAAAATGTACCAGGTGTGGGCAAAAGTCACTGAAAACTCCAAGCGCACCATTCATGATAATGAAAATTTTGGATTTTAGTTTTCACAGCATTTCTTTAAAAATAAATAGTAAGGCTAATATTATATAATTGCAAGACCTCTTACCCATCTGACATTCACTATCAACCACTTCCTGACACATGTCACAGAAAAGTGACATCTCTTTCCATTCAACCGATACATCCGCCGAAGACCATCCATCTCAACAGGTAGCTACTAGCACTTTCTTCCGCTGCAATTCAGAGCTGGGAGAAAGGATTTCAAAATCTCCTTTTTAGACCCAGGAACCCATTACCTTCTGGGGTTTTAGAGGGAGCCGAGCAAGCTGAGCAGCGCAGGCAGGGAGTCCAGGGAGTCGAGGGCAAAGTCAGATAAGAATATGAAGTCAGGAAACAAGAGAGGAAGCGCCAGTGTCCTGCCCTGGCTTCTTCCTTGTCCCACTCCCCGTTACCAGGAGGGCCATTGGGAAAACTGGATAAAGCATGTACAACATCCATATGAATAAAGCTCTTTGTTCCGGAGAACTGCCCGCTCTTTTATTCCCCCCTTTTTCCGTATTTGTTCATTTCAAAAGATTGCTCAATGGGTCTCTTGTTCCTCCAAAATGTCCCAGGCAAATAATGCAAGCTTGTCTCGTCACACAAGTCACTAAATGAAGCCTTGTGCGTCTCCAGTGACACACTGTAAATATAAAGTGGCATTAATGAGGGATATTTTATCAAAGCTATCACAGACAAGTGCAAGTCCCTCCCGCAGCTATTGGATTTGATGCAGGGAAAGGCGACAATAGCAGGGGCGGCACTTTTGTAAAGTCCCTATCCCCAGTACACAAGCCCCAACAGGCCACGACAAGCAAAAGCTCAGTTCCTGGGCTTCCCAGCACCACCACACATCCCCACCCATCAGCCATCCTCTCTACTGCTGAAAATGTAAGAGAAGGGTGATCAACCACGGGTTCACTGGGGGTCAGAAACAACATCATGCAAGCACCCCAAACTAAACGGGCGTGATTTTCACTGAGGAGTGAGCTTTGACAAGCCCATTTTAGCTGCATTTCATTAACATCCATTTCATCCAAACACCACAGGAGGGATGGGAGATTTTCTCCAGGGGATAGATAGATTCAGTTACAGGGGAAGACAGAACCTGGACCCACTGCACAATGGCCCTTGATGGCTATCCCAGCAAGGCTGTAAATGAAACAAGACTTATGAAGTTAAAAGGCAACGCCAACAGGTTTCTTCTCTAATCCTGCTAGTAGGAACTGGAGGTCTCTTGAGAAAGCTTAAACTAAGACGAGTAAGGAAGAGAAGTCTCCTGGTCCCCACCTGAAATCTACTCTCCGGGTCTAGGACCTGGGGCTAGGCCAAGACCCCTTTCTCAAACTCAGCACCAAAAAACGCATTAAAAAAAAAAAAAATCTAAAGAAAGGCGCCTCACCCCCTCACTACAAATCAAACCCAATTACTTTCTAATTTGAACACAATCTGATAACAGCGTACAAACAGGGATGTACACAGGAGCAAGAAGCTGCTTCCATGGTAACTGGCAACAGAATTTTCTTGTAGCTTTGATATGCACGGTTGAGTTCCAGACCACTCCTTTCTAAGTCAGCATATAGCCCTCGCTGGGAAGGCAACTTCTTACCGAGAGATAATTACAAATATAGTACTGTTGCTACTACCCGGAGCCTTCCATGAGCAGGCAGGACAGAGGAGGTATAATCTGACGCTGCTCTGCTGGCAAGCGGCATTGCACGGCTCCCATTTTTAGTCCAAAGACAATATCCCAACCAGCGCTTCCCCCCTCCCCGCCTTTTTTTTTTTTTTTTTGCAGCCAATACAAGTCTATTGTTGCCTCTATTATGCGCCAGTTACCGAGCCTGTAACGCTCACGTTTAACCAACACTGGCGCTTTTTACCATGCAGCAGAACGAGGGATCTCTTTCAGGAACATTTCATTGAACCCATCGAGTCAGAGACGTCACCCGAAATGAAGTTGTAACCACACCGGCATCGGCTGAACCCAATTATCTCGTAACTCATAAATTAAGAATTCACAGTGCAAAAACACATAAACAACATCCGGAGACAGTGGTATGGAAGAAAAAATCCTCAGCTCTGGAACTGAAGCTGCCGCCAGATTCCCACCCCTATGATCCCCGATAGGTTCCTCAAGTCGAGCTCCCTTGCAAGCCTGTCTTGGGGAGTGGGGGGGAAGCAACCACCCCAAATCCAAAGCTAGCACCCCCAGATCTCCCCATTTCCTACAGCGTGTCTCCTGCGGTGTTTACGTAACTGTGTGTCCTCTAGCGTGTAAACAAAAGGCACAGCCCAAGCGGAGAGGCACCCCGGGAGCGGCACGGTGGCCCCGGCGCTGCACCCGCCCGGGTCGGGGGCTCCGCAGGTGCGGGCTGAGCTCTCGGTGTCCTCCGCCACTTGTTGCTCGCGGGTCCTGCGGCTTCCGAGCTGCGAGGAGGGGCTTTGCAGGCGCCGAGCCCTGCTGCATCCCCTCCTGCACCTCCCCGCCCCCCGCGGCCCTGCGCCTTCGAGTCCCGGCTCCCTGCTCCCAGCCCGCAGCAGGCGGCGAGGGGCGCTGGGACGCTGCACGGCCGCCAAGCGCGGCGGTGGTGGTGGGAAGGGGAGGCAGAGTGCAGCACGGCCGGGCTCTCCGCTGGGGAAGAGCTCCAGCTCCCTTTTGTTAGCAAAAGCAAACACTGCCCTCTTCTTTCCCGACCGCGCCAACGCGCCCGGCACACGGTCAGCCAAACAGCGTGCTCCAGGCGAGTGCTCCGCATCTTCAGGGAAGGAGCGGGGCGCGCAGAGCCGCCCCTGGGCAAATTCCCAAGACGGCTCTGCACGCAGGGGACGCCCGGAGACCCGGAGGGTGCCCGCCTGGCCGCAGAGGCCGCGAACGCTCCCTCCACCACCCCCGAGCTGCCGAAAATGACAGGCAGCCTGGAAATCCGGAGTCCCCACTCGCGGCGGAGGACGCTGTGGGGCAGGCTGGCTGCGGGTTCCCGGCTTCTTCCCGCAGAGGCGGCGACAGCAACCGCCCCCCCGTGGGGCCGGGCCCGGGGAACTTTCCCTGCCTGGAGCCCGGCCAAGGAGACCCGCAGGCGGGCGGTGGGGGCGGAGGGGCCGCGATCCGGCTGGAAGGAGACACGAGGGGCGAGTTGTTCGTGGACAGGGGAGAAAAGCAGAGCGCGGGGAAAGCAGGAGCGATCAGACAAATCTGGAGATGTCCTGTGGACCAGTAAGGAATCGCGCTGGAGGGGGCCGCTAGTCAGCCATGGGGAGGTTTCGGGGATAGGGAATGGGGGGCCCGCTGGAGAGGTGGGGGCGAATGGGCAGCCCGGGGAGGCGGGAGGACCTGCAAGTTACGGGGACAACAGCGAGTTAGGGAGGGTCCGGAAGGTTTGGGGGGGTGCTTTCGATCCACCCCCTTCCCCTATATTCTCTAGCCCCCGGGCCCCACATTCTCACTCCACTCCGCGCCCCGCGCCAAGCCTGGGAGAAAAGGTGTGGGTGCAGCCATCCCTACGAGCTATAATTCACACCGAGCTGGGCAAGGAAGAGATTTACCGATCCCCTCAACCCCTTCCATTCTCAGCCCTGAGTTTCCTCTCCACACTCCCTCCGATTTGGATTTAGGAAGTGGGGGAAGGTTGTCATGGAAACGTTTCCCCCCTCCATGGCTACGGCCACTGGGGTGCCTTAGGAGATTTCTGGGGCCAACCGGCCGGTGCCCACACCTACCTGTGGGGATCAGTGCCGCGGCGGAGAGGAGCAACAGCAGAAGCCGGAGTCGGAGACCGGGAGGCGCCGCCGCCGCCGCCGCCACCGCCGCCGCCGCACACTGGGGTCCGCTCGGCAGCACAGCACTCGCCATGTCGGGCACCTGCCTCAGACTGGCGGCGGTGGCTTCCTCCCGAGCCCGAGCGGACAACTAATGAGATGCTAATGACATGCACTGGAGGCGGAGTCCTGACCGACCAATCACGTCGCCGCGAGCGGAACCCGGCTCTCGGAGGACTCACCCCTTCCCCAACCCCGCCCCCTGGCGCTGGCTACGGCGGCGCGCCCGCGCCACCTAGGGGCGGGGCCAAGGGGAGGGGCGGATGCAAATATGTTTATGTTAAAATTCGTTTTCGGTTCCCCGGGATCAAGGAAGAAGTGTTCTCCTGGGCCCTGGCGCACAGGGGCTCCGGCTCCGGGGGCGGGTGTAGCTTCCCAGACACCTTTATTAGGAATGTTTATAGCAATCGCTACATCAACAAGACGACGAGAATCTCCCTAGGAGGCTCCCCTGCCCGGTACGCCGAGTGCAACTGGCCTGGAAACAAAACGTTGCAAATTTCCGTCACTCACCTTCCACCGAAGGAATAGATCTTTGGGAAATGGGGGCTGTTCGGGTGTAGAGAGTGAGAAGGCAGGTCCCCGGATTGACAAAACAATCTGGGAGAAGTGCATGCGTGCTTTGCAGGTCCGGCGGACCGGGAGAGCCCGCTCAACAACCTAGCGGTAGACTTGGGCATAGTTGGGAGGAAGGAGCCGGAATCGGGATCTGGGATTTTCAAGTCTGTGTTTGCGGTAGATTCTCGGGAAAGGTAGTTCGAGGAGGGTTGGCTCAGGCTCCTCAGCTTGCTGAAGGTCTCCCTCCTGGTTTTAATGTATATGTGATATATGTGTATTTAATATACGTGATGCACGTGTGTTATTAGATAATTACGATTACACACACTCAACAAAAAATATTTTCTGTGAAGGCTTCGGGGTGGAGGGCGGAGACGGGGTGTGAAGAGAAGTCTGCCATCTTCCTCCTTCAGGGCTCAAACCCACTCCCCCTGCCGCCCCTTGTCCCCTCGTCCCGCCTAAGGCGGCTGGGGACCAACAGGTGCTCAGAGCTTCCCGCGTGTCGGAGAGGCTTTCCAGGCTGAAGCGACTCGCTTCTCGGACTCGCTCTCCCTCCCCGAAATAGCTTTTGCTTTCTTCTGAGCCAGGCAGCCGGCTCTCTTGTTTGTCTGCTTTTTAATTACTTATTTTCTTCCCCTCTAGAAGATCGTGCGCTCTCTGACCCTCTGTTGCTCAAGCATCAAATTGAAGGACGAGCCATATTAAGTGTAAAGGTTTATAATAACTTAAGTATTCATAGAATGCAGAACAATAAGATGTAGGAAATACAATTTGCATAATAAATATCAATATCACAACAGCTAAAACAAACCATGACAAATTATCTGTGGCTAAATGACCAAGAGATTACTGAATGTAAATTGCTAAGTCTGAGCTATAGTCTAGAGGAGCCCTCTGTCCTCATCTTGCTAAAAAATAAATAAATAAATCTTACATATCAAAAAGGAAGTCAAGATCTGCCAACCCACCAAATGAGTTACACTTAAAAACAGCCTCCTGTTATCCATTATGCATAAACTAATTTCAAGACTGCCCTGTCTTCACAGGCCTGGATATTCTGCACTGTAATTACAGGCCCTAATACATGAACTGCAGGCAGTCCTCCAGAAGTCTGGAAAGCTCCAGCAGGCAAACAGCACTACATGAGGCAGGAAAACATCACCACATGGTCACCGGGATAATGTCCAGTCCGCAAAATCCTACCTATTCTTATCACCTCCAGAAGTAAATCTACCTTGATCAGACCAAATGCAAAGCAGAGTCCCACCACAATCAGGATAAAAAAAATTGAGGCCATATGTATGCAGAAAGATGTATAAACTCTAAAGTAAGATCCTATATCCCAGTCAATCTAGCACCCTAGTGTAAATTTATACTTGCTATTATTATTATTATTACTACTTTTGCATTTATTGAGTTCTTATTAAGTATTTTACACGTGTTATCTCATTTAATCCTTGGAACAATCCTCATGGCACACAGTATTCTCTCCCATCTTGTATTTTTTAAACACAGAAAGATTAAGCAATTGCCCTAAGGTCAAAGTTTGTAAGGTGCAAAGCTTATGCAATTAACCACTATGCTATACTGGGCCTCAATAAATATTTGTTAAGTGAATGAATAAATTTCACATTACAATGCATGAATAATAAGCATAAGCTACATTTTAACATAAGGTGAAAATATGCCAGCAACTCAGAAACATTTTTTTAAATAACAGGATTGCATTATACTCCTAAGGCAAAGCATTCCTCATGAGGCTGTAGCTCCAAGAGAATCTAGTCAGGCCCCAGTCCTCCCACACTAGGAACACGGTATGGGGACATTGGAAGATGTGGAGTGTTTTCATCTCCCTTCATTCTCTTGGCACATCAAATGAACACCTACGCAGATTTCCAGTTGGCAAAGAACAACATGGGACATTTCTGTAGGAAATGCTAATGCTGTATGACTTACCTCCCCAGAAGAATGCAGATAGCTTTAGAAATTTCCACCAGAAAATGCCACCCCTGCCAGACATTTAAGGAACTTGCACATCCAATTTCCCAGGTCATGGGACATCTTTAGCACTAGGTCTTCATGGAAACAACCAGAGCTGAAAATTTAGGATGAAACTGTTGCTACCCTATCCACTAGCCACACTCCTCTGCCACCCTCAGCTCTTTCACACTGAAGATCTTGCCAAACGATTTAACATATGGAACATGTGAAGAACGTATCAAATTCCTGCATCTGCTAAATACAAGTTATGACTACTCTGGCTTTCTCATAGTAAAGCTCGTCATTTTCTGCTTCAAGGACTAGAACTCCTCCCCAAGTATGAGTTCCAACATTTTTTCCCCTTGCTACATGAATTTAACCAATTTTGAAAACCAGATGGTGTTTTTGCCATTTATAACTGATAATCAATTGTTTTGTGAATTTAATTTTTCAAGAAAGAGCTGAATAGTCATCAGTGTTAGAATAAAATTGCCAGAAGCACCAAGAGCCCGGTTCTTTTCTTTTCCCTAAGAAAACTTGAAAGAGCAAAAGAGAAAGAGACCCTAGATTGTTTGCCTTCCCTAAAACAGTTGAGAAATATGGATAAACATATATGAAAAATAAGCATTAAAGGAAGGTTCATGTTTTGGGAAATACATCAGAGGCAATCAATGAGAACTAGTGACGTCCTGCTTTTCAAAAATGCTAATTACTTGAGTACCCAGGTATAAAAAGACAAATTATTAGGGAAAAGAAAACAATATTTTGGAGTCAGCATTTTCCTTGCTACTGGATTATTTGAGTACCCATAGGAAAGTGGTTTAATCAGTTTACAGACTGAATGTTTTTGTCCCCCCCACCCCCAAATTCATATGTTGAAGCTCTACCCCCACCCCGTAATGTGATGATACTTGGAGGTGGGGCCTTTGGAAGGTAATTATGTTTAGAGGAGGTCATGACGGTGGGCCCCCTGTGATGGAATTAATGCCCTAGGAAGAGACAACAGAGTTTTGTCTCTCCAACATGCAGGCGTGGAGGAAAGGCCATGTGGGCACAAGTGGATGGCAGCCATCCCAAGCCAGGAAGACGGCTCTCACCAGAGCCCAACCATACTGGCACCCTGATCTCAGACTTCCAACCTCCAGAGCTGTGAAAAAATAAATGTCTGTTATTTAAGGCTCCCAGCCTATGGCATTTTGTTGTAGCCGCCCGAGCAGACTAAAATAATCCCTAGACCTCAACTTCCATTGTCAAAAAGGTTACTAAAATTATAATAAATGTTGGCTTTTAATGGAAAGTCTTCCATAAATTAAAGTAAGTTAGCAGTATGTTAGATATTGGACTGGAGAGACTCTTGGTCTACCTAGTAGACATCTCCCCTATCCTTAGATTATTAAGACCAAGCAACTATCAGTTTATGAATCTTTGTGAAATAGAAAGCCAGCTAGATCTATATTTTTAAATGAGTAGTTAAACACTTTACCCACAGGTTTATTCTTCTAGAATCATAGAGTTGACAGCAAACCCTTGAATATCAAGAGGTGAATATCAGTGTGAAGGAAAGGGAAGTACCGAAGTAGGTTGCAGAAAACTACTACACATACACTAGGTCAAGAAGCAGCCCCAATGGCCATGAAGGGAAATTTGTCATGGGGACCCAAGTCATAGTTTTTTCCATCATATCTAGGAATATATCCAGGTATACATGGCTGATCCAAATATATATTCATTAAAAGGAAAGAAATGTATAGCACACCCTAATGGAACAATCACTGTTAAGTTGTGGGAATACAAAGATGAATGAGAAACTATCTACTGAACTCCGAGTATAATACGAACAGTACAATTATTATATATGGTAAGTGTTTTTATAGTATGTGCACACAGCTCTATATAAACAGAGAGGGGAGGCACCTATCATACCCAAGAGGCAAGTGTGAATGTCTATATATCAAGGGAAAATTCACACAGGAGAATGTTCATGAGCTGAGTGCTGGAAGTTGAAAAAGACTCCACGGGGTGGACAAGGACAGAGGGGGAAGATGTGACTAGGGAGGTCATTTACAAGGCCCCAAAGCTTAGGAAAGCATGGATCTCTTAGGAAAGTTTAGGATCACAGGTCGCCAGAGGACAGGTGGCAAGAGAAGAATCTGGGGAAAATATACAGGGATCTGGGAAATGTCTTGACTGACATGCTAAGAAGTTATCATTGGTGATCATAGGTAATCGGAACCCATTGAATTAGGGGAATTTCATGGTCAGATTTACATTCTGGAAAGATTATTTTAGTTAAAAAAAATAAACTAACCTTAGTTTATTTTTAGTTAGTTAGTTGTTAGTTGTTAACTAACTAAACATCAGGGTTTTAAAAAAAAAAAGGTCTTAAAATGAACCTTAGATTTGTATTTTCAGCATTTGGGTAAATGTTGGTACGATTCACCCAAGACAAGTACAAGGATATGGAATAGGTCCATCTGATTGCTTATTGTTTGTTTGGGGGATGGGCAGTGGAAGAAGATGATTTCACTCTGGGACAACTTGGCTTTGAGGTGTCTTTGAAATACTTAGCCAGGCTATAAGTCTGAAATGCTGGTCTAGAACTCAAAAGTGACTGAGCTGGGAGTCAAGAGCATGCAGGTAGAAGTTGAAGCCAGGGACTTGAGCAGGGGTGGGGCAAGGGGGAAGCAGTGGTTACCTAGAGACAATATATTGAAGGACTTTTGAAAAATAAGCCAGGTGTACCACTCTGATGAACACCAATTATTTAAGGAGTGGATGGAGCTTAGGCAGGAGAGATGTGGGAATGGGGAAAGAATAAAAAGAGAGTTTAATAAGGAAGAGGCAGTGATTAACCATGTCAATTTCTTGCTACAAAGAAGTAAAAAAGTATATTTCACAAGAATTATCAAGAGTTGACAACAGAGATGAAATGCTGAGGTCCAGTATGTGACCAGTCTGACATCCCATGTAAACAACTTGATTCAAGTTTGACAATACAAGGAGACAGATATGTGCTCACTTTACTTATCTTGCCAGTAGGGCAGGAAGAGGTGATTTGCTAGTGATTTTCTGATATGGAAGAAATAGCTTTAGAGTTTTTCAATTTGACATTCAATTTCATTGACACTGACAGACAGTCTTGGGTAGGATAGAGGGATCCTTGCACCTGAGGTAACTCAACTAATTATCACATGTAGACCTTAGTTTTTATTTCCAAACTAAAATATGATTGGTGATGATGCTGTAAAAGTTTTTCCCAACAATTTTAAAAGTCACATTATCCTGGTAAGATATCATAATTGTCAGATCTAGCTTTGTGATAATTCCATAGCAGTACAGCATAAGTTCCCTGGCAGCAGGATTTCAGCAAGATCCATTAAAGACAGATATTGATATCTATAGATTTTCATAAAGCCGCAAATATAAAATAGCCATATTATGAATATGAGATTGTATCACTCATGCTGCTAGAAGATGACAATGGTAATATAACTTTTGTAATATGAGTTGTAAACAGGACAAGTTCTGAATAGAAATTGTCTTGATCATCTATCCTGCAGTCCCAAACAAGAAAAGTTTTTAGGAGAATGGTTTCACAAGCCCATCCTTGGGCTCTTTTGATGGCCCTGTCCAAGTTTTCATGTTTGACCTTTGGATCTCAAATGACAGGCAAATCCTTCAGCTACATTTTGAATTGATATTGTACCTTTGTTTCTTCTTCGTCCTGGTTATCCCTGCCTGATTAATGGGCTACTTTGAGATTTTATATTTTTGTACCAAAGTGCCCATGTTTATTCATTCTTCAGACTCTGTCAACTTAAATCAAATCATCGTCTGACTTATAGCAAACAACCAAATTCTAAATTTTCAAAGGACTACATGTAGTGTAGCCACGCAGGTCACATTAAAGCCAGTGCCTGCCTAAATCCCATGTAACTCTTTGAAAATGTAGGGGTTTGTCAAAAGGGTTCCAGAAGAAGAACAATCATCTTACTTTTTCGCAGATTTAGGTAGAGCTTTTTTTTTTCCTTTTTTAAAAGCTATTTCAGCTGTCCAAGGATACCCTTCTATCAGCTAGCAGGAACCCTACGTGGTACTTTGAATATCTTCTTTTACCTATCCACAGAGTGAAGAACTGAAGTTCAGTTTGTTTAAAGATCATGTTTTGAAGAAAAGCAAGGCTTAATTTCAATCTTTCATGTTTGTTGACAGCATTGTCACTTCCTAAGCTATTTCTCTAAGACCGTCGTTACAGTACTAATATGTCTCTCTATATTTTATTTATGTGGCTCAGTCTGCGATGAATAACACATTTATGCAAAAATCTCAATATATCTACAAGGTACCAGTACATAGAACAGGCATACTCTCATACACTGCAGTTAATAAAATGCAGTAAAAAGCATATAGTTTCAGAGGCAATTAGTATAGTTCATGACTTCACTTATTAAAAAAAAAGTCCTGATGATTTCTAATAATTGTTTTTTATCTTTCATCTAAATTGTTCCTCTTGTCTGTGTCAGCTTTGGCCCAGAAATAGGATTGCCCCTGGGGAAAGTATACAGCTGCTGCTTACCACACTAGGATGAGGAAGAGAAATTAAGGGTCAGGACCCTAGAACCTCCTAAAGTCTGCCTTCGGTATCTGCGGATTCTGAATCTGCGGATTCAACCAATCACTGATCAAAAATATTCAGGAAAAAAAAATTCCAGAGAGTTCCAAAAAGCAAAGCTTGAATTTGCTGTGCCAGCAAAAATTTACATAACATTCACATTGTATTAGGTATTATAAGTAATCTAGAGATGATTTAAAGTATACAGGAAGTTATACACAAATACTACACCATTTCATATAAGGGATCTTTGTACCTAAGTGGGTCCTGGAACCAGTCCCCCATGGATATCGAGAGATGACTGTGCTTTTCTTGGAGAGATACTCCACGGAAAAGTCAATTACCATCCTTCTCAGTTAGTACCGCCAACATGAGTATGTTTTGCTTGCTAATGCAAAGGAAGGGAAAATCCTATGAAGTCAATTCAAACTTGGAAAGGTTAGCAATTCCAAGTTGGTAAGGTCTCTGGCATATTAGCCTCCTAAAGATGCACTTTGTAAAGCAAGATCATCTTAATATGACACCACCAATTCACTTCATCTGACTCCATTCCTGTTTGAGCATGAAACAAGCCCAAAGGGGACATTCTCAGTCATTTGTCCAGCCCTCCATTTCCAGGCAATGCCAGTGGGTCTATGTTCGTCTCCTAAAGGATCTCCCAAGGAGGCAAAAATTCCAGAGAACCTAGAAACATCATACTAGATGTTTAAATTACTCTGTCCTCTCTTCTCAAACTTACAAGGCATCCATCACACTTGAATTCAGCATAACAATGTTACGTTGGTAAATTACATATGTTCAACGTCCACTGCAAATAGAATTTCTGATTTACAATTTACAAAAGTATCTCTTCCACCCTCTGGGTTGGCAGTGTGGCTCATACAGGGGCTTTTACTCAATATGTGTTTTGTTATGAAGATAAAAAAGAAAAAGCCCTCTCCTTCCTTTTCCCCCTCCTCCATTGTAAGCACTAATAAAACACGTCTTTTGATCTAGAAGAAATCCTGTTGAGGACCTAAAGGCGTGTCATCATGGAAGCATCACTTTTTCATTATCTGCTTCTTTTCCCAATTGGTAGTGCTTTACAGTGAGCCATATCCTTTTGAAACCAATGATAAAGAGGTATTTGGAATAAACAGAAGAGCCCCTGTCAATGGATCCCTCAGATTGCTAGGGATGGTGACTTTTAAAGCCAGTTTCTAGGAACTCAGCCTTTTTATCTTCGAATATTCAAAATTAATTTGCCAAGCCTTACAGGTGGGCTCTGTCCCCTCACTAAAATCGTCTTTAAAATCACTGAAGTTTAGACTGTGCTTTCCATATGGAAACACAGGGGAGGGTATTTCGAGTGTTTCTTCTCTTTTTCCTTCTCCTTTTTAAAAAAACTGGATCATTAATTTATTTTGAATAATTGAGAAAAGAGATCTGTTTTTGCAGAGGGCAAGAGGGCTGCAGCGAAAGCACAAACATCTAGTACACAACTCTAGCTCAACTCAATTACCTGGGGTCTGGTGAGACTCCAGCCTGCCCATTTCTGTCTATCTGAGGCAGGCTAAAAACCACCCAAATGGAACTGGTTTGCAGAATCAGGTTACAATGGCCAGTTCCATGTTCTCATCGTTTTCAAAAGATTGCTCCTCTACTTTTTTTTTTTTGCGGTACGCGGGTCTCTCACTGTCGTGGCCTCTCCCGTTGCAGAGCACAGGCTCCGGACGCACAGGCTCAGCGGCCATGGCTCACGGGCCCAGCCGCTCCGCAGCATGTGGGATCTTCCCGGACCGGGGCACGAACCGGTGTCCCCTGCATCGGCAGGCGGACTCTCGACCACTGCGCCACCAGGGAAGCCCGCTCCTCTATTTTTGAGAGGCATTGCAAATAAATGTGATGAAGAAAAGAAAAAACTCATCTTTTCTCTGGAAAGACTCAGCTAAAGAGAACTTAGTATTTTTTTGTATAGTTGCTTTACAATGTTGTGTTAGTTTCTGCTGTACAGCAAAGTGAATCAGCCTTATGTATATATATATATATACATATATAGATATATATATACGTATATATATATAGAGAGAGATAGATAGATAGATAGATAGATAGATAGATAGATAGATAGATATCTCCTCTTTTTTGGATCTCCTTCCCATATAGGTCACCAAGAACATTGAGTAGAGCTCCCTGTGCTATACAGTAGGTCTCATTAGTTGCCTATTTTATACATAGTAGTGTATATATGTCAATCCCAATCTCCCAATTCCTCCCACCCCTCCTTCCCCATCTTGGTATCCATACATTTGTTCTCTACATCTGTGTCTCTATTTCTGCTTTGCAAACAGTCAATAAGTTCATTTGTACCATTTTTCTAGATTCCACATATAAGCAATATTATATGATATTTCTTTTTCTTTTTCTCTTTCTGACTTACTTCACCCTGTATGACACTCTCTAGGTCCATCCACGTCTCTGCAAATGGCACAATTCCGTTCTTTTATATGGCTGAGTAATATTCCATCATATACATGTACCACATCTTCTTTATCAAAGAGAGCTTAGTACTCTTGATCCCTACTATTCCCACAAAGCTCCCTAATTCAAAATCGCTGAAAGGACACCAGGAGAACAACCTAGAAGTCACATTAGGGAGATCATTACTATAGCCCCCTACTCGCTACTAAATAGTCTTTATTTCAGAGTATTTATAGGATGTCTTCTTAGGTTTCCAATCCCCCTTAAAATGCATCATTTTAGACACTTTGCATTTCGGTTAAACCCTCGACTCTGGAAGGAGTTATTTTTCTAAAAGATAGTTGCTCATTCCATTGACTATTAAGTTTATTAGGGTGAAAAAGTGAAATGGACAACAGGAGGAAATTGATATTTTAGAACACTATATGCCAGGCTGTGTGCTTGTTTGCCTTACCTATGTCATGTAGTCTTTTTTGGAGACTCTCCTTTTTTGTCCTACATTGATAAGTATATCATACAAAAGCCCTTTTTGGCAGAAAAATTTGAAATAGGCTTATTTTGGTCCTAAAAAAAAGGTGAAGGGGACTTTATTTGAATTTTTGCTGAGGGGATTCAGATTGTCAAATTACATCACTGGATATATCACTGGAAATATGGATAAAAGAGAAAATCTGTATTCGAATGCTTTATAACTATTTTTCTTTGGTTAGTTTGAAATGCATTTTGACAAACTTGTACAAATTTTAATCAAAGCTGAGAAACATGGAATAAAAGAGAGAAGTGTAAATATTTCCCTCAAGAGTTCAGATATTTTTTCCTAATACCTCTTTCCATGAAGCTCAAAAGTTAAATGGTCCTGCCTTCATCTTCCTTTACATTGCTTTCCTGGTATTTTAAAATTAATCAGTCAAGCAAATATTTATTGATGAATATACTACGTTTGGTACTAAGAAAGATACGAAGTGTACAAGACATGAGTTTTTTGTTTTTTTGTTGTTTTTTTTTTTTTGCGGTACGCGGGCCTCTCACTGCTGTGGCCTCTCCCGTTGCGGAGCACAGGCTCCGGACGCGCAGGCGCAGTGGCCATGGCTCACGGACCCAGCCGCTCCGCGGCATGTGGGATCTTCCCAGACCGGGGCACGAACCCGTGTCCTCTGCATCGGCAGGCGGACTCTCAACCACAGCGCCACCAGGGAAGCCCCAAGACATGATATCTTATCTTGAAGAATTTATAATTGAATTAAAGAGGCAAGATCTGTGGAAAGTTAACTAATAGCTCAAGGCAGTATATGAAAAGCATCTGATATGTAGAGGGGGAAAAGCTAGGCAAATATATTAGAATCCTGTTAAATGATTTCTTATCATACAGGTATAGTTACTTCAAGAACCTGCTTATATTCCTTACGCGAATAAAATGAAAAGACCTTACATAACATAATTGACCATAAATGCAGTCGAACTTCAAAAACATTACTATACTTGTACATTAAAATGATATACCTACTGATATTGATGCCTTATTATTCTGAGTTGCCAACTTGAGAAAAATATCAGAACTGGATGCTAAATTTGCATATGATTTCATTTCATAGAAAAAGGTACCCTCTCCCTTCCTACTCTTTTCTCCTTCTTTCCTGCCAGTCAAAAACCTGAAGGACATTGTAGTAGGCCGATGAATGGCCCCCTAAAATATCCAGGTCCTAATTCCTGGAACTTCTGAATGTGCCTTCACAAGGAACTTTTACCTTATATGGAAAAGTGGTCTTTGCAGATGTGATTAAGGTAAGGATCTTGAGATGGGGAGATTATCCAGGTGGGTCCTAAATGCAATCACAGTTATCTTTATAAAAGGGAGGCAGAAAGAGATGTGACATACACACAGAGGAGGTGATGCAAAGATGGAGCAGAGAGAGATTTAAAGATGTTGGCCTTGAAGATTGGAGTGATGGTACCACAAACCAAGAAATAACAGCAGCGCCCAGAGGCTGGAAAATGCAAGGCACAGATTCTCCCCTGGAGCTTCTGGAGGCTGTGCAGCCCTGCCAACACCTTGATTTTGGCAGTGATACTCACTTTGGACTTTTGGCCCCCAGAACTGTGAGGAAATAAATTTCTCTTTTTTTAAGCCTCCAAGTTTGTGGTGATTTGATACAGCAGCCTCAAGAAACAAATACAAACACTAATGTTTATTGAGCGTTCTCTATGAGTCAGTTACTCTATATAAAACATCTCATTTAATTCTTACAACAACTGAGTAGTAGTATTATTATGTGGATGAGAAAATTGCAGCTCAGAAAGGTTAAGCAGCTGGCACAGATCTATCTGACTTCAAAAGCCCATGCTCTTTACAGGATACCATATTTTCTCAGCACCTTTCTTCTCCCTTGATTGACAGTCATGCTTGTGTCAGGGTAGGATAACCCAGCCTGATGTGAAATGTAACCAGCTTCAACATGTACCTGTGTAGATTTCTTTCCTTTTGTCTGCCTCACAGGTTCCATTCTAATCTAACACATACACTCAGATCCTGACAAAACAAAAACACCATTGTCTTCTTGCTGAGGAAACTGACAATGATTTGGGGCTGAGAGTCCCCCTTTGGAACAGGTCCTTATGGCTTAACCCTTACCTGGCTGGAAGAGTTGTGTCTCTGCCCCAAATTGCAAAGTTCCTCCTGGCTACTGCTGCAAAACTCAACCTAATCTGATGCTGAGGGTGTGCATTGCTAGTTAACATTTTGGTAAAGGAGGTTTTCTAATAGAGGAGAGGGCTGCGGTTGGGGGTGGGGTGGGGGGAGTTAATTTCATCTCTGTTTCCTCTTCCTCCCTTTGATGGCTGCCCTGGCTTTTGAAGTTGGGTAAATACACAGCATGGTGGGAGGGGATGCCAGCTGCCCAGACGCCACTGGCAGGAGTCTGAAGGGCTGTTGCCTTGCCTCCCCAGCCTGGGAGGTGTGCCCTGTGGCAACACTTCTTCCCTGGGGTAATTCACATGGGGAGCTGTCAAATGACAAGTCCCAACTGGTACGTTGGTCGTGAGGCCTTAAATAGGATCAGCTTTGGACAAGGGTTTTCTGACTCCAGAATTGTCTTCTCAGATGATATTCCCCTCTTGAAGTCATCATCTGTGATGTCAGGAAAAAGAGGAAAACCTCCCCCCACCGACCCCGGTCTCTTTCCTTTTGCTTCTTTACCCCCAGTTCTCCCCACCACCCTCTTTCCCAATCCTTTTGAAGTTTCTGGGGCTGAGCTCTCTATATGTCTTCTTATTTCCTTTCTAATAAACTGTAAACTGCTGCATGGCCTATTCACGCCACAAGCACCCATCAAGCACCCACAGTATATAAGGCCATGTGTTAGGGTTTGTACTGTCCTAAGGCTTAGCTTGGTGCCAAAGAAGTGAGCCACAGCAGCTTCACGGAAGGGGCAATGAGAAGGAGCAAAGGGTTGTGAATAGAATCCAACGTAGCTTTTCTTGCAGGATAAAGGAAAACCCTTTCAGAGGACTGCTTCCTATTAAAGCAGACACACCTAGATCCCAAAGATTGCAATGAAAAAACACCCCACAAGAGACAGTTGGACTGTACTGACAAGATGATTGGAAACAACCAAAGCTGGAGATCAAAGAGTGGAAGGAAACAAACTCAAGTGCAAGAGGGGAAACTTTTGAAAGGAAGAAAGAGATGGAGGCTGGGGTGAGTCAAGTAAAGACTCTGTGAAAGGCTGAGGAGAACAGCCCATGCTTAGCAATCCACAGCTTAAGAGAAAAAGATGATTGAAAACCATGTTTTCTCACAAAGGAGACGGGCATCCGCCATGAACAGGCTCAGGTAGAAACTTCTGGGTCCCTGTCACTGGATTCGATTCAATGCCATCCTGCTTGCCTTGGGGACTCAACTAAAACCTCATCTTTTTCCAAGAAGCCTTTCTAACTTAAGGAAACAATATTACTGTTGCTACTATGTCTATAAAGAATGATGATAATAATGAAAATGTACTGAACGCTTACTATATACACACCAGGGTTTATGCTGAGAGCTCTATCATTTATAATATTATGTATAATAGTGAAATACTATTCTTATCCACATTTCCTTAACTGCAGATAAAGTGTGGGTTGAAAATACTAAGTAGTTTACCCAAGATAACCATTAGTCAGTGGTGGAACCAGTTAGGAACTTGTATGTCTAATTCTGAAGTTCATGTTATATTGCCAAATATATGGTAAATAGTATGGATGTATGACACACATTCACACACGTGCACACGCATACACATTTGTATTCTCTTTAACATCATCCTTATGGAGATGGTTCTCGACAACAGTTCTTTGCCTCTCTTCAGCTCCTCTGATGTCATGACCTGCCTTCAACCAATTTCTTTCTGTTACTCTTTCTAGAAATGTTGGTCAAGTGTCCCAGGATACACTGATACTTATCATGGCCTCCATAACATAAAAAATATCTACCCATCTGTAATTCTCTGTTTTCTGGACCATTTATTTGAATGCAACTTGATCCTTCATGAAGCCTTTAACACTCAACATAATAGTCATCCTCTCTTTTCCCAAGGTAAATTCAGTACTATTACATGCACAATTTTTCCTTGGTCATTAAGGTTCAAAACCAGAATACAAAATAAATGGCAAGAAGACAAGTCAGGGTTTCCCTGGTGGCGCAGTGGTTGAGAATCTGTTTGCCCATGCACAGGACACGGGTTCGAGCCCTGGCCCTGGAAGATCCCACATGCTGCAGAGCAACTAAGCCCGTGTGCCACAACTACTGAGCCCGCACTCTAGACCCCGAGAGCCACAACTACTGAAGCCGATGTGCCACAACTACTGAAGCCCGTGCGCCTAGATCCCATGCTCTGCAACAAGAGAAGCCACCGCGATGAGAAGCCCGCACACCGCAACGAAGAGTAGTCCCCGCTCGCCTCAACTAGAGAAAGCCCATGCACAGCAACCAAGACCCAGTGCAGCCAAAAATAAAGAAATAAAATAAATAAATTTATTTTTTTAAAAAAGACAAGCCATAAGTTTATCCATAGGACAATGGAGAGCTCAGTGGATGAATATATTGCAGTCTGGTGCCTTTACAGTCGTTGGCTGAGAACAGACCCTCTGCCATGTTAGCTCAATAGTACTCAGTTTCTCTCAGTCTGAAACAGCCATCAGAATCACCTGGACGGCTTGTTAAAACACGGATTGCTAGACCCCATCGCCAGAGTTTCTGATTGAGTAGCCTGGGGTGGGGCTCTAGGATTGGCATTTCTAACAAGTTCCCAGATGCTGCTGATCTGGGTGCCACATTTTGAAAAGCGCTGGTGTCAAGAAATGGATTTATATACCTATTTTAGAACTAAATAACATAACCAACCTGGGCTGCATGGGACAGTGTTAAATGGATATATATATATGATGTATATGTATATATGTATATCACGATATGTGAACATGTATGTATAACTGTCTAAAGCATGTTTGCTCAGATCACTTCTTTTTATCCTCATAGCTTCCCCATGAAGTAGCATCGTAACATCGTGTATCTAAGGCAGTGGACTCTAAGGTCAGAGGCTTTAGTTTCCATACCCAATTTTCCCATTTCTAGCACCTTTGGACAACCCAGTTTAAGCTCTCTAAGACTCATTTCCTCACTCTAAAATTGAAAAATATGAATGTGTACTTTGTGGTGTTGTGAGGATTAACTGAGATAAAGCAGGAAAAGTGCTTCCCACACTGTCTGACATTTGATAAATATTCCATGACCGTAGGTACCATTGTTCTAGCCCTAAAAGAATAAGGAACTTGCTCAAGGACCCCAACTTGCTGGGGGCAGAGCTGAGCTTCTTGAATTCCAGGCCCTGATTCCTATTTGGGTGATTTCAGCATGTGGCAGATTCTATAGGCAGCTTTGGGGATGATGGTACCTCGGTTAATGAAGCCTCAGGGAATGGAGCTCTTTTATTTCACGTTTTAAAAACAAACAAAAAACGCTTCATATGTCATTTGAAGAAAAGCTGCATGTATTCACAGCTGCCCAGGACAAAAATACCTCTGAGCACAGCTTCTATTTGTCCCTTCCCAGTTGAATGTAAATAAGGCTCATCCTAGGCAAATCTGTTGAAGACGAAGAGGATTCCTTTATTCCACCTTGGTAGCAAATGTCAGGCATGCCCTCTCCTCCGTTAGCCTTTCAAAATAAGCAAGTGTCTGCTGTCAGTCATTTACTCTTATTGGTAGGTTGACTTCAGTGTGAATGAGCCGCAATATATAATCACATTTGTATTTTAAGGCTTTCATATTTAATTACGAGAACCAAAACTTTTTATTCATTAACATAAATTTCAAGGCATTAGCTGGCAGACAGAGAGAAATGAGGGAGCTTAAGAGAACCCTGGGCTCTCTTCTCTGTCTCCCTGAGATATTGGAAGGATGAACTGGGAACTGTCAAACTCTTTCCTCCAGACCAGTGACTTGCTGGGCCATGGGAGAAGACGGCGTAGGAGGAGGGGACTCCCAGAATCTCCATAACCCATCCCCCTGTCAAGTTCCCCAAGTAAACAGAGATGTAAAAATCAATGTGCTGCAAGGTCAACAGAATTTCAGGACAAGTCTGCAGACCCCCCACTCAACAAGATTGCCATCAGTACACCCCTTCTTTAGAGAAATTCTGAAAGGGTCACTGTTCCAGACCATTACTCTGCCGTGTCCCCTCCCTTACAGCGGACTCCTTTCTCCAGTTTAGTATGTGAACTTGGACAAATTACTTAGCCTTCCTGAGTCTAAGGTGCCTCAATTTTGAAATACAAATAACATCTCCTTCATTGGGAACAGCAGAACAATAGGAGATACCATAGATAAGGCAGAACAGAGGCTGCATGTGGTGGGCACTCAATAAGTGCTTATTCATTCATTCCGTCTGTCAGTCTGCCATTTGTTCAGCCATTGAAATAAATACTGTGTGCATCTGCTATGAGCCAGGTGTTAAGCTTGCCACTGGAAAGACAACGATGAGAGGGACATTGGTCTTCTCCCCATGACATGTATAGTCTACATCACAGCCTCTGGTGGAGGGAGCTCTTCCTGGACCGTACCCCAAACCTCCTGACTTGGAGTCTCTGGGAAGGAAACTGTTTTATTAAAAGCGCCTCTGATCTTTCTGGTGTGTAGCCAACATTGAGAACCACCCTAGGGGTTCACTCTCTCCTCTCCCTTCCCCTGCTTCTCCCACAACATTAGATCTGGTTCTTCCCCCATCCTTCTTTCTGTCCCAGGGAGATGGCATAGTGTAGGTATTCTGATCCATGCTTTGTTATTTTAGTTAGTATTTTATATTTTAGTTAGTGTTTTATATTGTTTTGCCCATAATCTTTGTTGTCTAGTATCTTGGCATACGTCCCTCCACTGCCTGTATACGTCTATATCTGGTAATGACGTTTACGACAGAGAGGTTTGTCATTGTGGTGCGTCTTCGCTGTTAATAATGGTTGAGCCTGTGGATTTAACTGTGTGGTCTGGGTTAGAGCTACTGTTTTTCTAGAGCACCAGTATTCCTTCCTGACCCTTTGCTCCCCAGCTTCAGGTCTGATCACAGTGGCTGGCTTCCTTCAGCTCATATTAATTAATGTAACAAATTGTGGCAGTTTGGAGGTCAAGTTTCCCATCTACATCAAGATAGTTACTGGTTGGCAAAATACTATCTTTGGGTGCCAGAGGCCTTATGATTACTAAGTTCATACCAAGTGCTATAATTATTGTGATGATTTATCACTCAAAAAACCCTTGATAGTACAACCAAGTCCTTCAAAGATCCATCCAATTTAGCTCTGAATCAATACCAAATGTTATCCAAAAGTCAAGTTCTGTTGTAAGACACTAGACCCATGACTGATCAATAGACAGATAGACAGATATGCAGGCTATAGCCTGGTCAGTTATAATTCTAAACTGCCAGTTTAAAAAAAAAAAAAAAGGAAAAGAAAGGAAGAAAAAGGTTAAAATCCCTAGATTGGATAGAATGAGCTGAAGTGTTTTCAAATGGATTTGAGAAACTGAACTATTCCCAGGCGGAAAGATAAAATGTGAAGCTGCAGTCAGTCTGGCTTTCTGGCTTTCCTAACCTTTTTACTGCCAGATAATGAGGAATCAGCTATAATTTAGACACAGTATTCTTTTCACAGATTATATTGAAGTTTGGGGGCTGGGGGAGAGAAAGGGGAGGGGAGAGAGACTCTCTTTATAGTCTGACGTCATCTTTCTCCAGCAGAAGAAACTAGCGTGCTCTCCCCAAGAGCCACCTCAGGGGAGCGTGGTCCTCTGCATGTTGTTGTTCCGACTTCCAAGTCAAGAGGGTACATGCATTGGATTTATTACAATTGGAAGAAAAGAAATTGTAATCTTTATGAGCCAACGACATGGAGCCTTATAATAAGAGAATGAAGGATCATTTCACATTTAAAGCAAATTAGATTACTGGGGTCAAACTCTTCAGCAGAGACATCATGTCTTCTGCGTGATGCTTGTATATTTGACATCTTTTCCCCTCCTCCAGGTTTTGCATGAACATTTAAATTTTTAAAAAACATATTTATGGAGTGAAATTAAAAAGCCAAATAATGAATGGATGGGAAAAGGAGAATAACTGATCCATGTGCTGAACCAGGGCTTGTCTTCATTGACTTCTAGACCTGAAAGGCACCTCCCAAGATTGTCTGGTCAAGTACCAGGTGTCTAGGTAGGAGCACACCCAAGCCATTAAGGAAAGGGTGTCACATGTTCAGTTTTTTCATGGAAGGAGATTTTCTAGCTTTTTCACTTGCTGGTTCTGAGATTCAATCTCCAAGCAAGACTGAGAGAGTCTATTTGAACACTTACCTTACGATTTAAGACTTTGCCTCTAATCTGTCCTTTTCATTTACCCCTAGTCCTTCAAAAACACCTACCACCTACATTGTTCTGATCTGGGATATTGCCCATAATTCAGCTTCGCTCCCAACCAAAGATCTTCCCCATAATATCATTGAGCTTTTAAGGAAATGTATGAATTGACATCTATATGTGATAAATGCAACATGTATCCATCTTGCGATAGAGCTGTTCTTTCTGTTCCTCACCAAAATGCGAGCCAGTACAGCCCCCCTCCTTCAACCCCAAGTCTAGCTCTGCACCCCTGCCCCCATTCTTGGCCATGATCCCAAGCTTCTTGAGGTCTATCTACTTCTTTTCCACTTTCCATTTCTTATGTCTCTCAAGAAATTGGCAAAGTAAGAAGAAAAAGACTAGTTCTAATCCAGCCCTGGTCTGTGACTTATTGAAAACTAAAATAAAGAATTCAAACTCAATTCTGGTCACAGAATGAATGGGTTTGGGAGTGCAAAGATGAAAATGAATAGATGACATTTTCCATTCTCCTGCAGTTAGAACAATGGGAGTCTGAAAGTTTTCCTCTTCGAGCTCTGTCAAGTCTGTGAGTATAAACAATACTATTTGTCTTCTGTCTAATGGTCTCAACATACCTTGTTAACACGTCTCAATAATTACCCCATTGCAGAGGCAGAGAGTGAATTGGGCCAAACTGTTCTCATCAGTGGTGGTCAGAATTAGAGTCAAGGCTACCTACTCCCCAGACTATTTACTTTCCAGCCAATTCATCCCAAATGGACCTCCCTTGCCCCTTTCACCAGCATCTCCCTTGAAACACAAATGGGCCAAGAAGACCCACAGTCACCTCTGGAATAGTAATTTCTCTGCTCCTAAGAAAGGTCTCTCTGGAGATTCTTTGTGCCAAGTGGAGGTTTAGATGATCCAAACATTTAAGTGCATATTGATTGCAGTCAGATACTGTACTCTGACCCGCCTCTCAAGCTCTGGACTGTATTTCTCTGGAATACTAGCTTTTATGTATTAACCTTCTACCAGCTCCTCATGGAACAGAGCAGAGGCCAAAATTAAAGGCCTGGACAAGGGTCAAAGTTTTACCTATGAAGCTGTGCTGGAGCTTGACCTTGAGAACTCAGTTTTGCATTAACATAATATTGCTACAGATTCTTTAAAGGATCTAAATCATTGAGCAACCATTCTCCTTAATTCACTCTTGTTTTGTCTTTCTTCTTTTTAAAAACAAATCTAAGGAAAAAAAGACAACAGAAGTACAGATCTCTCTCTTTATTAAGTTGTGAGGTTATGATTTACTCACATCCAACTCTTGTTGTGGGAAGGGTCAGGATCCCCAAGGAGTGCTGACTCTGCAGACAGAAGGAAGAAAGGAGCTTTCAGCATGGAGGGGTGCCATATCACAGAACCATAAATCCTTGATCTGCAAGATACATTAAAAAATCATCTGGTTCAGCCACCTGCGTTCGGACAAGGAAAGACATCAGAATTTCCTTTTGTCTGGGCGAACTGGGATCCAGAAAAGGTAACTGGCTAAGTGATTTACCCAAGGTCACCCAGCTAGCGTCAGAAGCGGCCTGCTGCCACTGCTTCCTAGTAAAGTGCTGGCAAAGGAGAGCTCAGCTCATCCACAGAAGGGCTGTAAATATCTGTTCCTTCATCAGAAACCAACTACCTTCAGGCCAGATGGCTAGAGTGATAAAACTAATATTAATTTTTTTCCAAAAAGCTCTTTTTAGAATGAAGAATGGAGCCGTGCAATTGAAAGCTCAGTCCAAGAAACATGAGTTGCACAGAGGATGGGCTACTGTCAAGGACAGGCTGGTAAGGGGCCCTCAGGAAGCTTCATGGACGTCAAACCAAATTATTATAGTGATTTCAATCAGCAGATGGGATTCCACAAACAATAATATTTACAAGGTAATCTCCATTCTAAGTAATTGCCATTTCCCAAGAGCCAGTTGGTGGGAAAGGGTATAACCATCCCAGGGAAGATGCACCTGCTTCTGAATATCTTCCCTCCTTCAATTAGCTTTTGGTTCAACATACACATAGAACACATTCTTGTGCTTACCTACACACACACAACCACACACACACATATGCACATGTGAATACATAGGACCCCTCAAATGCCCACAGGGAAGCTCATTGGTAGGATCTTAATCATTGCATGTGTAAGTTTCAGACTGGCTCTACCACTAGTAAAGAGCAAAACAGTGCTGGGCAGTGGTGTTCCCGTATCAAAGAACAAAGTTGGAACTCCCATACAATTATATTTGATCACAGTAGAAGGTGAAATCATTAGATATTAGCGAGGTGCGGTGGAATAAAAATGATGTGTTAGCGGGGGTTCATTACACTGTATTTTCAGAGCCAGGAAGATCAATGCATTCATGCATCATGAATTAGACTCCGGCTTTAGCCTTCCCTGCTCTCCGGAAACCTAACATGATCTATCACCAGCCATACATCACCATTTCAGGATTACACATTAATGAGAAAGCTGCAGTTTCCGCCTGTCAAGCTGACCAGCTGCCTCTTTCTCTGCAGAAGAAGGAATATTTCTGGTTCAGGATTTTACTTTTAAAACAAAAAGGGACTTAAGAGGTCAGTGTCAACTGGACAGTCACACAGTCTGATCTTCGTGTTGTCCCAATGCTCCAGCTAATAGTCCTGTCCTTCCTGGCTTCTGACCATCCTGGATCCAGGCCGGCAGGAATTCGCTGTTATGCCTTTAGATGTTACATAATGACATAGCCCATGTGACATATCTAGGGTCTCCTGGGGCATGCTCACTATCCCCTCAGGGTCTGCTTAATATCATTGGGTATATTTAGAAGTCTCCGAGGGAGATCCAGATGTTACAGTACCCCCCTTCTACACCCACTGCCCTTCTATCCTCCCCGTCCCCCACTTTTCCCCTTAATAGAGGCTCTCATCACCCAGCAGTTTGCCACTAACACTTTCCCTTCATTTATTCTCAGTCCACCTCACCTTCCCGTCTGCCTGACCCCACACCTGCCAGTGCGGCCCCTCTTCCCTGCTGGTGTTCAGATACCCGCAGACAGTTCCGATCGCTGCTTTTAATCGGCGTTTAGCCAGTCTGTCCATATTTAGTTCTTTTAATCTCTCCTCATCATTCAATCCTTCCAGTCTCTTCATCATCTTTTTTTTTTTTTGATGTGTTGCTCTTTCTTGAGTTTTATCTAATTTGTCTACATCATCCTTCTGGCTGTGACATGCCCACTGGCCCTGAACTCCATCACTGCAGGAAGAGCAGCTGGTAGGGCCTTGGTCCACCCTTCGTTTCTCCTCCAGCCTTTACTCAGGTCTATTCCTCACCAACAGAAGAATCAGAAGTTTGGGGGTGAATTTGGGCTGGGAAAGACCTGCCCCTTCCCTCTCTAGCTCATTGCTGAAATACAGGTAAAAGCAATAGGAGAGGGGAGGTCAGAAGAAAAGAGCCTGAAGTTAAGTACATGGAAGAATTTCCCAAGGTCTTTCCTTGGGGAACAGTAGAGACTGTGACCTCATCAGCCTGGACTCTGGGAGAAGGAGGCTGTCACAGGTCCCACTGTCCCCTCATTTCTAGCTAACAGGGCTGACAGTGAGCATCAGGGTTGATGGCTTGGGGTCTGTGATCACCCTTGGTGATCTGGGGAAACCATCCTCCCCCTGATAATATATGACATATAACAAATCTGAGCACCTGGAAAGGGGTTTTCCGCTCCATTACGCAGATGAATTAGAGCTGGCTGAGGCCTTGAAGAACCTTGGTTTGGGAGGTCACAACTTTCTAAGGAAACTTGAACTCAGCAGCAGGAATTATGGACCATAGACAAGGGATAGTTGAAGACATTCACTGAAGAAAGCATGGATCAGATCACAGATTCAGGAGGCCCATACCCCTAAACCATTGGAAGGCAGATTCTGGGGAGGAGAGTTGGGCTTGGGGCTGGTTGGAGGAGGGCAGATTTTTTATCTGAATGGGAGAAAGGAAGAGCCATAAGTTGGTGAGAGGCTTCCTATTTATTGGGAATTTTGAGTTTATTCTTTTATTTCAATCAGGCCTTTTGTCCAGTGTCACTTCCTTTGAGAGAACTTCCTTGAAAACATCATCTAAAATGGTACCCTACTTAGCTCTCTGTCCACTTCCCTCCAAATATCCCATGTTTTATCTGTTTGTCACGTAATTATTCAATTCCCCACCAGAACATAAGCTCCCTGAGGGCAGGGGTTTCCACAAAGCAACAATGGCAGTGTCAGGCACTGGCTCCATATTTGACTGTGGACCAACCAACTGCTATCCTGTTTTTGTATTTTTTCCTCCGGAAATATGAGGTACACAGAGCCCAGTACAGACTCACAGGATCTGGTTCCCCACATGGGCTGGCAAGGTCTGAGTCAGCCTGGTTCTCCTAGGATCTCCAATCAAAGCCCTGCTGAGTTCAGGGGAGGGAGAATGAGCTGAGAAAAACTGCCTCCTCCATATTGTTTCCTTCTTAACAGCTTGAAATGAAAGAGAAAGTGTCAATTGTAGAAAGAAAGAAGTGGAAGGCTCAGTCCCCCTCTGCCTCCCACAGGCTGCCATCAAACCTGTTTAACCTGTTTGGTTTTATTTTAAAGCCCAGTACCAAGGAGAGCTCTGTCATTGGCTCTTTCCCCCATGAAAACAAAGCTGCTGTGACTTTCAACGACCACCCTAGTTTTATGAATGGTTTAAAGCTCAGTAAGACATAGGGAAAGAGCTTCTGACTTTCTCTAAAGGAATACTTTCCTATTTTACACTTAACTCCAAAGCTAGTAGGATCCTGCTTGGTCTCCGCTGGGAGACCTCCATCCGCTGATGCCAGTCATCTACTCATATGTTCTGAAAACCTAAATCTAGAGTTCCTGAGACTTGTGTACATATTTTAAAAATCCACTTTATATATTTTATAGTTGCTCTAGCTCTAGCTATACTTTTTTTTTTTTTTTTCTCATTCCCCACCAACAATGGAAACTCCAGAAGAACAGGAAACTTTACTGATTAGTTCACTGCACCTTAGACTCTCTGGCTGGTGTATAGTAGGTGTTAAATAAATACATACTTGTAGAATTAATGAATAAATATATTCTTATATGGTCCCCTTAGCTCTTAACTCTAGGTATATAAAAGAGTCACCTGAGGCTTTTAAAATATTCCCATTCCTGGACTCCATCCCGGACCATTTATGTCAGCATCTTTGAGGATATGGTCTAGGAATCAGTGTATATACATATATAATTGGCTCATGTGATTACAGAATCTGGCAAGTCCAAAATCTGTAGTGTGGGCCAGGAGGCTGGCAACCCAAGACAGCCGATGGTGCAGATGAAGTCTGAAGGCAGTCTGATCCTCGGAATCAGAATTTGTTAAAAGCCTCAGGTGATTCTAATGTGAGCGAGATTGGGAGCTACCACTCTAGATCCATCAATGTGTGTTTGTAAGCTACCTCCTGGCCTAGGTGGGACCATGTTTCAGATGTAGCACTGCGCACAACTGTCCTATCCTGTGATCATGGCTCATTACTCAGAGTGGGTCAAGGGAGATGAGGTGGTACCAAAATCTACTCTTTGGGACATGTGGGAGCCGACGCATTTGCAAGAAAGACTGAAGCATGGTCTTTATAACTGCACTGTAGATATGAAGTCAATAACAGGGGGTCCATGGGAAAATTGAAAAGTTACTTGCCAGGAAGGAAAAGAATATGGTAAAAACAATATGGTGAATTGTGGTGAAGGGTTAGAGGTTCAGACAGATGGGCTGTGGGCATCAATGAGGTCTCTCTACAGGGTAGCAGGGCACCAGACAGTGGATGGAGTTTAAGCCAGAACCACTGTCCTTGGGTGGTTAGAAACGGACTTATAAAGCAGAGTCTTCTAGGTCAACTGGAGATTGGTCAGGCTGGTGGAATAGGAACCCAGGGTAGAGAGGAAAACAGAGACCTCTGTACCAGAATAAGGGGCTGCCAGTGAGCTGAGATTCAGAAATAAAGCTGGAGCCAAATAATTATGTGGTTGGTATTAGGAGAGTAGAACTGAGTATTAACATAAAGGGATACTCAATATTAAAGCCTTCAGATGACTAGAAGGAGGGGATGTAAGCTCCTTAAACAATTCCTGCCATGTCTATTCTGTTCATCAATGCGTAGCAGAGTACGTGGCACATAAAAAGTTCTCAGTGAATGAGGAAGGAAGAAGCTGCAAGAGGATTGAATCTGTCTGCAGGTGAGGGGTATTAGTAGACCTAGGTTTTTTTAAATAGCTTTATTGATATATAATTCACTATACCATAGAATTCATCCATTTGAAGTGTACAATTCAATGAGTACGCTTTGGTATATTACTTTATCAATTTTTTAAATAGTGGTAAAATATAGATAACATAAGATGTTCATTGAAGCTATTTTTATGTATACAATTCAGTATATCATTAATTATGTTCACAAGGTTCAGCCACCAGCACTATGCATTTCCAGAACGTTTTCATCAAGCTGAATAGAAGCTCTGTAACGTTAAGTAGCCACCCCGCCCCCACGCAGCCCATGGGAGCGTCTAATCTACACGCTGTCTCTATGAATTTGCCTATTCTAGACTGTGAGCGGAATTTGCCTATTCTGCTCACAAGGAGCGAGCGGAATCCTACACTGTTTGTCCTGTTGTGTCTGGTTTCCTTTGCGCAGGACACCTTGCTGGGAGGCGCTGGGAAGGATGGAGGTATGGCAGGGCTTTGAAACTGGCAAGTTCATTTTTCATACGGTGGTAGTAATAATCTCATTCCTGCTCCTAAGACCTTGTTTGGGTTTGGCTCGCTAATGCTTTGAGGACTAGTGTCAGCCCCTGTCAACAACCCCTACCCACCACCCCATCACCTTGGACTGGACTTTCTCCTCAGAGTTCCTTTTCAAGCTAGTAATAGGGCAAGTATTAAGAAGCTGTTGCAGCCTCCCAATTAATACACATCTCCATAATAATTAGTTGAAGGAACGCTTTGAAGTCCTGGGATAGAGCGTTGAAATCATTCTCTTTCTGAAGGAAGGGATAGGGCTTCCTCTGCATTATCAACCCAGGGGGAGCGTCATTCTCAGCTCATCTCAGCCTGCTCCTTCTGAAAGGTTCTATCACAAGGACCCCTTCCCTCAACTCTACCTCCCGGCCTTCTGCCTGCTGTTTTCTCCTGCCCCTTCAGCTCTTTCTATCCCTTCGGATATTAGCCAAATTCCCTTAGTGCTGCTGGGGGCCCAGCTGAGCTGCTGGTATTCACCTTGGCCCCTTTGAGGCGGAGCTGTTCTCACAACAGATGTTCAGGCCTTAATGCTCAGGAGGGGCCACTCAATCAGGTCAGATAGGCAAGAACATATTCAATGCGATACAGACTCGGAGCCCAGGCTCATTCTTTTTAGAATGAAGGAAAGCCAAGGGCTTGGGCTGGAGAAGAAGATGGGGAAATGAGGTGAGAGGGAGCCTGAAAGATGGGGTTGGTTGGGGAGAGAAAGGAGAACAAGGCGAGAAGAAAAGCGAGAATTGAGAGATGGCTTGGCCGGAATCTAGGTAACATCCCTTAATCTTACTGTCCAAATCACGTTTGTGGCTCAGACACTTAACTGGCATTCCACAAGGGCTATTTGCGGGGCAAGAGCTTTGATAAGCTCTTTGACGTGCTCTCTAAGAAATTATATAATATGTGCACCATACTTGCAGAATAAAACCTGGTAGGGTCCTTATTCTTCTAGAGTGCTGTGGGGTTGAACTCCCCACTGCGGGACACAAGAAACCTGATTGCAATTTTCAGCCGGGTCTATGGGTTCAGGCATCCATCTTGACTGATGTCTGATGGAATTAACTGTAGACACACTTCAAGCAGGATATCAAATTTAAAAAATGTGGTTCTAACTCTAGCTCCCTTCTTAGGAGGAAATTTTTTTTTTTAGGTTTTAAAATAAGCTTTATTTCCTCTTTTTCTTAAAAAGTATGTGTGCAATAGATTGGCTCTTAGAAACTAAAATTTATTCCCCTCTATTAGTTTAAAACTTTTCCTCAAACTTGTTAGTTTTTACCTCCTAGTACCTTATATGTGACATTCAATAATATATATATATTTTAACATCTTTATTAGAGTATAATTGCTTTACAATGGTGTGTTAGTTTCTGCTGTATAACAAAGTAAGTCAGCTATATGTATACATATATCTCCATATCCCCTCCCTCTTGCATCTCCCTCCCACCCTCCCTATCCCACCCCTCTAGGTGGACACAAACCACCGAGCTGATCTCCCTGTTCTATGCCGCTGCTTCCCACTAGCATTTGGTAGTGTATATATGTCCATGCCACTCTCTCACTTCGTCCCAGCTTACCCTTCCCCGCTGCCCCACATCTTCAAGTCCATTCTCTACGTCTGCATCTTTATTCCTGTCCTACCCCTAGGTTCATTAGAACCTTTTTTTTTTTTTTTTTTTTAGATTCCATATACATGTGTTAGCATATGGTATTTGTTTTTCTCTTTCTGACTTACTTCACTCTGTACGACAGACTCTAGGTCCATCCACCTCACTGTAAATAACTCAATTTCATTTCTTTTTATGGCTGAGTAATATTCCATTGTATATATGTGTCACATCTTCTTTATCCATTCATCTGTCGATGGACACTTAGGTTGCTTCCATGTCCTGGCTATTGTAAATAGAGCTGCAATGAACATTGTGGTACATGACTCTTTTTAAATTATAGTTTTCTCAGGGTATATGCCCTGTAGTGGGATTGCTGGGTCGTATGGTAGTTCTATTTTTTAGTTTTTTAAGGAATCAGGAGGAAATTAAAAAAAATCTTTAGCCAAGCAAGTCCTGCTTCAGTTTAAATTCCTTTTTCATTTCCTTTGTTCAGAATCTTTGACTATATCCCCAGCTACTATAGACATTCCACCTAGTTTTGAATGGTTGCTCCCTTTTATACTAATTGTAAAAAATTCTCAGTCTCTCTGGTAGCAACTTCTTAGTTTTCTCCCTAAGTACAGGATCTGCATTTACTGTATTTCTGTAGGTCTAGCTACTGCTGTTTATAATAGCTACTGTGTTGATCCATTCAATACTGAGCCATTTCTGTATTCATTCTACAAATTTTCTATGAAATTACCTAAAACCCCAAGAATATTATCTTTTTACAGACCATAGCTGAGCTCTGTGCTTTGTGTGCTCTCTGAACTAACGTGAGGAGCAATGGGGGGTGTTTTGTGGTCCCTGACTTATTTTGGGTGGGTGGGGGGTTGGTTAGAAGCGAATCACTGCTCATTTTAATAGTAGCCAGACCAGTCTCCCCACCATATAGAACTCATTGACTCTATATCATTTCTCATGTTAGTTCACATCCATGTGAACATTGATGTGCAGCAAAAACACAGAATTAAATGACCGACTCGGTTGCTTATTTCAGTTTAGAGATTTTATTTTGAATTCCATCAACCGGACATCAGAATGAGCAATCCAAAATGTTCCAGAAGAGATATCGAGACTCTCTTAAGTGGGGAGATCTGTGTTCTTCCAGTAGGAGAACTTTGTCTGGGGAAAGAAAAGGGCATTTTCTGTACTGTGGTGCTTCTTCTCATCCAAAATGAGACAGCCTGGCATAGATTAAGCCTCCTCTTGGGGCTTTTTGGAGTGAGTCTGGTGAAGGTGGGGCTGAGTAAGCTACATATTAGTTAGGATAAGTAGGGCTGGCTGCTATAACAGATAAGCTCCAACGTCTCAGTGGTTCAACCGCAGAAGTTCATTCCTAACTCACACTATACTTCAGGGAGGCTGCTCCTAGTCTATGTGGTCATTCAGGGACTAAGGCTCCTTCCATCCTGTGGTCTAACCTTCTGTAGATCTTCAAAATCCTCTTCACTCAATGGGAAGAAGGGAAAGGAGATGGCAGAGCATAGGAGAGAAGATGTATGGGTCAGACCTGTAAGTGGAAAACATCTCTTCTGCCAACATTTCAGTGCTGGGAATTCAGTGGTACGGTGATACCTCTCTCTAAGGAGCTGGGGAAAGTCTGCCCAGAAGGAAAAGGAAATGGGATTTGATGAGTATATAGCAGTCTCGGCTGCAGGCTGGGACAGCATTTCCACTTTTACTGCCCGTATGCATGGTCTCCTCCTCCAAGCTCTCTGAGGTAAGGACAGGACAGCAAGGAATGTGTCCTTTCTGCCATTTAAATCTTACCATGCTCTTCATGAAAGGAACAGCATCCATGTGTTGAGTATGTATTGTGTGCCTGGCTTTGTGCCAGGGGATGCAGCCCGTGGGAACCAGTGTCACAAAATAGAAGGATTTAGGAACTACTTGGTGAAAATGGAAAGACACCTCCTTCTAAAACATTATCAGGGAGATTTCCTAAGAAGAACCAGTAGGGAAAGAGAGATTATTCCAGGACACACTCCCTTCCTTTAAATCCTTCTACTGGCACTCCCACCATCATACATTCCCACCCCACCATCAACAAGGTGATAAATCTAAATTTCTGGAGCTAAGTTACAAGGTCCTTCAGGACTTGGCCTCTGCTTCCTCTCCTTCCTCACCACTCCCTCCTGCACTCCAACGAGGCCGAGTCCGGGTCGTTCCCTAAATGCACCTTGCTGTCTTCTCACTCAGTGCATCCTGCATGGGGAGGCTTCCTCTTGCAATCCTCTTCCCTCTCTTGGCTTGCTGGATCCTTTTCCTATTTAGGTCTCAAATGGGATGTCATTTCTTTTAGGAAGCCTGCCCTGGCCTCACTCCACCACTCGTTTGACATGGGTGTTCTTTCTTCATGCTTGCCCGGCACTGTTTTCTCTGCTATAGATCCCGGTGTCTGCCTTCTTACTGTCTGTGTCTCCACGCGCCAGGCCCACCTCCTTCACCATTATTTGTTTAGCACCTGGTACTGCGCCTGGGCTACAAGAGGTAGGTACTCAGTGAGTGGGTGAAGCACAGGAAGGGCCACACTCTCACAGGAGCAGCCTTAGTACTGATTGTTTTCCACCGCCTTTGTAATTTACACCCACGGGGAAATCAACGAATTTCCATCACTAACCCTCAGGGTCTGTTTTGTCATTGCTGTTGCTTCTTTGTTTTTATTTTTGTCTTCCTTGAAACATTTCACTTCCAGGGGTGAGCCTCCTCCCCTCCAGCCCAGAGTTACCTGGAAGGATGAATGTTGAATTGTTCCTAGATCCCTCGCTCAGGATTCCGCCTGCTGGCACATGTCACACGTCCACTGCGGACCCATGAAAAGCCAGTCCTTCCCAGCTGGTCAGGGCTTCTCTCTCTGCGGTTGCTCCACATTCTCACAAACAGAGCTGGACAGCTCAAACGTGAGAGGGAGGAGGCAGCCTGCGGACACGTGCACATGGAACCTGATTCTGATGTGGGCTTTGCCGCCCTTGTACCCAGACTTTTCGCCCCTCTTCTCCCTAGGCTGATTCTGTTTGGCTGCGGGGTCTGCAGGCTTAGCTTTGCCCAGGCTCCGGGAGCAATTCTGACTTCAGGCTGGAAGAATTCAAGCTGCTGCCGTCCAACAGCGTTGATTTGCTCTTGTCAGCCTGGCTACTTTCTTGTTTGTCCCTCATCTTGTGGCTCATTCTGACAGGTGGATCGTCTGACGTATACCTCTGTCCCCAAGTCACTGCCTTGGTTATTTTCTCCGTTCTCAGGGCCTCAGAGGCTGAGGACATTCACCCCTTGCTTAAGTGTCCTTCCCTGGCCTCCAGTCCCCTCGGGGTCTGCGTCTTGCCCTCTGATCTCGCTACCTGCAAACAGACGTCCCCAGGGGTGGCTTCCTGCCTCCTGGGACTCCCGAGTGCTGGCCTTATTTGACTTATTTCTTATGTACATCGCTGTGCCCCGCCCACCCAGGAGGTGACCCCAATATTTCCCAGGGAAGCCCCAAAGCTAGCTTCTTGCTCCCACTCTCCTGTGGCCTGTTAATATATCTGCCCCCGGGTTGACCTTTCTGCTCTCCCCTCGGTGTTTGCCCCACCTGAGTAGATGAGTCTAATTCCAGATCTCAGGACTCCTGCTGTCTTTCCTGTCCTAATGCAGTTAATCAGTCCATGCCCAACTGTGTTCTCAGATATGACTCTGCCTTCCCCTTGGGACGAACCATCCTTCTTCCATCTTTTAAGTTCCCGCAGAGGTCTCAGTTGGGTAATCAAGGGGTACTCAGGGCATCAGATATCCACGGTACAGAGAGAGAGGCTGATAGAGTCCCTTTAGCGCTAGCTGAAAAAAAAATTCAACAGAAGGCCAGGGCAGCTGTAAGCGAGACATGGCAGCCTTGCTAAGTAGGGATCTCAAATCCCTGTGGTGTGAAAACAGATGTCCCATAAACCCCTGTGCAGCCTAATTTATATTGGATGGTTAGTTCTGCCATGGGAAGGTTATCTTGCCTGGGCTGGAAACAAAGGTGTCCAGTGGGAGCTCTCCTCTCTAAGACTTGCCCTGTGCCAAGAAGGGAGCACCAAACCTTCCCTCCAAGGGATACTATTGCAATCCAGCATTTGCAAGCTTTGCCTAACAGTCCTGGTCCAATAGCCCTTGTTGCCTCTTTACCTGATGTGTGCCTGACCCCAGGCTTTGCCCTTCTGGTTTCCTATTTGCTCCAGCCAAGCCTCCAGGTTTGGTGCCTCAATTTGCCTGCTTGTCTTGCTTCCAGCTAGCTGCTGCTGCTGCTTTTTGCTCTCCCCTGCCTTATGACATTCATTCATTTATTCATTCAAGATCCCTACCCCCAAGGAGCTTATAGTCTAGAGAGAAGAAGATGACACAAATGGTTACTGGGTACAATTGCAAAAAATGTTACACAGGAAAATTTGAAGATGTTATGTAGAGATGACCAGCTTTATCTAGAGGATCAAGAATGCTTTCCAGAGGAAGGGATGGCGCTAGAAACTTCCTTCTTGTACTGTGTTGCAGAAGCCCTGTGGATCCATTCTGGAATTCCCCCGATGTATACTGGTCTTGATTTTGACTCTCGGCAGTTGAAGTGAGTGTTCTAGGGAGTGCATGTGTGCGAGTCCAGCTGGGCCTCAGTGATGGAAGTGAAGGTTTGTGGCCTCAGGAAGCTCTCCCAAGGCCCTGGATTTCTTTTTCCCCCTCAACCTGACTGCAGGGGCTCACTCTTCTCTGCATCTAGCGCTGTGCCTGGCTCACAGCAAATGCTCCACGAATGCTGGCCGATTTGATTAGATTTGATCTGGGTCCATGTAAATAGGTACAGGAGGAGAAACAGAAGTGAGTCAAAGGATAATGATTCTAAGGGGAGCAGTGATGTCATTTTAACCTGAAAATTATCTGTGAATAGACTATATAGTGTATTCAAACTTCAGTCTTTCATAATCTAATTATATGCAAATACCCCGTGCGGTCTTCCTTACCAGCTTGTGTACCTGGATAGAGCATTTTGGAGAATCCAGGCGGAGCTCCTTGAGGTAAGAAAAAATAAAGACAGGGATTTGGAATCTTTGAATGGAAAGACAGCAGCAGGCATTTAATACAAAGCAGCCCCTCCCTCCATGGAGTCTGGCCTCTTCAAACATCCCCTAATCCTTCCACCCGGGTCACACACACTGCCTGACTCCATTTTTGGAAATCTCTAATTGGTAGAAATGCCTCATCTTGAGGCAAAGTTGTAATTTCTCTTGTTGGTCTGAGTCCGGCCTTTCAAAACCCCTTGGAGTAAATCTGATTCTTTTTCCATACGATTTCCATTCAAATGTTTGTATTTCCCACTGTATTGTGGAGTCCTGTCATGCCAGCTCAGCTCTGCTCAGGGGCTGGACTGCAGGAAGGAACTTGGAGGGTCTCTGAAGTGTGGGCAGCAGCTCCTGCACTGTTCTCACAGCCCCGTCGCTAGGTCACGTCTGCTCACGCCGAGGTCCAGCTCCTGTGCCTGAGGCCATGTTTATTCTCTAGTGCCTGGATTTCTGCTTCAGCTCCCTGTCTGGGACCCAATACCTTGGATTAGATTTTCCCTCACAAGGCCTTCCTAGGACTGAAGCCAAACCCCATCCCTATGGATGAGTCTTCAGTATTTGATGCCAAATGCTTCTCCTTGGCCCGTTGCCTGTTGTCAGACTCTGCTTTTCTGGCCCTGCCTTTGACATTAACTTCCTGCATGACCTCTGAGTCCCCGTTTCCTGGTCTGTAAGTTGAATGAGTTTGAGTGTATCAGTGCTTCTAAAAACAGCCACCACTTAGAAACACCTGAGGGAAACTTTACAGAGTACCAGTGTCCATGGCAAGGACTAAGATGAAGCAAGCCAGGCTCCTAGGGAGAGAGGGACTCACCCTCAGCGGCACTTGTATGACCCTGTCAGTGATATTTCCTTACATTTTGTGTCCCAGGAGTCTGGCTCGCCTCATCCTAGTCCCAGCCCTGCCAGTAGAAGGCCAGCACCCAGAGATGCTGATCCATTTGGTTCAGGAAGAGGCCCAGAAATTGGTATTTTTAAAAAATGATGCCAGAGGTTAATATGTGCAACCGGGGTTGAGAATCACTGGACTAAATGACCTCTCTGGGGTCTCTTCCCCTGAAGTGCACTCCAGGACCCTGGGGCTCTTAACCATGCTTGACCCTGGGACTTTGCTAATTACTTGTGATGCCCTACTCTCTTCTGGTGGGTCTCTCTCATTTCCAGACCCCAGCCAGCCTCAGTTTAGCCCATCCTTCTCCTACCAGGGCTTTGTTCTGACCAATCTTCTCTTCTCCAGGCAAAGCCTCCCTTAGATAACCAAGGTTCCAAATCTACCATCCCGTTAGCTCTCCTTTGGAAACGTGCCAGGTGCCTGTGCACCTTTTCTGTAATGTGATCTGGAGAGTTTGTGATCCTGTAGGACTCTGGTATTTTCTTTTTCATTCATTCAACAAGCAGGTACTGAGGACCTGCTGTGTGCCCCGCCCTGCGCTATTTGATGAGGAGGACAAAGACATATAGGATATAGTTCATGCCTAGTATAGTTTATGGTAGATCAGCCTTTCCCAAAGCCTGCTCTGGTTGTTAACAGATGTTACACAAAACACGACGCACACACACAAAACAAGAAAAATTTCCTGGTAAAATAATCTAGGCAGGCTCTTATTACAGCACCTCTCACCACCTTTAATATGCTAATAGGCACTATGCATCTCCAAAAGGGGAAACCCAGTATAAAGTGATTCCCAAATATATGTGACCACCAAACTCCCATGTAACATGGAATATGCCAGAAGACACTTTGGAAAATGCTGTCATAGATCGTAGAATGCTAAATCTGGAATCAACATGAAATCTAGACAGAACTCTATCAATGGGACCTAAGATTGCATTAGCTTTTTGAGCAGCTTCATAGTTCTGTTGACTCATCATGAGCTTGAGGCTGGCTAAATTGCTTGAGTCTTTTTCCACACAAACCTCCTTAAGCAGGTTTTTTCCTTTGAGAATCTGGGCTATAGATATTTTGGGAAATTGAGCATAGGACCTATCAAATTTAACTTTATTGGTTTTGGTCCATAAAATCTGTTGAGATCTTTTTGATCTGAATCCTGCCCTCCCACGTATCAGCTAGGTACCCCAGCTATCTGTTGTCTACAGCTTAAGTAAGTAAGCCTTTCTTCAAGGAAGGCCTTCATCCAAGCCTCTGAAGAACATGCTGAATGAGACATATCCCTGTATCAAACCACTGGAGGTTTTCCTTGGCATTGGCATTGATCTTTTAATCAACAATACTTGGGTTTAGTCATCCTACAAATCCACCCAGAGCAGCCTTTGCTGAGCCGCCAACTGTCCTTCGGGGTCAAAGGGTAACATGGGAGGTTTTGGGAAACACTTTGTGGAAATCCACATTCCCTTGGTTTACCAGTACTGTAATACTTATAAAGAGAATAAAATAAGGACAGTCTGTTGTGAATCTTTCAAGGAGGATAGTGTTTTTATTTTTGTGATTATAAAAGTGACCTCGGCTTATTATAGAAAATATGGAAAATAGAGGAAAAAAACCTAGTGTTAAGAAGAAAATTAAAACCACCCAGCATCTAATTACCCAGGGATAATCTCAATTAACTGATACTACGTCTCTTTCCAGTCTTTTATTATGCACATAAATTGATTTATTCAAAAATATTTATTAAGCGCCTTCTATGTGCTACACATTGTTCTAGGTGCAGCAGTAAACGAAAAGCAACCTCCCTGTCCCACAAAAAATCCTTGCCCACATGAAGCTTACATTCTAGTAGATGTTTATTAATGAATGAATACTTTTTTAAACTCAGTCTTTAGTAAAAGATACTTTAAAAAGCATCCTGCTTATCTCTCCCAATTTAACATTATATCAGAGCAACCATCCCTGGAATGACTTTGTGTTAATGGACCGAGGTCAACTTCTGATGCTTCCTGTTTGCCTTACTAACTGTTCCCAATCTCCTCTTTAATCCTGCAATCTAGAATTTTGTGAGGGGTTGGTATGAAGCTCAGCAGCTTGTGATTTCCAGAATGCAGCTTTTCCCTCTCTTTGAAAATCGGGACAAACGTACTATTACCAGTCACCTGGCACCTCTTCTTCTTGACTGTTTCTCCAAGATTACAGCTTGTAGTTCCCCAGTCCCACCTGCCTGGGAGGCCATTTGTCTTGGCTTGAAGACTTGAACTTTTTTACTCTCCGCCCATAATGGGCTTCAGGCTGTTCCCACTCGAGTTCCTCCTACCCTTCCCAGACCCAGATTGGTCTCTGTGGTAGAGAAGGCGGAGGTAAGAGGAGCTGACAGAGACGTCGCTCATACAGAGGAAAGCAAGTCAGGAAGAGAAAAACAAATGTTGTATAATATTGCTTATATATGGGATCTAGAAAAATGGTAGAGATGAACTTATTTGCAAAGCAGAAATAGAGTCACAGATGTAGAGAACAAACGTATGGTTACCAAGGGGGAAAGGGGGGGTGGGAGGAATTGGGAGATTGGGACTGACATATATACACTACTACGTATAAAATAGACAACTAATGAGAACCCACTGTATAGCACAGGGCACTCTACTCAATGCTCTGTGGTGACCTAAATGGGAAGGAAATCTAAAAAAGAGTGGATATATGTATATGAATAACTGATTCACTTTGCTGTACAGCAGAAACTAACACAACATTGTAAAGCAGCTCTACTCCAATAAAAATTAATGAATAAAATAAAAAGAGCTGAGAGGCTGAGAGCTTCTGTTCTCTCTCTGCTGTCAATCAGCACGAAGTCATTTGCTCCAAGCAGCTGCCTTCTCCCCTTCTTCTTGCACTGAACTCAGAGGGAAGATTATGAAGGAGCCCCGAGGAAAGTCCTTTTAATTTTCAATAATCTCAGATGACTCTCTTTCCAGAAAAATTTCCTGATAGCGTTCTTGTCGGGCTGAGTGACTGTGTTTGTCCACTCTCTCATTTTACAAAGAAGGAAACTGAGGTTTACATTCAGTAAAGGGCATGGCGTAAATCTGATCCCAGACTGGAACTACAGTATTCACTTGAGTCAACCTTACAGTAGCTGAGAAAAAAACCTAAAGTCTTGCAAGAAACAGATCACTAGGGGAGAGAAAGGACCTTAGGAGAAATTTAACTGAGAACCCCTCTCATGCGGAGAGAACAGTGGATTTCACTGAATGAGCTCCAGATTGCAGCAAGTTTTCCCTGGTTGCAGACGTCCCACTGGGACCATTCTGGTCTGTTCTGCTTGGGGGAATGGCAAAGCCCAACCCCTTTGCCTTCAGCATTGGGCTCCCACATAGGAAGCCAAACAGCTGGTTCTTCTCCACATGTGGGTTCCCCAGCCTTACTCTCTGCATTAACTGAAACCCTTCCTCAGGGGAGCCACTGACAGCTCCCTTTGATTGGCTATTGACAGTCACGCTGGGGCTTCTAAGCAGCTCCTTTTTAACCTTGAAAAATGACTATTTTCGTGTTTTTGGAGTCTCTGTCACCACCTGCAGACAGAAGCAGATGACTTAAGAGGTGAGGGAGTAGGAATTCTGTGACCTTCAAACAGAAAGCCCCAGAATCAGTGGACACAGTTGAATCGCTACCTGACCTGCCTGTCTTTATGTCCTGGCTCTATCCTCAGTTCATTGTGTTAGATAAGAGGTTTCCTGTTACGCTCTGAAGGGCTGGAATTACCAGGCAAGCTCAGGAGGCATCTACAACACCATTCTCTGTAAACATGCTTTGCAAATGCTGTGTTAGTACCAGACCTGGGTAGATGTCATCTTGGCATCGAAAGTGCCATCGTTTAGGGCAAAGGGTGGGAAGGGTAGGTACACAAAACATAAAAATTGAGTTAATTTAGTCTATTTAAATGTATAAATAAATAAAACTATTTCACGTGTGCATTTTCTAAACAAAGACCAGGAAACATAAAATTCTCTGTAATAAATAATGAGATAAACGTTAGTTTCATTTTATAGCCAGAAGAGTCAGAAGAAGGCCAAAAAAAGGAGAAAAGATGGGGGTAGGGGAAGAAAAGGAAGGAGACTGGAGACTGCAAGAGAGGAGGGAAGGGAAGGAATGGGGACGCTATGTTAATCTTCTGTCTCAGAGATCATATCCATCTGCTGTTAAATACTTGAAGGTTTTCCCCCCCTCCCAAACTCTAAACTCTATAGGGACAGAAACAAGGAGCATCAGTTTGCACCTTACTTTGTGGAATGAACAATATGGTTTCTCTATAGTTAACAGCTCTACCTAGTATTCCAATTGAAGTCTGCTTCGACCGTAGGCCAGGTACACCTAGACTCCTTGTCCTGACGCTCTCTAAGCATTATTCTGCTGGATCAGCACTGGCCACAAGTCTGCTTCTGCATCCCCAGCCAGTGGAATTTGGACCCATCCCTTTCTTGCAGCAGAGCTGATAGGCCAACTGCAGAATTCTAGTCGGCCTCCAGCTGTTCACTCCAGAGTGTACAGATGTTTGAACTTCTTCTACTTTAGCTATTTCTGCTCCTATTTGCTACCACACGTAGTCATGAAAATGTAGGAATTTCAGGAGGCGCAACTCTCTTCCAATGTAAACCTGTTCCATGAATGCCTTCTGCAACAAAATACCTCTATGAAATGTCTGTGAATGTCTTCCCCAGCTGTTGAAAAGGGGCTTTTATCATCTTCCGTGGGGTTAGACAGGAAAGGAGTAACTTTGGGGTGAAGAGCTGCCTGGATGACTTCTGTCTTCCATTAGTAGCTCTTTCTGTCCCTAAGATGGTTGGATCCTGTGTCCAATCATTAAATGGCCCTCAGACACAGCCCCTGTGGTTGAAGGTTGTTCTGTTTTAATTAACTATTTCCTTCCCATTATATGTAGCCTATGCTTTTATACTTTCCCCTGATTCCTGATCTTATTTTCCACTCTTCATTGTCGGTTCTGTCAGGCATCCCATCGCTTCCATCCGGATGGCATCCACTTTTGATGGGAACCCAGGCCTCAAGACCTTGGTTTCTTTTCCACTGGAAGCCTCAAGTCCCCATCCAGCTCCTGTTAATACTCTGAAGCTGAGGTCACCCCAATACTTCCAGTTTCCAGGACTTTAACCAACACCCCACCCCCAACCACATTAATCAAGCAGTTGGTTCTCACAAGATCTCTTCACTCCCTTCCTAGCACTTAATTCTAAACTGCAGGAGGCCCAGTATCCCCGTGAACTACAAATGCCCGGGACTGGGTTAACACCATGAACAAAACCATCCTCTTTCCTTCTGTCCCCCCTCCCTGGTCAAAACCAGCCGCTGAGCGTTTACCAACATCGTTCACAGCTGTGCCCCCTTTGGGCTGCCTTCTCTACACGGTAGAGATAGGTATACAATCATATTACTCTTAATTTCCGTGAGGTTGTCAGGAGCAGACCAGAGAACAGATGTGTTTACCAAAACTTAGAGGGGTTCCAGAGGGAATGAAATCATGAGAATCCTGAGGTTTGGCTAAATAATCTGACTCCCTTGGCCAGTTGCAGAAACAAGCCTAGGCCAATGCTTCTCCAACTTTCACGCACAGATAAATCACCTCGAGATCTTGTTAACATGCACACTCTGACTGAGCAGGTCTGTGGGAAGAAGCCGCGATGGGATGACAATATCGCAGGTCCAGCCAGCCCGTGGGCCAGGCTTTGAATAGTAAGGGGCTAAGGCTCCTACCTCACTGGGTTTTCAACGTGTTGCCATTGCTGGTTCCTCTTATCTGCCTGAAGTTCACCATTTGTAAAATGAGAATATAGAACTGCCTGGCCTCTTAGCCCCTTGCAGTGAGAATATGGAATGTTTGATGTAATGTGTTATATTCTGGTCAGCTCACATGTCACCTCTCCTCTAAAATCTTCCCCGATTCTCCAGTGGAAGTTCTCACTCTGAGCTCCCTTTATGCTTCAATTCAATTCAGTTTAGAACAGTTCAATTCACTATAACTCAGAAAGCTTCACTGAACATGTCAGGCTGTAAGTTTCTTTCTTTGAGCCTGAAGAGATGATGATGCCATTAACAAAAGTGGAAGATTATTATACAATGGAAGAGGAGACTTGGGGAGAAGATAACCAAGTTTCTTTTTCTCCCCACACATATTCATGTTATTTCACTCCATGAATGTTCTTGATAACCAAGTTAATATTTGCCCTGCTATGTGTCATATGCCTGTGATATGTAGAGGTGGAGAGGCAGCATGGCATGGCACCCTCTAGGGTCAGACCACGTGTGTTTGGAACTCAGCCTCAATGCTCCCTAGCTGTGTGATCTTGGACAACTTACCTAACCTCTCTGTGCCTTAATTTCTTTGTCTTTAAGATGAGGATAATAATAGCACCCACCTCATAGGGTTGTTATATTGTTAGGCATTGATATTTCTAAAGCACTTAGAATATTATTGATAGTATTTTAAAGAAAAATGTTTGTTGAAAAAATATATGTTCTCTGGACTTTCCTGGTGGCACAGTGGTTAAGAATCCACCTGCCAACGCGGGGGACGTGGGTTCTATCCTTGGTCCGGGAAGATCTCACAGGCCACAGAGCTACCGAGCCCACGTGCTGTAACTACTGAAGCCCGCGCGCCTGGAGCCCGTGCTCCACAACAAGAGAAGCCACCGCAATGAGAAGCCCGCGCACCACAATGAAGAGTAACCCCCGCTCGCCACAACTAAAGAAAGCCCGTGCGCAGCAATGAAGACCCAAAGCAACCAAAAATAAATTTAAAAATTAAAAAATAATATGCTTGACTGTACATAATTTAAAAACCAGCAGGAAATAAAAATAAGTACAATGTAGTGGTTAAGATGCAATTCAAACAAACAAACAAAGAAAACCAAAAAATATAGGTTCTGCAGGTGTCACTCAATAAAAGCGAGGGTAGGAGATGGGGATTTGGGGGCTGTCAGTATGTAAGTGTTGTCAGGGCTTAGGAGCAAAGATATTTTACAGGGAGGATGTCAGCTGCAGAAAGAGTGGGGGAAAGGGAAAACTGGCTTCTTCAGGGAATACCAATATTTAGGAGCTCAGTGAGGGAGAGGATTCCATAAAGGAGACTGAGGAGTGGTCTCAGAAGTAAAGATGACCCAGGAGAAAGTGAAATCAGAAGCTAAGTAAGTAGAGAATTTCAAGAAATGGGCCGTGGTCAACAGTGACAAATGTCATGGCAACATCCAATAAGATAAGGAACAAAACAAAGGCGTCTGTTCATACGGCTGATAAGGTGTGTTTCAGGCTACATAGAATTCCCATTTCTGCCTGTCTTCACCCACTAAGCCCTGAGTCCTCAACATAAGGGGCCGACTTTATTATTCAGCCTCGTACACCCAGGGGGGCACACGCCTGCAGCACAGGCGTAGCTAGACTGTCTAATGACTCCAGTTCCTTAGCCGTCCGCATGACCCTGCTTGTCTACTGAATAACGGGCCAGTAAACAAGGTGGAGAGAATTTCAATTCTTTCTTCTTGAGGTCCCCAAGAAAAGGGCAAGAACAGTTTTTCTCGGTCCTGGGGCATCCTTTTCATGTGAGCTTGGGCCATTGCAGAAGTTGCGATGAGGTCCTATGAGGGCTGGGTCGGGGAGAGCGGGCTGGTGAAAATCGCAGGGGAGACCATCTTCCTGGCGTCCCCAGCATCACCAGGCAGTGATGGCAGCTCTCCCTGTTGGCCCCGCGTGCACTAGCGTAGTCTCATAGCTTGTGTGTGGTCTGCACCCACAAGTCTGTCTGCCTCCTGTGGCTCGCTGGCGACAGCCACCTTTGCCCCTAGGAGACCGAATGACCGCATGTTGGTGGCACTGAGGGAAAAATTCCTCTACAGGGTCAGGTTGGGCCAGCTGACCTTTAAGGTCCCGTCCAACCTCAAGATTCTAGAAGCCTGGGTGACCCCTGAAGGTGATGATGGAGCAGAGCCCAAGAGCTTCTCTAAGTGGAATCACGTGGTGGCCGGAAGTTCTGGGTGTACAGTTCTGTGCTGGGTGTTGAGGCTTCCTCGGGATTGTAGGATTAATTGAGACAGGAAGGGAGGGAGGCTGGAGAGCTGAAAGAAGGCGGGGAAGTGTGTGGGTTATAGGACTGCAGAGCCCCCCGCTGAGAAATTGTAAAGAATGGGGGTGGCGGGCTGGGACCGTGTGGGAGCTCTGACTCATGCTAGTGTTGACAAATAGGCTGGATTCCTTGAACACCGCTGGACTTTGCCCTTTCAGGATGTACAGCCAGCGTCAGCACACTGCTAATGGGGTTTTGGGAGTCTCCTTTTGATGAGCGCGTCCCAGAAATCATCAGGTATTAGCCATTTCTGCTGGGGAGGCAATGACGGCATTTGCAGCTGAAATCGGCTTTCCTGGATGCCCTAATAAAGCAGAGACTTTCAAAGCCCCATTAGCGGTGTGCTGACTGCAGCTTTACATCTGTCCTAGTCCAGTTCAAGAGCGGAGCGCTGGGCGCTCACATCCCGAACCCCAAGGAACGAACTACCTGCAGACAAAAGTCAGCTGCTTCTTCCATCAGTAGGCCGTGAGCTCCTTAGGAGAGAGACCTTGTCTTCCTGTCTGGGGGTATGCTAGTCTGGTGCCCAGCACAAAACAGACTCTCAAGAAATACTAATGGAATTGGTAAATGTCTTTGGTGGGGTGGGGAGTCTTCTGCTAAAGGGAGTCACAATGTGGACAGTTCCCAGCATGGTGTTGGCCCTTGGTGAACCCTCAGTGTATGATTATGGGATTAATGAATGACAGGTAGGGTTAAAGGGGAGGGGAGAGGAGGGGAAGTGAAGGGAAGGGAAGGGAAGGGAAGGGAAGGGAAGGGAAGGGAAGGGAAGGGAAGGGAAGGGAAGGGAAGGGAAGGGAAAGAAAAGGAAGGGAGGGGAGGGGAGGGGAGGGGAAAGGAAGGGAAGGGAAGGGAAAGAAAAGGAAGGGAGGGGAGGGGAGGGGAAGGGAAGGGAAGGGAAAGAAAAGGAAGGGAGGGGAGGGGAGGGGAAGGAAAGGGAAGGGAAAGAAAAGGAAGGGAGGGGAGGGGAGGGAAGGGAAGGGAAAGAAAAGGAAGGGAAGGGAGAGAGATAAGGAAAAGTAGCTCTTCCCTCCACCCCACACCTTCCAGTAGGAAGACTATATTTCTCCCTCAGCCAGAAGTAGCTAAGCTTCTCTACAAGTAGCAGACCCCACAGCATCCATGTCTCCCTGGAATGAAGCCAGAGGACCTTTCTCTTGTTAGGTCCCACAGGTGTGGAGTGGGACGGGGACAGAGGGGCCCTTGCTGTCAGGTTCTTTACAAGTTGGGTATGCTGAGGAATTAACACAGATGGGATGATCTTCCTTCTGGGTGAGTTAACTAAGGCTCTCGGAAGGTATGCGCCTTGTCCAGATGAACACAAATGTAAACTATGGCGCCAGAATTCAAATCCAAGTCAGTCTGCCTTGCAAGCTCACATCTCTCCAACCACCTCCCGCTTTCCCTCTGACCACAGATATCTCTGAGGCTGTCACTCTGAATGTCATCTGTTTCTAAACAGATGCCCTCCTCCACCTGCTTGACCCATGTGCACTTGCCCTTAGTTTGGTAACAATCTAGATAGAGGTGGATCGTCCGAACTGCCCATAAACTTCTTCCTCCTCCATAATCCAAACGAAGTTCCTGGGGAAGGGGTTGACAGATGGACCAGTCCAGCAGCCCCGTTAGCCATCAGTTTCCATGGGCCAATGTTTCTCCAGGTGGATATGTCCTCCATACCTCTCATCTCTTCTTTCTGAATACATGCTGTCCCAAACAAGACTTTCCAAGATGCTCTGGAAAGGAAAATAAATAATAAACAAATAAATGGACTGAAATAGATAAATACATAAACACCTACCTGCTTGCCCTTGTGTGATTATCCTGGTTCTTTGTTTGACTCGTAAAGTGCCTGGTCCCCAGAACGTCCTGTGTCAGACACTGTGTGTGACTGGGGCTCTTTGCCCTGTTGTTCTGCCATTTGAATATTTCCAGTCAGGATTTAGTCACTGCACATCTTTGAGAGTCCTCTAATCAGAGAAATTAACTCTCATCAGACACAGGAATTAATCTTTGTTAGTGTCGTTTTCAGTCTAACTTTGCCTTCCTCGGTGCCCGACGTGGAGAGGGATGTCCTAGGATGGAGCCACTGCCACCACTGCCAAGGGCCTCAGTGGGGACAGGCAGGGCTTCATCTAAGGAATGGAGACTGACTCCTCCTCCTACCTGAGTCAAGAGGTATATGGGACCCCTGAGGAGGGCTATGGTGATTGACTACAATGTGTGAATAATGTAATGGCAGAGAGGGAGAAGAGGGGCGACTCTTAGAGTATGACCCACGATGGGAGGAATTCTTTACCCTTCACCAGCTTGTTAGACTATAGACCCGTCTTTTGAAGCCATCCTTCAATTGGGGTGTGTGTGTGGGGGGGACAGACTCTTGGTTGCATTTGTGAAAAATTTGGAGCCAAATTCCGGTTTCACAGCATCATACCATCTTCAGGCACAGAGAAAGCACTATGCAAAGAATATCAGGTTACTATAGCATAAATAAACATGACATTAACACAATCTTCCACAATATATATTTCCTATCGTCTCATTTGCTCATGAAAAGTATATCATGGAGAATCATCTGTTAGCATCACACTTATTCACACTGCAACACTTGGTTTCGTCAGTGTCAAGCTATCTCTAGACGCGGCGGTAGTCACCAGTTGTCATCAGAGTTCTAGAGCAGATTTTCATTTTAAATTACAGCATTCTCCTGCATATATGATTTTCAGGCTTAGAAAATCCCAGGGTTTTTGTTTCTGAGTGAGTGGTGGTAAGAAAAGCACTGAGAATCAGAAAAGATGACTTTCATCTTGCTTTGTTACCATGTACTCTGTGACCTGGGAAAAGTCACTTCCCTTCTCTGGTCCTCAGCTTCCCCACCTATAAATTGTGGTTATTTGATGAGATTTTTGGTGAGTCTTTGAGCAGCTACTGAGAAAGTAGAGCAGGGGAATGGCCTTAAGTATCTGAGGTGGAGAGAGAAGGGGATCAGAGTTTCTTTATAATTTGGGGCAAAGTGACCAAAATTTATGCCACTTTCACGGCCACACATCAGAGCTGCAGGAGTATCCCACCTGGACAGGGCTCTCTGTTTCACACTCTCCACTTCTTGGATGATTGCTTTCTCTGCTACTGGGATTTAAAAAAAAAGAAAAAATCCTCCAAGACAAGTCACTTTCTCACTGGCCTGTGACATGCTACATGAACCATCTATATTATGGATGCAACCATGGATGCTGCCAACGTTGATTCATACCTTGGTGACCTCATGGATCACTGACAGCCTTGCCACCTGGCAGGCTGCCTGGAATTCCCTGGGACCTGTTAGAAGCCCCAGCTGTACCTCCATTTTGCAGGCGACCCCAGGTCCGGCGGCCACCCTTGGGTTTCAAGCCTACCATTGTCAGTCTAAGGAACAATCGCATCCTCAAATCAAAAGTCAGGAATTCTAAGAGGAGCGGTGCTGCTCACGAACTGAGTGGTGACTTGCAGAAGTACAATGAGATAACAAAGTCTCTTTCTGACATCTTTTCATAATGCAAAGCCCCAGGTAGCAGATAAACAATGCACCGCCAGCCAGCCAGAGTTCTTGCTATCTTGTTGACTGAAGCACTCATTGTGAGGCTTCCTGGGCACCTTATTATGGGGGAAAGCAGGACTATGACCACCTCTGCATAGGGTAGATTAATCTGCGGGCTGCCCGACCCCTTTATTTCGTGGTCTTTGTCTCATCGGGTGTCATGAGGGAGGGTGAGTTACTCTCTCTGGTTTTGGACACTTGCTTTTTAATCTTTTTTGCTGCCTTTGATTTTTACATTTGGCTCCAGGGAAGGCAGGTTGTCATGGATAGAGCCTCATGCCTGGCGTATCACGCTGTGTGCTGGAGGAGCATCTCTCTGAACCCTCACCAGTGGGTTCAGGGACAAGGTTACCAGATCGCCTTCGTGCTCAAATGATCTCATCAGATCAAAGGACATAGCTACAAATCCACCCCCCAAAACAACCACCTCTGCCACCAACGCAATGTTGAAACTCTTCCCACAAGTTAAGTTGAAGAAGACGGAAGAAGGATTGAGGCTGAGTAATACAGGTCAATGTCATTTTCTGAGAACACTGGTACTTAGAGACCATTGGCAGTAGAAAAAGTCACTATCTCCCAAACTTGCAAACAGACCCCCTATTTAGGGCCTGGGTCTTAAATCATGCTACATACTTCAAATATAATAGCAATGGGACTAAAATCAATTTGAAATAGGATTTCCCTTTTTGTTCTTTTTCTGTAGTTTTTGAGAATCAGCGAGCAATGCTATAGAGAAAAACATAGTGGTTTTGAAATCAGAGTGGAATTTTTCTGAGTTCCCACCATCTCTGTGTCCCTATTTACAAATCTGTAAAGTGGAGTCGTAATACCTTCTTTGCTCTTGTTCTCAGGCTAAAGTGTATGTAAAGAGCCTAGCACACAGTAGGTAAATGGAAATGCTACCTCTATGAGAGCACAGTGAGAACATATGACTCCAAGATGATTTTGTTGCCTTTTTTGGAGATGCAGCCAGTAAGGAAATCCTCACTTTTGGTATTTTTCTAGGTAGGAAGGAGAGTTGTGGCATGGGTCCTGCAAGGTGAGATTTGTCTGACTTGAAAAAGAATATTGGCCACAATCCCTTATCAAAACCCCCTGGGGCCAGATGTATTTCAGAATTCAGAATTTTTTAGATTTTTGAAAAGTCATGTGCTACAGATACTAGATATTACATAAAACCCCCAGTAGAGTCTGGAGCAGCAACTTGGAAGGAAAAACCATGCCGATTTCTGCAGCAAATATTCATCTTAAGTGGAATAAATGAGGTCTACAAAGAAACCCAGGTCAGCTCGGGTCAGGTTTTATTGCCAAATGAGTTATGAAGAATCTTCCAGTATTCAGAGCTTTTTGGATTTCAAAACTGCAGATTGGTGATTTATAAGAATACTAGAGCTGATGACAAATAACTTGTAATAAGTGTTTCCCTTTTGCCAGGAACTCTAAGTGCCTTTCATATATTTTCTTATTTGTTCTCCAGCAACAGTCCTGGCGGTTGGTATTATTATCTTCCTTTTAGTGAGGAAGAGGATTGGGCTCAGAGATATTAAGAAACTTGCCCTGGGTCACATGGGCAGCCCTAGGATTTGAACCTAGATCCAACCTGATTGCAAAGTCTATGCTGGTAAAACTAGATTAAGGTTTTTCCCTGCATGGTGAAGGTTGCCTCACGCTGGAGTACAGAGAATTTATCTCGTGGATGATGGAATATTTGCAAGGCTATTTTAGCACTGTGATTTAAGCCAGGCTGGAAGTGTCTTAAAGAGGCTAGTAGCTAAGAGGAACAAAGAGACAAGAGGTGTTTAAAAAAAAAAAAAAGGAGGTAAGTGGGGCATACATTACCTAAACTTGGCCATTTCTATATTGGCAAGCCAGCTATGTTGATGCAAGCCTAGTCCAGACAGCCTTTGACCTTGATCTGATCTCCCGCCCTTAAAGAATAGCTTTCTTCAGCTTCAAGTGGCCTTCCTCGGAACTCAGCTGTCCAGAAAGGGTAAGTGACCCACCTCAGGCTCAGACCAGGCCTCAGCCCTGTGTGTGACCTCTATTGTGTGGGTAGAGTACTACAGAGAAAAAAAAAATCCTAATGGGTCTTAATAGGGGAGGAAATGGCCATCCTAAAAATAACGCTAGGCCCTGTGAAGTAATGACATCATTAGCCAACCCCAGCCTGACGGATTCCAAGCACTTTTGACCAGACATTTTATTTTAACACAAGATATATCAAGCAAATCTATTATGCTCGTCAGACCAAGCAAGGGTGGCGAGGTAAGAATTAAGTGAAAGGTGCCTGGGAAGGGCCATGACACTTGCTTTAATCACATTTTACGTAATTGTGATAGTTGCTCTTTCTGAATCTTTGGCCGGGCAGTCTTTATGACCACAACAAAACAGATCTGGGAGGAAAAGAAATTTCATCACATGGAGAGGAGCTGACATTCTGATTTAATGCTGTCTTGGGCAAGAGAAGGGGCCTGGGGAACTGGGTTAACCAAGAGCTGCTGAGAAAGACAGAAGTAGGTGTCATGGTGAATTCCTCCTCCCTAGGGTTAATTCTTCTCTTTTCAGCTGAGAAGGTGTGAGTGCCTTCCCGTGGTCCCTGCCCTAGCAGAGCTCTTAGGACAGTGCATGAAATAACAATTCCCGTCACCCTCCATCTGTCCGTCCTCCACTAGATCACAAGCTCCATGAGGCCAGGATTGGCCTCATCCAGACTTTCATCCCTTCACTTGGCGAAGCGCCTGGCAAATAGCGAACGCTCACTAAAAATGCGCTCATTTGGAACAGATGACTGTGAATTCATTCATAATGGTGACAGATGATGTTGTACATCTCTGTTTGTTCACTTGTAAGGATGGAAGAGGAAGCCGGTCCTTCTCCAAGAAGGTAGAGTGGTGATGTATCCCCTGGGCTAGGAGCAAAGAGCCTGTATCCTATGGTTTCAGTCAAGTGGTTCTGGCAGCTCAGGCTCCCTTCATGTAAGTAATGACAAAACCCTTCATATCCCTCGGCTTCACAGAGAGACCAGCGGAATAAATGACATCCAACTTGATTATGGTTCCAAGACAAATCAGCCATCGAAACTCAGACCTAAAGGCTTTTCCCCTTTTCCATTGCACTGGTCCTACAGCAAGCCTGGCCATGGGATTCTTGTGGGTTTACCTCCGCAAGGTTGCGGGAAAGGTGAGGGGTGACCACGCTTTGTGTCTGGTCACATCCTTGTTTCTTCTCCCCAGAACAAAACATCTGCTTCAGCTACCTCCCACTCTCTCTCCCCCCACCCCCTTCCTGTGCCCTCCTTTCTCACTTGCAGTCCTCATTCAGCCTTCCCCTCTCTTTGCTCTGGCCCCCTGGGGCCTGTCATAATTAGAAAAAGAAGAAGGAGGGGAGCCATCTTAGCCCACCGGGGCTTTAGAGGGAGCTGGGGCTGCGTGCTGGAGACGTGGGCCTGCAAAGTTTTCTGTGTCTTTCTTCTTTCCAGGCACGGTACCTCCCAACACGGGCAGGCCCTGTCCTCAAGTCAAGGAGGCTCCAGGGCCAGGAACACATGGCTCTGCATGTAGATATGTGTCTAGAAAAGTGTGAGAGGGTGTGTGTGTGTGTGTGTGTGTGTATGAGAGCATGTGTGAAGATGTGTTATGACTGTAGGTGTGGATTTATGATGTGCCATGCTTCAGATGGGGGAGCCATGTAGCAAAGGTGGTTTTTATCTGGAAGCTTTAATCCGTGTCAACTTTGGGAGTTCAGATTCTCTAGGGAATCCCTGTGTACTATCCCTCCTTCCTCTCTCCCTTTGCTCCCCCAGATTCTCCCTCCTACCTTTACAATAAAAGGAAAGCAGTAGTTGGAATTGATGATCAGAGCCATTCCAAATCTTTCCTCCCTTCCCCCAAGACCACGTGTTGGCCTGAGCTGAGTATGTCAGGCTCGGTGAGAAACACGCAGGTCAGGGATGCAGGCTGTTTCAGCTTCCACTGGACCAGGGTCTCACTCCTGGGCTGGCATTTTCCTGGGGATGCTGAGGGGATCATTAATCTGTCTCCTTGCTATTTTTCTGTCCAGCCCAGGGGACAACTCTAGCCTATAAATCAGTTCAGTATGGAGTGGGAAACTCAAGGAAGGGATCCAGTAAGAAGGAAAATAGACACTCAGGAAGGATACAGACCTGAGGTGTGAGACCTGGAAAATCGGGATAAGAAAGAAGAGCGATCCTTAGAGGAAATAACACGAAGAGAAAAAATTGCACCAACACAGCAGGGCCAGATTGGGGACAAAGGAGATCTAGACTCTGGTCTTCAAGATGTTATTCTAAGCTTCTTGCTTCAGCTAATCTCTCCGGGCTACAACTAGGCCATCTGTTCAGGTGGGCTCTCTCCAGGCCCTCACTCAGTCTTGTGCTTTCCTGGGAACTAGAGCATGTGCAGAGAAACAAAACAAATTCTTACATGCAAATGATTCCAACCCTATATATTTGCTCTTGCAAGTTAATTAATCAAAAGTACCCGTGGTAAAGATTTCTAAGGAGCACTGAGACTGCTGTGAGTCAGTGTGACCAGTGGGATGGGTCTGGAATCAGGCCTGTTACTGGCTTTCTCTGAATCTCTGGATACCAATCCATTAACCCTTGGTCAACACCTCAGTTTCCTCATCCTTTAAGATCAGTTTGAACTTCAGACTTCTGCGATGATGGCAGTTGCCGTCTCCACAGTGATATGAAGCACTCACATCTCTCTCAGTGACTCTCCAGTATCTTAACCATCATTGACAGAAGCCACAGCTGGACGGGAGAAGGGGTTGCCTCGATGGGGTCCATCACTCTCCCAGTCAAGTCCACTGCTCTCCAGGCTACATGGGCTGGACCACTCCCTCCTGGGACAAAGTCTGCTCTAGGGGCTGTTATCTTTTGAGAGGCAGCTTGGTGGTTTAAAGAGCTCAGGCTCCGGAAAGAGATGGATTGTGTCTAAAAATCACCCATGAATTATATGGTCCCTGGGGAGACACTAAGCGTGCTTGAGGCCCTGTAACCACATCTGTAAAAGAGGATCACAATACCTGCCTTGTTGGTTTCTTGTGAGTGTTAGGGTTAATGTATAGACAGCACCTAGTATAGTTCCTGGAACATGGAGGCACCCAATGAACAGTGATTATTACTATTATTGGACCACTGGAGTTGAAACTGGGAAGGAGAAAGGAATCATGGGAATGAAGGTCACCTTCAGGCAGACATATCACAGACTGAGTAAAGTGTGTGTGCACGTCTGTGCATGTGTATGGGTCTGGCTGTGTGTATAAGTGTGTGTGAGAGTGAGTGTATATGTGTGTGAAAGAATGTGTAAGAATGCATGCATGTGTATGTGTGCACGTGTGAGTGTGTGCACACATATGTGGCTGTGTGTGAGCATGTGAGTGTGTCTGCATGTGTGTTGGGGCAGACATACTTTCTAGTTCTCCAAATGGACCTTGCCTTTGTACACGCTTCTCCCTCTACCTGGAATGCCCTGGTCTTCCCCGCATTCCATAAATGCCTACTAATTTATCAAGATTGAACTCAGACCATCGCCTCTTTGCAGCCATCCCTGAACTTTTTGGGAAGAGATGCTCATTCTCTCTTCTTCTGTCTCCCTCTGCCTTAAACTAGGGAAGCAGCAGCAGGTGGAGGGGTTAAGAGTATGGGCTCTAGGAGCACAAACCATGGGTTTGAATTTCAGTGCTTCAATTTGTAGCTAAGTTATCGCAGATGAGTTCCGTGGCCTGGACTTCTGGAAGCCTCAACTTCCTTATCTGCAACGTGGAAATAATAAAGTTGTCTTCCTCATGAGATTGGTAGGAGGGTTAAAGAATCTAATGCATTTACAGCATTTTCTACAGTACCTGGTACATAATAAGTGCTCAGTCCATGTCAGGTATCATCCTTACTCTACTATTGTTTTGCCACATCATATTGTACTATTAGAATGTTTCATTTACATATTCATTTCCCCAAATCTGTGAACTCTCTGAGAGTAGAGAGTTTTCCTCTAGCACCTACCCAGTAACCTGACATCCAGGAGTAATGGAAAGGAAATGGAAAGAAAAGGAAAGTATTACTTATCTTCTCGTCCCTGTTTCTTTTTTTTTTTTTAATTTTATTTTATTTATTTTTTTATACAGCAGGTTATTAGTCATCAATTTTATACACATCAGCGTATACACATGTCAATCCCAATTGTCCAATTCATCACACCACCATCCTCATCCCCCTACGGCTTGGTGTCCATATATTTGTTCTCTACATCTGTGTCTTAACTTCTGCCCTGCAAACCGGTCCATCTGTACCATTTTTCTAGGTTCCACATACATGCGTTAATATACAATATTTGTGTTTCTTTTTATGACTTACTTCACTCTGTATGACAGTCTTTAGATCCATCCACATCTCAACAAATGACTCAGTTTCATTCCTTCTTATGGCTGAGTAATATTCCATTGTATATATGTACTACATCTTCTTTATCCATTCATCTGTTGATGGGCATTGAGGTTGCTTCCATGACCTGCCTGTTGTAAATAGTGCTGCATTGAACGTTGGGGTGCATGTGTCTTTTTGAAATATGGTTTTCCCTGGGTATAGGCCCAGTAGTGGGATTGCTGTGTCATGTGGCAATTCTATTTTTAGTTTTTTAAGGAACCTCCATACTCTTCTCCATAGCTGTATCAATTTACATTCCTACCAACAGTGCAAGAGGGTTCCCTTTTCTTCACACCCTCTCCAGTATTTGTTGTTTGTAGATTTTTCTGGTGATGCCCGTTCTAACTGGTGTGAGGTGATACCTCATTGCAGTTTTGACTTGCATTCCTCTAAGAATTAGTGATGTTGAGCAGCTTTTCATGTGCTTCTTGGCCATCTGTATGTCTTCTTTGGAGAAATGTCTAATTAGGTCTTCTGCCCATTTTTGGATTGGGTTGTTTGTTTCTTTAATATTGAGCTGCATGAGCTGTTTATATACTTTGGAGATTAATCCTTTGTCTGTTGATTGGTTTGCAAATATTTTCTCCCATTCTGAGGGTTGTCTTTTCGTCTTGTTTATGGTTTCCTTTGCTGTGCACAAGTTTTAAGTTTCACTAGGTCCCAATTGTTTATTTTTGTTTTTATTTCCATTACTCTAGGAGGTGAGTCAAAACAGATCTTGCTGTGATTTATGTCACAGAGTGTTCTTCCTATGTTTTCCTCTAAGAGTTTTATCCTATTTCTTATTTTTCCCAGCTGAGGCCCCTCTCCTTCGTGCTGCCATCAGAAAGCAAGCAGAGTGGGGGCTGGAGTGCAGCCTCATCCCCAGACAAAGGGCATCCTCAGTTAACACATAAAGGTCCCCGCTGTATCTATACTTAGCAGGCATTCAGCTCCCACATTTATTACATCACCCAGGCTATTTTTTTCCTGATGTTGTCTTCAATAGACTCAATTGAAACACAGGAAAGCCCCTCCTGGCCCATCAATGAGTCCGAGGCCAAAACTTCTGGTGGGACAACATCCTTCTGTTGCTGCCCATAGAAAGTGCCCTCAGCCACCCTGGGCTACTCATTCCCCAAACATGCAACACCCAACCAAACTACACATGGGGGAGAGAAGGCCAGCTGACCACAGAGGACTGACCCCCACACGCCACAGTGCAAAATGCATACACGTCAACCATTGTAGAGCGCACTGGCTGTCAGTATCCCCAAACTTGTTTTCCTGCCTTAGTTCTCTCCTATCCCTCCATCTTCCAAAGAGATCTGCAGCTAAGCCTCCCTAGTTTTTAAGGAAGTCTTCACTGAGGCCGTGGCATCCATCCAACCATCTGGTGAGGTTGGTACTGATTCTTGTTCCCTTGGATGAGTCCTGGGAAGTACCCAGAAGCCTGTTAGTCAGAGCATTTCCTTATGCGTCTGCTATTACTCAGCTCATCGTCTAGGACTTCTGCTCTAATGCCCCACTCTGGCATTTTCTCTTCTGGACTCTTTGTCTGGAAAGACCAAGCCCTTTCCAACTGGGACCACTGCCCAGAAACTCATGCATGTTGGGGTCTCTAAACGTTTTTGTTTGTGTTCCTTCCCACGTGGATCCCATCTCTTTTCATCCCTCTACCCTTTGCAAGAGACTTGCTATGTGTGGCTGGATTATCAGCGCTGTATCCCTTCCCTTTGGTCTCACTGATCTCTGATCTTTAGAAGCCCTCAGTCTCGTGTTTGTCTTTAGCCCAGTTTTGTGTGGGCAAACATATACACACTAGACTTTTGGGTCTATCTCAAGGTTCCAGCCAGCAAGGTTTGGCCAGTTGATCTCAGAGCTCCGGGGATTATGTGAAGCAGTGTAAAAGCTGCGTGGCTACTGGCTCTCTGTCTCTACCCTTCCCCTGTAAGGGTGGCTGATGGTGTCATTCCTAAGCAGGAGGTTTGGCTGATATGCGTGTGTGTGCACGCACATGAGTGTGAAAGAGAGAAAAACAGGAATTCAGTTTGAGATATATTCAAAATGAGGGGCTTCTGGAGCGTCACAGAGGTTTCCAGTAGATGATTTGATATATGAGGGCAGAACTCAAAGGAGAAGTCTGGGCTGCAGCCTCAGACTTGGCAATCAACAAGACACGGAAGAGCGTTGAATCCAGGTGTCTGCTTAAGAAGTGAATGAGAAAAGCTGGGATCTGAGGCCTGACCCTTGAACCTTCCCAGCGTTTATGGGATGGGTGGTGGGAAAGGAGCTGCCTCGGGGTCTGAGAAGAAGCAACTGGAGAAGTTGAAGCAGAATTTAGGAAGAACGGCCTCCCCAAGTCCCTGGGGGAAAAGAATTTCCAGGAAGAGGAATGGTAAGTAAGATAAGGGCTGAAGAGTGGCCGTTGGGTTTAGTCATATGACGTCATTGGTTACATTGGAACTGTTTCACGGGTCTTGGGGCAAAAGTCAACCTGAAGTTGGCTGTGGAGTCGATACAAGAAGTGTGGATGCTTTGGGGAAACCTGGCTGAGAAGGGAAGAGATGTTGGGGGGGAGTAGCTGAAGAGGAGTTTAAACTACAGGGAGGGCTGGTTTGATTGTTTTGTTTTGTTTGTTTTTTTTGCAGTACGCGGGCTTCTCACCGTTGTGGCCTCTCCCGTTGCGGAGCGCAGGCTCCGGACGCGCAGGCCCAGCGGCCATGGCTCACGGGCCCAGCCTCTCCGCGGCATGTGGGATCTACCCGGACCGGAGCACGAACCCATGTCCCCCGCATCGGCAGGCGGACTCTCAACCACTGCACCACCAGGGAAGCCCCAGATTGTTTTGTCTTTAATACAAGAGACTTGTGTATTTTTGAGCCCTGAGGGAAGTAGAGAGAGTTAAATATAATGGTTATGAGACAGGCTGGGACCTGGGACCTGGGATCCTTCGCTGCAGTGCTTGCACCTGGACAAACGTCTCCTCAAGCAACAGAATACAAAGAAACTATAAGGGACTAAAAATAACTGCATGCATGTACAGTTGGGGCAAATTATGGACAATAAGATACAAAAAGACCAAAAACCCTGCTGCCACCTCTGAAGAGCCGGATGCAAAAGCAGGGTACCGTGCACGCCCCCTGCACACAGCACCACCAAAGGGGTGGGCAGACCACCTAAGCCACCTTTGCAGCCCGACCCCTGGACACATCCCTACCGTCACTCCATATATGGAACAGCTCGGTAGCCCCCCTTCTCAGGGAGCAAGCAAGGGAAACTGTTACTTATTTTCACCACCCCCTGCTGCAGCAGGAGCCCCAGTAAAGCCTTGCCTGAATTTCTTGTCTGGCCTTTTATCAGTTTCTATTGATTAAGATGGCCAAGAACCCTGGTCAGTAACAGTTAGAGAGGGCATGACTGGTGGAGAGAAATGGCTGGTGAGGCAGCAGGCTGGGGGGATGCTGAGCACAGGTGGTGAGATACACCTTTGCCAGGAGAAGACCACCTCCTCGCCTTTGGACTAGATCCAGCAGCCCTTAGATGAGGCGAGGGACCAGAGGATGTCAGGTGGCTGATCGGTGGCCTACCGTCTAACGTTTGGCAGAGAGAATCCACGCAGACAAATCTGAGTGGCCTGAACTTGAAATCTCTAAACGAATGAAACTCTCCGAGTGGCATGTCAGAGGCTCTGACCCACGTTCACAGTGACCCATGATGGAACGGGAGGGATGGCAGGTGACCTTGAAGTGCTCCTGTGTGGCATCTGCCTGGTGCTAATGGAAGCTGTCAATCTTGCCTGGAGACGAGGGTCACCCTGGGAGGCTCTGCTCCCCCGAGGGGGGGAGCTGGGCAGGGGCTTCCCCTTGGGGACTGATTGCAAGGCTCCTCAATGGGGTCCCTCCTTGCCCGCTACCATTTTTCTTCATTATTTCTGCTATGTCACCCGTCACGTTGTCAGTTTCCTCTCCGAATGGCGATAAATGGCGCCTCTCATGTTGTGTCCTTAGGGGACACCTGTTATTTATTTCAGTGATGGGCAAGACGCCATAGCTAATTAAGAGAAATTGTGGGCTGCCCACAGCCATGCCATAGTTTTGTGTCACTTCAGCCCCACAGCCCTTCACCCCATGTTGGAGCCATTCCCTCCCCGCCCCCCAGAGCTTGTGGGGTCAGGGGATGAAGGGTGTGAGTATCCCTCCCTCCCTCGACCTCTAAATGGAGTCCCACACTGCTCTTTCTGCTGAAGGAAAGTCATGGGCCCAAGCTGGACACCTCTTGTAAGTTTCAGGCCTCTGCGGGGGTCAGTCAAGTCCTTCCCTTCTGTCCCCCCGGAGAAACGTGGAGACACAGCCAGCAGAGTGTTTTCTCCCTCATGACTTGGCAGGGCAGGAAAGGCAGCTTCTGTGGCCAGGGCCGCTTGGACACAATGACCCAGATAACTGAAGTGACACCTGGCTCGTGCTTGCGTTACCTCAGTCAGCCTAGTCAGAGCTGCTCAAAACAAAGGATGCTGCTGGCCATACCCATAGGCGACCAGTTTCTTCTGGATTTCCCAGATTTCTGGGCCCTCTGAAAGGTGGTGGAAAGCTTTGTGTGTTTGGGTGGAGAAGATCTTGCTCATGAGATGGTCTCTTGAGCCGGAACGGTAGGAAGGGGGCTCAGGGTGAGGTGGGAAGGGGTATGTGAGGGTCGGTAGGCGTTAGAATGGGCTGCAGAGGGAGGTGGACGAATCTTCGCCTGAAGACTTTAACTAAGGGGGAGTCATATCCCAGAGGGTTTTAAGAGGATGCTTCCCCCAAGGACCAGAGAAATGCCCGGATACTTCCTGTGCGCTCCGGTCCCTGGGTCTTTTGGAATTCTTGGCAGAAATCTTCTTTTAACTTCAGTTGCCCACGTCACCTCTGTGCCTGGTGGAGTCTTTATAGTTCGGACAAAAGGGGCAAAGCGCGGCTGGGATTCAAGAGCAGGCGAGGGGGAGGCAGGCGTGGCTGGGCTTGGGGGAGGTTGGCTGGAGGTTGGGTCCAAGCCCAGCATGAAGGCGCTGGCACTCTCTGTGCCCCAAGTGGGATCCAGGAGAAAGCCCAAGGCCGGGGACGGTGACATCGGGCCCCCTGTGCCCTCTCCCTCTGTCACTTTGCCTGGCATCCAGCCCTTCCCGCTGGTCACGCTATCAGAGCCCAGCCTGAGAAGAAATTACATTGTATTTGGAGCCGCGATAACTTCAGAGCAGGCTGTTTTCTTCACACGGGGACACAGCACAGCTTCCCCTTCTATCTCTTCTTTGCTTTCACATTGTACTCGCTTTAACACAGAGTCCAGGGGACAAAAGGCCCCTGTGTGCGACTCCTTCCTCTTGCCCCCACCGCTCCCTGCCCCCAACTGGCCCTGACACACTCCCGGCAGACCACAGAGATTCGATCTGGGGCTGACATTCCAAGGACCCACTGCTTCAGGAATTGCAAATGTCTCTGATTAAAACCAGCAGGGCTAATCTGAGCTCAGATTTCTACAATACTGGAGAAAATAACAATTTGTTGGGTTTCTCTGACTCCCCAGGTCCGGGAAAGAAAACATTCACAGGGAGAAAAGCAACAAAGAAGAAAAACACACAGATATGCGTGGGTTTGGACCCCATTTTGCCCAGACCATCTGTGTCGCACGCTGTAGGATCACATGCTTACACCCCAGTCTTACCTCCACCGGCTTCCTGGTCAGATGCAAACTCTAGAAATCACTAGGGAACCCCCAGGGGATCCCGAATATTCTAGACCCGTGAGATTAGATTTACCCGCTCCCGAGTCCAGATCAAACATGGATCAAGCGTCCCCCTGACAGGGAGAAATGCTCCAGCAGCTGTGGGGTAAGAAAGGAGCTCCTTATCATCCCTGGAGGTCCAAATACTTTGAAACCTTCAGCCACTATGTTCTGTTATTTTTTTAGGCCACTTTGCCTCTGATCGCTGACCAATTCTTGTAAGGTCGACTGTTAGGCTGAACACGGTCAGTAGAAAATAAAGGCAGTAAGTGAGGAAAGAACACAAATACAGAAACCCAACGTCCCTTGGAAACTCCAAAACGCGCAACTCATCTGGTGGACTTGAGACTGTGACGATCATCACGATGAATGTATTGCAGAGCTGGTATGGATGCAGGGGGTGGGCTGGGGGGCAGTGGTAGAGTCCTCTTTTAGCACCCACCAAGCTCTCCTGGGTGACACAGTCAGCCCCACGGTGTAGCTGTGGCTTTGCTAGTCTCTGCCTTTGTGCAAGGTCTCAGGACACCAGCTGCTGTTCCAGCCAGGCTCTAGGTGTAATGCAGAGTCCAGTTTGGCAGAATTTTTCTGACTCCCCATGATTCTGGAAACATTTCTGTAAGAATTGGTATTCCCTCTCCAGGTCCTTCTTTACTTCTCTCTTCAGGCAAGAATTCTGTGTTCTTTTCTTAATTCAGTTCATTTAGGAAGAACTGGCCTGAACACGTGTGTAGAGTTCACCGGGCAGATGGTAATTTTTTCTAGCATTCATTCAGCAAGCAAGGATGCCTGATTCTGAATGTCACGTGCTCTGCAGGTATTGGGTTTACAAAGACGAGGTCACTGACTTCAAGGAAGATACAGTTTAATGGAGGAGACAGACCTAGAAATAATTAATTATGATAGAAGGCTGCATGGAATAAGGGCTGAATAGCAGCATTTGAAATGTCTTCTGCCTGGAGATTCAGTCTGCTGCTGAGTCTGGGCTGAGCTGCTGACTACCTGGGAAGCATGGCCATTTTCCTCCAGTTCTTCCGAACTCCCTCAATATCCCTCAGCATTTAATTCTTTCCTCTGGGTGTCTGCTTGAGTGTCTGCCTTACTCCCGCCAAGATTGCCTTGAGGTGGTCTTTCAACCGAATGACAGTGATGACCATTTCTGAATGCCCAGTGCCTCACACATATCTTTAGGAGAAGTCATTGTATTAATAAGTTGGAGAACCTGGATTTACACCCAGTGTGTTAAATTCTTAAGTGCCCTTAGTACTGTATCACTTTGCTTTTGTGTAAGGTTTAGGGTTGAATTTAACACTCAAAACCGTTTTGGAATGAGATGGAATATATGTAATTTTATTTATTTTTATTTATTGAAGTATAGTTGATTTACAGTGTTTTCAGGTATGCAGCAAAGTGATTCAAATATGTATTCTTTTTTCAGGTTCTTTTCCATTATGGGTTATTACAAGATATTAAATATAGTTCCCTGTGCTATACAGTAGGTCCTTGTTGTTTATCTATTTTATATATAGTAATGGGTACTGTTAATCCCAAATCCCTAATTTATTCGTCCCACCTCCACTACCCCCTGTTTGTTTCCTATGTCTGTGAGTCCATTTTTGTTTTGTAAATAAATTCATTTGTATCACTTTTTTAGATTCCACATATAAGTAATATCATGATATTTGTCTTTCTCTGTCTGACTTACTTCACCTAGTATGATTATCTCTAGACCCATCTGTGTTGCTGCAAATGTCATTATTTCATTCATTTTTATGGCTGGTAATATTCCATTATGTATAGGGGTATATGTAATTTTAAATCTCTAATTTTTATAATGATCTTATGACTTTGATCATGATATATACTTTCTCGGAAGTATGGAGACTTACCATGTTTAAAATTGAGTGATAGTAATACCGCAAAATTCCATAGTGTCTTAATGTTTCCAAAGAGCTTGCATTCACATTTTACCATTTCATCCAATTAACCACTTACATGTACAGTCAGATGACACAAACATTAGTTGCCCTAAATACATCATCTATTCGAGTGACACTGAATAATGGCTCGCTCTAATTCATGACAGGTACTCTTCTAAGTGCTTTGCATATATTAACTTATGAGACCCTATAGGGAGTCATATTTGTGATTACCATTTCAAAGATGAGGAAACTAAGACACAGAAGGGTTAAGTAACTTGCCCTGGATCACAGAACCAGTAAATGCAGAGCTAGGATTTGAGCTCAGTTTTTCACTTAGATACCATGCTGTACTGAGGATAACGCCTTCAGCTGTTTTGCGTCAAGTTTCCAGATGTAAGGGGTCAGATTTTATCCCAGTTCCAAGCTGGCTAAAGAGCCAAAGCTTGTATGTTTGACGTATTTCTTAGGGGTTTCCAGGGGCAAGATGTGCTATAAGTCTTGAATCGTGACCAGGTGGCTTGAAGCAAAAAAGCTTAGACATAAAGTTGTATAAGAGCATGACATTTGGAGGGCACAGTAGTCAGTAGGACTGGCTGCGGGTGCAAAGGCTAGAATAGTGTAGATGAATATGAAAGTAACTGGAAACCACGTTGTACAGGGCCTCATACACAATGCTAAGGAAAGATTATGTTACACTGCAAGTGATGGGGAACTACTGCAGGATTTTAAGAAGGGGATTGGCACTACTAGATTTGTTCTTTCCTATTCTGTATCAGGATGGAAAAAGTATTCTTGAGTCAGAATGGAGGATAAAATACAAGAGGAGACAGCTGGCTGTCATTAAGAGGTTTTTGCAATGGTTCAAACAAGAAATGGTGAGATTAACATGTGAGGTTGTGAGGTACCACCTCACATGAGTCAGAATGGCCATCATCAAAAAAATCTACAAATAATAAATGCTGGAGAGGGTGTGGAGAAAAGGGAACCCTCCTACACTGTTAGTGGGAATGTAAACTGGTGCAGCCACTATGGAGAACAGTATGGAGGGTCCTTAAAAAACTAAAAATAAAGCTACCATATGATCCTGCAATCCAACTCCTGGGCATATATCTGGAGAACACCATAATTCAAAAAGATACATGAACCCCAATGTTTATTGCAGCACTATTTACAATATCTAAGACATGGAAGCAACCTAAGTGTCCATCGACAAAGGAATGGGTAAAGAAGATGTGGTGTGTGTGCGTGTGTGCGTGTGTGTGTGTGTGTGTGTGTGTGTGTGTGTGTGATGGAGTATTACTCAACCATAAAAAAGAATGAAATGATGTCATTTGCAGCAACATGGATGGATGGACCTAGAGATTACCATACTAAGTGAAGTAAGTCAGACAGAGAAAGACAAATATATGATATCAGTTATATGTGGAATCTAAAAAAAGTGATACAAATGAACTTACAAAGCAGAAATAGACTCACAGACATAGAAAACAAACTTACGGTTAATGAAGGGGAAAGGTGGGGTGGGGGAGGGATAAATTAGGGATTTGGGATTAATAGATACTCACTACTCTATATAAAATAGATAAAAGACAAGGACCTACTATACAGCACAGGGAACTATATTCAATATTTTGTAATAACCTATATGGGAAAAGAATCTAAAAAAGAAAAAATGTATATATATATAAACTGAATCACTTTGCTGCACACCTGAAACTAACACAGCATTGTAAATCAACTATACTTCAATTAAAAAATATATATATATATATGATATGAGGTTGTGATTGCTGCCAGGCTAAGACAGTGACAGGGAGAACAGGAAAGATGGGACTGACCTATTTTAGAGTAAATGGACAAGACTTTGTAAGTGGATTAGAAGAGGCAGAGGAGGAGATATGCTTATTTCTGAAGTTTCTGTTTTGGCTAACTTGGGAGGTGGTGGTACTGTTAGCTGAGAGAGGGGAAACAGGGGTAACTGGTCTTTATGGAAGAGATAATCAATTTGGTTGTGGAAATTTTGGTCTAAAAGTGGTCTGGGGAAACCTAGCTGTTGCCACCTTGTAGGTACTTAGAAATAGTAGATTTTTTTTTTTTTTTTTTTTTTTTTTTTTACAAATCCGTAAACAAAAAATGTGTATAGAATAAAATGGACAAAGAAAACAGAAGAGCATTTTTCAAAGAAAGATATACAAATGGACAATAAACAAATAGAAAAAAATAAGTACTATTGAAATAATGAGGAAATACAGAGACAAGATTACAACCAATGTTGTTATATATTCTTGGTGAGGGTTTGGGGAAACTGGTACTCTTAGTCACTGCTGGTGGGAACATACACTGGTACAATGTTGTTTGAAGGTAATTTGACAGTATCTTGTTTGACTTTAAAAATGTTTGCATGCTTGCTCCCAGAAATCTAGCCACAAGGATGCTCATTGTGGTGTTGTTTATAGTAGTGGAAAATGTTGAAACAAGGCTAATGTACAAAAACTGGAAGAAAAGTTGAAACGAATTTTGGCACAGTGGTACCATGGAATGCTGTGCAGCCATTGACATGAGGTTGTAGAATTATACTTAGTGATTTGAAAGACAAAAATAAAGACTGCCAAGTCCTATGTAAAGTATGACCAAAATTTTGGAAAACAAGAAATTTTTAGACCAAAAATTCAATATTTTGCACAGAAAAGATTCATAAAGTTAGGTATACATCGGAATACCAATACTGGCAGTTTGAATTTCAGGTTTTTGCATTTTATATTCTTTTGGCTTTCCTAGATTTCCCAATCTTCTGTAGAAACCAGGTATTATACGTGTTATATTAAAAAGTGACTTAAAATCTAAAGTATTGGATGATCAAGTTTATTTTTACAAAATGAATGGATCTGAATCTTAGGAAGAAGTAGGTGCTGAGAATAAAGAGTTCAGAGTCATTGACTTATAGGTGAAGGTGGATGAAATCAACCAGGAAGAACAGGTAGGAGCCAAAACTGAGTCCTGGAGAATAACAACCTTTGCGGGGTTAATGAAGGGGAATCAGTGAAGGGATCTGAGAAGGAACGGTGAAGAAATGATGGTAGAAAACGACTAAAAGTGTCCTGCAACAAACATCAGAGTAGGAGAGGCATCTTAAAGAAAGAAGCCGTCAGTTGTTTTGCGTACAACAAAGAAGTCAGGGAACTTGAAGGCTGAAGGACAGTTACTGGACATAAAGATAAGCGGATGGTCTCCATGGGTGAAGTTTCAGGAGAGTTTAAGAGGCAGAAGCCAGATGACCCCGGGCTGGACAGTAAATGCACCGTGAGGGACTGGAGATCACAAGTGGAAACTACTCTGAGGGATGTTGGTGGGTAACAGGATGAGAGGACAGTAGAGCTGGGGGAAGCAGAGGTGAATAAGGGGATTTTTTTTTTTTTTTTTTTTTTGCGGTATGCGGGCCTCTCACTGTTGTGGCCTCTCCCGTTGCGGAGCACAGGCTCCGGACGCACAGGCCTGGCGGCCATGGCTCACGGGCTTAGTTGCTCCGCGGCATGTGGGATCTTCCCGGACCAGGGCACGAACCCGTGTCTCCTGCATCGGCAGGCGGATTCTCAACCACTGCGCCACCAGGGAAGCCCAAGGGGATGTTTTTAATGGGAGGAGACTTAAGTACAGTAGGGCCCCCCACCCACCACATCTGCAAATTGAACCAATGCAAAATCATTCAGTTATTTTGAAAAAGTTTTTTTTAATTCCAGAAAATTCCAAAAAGCAAAACTTGAACTCGCCACTCACCTGGCAACTATCTACACAGCATTTACGTGGTACTATGTACAACTATTTACATAGCATTTACATTGTATAAGGTATTATGAGTAATCTAGAGATGGTTTGAAGTATATGAAAGGATGGGAAGCTTGGAGGATGTGTGTAATTGATATGCAAATACTGCATCATTTTATATACTGGACTTGAACGTTTGTGGATTTCGGTATCCGTGGGGGCCCTGGAACCAACCCCCTGTGGATACTGTGGGACGCTCTAGGTTTTTAGGCTGAGTGAAGGGAGCTGTTATTGGAAAAGAAATTGAAGAGATAAGAAAAATGGGATAATTAATTGGACAAGGTATGAGGGAAGTGGAGGAGGAAGAGCATCTCTCTCCAGGGGGTAGAGGGAAGGTGTTCTGGATGCTTGGCTTCCCTGACCACATCTGCCCTTCAGGACTGCAGGAGTTATCTTCCCCACTGCTGGGCATTCTTAACTTCTTTGAGAATTGCTTAGGTTGAAACGAGTTGCCTCAAGCAAGCCCCTGTTCTGGGGCATCCTACATTCAATGACTGCTTAACAGCTCCATCCTTTTAACCCAGACAATTCTAAGGGCCATCCCAGCCCCAGAGTTGTCTGTAGGGTTGGCTGAGACTGCATAGTGACGGCACCACAGCCCAGTTTCTCCCTCTGCTCAATCTTGATTTCTTGATTTTCAACACAGGTGTTGCCCCTGAGAGCAACTTCCTCTAATAAACTTCTTGAATATTAAGTTCCTTCTCCAGAGTCTGCTTCCCAGGGAACCCAACCAGTGACAGAATGTATGAACTTTGATGGAGATATATACACATTTGGGAAAGAAGGATTCCATATTTGTTACGTTCTATTTTCTCCTGTAAAATTGGAGGCAAGTTCATCCCATAAGAGATGCATGCCATTCATTGCAATGTTGTAGTGTTAGAAGAAAAATTAAAAATAAATTCATTGCAATGTTGTAGTGTTAGAAGAAACATTAAAGATAACTTAAATGGACAGCAATAGGTAAATGGCTGAGTAAATTCTGGTGTATCATTTGGACAAAATACATGGTAATTAAGAAAACAATGTATTGACATAGAACAATTGTGGTTTAGTGGGAAAGAGGAAACTTAAATCTAGAGAAGAAGTTTGAAAAATAGTTTAGAATAGCCACCATGGAGACAGGAAAGGGAGCTTACTGGAGTCTAACAAAAGGAATGCCTAGATAGGGAGGATGGGAGGGAGGGTAATGCAAGAGGGAAGAGATATGGGAACATAGGTATATGTATAACTGATTTACTTTGTCGTAAAGCAGAAACTAACACACCATTGTAAAACAGTTATACTCCAATAAAGATGTTAAAAAAAAAAAGGAATGCCTATAACCTGATGACCCCAAACAGCTAGTGATGTGATTATTGTCAATAATTTTGACACAGAAGTAGTGATGAGCACGACAAAGCTAAATTAATAGAGTAAGAAAAGCGATATAGTCGAGAGAGTATGTAGTTGTTTATAGTGTTTCAAAGCCTAGGCTCTGGAATCAAGGTCTTGGGTTCAAATCCTGACACCACCACTTAAGTAAGGACAGGGCTGGCTTCTTAGGCGCACAAAGTGCCACTGAAAGACTCCTGCTCTCAGAATGGTCCTGTGCTTCAAATTCTTAATAATTTTGTCTTTGAACTTGTGTTTAGTTAAGGCGGATGGGCCCGTGGAGCGTGTATATGAGCAGAGGAATCGGCACATGTGCACAACCATTATAACTTGCTGCCTTGATTACACGTAGCGTTCCAGAAGTCCTGCAGTTTCCATAACATACCTAAATTTCTACTCACTTTGCATCTTGATGAACTCACATGCGTTGTGGGTCCACTGAATTCTGTGCTCATGCTAGAACGAACCTACAACTAGCAAATGGGGCACCGACAGCCCTGACAGGCCATGCTTCCCTGTCAACCAGAACTTGCTGGGAAAACAAAGGCAATGGTATTCTCCAAACAACCAAGGAACCCAAGCACATCCTTTCTTACTCGCATTACTTTCCTGCATTAGCCAATCACTTATGCAGGAAATCATGACATACCAGGAAAGGGAAAGATAGGACCGCCCATAGTTCTTTTTCCTTCAGGTCTTTCCATTTGAAGGTAAGAAGTGTTGATAGGATATGTGCATATCAAGAAGTGACATAAAAACAGCTAGTTTTGTGCAGCGTTTCCACTGTTCTGATAAGAGTAAAATACAAATACATGTATAAGCTATGAAATACTGGTGATTCTGCATATGAGTTAAAACACTCATATTTGCATTTAGAACTGGCATTGCATGATATAAACAGTAAAACTTATGCTAATAATTTAAAATTCTTACTTTATTTAGAATGATGATTTCTTGTATTATGTTTTATAAGTAATAAAATATTTTAAAGGGAAAAACTTTATTTGCTTATTTATTTTTTAAGAGCCATAGAACCTGCTCTGGACAAGGTCGTGGCTCCTTCCAGGTGTGTCCATGTTGTTGATGTATTTTTTAAAAATTTGATTTAATTAATTAATTTTTTTATACAGCAGGTTCTTATTAGTTATCTATTTTATACATATTAGTATATACATGTCAATCCCAATCTCCCAGTTCATCTCACCACCCCCGGCCCCCCACTCTCCCCCCACCCCTGCTTTCCCCCTTGGTGTCCATACATTTGTTCTCTACATCTGTGTCTCTGTTTCTACCTTGCAAACCGGTTCATTTGTACCATTTTTCTAGATTCCACATATACTGTTAATATACGATATTTGTTTTTCTCTTTCTGACTTACTTCACTCTGTAGGACAGTCTCTAGGTCCATCCACGTCTCTACAGATGACCCAGTTTCGTTCCTTTTTATGGCTGAGTAATATTCCACTGTATATATGTACTACATCTTCTTTATCCATTCATCTGTTGATGGGCATTTAGATTGCTTCCATGACCTGGCTATTGTAAATAGTGCTGCAATGAACATTGAGGTGCATGTGTCTTTTTGAATTATGGTTTTCTCTGGGTATATGCTCAGTAGTGGGATTTCTGGGTCATATGGTAATACTATTTTTAGTCTTTTAAGGAACCTCCATACTGTTCTCCATAGTGGCTGTATCAATTTACATTCCCACCAACAGTGCAAGAGGGTTCCCTTTTCTCCACACCCTTGCCAGCATTTGCTGTTTGTAGATTTTCTGATGATGCCTACTCTAACCAGTGTAAGGTGATACCTCATTGTAGTTTTGATTTGCATTTTAAAAATAATTAGTGCCTCTTGGCCATCTGTATGTCTTCTTTGGAGAGATGTCTATTTAGGTCTTCTGCTCATTTTTGATTGGGTTGTTTCTTTTTCTAATATTGGGCTATGACCTGTTTATATATTTTGGAGATTAATCCTTTGTCCATTGATTTGTTTGCAAATATTTTCTCCCATCCTGAGGGCTGTCTCTTCAACTTGTTTATAGTTTCCTTTGCTGTGCAAAAGCTTTTAAGTTTCATTAGGTCCCATTTGTTTTTTTGGTTTTTTAAAAAATTTCCATTACTCTAGGAGATGGGTCAAAACAGATCTTGCTGTGATTTATGTCAAAGAGTGTTCTTCCTATGTTTTCCTCTAAGAGTATTATAGTGTCTGGTCTTACACTTAGGTCTCTAATCCATTTTGAGCTTATTTTTGTGTATCGTGTTAGGGAGTGTTCTAATTTCATTCTTTTACATGTAGCTGTACAGTTTTCACAGCACCACTTATTGAAGAGATTGTCTTTTCTCCATTGTATATCCTTGCCTCCTTTGTCATGGATTAGTTGACCACAGGTGCATGTGTTTATCTCTGGGCTTTCTACCCTGTTCCATTGATCTATATTTCTGTTTTTTGTGTCAGTACCATATTGTCTTGATTACTGTAGCTCTGTAGTATAGTCTGAAGTCAGGGAGTCTGATTCCTCCAGCTCCGTTTTTTTCCCTCAGGTTGCTTTGGCTATTTGGGGTCTTTTGTGTTTCCACACAAATTTTAAGATTTTTTGGTTCTAGTTCTGTAAAAACTGCCATTGGTAATTTGATAGGGATTGCATTGAATCTGTAGATTACTTTGGGTAGTATAGTCATTTTCACAAAATTGTTTCTTCCAATCCAAGAACATGGTATATCTCTCAATCTGTTTGTATCATCTTTAATTTCTTTCATTAGTGTCTTATAATTTTCTGCATATAGGTCTTTCATCTCTGTAGGTAGGTTTATTCCTAGGTATTTTATTCTTTTTGCTGCAGTGGTAAATGTGAGTGTTTCCCTAATTTCTCTTCCAGAGTTTTCATCATTAGTGTATAGGAATGCAAGAGATTTCTGTGCATTAATTTTGTATCCTGCAACTTTGCCAAATTCATTGATTAGCTCTAGTAGTTTTCTGATAGCATAGTTAGGATTCTCTCTATATAGTATCATGTCATCTGCAAGCAGTGACAATTTTACTCCTTCTTTTCCAATTTGGATTCCTTCTATTTCTTTTTCGTCTCTGATTGCTGTGGCTAAAACTCCCAAAATTATGTTGAATAATAGTGGTGAGAGTGGACATCCTTGTCTTGTTCCTGATTTTAGAGGAAATGGTTTAAGTTTTTCACCATTGAGTACAATGTTGGCTGTGGGTTTGTCATATATGGCCTTTATTATGTTGAGGTAAATTCCCTCTATTCCTACTTCCTGGAGAGTTTTTATCATAAATGGGTGTTGAATTTTGTTGAAAGATTTTTCTGCATCTACTGAGATTATCATATGGTTTTTATCCTTCAGTTTGTTAATATGGTGTATTGATTGATTTGAGTATATTGAGGAATCATTGCATTCCTGAGATAAATTCCCCTTGATCATGGTGTATGATCCTTTTAATGTGCTGTTGGATTCTGTTTGCTAGTATTTTGTTGAGGATTTTTGCATCTATGTTCATCAGTGATATTGATCTGTAGTTTTCTTTTTTTGTGACATCTCTGTTTGGTTTCAGGGTGATGGTGGCCTCCTAGAATGAGTTTGGGAGTGTTCCTCCCTCTGCCATATTTTGGAAGAGTTTGAGAAGGATGGGTGTTAGCTCCTCACTAAGTGTTTGATAGAATTTGCTTGTGAAGCCATCTGGTCCTGGGCTTTTGTTTGTTGGAAGATTTTTATCACAGTCTCAATTTCAGTGCTTGTGATTGGTCTGTTTATATTTTCTATTTCTTCCTTGTTCAGTCTTGGAAGGTTGTGCTTTTCTAAGAATTTGTCCATTTCTTCCAGGTTGTCCATTTTAGTGGCATATAGTTGCTTATAGTAATCCCTCATGATTCTTTGTATTTCTGCAGTGTCAGTTGTTACTTGTCCTTCTTCATTTCTAATTCTGTTGATTTGAGTCTTCTCCCTTTTTTTCTTGATGAGTCTGGCTAGTGGTTTATCAATTTTGTTTATCTTCTAAAAGAACCAGCTTTTAGTTTCATTGATCTTTGGTATTGTTTCCTGCATTTCTTTTTCATTTACTTCTGATCTGATCTTTATGATTTCTTTCCTTCTACTAACTTTGGGGTTTTTTTTTTTGTTCTTCTTTCTCTAATTGCTTCAGGTATAAGGTTAGGTTGTTTATTTGAGATGTTTCTTGCTTCCTGAGGTAGGATTGTATTGCTATAAACTTCCCTCTTGGAACTAATTTGCTGCATCCCATAGGTTTGGGGTTGTCGTGTTTTCATTGTTATTTGTTTCAGGGTATTTTTTTATTTCCTCTTTGATTTCTTCAGTGATCTCTTGGTTATTTAGTAGTGTATTATTTAGCCTCCATGTGTTTGTATTTTTAACAGTTGTTTTTCCCTGTAATTGATATCTAGTCTCATAGAGTTGTGGTCAGAAAAGATACTTGATACGATTTCAATTTTCTTAAATTTACCAAGGCTTGATTTGTGACCCAAGATATTATCTATCCTGGAGAATGTTCCATGAGCACTTGAGAAGAAAGTGTATTCTGTTGTTTTTGGATGGAATGTCCTATAAATATCAATTAAGTCCATCTTGTTTAATGTGTCATTTATGGCTTGTGTTTCCTTATTTATTTTCATTTTGGATGATCGGTCTTCCATTGGTGAAAGTGGGGTGTTAAAGTCCCCTACTATTATTGTGTTACTGCCAATTTCCCCTTTTATGGCTGTTAGTATTTGCCTTTTGTATTGAGGTACCTCAATGTTGGGTGCATAAATATTTACAATTGTTACATCTTCTTCTTGGATTGATCCCTTGATAATTATGTAGTGTCCTTCTTTGTCTCTTGTAATAGTCTTTATTTTAAGGTCTATTTTGTCTGATATGAGAATTGCTACTCCAGCTTTCTTCTGATTTCCATTTGCATGGAATATCTTTTTCCATCCCCCTCACTTTCAGTCTGTATGTGTCCCTAGGTCTGAAGTTGGTCTCTTGTAGACAACATATATATGGGTCTTGTTTTTGTATCCAATCAGCGAGCCTGTGTCTTTTGGTTGGAGCATTTAACACATTTATATTTAAGGTAATTATCAATATGTATGTTCCTATTACTATTTTTTAATTGTTTTGGGTTTGTTTTTGTAGGTCCTTTTCTTCTCTTGTGTTTCCCACTTAGAGAAGTTCCTTTAGCATTTGTTGTAGAGGTGGTAAAAACTTTATATATTAGTATTTTAAGGGCATTTTCTCCCCCGAATTTTGAAAGAGGGCCTGCATTTTGATTTTTCACTGGGCGTTACAAATTATGTAGCTGACTCTGGCTGAGAAGCCTTGGACAATTACTCCATTTTCTTCATTTGTAAATTGATGAAAATGATGAAGAAAGTTAATGTACAGAAAGGGCTCTCAGTGGGCTGTGACACGAATAATGCCATATGTTTGCCACTCTTATTAGACAAATGGCTACGTGGCTGAACTGGATGTAAAGGCAGGAAGGTCAGAAGACTACTCAAGATAAGATGGAAAGAATTTAAGAGATTGGAGTTCTTGAGATCTTGACATAAACCAAACTGATCAAAAAGAGAGCCTGCTCTTATTGACTTTGTTGATCTATAACCTTGTGCTTTTAAATATTTTGAATCCTAATTTTATTAACATAGTTAAAATATCTTTCCTAAACTCGCTGTCTTGCTTTCTCCTGGCAGGCTGATCCCTTGTTCCTGCCCCCATCAGTAGATTTCTGATGCTCTTTTTCTCAAGCATCATGTTGAAACAGAAACATGGGGTCAAGGTTCCCTGGAGTAATGCCCTTGGCCAAAGATTTGGTCAGACCTTTGTTCTGGGCTCTAGGTAACCGTCTGGGGGAATGTAGGCAAGGTCTCTTCCAACAACCAATCACTAATTCCATTATCTCAGTTGGTTAAAGAATGTTTTTGGAAATCTATGAATCAGATTCCTGGAAAAAAATATTATCACAAACACACACAGTGAATAAATAAAATTTTAAAATGATGAGCATGTCTAAAGGAGTTATAGATGAAAAGATAAGAAGTTGTGGGACTTCCTTGGTGGTCCAGTGGTTAAAACTTCACACTTCCAATGTAGGGGGTGTGGGTTCAATCCCTTGTCAGGGAACTAAGATCCCCCATGCTGTGTGGTGCAGCAAATAAATAAATAAATAAAATGGAAAAAAAAAAAGAAATTGAGTTTTTGAACTTAAAAGTTGGGCAGACTTCCCTGGTGGCACAGTGCTTAAGAATCCGCCTGCCAGTGCAGGGGACACAGGTTCGATCCCTGGTCTGGGAAGATCCCACATGCTGCGGAGCAACTAAGCCCGTGCGCCACACCTACGGAGCCTGCGCTCTAGGGCCCACAAGCACAACTACTGAGCCCACATGCCACAACTACTGAAGCCCGTGTGCCTAGAGCCCATGCTCCACAACAAGAGAACCCACCACAATAAGAAGCCCGTGCACCACAATGAAGAGTAGCCCCCGCGTGCGGCAAGAAAGACCCAACGCAGCAAAAAAAAAAAAGAACTCCATTCAAAAAAAAAAAAAAAAAAGAGTTGGGCAATGGAACAGTATTAGGTGATGACAAGTTCTAGGGTGCTGCCGTGGAAGTGGGTCATTTAAATGAAGGTTAAATTTGTCGAAGTAAATGAAATTAAGAAATTTCGAAGTTATTAGATGAGTCATCTACTTGAAGACTGAAGCCATGGAAATGATGACAGAGGTCCAGGTGGGAAGAAGCCAGGGGTCAAAGATCTATAGAAATCTATGAAAGTGACTGAGGTCAGTGGATGACTACGTGGGACTGGGGAGATGGTAGCACAGTTGGATGTGCTGAAAGGGTCAAGAGAGGAGGAGAGCTGAACGCAGCTATTTGTTCCAACATGAGGCTAGGCTCCAAGGTCTGAAAAGCAAGAGTAGCTAAAATTTAATATAGCAAGGACACAAATCATATATTCTATCTTAAAGGCAAGTAGGTTGAAGCCAGAGACTAATAGGGGAAACACCAAGATCTAATTGGGAGGTAATAGGATCATAGACACAAAGATCAGAGAACAGCACAGCAGTGAAAGCAACAGAACACAGAGAGGAAATAAATATGGCGAGGTCCTGTAATTGGATGAGGCCCATCGGACTAATAAGGGATCCAGTTAAATGCCTGCTGGCTGCGGCTGCAGACATCCTGAAGCTGCTCCTGGGAGCCTGCATGAGCTGTTGAAAGCCCATCTTATACCTGATCCCAAAGGGTAAGCCTCTGGAGACAAGCAGCCCCTCCCCACCATGGTGAAAACACACCCGAACAAACTTCAAGGTCGCCACTGTCTGCATGTTTTCAGGGCGTCCTCCAGTTTAATAAAAACACAGTTGGGCTTCTCAGGTCTCAAAAGGTGGCAGTGAGGTGTCCTCAGTCTGTGGGGTCACATGGCTATGCTCCTTGTGCAGCCCCACACGGTGAGCTGATGCCGCTGTGCTAGCTCAGCCAAGGGAGGCCTTCATGGAGGTTCCCAAGGCCATGGCCAGGGTGCTTGGTCCTCACAGGCATCCACACAGCTCTCCCCCTCCGAGTCCTCCCTCCTCGGAGGTCTGGGTTCCCTGGTTCTCAGGTGTCTGCCTCTCCTGAAGCTGTCAGCCTCTTCCTTCTTCTGCTTCTACCTCCTGAGCATCAGTCATCCTCTCTGGGGTCAGAAACAGGCCCTTCTCCTTGACCAGCCCTTCCCTTTCAAACCCAGCCATGGCAAAGCCACCAAGCTCCTTCCCTAGATGACAAATCCCATTTAATCACTTGATTGTCCCTGAGTTTTAACAAAAATAATGGCCCCTGGCAACTCCTCCATTGTGCTACAAAACAGAGGTAAATGTTATTAACCAAGCCAAGAAACTTAGACCTCAAGGACACAAAAGCCTGGGGAGGGGCTGGAAGAAGTGTTGGGGAGGAGAGAAGGAAATACCTTTCGTGCCTTTGTGTTGAGCTCACCGCAGAGAAAAACAAGACACAGGTAATTTTGGAGTCAGTTATTCTGCTTCATTAAAGTCTCAATAAATTGCCCTTCTCTATGCAAATTCTATGGCAGTAAGTGTGGTCTTTGGTGGATTCAGGAATTACCCGGAAGGGGAGCAGGATGGAGATGTGGAGCTAGTTAGCTGCCCTGGAGGCCTGTCCCTGGGGCTGGGAGGAGGTAGCTGAGCCTAAAATAGGAACTGGCCAGGCCTCGGGCATCTAATCTCCCAGAGGGGCCAAATTCTCACTGTGCCCAGTGACCTTCTGCTTCCTGCTGTTACCCAGAAAATGACATTAAACCCAATTGCTCCGTGTGTTCAGGCATACAAATGGATAGCAGAAAGCATTTGCCTGAGATTGGGGGTGATAAAGGGGATGTATTTCTGAGCCAAATACAGTAAGCAAAGTGCACAAACCTTTTCAAGATTACTTATTAGCCAAGGGAACAGGGAGTTGGTGGAGGGTGATGGGGGAGGGAGATGAGGCTGGGAGTCCTGCAGTCCCGGAATCCAAGCCGATCCTGCGCTTTCATGCTCATTTCTGGCAACAAAAGGGAAAAGTGAAAACACTTTTTTTTTTGTTTCTTAAAAAATTTTTATGGAAAAACAGCCCTCTTGGGTCTCTTACTCCCAGTCAACACTCACCACAGCAGCTGGGCTCTTAACTCGGTGCCAGGGTCAGGGAGAGACTCTGAAAATAATAGCAGCTGCTGTGTTTTGCCTAGAAGCCACACTGTTTTTTCTTTGTGTTTTCCTTATTTTCACCTCATTCATTTCCAGAAGTGGTAGCAGGCCCATGCTTTTTGTTTACCGAGGCTCTGTGTGTGTGTGTGTGTGTGTGTGTGTGTGTGTGTGTACGTGTGTGTGTGTGTGTGTTACAACCCTGGCAAGAGGCATTCATGAGGAAATCAATATTTGTTTCAAATGTGATGTTTACAGGAAGGGCCTGGGGGAGGAGAGAGAAGTTGAGGCAGAGAGCTGAAATGCTCTGGAAGAGGAAGAGGACCTTCTTGGAGGATGGCCAGCAGGCAGAGGGAGGAAGTCACCCCCAAAGGGCAGGGCTGCTCCTCTGGCTGCCCAGACAGCAGACGGTAACCCGGAGTGGCTCCATGGGGGGCGCAGGCCAAGACTGCGGCAGGACTCTATGCGCAGGTAGGGCTGCTGAGGGTGAGGCTGGCAGGTAGACTGGGTGGGCCTGAAGGGTTTCCTGAAGAGAACTGGTGGGTGTAGGAATTCTAGGTTCACATTCCCAGGGGCAAAGTCAGATTAGTGTCAAGTCAAGCCTGACATCCAAGCCAGGACGTTGTAGACAATGGAGATTCTAGACATGAGTCAGGAGGCAGAGCTTTGCCTTTTCAGGCTTCTAGAGTTTGCCATAGAGCCCTGGGCTGTGGCTCAGATAATGGGATGGGCATGGTCCTTGAGTGGGAGCTGAGAAAGCTGGCAGAGCCGGCTAAGCTGATGGAAGCCAAGTGGGCAAGTGTTCAGGGTCATTCTCCAGCCCCAGACTCGAGCCGGAAACCCTGCCCACGCCAGCACAAGTGGGCCCAGATGAAGCTCGGGGAGCACAAGGGGGACCCAAGCCCCCCAGATACTGGGTTGAGGACAGCAAATTCCAGGCCATGCATCCTGGTATGGGTGGAGCTCTCACATGCCTCATGGTGCAGTCAGCAGATTAAAGGTCCTCAGGTTCTAGAACGGAATGGAACAGAGATCTGGCAGAGACTGATAGACCCAGGCAAAGACAAGGACTGGGAAAATCAGCCCTCAGTGATTCTTTGGAAGAGGCCAGTGGCCGGAGCCCAGTTTGCCTCTGCAGGTGGAGAAGGGTATGGAGGAAAGTAACAGCTATCCAGACTCTGCCACTGGCTGGTCGTGGATCCTCAGTAAGTGGACCTCAGTGTGCCTCAGCTTCCTAATCTCAGGGAAATCATATTTCACAGATATGAATCTCATCTATAGTTGAGGATTTTCAGAAATACTCTAAAAAATTCTTTAAATCAACTTGAATCTAATTCTGAGTTCCCATTCTTCTGAGCAAGTTGGAAATTTAGTCTTAGTCATTAATGGGACTCCCCATCCTACGGTGATGCAAAAGTCCTGGAGTCTCATGCAGGGCCAAGGCATTTGGACATCTCCTTTATTCATTCAACAGATACTTTCTGGCTCTTACTTGAACCATGAACTTTTCCAGGCACAAGATGTATCAGAGAAAGAGACAGAATTCCTGCCCTCAAGGAATTTATATTCTGTAGGGGATGGTAGGGAGAGGGAGGTGTGTGAGGGTGTGTGGTGTGTGTGTGTGTGTGTGTGTGTGTGTGTGTGTGGTGGGGTGGGGTGTGTGCAGACAATAGATGTATGACTAAATGAATCAACCAATAAATATGATTTCAGGAAGAGGGAAATGTTGTGGTTTAGTGGAGCCCATTAATGACAGCTGTTTCCAGCCTGAGCTCTGAACTGCCGGAGAGACAGACACATGAGTTAGACGGTGGAGACACAAGCACCAGCTTTATGGCTCATCATAGCTAGTTTGGAGGATGAGGCTCAGGAGTGCAGCAGTGATGGGCTTCACGGTGCTGACCCTGGAATTAGACAGACTTGCCATCCAGTCCCAGGAAGAGATGGTCAGTCACAAGCCTTCCCCTTAGGGGCAGAACCTTTTTCCATGAAGCCTACTTCTTGGTCCAGGGCAGAGCAGCGCTCATGCTCTCTGCATGAAGCAGATCCCAGAAAGAGAGGGAGAGACTGAGCCAGGTGGTCCTAACACCTTCTCCAAATTTGCCAACCAGGTAAGACATATCTACCCTGCAGAGAAGTGAGTAAAAGCTGGGGAGAGAGACCAGTAGTGTTACTCTGTCTAATGGAAGTATCCCCCACATGGAAGGAAACATCAGCAGTGTTCCCTCCTAAATCTGTGAAGAAATAATATAAAATCAGAGGCTAGAAAATAACGGGTGCAGCGTGGGAACATCAGGATTACTTTAGCTAGAGTGGTTAGGAAAGGTGACTTTTGATCAGAGACCCAAATGATGGGGAAGAGCCACCTGTGAATATTTGGGGAAAGAGCTCTCAAGACAGGGGACAGTCAGATCAAAGGCTCTACAGAGTGAGTAAGCTTGGTGGGTTCAAGGAACAGAAAGAAAGCCAGTGTTGCTAGAGTGACAAAGCAGGGAGTGATACAAGGGAGAGTCAGAAAGATAAGCAGGGTCTGGGTCATGGGGACCCTTTGTGGGTTCAGGTGAAGAGACCAGGTGTCATTCTAATGGCAAACAGTAGCCTCTGGAGTGCTGTAAGTGAGGAAGGAGCCAGAGCAAGGTAACAACCTGGGAGAGAGCACATCTCTTGATGCTTCATCTGATGTTCTTGCTATTTTGTGCTGACTCCATCCAGAAAGGGAGGGGCTTGTAATCCCTACCCTGTCTCCCTTGCACAGTTGGACAGTTGTGTGGTGAAGATGGAAAGGGAATGCCTGTGATAGTGCTTTGGATGGTTGCAAGAGCTGTTTATAAATACTTGTACCAGCTATAGCCCTCTGGTCCTTACCCAGCTGCTGTGGGCTCTGGCCAGACCTTGTGGCCAGGTGAAGCTGGGGCTGAGCCGCCAGGGAGGTTGTAAAAGGAGGAGATAGGAGATTCAAGAATTGGAAGACACCCGCGAAACGGTAGACCCCAACTTCCCCATCTTCAGAGAAGCCCAGTCCAGCCAGGTGAGGCAGCGGGTTGGGGAGGGCAAAAGTGGGGCCCCCCCACCAGGATTCGGGTTTCCAGTCTAGAGTTCTTTCCATTGCACTGTGTTGAGGTAATGATCTCATTTTCCTAACAAAGAGTACGTCTTCTTAAAGACAAATAATGAGTGAACGCACAAACATTCATGAAGCATCTACTATATTCAAAGACTTTCTATTTGTCCTGACATACACTATCTCATTTATTTCCTTTTTTCTCTTCCCTCTGTTCCTCCCTTTCTCCATCTTTTAAGTATTTCTCCCGAACGTACTAAGTGCTGAGCTTACCCTGAGGTCTGGAGTCTCCCCGATACTTCGTTCCCCTTCTATCAACAGGCCAGTCATCATTGCCTTCCCTCTGTCACTGGGTGGTCATGAGAATTAAATGAGATAACACATGCAGAACACTTTGTAACCTGTAAGGCTTTACTAAGCTATAAGGAGACATGTTTTTATCATTAGCTGATGGAGGTAAGAAATGTTCAGTCTTCCCATAATGTTGCAACCTCATCCACACTTCCTTGCCTGGACTTCTCCCCATCTTGCTACCCTGCCTCTGTTTTCTTTTCCCCCTTCTGCCCTCACTCCCCGGGGAAACTCAGCCTGGACACAGCAGCTGGTAGTTAGCTAAGTGTCTGCTTTTCTAACTTAATTATCTGAATGGTCTTGCCTGGGGCCCAGGAGGTCAGGGCATGGACAAGAGGTCACACAACAAACCTCCAGGTCTCCTGGGAGTGGGCATTGCCTTGGCAGCTTCCCAATGCTCTGACCCATCCCACCAAGACAGGATTTCAAATCTAGTCAGGCCAGGAGGAGAAAATAAAAATAGAGGAGTAGGTTTACAGCAGGGTTCCTGAACTTACTCTAATTTGGGCTGGATAATTCTTTGTTTTGGAGATGAGGTTGTCCCAGGCACTGTAGGATGTTTAGCAATATCCCTGACCACTGGATGCCAATAGCACTTCCCACAGTTGTGTCCCCAGACGTTGCCACATGACCCTGGCGGTGGAGGTAATTGTCCTAGATCCATTGGTCTAGAGTATTACAGATTCAACTGTAATAAACAGTGAAGTAAACATCAGCTCAACTTGTTTAATTTTTTAGTGTTAACCTATGGCTCAAGTTTTAAACTTGGCTCTTAAGCTATTCTCTGTGTGTGTGTGTGTGCGTGCGCGATAGGAAATGCCTGGAAGAGTTTTCTCTGATTAAAGGTGGACTTGTTTCAACGTGATTGGTATATTAGTGAACAATTACAGCATCATGCAACATTTACATTGCTTATGCGTGATCTCATCCTCCGGAACTCTGGGTGAACACAGAAAATGGAACTCAGCTAAACTGAGCCACACACATAGGAATCCACAAGCCACATGCATGCAAGTGCATCGAACACCGACAAAGAGAGGGAGAGAGAGAGACAGAGAGAGGGAGAGAATGCTTCTCTTTTGGCATTATAGATACCATGTTCTTTTTACAATCAGCCTCCTGCCCTTTTCCTTTCTTTGCCCAGTAGATGGGGACAAAGAGGATAAAAGCTGATGGGAGACAGGGAGAGACTGGGTGGAGTGGAGTTTGAGGACAGAGACCGTCTTTGGGGGCTTAGGGAACTAGAATAAAGCGATGTAAGAGATAGTAGGAAGTGAAAATAGAGGACTTCAACCAATGGGTGGAAATGATAAGATAGTCAAATCACCTTGAGAAGGATGTTCTAACAGTCAGGGCAACAATGGAATGGACCACTTGGGATGGAGTGAGTTCCCCATTTCTGGATGAATCAAGAGGAGGCTGTATTGTAGAGAGAAGGATGGCAACAATGGGTAGGAGTTTTGACTCAGAGACCCACATGGTTCTTCCTGACTTTAAGATTCCATAATGTAATGAGAGGGAGTGAATCCCTGGAAATGGTGTATTAGGATTAATTTGAAAGGTCTGAGGGGTCCTGTAGAAGAGAAAGAGGTTGTGGAAAAACTTACAGAGAAAATATCTCATTGCAGAGACCTCATCATAAAGTAACAAGGGCCTAAATGTATATGCTGAGGTGAAGAGTAGGAAAGAATGGGCACAGGGGATGCTAAGGAAGGGGAACAAGCAGGATTAGGGGACTGATCAGATTTGGGGCAAGGGTGGAGCAAATGAAGAAATGATAGCCCCCAAAAGAACAAAAAGCAAACACTCTGTTTTTTGCTTTTGTCTTTTAAAAAAACTCCATGTTATAAACATGGATGACTGAAATGATGGTCAGCCATGGGAGAAGATGATGAGTCTGGTTTTATGCGATGCTATTTTTGAGATGGTACATGCTGTAATCTGCTTGATGATAGGTCTTATGTAGCAATCACCAAAGATGTATCTAGCACAGTGCCAGGCATGAAGTAGGTACCAAATGACGATTTCTTGACAATTCATTGACAGGGTCTTGGTATGAAATACAGGCCCTGATATCTCAGACAATATATAGATATAGATATAGATATAGATATAGATATAGATATAGATAGATGTGGATAGATATCAAGATAGATCTAGCTAGCCAGCTAGCTAGCTAGCTTGATGATAGATAGATAAATAGATAACTAGATAGATATTAAGATAGATCTAGGTATCTTCTTGAAAAAATGAACATTCCCATCTCAGCTGACTCATCTGGTGGCATAAACAAGTTTATGTGATGGTTTGATAGAGATCAGTTTAGTGTGGGGTAAGGAAAAATGGGAGAGGTATCTTATAGTTTCTCAAGATATTTACAGCTCTTATCATACAAAAGTAGCACTCACAGGGTCCAGACAGATTGAATGCTAAGTGACAGTGAGGTATACAAGTAGAGATGTCCAGAAAGCAGTTGGAGATGCTCAACTGGAAGATAGGGCTGGAGCTTGAGATACAGAAGACATTGAACTTCAAGGTAGAGAGTGTGAAGGCTGGAGGGTCTAGGGCCACATACCTGAGCCTCAGGCAGGCCCAGGGAGGGAAAGGAGTGTGGGGGTGGGGAGAGGAAGGGCCAGGGTAGGAGTGATGCACGCTGAGGAGGGAGGCGGAAGGGTCCAGTAGGGCAGAGTCAGGGCTGTCATGTGTCAAGTGCTGAGAGGACCAGGGAGAAGTGCCCTGGAAGATGTGTTAGAACAGGCCCTGAGGTGGGGCTGCAGCTAATGTCAGAGAATGTAGTTCTAATGGGGTGGCGAGGGTAGAATCTGCATTGCAGGATGCCACCCAATCAGTGGGTGGTAAGGGAGATGGAAGCAGGGGTATAAATCGACAATTTTGTCTCTGAATGGAAGGCGAAATTTAGAGGCTGTGGTTAAAATAAGTGATTCAAAGTGTAAGGCCTTGAAGAATACAGGAAATGTTGTTTAAGAAAATGTCTTAAAGGAGAATGCATTTGAGTTGGGTCCTCAAAATGAGTGAGGCCTGGCTGGGCAGAGAGCAGTGCAGGGAGGTTAAACTGTGTACATTTGCCCCGTGGTAAATCTGAGAGGCTCAGGTTAGTCAACTGATGTACAAGGCAGAGCACTTGGAACTGAATCCAGTCCAAGTCAGGAAGCTGTTCTTAGAATGGTACCCAGCACTCTTTACCTCCAGGATCCTCTGAAAGTGAAATAATCAGTAGCAACTAGCAGTTTACACATGCAAATTGCTGAGGTGATTGAAAGCTCAGGCTTTGGGGTCCAGAACTAGACCCCTGAATGCCTTGAGCTCTCCCACCTGTGAAATGTGCACAATAAGACTTTCAAAGGGTTGTTGCAGGGGTTAATAAGATCATGTATGTAAATTCCTTTAACACGTTCGACCAACACAGGGTCACCACTCAGCTACTGTTATTATATATGATCATCAGACCACCCAGCTATGTATTATCTTCTGTGATGGAGAAAACTGGTTATCAACCAAGGTAGCTCAGTTGGAACAAGTGGATGAGATGCAAATCTCATTCCTCCTGTGCCAGAGTCTGTCTCCGCTTGCTTTCCCTTCTCCCCTCCCTTTAACGTTTGGGAATATTTAATGTTTCCTCTTGTACAGGTGAAGGGGATCAAGAGGTAAAACTACTAGGTATTAAGTAAGTAAGTAATGTACAAGGATGTAATTAATGTACAGCACAGGGAATAAAGCCAATACTTTATAATAACTTTGTATGGGGTATAATCTATAAAAATATTGAATCACTATGCTACAAACTTGAAGCTAATATAATATTGTAAGTCAATATACTTCAATTATAGAAAAAGAAAAAATATTTCCTCTTACATTTGTTAACTACCTATGGGTTGGACGGTAGCTGTGCAAGGTCCTAACTGTGCAAGTATCTCTCTCCTTCTCTCTCACTCTCTCTCTCTGTCTCTCTGCACTTGTTTAACGACATGTGGTGGGAGTCAGGTGGAGAAGAGGATACGAAGATAAACAAGGCAAAAATTCTGTCCTTGAAGTGTCCACAGTCTAGGCTAGTGGGGAAGGCACTATGTAGACAGGTAATTAAAATAAAATGTGATAAGCACCAGAATAGACTATAAACAGCATATTGTGGCAGCCCAGAAGTGAAAGAAGCCATCCCTGGGAAAGCTAGGAAAGGCTTCCCAGAAGAGGTGATGTTCATCTTGAATCCTGAAGAAAGGAAAAAGACGTTCCACATGGCAATTGTACAATGCAAAGGCCTGGGTTCCCATGACAGCAACAGCACTTTCTGTTGCAGGACAGAAGAGGCTTGGGGTTTAGGAATTTATCAAGGGGAGTGGAAGATGAAGCTGAAAAATAGGGTAGAATCAAATTGTCAAGGGACTTTTTTGATGACAGGCCAAGGAAACTGGGTTTTATTTTTGGGTGATGGGAAGCTGAAGTCTTTAGCAGGAAAATTAGCAGATTGAACTATTTTTCCCTCTATTTTTTTGGTAACAGTTACGCTGAGAAACAATTCACACACCATGCAATTCACTATTAAATGTGTACAATGCAATTTTTTTGTGTGTGTGTATTCAACCACTAACCTATTTTTTTGTCTTTATAGCTTTGCCTTCTCTGGACATTTCATATAAATGGACTCATGTAATATGTGACTTTTTGTGACTGACTTCTTTCATTAACATAATGCTTTCAAGATTCCTCCATAATGCTGAATAATATTCTATTGTATGGATATACCACATCCTATTTATCCATTCATCAGTTGATAGACGTTTGGGTTTTTCCACTTTCTGACTATTATAAACAATGCTGCTATGAACATTCATGTACAAGTTTTAGTGTAAACATATGTTTTCATATGTTTTCTTGGGTACAAAGGAGTGGGGTTACTGGGTCATATGGTAACTCTCTGCTTAACCTTTTGAACCTTTTCCAGAACAGCTGCACCATTTTACATTCCCACCTGCAATGTGTAAGGGTTCCAGTTTCTCCACATTCTTGTCAACACTTGTTATTATCTGTCAGATTTATTTCTCAGGAGTGTTACCGGGGCAGCAATTTGAAACATAGATAGGCATAGGGAGAGACCCATTAGGAGGCCTTTGCCATGGCCAATATGAGTGATGATGGTAGAATTGGCTGCTTATCTGGCTCATGTTGTTACTGACTGAAGGAACCTGACTCAACCTCTTCTAAATCTACAAATGGGGAGGTGAACATGATACCATGACCACGAAGTCTCTACTTCCCTTATGTAGATGGCAGTATGTGCTTTCAGGGTCCCTTTTCAGCCAGCAGGAAGGGCTTTCAATCCAAGAAGAAACATCTTTCTGGGTTTACTGTTAACAGACTCCCAAGTTAGAAGGTAGTCGTGAGAACTTCCCTAGTTCAGCTCTGTGACCAGGGCTTAAGACGTCAGGACTTGTCTTCACAGGGAGGGGCTCAAATAGACAGCAAACTTCTTTGGGTGGAGAGTGAGATTGAATAAATCATCAACCCTCTGGGGAGCAGGATGCTGAGTTCCTTCTGGTGGGGTGGAATCCAGTGGATAAAATTCCCTGAGCCCGTCTCAACAAGAGTCCAAATCAGCACCACCTTCAAATTCACAGCTAACAAAGGTGTTAACCCCAGAGTTTGAAGAATGTCGCTTTCCATTTAAGTCCTTGATGCCTCGCCAATGTCCCCTGAGGCTCTGGGTTAGTTACTCCCTCGCCAGTATCCCCTCTCCGTGCTGTGGCCACATGATGGTTTTCTCTTTTCCTATAAGGACTAAAGCTCATCTACAGATCCATATCTCCTGGCATTGCGAAGGCTCAGGAGATACTTAGAAGTGTCGCTAAGTCTCAGCTGGGCAGTCATTCATTCAACCAACAACCCTGTGCTGAGCTCAGTGATTCGTATTCAGGAGGCCCTGAGCAAGACAGAGCTCCTGCTTTCAGAGGACGCTCAGTCCAGTGAGAACCGCTTTAAAGGGAGTGTGTGTGTGTGTGTGTGTGTGTGTGAGGATGTGTGGATGTAGATTTTGAATACAGTGTAGTCACTTGCCCTTGAGTTGGTTAGAATTGTACCCTTGATACACCACAGTACTCCTATCAGCACCAAAGGGCTATGGTGGAGTGCTGAATTTCTTCTCCTGAAACAAAACCCAAAGAGGGGCGTGTGTGTGTGTGTGTGTGTGTGTGTGTGTGTGTGTGTGTGTGTGTGTGTGTCCTCCCAACAAGAAAATCCAGAGAGTCTAAAGCCCCCTGCCACTTCAGTCTCCATCTCCTCATCCCTACCAAAATACCTAGTCGACTGCAGGACAAAGGGGGAGGAAATTTTAGGTCAGCAAAACCCGAAGTTTATACAAATAAGGCGCACACCGATGCCATAAAATGTGTAAGACACAGACTTCCCTTTAAGCCGGAGCTCCAAAGCACAGGGGATCACAAAAAAAACAAGGAAGTGATGCTTCTCTCCCAATTATTGTGCACTCTCAGCTGTATTTTGTTGACCTCGATGATTTCAATCAGCTTTCAGCCCATCCAGCCTTCACCTGCTATGAATCAAAACCTGGAGGGCTCTCTGTTCTCCGTGCTCAGAAAAAAACCCTTTGATAAGGTTGTTAAGGATGCAAGGCAGAGCAGGTTGGGCTGGGTGCCTTTCTCCGACTGGCATTATACATTTATGATGCAAACCATCGAAGAAGCCAGGCCTTGGAGTGCAGGGGCTGAGAGGGGCCAAGTCAGAGGCACTGGTGGGGCGGGGTTTAACTTAGGGGAAATTGCAATTGCCTTCCTCTGTTGGAACAAAAGGCCCGTGAGGGAAGGGCTGGTGCTGGGAGAATGTGACAACAGGCCTCATATGCGAAGCTTAGCACCTCGAAGCTCGAAGCTCAAAGCTCTGTCACTATTTCTGGGCTCCTTGGTGGATTGACTTTTCTTGGAGGAAGGTGATGATCCCCCACATTGTAAACCTCTTTGGTAGAACATAATCTCCATAAAGGCAGGGTCTCTCTTTGCTTTTGGTTTGCTTTGTTCACTGGTCTGTTCTGATATCTAGAAATGTGCCTGGTATATGGTAGGGACTCAACAAATATTTGTAGCATGAATGAATGCTCGGCACCCTCTTTTTTAGAGGCACCTGCTTGTGGGTGCAGAGAGTACAAAGCTTTCTTCTTGGCTCTGGTGAAATTAGGAGTTATTGTGGGCTCCAGGCTACTATAGTGACTGGCTGTTGGGCGGTAGGTGGGAGGAAGACAGTGAGTCTGGGACACAGATGGTGGAGGAGAATCAGGGGATTCAATTAGCTTGCACTAAAAAATACAGTCATATACATGTCACCTTACCCATAACCCTCTCCTGTTTCCAAGGGAAAGAAGGAACCTTCTCTCCTTACTTTCTCCCATGGTTAAGCTCCTAAGCATGATTTAAAAAAAATTCCTTTTCTTCTTCAAGGCTACCTGTAATATTTATTTATTCCTATTTGGATGCTGACTTTTTGTGTAACCTTCATTTTACTCTGTAATATATCAGTTTCCTCATTTGCAAAACGGGATTCATAAAAGTGATCTCACAAAGTGGGTGAGGAGAATAAATGAGCAAATGTAAATAAAGTCACTAGTACATAAGAAGTGCCCTGTGAATACAAAGTCTCACTACTACCATTGCTACAGCTACTGCGAGTAAAATCGATGAAGGCTTCTAGATACGAATGAGAGGCTAGGATCACTCCTTGTGATTCAAGCCTAAGGCCTGAAGGGGAAGAGGGAAGGAGAAGATAGTCATCGCTCGTGGCTGGGACCAGGGCATTGGGCTGGCACCCTCCTGGTAACAGAGAGGTTCCCCTCCAATCCCTCCTTCAAGCCCAGAATCAATAGGAACCACCCATGGGTCTCCCCAGATGGGAGACAGCCCATAGCCCATAGCCCATAGCCCATAGCCTGGGCTGTCGGTATTCTCCAGGGAAACAGTTTGCTTCTCCTTGGAAACCAGCCCTCACCCCTTTAATGCTTCTTCAACCTTTGTAGGATCCCCATAGCACCTGGAGCCACACAGGCTCCCTTGGCCACGTTCTGCATATAGGGTGGTCAGATATTGCAAATTAGATATTGGATCACATGATATTTCAGGTGGAAAAGTCCATCTAAGAGCCTTATGGAGAAGCAGCAGAATGAGGGAGTTAGAAATGCAGGCTGTGCTGGGCAGGGGTCTAGCGGGCAGGTGGCCGTTGGTTTGCCTAGGTTCACATCCCACTCAACCCTCCTCTGCTGTGTGATGCTGGACATGTTATGAAGTCTCTCTGGAGTGAAAACAGAGGTGATATTCATTTAAAAAATATTTATTGATCGCCTCTGTGAGCCAGGTACTCTTAATAATACCATCTGCATCACGGGTGGTTGCAATGATTAGATGAGATAGTGAATGAATTGCACAGAATCTGCTCACAGAGAGCATGGAACAGATATTAGCCATTGTTATTTCATATGGTTCAGATGCCCAATTGTAGACCTTACAGTACTTGTCATTGGTTCTCTTCCTTTAAAGAGAATATTTAGAATTGGAATTGTCCAGAAAAATCTAAGCTATGTGGTCCGTGGATCTGTCTGCCACATGCTTTAAAATTAAAAAAAAATTTTTTTTTTAGTCTGTGGAACCTTAAAGAGACCCAATAATTATTCATGGCTTAGGCCTTCCATTGTTCTATCTCTAACATATTCCTAACTCCTCCCCACTGAGTCATCCTTTGCATTTTTTTTTTTTTTCCAGTACGCAGGCCTCTCACTGTTGTGGCCTCTCCCGTTGCGGAGCACAGGCTCCGGACGCGCAGGCTCAGCGGCCATGGCTCACGGGCCTAGCCGCTCCGCGGCACGTGGGATCTTCCCAGACCGGGGCACGAACCCGCGTCCCCTGCATCGGCAGGTGGACTCTCAACCACTGCGCCACCAGGGAAGCCCATCCTCTGCATCTTTAGGTAAAACCTCATTATTGTAATTGCAGCAATGATGTTGCCATCTTGTAAGCATGCTGCACTAAAATCTCACCTTTTTTGAAATGCTTTTGAGACACAGAACCTCATTTGTTCCAATGGCCGGGGTTGGGGTGTATGCCTGCTGGAGTCTAAAGATGATGGTACCCCCTGTGACCTTGCATAACCGTGTTCTGCTGCGAGTTTGGGAGGGTGGTGATCTATCCTATGTCACTGTCTATAGTATCCGGGCTCTCTGCTGAGAAGAGCTGTTAAGAATTGCACCCACCCCACCACCCACTATAGACAGAAACACTGAAATGAACTGTGAATGACTTTGAGGATCAAACAGACAAAGGTTCAATGCCAGTTCTCCCACTTATAGGGAAAAAGCCAAAGCCAAGAGATAGGGAGGATGGGAGGGAGCCTCAAGAGGGAGGTGATATGGGGACATATGTATGCATATGGTTGATTGACTTTGGTGTACAACAGAAACTGACACAGTATTGTGAAGCAATTATACTGCAGTAAAGATCTATTAAAATAATAAAAATTTAAAAAAATTTAAAAAGCCAAGTAGATTCCTGACCTCAGTTTCCTCTGAGAGAAAATGAGGCACAATATATATTCCAAAGAGGTGTTTGAGGATTATTACCTAAGAGTCTAGCAGAATATGTGCACGCCTCCATAAATATGACTTCCCTTCCCCCTCTCACCTCCACCATCCTGGAAACACTGCCTTCCCTGTGGGCCCCCTGATGTTCTCTGGGTTTGATCCTTATCCTCTTGTCTTTACCAGGCCCTGAGTTGTTGCAGAGAGAGAGAGAGAGAGAGAGAGTGTGTGTGTGTGTGTGTGTGTGTGTGTGTGTGTGTGTGTGTGTGTTTAGGGAGGTGGGCAGGGATGACGTGGAGCCTGGCTCCTTCTCTGATCTGTCCTGCGGGAGGAACGTAGCCCAGCAGCCCCACGTGGCTCCCATAATACCATAAGTAAAACACAAACAAAGCAGAGGTTGTTCTGCTTGTCAGCCTCTGAGACCATATGGAGCTGAGACATGATTGTATTACCTCCGCTAGACTGCAGTTGAGCTAAACAGAAAAGCCATAATAAACTATTCTGGGGAGGTCCCCGAGCTCTGCGCACAGCGCACAAACAGATAGAGGGTGGCTGGATGTTTTTTTTAAAGGAAGGAGCACCAGAGAAAAACAAGGGAAAGAGAGTAAGAAGAAATGGAGGGAGAAGAAAAAGAACAAAAGAGAAAGGGAGAAAGTAGGAGAGAGAGGTATGGGGTATGACCACTTCAGTGCAATTGCATCACTGGGCATGTGTTTCTGCAAGGATTTATACCCTGTGGGGACTCCGTGGTGTCACCTAGATAGATAGTAAAATCTGAGTGTAATTTTGGTTTTTCCATGGTATCTGTCTATGTTTGTGGTAGAGTTGGGTGTATCAAAGAGAAGATGCAAAATGGCGTTTAGGAATATTTGAAACAGCTTTAAATCCCCTCTTAGCTCCCTTCTATTCTTCTCCCTTCCTTGCTCCTCTTACCCTCATGGTTGATAAGACTCATATCTTTTGACACGGACCAGACCCTTCTTTTCTCTTCAGTAGAGTTGGGGCTGAGTGCCCAGGAGTCTGTGTGTGTGTGAGTGCATGGGGAGAGGGGGTGGATAGGGAGAGCGGTACACGGTTCAGACAGAAGCTGCATTGCCTCTCTGCTTGGGCAGGCTATATGCCCACTGGAGGTCTTTCCAGACTGCAGGGAAAAGGTAGATAACATAAATAAATCAGGGAGAATAAACGCCCCCCACAGCCACCAGACGTTGCTTCTGAACAAAGCCTTACAGTAGGAAAGAAGGATTCCCAAAGTGGCAACAAACTCACATGGAAGTGTCTGTGAGGTTAAAACAAAAAATTCCCTGTTTGCATGCTGTTTATTCCAGGTGTGATGAGTAAATCCCAACACTTTGAGAACTGTCATCTGTTTTGAAAGTTTGTGCAAGTGTAGAGTTCAGAAGCAACACAATCACCAACAGTAACTACTTCCATGTGGTAACTACCTCCTGGTCAAACTTTATAGCCACTCTTTAAATTGCTTGAATTATAGAAGCCATATAGCAATGGTAGCTAAGCATGTGTTTGTTTGATGTAGACAAACTTGTATTCAAATCTGAGGTCTAACACTTACCTACTGTGGGGCACTTATCTGCTGTGGGTATCCGGGGTAGGAAGATGGCAATAGTCAAGTCCTGGGACAAGAGTCCTGCACCTGCCTCAAAGGGAATGGTCCAGGTTGGAATGGGAGGATGGAGGACCATGGGGAGAAAAGAAACTGATGGATATAAATATTTTGAAAATTATTGCTAGGTGATTGATCAGTTGGAGCATTTGGGAGAAAGAAAAGAGTAATGGTTCATGTAAAGCAGCAACTTAAAAAAGTTAGGCAATTATAAACTCCAGGAAAAACAATCTATGAGAGATGACACATAATTATGGTAAACCACCTATCTCGGCAGTGAATAATACTCATGCAGTCTTTTATTTTTTTATTTCTCTATTTACTTATTTTTATTTATTTATTTTTGGCTGTGTTGGGTCTTCTTTTCTGTGCGAGGACTTTCTCTAGTTGCGGCAAGTGGGGGCCACTCTTTATCGCGGTGCACGGGCCTCTCACTATCGCGGCCTCTCTTGTTGCGGAGCACAGGCTCCAGACGCGCAGGCTCAGTAGTTGTGGCTCACGGACCTAGTTGCTCCGCGGCATGTGGGATCCTCCCAGACCAGGGCTCAAACCCGTGTCCCCTGCATCAGCAGGCAGATTCTCAACTACTGCGCCACCAGGGAAGCCCCCCTCATGCAGTCTTAATAGTATAAATACAGACTACTAATTTAACCCTGATTGTTATATAATAACACCAGAAGGATAGGAGAGAGACAGTAGGAAGAAGGTTGACAGTGTACAAGAGAGCGAAATCCTCAACTGCAATAACTGAAATTTAATAGAAACTGTCTAAAACTGATAACTCAAGAAATAGCAGTATAAACAGGTTATTTAAAATTGGAGGTAAATGCTAGGAGAAAGTACTGAGTTCAAAGAGGTTACTTCTGTGGGAAGGAAGAGGTGAGGAGGGGTAGATCAGAAGACTGCTATTGTTTGAGTCTTTTAGCACTATTAGTTTTTTTTTAAACTATGTACACAGATTACTTTGATAAATAACTTTAAAATATATAAGGTGCTTAGCTTGGTACTTGCCACATAATAAATGCTTAATAAGTGTTAGCCATCATTACAGAACTGGAATGGATGTAAAAGGTTTATTTCATTTATTCTCTTGCCTTTAGCCAGTACAATACCTAAACTCCCCCACAGGGCTGACCGTATCACAGGGTAAATCCAGCGACTGCCAGCATCAGCTCTTTACGTGTCACCGGCCAAGACACTCTCCCATAGTCCATAACGACCTCAGCAATGTAGAATGTCAGGGCCAATCCTGCTACAACAGCCAAATAGGCACAGTTGCTGTACTACTCATTCTGTCCTTGGGGCAGGCTGAATGATGGCTCCCCAAATGTGTCCATATCCTAATCCCTAGAACCTGTGAATGTTACCTTATATGGCAAAAGGGACTTTGCAGATGTAATTATGTTAAGGACCTTGAGATTATCATCGTGGGCAGGATGTAATCACAACAGTCCTGAATGAGAAAGAGGAGGAGTCTGAGTCAGAGATAGGAGGTGTGATGACAGAAGGAAAGAACTGGGTTGATGAACTTTGAGGATGGAGGAAGGCGCCACAAGCCAAGGAATACGCACAGCCACTGGAATGGAAAATGCCAAGGAAAAGATTCTCCCCTCGGAGGATGCAGAAAGAATCAGCCCTACTAACATTTCAACTTTACCCCAGTGAAACTGACTTCTGACCTCCAGGACTGTAAGAGACTAAAATACATGTTGTTTTCAGCCCCTAAGTTTGTGGTAATTTGTTACAGCAGCCTTAGGAAACCAATGGAATCCATAAAAATTTTCCTCCCTTTCTTTTCATCCTTTACCATCTCAAGCAATATACATCATGTCTGGTAACCAGGGCCTCCCTGGGAAATGTAAAAATGTATTTGTATTCAAAGAGTTACGAGTTGTTGTATATCTTTCAAAGAAATTTTACATCTTGCAAAAAGATTCCAGGAAGAAAGTCTCAAAGGCAGAGAATTCTTTTTACTCATATTTGTTATTTCTAGTACCTAGCACAGTGTCTGGTTAATAAATGATTGCTGAAAGAATGAATGACTAAGTGGCTAAATACATAAACGAATAAATAACTGAATAGGCCTCTAGACTCAAAGAAGATGCCATCATCCCTCATTAGTCAAAGATATTTAAGAACATCTTCTTTCTGCCTAATTGAAATCCCCCAAGCTGAATTTTAAGTGCTGTCTTTTTTATCCTCAGTGGATTTAGTGAACATCTGGTCATCAACCAACATTTATTAAGTCACTTTTAGTTTTCTTTTTTCAGGCTAAATAATCTCAATTCAATGAACTATTCATACCAGTCTTCTCTTTGTCATGGTCAGAGCAGGCCAGTTTTTCCATGATGGGTTTTCCTTTGGGCTCCAGCCAAATGGAAGTGTAATGAGGTAAGGCTTCTAGTGTATTCTCATTCTCTAATCTTTGCACACATTTGATTAGGGACCATGGACGAGGGACTTCACTGTCTTTGTTGCCAGTGGTACGCTTATAAAAAGTGGGACGGTCAGAGCCCACGGGGGTGGACCTGTATCAGTGGCCTCTCTCTGTAACCCATGGAGGCAACACAGTGAGTGGCTCAAAGCACAGGTTTTAGCCTCTGAACTAGACCTGGGTTCCAGGCCTGTTGTTTTCACTTACTATCTGTGTGACCTTGGGCAGGTCACAAAACCTCTCTAAACTTTAATATTGCAATCTCTAACTCAAGGGACCTTATAATGCTGTTGTGAGGATTAAAGTAGATGCCAAATAGCACTCTTCATTGTGCCTGGTACAAGCTAGCACTTGCTAAATGTGATCTATTATGGTGAAGACACTGGGAAAGGGTGTGGCAAAACTTGTTTTTCTCCTTCCATAACATTCTGGGCCATTTCTGAGGGATGGGTAAGGGATTCAGATCAGGCCATCTTGGGCAAGGAGGATTAGAATTCATTTATTCAGCCTACAGGCATTTATCTTGTTCTCTAAAGGACTTCTCAGCGTAGCAGAGAAATATACAGATAAATTCAACATTGCAGTGCAATGTGATAAGGAGTTGTGGAGTGGCTTCGAGAGGACAGCACCTTTGAATGAGTCTTAGAAGAGGAATAGGTGGCCTCTAGGAAGAGATAATGTCATTCCAAACAGAAGAAACAGAACGTACAAAGCCATCGAATGTGAAACAGCATGATGGATCCAGTGAAGAGGGCAGCCATAAGAGTTATTATCACATTTCCAGTTCTCCACCTTCTAAACACATGGTGCGATTGCATTTCTTGGCCTCCTTAGAGTTGGGTTTGACTGTTTGACCAGGTGACAATGGGTTATGAGCAGAAGTCACAAGTGCTACTCCAGGCCAGAGCGTTGTATTATTGATGTAGGATCTTCCCAAACTGGCTTTTCTTTTGTCACACTGACTGGTAATATTTGAAATGGTGGCTGCTCTGTTAGTCTAGTCCTGGAGTGAGGAGATAAAGAACAGAGTACCCAGCTCTGTTCTACAGTCTATTATATTGCTCACAAAATAGTACCTTTTGTTGTCCCAGGTTGGTATGACTTTGTGTTTGTTTGTTACTGCAGCATAACCTAGCCTATTCCATCTGATGGAGTAAATGCAGTCTGGGGAAATAATAACCTGTGTTTATCTTCTCTCCTCTCCTAAGACCACCCACCTGCCCCAAGACACAGTAGATATAGAGTTAAGTAAACTTCAAGGACAGCTTTGAATGGGAAAGATTAAAAAATAAGGCTATCCGTGTGTGTATCCACCAACTCTTTGAGGAGGGAAGACATTGGTCAGGGATTGGCTGTAAGTATGGGTACCTTTGTTTCCCTTGACCCTACTGCCTCCCTGAGTCATTGCCCAGCAGTATTGGTTGCTAGAGCTGAGCCCCAAGACAACTCTTTATAATAATGATGACTTACTGTCCCTTTGCACAGTTCTCTGCCCAGGGTGATGTGCTTTCACATATTTTATTTCTTTGACAGATCACAACAACCTAGGGAGGCTGGCGTTATGATTAGTCCCATTTTACAAATGGGGAAATGAGAGGTCAGAAAGGTTACATGACTTGTGCAAGATCACACAGTTAGTAAATTTAAGAGACAGGTTTCAATTTGAGGTCTGCTGACACCATCTTATGAATTCTTTCTGCTCTACTGCTTCCCTTCCCCCTCCTACACTTTTCTTACCTTGAGGTTGTTCAACCTGCCTTCCTAAATACACTCAGAAACACAGGGTTTTCAATTCATAATTGTGATAGCTTCAGGGACAGAGTGTAAAAAAATATCAACTCATAGGAACTTTTCCCCAGCCATTGACTCTTTTTCCATCAGAAGGAATGTGAGGAGTATTATGACCATCAAAATACATTTATTAATATGGCAATGTCTATTGCTTCATACCTACAGGGATCCAGATTTTAACATTGAGGAGCTTAGTCTTTTCTACCCCAGAGCTTTTGCTCATTTTAGAATATCTTGGACTGGTGTGTTCTTTCTCCACATCTCTGGTCCAACTCAAAGGCCTTCTTTCCCATGGAGCCTTCCCTGATTACCGAGAATCTCCATGTTCCTGTGGCACACACTTCTGGTTTGTTTCTTAACTGAAAATGCCTTCTATTATGGCTGATTGTGAATATGTTGGACTTCCTCACTAAAACATAAGCTCTTGGATAACAGAGAATGTGACATTCATTTTTGAGGGGGAGAGTATAGCACAATGAAAGGCCCTGGGATCTAGCCTGAGCTCTGTTTTTATACAAAATTAACATATACAAAAATTACCATATACAAAAATTAATTTGAGACAAATTATACAGCTGAATGTAAAAGCTAAAACCATAAAGCTTCTACAGGAAAACCTAGGAAATTTCCATGACTTGGGAGTAGGTAAAGATATCTTAGGACACTGACATCAGTAACCATAAAATAAAACAATAATAAGTATTATAAATCAGATTTTATAAAAATAGGAAACTTTTGCTCACCAAAGACACTATTAAGAAAACAGATAAGTGAGCCACAGACTGAGGGAAAATATTTGTAAAACATATCTGACAAAGAACTGGTATCCAGAATGTACCAAGAATGGCTACAACTCAAGGATGAAAAGATAAACAACATAATCAAAAAAATGGGCAAAAGATTTGAACAGATACATCACTAAGCGAAGTTTACAACTGGGCAATAAGCACATTAAAAAGTGTTCAACTACTATACATCCATTAGAGTGACTAAAATGAAAAAGACCGACAATATCAAATGTTGGCAAAGTTACTGGAGCAGGAATTCTCAGACATTGTGGGTGGCAGTACACAACCACTTTGAAAAATGATCTGGGAGTTTTTTTCTAAAACTAAACATAGTCCTATCTTATGATCACTAATACGACTCTTAATGACTTATCCAAGAGAAATAAAAACGTATACCTACAAAGAGAGTTGTAGGAAAATGGTCATAGTAACTTAATTGATTATATGTCGCCAACCTGGAGACAGCCCAGGTGTCCATTGACAGGAGCACAGATACATACAGAGGAATACCACTCAGCAATAAAAAGGAACAAGCTGCTGATACATGCATCAACAGGCAAAACATTTTGCCTTACATTGTGAAAGAAGCCTTACATAAGAGTACACAGTATATTATTTGACTTACATGAAGTTCTCTAAAAGGTAAAACTGGTATACAATGAAAAAAAATCACAACAGTGGTTGTCTCTGTAGGAAGGGAGTGGGGCTGAATTGGGAGGGGCATGAGGAGGGGCATGACCATCACTTTCTGGGGTGATGGTCATGTTCTATAATTTTATAGGGTTTTGGGTTACACAGGTGTATGCATTTATCAAAACTCATTTTTAAGTTCTGCTCATTTTGTGGTATGTAAATTTTACTTCAAAAAAAAAAAAAATAGAACCACAAACAAATATTGAACTCTTATGATATGCATGCTAAAGTATTTAAAGTTGAAGTGGACTGATGTCTGTAATTTACTTTGAAATGCATCCAAAAACGTAAGCTAGATTGATGGGAGATGGCTAGATGGACAGGTATGTGATAAAAAAATAAAGCAACATGTTAATTGTAGAATCTAAGTCGTGGGTGTATGGGTGTTCACTACACAGTTCTTTCAACTTTTCTGTTATGTTTGAAAATGTTCATAATAAAATGTTGGGGGATAAAAATCTGTCAACCAAAAAGGCACCAACAAATCAACCAACTAATCAATCAAATAGTAAATCAGCTAATACAATGTTTCCCAAACTTGACTCTTTTGGATTCTCCCTGTAGTAACTTACTTGAACTTGACTCATCTTTAAAACTTATGGTCTAATTTTGCCTTATCCTCAGTAAAGTATCCGTGATATTTTGTGTGATGTATTAGTTAGATATAAATAATATATATGTATATAATATATATGTATATATATTTTTTCAATTTGACTTTTTTAATTTAAAGACTGTCAAAGGAAGTAAAACAGGAACAGCTAACCATCTGGTCAAATGTACAGTTCAAAATGTCTTTTGGTGCTTAACAAGTCCTAGGAAAGAAAACTACAAAGTTATCTTGAACCGGACAAATAAGTTACCAAGGGCAAGTTTGTGGCACTAGGCTTGTTCATACAATGTACATTAATATAAATACCTAAATGTTAACTTAAAGATGGCAGTCATAGGCCAAGTGTAAAGTTGTTGTACTTACCCGCAAAGTGTGCATATCACACATTAGAAGTTCTGGTCTTTGCTGCATGCTGTGGGGAATTAGAAGTGGGACATGTGGTCTCTGACCTCAAAGAGCCTTAGTGACAGCCCCCTAAATCTGCGGGCCAGGGGGAGGACAGGCTCTGTGCATCTGGGGGCAGCAGCCTGGACTGTACATGAGTGCCTGGGAAACGTCTGCAGCAGACCTCACCCGAGGGAGGTGAGGACAGAAATAACTGGTGACACATGGGTCAATGTCCTGTCTCCTTGCTCAAGAAAAGTGGGGAAAAGACTCTTTGAAGCCTCAGGAGCAGACACTCCATTGGATAGACCTTCAGATTTGAAACTGTGCCACAACTTTGAAGAGAAGGAGAAAACACACCATCCAGCCACCTAATCACAGGGCCCCCCTGTGGTCCCCACCACCCCTCCACCCTCCACCTATTCCACTCCTCTCAATTGTCAATTAAAATAAACAGCCTTGTATTCCGAGGTCTGGCTTCAATCTGTCTCGGCTGGGAGTATACGCACAGATTTGTGGCAGTGCCCGAAAGTCCTTGCTCAACCTTTTTAATATCTGAACAAAGCAATCAAACCCGATAAGATCTAGCGAAGGCGAGATCACTCTTCTGTCCCTGGGATGGAAGCTTATTAGTCTGTGGCCCACATCATCAGAGTTATTGTGCCATGTTAAATTTATTGGTACTATCTCACCTCATTAAATACTTAAATAGACCTGACAGGACAGAAAAACGGGCTTTTTAATTTTTTTCCCCTATCCAAAGTGAGCTGGTGTTTCCCATGTCCCAGTTCACCTCTGCTACAGCTGTTGGCAAAGAAGTAAGAAAGCAGCGCACTGAATGGAAGGTTCGGGCTGGCTGTTTAGAGATTCCTGGGGTCCTCTCAATGCCAGCCTGACTTGGGCAGGAGGTGACCAAAGCACCCCTGAAGTGTGTGTGCGTTTCAGTGGGAATGGGGTGAAAGAGGCAGAGGTAACCATGGTGCGCCCTCCCTCTGCTGTGTTCCCCAAATCTGTCTGGCTCTGCTTTTTCTAGGAGGAGCCGACAATGGCCAGAAATAAAGGTCAGGGTGAGTAAGGAGAGGAAATGGGGCTGTATGGGGATGAGGAGGCTGGTGGGGAGACGTGGCAGGCGAGTAGCAAAGCAGCCAGCCCTCAGCCCCACCTCCAGTGCTGGGGCCTGTGGACTTTGCTTAGCCCTACTATCCAGGGCTGGATGGTGACCAAGGGCAGGATTTCCCCAGATTCAGAGCTAGAGAACTTCGCCGGCTGGTGAAGGCTTGCAGGGACCCAGTAGCCTGAAGGCTTCAAGCAAGTTACAGATGTTGCGATGGGGGTGTCAAAGGATGCTGATCTGGTCCTCTGCCTATGCCTTTCTCCAGACACTGGCTGTGTATCTGTGTGTGTGTTGGGGTGGGAGGTGGGGGGGGGTAGAGTGGAAATTCAGGACCCAGAGAAAATCGGCAACCTGGAAAATGTCCCTTAAACAGTTTCATCCAGAGCTTGATGCCTTTTCCTCATTTATCAAGCCAATCTCCTTCTCAGCCAAGGTGATTTGGGACACAGACTTCCCTCACTTCCTTCTTCTCATATCCCTACCTGCAGAGAAAGTCTCTGTTCTCCAACTGTTTCCCTCTCCCAGCACAGGTCCTTGTTTGCACCTTGTTAATAAGGTGGGCAAGGGGCCAGGAAGCAGCTCCCGGGAGCCTTTCATTCCTAACGCCCTAAATGGCCATGACACTGCACTTAATTTCCGTTTTACTGCAACTGCTGGAGGGACATCAGTGGGCCAAGACCTGGGTCCTGTGACAGTATCTTCAACTGTGGCCATCAGCCTCCCTGTAATTAGACGCCACTTGGAGCCCGCCGTCCTGCAGTGCCAGGCTTGGTGGACTTATGTAACTGTATCCCTGTTCGGGGCACAAGGCTGTTTACAAGCTCCTAATCTCCCAGCGTTAAAACAGCCATAATCCCTTGCCCAGCCTGGGAGGGAAGGCAGGCCACAACCAGATGGGTTATCTCTGTTGTCAGCTTAGAATCGTGTGGGGCACATAAAACCCAGGACTTGTGTAGAAAACCCAGGTGGTTGACATTTACCAGCCGGGGAGCATTGCTCTTGATCTTTTTTGGAATGTTCCATAGTAGACTTGGGGAAGTGAAATGGTCAGAAGTCATGGGTGAGGGCTTCCACTGCCTTTGGTGCACATCCAAAAAAATGTTAAATGGGGACCACTGTGAATGTTAAGTGGGGAGCACAGAGGATGAGCCATGGTGGTAATTAAAGCATGTTGACCATGTCGAGGTTTGGGGGAGAATTGGAAATCAGCCAGTGTGTGTGGATATCAAGGTCCAGTTTGGTCTCAACCAAATGCTGGTTGCGGGGAGGGAGGTAGGGGAGGGTAGAGGAAGTGATTAATTACTGCCCAGGTGGCAGTATGTCTTCATGTAGAAGTTGCAGCCTCAATTATCTTTAATTACTTCCCCATGGTCTTAAATCGAGGGCTAGTCCAGAATGGGGGTCAGTCGCCCAAATACATGTCCTGGGCGGGGCTGGCAAAAGGTGGACCATGGAGTGAAGGGTCACTTTGGGGCAGGCGTGGCCCTGTCTCAGATCAGACTTCCCTCAAGGACTGAGTGATAAAGCTGACGATAATTTAAATCAGAATCAATAATATCCTAGACACACAGAGCATCTTCAGAGAAGCCCGGTGTCTTTTCTGATCCATTGGTTGTGTTTGTGTTCACTCACTCACGGGGCAGGTCAGAAGCGGTGAGTGGGGACTCCTTTCCCACTGTATGGATGGACAAAGGCCGTCAGCCCCATCCATACATACACCTGGTTTCATCCACATGCTCTCCTCTAGCACAAGGTTCCAAGTTATTAGGAAGAGTTAATTAGCAAGTCCCTGTGTCTTCCATCCTCAGCGGTTGGAAATCACCAGAGGTGCCGATGAAAGCTACAGATTCCCGCGCTGTGCATGCAGAGTTGGTTTTCAGGGGGTGCGGCAAAGGTTTTATGCATTTTTAGCAGGCTCTCCAACTGCTCCCCAGCAGACTAGCGTTTGGGAACCCTGCACCCTTGCTGTCCTTCTTACTTTCTAAATAGGGAGGGACTCACAGGGACCAGTTTTCGAACTTGTCAGGGCTGGAGACTGTATTCTCAAAATCCAAGACTCCTTTGAAAGGCAGTAGGGAAAAAAAAGAAAAATGACCCAAGATGTGGCACGCTTTCAGGATGGGTGTGGGACGGAGGAAATTGGAGAGGGTTATGGAAGAGGTGGTGATTCTAGGTAGAGCAGTTCACTGCCCCCTCTCTGAGCTTGAGTCTCTGCATCTGTAAGGTAGGGGGGTTGGGAGGTGATCGCTCAGGGCCTTTCTTTCCCTGACACTCTGGGCATCTCTAGTCTTCAGGCCAAATGTCTCCACCCCCACATGGCCTGACATCAGGGAAGGAGGTCCTTTATGCTTCTAGGTAAGGAAAAGGAATTGGGGTACCCTAAGTGTCACTCCCATGTGGCCTGTTGCCTCTCTCCCATCTTTTTCTTCCACTCGGTCTCCTGGTCTCTCTTCCCATTAGACAGAGGTGGAATCTTGAAGCAGGTCACCCTACCCTCTGCCCAATAAAGCCCATGAAAATGATCTCCCCTGGGCTGTTCAGGACCTCCCGCTCACTTTCTGCTCCCATGTAGTGCTTTCCTGACTGGAGAATTTCTTTCGGCATCCTCCCCCATATTTGACCCCCAGGTCGCCCTTCTCAATTTATTGAATATAAATTATGCTCTCAGAGACAAATAGTTCTTCCTTTCTTGCCCCTTATGACCTATTGCCCTCATATAAAAATGCAGGACACTCTCTTAACGGGATCTTATGTATCCGAGTTCTTAGCTATCTCAAGTTATTAGGAAGAGTTAATTAGCAAGTCCCTGTGTCTTTCAGGCTGGTTTACCAGTGCCAGGGGAATTTATGGATTATATCCCAGGGAGAAGTCAAGGATGACTCCAGCATATTTGGCCTTGAAAAAAGTTGGTATTTACAATTGACATCCGCTGGAGCCTAATGAAGCATGGTCTTTGGGAGAAAAGTTGGAACTCTGGACACGACTGTGGTTAATTTAAGAAGCAGCTGATGATGGTCTTGGAGCCATCACTGGGGACTGGAGATGCTGGGCAACACCAAGAGGAAGAAGATATAGACCTCTTCCCAGAAGAACTCACGTTGAAGGAGGGAAAGCCCATCTCTTCAATCAGTACTGGTCGGTTGGAAGATGGTTGTACCTGAAACATGCTGAGAAGGAAAACACAGTTGGAAGGACCTTCAAAAGTGAACACCCTCTAAAATTTAACCCTGTTCAGTGGCTGAGTTAGGCTGCAAGTGTGCAATGTTTGGTTTGAACTCAGTATATTGGAAAATATTTCCTTCTCTTCCTTTAAAACTTTTGTTCCTACTACCTAGTACTCATACACAAAGGGTAGAGCTTTTTCCAGTATTTTTATGAGGACATAGCTGGATGTAGGCCTTGCATGGTACAGGCCTTTGATGGTGATAAATTCCCTGGGGTTTCTGTTTTGTTTTGTTTTGAGAATGTCAACTTTGTCAATAGACAAAGATAAAGAAGTCTGTGTACGGGAGCAGGAGGTTAAGAAATCTGAGAGTTTACGCCAAATTCACTGATTCCCTAATTCATGCCCTGATCCAAGTATTGGTTCTTTGCTATAGTGGCTGATAGACTACTGACTCATTCATTTATTTATTCAATAAACACCCATGGATTTCCTTATCTAAGTTCTTATCCAAGAAAACCAAGCTGAAAGTTATTCTTCCTTCTAGTTTCTCTTTTCTTGGTTTCCTTCCAAAGCAATTAAGGGGAGGTAGAGGGCAATAGGGGGAGAGATGTTGACTTTGGCTTGTCTGGGATGCCTACCCCTTGCAATGCCAGACCCCAGAGAAGGAGAGAGCCTTGAATGTGGAGAAAGATGGCAGCGCCTCCTTGGAGTCCGACTTCCTCTCCTTTCCTTTGTCCTCTTCTTCTCCAGTCCTCTTTGTCTTCCCTTGTTTCTTTGTTCCCAGAGGTTTTTGGCCTTGTTGGGATCAGCCACTCAGGGTACCTGTGGGGTCCCCAGCCCTGCTATCCTGCCTCCCCCACCAACAATTCAGGGAGTAGGCAGCATCTGGTGCTCTTGTCTCCTGAGAGCCTTTTTAATATTATTTCATTTCTTTTAACCTTTATTAAGACAAACATTGAGCTGAGAAGAGTCTATACTCCCACCAGAGACACTCTCCATTTTGATATTAAAAACAAAAGAAAACAAAACCTAAACTCTCCCAACCTGAGACCCAGAGGGGAGAGAGAGAGAAGAGAAAAAGGGGGGGAAAAAAAGAAAAAAGTATCCTAGAGATATTTTTACCTTCAAAGATCCATCACTCATTACTGCATATCACAGACACGTCTACAATCTCATCTTCTTACAATTCTCCGTGAAATAAGTGTAAATGGAAAATAATACCCATTTTGAAAGTTCAACAAAATGTCTTTATCCACCGAATGTAGCCCCATCTGTCTCATTTTCAGAAACAAAGCCTAATTTTAAATAGCAGCTCGCCGCCCAAAGAAACACCGGCAGCTCTCTCTCTAGCTCTACACGTCAGGGGCTGCTGCGGTACCCCCATGTAATCGCCCACCTCCCGGTCAACATAGGATGGACTTCTGGGGAGGCCAAACGCCTCAGCTTCAGCAGGTTTCAGGGGCCCTTCCCTCTGAGGAGGGAGAAATGGTAGAATTCTGTAAACATTGAAAGCCGGCTCTCCCTCACCACCTGGGGAGAGAGTGACCTGGGTTACCAGTCTCCGCCAGTCCCCCATCCCTCCCCGAACCACAGCATGCATACACCATCACCCCAGCCTGAGAAGAGGAGGTAAGGAGAAGCTTCCTCCAGCACCTCGTTTCCACTTTGATAAACAAATGATGTACCACAGTAGATTTGAAAGCGGAGAGGTTCTCAGAAGCACAAAGAGGGGGAAAAGCTCATACTTGAAGGATTTAACTCTCTTCACTAACCAGCTCTATGATGTTGAGCAAACACTTGAGACTCAGGTCCTTCGTTTCTTTTCAGCTCATCTCCTACAACTTAGATGTCTGATAGGGATTCCAGTCCGTGTGTCCCAAACTCCTGCTCTTTCCCTTCCTCCATTTTCTCCACTTCAGTTAAAAGCAACTCTATCTGTCCAGTTGATCAAGCTAAAATGAAAGCAAACGAACAAACCAATGTGACTCCGCTCCCGCATCTGATCTGACAACAAAACCTGTTGGTTCTACCTTCAAATACAGCCAGAAGGAGATCCGTTCTCTCCACCGTCGTCCCCACATGCCTTGCTGTAGATCACTGGCATTTGTAGCTGCTTCTACCCTTGGCCTGATTCGACAGCAGGGTAGGGCGAGGAAAGCACAGAATCGGCAGTCTACCTGTTTAGATTCCAAACCGGCTCAGTCATTGACCAGCTGTGTGGCCGGGGTTCTTGATAACCTCTCCATGCTTTTGTTTTCTCATCTGTAAAATGGGAACCATAACAGACGACCTCATAGGGTTGTTATGAGGACTGACTGAGTTAAGATGCATAAATGAACTTAAAACAGTGCCAGGTGCCTAAGAAGTACTGCGTAAGTATTAGGGTTATTATTGTTTATATTATTCTCAGCACAGCACCAGAATGATCCTGTTAAAATATAAATCAGACCCTGTCACTCTTCTGTTCAAAACCTTCCAGTACCGCCTTCAGGATAAAATCCAAAGTCCTTTCCTCCAAGGTTGTGTGAGTGTTGATTGCCTGTAACTCTTCTGATGGTACTCTGTTCCAGCCACGTGGAGCCTGCATTTCCTGGCACACGCTGGGTCATTCCCACCTCAGGATCTTTCCACTTGCTGTTGTCTCCAAGAGGAGTACTCTTTCCCCGAGAGTTATGTGACTTTCCTCCCTCCCTCCATTCAAAGATCTCCCTCTTCGTGAGGTCATCTCTGACTACTCTTTCAAAAATTAAATCCGAATGCTCTCCATTCCTTTTTTTTCTGCTTTATTTTTCTCCCTAGAACTTATCGCTACTTAATATACTATGTATTGTACTTATTTATTTCGTTGACTATCTGTCTCTTTCCATTAGACTGTAAGCCCCACGAGTGTAGGATTTTTTCATCTGTTTGTTCACTGATATAGTCCCAACTCTAAAATAGTGCCTGGTGCAAAATGGACACTCAGTAAATATTTGTTCAAGGGATGAATATAAATACAGTTAAACCTGATAATCTTGAAGATCTCCCCTTTTACGTTAACATTCTGCAATCATACAATGTATCTTCTTACCTGTGGAGCAGAGATTTTTACAGTTATACCACCTAAAAGAGGTTAAGTGATTTTTTTAAGAGCCATGGGAACACTGAAGGAGAGCCAGTTCTGGAACCCAGATCTTGTGACACTGACTTCAACTCTCTTCCCTCCCCTCTGAGCCTCCTGCTAACATTGAATTTTCCTAGACACATCTGTTAAATGGATGGATGGATGGATGGATAGATGGATGGGTGCCTGCATGCGTAAACAGATCCCCCTTCTCTTTGGGGGGCAGGCAAAAGATGGTAAAACTAGCCTGAGGAGAAGGCTGGAGTTTTCTTTGACAGGACGAGGCTGACACAGAGCCCAGCCAGGAAGGAAGGGTCCATCAGTGCTTTGCCTGGCCATGAATCGTCCCCGGTGATTCAGGAGCTGGAAGGCCTGTCAGGGAAATCTCAGATGGAATTGATGTATCAAGGTGTCACTGTTGTTTATCAGAAGTGACACTGTGGGAGATTGACAGGTAGTCACTGGACAAACAGGCAGATCATAGGCTCATAGAGATGCCTGGCAGCCCCTGTTGCTTAGGAGACTCAAGTCCAGGCTCTGGAGGGGCCTCCACAGAACTTGGCCAGCAATGTGACAGGTGGGCAGGAAGAGTGTCGCGGTGAAATAGTAGTGACCCAACATGGGTCCCTGTCCCAAGGACCTCATGGGTCACCTAGGTCGGGGGTATTCTTTTGTTTTTTGGTCACCGTTATTTCTTTTTCCTTTTTTTTTTTTTTTCTTTTCAGAGAGCTCACCACGCCACATCAGCCTTTATGAGGTCCACATGAAAGGGGCCCCTAAGCTGTACAGAGTATAGGTTGGACAGAACCCAGCCTGCCACTAGGCCAAGGATGTGGGACCATTACATCTTCTCAGATCTGCAGCAACCCGCTCTCCACCTCCTTTCAACATGAGAACAATGGCTAATGGTTACTGAGTACTTATTCCATAGTATGCCCTTAACGTACCTTATTTTACCTTCACAACAGCCAGATGTGGGAGCCATTCTATTCCTCATATTATAGTTGAAGAAATGAGACTCTAAACGTTAAATTAATTGTTCGGACCGTAGGGCTAGATGGTGGCTGAACGAGAATTGCAATCCAGGTATGTGTAACTCACCACCTCATTCTTAACCCATCAGCGTCACTCCACAGACCATCAGAACCGGGCTCTTATCCCACCCCTCAGCCAGGTCCTCAGGGCCATCACCGTTGGGCACTTCTCCATGACTTTCCATTCTTCCAACACAGGTGCTCTGCTTAAGCCAAACTCATATTCCTTCCAATTCCCACTCTTGCGAGTTTCTCGAAGGTCTTGTTGTCTTTGTACCTCAGAGCTGAGCGTAGTGCCTGGCTCATAGTCAGGGTTAAATAAACGTTGTTGAATAAATGAATGACTTGTTTAGACCCCATCTCTGTGCCTTTTGCTGCCAAATTCATCTCCACGGCTAGTGTCCGGTCAACATCTCTCCCTACCTGCAAAGCCTAATTTAAATCTTGATATTTTTCTGTTGGTTATGAGTGGAACTTGGTGCAAAATTTAAAGAGTATATTATAGTATATGTCAAAATTTGACAAAGTATAATAAACACCTTAGAAATATGTTAATCCTTGATTCAGTAATTTTATTTCTAGGAATTTATCCTAAAGAAAAAAAAAATCACACATGTACATGAGAGGTAAGTGCCAGGATGTTCACTGCTGCATTGTTTAAGATGGCACAAAACTGGAAATCCCTGGAATGTCCAATAATAGAGGACTCGTTAAAAAATATTACACATTCTCTTTCATATTCATACAATAGAATACTTAGTAGTCATTAAAAATAATGAAGATATATATATCTATTGACATAAGAAATTAAGCAAAAAAAAAGGTTATAAAATAGTACACCCAGAATAATTTGATTTTTATTAAAATTGTATGAATATAAATACATGCATCAAAAAATGTCTAGAAAAACATATATCAACCTGTAGACGATGGTTATCTTCAGGTAAGGATTATGGGTGATTTTTTTTCTCCTTTTTACTTATTCATTTTCTAATTTTCTGCAAAGCACATGTTTAAAAAGAAAGATAAATGGACATTCTCTAAGAAATATTCCCTGATTACTCTTACCTTCCTTAATCCTTCCCAAATCTGATGGCCCCCGCTGCCTGGTACTATTTAGCACATGTGCTGGATTGGGTTGATTGTAAGGGTCTAGCATTATTCCCATAGGTGATGATTTTCATTCCCCTTATAAGCTCTTAGAAGGCTGGAGTCCCCTCTTCAACCTGTTGTTGTTGTTTTTTAACTGCAGAATTTGATATAGTATATGGGAGCGCATAAAGTTTTTCTTTCTCCCACTGTTGATTCCTATGAGGTAGAAAATGAAGAGTGGAATTCCCTGAGTCCATGGGAAGGAATGGGGATGAAGCCATTTCCCCAGGGCTGGGCAAAGGTCCAAATTTGCCCATGACGCCAAAGGTAATAAATAATACAGCAACCTCTGAGGTCAGGACCCTGGCCTCCTCAGGCAGCCACACTGACCTGCATAATGGGCCACAGGCAGTGATGATTCATGCAGGTGCTGGTTGGGTTCCTGCCAGACTGGCCTGAAGAAGCTCCACAGTTGGAACTAGACAGGCCTGAAAATATGGCCCCCCAGCGATGGCCAGGGCCATGCTCTGGGGAACTGGGCCGGCCAGGAGACTGGAGGGGCTTCTGAGAATCGGAGCTGGAGACACATGGCTGCCTTGGCCTTCTTCTGTCTGTGCAGCTGGAGCCCCTGGGTGAAATCTATACCCATTACCCAACCATACAGAGCAAAAAGAAATGAGTGTAAAGCACCAGAAGGAGGACTTAAATAATAATAATGTAGTGAGTGGTTTGGGTAGCAACTGTTGTGATAAAATCACCTCCCGTTTGTACAGAGCTTGACTGTGCACAAAATGCTTTCACATATATTATCCTATTTGACCCTCAAAACAGCCCTGTGAAATAGTCAGTCTTCACCTAGATTTTCCATCTCCTGACTTCACTCTGCTAAAAGAAGGCCTACCTGAGTGGGAGAGAAGATGACACGGCTCAGTGATAAAGGAATTTCATGGGCGTGTTTCCAGAACAGAGGTTTCCTTCCTATGGATGAATTTTAGAGAGAGAATCTGGCTGGGGGTGGGGGTGGGGGGAATGAAATGACCCCTGACGGCCCCAACTTCATGCCAGGATAGCTGGGTGGGCCGGAAGGCCATAGCCATGAACATAGGAATGTGGTGTTCATGCCTTCAAACACATGCCTCGCAGCCCAGTGAGGACAGAGACTTGCTCCTTTTTTAGACACCAGTGGACGAGGATGTCAGGGTCAACCATGGAATTCTCTGCCCAGGCTTCAGACAAGACCCTGTGGTGTGGTGTGTGAGCTCACGTGGGTAACAAACAGGGACAGATGAGGAACTAGAGTTGGGGGAGAGGCAGACTGGTCCTTGAGAAAGGTCTGAAAAGTAGAAAGAAAATTGTCTCTGAGTTTGTCCTGTGAGCTCTGCGGGGGGTGGCAGGAGACTCAGTTGGGGAAAGCCAGCCAGGAAGACCGCAGCTCTGTCCACATTCCACAAGCAGAGCAGATATGTTTTAGGGTCCACCTCATTGTCAGAAAGGGCTCCAACAGCAAAGGGCTGAATGGATTTGCCCCTGCCTACTCTTAGAGGTGTAGTCATTCATTCATTTCCTTCTGAGTCTCTCAGCCATCAAGTTGGTGCCCTTACCCGCTCAGAATTACTCTCTGTTGTGGCTCTGTGGGCCTCTCCTCTTGGGTTTTGTGAGCCTCAGGGATGCAGCCCAGTCACTCCTAAGCTCTGGTCTGCATCGTCTTTGCCTCAGGGATAAGGAAGAATGGTGCCCTCTGTGCTCAGGATGACTATACTTCAAGGGACTTGTATTGTTGGGGTCCAGTCAGGAAGATGGAAACCACACCAGGCATTTCAACAGAAATTATTTGACACAGGGGATTGGTTCAACAGAAGCAGGCACTTATTACCTAGGTCTGGGTGAGCAAAGAGAAGAGCTTGGGGCTGTCAGAACTTAGAAGCTCCCAGGAGGGACCCTGCACCACTGGGATCAAGACCTTAAAGGGGTGGGGGGCTGCTGATGCACCTGGGGCTTGAAGGAGGGCCCCAGGGCTCAGTGTGACCCACTGCTGCCAGTGACTCTGGAGTTCAGGGAAGGGGATCTGCAGAGCTGGGACTCTGTCTGCCAAAGGAGAACTGGCTGGCTGGTGCTGGGATCTCGAGGGGGTGCAGTGAGCCTGGTACTGGATGAGCCTGGAAACAACTGCTGCCTCTGGGCAAAGGGCTCCTATGCTGGGGCAGAGGCAGCAAGTGAAGAAGAAGGAGCAAATCCTGTCTCCCGGCCTTGAGCTTTCCAGTCTCCCTCTAGCTCTCCCTATTGACAAAACCAAACAGGAGCCAGGGGGCTGAGGAGAAATGCAATGTGCAGAGTCCCAGCCCAGCATCACGAAGCAAAACACAGAAAGGGGGGTTTGCAGCTTCATAATCAGCATGGAGCCTTATTTCTAGAAGATGTATTAATGGGGGGACATTTTCCAGATGGACATAAGAAACTTCAGAAAGTAGTTGGACTCTCTTATAGCCCATGCTCTTGGCCAGCTCCTTGAATCACCACGTGTTAGGTATATATACCCCACTTCTTTACTTTCTACGATAGGTCCTAGGGCTTTTACACATTGCATTAAAAAAAAAAAATGTGAGGTGGGCAAGTCTCCATCTTATCCCCTTTGGGATCATCTTGATCCTTTGACCCTTGCCCCAGACTGCACAAGGCCCACTTCCAAGTCATAGAAAAAATGGAGCTTCAAGTGTCAAACAGTAATAGCAAGATATTATCAGTGTAGGCCTGTGATTGTGTTGTATAAAAAATAAAACACATACCAGTTAATCAAAGCACTACAGACACTTTAAAGTAATCCCAGTTTGGCTTTGCATAACTCCATATACCGCCGGCAGCGCTCTTGTCTACCACCAGAGACCATAATATACATCAAAAATTCTCCTTTAAATTTATTTTCAGTAAAGATTGGTCTTTTGAACTGTGGCAGTGGAGGCTTAAGGGTACAAAATCTCTCTCGCCTTTTTCTCTTTCATTTTCTAGCTCCCCTGTCTTTCTCTTTGGTGGGGCGTCGACTCTGACGCGGGGGAGGAGGGCAGCAGTGGGTTCCACACATCTTGTCGAACCTTCTGTCCTTTGCATGGATCAGTTCCTCTCATCTGCCACTTGATTAAGACATTAAAGCAGGAAGGTGAAGGAAGGTTGAGTTGCAGCAAGAGGGAGTGGGAACAATTCCCCTCCATTCGCCTTGGAGAAAGGCTCCACTTGCTGGGCCTAAGAGGGTACTGGGCTATCCCAGCTGTGATGGTGCAGCCTTGGTGCTTTCTCAGAAGCCCAGATTCTGTGGAATGCACAACACTGAGTACCTATGGGTACTGATGATACCCCCATACCAATTCTGAACCCTGCCTTGCTGCCCTCAGCAACGGGACTGCAAATAGGACAGCCTTCCCAACTCACAGAGGAACTGTGGCTGGTCACCTGGTTAGTGGGAGTACATTTTAGTGGCTAAAGCTAGTCCTAGTTTGAATCAAGCAGAATTAATTACTTGATAGCTGTTTGACCTGATGTCAGTTTTTGGTTTGAGTTTTATTATGGTAAAATGTACCTAACATAACATTTACCATCTTGAGTGTACAGTTCAGGGGCATCAAGTCCATTCACCCTGTTGTGCTACCATAACCACCATCCATCTTCAGAACTTTTTTATATTCCCAAACGAAAACTCTATACCTTTACAGAAATAACTCCCCCTCCACCCCCTCCCCCAGCCCCTAGCCACCACCATTCTCCTTTCTGTCTCTATGAATTTCACTATCCTTGGTATCTCATGTAAGTGAAATCTGAAATACTGTATTTCTCTTTTGTGACTGGCTTAATTCTCTTAGCACAATGTCTTTAAGGTTTATCCATGTTGTAGGATATGTCCCTAAGGTCAGTTTTTCTTCTGAATAAACCAAGAGTTGCCAGCTCATACACTCTGCTTCCTTGCCCTGCCTCAGATGAAGAGTTGGTTAAGTGAAATGTATAGGAGAATATATCCACAGCTGCTTAGAGCCAGAAGGGGTCTTAAATATCACCTAGCTCTACCTCCTGGCATTAGAGGACACCCTCACTTCCACCTCTGAGTGGAAGGGTGGGCTGATAAGAGTATTTTTTAAAGTAATTTACCTTTTTTCCTGAGATGTTTATATCTGTTATCTCACTTGATCATAACAACAAGTCTAAGGTAAGTCCAGGCAGGTCTTATTTTCCCCATTTTACTGAGGGTGACATCAATGCCAAGAGGGTAGAGATGAATTTGCTCCTGACCCCTTGCATGGTGGCTCTTGTTTCCGGTCTCCGTCCTCTCCACAATACCATGCAGCCTCCACGCTAACCCAGGTGTGCATACCTGCTTGTATTTCATTCCTTATCCAAGGATCACTTACCTCTCTCCTATCTTCTTGGAGTTAGTGCCTCAGAGCCCCAAGTCAGCTATTTGAACCTCTTAGATTACGTCCCAGAAAAGGAAAGGGGCTAGAAAGTCACTGTCAGATATGAGCTGGGGTGAAGATGGGACCTCAGAGCAAAAGAACCAATGCACTTGAAAAGATTCCATGGCTTCATCAAGGCCACCGTCTTATGAGTCAGGAGATTTTTTCTTAGCGTCTGACCTAAGTGTCTCTTCCACAATCGTAATAATTTTCTTCCCTCTTGTCCTGAGCTCACTGGGAACAGAGAGGGGCTGCTACCGTCATTTATGCTGCAAGAGACACATTTCTCCCTCAGCCTCTTTTGCCCTTGGCCGAGTCTCTCAACCCTGAGCTTCCGTGGGGAAGAGAGGAATCCACCGGCAGGGATTTTCCTCATCACCGATCCTGGCAGCTGAGGTTGGGGTGTGAGTGCTCCGGGTGCCATGAGGGTCCTCCCAAGGGCTTTGTCCCCAGGGTCTCCCAAGTGTTGGGTGAAATTTAAGAAGCACAAGCTGCCTTTCCATCTGCCAGCTCCAGGGGTCAGGTGCCCCTAGATGGTGCAGGACAGGGGACAAAGGGCAAGGAGGAGCCTGTCGATTGGAACATCAGAAGAGGATAAATAAGCACCGTCCTGTTGGCCGCCCAGGTCTTTCTTTTGATCTTCTGAAAGCAGTACAACTCTCCAGTAAATACTGCACCCTTATATAAATAAGCACCGGCCTTTGACTGTCTGTTTAGCAAGCTCCCTGGATTCCTAAGAATGAAAACACAGGTACATGCCCTAAGGAGCTGCTGCGGCTGGGATGGAAACCATAAAGGACATCCCACAGAGAAGCTGGCAAGACAGCGGGGCCAAATGGCGGCACGGAAGAGGGGGTAAAGACTACGGAATCGACTTCTCTGGGGATAGGGAGGCTTAGAAGTGCTGGCTCCCAAGCAGTCTAGGTGGGAACAGAAGAAGCCATCTTAGCTGGGCTTGAGCAGCCAACAGACCCTGGAATTGCAGGGCGGAGCCTCTGGAGTTCTCTTTTCAGCCGCTCCAGCTGCACGTTCCTGAAAAGCCGGCACTTGTGTGAAGCGTGTCCCAACTCAGACGTTGAGTCACGCCAGCTTATTTTAAGGCCTGACCTCTTCCCGGGAAGGGAAACCGGCCTGGAAAGCCACATGCTGGAAGGCGACCATGGCCCCAGGCCAAGGGAAACAGAGGCCCCTACAGCTCCCTGACAGCCTCCTCCCCAGAAGCCCAGTGCGAGCAGACGTGACAACAGCTGGTGGCACTCACCCCCCCCCCTCCCTCCCCGGGGCAGTGATAGTGGGACTTGCAGCACCTGCAGCTCTCGGGCCCATCGAGAGCCCACTGAAGGCTGGGGGATGGGGCAGCAGGGCAGGGAGAAGCCCTGTTTTTCCCTTCCTGGGGACTCTTGCCTTGTTTTTAAGTCCACACCCAATTGTCCTGAGAGGTCACTGCACTCCTTTGGGGATAAATGGACAGAGGGAGTCTGAAATCTCATGCCGACTCAGCCCAATGTATTTAAGTCTTTTCACAATTCATAGTCCCGTTTCCATACACAGGCCCACTTAAGGAGAGATCTCAGGGAAACCTCAAAGCCGTTCTGATTGCACGGGCTCATCCAGCATCTTCCTAAAAGGTTCTCGACTCGCCTCTCAGAATTGACGGCAACCCTGCTTATGAAGAAAAACTAACAGCCCCGGCTGGTGGTCACTGAAAAGTCACTTAATATTTCTCAGTGCAAGGAGCCACACTTAATGGGACACAATGTTTTTTCCCTAAGCGGTTGGGAAAAACCCTTGACATCCTATTAATAATGTCAAGTTTTATTGGCTCTCTCATTTGACATGATATTAAACTTTTCAGACTCTATCTCGACTGAGGTACAAGGTTGTTAAAGTGCGGACGGATTGGAGCATTACCAAGCGTGGTGTGGAAGCAATGCCTGTCCAGGTGAGTGCAGAGAGATGGGAAGGGGTGAGAGGTGGGGCTCAAGAGACAAATCCTACTTGTGGAAGACTTCTGAGGACCCCACTCCCTTCCCTGCAACTGTCTTTTTTTTTTTTTTTGCGGTACGCGGGCCTCTCACCGTTGTGGCCCCTCCCACGGCAGAGCACAGGCTCCGGACGCGCAGGCTCAGCGGCCATGGCTCACGGGCCCAGCCGCTCCGCGGCATGTGGGATCTTCCCGGACCAGGGCACGAACCCGCGTCCCCTGCATCGGCAGGCGGACTCTCAACCACTGCGCCACCAGGGAAGCCCTGCAACTGTCTTTTTCTAACACTGATGGGGCTTCAAAACTCCATGGCATCGGGCCACTCATTGTCCTCTGCAAGTCTACTTCCCTGCATAGAATGAAGTGAAAACAGCAAAGTCAAGACAAATGAGAGTCTGTGGAAGTCCAAGCACAGTTTCGCTCCGTGGCACTTCCTTGGGACAGGAAGTATCTGGCTTTCTAATAAAAATAATGCACAATAAGAATAGCTACTGTTACTAGTGCCCACACATGGCTGACTCTGTTCTACGTGCTCTGCCGTATTAACCCCTCTTGGCTCCTTACGAAAACTGCATGAGTTAGTTGCTGTTGTTGCCCCCACGGTGCCCATTTTGAAGATACAAAACTGAAAGAAAGATGTGCCCAAATCTCAGGGCTAGTAAGTAACACACGTGGGAATCCAAGCAGAATGTAGCGTGACACCTATGGCTTACCACTCTTTGACGCAATGGGACCCACTTTGGAAATGCAGTGTCACATCTGCTAGACGTTAGGGACCCGAGCCTGGGCCCTTAGATCTCTCCCCAGCCCCGGCATCCCTCCTCTTCTCACCATTCTACCGTGGGGACCTGATGTGAAAACAAGCAGGAGGTTTCTAGCAGACAGGCATTCACTTTGCCTGTCAGGCGCCAAAACCATAAATAACACATTTTAAGCAAAGAACACCCCAGCAACCCAATAATGCATGTCTAAAGCCATTTTGATGTTGGAGAGATACAGTAATACTTTTATGTTTTGTTTAAAGAAATTGTTTCCAGTATATTTGTAGTGAAATCACTCCAAAGAGTTTATTTTGGATGATTGATTTATAGGAATCCGGCTCACACGCCCAGAGGATGACACTTAAATCATATCTTCTTTTCATTTATAATAAGGAACAAAATGATCATATTTTGACAAGTCTGATCATTCTGGGGGCTGAGCAGGTTCCCTCGGTGGGCTCAGTCTATAGCTTGAGGAACTGAGAGAATATTATTACGTCTCATTAAAATCAGCTGCAGCTGCTTCAGCTGGCTGCGCCAGGAAAACAAAGTGATGGACGGTTTATCCTGGAGTAACTGGCTACCTAATGATTTTTAAGAACAGGACAACTGGAAAAATCTTGAGCTGCGATTGTCAAACCCAGCTGCCTCGGGTTTGAATTTACAGCAGCAATCCCTTAAAGAAGACCCTCTCTGTCCCCCACAAAGAGGTCCCTCCCCCCCGCCCATCGCCCCTTGATGCCGCTTCAGGCTCTGACCTTCTGACCCTCTGACCCACAGAGGCCTCATCGCATTCCCAGGCCTAGTGGGAATCTTAATGGCCAGCCATTGCGGTGGTGAGGGTGACATTTGCTGCTTTGGTGCCTGCCTTCTCGCTAGATCCAGCAAGCCGGGTTGTAGCCCTTGTTTGTTTCCAGATTTACAGCTGGAATCGATGTTGCTTGCATCCTATCCGCAAATCCGTGCTGCCACTCCTGTATTTGTACGCAGCTCCGTGGCTGGGCTTTGGGTCCCGCTGAGTCCTGCCCTGCCTGGGAGGGTCTACTTTCTCCTCTGCTTCCCCTGCAAACCGTGGCAGCCATCCTCTTCTGGTCTCTCTCTCCAGCAGGGGCCCGGCCCACCACCCCTCCCACTTCTTGGGAAGATGAGAGTTCAGTCTGTGACAACCACCACACAGTGAGAAGACCAGGAAAGTTCTCCTGGAACAAAACCTCCCCAAGTTCTCGGGGGCCGTGGAGGTCTGTGTAAGAGGAGTCCAGTGAAAGATCTTCCTTCTCTCATCTCCCTCTTTCATCTTCCCTAATCCCCTCCCCTCAACTTACCTTTCTTTTTCTCTCTGCCCCCAGCCCCCCTCCTCTTTCTATTCACCATCAAGAACAGCCAATTTAGCGGGAGGCCGTATAGCTCCAGCAAAGTCCCTGGGATCAGTGGCTGCAGGGAATGGCGGAGCCAGTAGGGAAAATCAAAGATGAAGTGAGCATTTGGATCTTACTGAAACTGACTACTCTTCTGCCTCATGGTTCCGGGAGATTAGGGGATGGGGTCTGTCCTTCCTTCCCTCCTGAATCTGATCCACCGCTCTCTCTATGAGGATCTGTAACATGGCCAGTTAGACACTGGTTTCAGCTGACAAAAAGTTTTCCACCTGCAGCCGTGCTGGGCCTTTGAAGGTGATGTCGGGGTGGTGGACAGGAGGGGGTGAGGAAAAGCCATTTCTGGGACAGACAGAGCTCAAGGTCCAAGACCGGAAGATGTATATAGGTGGACATGAGCGGGTGTTTATTCCAAACAGGAGGGGCTCAAATGGCAGCAAGAGGGATGCAGCTTAGATGTAAAGAGGAACATGGGTTTTGAAAGCAAGCCAGGATGCCTTTAATAATTGCTGTAATAACTACATTTTATTATGTAGTATATTTACGGTTCTAAGAACTTTCTTTTACAATCTCATTTAATCCCTACAATGACCCTACCAAAGAGGTATGCCTGTTAGATTTCCATTTTACAGCTGAGAAAGCTGAGGTTCAGATAAGTTAAATAACTTTATCCAAGGCCAGCAGCTAGAAAGGGACAGAGCCAGAATTTAGACCCAGGCAATCTGATGCCAGAGCCTGGGCTCCTAGCTGCTGCCTTCCAGCTGCCTCCCTGGACAGAGGAGGGAAATGTTGGAGATGGTTCTTCCTGGCCAGGTGGGATACACACCTGGAAGACCAAGAGGTGGGTGAGTGGACCTGGTGGCCTTGTGAGTCTCTGAAGAGTGTGGGATTCTCAGTGACTGTGAGCCTGGCCTTCTCACTGATGCAGCTCCCTCCCTCTCCGCCCTTGGCATGCAGTTTCTCCAAGCTCCATCCATCCCATGAGCTGGGGGGAGGGCTGAAGTGAGAATGAGAGGTCCTCGTGAGGCTGAGTCCAGCCCTGGATGCCTCTGCCCGCATCTGCTTTGCTCAGGGTGCAGAGGCCTGACTCGCATCTGTTACGCTGGGTCACCAGCTGCCAACTGCGGCCAAGGGGTCAGTCACCTTTTCCATCCATCCTCTGTCCTGATCTTACTTATCTTGCACAGGGGGTGCCCCCGAGCCCGCAGCTCTGGTCCTCCTGGTCTCCTTCTCAGCTTAGTGGGTTTTTATCTGGCCCAGGAGTCCTTGTCAGTTTCAAGAGTCCTCCCCCCACCGACCTTTTAATAAACATTTCCTGTGTTATCAGAATATTTCCTAATTCATTCCCTTCTGTCCCTGAAAATCTAAATCCTATTAATGTCCTTCATTTTCATTTATAAAGACAGATACAAAATAATTATTTCCTATCTCTGGTTTCCTTATCTCTTGTCCTAATAACGCCTTTGGCGGAGGAACATTTCCCGTCAGTTGAAACAGTGTGTTTGTTTTTTGTTCTTTAAAGAAGAAAAATAAAATGCTTTATTGGGCTTTGTCTCATCTATCTCTTCCCTTTCAGGCTTTCTTGGCCCCCTTCCTCTCTTCCTCTGTGTCTCTCCCTGGGTACCTCTCTCTCCCTCGCCAAGTCCCCTCTCCTGCTGCCCAGGCCCTCACCCAGCCATGCCCGGCTCCCCTCATTTTCCTGTCAGTGTGCTGCAGTCTCTCTGCAGCCTAACATCTGAATTTCATCAGCCCCTGAGCCTGCCTGTGAGCTCAAGTCCCCCAGCTAGTAAAATTGGTTTGGATGAGCAGACGCAGTTTCAAAAAGAAACATTCTTTGGTTTCCTCTCATGAAAACTAGTGAGCAGAGAATTCACAGTTCTCTTCTCTGGGCGACTCTTTGAAGTTTTTGATTGAAAGGAGAAGGGATGAAAAGGGATGGGGTGGGGGGTGTGGATAATGGTAGGCTTAAGGATTCCAGATTTAAGTAGCAACTCTGAAGCTAGGGACCCAGACTTCCAGCAACCCTTTCTGTTCCCTGCCATTTGGGTTGGGGCAACACTGTTATTTTTGGCCGTTCTGTATCTGATCCAGTCTTTCCCCCTCCTCTCTTTTATTTTGGGATAAAATTCAATACACAATTTAAGTCTGGGGTTTGGGAGAAAGTCGTTCATGGAAGCAGACTGATTTTACAGGGATAGGTTATGTTCTTGGCAGAGTTGCTCAAACCCAACCATTGGCACTGGCCTAGCGCCTTCCATACATTAGCTCCATAAGTGATCACATTTACTGCCACAGCCATTCTGTAACTAGGTGCCTTTGTGACCCTATTTTACCCACGAGGAAACTGAGGCTCAGAGAGACTAAGTAACCTGCTCTCGTCACTCGGCCAGCAATGGTACAGCCGGGCTCAGAACCCAGGTCTGCCCGACTCCATGGCCTGTCCTCCCAACTCTGGTATCTTCTGTCTTCATGCCCTCTGTCCTCTAAAACCCAGGCCTTCAAGAGAAAAAAAAAAATGCTGTCACTCTTCCAGCTTTAAAGTCTTTGTCAAGGCCAAGAAGGAACTCAGAAGAGCTCTTTGTCAAGGTATCTAATGGATGGACCCGGAGTGCTTTTATCATTCACGGGGAATGCAGTTACAAGACACAGAAAGGAAATCTCAAGAGAAAAATGTTTGAAAGCCTGGTGGTAGGGAGAGGTCAAGGACTGCTGGATGGGCACCAGAGATATGCTCTAAACCAAACCCCTTCATTTTATAGTCAAGGAGACTGAGGCCTAGGCGGGGTGGGTCTGACCCTTCCCTTCACTTGGCTCAGCAGTGAAACACACTGATCTGGGCGTGGACCCCAGACAGCTCTACTTGACCTTCTGGGAAGCTGCGTGGGGATCGGCTGAGAGAGGCCAGGGAATTGGGCATCTTCCTCTGTAAGACCCAGACTTGGGATACAAAGGGGTTTAAGGAGGCCAGAACTGGCCAGAAGCTTCTGGATAAAGAAGGAGCAGTCATGAGGCTGACACGTCCCTAGACAACAAAACTCTGAAAGAGGCGGGCATCCTTGAGGCCCCAGCTCCTACTGGAGGATCCTTTTCTGGTCAGTGGATTAGGCTAGCCAACCAGTGCTGTCTTTCTTCTGGCTCCCTGGAAGGTCCTGGCCTGGGGGACCAGGTTGCCCGTGTACTTGGACTCGGTGAGATGCATACAAACCTTACAAAATGTCATCAATACAGTCTGTGCAACTCAGGCCAAAGGGCAGGAAGGATAACGCCAGCAAGGAGTGTCCCCTAGCTGGAGACACTCTGTAGAGCAGTGTTGTTAATCAAATAACTGTTTCATAGAATGGGTCACCCAAATCCCAAACCTCACCAATTGAGATAGCATCTTCCAGCTGATATAACCAGCAAAGAGAAGCGTATTAAACCACTGGTATCTGGTGCAACCACTATGGAGAACGGTACGGAGGTTCTTTAAAAAACTAAAAATAGAGTTACCATAGGGTTCAGCAGTCCCATTCCTGGGAATATATCCAGAAAATATGAAAACTCTAATTCGAAAAGATACCTGCACCCCAGTGTTCATAGCGGCACTATTTAAATACAATAATCAAGACTTGGAAGCAAACTAAATGTCCGTTGACAGAGGAATGGACAAGGAGGATGTGGTACGTATATACAATGGAATACTACTCAGCCATAAAAAAGAACGGAATAATGCCATTTGCGGCAACATGGATGGACCTAGAGATTATCATACTAAGTGAGGTAGGTCAGACAGAGAAAGAGAAAAACTGTATGACATGACCTACATGTGGACTCTAAAAAAATGATACAAATGAACTTATTTACAAAACAGAAAGAGACTCCCAGACATAGAAGACAAACTTATGGTTACCAAAAGGGAAGGGAAGTGGGGAGAGGGATAAATTAGGAATTTGTAACTGAATCACTTTACTGTACACCTGAAACTAACACATTGTAAATCAACTATACTTCAATTAAAAATAAAACAACCCATCAGTATAACCGGCTTGAAATGGGGCCATGAAGGAATGGGGCTCCAGGGCAACTATGGTTTGGTGGGTGTGTGAGTTGCTAGTGATGGGGAAAATGGTGGATTTTGAAACGATCTGAACATAGGTTATCTCACTGGGGGATCGGGACCTTGGAGGGTCGGGGGAAGAGTGGGAGAAGGCTAGGGAAGGAAAGCACAATCCTGAAATCTTGTGTGGCTTCCTAGACACACAAGAAACTTTGCCAATCTCACGTTGTTCCTGACAGCTGCTCTGGGGTGAAGAGAGACCTTGCAGAGTCTAGAAGAGTGAAAACCTGGTCAGGCAATTCCCAGAGCTGAGTTCTGGTCCCATAGCTGCCTCTCTGACCTTCAGTTTCTGGTCCCATAAAATGAGGGTGTGTGGCTATCAGTATTTTCCAAACTTCAATTTATTCAAGTACTATTTTTATGAGGAGTTTTGTCAGATCTTTAAATATGTTTCTTTCAATTGGCTTACTAAAACATTTTTCCTCGCTCTAAACATACTATGCAAAATACCCGGGTTTGGTGAGCAAGTCATATTTTTTCTCTAATGTAGATTAAAGTAAACTTAACTATTAATTTTCATTAAGGCTCATCTGTGTATCACCTAAATTACCTTTCGTCCTACCCTCTGAGGAACTCTGGGCTGAGAGATGGCAGACCCCCTCCATTTCTGCCATGCCATGATGTATTACATGGGGGAATACTTTCCTTTCTAAATGGAGGACAAGATTTGCAGAAGCTCTGAGTCCCTGTTGGGAAAGAGAAGAGAATCTGCATGTTTCACGGATGCTGAAGCCAAATTCTGGAAGGAATGACAAAGTCATTGCTAATTGCAGCCAATTATTCTATCGGGTGGTACTAGTAAGGAAAATGACTTCAAGTCTGGAGTTGTCTTGGAAAGAATTACCATACTGGTAAATGATTTTGATTCGAGTAATTTTTAATGCTAACATTTGCTACAAGTACTTAGAGAATTTTTTAAAAATGCCTTCATTGGAGCTTAGTAAGGCGGTTTTGTAATTAATGACCCACCAGTCATACCTGTAATTTGGGGTATAAAAAAGAAACGTTAACTATGTGTTTTTTTTCTTTTTCTGAAAAGTAGAATTATCTTCTCTCAGCCCCCCAGGGCCTGGGAGCACCCACTGGAAGGCGCCGTAGGTTATCATTCATCCTTTGTTCTAAAGAAACAGACATTTGTCCTGGTTGATTGTGCACTGTGTATTTCCAACTGGGTCTCTAATCCCTTCTGTGTCTTTTCCTGGCCATGAGAGAGTGGTTGGTTCCTTCCCTTTACTCTGTGACTCAAGTCCATCACCTATAAAATGAATACAAAGTGAAATGGCCTGAGGACTGTTACACCTAATCACTGTGACTGTGTGTGTGTATGTACATATATATGTACACATATATACTGTACATATATATGTACAGTAAGGAGGTGCTGCATCTTTAAGCAAATACTTGTACTAAACTGCTTGGAATAATTTTATTAATTTATTAATTTATCATTTCATTTATTCTCATCTCTATCATTCATCATTTAGTCCATCCATCTATCCATTGAGCTACATTTTTTTTTTTTGCGGTATGCGGGCCTCTCACTGCTGTGGCCTCTCCCGTTGCGGAGCACAGGCTCCGGACGCACAGGCTCAGCGGCCATGGCTCACGGGCTCAGCTGCTCCGCGGCATGTGGGATCCTCCCGGACCAGGGCACGAACCCGTGTCTCCTGCATCGGCAGGCGGACTCTCAACCACTGCGCCACCAGGGAAGCCCATGAGCTACATTTTCAACAAATATTCATCAAGTATCACTTACATGCTCTGCCCTGAGGGGAGATACAAAAGAGGTGTAAGAGACAGTTCCTGCCCTTCAGGGCCTTGGAATACATTTGTCAAAAAGATATTGACAGATGATCATTCACTAGCCATGTGACCTGGTGGGAGCCAATGATTTCAGGAATGATGCTGAGTGTAAACATTCTAAGAAGTGACAGTTTTAAGAATTCAGAGAAGGGGAGAAAGATCTTTGTAGGGTGCTGGGTTCAAAAAGCATTTGAGGAGGAGGGGAGACGGGCAGAGTATTAAATGATGAATTGTGTTTGGGTTGGCAGAGAAGAGAGCAAAGGGTTAGAATTGGCATTTAAGATAATCAGCTCTGCCATTCACTTGCTGTGGGACTTATGGCAAATCTCTTAACCTCTCTGGTACTCAATGTTTTCCTCTGTAAAATGGGGGATTGGACTGGTTGCTTCAAAATTTTATGATCCAGGAAAATCTAGACAGGGGAAGCGCATGAGTGGTTTCGGTAACACAGGGGAAAGGCTTAATGACCTTTGAAAGCCATTCTCTGATTTTCCCAGAGTGACTGTTCTGCATCCGAAAGAATGGGCTGTGTTTGAACTGGGGGCCATAGCCTGGAGGTCTGATCTGGATTCCCCTGGACTGGAAGAAACACAGTCTCATTGCCTTTGCCAACAACTGCCTGTGGCAAATTCAGTACCCTGCTTGATGCAGCATTTGGAGGAAATTTTTCCATGAAAACAAAAGTTTTTGCTTACTTATTCAGCACACTCGTGTTTAAAAATACTGTCCACTCTCTAACTAGCTGTGTTTTTAACAAAGCTTTTTGGCTCCCAAGGAGCTGGGCCTCCATTGTCTAAGGCTTCCTTATAAAGAACTCGGGGCCAGGCATAATCCCAGATGTCCCCATGCTTAGAGACAAGCTTCCCCAGGCAGAAAGAGGTGTCTAACATGCCTTTCTGTAGAGATGTGACAAAGGCACAGCCAAGCTCCCTGGGGGCTGCTGTAGGCCGAGTGTGAATGGGGGTGAAATGATAAGACAAGGTCATTTGCCCAAATGTGGATGGTGAGTTTTAGAGCATCAGAGAAGACTTTCTCCAAGCTGCCTCTTGATCCAACTGTATTTATCCATTCATCTAAGATCCGTTCATCTCGCCAACCCTCTAACATATACGCATTGCCTACTCACTGCCCCATGCTGTTTAAGTTCCTGAGACTGCCACGTATGGAGAAGAATCAGTATAGAACAATTTTCAGGGGAAACTGGAAATTTTCTAATGGCGTAGAGGAAACTTTGTAATTTTTGCCTTACCCCAATTTAATATCTTTGATTTCTTTCATGCTTTCTAGTCGCATGGCATTCAGGGTGTTTGTCTCAACTGATGGAGGTTTCCATCTGGAGGAGAGATCAGATCTCAGCTCTCAGAGGGCAGAACAAGGTCTGGATTGCTCACTTCATACACGGGTCAGCCCAGCATTAGATCAGCAGAAGCCCAAAGACGGAAAGGTTTGGATAATGAAAATGCTATTTATCAAAACGGCGGCCCACGTAGATGCCAAATTTACAGCATTTAATGCAGTCACCAGCCTACGTGTGTCCCCTTAATATTCCAGCCTGCTTCCCCAGCCTCCCCGCTGAAGATGCCAGGAATTGCAATATTAAAAGAAAGAGAGACTGCCTGAAGTTGGAATCGTGAGTCATTGTAGTGTGAAGCCAGAGGGTCATAAGGGAATGGTACTTTGCTGGTGACCCTACCAGAGGGTCTTTCCAGCACCACTCACTCACCTTTTCTGGGGAGCTTCTTTCCTTCCAGTAGGGATGGATGTGTGGGTTTGAATGTTGTGGGGTGGGGCAGGGTTTGAGGAATGGGACCTGCAACCACCTCCAACCTTGTGCCACAAAAGGTAGGTCAAGCTTACCATTGGATTTTCATAACTGGAATAGAAGGTGATGAGAAGAAAGTAGCATTAAGAAAGCCTTGAGGGGGACTTCCCTGGTGACGCAGTGGTTAGGAATCCGCCTGTCAATGCAGGGGACACGGGTTCGAGCCCTGGTCCGGGAAGATCCCACATGCCGCCGAGCAACTAAGCCCGCGAACCACAACTACTGAAGCCTGTGTGCCTAGAGCCTGTGCTCCGCAACAAGAGAAGCCACCACAACAAGAAGCCCGCACAGCGCGATGAAGAGTAGCCCCCGCTCGCCGCAACTAGAGATAACCCGTGCGCAGCAACGAAGACCCAACGCAGCCAAAAATAAATAATAAATAAAAACATTTATTAAAAGAAAGCATTTAAGTAGCTATCTGATAGGACTTCCTATTAAGGTACCCAAAGAGACTGAGGAATTATTAAATTAGCCATGACTTTTGGTTTCTTCATTTGCTAAGTTGGGATAAGAATACCTATCTTGAAGGTATTTACGATGACGAGTTTTTAAAAGGTAATGTATCTGAAGGCACCTAGCACAGTGGTTGGTACATAATATACACCTAATATTTGTTACTTGAATCTGGATCTGAATCCTAGAGAAGGGAGGAAGGCTTCTCAAAGAAGATGAACTCCCATAGCTGGACTATGTCAGCACCTAAGAATATTTTGGCCAATAGGGTGCTGCCTTTCAGTGACCCCGCCCCCATGGACAGTCCATCTTGCAAATGGCTCTTCTGATATTGACTTTGAAAACATAATGATTACCGTGAGCTCCTTTTGGAAACATAAAAAACACAGTGCAAAGAGATCAGAGCCTTCCTCAGATGTGCCAAGAGTCAGGAGGTCTGGGCCCTTAGCACTGAGACCTGGACATGAGCTATGGTTTCTGAGCAGGAGGGAGAAAATACAAGCCCAGTATTTTGTCAATAAGAGTCTCAACTCTGTATTGCTAAGTGTATTCTTTCTACTTCCCCATTCCTTTCTTACATTAAAAGGTGAGAGGGCAGAGATTCTCCACCTCCACGAAGGACAAAATAGCAGAGAACAGCCTGACACTACGATTGTGAGGGTATAAGGTAGACTTGGCAAGAACTTCCAAACAGAAAAGAAGGGATTAAAATTGGCATGCAGAGCTGGGGCCGACCCTAGGTTCTTTTTCAGGCACCTGTAAGAATGGGAGAGGCTGCCAGCTACTGTCTACATAAAGCGTCTCAGAAGATCACCTTGTAAGATTTCTTCCAGATTCCCTGGAGGCTAGCGGGGAAGCAGCTGTCATACTTAACTTAAGAAGCTGCTGTGTGGTCGGTGTCAGAGGCAGTCCCTTAAAAGGGTACGTTTCATCTCTGCTGCCATTTGGTAAAGGAAGGCACTGGGCTGGGAGATTCACTTGACAAGCGGGGTCAGGAAAGTGGCAGTTGTTGATCCCAGGTGGCCAGAAAGCCTCCCAGTGAAGGTAAACAGAAATGGAGATACATCAAGGGGTGAGAGGTCACTGCATTAGGAGGCTGATGAGACCAGTTGTCTTCTGGGGTGTCTGGAGGTGGGGAGGCTGGTGTGATTGGCCTCAGCCTCAGGATCGGGGGAGGGGTGAGGGGGCAAAGGACAAGAGCAGGAGGATGGAGGAAGGAGACCCCAGAAAGAGTGGGAAAGGGGCATCTCTAGCCCAGGAGCTATTTCTGCTTGTAGCACGGGTACTGCTAGCTTTGGGCAGGTACGCCTAGTGCCGCAGTTGTGCCAAATGGAATTGAGTGGTTGGCTAAAAAAAAAAAAAAAAAAAAACCCCTCCACTTACTCATTTGCATGTTGTTTTGCATCTCATTTGCATACTATTCACTTAATGTCATATGCACACAACTTCCCAGCTCTTGCTTCTTCCCCTCCCCAGCCCCCACGAAGCTCCTGCATCTCCTTCCTTTCTCAACACCTCTGTTCCCATTTTTTCTCCCCAATTTGTACTCTTCTTCCTTCAGAGTGGTAAATAGAGCACAGGCTTCGGAGCTGGGTAGACCTGCCCTCTAACACAGTACCCTCTGTTTATCTATCTTTAGAGCTTCAGCAAATCTGTAATCTCTCCTACTCTCATCTGTAAAATGGGAACAGTTAACACCTACGTCTCAGAGTCGTTGCAAAGAATGAGTTAAATAAAGTCAGCAAAAAAGCACCTGGCCCTACGGTAGGAACCTGACTCTTTATTGATGCCCTTCACATCAAGTCAGGAAAATTTTAAGGCTCTGGGATCCCTACTTGGTGTTTTCCTTGGAATTTATGGCTAAGCTGGTTGCTTCTTCAAAATCTCTTCTTTCTTGTTCATGTGTCCAAGCTGCATTTAGACCCAGGGCAACGGAAGGAGAAACAGTGTCAGCACCGGTGCCCTTTCTGGAATTTTCCAGCATCCTCTAACTGAGGACTTTCTCATCTGTCTTCCCCAGAGCCCAACACCTGAGAACGCCCTGGTTGCTAATCCCCGGGGCGGGCTTGCTTCCTCTGCATCTGCTTTCCAAGCCTCACATCAGCTTGATCCCCAAAGCCGGAGGGCATATCCCCAAATCCCCGACTCTACCGGTGTCCCTAATCCAGCCTGCTGAAGATGCCTGGGTCAGCTCCTGAGAGCCTCTTGCCTCTTTATCCAAACAGCATCCTGGCTTCTCTTCAGGCATTAGATTCTAAGTTTATATTCTGCGAGATGCATAGTGAAGAGAGAACGATTCAATCTCCCCTCTACCTCCTGAGGAGTCACTTCTGTGAAACTCCTTCCAAATCCTCATCACTTTCAGTCAGCCGTTTCTGTTTCACCTTTCTCTCCAAAGTGAGGACGAGGGGTTCTATTGTAAAATAAGAAGAAGACCTAACACTCGGGTAGCATTTACCATGTCTCAACACTGTTCTAAGTGTTCTGTGGATATTGTCTCATTTAATCTCCATGACAGCCCTATGGAGTCACTATCATTATTATTTCCATTTTACAGATGACATGACACCTTGTTCTGCAAGGGAGGGTGGAGCCAGGATTCTAATCTGGGCAGCCAGCTCCAAAGTCCATTCTCTTGACTGTTTGCTATAATCAATCAACAATATGGGAGATGTGTGCAGGACGAAAAGCAATTCTTGATACTTTTTCCAAATTTTTGGAATCAGAAAGAGCAGACTTTTGTTGCAGTAAGTGAGATTGGGTAAGACATCAGGTAGAACTACCTGTTTCAAAGAGTTAACAGTAGGGCCAACACCATCATATGTGTGGGCTACATGGTACCAGATGGTGGCTCTCTTGGAGTCTCTGAAAACCTTGTGTCTGTAAGCATGGAGGAGGGGTGGTATCTATTGAGTGAGATGTTGAGGTTGAGGAGAGGATTAAGGACTGCTGAAAGGTGACCAGAGAATCAATCAGTCAGTCAATCAGTGGATTAATCAATATTTGTTGAGTATTCCGTAGAAGGTACTTAAGTAAAACTTTGCTAAGAATCACTTCTGTGCAAAGCCCTGTGCTAGGCACAGAGGATGGATGGGCCAGGTCACTTATTGGGTCCTTTCTGGGTTCAGAAGACCATAAAGCCTCATTGTTTGGGCACACAGGGCAGATTCCACCGCCTTTACTTTGCCCTCTGGTTTATGCCATCATGTGGTACAGATCTCTGTCCACACCTGCTCAGGACCAAGAGCCCCTGCCCCTGGGCTGGGACAGCCCACATGCCCTGGAATCCCTCCAAACCTGCTCCCAGAACTCTGCCCCAGAGGGTTTGCCTGGAACTATGTCACTGATTCTCTGGCCTGTGAAGACTTTTTCCCCCGAGGGCAGCCCTGAACCTCGTCTAGTTGGTTCCTAGGAGGATGGGGCATCAGTTCTTTCTTTTTTAAAATTAATTAATTTATTTTGGGCTTCCCTGGTGGTGCAGTGGTTGAGAGTCCGCCTGCCGATGCAGGGGACGCGGGTTCGTGCCCCGGTCCGGGAAGATCCCACATACCGTGGAGCGTGGGCCCGTGAGCCATGGCCTCTGAGCCTGCGCATCCGGAGCCTGTGCTCTGCAATGGGAGAGGCCACAACAGTGAGAGGCCCGCGTACCACAAAAAAAAAAAAAAAAAAAATTAATTTATTTTATTTTTGGCTGTGTTGGGTCTTTGTTGCTGTGCACGGGCTTTCTCTAGTTGCGGTGAGCGGGGGTTACTCTTTGTTGCGGTGCACGGGCTTCTCATTTCGGTGGCTTCTCTTGTTGTGGAGCACGGGCTCTAGGCACGTGGGCTTCAGTAGTTGTGGCTCACAGGCCCAGTAGTTGTGGCACACGGGCTCAGTTGCTCTGATGCGTGTGGGATCTTCCTGGACCAGGGCTCGAACCTGTGTCCCCTGAATTGGTAGATAGATTCTTAACCACTGCACCACTAGGGAAATCCCAAGTTCTTTCTGATCCTATCATCTGATCATAAGTTTGCAGGGGAGTCACTCATTCACTTGGCCATTGAGTCACATATTCTACAAACAGTTATTAATAATCTCATATGTGACAAGCCCTGTGCTGGAGCCCAGGGATGCAGGGATCAAAGAATTCTGACTGTTCCTGCTCCCCAGAGCTTACTGTTAGCCAGGGAGACAGACAACTTCAGAACAGGTTATACCATATCCCTGAGATCCATCCTGGGTTAGGGGGACAAGCTCAAAAATCTGTCCCTTTATCAAGGTCCCTCACTGATACTGTATTTTTAGTTTGGCTGTATTTGCCATCCATCATACTAATTAATTAATTAATTAATTAATTGCATTTTATTTTATATTCTGGGAGTTTGGGTGTTTTGAAGGCAAAATGCAAATGTATGCAAATCAGCACACAAATTTATACAATGACAACATGGAAATTTGTCCCCAGATTTCCTGGGAAAAAAATCTGGAGGCCTCAGCCAGTCCCTCAGCAGGCTGCCTGTCCCCAGGCCTGTCCTATCTTCCCTTTTGTTTGGGTTCTTAATCTGCGCTGGGCTCCCTGCCTGGCCACTCTGAGGTCAGTAATGCAGGTGGGCAGGTGGCAGCCTGGCCATCCATTATGCCGAAACCTCTCAGCTTCCCGAGCCACCAAAAAACTCCCTCGCTCCCTGTAATCGGCTTTCATTTGAAACAATCAAGAGATTTCCTACCACTTTCCCCTCTGACCGGGTCTCGTAGACCACCCAGATGCTGAGTTTCAGGCTTAGAGCTTGGCTTGACTAAGGTACTTAACGGAAGCGCTTGGCAATGTCTGCTTGCTCTTACTGAAAAATAAATTCATGCCATTTTATTGACCATCTTCTGTGCGCAGAGCCTTGGTTTCCCCCGGGGGGCTGGGGGATGATGTTTAGGGCTGGGGAAAGTCAGCGTTGGGAGGGTTGCAGAGACACTTTGGCTCTGCGAGGTAAGGCTGCCCAGCGGGTGTCACAGTGATAAACAGCCTGTCTCCCGCTCAGGACAGGAAACGCAGCATGGAGGGAGGAGGGGCTGTGAGGACAGAGGCTGATGGGGACAGCACCAGAGGAGGATCGGCTTCGTAAACCTGCAGAGTGTCAACGGGTAGTCTGGCTCTGCAGAGCCGGAGAGCAATAGGAGCTTGACAGAGCAGGCTCAGTGCAGCCAGGGTTGGAAAGGACAGTGGGAGAAAGGCTGGCCTGAGAGGTGAGCTGATTTCCTCCTCATCTACGCCCCTCTCGCCAGGAGAGGGAGGACGTGGCACTACGGCCAGGTCTTTGCTTGGGCACACGTAATCTCGAATGCCATCAACTGATCAAGTGTGGCCAGCCCCTCGTGAAAATGTGTAAGCTGAGGGGTGCCTGAAGGATTTGACTTAGACTGAAAGTGAAGAACTTGCGGAGGTTGGGCATACTGACACACTAAGAACAGGTGACTAAGAGAGGAGGTGAAATCTCCCTTTCTTGGCGAGCCTTTGAAACAAGTTCAGAACCCATTTTTTTGTGTAGGAGAGGAGGCACAGTTCTGTCTGGAGGCAAGGGAATGGACTAGATGACTTCTGGCAGTCCAGGGAGGCTAAGGAGAGATCTACCCCAGTCGATACACATCCGGCATCAACTTGCTGTCCAGGTGTGGCCATCCCCAGGGACACAGAATTTAGTCTCTCTCGTTCTCTTTCCCTCCCTCCTTACTATGATTGTCTCAACAGCTCAGTGGGTCACACTATCCCCTCCAGTGTGAATTGGAGCCCTGTTTCATCCGCTCACTCATGCCATCTCCTTTCTGCGTGTGGATGCAGAAGCTCTCCCGTCTCTGGGGGAGCTCCCCTTCAGGCCAGCCGTGCTGGGCAGCCTCGTTGCCATTCCAGCCAGAGCCTGGAGCTCAGCCCTCCGGAGGGGCACAGGGCAGCGTTCTGGCAAGCAAGCATGTCAGAGCGGCTCTGGCGTTTCCCTAGAACAATTCAAATTGCTTTTTTTACACCTCACTGCACTATGCCAACCCTGATTCACATTATTTGTGCTCTCGCTAAGTGTACATTATCTGATCCGTCACCCTGTAAAACGCTGCAAGAGGAATCTGTGGCTCCTGTCTGCTGCTGACTGTGGGTCAGGCACAGGAGTCTCTGTACACATATTTTTGCAAAATGGGAAGGAAGGAATAAACCGAATGCCACCGACAACGATACCCCGCTAGAGCCGGGGGCCGGGAGAGAAAGTGCATGACTCCTGTCCAGGTAACTTGGAAGCTCCTGGAAGAGACGGTTCAACCCCAAAGCCCCAGCACCTTTACTTCCTGTGGCCTCCTTTCTGTATCACATTATTTAACAGGAAGAGACAAGCAAGAGGGGAAATAAGGCTTTGAACCTAGCTATGCAGGTTTCCTCTGACTGGAGCTAACAGGTCTGGGGAGAGCTGGAGGCGAGAGGTAAAGTGAGGGTGGGCGTGTGCGGGTGGCCATGAAGGACAACACTCCCTGTCCACAGCGCCTCCGCTGCCCTCAGCGGTGAACAGGGCTCCCTGTCCTGCTCAGCCCAAGGTACTTGGGAAATTGATCAAAGACCCTAGAGTCCTTCCATTCTGGGTCAGCTTGGGGCTTTGCTAACTGGCTTCCAGGTTCTCCTACCAACCCTTCAAGGTAGCTTACCTCTAGGAAGCCCAAGCCTTTTAGAGTGATTAGAAAATGGATGGATTTACATAAACGAACCTATCTATGAAACAGAAACAGACTCACAGACATAGAGGACAGACTTGTGGTTGCCAAAGGGGAGGGGGTTGGGGGAGGGATGGAGTGGGAAGTTGGGGTTAGCAGATGTAAGCTATTATATATGGAGTGGATAAACAGCAAGGTCCTACTGTATAGCACAGGGAACTATATTCAATATCCTGTGATGAACCATAATGCAAAAGAATAGTTAAAAATAGAATGTATATATATATATCTACAATTGAATCACTTTGTGGTACAGCAGAAATTAACACAACATTGTAAATCAACCATACTTCAATAAACACACACACACACACACACACACACACACATACACGGAAATGGATGGATTCCTACTTTTGACCAGATATCATTCCACCCTTCCACTCATTTCCCTTACAATCTGGGTGAATGGGCCACTTTTTGGTTCCTAGAGATCACACTCTGTCCCAAATGGTCACTGGAACGTTGGTAATCCATCCCAGTTGAAGCCCAGGGTCTGATTTCTAAATGGGAACAGCTAGGATCTTCTGTGGATTGGCTGAGAACCCCAGTGCACATCTGAACATGGATCCCTCTCTCTGCGTGGAGAACTTCAGGATCATCTTCACATTCAAGATGGTGACTCTCTCTGCAACAGTCCGGGTTTCCTGCACCATCTCAGCCCTGAGTTTAATTCACCACCTGTCTATGGAGAGCACACAGGTACCTGAGCCTGTCCCAGGGCCTGTGGGATGGAGCAAGCAGAACAAGAAAAAGACTTGGTTCCTGCCCTGGGGCTGCTTATGATCTGGTTGGATTGACAAATAGCTACCTTCCTCAGCTGTTCCTGATTTGGCTTCAGCCGCCAGGGCTCCTGAAGGGCATTTTGCAGCAGTGAAGCCCAGGGGTTGCCCAGCTGAGATCCACATTTTCTTCCTTTTGGCAGGAGCCAGCAGTTTCTACATGGGAGCTCACATCTCAGTGAAAACAAGAAATCTGATGCCTCACTGACAACGCATTTTCTCAACCTTCATTCTAGGGAAAGGCGACTTTGCGTTCTAGCTGCCATATTGTAGCTGCAACCCCTGATGCACCATCAATTAAAAACAGCCATAACTATGCATGGGAAAGAAGCCACAGATAATAGGCTTCCATTAGATTAAGTAGTTATATGAATAAAAAAATAAAACCTATACTTCGGCTAATTAAACTCACTCACCATCTGATTAAGATGTGTTGGGAGACCGTGGAAAAGTACCATCCACTAACTGTAGGTAATCTGGCACAGGTGGGAATTAATGGTATATTCCCTGGCACGGAGATAATGGATCTCCATAGAGGCTCATCAGAGCCATTAATAAGAATGGACAGTCCCAAACAGCTGGCTCCTTATGCTGGGGTCAGGGCAGGCCGTTCTCCGAGTAAAAATAGCTTCTCAATTCCATTCCACCTACTGAGATCACCTGCTGAGGAGGGGCAGGCATGCTGACCTCTTGAGATGCCATCAGATTTAAGGTTCCACTGCAGTTGTAGACCTGCGGTCTGGACCCAGGTGAGTGGAAGAGGAATTGTGACCCAACTGTGACCCAAGAGTATGGAGTTAGGACCAGCTGCCCTGCCTTGTAGGGCTCTCTATGCCAGACCAGAGTACTTCAAGGTAACCAGGAACCAAAGCAGTGGGTGTCCTGGGAAGGTAGACGCCCATGCCTGGGAGCTGCACTCTGCAGGGGGTGGGGCTTGGGTTACCATGGGAACCAGGCCTAAACCCAGGTATAGGCCCAGAGGGGGCCCTGGTTGACACAGCCCATAGTTGCTGTTTTGGGGGCTGAGAATCCAGGGCAAACCCCAGAAATGACCTGGGAGAAGCAGATGTGTGGAGAAAGATGAGGGTGTCCACTGGGCGGGGAGCGAGGTGGGGCTCTGAGGGCCAGGAGCTGGCTGCTCGGAGCTCTCGCAGACAGAGTATGTCCAATGCCCGTTTAGCAGCTACTCTGGAGCCGTCTCTGCCCTTTGGAGCAGCTGCGAGGAGAGCACCGGGCCTTGCCTTCTAATTACCACTAATTGGGTAAATGCTGAGATGATCTCTCTCTCCCTTCCCCTTCACTCCCCCGCCCCACAAAGGCAACTGAGAGATACAGAGAGGTCACAAGGAGACTCTTCCAAATGGAGACAGGCAAGCATGACATGGCCTGAATACCAAGCAGCCACTGCCCCCGGGGAAGGGAAGAGGAGAGAGGCTTCTGGGAGGTTCTGAGAGAGGAGGGTGGGGACATGGGGCTGGGGGGTGGGGTCTGAGATCTGGGGGCTCAAGCCACTTCCCCAGCCTGGCTTCCTCTCGCCTCTCCTCTGGAGCAGCAGAGATGTCTCGCTTAGGTGGGAGGTAACGCAGTCTGTCTTCTGGGGTTTGCTCCTTGAAGAGTCCTCCTCTCCGGATCCTTGAACTGGGTCTTTGTGTTTGGGGTGGGTTCTTCCGGCAGTCTGGACAGCAGGGTAGGGGCCCTGGCCTGCTCAGGCTGTGTGCAGGGTCAGAGGCACTGTGAACACCAATGGCGAGCCCTCCAGGGCAGAAACGATAGTGCATCTCCTTTCCCTCTGGCTCTGGGTGGGAGCCAGGCCTAGGTCTGGACAGACCTGGAAGCTCATGGATTTTTGGTTAGAAGTAATTAAGTTAGTTTCAAAAAAGGTTTTGTGTTTGTCTTCATTTTTATTTTTACTTGGGATCATATCTTTATCTTCCCCATAGCTTTGTAAAGCTGGGTGGTGACAAGGGAATGGCTATTCCATTTCACTGATGGAAAAACTGAGGCCACGAGTGCCTGTTCATTTCTACTTCAGAACCAGGGCAAGCATCCGAATTGTCTGAAGTTCTAGGCAATCTACTAAAAATCCATAATGTCCGGAAAAATATTGCTTTGGTTTTAAGTTAGGGCAGGAAAACATGCTTGTTTCAAAAAATGTATATGGATAGTGCTGAAGGATTTCAAGTAAAGTGTAAGTGTCCCAAGCCCATTCTCATCTGCTAGGTCCCAAATTTCCTTTGGGAAATTTCCCATTTCCGAATAAACGTGCATGTTTATCTCTATTTTTCTCTTTTCCACAAATTAAGAAAAGTCCTTTAACATTGTATTACGACTTCATTTTTTCATTTGCCTGTTATAATTTTATTACTCTTTACAGTTTACAAAGTGCTTTTGTCCTCACATTAACCCATCAAGGTACAAGTGGGATGAGCATTACTATCTCCAGTTTTCAGACACGGAAGCGGATTCAGAGAAGCAAAATTGCCTGTCCACCGTTAGGCAGCCGTCTGATTGTCAGAGCCAGAACTCGAACGTGGGTTTTCTGGATTCAAGCCCAGTACTCTTGCCCCAAACAACAGCAGTGGCAAAGATGGACACAGAACATCATAATCATGAGAGCAAACACTCACAGAGCCCTTACTGAGGGGGAGGGACTTCTCCATGTTCTCTGTACCTATTGTATCATTAACATCCCACGACTCTGTGAGACGCACACCATTATTACCATCCTCGATTCACAGAAGAGGAAAGCAAGTCACAGAGAACTTAAAAATAATGTGCTCAGGCTCACACCCCAAGCAACAAACCCCCGAGTTTGCCTCCAGAGTCCATTCTGCACGTCTACACCGCACGGCCACTTAGTCTGTGCCAGATGCTGCTAGGTGCCCTTTGATGTATGGTAACTCATTTCATCCTCACCAAAACCCTATATCAGTACTAATTAACATTGGACCATGCAACATCTTCACCAATGTCTCAAGCTCAGAAATAAGGAATCTCCCAACAGCACTGGGAAACTTCTAGGGCTATGTGGCCTACCTGGATACCAGAGAAATCAATCAAAGGCTCCAAAGGAACCCCCCGGGCAAATTTTACAGATACTAACAATAATATCAACTCTCATTGACTGAGTGCTAACTCCTTCCCAGGTTCATGCTAGAGGCTTTCCATACACCTCTTTATTTCATAACGTGAAAGGGTTGTCATCCTCGTATTACAGATGGAGAACCTAAGGCTCAGAGAGGTTCAGTAACTTTCTCAAGGCCACACAGTAAGTGAAAGAGCCAAGACTGAACGCAGGTCTATCTGATCCTGAAGACTGGCTTTGTTTCTCCTCAACCTATATCTTGTTTTCCGGACTGGTTGGGACTTCAGTGTCTCTCTCCTTCCTATTCCAAGGCTTGGGAAAACACCAGGGGCCTGCCTGGGGAGGAGGAGTCAGTGTATGGACCTAGCCTCTTCCATTCCAGAAGAATAATGGATCCTGCCAGCCTTTCCATGTGCTCCCTACTCTCCTGGGAAGACAAGCCCCCAGGCTATTTGTGTTTATAGGCTGGCTTGGCTGGAGACCTTGCCAGGGTTTGAGCATCTTTCTCCCACTCTGAACCCTTACCGCATTTGAAATGCATGTCTTGACACTGTGCATTGGCCCTGTATTACGACCTAGTATCTGCCTGGGTCCTTGGCATCTGCCCTTCTAGACTGGAGGTGCTGCAGCAGGCACAGCCCAAAGCATGCAGTCCAGCGTGTTGCAAATAATAGGTGCTCAATAAACGAGTCCTCCGGTACCACACTGACTTGAGTTTTCAGGGTCCGACTTTGCTAGGAGGGGCTCCGTGTGTGACAGATTCTTCGAAAGCAGTTTGCATTTGAGGTTCCAGCCTTAACTATCCTTCTTCCTCATGGCCTGTGCAGGGAAGGGAGGCTTCACGCCAGCTCTCCCCTGCTGCTCCTGGATAGATGCTCGCTCGCTCCCCACCACGTTGCTGTCAGCACCCAGCCATCTACTGAAGAGGGTTGCAGAGCTACACGTGAGGAGGGTCTGGTAAGAGCTGAAGGGTTCAGGCCAGGACAGCCCAGAACTGCAAAGCCTGCCAGTGGTACCTTTGTGTAAATCAAGGAACAAAAGTGTGAGTGTATAGGTATGCGTCTCCCAAACACTGGCTTTTGAGGCAGAGTCCAGATGCAACTTTTCACCGGTTACACTGAGGAAGGGGAGGGCTAGGGTAGAACTTAATCCCACCGGGGCAGACTCACTGCTGTGAAATGTTCTGTAGCTGTGGGGGAGAGGCAGACTGCTCCACTACCAGGGAGGGCTTTGAGGTGACCGGGGAAGACTCCCCGGTGGGAGTCGTGATCACCCTACCACCACCGCCAGCCCTGGCAACCACCATCTGCTTTCTGTCTCTGAACTGAACTACTCTGAGTACCTCATATAAATGGGATCGTACAGTGTTTGTCCTTTTGTGTCTGGCTTATTTCACTCAGCATAATGTCCTCAAGGTTCATCCATGTCATAACACAAGTCCGAATTCCTATCATTCTTAAGACTGAGTAATATTCCATTGTATGTATAGATGATATTTTGGTTTTCAGTTCATCCATCGATGGACACACAGGTGAAGTTTTAAACTCTGCGATGGCATAGTTTCTTCTCTTTCCACGCATGCAGCCAATGGTCATCCATTAACGTCTTTCTGTATTCGGTGAGCACACGTGGCGCGTCTTCAGTGTACCAAGATCTCTGATAAGATTACGAGAGAGATCGAACAGTGTCCCTGCTCTCCAAATGCTCACAGACCCAGCAGGGAGCTAGTTCCTTCATTAGGGTACAGCGAGGGCTGCATAGAGGAGGGGTGGTTGACTTCTCTGGCGGGAGAGACAGGCATGTGTATCAGGAAGGGCTTCACAGAGGAGGCAACCTTTGTGCCGTCTCTTGACAGACGAGTAGCTGATTGGCAGGCAAAGGAGACAGGGAGGGCATCCAGACAGGGGGGCTGCACAGCTGTGAGGGAGCAGTATGGGATGGGGGTGTCGGCCCCTGAGAGGCTGCAGGCACTGCCAGTGACTGGGACGTGGCGGCGGGGTTGGAGAAGGGGAGAGAGGGGAAGAAGGCACAGAGAGAGATGAGGCTTCAGGGACAGGAGGGGCCCAGATTAGCATGGGGTCCTGTTCACCGTACTTCAGGGTGTTGTCAAGGAGCCAAGCCCGGAAAAGCCTCACTAAGAAGATTCCATGGAAGAGGAGTTTAAACTAGATGATTGGACAAATGATTTTCAAAGTTATGACACCTCTTGAACTTAGTAATCCAAAGATGCAGGATCCCTGGCCTAAGGATGATTAACTGGGTCTCTAGCTCGGGCCACGTGAGGGGATGTTAGAGGTGCCAGCTGTGTTCAGCGGGAGGCTGGTGTTGGCATTTGATAACTAAGGAAGACCACCCACCTACTAGAAAAACCACAAGCTACAATATGCCCAGACGCGCTGGGTCAAAGTAGCTAAGAAAGCCAGTCCTAGCTTTCAACGAGGGAGGAACCAAGACTCCCACTGAATCTGAAACAGTGCCACACTGAACAACTAGGAGCAACCTGGGACTCTCTGAAACTTACCTAAGAGAAGGGAAGGGGACCTGGACTTGAGTCAGGACACCTGATTCAGATCCTGGTTCTCTCGATCACCAGCTGTGTGACTTGGGGAAAATTGCTTGACCTCTCTGAACCTGTTTCCTCATCTGTCAAAAAGGCATGACCAGACCCACGTTATTTATTTTCCATTAGAAATTCAGGGATGATCCGAATAAATCAGAGTGCAGGTGATTACATCTATGAGGCATTGCCTTCTCTCCAAACCCCCCACATCTGGTGCTGATATAAGCTGTGCATTGGAAATGACAAGATGGGGGTGGCCTGCAGAATAGAAGAAGAGAAGTATGAAGGGAGATGGAGGAGTCGAGCTAGGGCTCCGGGGGCACAGACATGGGTAAAATATTCCCCAATACTTGGATGTTGGTAGCAGAAATTTACTCGGGAGCTGCTCTGGGATGTCCTGGTGATGGAGTCTGGACTGAGACCATATAAAGGGTGACTGCCTGGGACTGCCTGTCTCTGTGGGCTGAAGTAGCAGGGATCATTGAGAGTTGAGTGCTGTGCCAGGTGGTCCCAGGAGCATGGCATCAGATCTGAATTCAGGAAGGAAAGCTGGAGTCTCCACAACCTCTCTGCAGGGTTCCTCATCTGTGAATCTGAAATAATACCTGCTTTGCCTGGTCGGCATTAAATGTCAAAGTGTTCTTTAAACTATAGAGGTCTGAAGAAACGTTTGCTTCTTGTAATTGCCCTTCCCCGTGCAGGCGGCTAAAACATGGTGCTGTCTTCACAAAAAACTTGCAGCTGTTCTCACTAGTTCTTGGTCCTTGGAGCCTGCCCATCTTGCCCAAGACACTTGCTGTTCCACAGCCTCAGCCGCCCAGTCTGCCTGTAAAAGCTAAGAATACGTCATAAAACTGCCCTAAGGCTTTATGGGCCCTCTTTCCCTCCCAGGGGCCGATCTTGGTGCTGTGAATCATACCAGTGCCTGTATGTGGGGCTCAGAGTGTGTGGCCAGGAGGAGGAGGGCACATGGGGTGGAGAGAGGTGGCTTCGTGGGGGGTCTTTGGAGCAGCAGGATTGTGCCACCTCAGAAGGGCTCCGGCTCTGGGTGACCTTGGCTGCCATCTTGGTTGGGCCATTTAGTCTGGCCCAAGAGGCAGGAAGGTAAAGGAAAAGAGGGAAAAAAGGTGTCGTGGTGCAGCACACAAGTTTGGAGTCAAACAGACCTTGGTATGTGTCTCACCTAAGCCATTTTCTAGCTGTGTGACTGGGCAGGTTGCTTAACCTCTCTGAGCCTTAATTTATCATCTGTGAAATGGGGATGATGATAGAACTAAGCTTACAGTGTTGTTCAAATGAGATAAATGGAACAAAGTGATCAATATGTGTCTAACATTATGGTTATTTTTTGCACGGTGTTTAGAAAGTAGTAAATGTCCAATGAATACTTTCTGAATGGATAAATGAATAAACAAATGCATGGAATGAACTAGTTGAAGAAGAAAAAGAGGAAGAAGGGAAAATGGTCTACGTCATATGTCACCACCTCCTCCTTCTCTTACTCTCTCCAGCTCCCGTTTTCCTCACCCACAATTTGACGGTTTGAGATTAGTTCATTTTCAAGGTTTCTCCCAGCTCTCATATTTGAAGACTCTTGACGCATTCCTTTACTCATTATTTCCTGATCATCTAATATGTGCTAAGTAGTGTTCTAGCTACTGTGAACAAAACACAGGAGGCCCTTGCCCTCTTGACATTTGATTTCTAGTGGTGGCAGAAGTGGGACATACATAAAATATGACGAGTGAATACAGTATATAATACGTTAGAAGTCGTGAAGCGCTATGGAGAACTGGAAAGCAGGGTGGGGATGCTGAACACGGGGAGGAGGGTATTTTGCTTTTACTTAGTGAGGTCAGGGGAGATGTCCTTCACCATGTCCCCTTGGGGCAAAGACTTAAAAGAGGTGAAGGAGTGAGTCGTGCTGATAGCTGGGAAAGTCTAGGTAAAGGGAACAGCCAGAGCAAAGGCCCTGAGGCTGGAGGTGGTCTGGCATGGCAGAACAGCAGGGAGTACCCAACCTTGTTCTCACTGAACAAGACAGCACAGTACAAAATGCATTCCCCTTGGTTGACCAAGAGAGGACTCCAGCTGTGGTCCACCACCCCTCTTGAGGCCCCGTGTCCTCAATCTCCCTATGTCCTGTCCTGGCCAAGGTATCCTGCCTTGGATACCTTAGATGGGGTTGAGGAAATTTCCTTTTAAATGAAATAATTTAAATGATATCAGTTCCTCTGCTGGGTAGAAATGAAACACCCAGCCTTTGGCTGAGCAGGAAGGATTGAGAAGTGGCTGCTCATCATGCATCTTCACCTGGAAGAAAGCGGCAGGTGAGGAAGGTGGCTGCGGCTCTTCCGTGGGGCTGGCTGCAGTACCAGCTCCCACTCAGCTCCGCCTAGTGATGGGAGGAGGCCTGGACGGGGAGTCGGGATAGCTGCTTCCCACCGAGATCCAGCCGCCAAAGGGAAACCTGGCTCAAGGCATTTCACTCCCAACCTCTGTCTCCTCTTCTCTACGACTTGAGGGTGTTGAACTCGGAGATATGTGATTTCTCCAAGTCAAGCGGCCATGTGTCTGTCTTTCCCACTAGACTCTAGACTCCTAGCAGGGCAAGCCTGATTCATCTTTCATCCTCAGCATCTATATCACAGGGACCAGGTTTCCTAAACAGATGGAAGGCTTGGTTTTAAGGGAAGGGGCCTCTCCAGAGGCTGGGGACTTTGTCAAGCAGGGCTTTATTGGGAAATAGCCCTAAGCTCAAGCCCTTTGCCTGCTCTGGCCTCAGATAGCCTTCTTGACCGCCCACTGACCCCTTCAGCCTCGGGACCTTCTGCCCAGGGGTAGTTGATGGGAAGAATCGGCTTGTTTACTTTTCATTAACCTCTCTCAAATGGGCTGTGTGTAGGGGGAGAGATGTTGGGGGCTGGTTGGATGGGTGGGCGGGCCTGGTGTCAGCCTCTTCCTCTGAGAGACCCTCTTAGGCCAATTCACCTCTACATCTTCCTCACTGCTCCTGAGTTCAAAGCCCTTCCTGGGAAGAGGCCTCCCAGCCCCCAGTCCTGGGAGTCTTCAGCCTTGCTCTGGTCTCACTTGGAGGCCAGCTGCCCTAATGAAGGGAACCTATGTTCCTGCATGCATCCCGATGCTCCTGCAGAGGGAGGTCCCGCTGGCTGCAGGCAAGGCGCCCGTAATTGGCCTGTTACTGATCTGTAGACGGTAATTCTGAATCTGCCATGGCTGCTCCGTGGGGAAACGAGTGGTGGGGATGGAGGAGGGGTCTTGACTGCCAGAGTCTCCGGGAAGTTGCAGTGGCCCTCATGTCTGCATGGCACTGACTGGGTTCTTGGGGCTGCATCCTCTAAGCCTCCTGCTCCCCAGTTTGTGGCAGCAGAGAGGATGGGGAACTGGGGGAAATGTCTCTCTCTTCATCCTGATTGGCTGGCAAAATGGGTGGGGGAGAACAGGAGGTGGACTCTGCAACCAGACCTATCCGTGCCTTTTCCCATCAGGGAGCTGAGGCATCCTTGGTGACCCGAAAGTGACATTTCGGGCTGGTGTGTCAACTGAAGTCCCTTCCCGTGGGAAAAAAAAATAGCTCCAGATGATTGGGCCACATGCAAGCAGAGAGACTGCCTGGGCCATTGACTTAAAAAAATAATGACTATAAAGAAGATAATAAAACCTAACTTCAGCACCTTATTTACACGGTCTCAGACCCACACAGAGAAATCCCTAAAGCCTTGGCTCGTCTCTCCAAGACAGGCTCTGAGACACAGGGCAAAGATGCCGGGCCTGGCGCTTTAGGTGTTCCAATGGCCTCTGAGGAGTTCTTCACATCATCTGAGTCTCTGTTAGTTCGTTCGAAAATGGGGGTTCCGGGCTTCCCTGGTGGCGCAGTGGTTGAGAATCCGCCTGCCAATGCAGGAGACACGGGTTCGTGCCCTGGTCCGGGAAGATCCCACATGCCGCGGAGCGGCTAGGCCCGTGAGCCATGGCCGCCGAGCCTGCGCGTCCGGAGCCTGTGCTCCGCAACGGGAGAGGCCACAACAGTGAGAGGCCCGCATACCGCAAAAAAAAAAATTAAAATAAAAATAAAAGAAAATGGGGGTTCCGATGGAACAGGGTAGGTGAGAGAATTATGTGAGAAAGCAGATGGGAAAATGCTTTATAAATCAGCACTAACAAAATTTAGCTATATTACTGTTGTGTTCATTTTTAGTAGCTCCCAATAAGCAGCATTTCAAATCAAGATTTGTATTATGAACAAAGGTTTTTGTACCTGGGTTGCAGAAGCCCACCATAACTTCTGCCCCCAAATGCAATGAGGGTTTAGAGGGTTTCAACAGCTTCCCCCAGGCCCCACCCAACACCAGCCCACACTCAGGCAGCCCACACTCGGGCAGCGAGCTCCAAAGACCTTGGGCAAGTGACCTAACCTCCATGGGTCTCACCTCTTTGAAGCGCTGTGAGCTCTGACATATAATTCACCCAAAGATGCATTCTTGTTCTCTTCGGCCACCTCTCTCCTCTACTCCATCCCTTCCCTAATCCTGTCCTAAACCTTTCCTTCTCCTCTCTGGGGATCTACCCTGGCCTCTGAATCTTCCCTTTGCTATCCTCACCCACAAGCCCCCTTTCCTCATATTCTTTGGTGTTTTGGCCAGAGAGATCTGTGTCCTTTCCCAAGAGATGTCCCTGAGAGTTCTTTAAGTGGCTGGGAGGGGAAAAGGATCGCGTGTATTTTTGATACCAGAGATAATCAGGTGATTGTGCAATTAGCAGTAATTTGCTCGCTCCCGTAATTTCCTTTTAACAAGAGCCCCCTTAAAAAAATAATAATAAAATAAGAGGGCTTTCTTTTTTTTCCCCCTTGTTTTGTCTGGAGTGTCTGTCATCAGGAATTTGGTCCGACTCCCACGCACTCCGCGTGGCAGCTGGGGGGGAGGGGAAAGATGCCGGCGGCAGAACTCCTGAGGAAGAGGATGTGCCTGGCGGGCTGCCCCTCCCGGGCTCCCCGCCGGGCTCAGGCTGTGGGATGGGACCGCGCGGGAGGAGGCCACTCCAGTCTCCAGAGACGGACTCCCGTTGACTGGCCCCCACCGCCACCCGGGGCCCCCTGGGTGGCTGGGAAGGGGCCCTCGGGAAAGACACCAGAGCCCGGGAGGGTGCAGCCGGGCTCACAACGGCTTGGTGAGTGGAGGGAGGCCCTCCTGTTCCACGTCGCGGTCGGGGTGCAGGGGCCAGCGCTCCACGGTCCATCGGGCCCAAGCTAGGGCTCCGCATCACACTCGACCCTCACCCCATCCCCAACCCTGCCGCGTGGGCTGTGGCACAGAGGTGGCAAACACCCCCAGGGCCTTGTGCCCGGTAATTACCAAGCAAATTCCCAGCGAATTCCTCTCCCCACCCCGGGGCAGCGCCTGCTGCGTGTTCTCTGCTTCAGGCCGGGAATGTGCAAACAGCGCCCGGGAACCTGCGGGGACCCGTAATTGCTCTGGAGTTGCCCGGGACTTTGCAAGGTAAGCACGCGCCGCGCTGCTCCCGGCACGGTGCGCACCGATCGCCTGGCGCCCTCCTTCCCTCCCTCGGAGGATGCGGGGACTGGAGGATGCGGGGACTGCGGGGACTGCGGGGACTGCGCGGACTGCGCCGAGCCAGGTGGGCGAGCTCTGATCCCGCGAAGCTGAGCCGCGGCCAGGCGCTAATGGGGCCGGGGTGCGGGAAGCAGGTGGGGACAGGAGTGACTTGTGGCGGGAGAGGGGCCACCTGGCCACGTCCCCGGGAAGGAGGGCCTTGGGGGACATGGGCTCCTTCGATCCCTTCCCTCCGGTGGAGAGGCTCCTCATTGATGAGCCTTGTCATCATCCTTCAAGTGTAATTTTTTTAAATTGCAAAAATCTTACAGAGCTATTAACCTCAAAAGAGTTTAACATATGGCAGACCGAGTCTCCCTCTTACCCTAATTATAAGGCTTGCAGTAATGGGGCTGTCTTTTAAGTTACAGCTGCTGCGCTTTTGGCTTTCGCTAACATTACATCCTATTAAAGAGCTACATTAAATGCATGCAAATTGCTGGAGCTACCGCGCTCTCCCGACCAGTGAGGGGGACGGATTGCAGCCGAGGCGGCGATATCGAGGGTCAGACTCACCCTGCTGCGAACGCCATATGATCTATCAATCAAACTCCTCTCATTAATTAACTAATTCATTAAATATCTTTATATATGAAGGCCCGGCCAGGCGGAACATTGTGTTGACAGGGACGTCCTGTCAGCACTTAGCCCTGCGCGCTCTCCTCCCCTCCCGCACAAATCACCCGATGACTAAGAGAGGTCAACTTCCCAGTTTCTGCAGGGACCGAAGCAACCGCTGTGCCCGGACCCACCCCTGGGAGGCCCTCCTCTCGCCTTCCGTCCCATGACCACCTCTCAGGGAGCCTGCCCTGCTCTCACCGTGTAGGGTTGTAATGAGCTGTATTTATGGGTCTGGTGCCTTGGCTTCCCTGGCACCTAGGGGGCTGGAACTGGACCAAATACGGCTCATTGGGGAGCCCCAGTGCCCAGTACAGGACCCAGCATGTAGCAGATGCTCTGAATGTTTACGGAAGGAACACATGCTGTATTGGAGGGCTTTCCTCTCTCCAGAACCCCCAGCACTAAGGGGGCCTCCTTTCTAAGCTCTCTGACCAGTTCAGAGCTGGTCATCCACATGGCCACAATCTCAGACAATGAAGCAAACTCTGGCAAGAAGAATGAAACTATGTCGTTCTATAAACAATAAAGAGACATTTTAGAGTGGATGGTGGGCTTCCTTAGTTGTTTATATACACACATACTTATATATTTGCTGAGCAAACTAGTATATAATCACTCCTTTGCTATATTATCTTATTTAATGTTGACTTCAACTTTGCCAGGTGGTTATTTTTACTTCCAGGCTAGGGGAGAAGAAACAGAGGCTGGGAAAGATTAAGTAACTATTCAAGGTCAAGTGGCAGAGCCAGAATTCAGAGTCCGGCTTGCTGGATCCCAGACCAGTGCCGACTGCTCTGTCATAGGCATGCAAAAAATAACGCTTGAGGGCTTCCCTGGTGGCGCAGTGGTTGGGGGCTCCCCTGCCGATGCAGGGGACACGGGTTCGTGCCCCGGTCCAGGAAGATCCCACATGCCGCGGAGCGGCTGGGCCCGTGAGCCATGGCCGCTGAGCCTGCAGCATCCGGAGCCTGTGCTCCGCAACGGGAGGGGCCACAACAGTGAGGGGCCCGCGTACCGCAAAACAAACAAACAAACAAACAAACAAAACGCTTGAGAGGTCAGGGGATGTGCTGCTTTCCTCGGTTGTCTGCTGTTCCCTTTTTTCCCACAGCTGTCTTTCTCTCCTTGTTTTGTAGCAGCCGCTGTCACCACTGCCTTCTCCGCTGGGCTGGTGGGTCTTTGCTCTATGTTTGGGAAGATGGAGGTCACAGGACACCCCATGATCAAGGCTGCTGGCTCTTGACTGTGCTTAGAATGGCTTGGAGTGATTTTCCATATAGAGCACCTGGGCAGACAAAGCCAGTTGCCTTATAGCTGTGTTATCTGGCAAAGAGACCTGCGCCCTGAGCAGCTGGGTACAAGGAATGGGAATGAGATGAGCACCTCCAAACCAGCTCCTGGAGAGCACTCCTCTACCGGGCCCGGGCCCCTTTAGAGAGGGCAGTCACAAGTGAGAGCTACAGGTCAAAATAAAGAGGGTCTCTGCAGAGTTTAGCTTTGGTTCCTGCTCACGTTAAGTTCCCAATCTACCCAGATGAAGTGAGCTGTGCCAGCAAACTTCCAAAGCCTAGGAATTCCTGGAAAAACGCATTCCCAGATCCTTCTGTACTCCTCTCACCCGCCTCTCTCCATCTCACTCACTCTCTTGCCCCCCTGAGACATGGGGCTAATGGACTTCGGCTGTTAGCAGCCGGGATGGTGGGCACCAACCTCGCCGTGGGCCTCTAGAGCTTCCTCTGGCCCCCTTGGTTCCCAAGAATAGTTTTGGAATGGGGCGTGCTGTGCTAAGGGGGGTTAATGGTAACCTCGGAATCAATTTTCCCTCCCAGAAGAAAATTCTCCCGGCTTAGACGGCACAGACTGTAATAGTGAAAATGGCTCTAGATTGGAAAAATTGGCACGTTGTAGTCCAACAAGGCAATTTTTGAATTGTTCTATACAGCTGTGTGCCTCTGGACACTATGCTGCTTGTGTCCTAAAGCTACGGGATGGAAAGCAACTTTCCAGCCGAAAACAGCTCTAATGTGGTTTTTTCTTTTCTCACCCCAGCCTGAATTTGTTGGTTTGTTTACCTGCCCCAGATCCTTGGAGCTTTGGCCTCTACCTTAGCAGCTGCCAGAGCTATTGGACGAGAGAGTGCTGTGGCCTTCTGTAGAACCTCACTCCTCAGGGCGATGGGCCTGGGAAAGAGGGTTTCACAGGCTTCAAGGAGAATCTGGGGCAGCTCAGGACCACAGCTCCCAACCAGCTTTTCCTGGTCCGTGTCAAATCTGGGCCTCTCTTGGACCCAGAAGAGGAAATGTCGGATGGTTATGCAGGGTGCTTGATTTTGATGGGCTGTGTTTCCTCTATTATAATATGCAAACCATTTTGTCTTGTTTTTATAAACATTAAAATGCAAAGCAACGCTTCTTAGAATAAAAATATATGATATATATTTCAAGTAATAGAACAACAGAATGGGAGAACTGCAAGGCAGCATACCGCTTACTTGGTAAATGTCCTCATTGTACAGATGGGGAAATGGAGTTGGCCCAAGGTCACATATCTGTTTGGTGGGGAAGGACTTGCTCTCACTATACAGCGCTCCAGGCTTCAGATAATGGTCCAAGTGGCCCGCGAAATCGTTCGATTTCTCTGTTCTTGTGGCCACAGCTCTCTACTTTAAGCTTACCCCCCCCCTTTCCATGAGTCATCTTAATGGTGGGCCTTATTTGGTGACTCAAGATTAGAACCACGTAAAGGGTTGAAATGGAATTTGGAACAAGTGCTAAACTGGGGCGTGACCTGCTAAGTGTTCCCCCTGCTCTGTTCCCCCACAGCCCATTTCCCCCAATACATCCTGAGATCTCTACCAGGCCCGTGGATCCTGTCATCCCCTTACTCCTCTGGATACAGCTCAGGTTCCTTTCTATGGCTTATCATGTGATTCATGAGATGACTTGTGCCTACTTCTCCAGCCTCACATCTCGCAACCATTGACCTTCTGCCCTGCACACCCCTGTCTTCACCCCGTCAAACCCAGTTATCCCATTGCATCTGACCCTCATTCACCTTTGCATACCTTATTTGCCTTTGCACATTCAATGATACCCTCCTCCTAGAAATCTCTATCTTCCCCAACCTGTCCCCCTCCTTCCTACCCCCTTCACCTGTCTAGATCCAACTCCTCCTTCAGTCTCAGCTCAAACACCAGATTCTCTTCACCAAGCCCCACAGTCTGGATTAGGTGCGCTTCCTGTGGACTCCTAAGGCATCCTTTGCTTCCCCTGTGCTATCGCTTACCACTCTGTATTGCAATTGTCTGTTGACCAATTCGAATCTTCCATTAGAATGTAAGCTCCAGGAGGGCAGTGCTGTGTCATGTTCACCCCAAAGACTGTCTGGCTCATGACAAGCACTGCCTGAGTAGTTGAATGACACATAAAAATGCTGCTACTACCACAGCAGAAAACAACCGGTATTTATTGAGTGTTTTCCTCTGCCGGAAACTATGCAAAGTGCCTTCTGTGCATATCACCTAATTTATATTAGTTCTTGTATGAACTGAATGAGGTGAGAACAAGGGATTCTAATCCTGGCTCTGCCTCTAGCTGCCTGTGTGACTTTCAACAATTCCCGTGGTTTCCTCATCTTCAGAATGAAGAAGAGAGAAGGGGGCAGACAGACTTCATTTGTCCGTTCTTTTTCCTCGGCAAAAAGGGAATCAAGACTCAGTGTATGCAGGCCTGGGGAAAATCAACCCTCAGGATTCAGAGAATCAGCGGACACAGAGGGTCAACTTTCTAGTCCGGGAGCAGGAGAGGCATCTGGCCGTGAGGCTGGGAAGGGCAGCGGGTTGCTCTCCCATGCTGTGGTAGAGCTTCCAAATAGAGAAGCCCGCTGCTAGCTGAGTCATTAGCGCTGGTCTCCTCACCTCGGGCATTGTCTGATTTAAGTGTAATAGCTTGTTTGGTGGATTTTGCCTTCTATAGAAATCCCCCCAAGAGTGAAGTGTCGCATTCAGCTGGGAGAGCACAGGCCTTTGTGCACTGATGGCCCGGCCTTGACTGAATGTGTTTGGAGTTGGTTATCAAAGGGGAGGATAAATTAGAGCACAGGGCTGAGAAGAGAGGAAGAGGGGCCCTTTCATGAGCAGGGCTGAGTACTTAAGCAGCTGACTTGGAGCTGGGAAGGCCCTGAGCCTGGCCCTCTTGCCTTCTGGCAGTGGCAGAGCTGCAGGCAGGCCTGGCTGTACCCTGGCAGAGCCCAAATTCTGAGGTCCCACCAGGCCCTGGGGGATGGGGGTGGGGGCGGGACAGGAGGAGGGGGGTGGTGAGTGGTGTTGATAACAGGATGGCCTCCAGGGCTTGATGGAGGGCTCCTGGGGTGTTGATGAGCCCAGTACCCTCCCTCCTTGCACAGCTTTCCCCCTGCCCCCTTCCTGGATTTATTGAAATCACGTTCTGATGGTACGGTGGGCTCCAAGGGACCACTTTGGTCTTGGGGTTGCTGTTCAGGGGCTCCACCCCCATCTGCCTCTCTCCAGCCCCCAACACACACTTACCAGCTGGCTCCCAGGACAGTTTTATGGAGTGTACTGGTCAGCCAGAGATATTGGAACTCCCAAAATAAGAGATCCTGGGCATTCGACCCTCTCTATGGTCTTGGCTTCTGATGTCCAGATTCGGAGGCCAAGCTGGGCACAGCTGTCAGCTGAGCCACAGGCAGGGCTGCCGAAATAGTAAATTACACCGAGTGCCCAGTGCCCAGTTTTTGCCTGCAAGAACGCTTCCCTCGTTTTTTCAGTGGGTATCCCTCCCCCTCACCCCCATCAGTGTCCCTGGGCCCCTCACCGACAGCTTCTTGCCATGTGTGATCTTGATCAACAAGCTCACCCCTTGAGGAACCAGAGAACTTTTGTTTGCTGATTAGCGCTTAACCCTCAACAACATCTTAGGTTCATATCATTTTCCAGCTGGAAGGAACCCAAGACACAAGCTGTAGACCTAAAAATAGGTCTATTTTTAAAACCCGTTTGGAGTTGCAGATATTTGAAAGCATTGTCTGAAAGTTATGACCCCTCACCCCAGAAACACACATATGTTCATGCATACAAAAGTTTAGCTGCCATTTCTAGGGGATTACACCCTCTGAATCTATGTATACAATCCCACTCTGGCTGCACATTTGAATTTTTTTTTTTTTTTTTTTTTTGCGGTACGCGCACCTCTCACCGCTGTGGCCTCTCCCGTTGCAGAGTGCAGGCTCTGGACGCACAGGCTCAGCGGCCACGGCTCACGGGCCCAGCCGTTCCACGGCATGTGGGATCTTCCCGGACCAGGGCACGAACCCGTGTCCCCCGCATCGGCAGGCGGACTCTCAACCACTGCGCCACCAGGGAAGCCCCTGGCTCCACATTTGAACCAGCTGGGAGCTCTGATAAAATTCTGAGGTCTAGGCCTTACACACGTAGACTCTGATTGAAACAGTCCAGGGTGGGATCTGGGCATCAGTAGTTTTTCTAAAACACTCCAGGAGATTCTAATGCAGCCAAGATTGAGAATCATTGCCCTAGGGCCCCTTAGACTCTCCTCACTACTCTGATTAAGAACCCCAGCTGTGGACAGTCAATGCCTGTACAGAGAGGCACGTAGGAAGGCTCACGCTGGGGTGCTTGTAGGGATGGGGTAGACACAACGAACGGATATATCATTTTGCCCACTGCGTTTAAAATCTTTTTCTTCTTCCCTCACCCCTTGAAGGGTGCTTCTTTGGTGTTCATTTAAAATAATTTTAGCACCCCACAGTGGGAAGGGAGCCCTGTTCCCTTGATGTGCTCTGTCATTTCAAGGAACTCAATAAAAATTTCGTTTTGGTGTTCATTCAAGGCAACTACCTCACAGAGGTCTTATGCTGCAAACTCGAGTTCTCTTTTCATCTGGTCACCCCCGGGGAAATTGTGTATTTGAAATTCAAACAATATTTGGGCAAAAAGCAGTTCTCATTATATGCGGTGGAGAAGGCCATTGAGAGAAAAGCACGGGGAAATGATTGAGTGACATTTCTATTTGCTGGTTTGACTTTTCCGCCAGAGGCCACCGTGCTTTGGGGCCGCCAGAGAACCTCAGCCTCCTAGTATGGTCTGGAAATGCCAGACCCCCGGAAAAAAGAATTCGGAGGAGAAAAATGAGTGGGCTGGAAACGGATTTGAAGAGTCAATGTGACCTCACACTGATGTCGTTAGTGAGATAGGGAGAGAATTCTGTGCTTTGCACAAGTTCTGTCTAGGAAGGAGATTGTTCCAGTTGTGGACTCTCAAGGTTGAAGGGGACTCAGAGATCGTCTGGATCTACCTTCTTTGGTAGGTGGATCCCCTCTCTACCATTTGAATTGGCCCTGGTCGAGCATTTAGATGGATTCGTACATTTGTTCATTCATTGATGGGCCACCAGTAATGTCTAGCCCTTGGCAAGTTGTGCGGGGAATTCAGAGACTGATGGGTCACCCCTGCCCCGAAGTAACTTACAGTTTCCTGAGGACTTGAACAGCCAAAATGCCAGGGAGACATGGTAAATGCTGTGAGGGCAGGAAGCTGCGGGGTGGGGCCGGGTGGGGATGTTAACCTTGACTGAGGATCCATTTGGAGCCGCGTAGTAATTTCCCCAAATCATATCTCTTAATCGTTACAGCAACTCTGGAAAATAAGTACTATTATCATCACCCCCTTTCTATAGACAAGGAAACTGATTTTCAGAGAGGTGAATGTGCTTTCTCAAGGTGACAGAGCCATTAATAAGTATTTTAGAATAGGTATTTAAGAATAAGTATTTTAACCCAGTATGTCCCAGGCCAATTCTCTTGCCACTGTAACAATCTGCTTTCCTAAGAAGAGTTCAAAAAGGGCAAAGACTGACTTTTGGCTGGGCTAGGGCATGAGAAGGGAGGGATTGGGGCAGGCAGAAATGGGGCGATAGAAAGTACACCGAGAACAAAGTTTCCCAGGCTCAATAGTTCTGGGGGAAGAAAACATAGCAGCTCAGGCTGGAAAGCGGGGGTTGAGAATGAGACTAGGAAGCTAGGTTAGGACAGGGTTTTGAAGGCGCGGAAGCTGCCGAGGTGGATTTGGGGTGGGCTAGAGAGTGAGAAAACCCTAAACATTTTTGAAGAAAGAGGGAGTCTGATGTGAGCATTGCTCCTCACAGGAGAAAGAGTGGAGATTTTGATTCCTGGCCCTGTCACTGCCTCTCTATGCAACTTTGGGCAGATTATTTAATTTCTCTGTGCCTCAGTTCTTTCATCTGTAAAATGGGAATGATAAACAGTACTTACCCCATGGAGCCGTTGTAAGGATCAAATGAGTAATGTCTGTGGAGTGCTTAGAATAATGCCTGACACACAGTAAGGTCTTCATAAGTGTTGGATATAACTTTTACCCTCCAGGAACTTAATTCTGATAATGGTATATATAGCAAAGGGTGACGTGGGGAGAGATAGAAGGCCCAGATGTTAGCTGGGAGGCAGTTGTAACAGTCTGGGCAAGAGGGTCCGAAGGCTTCACCTTGACTGGTACCCATGGAATGTAGTGAAATACTGGGAGGGAGAATCAGTGTTACTCTGCTTCTGATTGGCTGTGGAGGTGCACTCAGGAGACCCCTGAGGTAACTTGCAGCTGGGAGAATGGCAGTGTCAGTTCTAGACCTCGGCACTGGGAGAAGCTGCAGGTGAGTAGGGGAAGACGAGAAGGTTGGTTTAAACCCATGTGAAACTAGAGTGAGAAGCAACCCCAGAGCCAAAAGAGGAGCTGGGGTCGGGGGGTTGGTCTAGCCCTGCCCCTGGCTTGTTACTACATGGCTGCTCTGCTACTTTGTCCCCCGACCTGGGTCCTGGGAAGCTCTGTCCTCACGCTACCTTTGATTCCTGTGCTCCCGTCTCCTCTGAGCCCTTCCTGAGTCCCCCACATGCCCTCTGCAGCTGCTTCCCCAAATGGTCAGGGCACAGGGGCCCTGGGTCCCTGTCAAAGCAGATCGCATCTCCTGCTGCTGCTTTGGGAAGGCTGGGTGTGCAGGATGGGTGAGCAGAATGCCCAGGCTGTGCGGATCAGGAGGGCGAGGGAAGGATTTGGGGGATGGTGGTAAGTAGCAGCAGGAAATAAGTATTCTGCCCAAGGAGGAGAAAATTGGTGAGTGACCAGCTTTGGGGGCTTTCAAGGGCTTCCTGCTGCTACAAGAATCCCTTGATGGGGACCCAGTGCCCTTCTGAATTCCCCACGCCTGTCTGATAGTGTGCACGTGGCATTGGGAGGGGTGTGGGTACCAGCTCACCAGCTGAAAGGGATGCTGAGGGAGGCTGGAGGGCCTCTGATGAGTATGGGGGCTCAGCCTGGACCTTCCATCCCCAGTCCTCTATCCTCCATTCAATCCCATCACGCCTGTGGGCATCAGGGATTCAGACAAAAGGAGGCTTGCAACGGAAGGGGGAGTCTTATATTGAAATTACCAGGCTGCTGTCAACCAGGCGCCCTGCCCCACAGAACAGACGCCAGACAGGTTGCAGTGTGTCAGGCCCGGGCCTGCCTGGTCCTGGCAGGGGGTCCTGTGGGCAGGCAGAGTCAATTACCCAGAAAGGTTCCACTTAACTTCCCCTGCTGTTTGCAGACCCTGCCCCGGCCTCTGCATCCTCGCTGGCCTCGGCCAAAGCACCGTCGGCCTGCCCTGGAGCCGGCTCCCTGCCAGCTGTGTCCTCGGACATGTCCAGGGCCACCGGATCCAGGAGTCTAGCTTCCTGCCCTCACTGGCTCCAGGGCTGCCTGCTCTGGCTCTTGGCCAGAGGATTTCCATTGGTCCCCCTGCAGACCCCGCAGGATCCTTAGGTGGGAGGGGCCTCAAGGGGCTCTCCTGTCCCTCTTGTGAGGTATCAGCATCCTACATGTCCTCCTCTTCCTCCTCCTCGGTCACCTGTCCGAGTTCAGTGGGTGGTGACAATCTGGTCTCAGCAGTCGGACAGACGTGGGTTTGAAGCCGGAATCAGCCACATACTGCTGTGGCACCTGGCGCGTTGATTTAACTTCTGTAAACTACAGTTCCACCATCTGTGAAGTGAAAATAATAATAATATATATCTCATAGGATTATTGTGAGGATCAGAGAAGATGGTGTAAAGTGTCTGAAATGCCTGCCCAGGGTAAATGCTCACCGATATTCTTTCCTTTCTCCCCGTGCCCTCACCTCTTTCTCCTCCTCCCCCCTCCTCCCCCCTCCTTCCCCTCCTCCTCCTCCTCCTCCTCCTCCTCTTGGCCTCCTCTTCTTCCTACTTATTCATTTAAGATCCTCACTTATCAGGAAGTTTGTTGGTTTGGTTCGTCCTTTCTGCTATAGAATCCTGGATTGAGAGAAAACCTAGTTTCTAGTCCAGGCTTATCTATCATTTCTCTTCAGACAGAATTGAGTCTACAACACCAAAATATATTATGAAATTGGAGTATGCTTTCCCCAATGGATTAATGCCATTTAACCAAGGTCAAGGTCTTTGGGTTAAGTCCTAACCATCCTTGGCTTCTACCCATTGAGCTCCTGAAGTTTTGTATCTCACAGACATTTCCTCTCTCTGCACCCCCTCGACCAGCCCAGTCATCTTCCACATGTTTTCTGTTTGTCAGAAATGCCCCAAAGATGCAGTTTAGAGCTCCTGCAGGTATAATGCTGTGATGGGATTTCAGCTTCCAACATGCACCCCATGGATGGACGGTAGAACACTGTCATTCGGTCATTAAGTCATTCAACAAACACTCACTGAGAGCCTACTGTGTGCTTGGGAACTGAGGGTTTAAAGGCAAATAGACAACCCAGCCCTTCAACAAGTGAGCAGTCTGCTGGGGAGGTGGATGAGTAAACAGATAATTAGAATCGAATGTACCAGATGCTATGATAGGAGTAAGATAATGTGATGGAAAAGGGGTTGGAGAGGCTTCTTTCTGGGATGGAATGGGAGCTACATTCTGCAGCTCAAGTACAATTGATATGGGTACATTGAAACCTGCACCGTCCCTCCAACTCTGAGGAGGAGAGTGATACCGAAAGATGGAAGCAACCAGCTTCTCAGCGAACTCCAGTCCAGCCACCAGCCATCTTCCTCGGGCTGGACTCTTCGGTTGCAATCCGCTCACAAGGCCCTCTGTCCAAGGGGCCTCGGCTAGAGCATCTCAGGTCTGGGGCAACGTTCCCCATCTATCTCCTCTGCCATGCAGATGAGTGGGGGAGGGGGGTCTGACAGATTCTGTGAACAGTGATTGCACCCTAGCACTGCCCTAATTGTGCCAGACAGGACTGTTTAAATACCACCAGACAGAATATTACTCAAATTAAAAATGAGGCCTTAAATGTCATTATTTGTGTCATTATTAATAGCCCCTAATTGTGTTCTCTAATCATCACGAAATTATGTTAGTATTAATATTCACGTCAAAGCTGCCTAGGGAACTTGGAAGATTGAAAAAAAAAAATTATACCATATGTCAGTTCCCATGAATGTGAAGCAAAGGCTGGTTTTAGTGCTTTAGTTCCAACTGGAGATGAGATGGTGTTCTCCATGGCTGGGGACCAGGATAGCCTCTGACTGCAAGGGCCTCCTTAATTTCTGCCCCCTGAGTCACTGCCTCCTGGACCCCTCCACTCACAGGCATGGGTAGGACCTGTCCTCCTGGAATACTCTCTAGGTCTCTGCCAGCTGCCCTCACTGGTGAGGGGTTTGGTGTCTGCTCCGACTGGAAAGCGTTTGGTGCCCTGGGACATGACACTTTTCCTCTCCTGCAGCTTTGAGACCTGCCCGTGTCTAGACACCATAATGAGAAACGCGTGGCGAGCCTGCCTGTCCGCACTCTCCATCTACTCACAGACGCCACCTCCGTGCCTTTGGGATTCTGCCTGAACTGCCCTTCCGGGCTCAGGGAAGTGATGCAAAAAAAAAAGAAAAAAGTTGGAGTCTCCCAGAGAAATGTGTTGTATGATGTAACATAGAAAGAACTTGTGGAAAATAGAGATTCAGAATTTAAAAGTACACACAGAGTGTCCATACAATCTGGAAACAGGTGAATCTGTGTCCTCAAGGATATCTTTATCCTCCTGTAAGGAACCAAATAGAATTATCTGTGTTTCCACATTTTTTGGACAGCTCTGGATTTTGCCCCGTGCTAACCTTGCCGGGGCTTCTTTGGGGGAAACACTGACTCCCGCTATGAGGATGGGCTCCCTTAGGATGCTTTATTTTCTTATCAGAGGCATCGGGAATGAGAGCTTCTGTGGGGGGGGGGTGATCTGCGTGTGCCTCTCACGTCACATGGGACTCGAGTTCTGCCTCCCCCTCGGACTGACACCAGCCGTAAGAGGTGGGGAGGTAACGAGGCGGGCCATATTTGCCAATTAGAGATTCCCTCCCTCTGGGGATGTGTGGGGCGAGTGCCCTGGGACCCCCAGAGGCATCAGCCTCCTGCTGACATCACTCACTAGCTCCTCTTCATCGTGTCTACAACATTCCTTTAGGCTGCCTGCTCACCGCCTCAGTCATCCGCTAATGGAGTCCACGTGACCGCAATGTGTCAGACAAATCTGGGGCAACCGCCTCACTCTCTTCCCGGAGCCCTTGGAATTCTCTGGAACTGAGAATATTCAAATGCCTTTCTTGGTGAAACAGCAGGCTTCCAACCCGCCCCCCCCCACCCCAAATATTATGACTTGAGTTAAATATAACCCAGAGCATGAAAATAACAGCACAACATGGGGATCGGAGAAGCCATGGAGTGAGCAGCTCACACACAGTCACACTATCTGTCACCCTGGGGGTGGCAGGGCAACTGCAGACCCCAGGGCCACCCAGGCAGAAAGCCCACAAAACCCCGCAGAGGTCTGGTGCCTTCCGGGCCGGTGAGTAGCTAGCGACGTTAGCCTGGATGGGCCTTCTCTCTGCTGCTTTCTGCATAGATTCTCCTTTTCCCTAATCAGATGTGGTGTGACTTAAAGAGTTGAGGAGGATCTATCTTGAGTGATGGGTGCAAAGGGAGACGTTCCTGCTTTTTCAGACGTGAAGGGAGGATCAAGGTAGGAGGGGGACCCTCGGGCAGCGGCAGGTCCGGCTGGCATGCTGATGTGGATTTCCAAACCCAGAGGACACACGCGTGCCCCTTGTCACCGGACCGCCTTTTAAGATAATCTAGAAGGAGAAGCTTGATCTGCGCGGAGGGGAGGGTGGGCGGATGCATGTTTAGGGCCAGGAGTCAGGTTCTCCAGCCTCCTTCGTGACCTCATGCATAAGCGTCCGGTAAAAACTCAGTGGGTAATAGATAAGCAAAAGGTTTTCTGAAAGTCAGACTCTCTGAATTCCAAACCCAATGATTACTGTAATTGTTGGCCTAGGGCTGGGTTTGAACCAGTGAACCTACAATAGAATAGTTAAATAGGCCTCCTCTCAGAGCCCTTCTGCCACTGAGTTAACCCAGCAACAGTCACGTGGCTGCTTCTCTCTCCTCTGCTTTGGGCCAAATAGCGAATAGCTCAGGCCAGTCCAAAAGAGCAGATACATCAGTGTCTTCTTTGTATTACGAATACTTTATACACGTAGGAGGATTTATAGCGTTTGTAACATGCCTTCTTTGATCCCCATAAGGTAAGTAGGGCAGATGGAATTACCACCCACTTTACAGATGAGAAAACTGAGCCTCAGTAAAGGTATCGGCCAACAGCTACGTCGCTCACAAGTGACAGTGGAGTTGACCACAAGTCTTCTGATTGCTGGGGCTACATTTTGAATAGGCCCCTCCCATATGGTACACGGCTCTTTGCCCTTCCACGCTCCCCCCCCACCGCCCCCAGAGGCAGCTTGGGAATTCTGAGAAAAGTCAAGGGGCTAGCTAGACCATGAATTCTATAAAGACCGTGGCAACAATACTATTAAGTTCTCTGCCCTTCCCCAAATCTTTTCTTTCTTTCAGTCAGATCTCAGGTGAGCATGAGATGTAGTCCAGAGAGTTGCGTGGGAAGGTGAGAAAGGAAGGCACTGAGATAGATTTTACCCTCTCAGGGTCTTTGCTTTTGTTCTCCATGGCCCTTCCTCGAAGGTGAGTCAGCAGAAAGAGCTCCCAATCCTCCCAAATCCAGAAACAAAACCACAAAGCGTCTCCTCCTCATCATTCCCCCACCCCCTCTCCAAGTCAGCAAATCCTGAGATGCCTTCTTTGAGAGAGAGCTTGGGTCGAGGAAGAGGGTTCCAGCTTCACTCGGTGCTTCATGTGAGGGTCTTAGGAAGAGACAAGAGCCATACTAAGGACACCTACCCTGGACTCCCACCTGAGCTGCCTACCTGCCTCCTGCTTGAGGAAAATAGACATAAAGCCTTGTTGATGGGACTTTCAATCTTGTCCCCTCTTTCATCTTGAGAGCCACTGTCCAGCTTTCCACCTCTGTGACCCCTTATCCTTCCTCCACCCCCATCTCCCGTTCTACAAAGCCCCTGCTAGAAGTTGACAAAGCTGACTGGCTGCTTAATGTGCTACAGGTGTTGTTGCTAGGCAACCACCCTACTCTGCGGCTCAGGCTCTGTCAGCCCAGCTCAAACCCCTGGTAGCACTTAACCCCATAACTTCTTACCGCAAACGCTAATTACCCAGGCTCACTGAACAGCACATTTATACCCCATGATCAAGGAGTGGAAGGATTGATTCTCAGCACCTTCAGACCTTCAACCAGCACTGCTCGCCACTGAGCCCTGCGTCAGGCTGCCCTGAGCATGATGTGGAGGCCTTTTGTCTATAAGTGTCTGTTCCTCCTTTCCGGCCGCATCTGGAGGATACTGACTGTAATGTTGACCATCTCTCTCCACTGGACGGGATTCTCCTCGAGTCAACCAGACGCCTCGACTGCTTTCTGGTCTCCAGGAAGGAGGTGGCAGGCTTTTTCTGCATTTTAAACTACGTGCAGATTCACACTTTTGACCCCAGATCTCACAGTTACGAACGAAATTCATTCTTCGATGTCTGTACTCAGTTGAGCTGAGGACGATCACCAATTTTGCCAATTCTTCCACCACTTGAGTGTTTTTATACATTCCTGTTCTTGATCTTTGCTTCCCCAGTGGAATAACTCGCAGTCCTTTGGCTTAACCAGGAGTTACAGGAAGCTTTAAACATGCATAGATAAATACTTATATTAGCACATAGGTCAAACTCTAGTAGAATTGATCTGTTCCTGCTTTGGCCTTTCCCATTCAGACTGTGATCACACTCTGCTCAACTCATGCCAGGTCCTCAGCAACAATTGGTGAAGGCATGAACACAGCCATGTTTTTACTTCTCTTTTCTAAACCACAGAGTAGGGTTGGCGGTGATGAGAGAGACCATTCAATGCCAAAGCAAATTCCCCCTTCCTACCTTCTTACTCTTCTCTCATGAGTCTAAACTCTGCCTATAAGCCAGATTATAGGAGTTTCCCACACGGTGCCGAATCTCCTTTCTGCTGGCTAGGTGCCTGATTGTGAGGGGCAGGTCTAGACTTGCTGGGCCACGACAGTGGAGATTCTCACCCATTCCCAAAGGTCAGCTTCTCCCAAGTGGGCTGGGCACCTCCGCAAGATGCCAGAACACTGGAAGGGGTCTCAAGGGGTCACTATTGCTTTTTCTGTTCTAGCTGGAAAAAGTGCTTAACCCTCCCCCTGGCAGTTATCTAACTATTCAGGAGTGTAGGAACAGAGAGAACTTACTTCCATTGAGCATTTATGTTCACTGTTTATTTAGGAGCGAGTATTTCAACCCCAGAGCCCCATTGCAGAGTAAGTATCCTGCTCCCCGTGGATGGAATGTGTCAGGCGCAGGACCAGCGCTTATGTGCACATTCTCATCTAACCTTCACCGTTGCTCCAGCATATGGACAGAACTATTTCTATCCTATGTGTGAAAAACTAGGTTCAGAGAGGTGGAATAACTTTCTCAAGTTTGCACACTTAGTAAGTGGCCCAGCTGGTATTCTAAGCTAGGCTGTGTCCGGGGAGATCTGGCAACCACAGCTCCAAGAGGTTAGGTGACTTGCCTGAGATCTCACTGCCAGTTCGTCATGGGATTGGAATTCCCATTCATCTGACTCTAAAGTCCTTTGCATGTTTTTCGAGTTATACCTCCAGTTTCTGTGTTGATGGTGCCTCCATAGTGGTGAGAAATTCCTGTGTCCGGCCTGGAGGAGAAGTAGATTCTAGGGACCAGCGAAGATGGCATCCCGGACAGGCTGTATCCGGAAGTGAGGGTCCCTGTGTATCTGTTTTCCATTTCTTTGAAAGGACAACACTGGAGAGAGAGAGAAAGAGAGGGAGAAGGGGAAGGGTAAGAGGAAGAAGAAGAAGAGGAGGAGGGGGAGGACAGGGAGAAGGAGAGGGAGAAAGTGGAGAAGAGGATTAGGAGGGGAAGGGAGTGAAGAAGAGAGAGAGGAAGACAGAAAGACAAGGAGATAGACATATACACACAGAGACAGAGACCGCAGAGAGAGGGAGACGGAGAGAGAGAGAGGGAGACAGAGAGAGAAAGACAGACACACACACGCACACACCCACAAACCTCTTGTTCCTACAACCGTATGGCCCTCAGCTTCCCTCCCTCATCTTGAGGCAGTGATGCCTTGGCTTCAAGTTAAACCACTTGTTGCCAGCTGGTGGCATTAAGAGTTGGGAGTGCCAGTTCGGTCACAGGTGACAGGATTGGGAACATCATCATGGCCTTGGCTCCTCCCCAGTAGAACCAGTGGGGTCTGAGAAAATTACCCAGTTGGGGAATTAAATGGGGGCGAAAAGAGATGGCAGATGATGGGTCCTAGTGGGGAGGGGAGGGGTGAAGTGCTCACCCCATGAGTTTAACACTTTCATGCAAGCGGTTTCTCCATAAAGTATTAATAATGTTCCTATAATTGATACTTCAGGGCAATAACCTCTGACAAAATGGCCCTGATTAGCAGATAATTGAGTGTGTTGGATTGTGTCCTGAGAGAGCTGAATGCCACGCAAGGCCCATTAGCCCATCATAATGACCCCTTTTGTCAGGTATTAGTGTCGTTAAGAGCCTGCTCTCTGAAATCAGTCCCTTTATTTAACTCTTTTCCCTAATTATATGGATCATTTTACAAATCAAAGCAAATGTTTGCATACAGCCCCATCACGAAATGGAGCGAAGAGCTAGAGCATCAGGCTGGAGATTTCTGAGTGGAGAGTCCTTGGTAAGGAGGCTACTTGTGGTCACTGGGAGATTTCCAGAGGAGATGGGCCCCTTGGAAAGCATTGCACGATAACATGATGTGCCCTGCTGGCCAAGGTGCCTGCAAGGGGGAACATCCAGATGGGGGTGCCTTGCCACGAGAACTTGCAGGCCACTCATAGGTCACCACCTGTGTCCCTGAATCCATCTCGGCAAAACATCTGGCCTCCTGGCCTCAGAGAAGCTGAATCCGTAGAGAGGGTGCCAGGATGGAATAGGTCGGCACCTGAGCGCAGCCATAAGGCCTCCAGAAGCCACAGAACACCTGAGCTCATCATCTGCTTTTTGCCCAGAGCTGACTCACATTTCTGTCAGGAAGCAGGAGCCTGCAGAGTGGCTGGAGGGGCTAAGTAGGGCCAAAATCATCCAGATCTGGGAAAATGTGACCACGGTGCCCTTGCATCCGTACTTAGAGTTGGCGGCTAGGTAAGCAGCCAGTGCTTCTGGAACTCCTGGGGACTTGGAACCTGATCAGCCCCTAGGCCACACACACAGAAGCTGACACAACAGGAACTCAAGGGACAGAAGGCTGCATCTGACCTGTTCTTCCAAGTGCCTTCTCACTCATTAAAAAGTAGAGACAGTTATTTGTAGTGAGGTGGATGGACCTAGAGACTGTCATAAAGGGTGAAGTAAGTCAGAAAGAGAAAAACAAATACCGTATGCTAACACGTATATATGGAATCTAAAAAAAAAAAAAGGTTCTGAAGAACCTACTGACAGGACAGGAATAAAGACGCAGACATAGAGAATGGACTTGAAGTCACGGGGAGGGGGACGGGTAAGCTGGGACGAAGTGAGACAGTGGCCTGGACATATATACACTACCAAAAGTAAAACAGATAGCTAGTGGGAAGCAGCCGCAAAGCACAGGGAGATCAGCTTGGTGCTTTGTGACCACCTAGAAGGGTGGGATAGGGAGGGTGGGAGAGAGATGCAAGAGGGAGGAGATATGGGGATATACGTTTATGTATAGCTGATTCACTTTGTTATACAGCAGAAACTAACACACCATTGTAAAGCAATTATACTCCAATAAAGATGTTTAAAAAAAAAAAGTAGAGGCAGTTTCCCATTTATTCGAATCCACTCACTGCCTGACACATTTTCCACCCTCCCAGCTCTGTACAAAGCTTTTTAACCCAGGGTAGGTTCAGTGTGGGTGAATCAGAAAGAGGTTTCGGTCTCTAGAATGAATTGCTTAGAGATGAGGGACTGATAGCTTGTTGGCAGCTAAGAAGGGTATATTTTTATAGATGCCAAAGATGAAGCTGAAAGGATATCATCTATTACAGGAAAGGCACAGAGGTTGCTGAGCTGGGGGGGATAATTTATTTATTTGGCAAAGTGATGGGTGAATTTCCCAAGAAGAGTTAGGACCTGCTCCGGGTCCTGGGGTGGAGTGTCTGGACAGTATCTCCTACCCCTGCCCTGTTTCTGCAAAGTGAAGGCTCCTTGACTTTGCTTTCCCTTGTTTTAATCACAGAGGAGCTTGTGCTCCCATGATTTGCGTTAGGCCTGGTGAATTTCCCAGCATTGGCCTTGGGTGGAGAGCTGCCAGCTGTGCAGAGAAACTGCCAGGGTTTCTGCTGAGGAAGCAGAATTTTGGTGGTAGAGTGTGACATTCTCTTCTCAAAAATAATACCTTTCATTTAAGGTAGGAGAGGAGGTTTGACTTACCGTGAAAATATGATTTTCAGCCCTGTTCTGCTTGGGACAGACTTTTTCTGCAGGGCCTAGTTGCTGAAGCAGGGAAGGGAAGCCCCAAAGCTGCAGGAGGGAGTGGTGGGTCTGAGGGACACTATGCTCCAGAGGATTCCTCTGAGAGTGGGGCCAGACATGCGGGAATCCTACTTTCTGGCTGCAGCTCCCTCGGTGGTCCAGTTCTGCTCAAACCCCAAGGAATGCTGCTCCCATGGAACAAAGCATGCACCTCACCAACTGGAATACCAATAAAGTGTTATTATGTATGGTTAGACACATAAATTAACAAATATTTTATGTTATGGCAATTTCTAAGCAGTCAATAGACATTTCTTAAAGGTTGTATCGCTGAGGCCCTGAAGTGGACACTGGGTATATGCTGATGAACGGGGCGTGGAATCTACTCTCAAGTAGTTCAGACTGCTGCATGTGTGGTTGTGGTGTAGTGGGGTGTACACAGACACTTAAATCAATCTAGTGTACTGATGCTGTAATAGACACATGGGCTGGGTGTTATAGGAATGCACAGGGGAAATAACTAACTACCTCTTGCTGGGAGAGATGGAGAAGGCTTTCCCGAAGACATAATACTTAAGCTGAGATTTGAGAGTTTGCTAGATAAAGGAATGAAATAAAGTGCCATCACAACAAAGAACAGCTACAATTTATTAGGGATTTTGGTATAATAATCATAATACCCAATCTTAGAGAGCAATTACTATATGCCAAAACACTTTGCATAATTTACCTCATTTGATCCTCACAGCAACCCTGTAAGATAGGTATTATTATTATTACCCCCTCTTTACAATTAAGGAAACAGAGGTTTCAAGGGAATTTACAGATATTAAATACTCTGTTGGGGTCACATAAATCTTAAGTGATTTAAGAAATCACTCCTGCTGTCCTTAGATGCTGGGCGCGAGGCTCCGGGTGAGAAGTGGGGGAGAGGTCCTCAAGATGGAGGCTGAATGGAGCCCTGCAGCCCACGGAGCATGGGCAGCCACTCGGAGGGTCCAGCCACAAATCCAGATCTGAACCTTATCCAGTAACTCAAACCCAAGATCCTTCTGTCATCACTAGGAAGATCTGGCATGTGGGTCTCTAACAGGACACAGTTCAGCCTGGGGTTCTTTAGTGGTGTTTGGCCCTCAGTTTACATGTGCAAACAGATCTCCCATCTCTGCTTCACATAAGCTCTCCTTTCCAGCCAAACTGTTCTGTTCAGTGTCTCTTGAACTCTTTCTGGGTCTTTCTGACCAGATCTCCTACCTAATGGGATTTTTCCCATCAGAATGTCTTCTGCACCTGTCTCCTTTCAACTAGACCCAAATCACCCTTCTAAGCTAAACTCAAGCTCCATCATGACTTTGGTGAAGCCTTTCCATCCCTTCATCCCACAATCACCCCCTCCCATTCCTACAGTGCTCGGTTCCTCCCTCCTCCTGTCGTGAGTAACAGTCATGGTCACGGGCATCAACCCCAGGGGCCGCTGTGCTGTGCTCTATGCGAATGGATTCCCCAGTTTGCACCAGAGCAGCCGCCAGTGTGCCCTGGATGTATCTCCTCAAGAAAAGTGTAAATTTCTTCAATTAAGCACAGCTGTCTTATCTTAGACATCTGCAAGTGTCCTGTGATGCCTCATGTATAATAGTTGCTCATTAAATACGTGTTGATGGATTTGCCACAGTCAGTAGGCATGAGAAAAGCTCAAAGATGAGGATGTCAAGGCTCCACCTGAATTTATTCTCTAACTGGATGCATTTTCCTTAAGCTCTGAGCCCTGATTGCAACGTAGTCAATTTGAGAGAGGAGCAACTCCAGCCACACTTCCCCCACCCCAGTGGAGGGGGCAGAAGAGGATTCTCGCCTACAGGGTACATGGTGATCTTGGGCAGAAAGGCCTGGGAGGATGGGAGATGTTACCAGTGCTAATAAAGTTCTTGTCTCTCGGTCAGGGCTTGCTAATTGCTTGCAAGGCACCGTAATGGGAAGACAGTCCCAGGCAGGAGAAGAAACATGTCCGTTCAGGGTCAGGGGCAAGATGTGGGTCTCTCTGGCTGTCAGGCTGAAACCTTCGTCTCTCTGCTGGTCTCCCTGCCTAGATACTCCTAGGAGTGCTGTGTGGGTGTGCAGCTTAAAATAATGCTGCATTTGTTTGGCTTTGAATGCACTACCCTGGAGATGGGTGGCAGACATTCCCACCTGGAGTTTGTCTGGAGCCTGGTGTCATCTCCAGTTGACTGAGTACATGCAGGTGAGCTGGGGGAGGCTCAAGGTGTCACCCAAGGCAAGAAGAACCCTGGGAGACAGGCTAGTGCTGGGGACAAAACCAAGCCAGGCAAGAATCTGAACCCCAGTTAAGACGTGGTGTCCATCACTGCCCTCCTCTGCTTCCATTTCTGCTCCTGGCACTGGCTCCCCACCCCTACCCCTCCTTCATTATCTAGAGCCATTGTTCTCGGCGAGGGCTGGGGGGAGACACAAAAGAAAGCACAGAGTAGATGCTCAATGACTTTGTTGAAAGGAATTGAAGAAGGCACGAGGGCTGGGCACCAGCAAACACAGGGGTGCTGGCTGGTTCCTTTAGCAGATACACTGCTCTCAGGAAGGAGTTCCTTAAGAAAGGGGCAAAAGGAATTATTGATTGGGAGTTGCAAAACCACTCTGTCAGTTCTTTTAAAGAGAGAATTTCTTTCTCCTATGGAGACCGCACTTAGCATGAGAAGGGCCAATGTACAAAGTTACACGCTATGTCTGTCCCTGGCCCTTCGCTTGCTGATGGCTTCATAGCCTGTCTCACAACGCGCTGCCTTCTCGCCCTGCATGCGCCTCTCTCCCCCTGTGCCCCAGAAGGTCAGCAGGTTGTCTCTTACATTTTTGTCTGTTTCAGCTAACAGGTCTCTGACAGGCAGGGTCCCTCCTTTCCAGGAAGACTGCCGTGTCCACAGCGAGGCTGCCTCTGTCCTACTTCGAGGGTCCTGAACTCACGAAGCGGAGCTGGGTCTAAGGATAGTGTGACCACGCACCAGGGTCTGGCTGCTAGGGAACCTGCTCAGATTTGGGAGGAGCAAATTTGAATCACAGATGCAAATTGCTTAACTTACTGTCCTTCTTGATCTCTTCCTCATGTGAAAGGAAGAGAGAATTCGGAGCTGGGCTTTTCTAAGACGGTGCTCCTGGTGAACTAGCTCCCGGAGTCTGAGAACCAGAGTTCATCTGAAGCTTGGAATTCAATTGCTCCAACAGTGAGGGGCTTTGGGGTAGGCTGGGGGAATTCTCTGGGGATTTGTAGCTCATGCTTTTCCCTGATTTGCTGTCACTGCCAATCTGGGAGTCTGAAATGTGTTGAGCGCAGACATCCTTTGTGTTCTGACTATAGGAGCGATTTGTGGGTACCCTGACTTTGTCTCTTCCATTGGCAGCCCGAGAAAGAAGCAAACAGCAGAGGAGACAAGAGGGAAGGAAAGAAGGGGCTGATGGGTGTGTCAGAGTGAGGCCCAGAGTCCCTGTTTCCTCCTTTCCTCCTGCAAATGACCTCATTTATTATGGAAAAAGTTTAGAGATTGAGTCATAACTTGCAAGAAGGAGAAACAGCCCAATCAATACCTCTCCAGAGCACCTGTGAAGGCGGACCGCTGCAGGTAGGGTGAAGAGGAAGCGGAGAGGGAGGAGGCGAGAGTAGTTAGAAGATAATCTGGCTTAAGAAGTAGCTCTGGACCATCTGCGCTTTCGTTAACCATGGAACATACGCATCTAATCCTAATGAACTTCTGCCACCATCTCCAGTCTCAGCTTCTCTGTTCACGCCAGTGACAAGACTTTAGCTGCAGGCCAAGAGGCTGGGAAGACCCCACATTACCTAGGTGGGAACAACCAGATGGGCCCTTCCTGCTGGGGCACTGGTGGTGGTGGAGACAAGGCAGAAGAAATAGCTGGGTTATTAAGTAAAGTCTTGCCCTGGCCTCCAGCTCTTCCCATGCAACTTTATCTGGGGAACTGGGGAGAATCTTTTTGGACTTGGCCCTTAGGCCTTATAGAGGGACTTTATCAACATTCCCAGAAGTGGAAGCCCCTAATAAGCACTCGTTTAAGCACCAGAAAGCCATACAGGATGGAGCCTTAATGCGCTGCCTGTGAAGGCCTATGCATGAGCTTGGGTGATGTCCAAGGACGACTTCTCTACTTTCCTCTGCTGGACCAAGAGCGAATTTGATTAGGTGATCTACAACTGCGCTGTCCAATATGGTAGCCACTGGCGATGTGAATTGTAGTGTGTCTATCTGAATTGAAGTGAATTGAAATTAAGTACAAAATTCAGCAGCTCAGTGGCACGAGCCACATTTCAAATGCTCAACAGCTACATGTGGCCACTGGCTGCTGTAGCAGGCAGTGTAGCTATAGAACATCTCCGTCACTGCAAAAAGTTCTGGTGGGCAGCGCTCATCCATAACATCTCTGGCAATTCTGCTATTGCGTTATTCTAGAATTGTCTGCTATCAAGAGTCCTGCAGCATTAGTTCCTTTGCCCCCTTGAGTTTCCTCCCCACCAGCTGCTGTCATCTGCCGCCACTTACACAGCACACAACACAGCAATGCCCCCCCCCACAACACACACACACACACACACACACACACACACACACACACACACACACACACACACACACAGAGGGCACACAATGCTTTCTTCCAATCAGGGCAGTGTTGAGAAATTTGATAGCCTGACTTGAGAACAACTGACTAATTGGGTGCACTCCTGACTTCTCCTGACATTTTAGGGACCTTCTTTGTCATGTAATTATTCGTTGTACACCATTTCCTGAATGCCTACTACATGCCAGGTACTGTTCAGAACACCAGTGGAATGTGGAGTTTGGGGATGGTCCCTTAGGACAGCGAATTCCTTTGCAGTAGGAGGCATGGCCAACTACCCTCTAAGTGTCCACCTGTGGCCTTGCCCCTGAAGGGTCTGCATGGCACAAACAGCCCTCACGTTATAAACACTGGATAGAAACACATGGGGGCTGGGAGGAGTTGAGGAGGATGCAGTGTGACAGCACTTGATTGGAGACCTGGGCAGCACGTTATGGGGACAGAGCAGAGACAGTCACAGTCCCCCCTCCCGGGGCCTCGATTTCCCCAGGTGAACGGAGGGCAGGCCTGGCCCTCTCCGAGGCCTCCTCTTGGCCGAGACCCTCTCTGCAGGAGTCGAGATGTCTGAGCAGTCTTTGTAGGAAGAGCCTCACTAGGTGCAAAATTCAGGCTGCACAGGTTTTTCTCCGTTTCCCAACTGTGCTGCCCTTTATTCTTTTAAATCCTGAGGCTGCCTGGAGGCTCCTTCCCTCCCCATACAGCTCTCCCTCCTTCCCGGCTGCATAGCCCCAGCCCAGTTCTTGTCATATTTCCTACTGGATCGGGTGTTTAATTAAAATCATAATTAAAATTGATCTCCTCATTAGCATGCACCTGCTCTGCCTCTCACATCCTTGCGTTCCATTATCCACTGAAGATGTCAGGGCTGACAGGCAAGAGCCAGACCCCAGGCCGGCCCCACTTGATGGGGTTGGCGGATGACAACATCTGGACAGAGAGGACTTTTGGGGAGAAGCTACATCCGCGGCAGAACAACAAACAATTAGCGCCAGGTGGGCTCTCTGGGGAACGGGCTGGCTGCTGGAGGCCTGCGGGCAGCTGGCTACATCTGTGGTCCTACCGGAAGGACTCCTCCCGCATCCACCTTCCAACCCCTACTCTGTGTGTGTGCACACACATATACATACACCCTCATGCACACCCCTCGGGTGATCTGTGACAAGTCAACAAACTCCTGGCCCTGGAGAGTCTGGGGGGTGAGACCAAGAAGGCCTCTGGTTTCCAGAGGTGAAGCCCAGATGTGCCCTCAAGGAGCTTCCATTGGGGCTGTGATGACCACCGTCATGACTCTCCTCCAGGGGTCGCCAGCGAGAGTGAGGCGAGCCATAGGGGGTCAGGAGAGGAGCTGGCCTGAGCCTCCCAGCTTGAGGAGACCTGCAAAGAAATGCTGGGGTGTCAGGCGTGGGTGTGCAGTGCAGGGGTATGAACGCTATGGCTACTTGACTTCTTGCCTGGCCCCTCTCACCCATGGAAGGGGAAGGAGGCCCGGGAGGAGAAAGCCAACAGGGCATGAACTCAGTGCAGGAATGGAAGCTCCACAAGAACAGGGGATTTCTTTCTTTTTAAAATTATTTTTAGTTTTTAAAAATTGTTAAGAACACATAACATAAAATTTACTATCTTAACTGTCTCTAAGTACAGTTCAGTAGTGTCAAATATATTCACATTATTGTACAACCAATCTTCAGAAGTTTTGCATCTTATAAAACTGATGCTCTGTATCCATTAAACAACAACTCTCCACCCCCGCCTCCCCCAGCCCCTAGCATCCACCATTCTACTTTCTGTCTCTAGGAAGCTGACTACTCTAGGTGCCTCATATAAGTATAATCACATGGTATTTGACTTTTCGTGACTGGCTTATTTCACTTAGCATAATGTCCTCAAGGGTCATCCATGTTGTAATACGAATCAAAGTTTCCTTCCTTTTTAAGATTGAATAATATTCCATTGTATGTAAATACCACATTTCGTTTATCCACCCATCTGTAGATGGATGGACACTTGGGTTGCTTGCACCTCTTGGCTGTTGTGAATGCTGCTGCTTTGAGCAGGCAAGTGCAAATATCTCTTCAAGATTCTGCTTTCGATTCTTTTAGATATACACCCAGAAGTAGAAGTGCAGCGATCCTACCATAATTCTGTAACAAAGAAGAACAAACCTGACTCTGACTCCACATTGGATCTGTTCCTTTAACTCTAACCCTTGTGCTCTGTTGCCTGTGCTTAGTCAGGCTGGCTCCGCACCTTTGTAAAAGAATGTTGCCTGTAGCCTGAAATATACAGGATAGCCCCTTCTCAAGCCTCTGACCTTTAAAGGAATAACACTTTTCCATTCATATAGAGATAAAAAGTTGCAGAACAGAGAATAACATTTGTCTTGCTGGAGGAACAGTGTGACCAGACCTACAAGAACAGTTGCAAGAACAAAGGATTCCGGCACCAAGAAATTAGGACCAACCAACCACATCCCCTCCCCTTGTAGGATAAAAGAAGCCTGAATTCTAACTCAGGTAAAATGGTTCTTTGGGATGCTAGTCTACCATCTTCTAGGTGTGCTGGATTTCTGAATAAAGTCACTATCCCTTACACCAACAATTTGTCCCTCGATTTATTGGTCTGTCGTGTGTAAAGCAGTATAAGCCGGGACTCAGTAACAATTCTATGTTTAATTTTTGAGGAACCGCCATACTGTGTTCTATAGGGGCTATGCAGTTTTGCATTCCCACCAGCAGAGCCCAAGTGTTCTAATTTCTTAACGCGATCATCGACACTCATTTTCTGTTTTTGTTTGTTGGTTTTTAGTAATAGCCATCCTAATGGGTGTAAAGTGATTTCTCATTGTGGTTTTGATTTGCGTTTCCCTAATGATTAGTGATGTTGAGCATCTTTTCATGTGCTTATTGGCCATTTGTATTTCCTCTTTGAAGAAATATCTATTCAAGTTCTTTGCCCATTTTTTAATCAGGTTATTTGTTTTGTTGTTGATGAGTGGGCACGGCTTTTTATCTGTCTTGTTCCCTGCTGTATCCCTGGCACCTAAAACAGAACCTGGCATATTGCATGTACTCAGTTTACTCACTGAACATTTGCTGAGTTAGTGAGTACCTTTCATTTTCAGAAAGCACTAAATGAAATGGGATTCTTCCAAAGGGGTGGTGAGGATATGGATGTGATATGAAATGTGATATCTCACTTAGTCCACCTTTTTGCAAATCCTGTGTGAGTTCTGTAATAGAAGGCTAGGTCAAATTGACCTCACATCTAAGGGAGTTTTGACCAAGGTGGACATCCTATAGTGAAGGAAATTTAGGCTTTGGGGTTAGACTTCAATTCGTATCCCAGAGCTCTGCCACTTACTGGCTATGTGGCCCTGTGCAAATTGCCTCTCTAAGCCTCAGTTTGCATATACATAAAATGGGAATAAAAATACATACCAAATAGGGTGGCCACAAGGAAGACATGGGGTAATAAGGTCCTGTGACTGATCACTCCCTTTCTTGCTCTTCCCTGTGATTCTAAAACTCTGATTATAACATCCTACAAATGACCAGAACACCAGGACTCACATTGTCCCTCGTGTTAAGCACATGGTATCTGTTGATCACTTTCTCTGTGTGAGATACTGCACTTAGGAGGGAGGAGGCTCAGAAATGTGTAGGGCATGGATGGGTCCTACCCCGGAACAAGGCTGGGAGGAAGGTGAACTGAGGCCAGAAGAAGGCTGGAGTGACACTGAGCTGGGTTTGCAGGAAGAGTAGGGCTTAGATAGGCCGAGAGAGTGCCCTGAAGTGGCAAGGGCATGGCTTCAACATCAGGTTCCTGTCTTCAGACTTCCTTCTGCCCGGTGGAGGCCACCCAGGAGGTCTGAGCAGGGGAAAAGCCAGGTGAAAACTGGTGAGGGCTAGCTGGGCTGCAGAAGAAGGCATGGAAATTATCCAAGGATGCAAAGCCTCCTCGCAGTGAAGAGGTTCTTCCTCTGGCTGCTTAAATTCCTTCTGCTGGAATTGAAGTTTTGTTTTCTCCTCTGCAGTCTTTGGGGGAAGGAGAGAATTGCTAATGACCTTCCTCCATTGTCCGACATTGATTTGTAGGAGGGGAGCTCTGCCGTAGCTTGGTCTTCCTGCCTTTCCCTGCGAACATCCCTCTGGATGTACTAACAAGGGCTTAACCAGAGATGAATAAGTGCCAGTGCCAAGGCATTTTTGGTTTACAGTACTTCTCCAAAATTCCTCCTCCCTCTCCTTCCCCCCTTCCCTCTCCTCCCCACCCCTCTACCTCCCCAGTCCCTGTCCTTGGGGGCTCAGGGCAGAGGTCACCCTCCTAGGGGAGACGATCCTCCAGTCCTGCCCAGGTGGGCTCACCTCTGCTCCTCCCTGGGGGCCGCCAGCAGGCAGCCTGGGAGTCCTGGGAAGTCAGGTCAAACGCAGATGATGTAGGAGCAGGAGCCAGCGGGGGGTGGAGGGGAGGGGGTGTCCACCAGGGAGGTGATTAGCTCTGCGGCGCCTCTAATAATAATCTGTGAGGCTAACAAACAGCACAGAGGAGGCAGCGAGGGCAGGCTGTGCGCTGGCTGTCTCTGTCCTTGTTAAGGTTAGATGACCAGGGAGACCTTGTTAATTGCAGACTTACCCTGGTTACCAGCTCTCAGCCAACGAGCCACAGGAGGCAAAGCCAAGGCTTAGTGGGGAGATTTGGAGGAGCTGAAGGCTTCTGGGGTAGAGTTTCATCCCTACCCTGGGGACCCAACTTGTGAGAAAGCCCTGGGATTCAAAAACTCAGTTCATCCATCGGTCAGTATTGGCTGGCTGCAATGTGTTCTATAGAACATTCAAAGGAGTCCCGAATTTCATTTTTTTGAAAGATATGAGTTGAACCAACAAAGACGAGTCTCCATCTCTCCCATCAGAGGACCCCCCCCCCAACACACACACACACACTCTCACACATACACACTTACACTCAAACACACTTGGTTCTGAGCATTCTGGTGTTCGAGGGTCTATAAATACCCGTTGCATTGAATTAAACTTGAAATTGAACCCAGAGAGAAGAGGTGTGGCTCTTCTCCCTCTGGCTTCCCTGGCTCCTTTGCTGCTTGACCCTGTAGCTGCCTGGAAAAAAGGACAACACAGAACGAGGTGGGAGGACCTGCCTCAGCTAGGGGGTGGCTGAGGTCATGGGGGGTGGGCAGGAGCAAAGGTGATATAGGAGCTGGGCTGGCAGCCAGGGGTGGGACAGCATAGACAAGACACCAAGCTCAGCCTTCGAGGAAATGCAGGGTGGGAGCGTGGCCACAGCAATAGCCCTGGTTAGCGTCACACAGAACATGACCAGGCTGAGCCCCATGAACAGAAGACTGAGCAGGGAGATGGAGGTGTGGGCAGCTGGTTTGCCGAATGTCAATATGGGAAAACCTTAAAAAGTGCAGTTTTCTGAGGCTAGCCTCTGACAGCGAACAAGTGACTCTTAACCCCAGTGGATTGTAATTTAAACACCTCAAAGGAGCTCCTAGAAATAAGAAGCTTCATGGAGGATGCTGGAAAGAAAAGGGTAGAATTTCCTCCCTATTGGGTGTATGTTTGTCCTCTGCCGAGAGCTACCCACCAGTCTGTCTCTCATATCTGGACAGTGCATGGGGACAGCAGCCCTGGCTCTGAACTGCCCCATCTTCTCCAACTGTTAGAATTTTCTTTACTCCCCTCTCTTCCTGGTTGCCCCTCTCCTCTCCCCTATGGACTTCATGGCTGCCTGCTGTCGCCTGGAACCCACCCCTTCCCTAGGCACCCGCTCCAGATACCCCTCTAAGATCTGATCTGTGGCGGCAGGACTAGTAGTGGTGCCATGAAATAAGAATGGTAATGATAATGAAGGAATGAATGACCATCTGTTAGGTTCTTATGATGTGCCAAGGCCCTGGGCTAAGTGCTTTATCATGCATTATTTCATGTAACACTTGTAACAATCCCATGAAGGATCATTTCATCAGTTTATAAGACCTGATTTATAAAAGAAGAAACTGAGGCTCCGAGAGGTCACACAACTCGCCCAGGGTCACTCAGATAGCAAGTTGCTGTGCTGGGATTCAAACTCTGAAGGGGATGTTCTTTCTCCCCCAGAGAGGACTGGGGAGCGGGGAAGGCAACCCCCCTGGCTCCTCCCTCTGCTGCTGTCGCAAGGGTTCGGGGTGCCCAGCCCCGTCTATCATCCCCCTTCCCCGCCTCCTTCCCATCTGAGATGGCCAGAAGCAGGGTTTCTTCACCTCGGTGGACACCCGGAGACCCACCATTTAGTGCTTGGACATGCTCTTTGTCTGTTTCATATGAAACTAATGAATAGAGACATTGGAGGAAGTCACTTTAATCCCTTGATCCCGTTTGTTGAGGGAAAAAAAAAGACAAGCTCAGCAAGTATCTTCTTCAAGGATGTCAGAGTGGGGCCCTGTGTTCTCTCCTACAGTCGGCCCCCGAAGTAAGAGGCCCCAGGCAGAAGTTTCTCTGGAGCATTCAGTCAGCAGGAAGTCCCTCCTACCAGGGCACCATGGCACTGTCCCTGGGGACCAGAGTCCCTTTAAGACCTTTCTCATCTTTTCCCAACCTCCTGCCCTGCTGGCCCTGCCCCAGCTCCTGAGTCATCATCAGCTCAGAGCTGGTGGGGTTGGAGAGGAGCTTTTCCCCACAGCCTTTCTACTCTGGGTTGGCTTCTGTAGTTCCTAGCTCCTGCTTAATAACCCTTGGTGCTGTTCTGAGTGCCTTGTTGCTACCAGTTCATTTAATCTTGCCAGTAATCTGGTAGGGTGTGCACCATTCCCATTTTACGGATGGGTAAATGGAGGCATGGCAAGATTAGTGACTTCTCCAGGGGCACAGCCTGGAAGTGTTGGAGACAGATGTGAACGTCCATAACTGAGTCCAGGGCTCAGATTCCTCCTTATAGGTACTGGATGCTGGTGACATTTAAAGTGATCTTTTCTTTTTTCTTTCTTTTTTTTTTTTTTTTTTGGCAGGCTGGCCTAGGAAACTTTCTACTGTGAATAACACTGATCTACATGCCAAGCTCCAAGCAGCTGACGTATTAATGAGCATAGCTGTGGCCTGCCTGCTCTTTTGTGTCACCCTCAGAACTTGAACAAAAGGCACACTCCACGGGTGTTGGGTAGGTGGTTGATTGACTGGATTTTTACTGGCAGGAAGCTCCACTGGCTTCCACAGCTGCTGAGGTTGGAGAAGGAAAGGAGGGAGGAGGCGTGGTAGTCCACGGAAATGGGTCCCCCTGTGAGCAACTCAGTCCTGGGGTGTGTGCCATGCCTCTTCCTTGGGTAGAGTGCCAGGCAGACACTGCGGGTCCCTGTGAAGGTGGCAAAGCAGATGTGTTCCCATCCCCCTCTCAATCTAGTAGACCGTTCATTCCTCTTCTTCAGACTGGGAAGTTCTCTGCCCCCGGGAATCTTCGGGATGAGCTGAATTGGACTTGCTTACAGGAGGATAATCCGTAGGGCCAGCTGTGCTTACTTTCCTCGGGCTGCCGTGGGATGGAGCTCCGTGGATCTCCCGGGCCAGTAAGGGGAAACCAAAGGAGGCTTGACTCGTGCCTCCCACCCGGGGAGGGAGGTCGGGCTGTAGAGAGAGATAAACAGGTTAGTTCTAACAGGTGTCTGCTTTCTGCCTCCTCTCAGGGTGCCTACACCTGCTGCTACGTGTCCAGGTACCCCGCCTGTTTGATCCCCACTGCAGGATGCTGGGCGGGGGGTGGTGGGGGGGGGTGGAGACCGGGGAGAGCTGGGAGGAGGGGAAGGAGATGTAACATACTGAGCCGAGAGCGCTCAGGGAAATAAAGGATCTATTTTTTTTTTTCCATTTGTTCTCAGCAAACATTTGTCATTTAATTTCTTCCTAATTATACAATTACGTAATTATGTAGTATTAGTAAAATAAAGCCTAAAGACGTTTGAGTAAAGAATTACTTAAGTAAATAATGTCTGACTAAAGTAATTACTTCCGGGGTTTTCTTTTTAAAAGTAGAATTGTATGAAATTAGTCCAGGCACTGTTCCGGAGCTGAGTTGGAGTGGGGCCTGTACAGCCAGGGGGCAGAGATGAGGCTCCCCCCGTCCTCCTGGGGTTTAGCTCCCAGCATCCTGGAACTCTCCTCCCTCTGTAGATGAGACAAGGATGGCAAATTCCAGCTCTGCTATTGGCTAGTGGCTTGGGAACTCGCTTCCGTTTTGAGCCACACTGGGCCCATCAGAAGGGCTCGTTCCTGCCCCAGTGGGAGAGGAGGAGGAGAAAGCTCAGGGCCAAAGGAAGTATTCAGTGACTGAGGGCTGTGCCTCGGCCTCCCCAGGTTTACGAACAGGCAGTCATACATGAGACCACCAGGTCTGTAAAGAGACCACCCCCCAGCTGCAGGGTGAGGGACTAGGTCCCGTGAAGTGCTGGGGGGTTACACGGTGGCAGAGGTGGACGGAGGATCTCAGGGCTGCAAAGCTACCTGGAGACCTTATGTGGACAGGTCGCCTGGGGTCAGGTGCAGTTTGCCCTGGGCGTTTCCTTCTTGGCCTGCAGGGCTGCAGAGAACACAGTTTCCTGCAAGGTTGGCACTCAGCTCCCCTAAGCCCCGGTAGACTTTGACCTGGCAGTGTGCTTAAGGGGGAAGGAAGCAGCCCTCCCAGAAGGGGCTGGGAGGCCTGAGATGAAGGGAACTCTTGGATGCCTGGTTCAATCTGCCCTTGATAAGACCAGAGGTCAGCTCTCAAGACACGAGCCCCTTTTCTCCACACTTCAGAGTTTGGGGAAGGACTGACCCAGCAGCTTCTTATAGAAGGTGATTCCTGGGGGATCAGGCCGACCTGTGCTCCCTCCATCCTTCCCCTATTCCCATCACTACAGTGCTTGCTCATGCTTCAGAAGAGAGTCACTCATTCCTTTGATCTGGAGGGCTTGTCCCTCTCTGAAATCCTCCTAGTGCAATGGAGCCTCAGACAAGGTAAGTCCTTAAGACTTCTCAGCTTGCTCCTTAGGACAATAGAACCAATATATTCATCCTCTGGAGCTGTGTTTTAGACTCCTGAGGGCTTGCAGTCCCTGCTGAGGCCCTGGGAAGCTGAGGTATATATGTTACTGATCTTCTGTACTTCTGGTGCTGGTGGGTGTCAGACAGAGTTGCGGATCACGTCGCCCTGCCTGCTGCAAATCTCTGAGAGCTCGAAGGAGACCAGCTGGAACATGAAGCAGGTAAGCCTTCTCAGCCTTCTCACTGGGGCCATGGCTTTGGGCCTGTGATTGGCAGTTCGCTGACACCAGCATCCTTTGAGAAAGGAACACAGAAGAGTCTTCTGGAAGGTTACTGAAGCCACGGGAGAGTATTGGAAAGGAATGCTGACACAGTCCTTCAGGCCAAAAAGTGTAAGGTGGGTTACATACGTCAGTTTTTCTTGTTGCTCATTGAGCTACAAATATTTGGCAGTATTTAGTAAAGTTGAAGATACATTGCCCTACAATTGGACAGCTGTACTCTAGGCACAGGCTCTAGAGAAACATATAGGTTCATAAAGAGACATACACCAGAGGAATCATAGCAGCATTGTTAGTAGTAGGAAATAAAAAGAATAAACAACTTAAATTTCATTAACAAGAGAATGAACTGAATAAGCAGTAAGTTGCGAAATATTCATTGAATGGAGTTCTTTTCAGCAATAAAAATGAATGAAGTAGAACTACATGTATCAACATGGATGATTCTATGAAACACCATGGAGCTAAAAAAGCATGTTGCAGAAGAGTATATACACTGTGATACCACTTATAAAGGCTGTAAGCTATGCAAAACCAAACCATGTACTGTTTAGGAATAATACATAGGACTATAGACACCAAATTCAAAGATGGTCAAGTTCAAGAGCGTGGGAATAGGGAGTGGGAGGGAGGGTTGGGAGGAAGGGGCTGCAGTACGTGGGCATCCAACCTTATTGGTCGTGTTTTATTTATGATGCTGGGATATGGGCACAAGGGTATTTATCATATATTCCTTAAATTTTCGAGTGGTTGAAATATTTTCAGAAATATTTTACAGTATTAAGAAATAAAAATGTGAAAATCCAAACAACTAAGGACCCCCTTGGCTTTCCTTAGAAGTGCCAGGCTGTGGTGTATGTGTGTGTGTGTGTGTGTGTGTGTGTGTGGTGTGTACATCCATGTATGTGAGTCTGAGATGGCAGAGGTGGGTGGTGAATAGTTGGGGTGAAGAGCAGTGGAGAAGACTTCAGATAGACAGGGTCATAGCTGGCTCCTGGGAAGTTTTCTGGGTTGAATACTTACTCAGTAAAGTCCCTCTCTTCACATAATATTTGCCTACGTAAGAAGCTAAATATTCATTGAGTAATTAGCCAGTTCAAATTTGTGGTATGAAAAGACAATTCTTTCTAATTATAGGAATGTCACTTAAAAGATGCCACACTAGGGTGCCATTCACTGCCAAGACAGCCTTAATAAAATTCTCACTGTGATTTAGATTCAAAAACGTTAAAAAAAAAAAAAAAAGAGACACCATTATTTTTGATAATTAAATATTTACCAGAGCTGAGAAAATAAGTCCCACTAATGTTTCAGGCTAGTCAAAAGCTCTTAAAAAAAAGTTCCAGTAAAGATATTATTGCTCTCACAGCTCTGCTGCCAGCTTCACAGATTTTCTGGACTAACACCACCATCATGGCCGACTCTCCTGAAGGGTCTAATGGGCGGTCCTTACACATCCATCCCTCCTGGAGACATTATTTAATTTACAGTTACTTCTCTGCTTCGTAATTTTACATAGTCCCACTGTTGTCTGCTCCCTCCCCCCAGTTAGATTCTAAGTGACATGACTACAGAGCTGTGTGTTTTTTAGGGGGTGGAGGTAGGGATGGGAGGGGAGGTATGTCATCTCTAATCCAGTTCTCTCTGTAAGGGAAGCTCAATAATGAATTGAGCTTGAACAAATGATTAATGTGATAGAAATTGTACCCTGACTTGAAATTTAGCTCCAATACTCCCTGGCTGTCAGCCATTGGACAAGTGACTTTAACCTCTCTCAGTGTCAGTTTTGTTTCTGTAAAATGGGGACATTACACAACTACCTTAAAGGATTCTTTTTTTTTTTTTTATTGCAGTGTAGTTGATTTACAATCTTCTCTTCATTTCTGCCGTACAGCAAACTGATTCAGTTATATATACGTTCTTTTTTTTACATTCTTTTCCATTATGGTTTAGCATAGGATATTGAATATACTTCTCTGTGCTACACAGTAGGACCTTGTTGTTTATCCATTTTATATATACTAGCTTACTTACATCCGCTCACTCCACCTCCCACTCCATCCACCCCCCAACCCCCTCCCCCTTGGCAACCACAAGTCTGTTCTGTATGTCCATGAGCCTATTTCTGTTTCATAGATAGGTTCATTTGTGTCATATTTTAGATTCCACATAGAAGTGATACCTTATGATATTTGTCTCTCTCTGTCTGATTTACTTCACTTAGTATGATAATCTCTAGGTCCATCCAAGATTAAGGTAATTTAAACCCATCTCTTCTTAGAGTAGACTTGCGGGCATTGTCTTCTCATTTCTCTCTTTACCTCTATGACCTGCTACCCCTCCCTCTGTGGGCAGAGGTCAGCATGGGCTCCACCCTTTCTCCCCTCAGCTCCTGGTTTTCTCAGGATATGCTCCCATGACCACAGCTGCTTGGTCCAGGGATGGTAGCTGACCCAGACTGGGCCAATCAGAGGACTTTCCCAGGATTTTGAATTAAGAACTGAGGAAGCTAGTCAGACCATGTCTACTTAAAGATACAGTAAATAGGAAAACAGCCTAATTGTAGTATATCAGTTAAGATTGGATTTTGCTGCATTTAACTGAAACCCCCTTGCCACCCATGCCACAAAAAAGCACAACTAAACAAAAATAGTAACTAAATAAAATAGACATGTACGTTGCTCTTCTGTAAAAACAGTCCAGAAATAGGCAGTGCAGGGCCAGCTGAGGGCTCCAAGGTCAGGCTCCAATCTTTCTGCTTCTCCATCCTCAGGGCAGTTTCCAGCCTCCAAGTTATCTCCTGTTCCAGTAAGGGTGCAGGAACTTCAGTGGTCTTATTTGCATTTCAGGAGGTTGGAAGGACAAAAGGGAGAAAAAGAGTATGGCCCTCATTTTTTTTTTTTTTTTTTTGCGGTACGCGGCCCTCTCACTGTCGTGGCCTCTCCTGTTGCGGAGCACAGGCTCCGGATGCGCAGGCTCAGCGGCCATGGCTCACGGGCCCAGCCGCTCTGCGGCATGTGGGATCCTCCCGGACTGGGGCACGAACCCGTGTCCCCTGCATCGGCAGGTGGATTCGCAACCACGGAGCCACCAGGGAAGCCCTGGCCCTCATTTTTTAGAAGACCTAACTCTTCTCCTCACATCTCATTGACCCAAACCTAGTCACATGGCCAAACCTAGCTGCAAAGATAGCTGGGAAATGTAATCTTTTAGCTGGGAACCATTGCTGCCCAATAAAACTGGGGTTCTAAGGAGGAAAGGAGGAATGCATGTTGTACTAGGCTCCCAGTAATCTCTGCTCCTTGGAGTAAATCTGCCACATAGACGAAGCTGGTCTGTTGTCACATCTCTATATTTCCCATGGCTTGGTTATTTAATCTTAGCTCTGATTATGGGAGATACTCAGGATCCTTTTAATAAATTCCTTCTTTTCTTTCTTTCATTAGAAAAAGTGTCAGTCACAGCCACAAGGGTCCTGCTATTCCTCTCCTTTAAGACCCCTTTACTGCTCCCTGTGACACTGGAGGGACTCTAACAGCCCTTGTAGGTTTATGGGTTACTTTAACTAGAGGACTGGCTCCCATGTGCGTTCACTTGTGAGAAGGTTGTGGTGCTTTGCCCTCTGAGTTACTCTCTGCCTCTTTGGTTCTAAATCCAAGACTCTCTGGCTCTCTCCTTGGTTCTGGGTCCCAGAACATTGCAGAGAGCTTGGAGTTGGTGTCTGCTTTCTTGTTTCTTCGAGTGTTGTCTGAAATCACTGTTGTTTTTCTTCTCCACTCAGAAGCACTGGGAGAGAATATGAGCTCCAATGACTCAGCTATGAAACTGCTTCCTCTCCTCCTGCCTGGCAAGATCCCAGAAGAGGTCTTCAAGACATTGATCTGTCTGCGGGGGTTGTGCACACCCTCTTATATCGGCAGAGAGGTGGTAAGAATAAGGAGAAGAGGCTTTCCTTGGCACTTCTCTGGAGAGTCACTTATACCACAGTTCTGGTGACTTCTAGCCTGGGGGTTCAGCTGACCTTGGGAGAGCCTGGAGGAGTGCTTTGGGAGCAGGGCTAGGCATCCTGAAGATTATTTTTTGACAAACCCAGGAACTGCATAGAAACAGGGCCCATTCCACCCCACCCCCACGCCCCATCCCAGGGAGGCTGGAGGTGGAGCTCAGAGCTGATCATGGGATTTGCAAGGGCAGGTCATTGTGGTTAGCTGATGGGCATTTGAGAATGCATTTTGTGCTGAGTCTATGGGTAAAACATAACTTCTCTATGAGGTGACTTTATTGCTGCAATGAACCTCGTCTCTGTGAGTCAGAAGGTCATCCTCTGCAGCAACCATGCGACTGGGAATCACAGAGAAGAGGAATCGAAGGGCCTCCAAAAGTAATTTATTAGTGCTCAATTATTGAGCGCTCGTTACCGGCAAGTACCATGCTAAGAGTAGGTATTATCTTATGTAATTTTTCTCTAACCCTCTGAATTCGGTAATGTTAACTCTCCAGTTCAGCAGATGGAAAAACTGAGGCTCGGAGTCATCCATCACGTTGGCAGAGCTGGGATTCAAATTCAGTGTCGGATCATTCCAAGCTTCTCCTCCTACTCACCACACTCTACCACCTTCTGCAACATTTACTCAAGGTCCCCACTACGCCTAAGCTGGTTTCTAGATGCCACAGGAAGGGCTGGAGCAGTACAGAGGCTGCCGTAACCATCTCCAGGAGGCCTGTTTCCCGCCTCCCTTACCATTAAGTTCCTGTGTGTCATCATCACGCAGAGCTACTACTGAGCAACTCGATGGAAATATAATGCAAGCCGCATATGTATTTTTCCATGTTTTATTAGGTACATTAAAAGAAACAGGTATCACTGTAGCTCATGCTATCTGCATAAAATATTTTAAAAATCACATTACAGTGGTATATCAGTGGATAGAAATTAAAATCATTCCAACTGAATCAATCCATTGAAACTGACACAACCAGTGTTGTTTTTATTTATGTATTTTTATCTTTTATTTTTTCATTGAAATATAGTTGATTTACAATATTGTGTTAGTTTCAGGTGTACAGCAAAGTGATTCAGTTATACATACATATATTTATATCAATTTTTTTCAGATTCTTTTCCATTATAGGTTATTACAAGATATTGAATATAGTTCCCTGTGCTATACCGTAGGTCCTTATTGTTTATCTATTTTATATATAGTTGTATGTATATGTTAATCCCAAACTCCTCATTTATCTCCCGCTTTGTGCTGTGTTTTCAGTACGAGAAATGACACACGTTGCTGACACATGTACTACAGTACAACAGTGATATCTAACGGGATACAATGGTTAAAGTGAAAGGTGCTTCTATCAAAACAATAAAAGCGTGTCTAATGCCAAAATATTTTACACTGCTTCTGCTTTTTAATTTAAACTAAATAAAATTAAAAATTCAGTTTTGGGCAGCATTAGCCAGATTTCAAGTGCTCAGTAGCCAAACATGTCTAATAGCTACCATTTCAGACAGTTCAGGTCTAGCATCTAACTGAAATTTCTCATGATGCAAATGCACTTACTGCATCCAGAACAGAGAGAAGACCTATCAGGCTGGAGGAGGGCATCTGTACAGAAGAGAAGTGGAGAATGAGGCTGGAATGATGTGGGGGCCCATGGGAAAGGGCCACTGTCAATTTCTGAAAGGGGATAATGCAGTGGGAATGGTAATTTAAGAAGATTAATCTGGATGCATTAGAGAGAATGGGTTGCAAGGCCACAGATTAGAGGCAGGACCATCACATTATGGGGAAGGGGAGATGATAAAGCTGTGAACTACAGTGAGAGTTACCAGAAAAGGAAAAAAATATGTCTGACAAACATTACGAAGAGTTACTATGAAAAGACAGCCTCTTCAATAAATAGTGTTGGAAAAACTGGGCAGCTACATGCAAAAGAATCAAATTGGACTGCTTTCTCATACCATATACAAAAATAAGCTCAAAGTGGATTAAAAACTTAAATGTAAGACCTGAAACCATAAAACGCCTAGAAGAAAACACAGGCGGTATGCTCTTTGACATTGGTCTTAGCTATTTTTTTAAAAAATATATGTCTCCTTAGGCAAGGGAAACAAAAGCAAAAATAAACAAATGGGACTACATCAAACTAAAAACCTTTTCACACAGCGAAGGAAACTATCAACAAAATGAAAAGCAGCCTGCTGAATGGGAGAAAGATATTTGCAAACAATGATAAAGGGGCTAATAGCCAAAATATACAAAGAACTCATACAACCCAACATCAAAAAAGCAAACAACCGGCTTCCCTGGTGGCGCAATGGTTGAGAGTCCGCCTGCCGATGCAGGGGACGCGGGTTCGTGCCCCGGTCTGGGAGGATCGCACGTGCCGCGGAGCGGCTGGGCCCGTGAGCCATGGCCGCTGAGCCTGCGCGTCCGGAGCTTGTGTTCCGCAGCGGGAGAGGCCACAGCAGTGAGAGGCCCGTGTACCACAAAACAAAACAAAACAAAACAAAACCCAACCAGATTAAAAATTGGGCAGAGGACCCAAATAGTTTTCAAAAGGAGACATTTAGATGACCAACAGACACATGAAAAAATATTCAACATCACAAATTATAAGGCAAATGCCAATCAAAACCACATTGAGGGCTACCCTGGTGGCGCAGTGGTCAAGAATCCACCTGCCAATGCAGGGGACACGGGTTCGAGCCCTGGTCTGGGAAGACCCCACATGCTGCGGAGCAAAGCCCAGGCGCCACAACTACTGAATCTGTGCTCTAGAGCCCGTGAACCACAGCTACTGAGCCCACGTGCTACAACTACTGAAGCCCGTGCGCCTAGAGCTGGTGCTCTGCAACAAGAGAAGTCACTGCAATGGGAAGCCCGCACACGGCAATGAAGAGTAGCCCCAGCTTGCCACAACTAGAGAAAGCCTGCGTGCAGCAACAAAGACCCAATGCAGCCAAAAATAACTAACTAAATAAATTTATTTAAAAAAACCCACACATTGAGATACCATTTCACATTTATGAGAATGTCTATTATCAAAAAGACAACAAATAACAAGTGTTGGCAAGAATGTGGAGAAAAGGGAACCCTTGTACCCTTATTGGTGGGATAGTAAATTGGTGCAATCACTATAAAAACCAGTATGGAGGTTCCTAAAAAAAATTGAAAATGGAATTACCGTATGATCAAGCAAATCTACTTCTGGGTATTTTCCCAAAGAAAACAAAATACTAATTTGAAAAAATATATGCACCTCAATGTTCAGTGCAGCATTATTTACAATAGCCAAGATATGGAAGCAACCTAAGTGCCCATCAATAGAAAAATGGGTAAAAAAGATGTGGTGTATATATACAATGGAATATTACTCAGCCATAATAAAGAATGAAATCTTGACATTTGCAACAACATGGATGGACCTAGAGGGTATTATGTTAAGTGAGATAAGTCAGACAAAGTTAAACACTGTATGATATCACTTATATGTAGAATCTAAAAAATAAAAACAGGAGAAAAACCATAACAAAACATAAACAGACTCATAGGTAAAGAGAACAAACAGGTTGCTGCTGTGGGTGATGGGGGAATAAGTGAAATAAGTGGAAGGGATTGGGAGGTACAAACTTCCAGTTATAAAATAAATAATGAATAAATAAATGTAATGTACAGCATGGGAAATACAGTTAATAATATACTAATAACTTTGTATGGTGACAGATGGTGGCTGGACTGGGAGTGTCAAATCACTATGTTGTACACCTGAAATTAATATAATATTGTAAGTCAATTATACTTCAAAAAAAAAAAGGGTTACTATGGGTCAGTGGTTGGATGCATAAGGGGAACAAGAAAGGGGGAGAGTTGATGATGACCCTGAGGTTTTGAGCCTCAGACAATAGAAAATGTTAATACCACTGATAGGAATGACGTCAGGAGGGAAAGCAGGCTGGGGCCAGGGTGGGAGGAGATAGCTGATGAGTTCAATTTTGTACAGACTGGGTTTGCACTAATTCCTTCCATTATCTCTCCTCTTTACCTCTCCTCCTCTCTCCTCCCTCTTACCTTTCACTTCCTTCCCTCCTTTTCCTGTCTCTTTCTTCTCTTGAAATAGATTAATTGAGCACCCATTATGTGCTAGAGACAAAGAAGTTTAACAGACATTTTCCAGGCCTGATGAAGGACCATTGAGAGGGTGGTGGGTACTTCATCAAAGACAACAAAATAAAATTTCCCTCTTATCTACTTCTGCTGTACCTGGCATACCTGTTAGAATTTGGCCTGGGATGGGGAGAGGAGGCAGCAGGATGAAAGGAGTGTAAAAATAATGGGTCAGGCACAGTTCTAAACATTTCACTGTGACTTAGCATCACATTGAAGAGCATTATTTCCCCCTTGACAGGTAAGAAAAATGAGGCACAGAGAGATAAAGTCACTTACCTGAGGAAGCACAACTGGTAACTGGTAGGCGGGATCTGACTCCTACAATTTGTGTTGAATATTCACTGTGAGTTGGTGAAAAGTGTCAGTCACCTTGTTGTGGGCTGATTTTTGCATCCTCCCCAAATTCCTTTGTTGAAGTCCTAACCCCCAATGTGATAGTAATATTTGGAGGTGGGGCCTTGGGGAGGTAATAAGGTTCAGATGAGGTCATGAGGGTGAGACCCTCTTGATGGGATTAGTGCCCTTATAAGAAGAAGAAGACAGAGAGACCCTACTCTGTCCCTGCACAAGCACCAAAGAAGGGCCGTGAGAACGCATGGCAAGAAGGCGGCCATCTGCAAGCCAGGAAGAAGACCTTCAGCAGGAACTGAATCTTCCCACATCTTGATCTTGGACTGCCCAGTCTCCAGAACTGAGAGGAATAAATGTCTGTTGTTTAAGACAACAGACACCAGTCTATGGTGTTTTGTTAAAGCAGCCTGAGCTAACTAAGACATCGTACCACAGGGGTGCCTTGCCTTTCCAGCCCTTTCTGAAGGGCAGGCTTTTCACAGGGTGGGTGGCTCCCGTGAAGCCTCTGGGAGGTTTTCCCTTCCACAAGTGGGGCTGGTGACCAGCAAGAGTTTGTGCAGAAAGCAAAGGACTGACTCCTGTCCTCCTCCCAGCAGAGAGAGAGGTCAGATGGGGGATGCTCTCTTCCAGCACCTCTCCTTATTGTTAATCGAGTGACTCCTCCCGGGGATCTGGTTTTCTGCTCTGAATGCTTTGTTTTGATGGTGTTTTTCTAATATAGTTACCCACCTGCAGGTACATCCCAGAAAAAAAGGCCTTCAAATGGAATAGGAGCAGGGTGAGGGGGGAGGTAGGGGATGGGAAGGAGATGGGAAATATTGCACTGCTCCCGTACAGCAGCTCAAGGGATTTATTCTAGGCTTTCAGAGCCAAGTGAATATTGCTTATTCATGTGCAATCTAATCCTCCACGTGGCCTGGGGGCTGAGAGCAGAAGGGATGGCCTGGTTGCAGAAGGGCAAGGAGGGGCTGGAGGGCCCGGCCCTGGGCACTGTGGGGCAGACCTGGCATCCCGTGCTCTGGGAGGGCTGGTGCTGGAAGAAGGTGTCCCTTGAATGGCTCGGATGCAGGGGCAATGACTGGGAGGGAGTTAGTATGGGCTGGAGGTGGACTGGTGATCAGACTCAGGATCTCTCAGTGGATTCAAGGTACAGAGCGTGCGACTCAAACATCTAGGGGACAGAAATGCCAGGCGCTCCTCTGCCATGCCCCCTCGGAAGGACAGCCGAGCCGCAGATTGATGCACACTCCCAGGCAAAGAATATCTTAATCACCCACTCGGTGGGTGATGGATCATCAGAGGAGGAGCCGCAGGGCTACGGCTTGGCCACCCCGAAGCTCTGACTTGATAACATGTGATAATTCACTTAGGGGCACAAGGAAGGAGAAGATTTCCCAACTGCGGCTAACCAGTGCTGAAGACCTGAAAACAGCCACTTGGGACTGCTTTTATGTTCAGCTGTCGGCTTCGAAGCAGATGTCTAAGTGAACCTGGACGTGGGTCCAACAAATATGCTGGCAACTGCATGCAATGCACAGATCTGTTGTTATATCCTGCTGAGGGCCTGTGTGCCCGACCTGCTCCCCTCTAGCCACACAGAAGAAGAGACAGAGAAGAAGGCAATACCTCTCTGTAACATCTGATGGGGCTTGGGGGGTGATTCTAGCACAGAGACATCACTGAGCAGCAGGCAGTCACCTCTGCAGGGCACAGTGATGGAGTGGGAAAGATCAAGTGGCCATTTTTGACCAGTGGAAGCTAAGGGACTGGTGACCAGAGGCCTGCTCTCTGGCCACAGGGGCCTTTGGCAGCTCAGAGAGTCCAACTAGAGGAGAATCCTGTTTTCTGTAGGGAAGGGAAGTGCTCCCTAGGAGCCACTGGGTGGAGGACACAGACATCTTCCCTAACAATCCATCTCTTCATTTTTCTCTCCGTCTCCTGCCAAAGAAGTAAGCTACAGTGGTTTGGTTTCACCCAAAAGCTGAATTGGCTTGGGGGGTGGAATCCTGTGGTTATTCTCCTCATGGAAAGAGGTAATGCCACATTAGGTATGCCCCACCTAAGGGGCAGGACCATAGGTGTTTTTCACATAAGAACACCTGTGCTGTCCTTTAACTGAACAGGTGTAATAAGAATAATAGAAATACCAGCAGATATCACTATTAAGTGTTTACCATGCATCAGCCCCTGGGCTAAATAGTTTGTGAACATAATCACTTCGGATCCCGCATTAACGCTTCCTGTTGACTTAGCCCTTCTCCTCTGACCTCACAAACACTCACAACCACATTCCCCAGGATTGAAGCATCTGGGAACTCAGACCAAAAATAAACCCAAGTAATCTCTGAACAGGTGTGTGTGACCTTGGGTTGGCTCCAGGTGAATGATTAATTTGCTGATACCTTTATTGGCTGGCTTATGGCAGATGGGGATGAGAAGCAGGAAAGCAACTGGACAGGTCAGAAGTGATGAGACACCTGACAATGAGTTTAGACACTGCAGCCACACTATGTAGCTTGTAAATAGTAGCTTGTCCTTGTGGAGATATTCTAGGCTGGCAAAAGTACATGAGAAGGCATTGCAGCTCTATTTACAATAGCCAGGACATGGAACCAACTTAATATCCTTCGACAGATGAATGGATAAAAAAGATGTGGCACATATATACAACAGAATATTAGCCATAAAAAGAAAAGAAATTGAGTTATTTGTAGTGAGGTGGATGGACCTAGAGTCTGTCATACAGAGTGAAGTAAGTCAGAAAGAGAAAAACAAATACTGTATGCTAATACATATATATGGAATCTAAAAAAAAAAAATGGTACTGATGAACCTGGTGGCAGGGCAGGAATAAAGACATAAACATAGAGAATGGACTTGAGGACACGGTGGCGGGGGGTGGTGAGGGGGAAGCTGGGACGAAGTGAGAGTAGCATCAACATGTATACACTACCGAATGTGAAATAGTTAGCTAGTGGGAAGTAGCAGCATAGCACCGGGAGATCAGCTCAGTGCTTTGCAATGACCTAGAGACGTGGGATAGGGAGGGTGGGAGGGAGTCTCAAGAGGGAGGGGATATGGGGATATATGTATGCATATGGCTGATTCACTTTGTTGTACAACAGAAACTAACACAGTACTGTGAAACAATTATACACCAATAAAGATCTATTAAAAAAATTACATGAGAAGTATTCTTTTTTTTTTTTTTTTTTTTTTTTTTTTTTTTTTTTTTTTTTTTTGCGGTACGTGGGCCTCTCACTGTTGTGGCCTCTCCCGTTGCGGAGCACAGGCTCCGGACGCGCAAGCTCTCCGGCCATGACTCATGGGCCCAGCCGCTCCGCGGCATATGGGATCCTCCCAGACCGGGGCACGAACCCGCGTCCCCTGCATCGGCAGGCGGACTCTCAACCACTGCACCACCAGGGAAGCCCATGAGAAGTATTCTTAGCCTCCATTTTACCTATGAAGCAACTGAGGTTGACAGAAGTGGAGTGATTATCCCAAGGTCACATAGCAAGTAAGTTGCACAATCAGGATTTGAACCCCATGTCTGTCTCACACCAAAACCACACCTGTCTCTTTCTAGACCAGATCTCAGCACAGAGGAAGTCATTAACGGCCCCATGCTGAATACAGAGGAGATATCCTGACCAACAGAGTCTGCAACTTTGAATAGATATTGCACTGGGGATGAATAAGGAATGGAAAGTTCTATTGCTCTAATAGGAAATACCTTTATAGACTGGAGAGTCATTTCCTACACCAGTTTCTCTTTTCCTTGGCTAAGAGTCAGAGTTATAGACTCTCAGAGAGAGAAGGGACACTGGAGGACATCTAGTTCCATCCCCTCTTTTTACAGAAGAAGGCAAAGAGGCACAGACAGAGGAACCTGGATGTTCAAGGTTACACAGCTAATGAGTGATATGATTGAGCCTAGAATTTGGGAATTCTCACTGTTAGGCCCAAGTTCTTCCCATTGCTCTGTGAACTTTCTTATGTCTTCGGGTTTTTCCCTCACCTTGAAGGTCCATCACCTTGAAGGACACATGGTAACTTACCCCAATCTCAATTAGTCTGAATATGAAATGTTCAAAACAAATTTTTCTACTTTCTCCCTACTCCTTCCCCTCTTCCCATCCAACTAACAGGAAGGATGGTTTGGCATCAGAACAATCTACCTGAGACAAGGAAGAGGGCAGAGATTTCCTTAATTCCTGGATTGGGAAGATCTTGGTATTAGTTTTTTAGAAAGTATCTCGAAGACTTACCTAAAACTATAATAATAAAGATAGTGTTCTACAGATGAAATGATAGACAAATAGACCAATTGAACATGGCACAGTCTAGAATCAGGCCCCACACATATTCAGTCACCTCATTTATGATAAAGGTGACTGCAGTGCCGTGGGAACAAGGATGGCCTTTTTCAATAAGTGATGCTAAGTCAACTGGATATCCTTATTTGAAAAAAAAATTTTTTTTAAAATCCCCACCGCACACCAAACAGATAAACTATAATTCTAAATGAGAATGGTAAAATTATAAAGGCTTTTAGAAAAAAACATGGAAGGATATCTTCAGGATCCGGGCTAGATAAAGATTTCTTCAACAGGACACAAAATGCTTAACCATAAAGGGAAAAAAATTGATGAATTAAACTACATTAAAATTAATAACTTCAATTAATAATTAAAAAGGTAAAACCACACAACTAAGAAGGCAAAAAAGGCAAGCCACAGAGCTGGAGAAGATATTTGCAAAATATATATCTCTCAAAGGACTCATATTGAGAATATGTAAAGAACACTACAAACCAATAGGAAAAAGGCAGATAATTCAATAGAAAAAATGGACAAAATACTTGAACTGGACTTTCTCAAAAGATCTCCAAGTGACCAATAAACATATGAAAAGGTGTTCAACTCTTGATAATCAGGGGTATGTAAATTAAAATCACTGTGAAATATCCCCCCATTTTCAGTGGAATGTTTAAAATAAAAAAGAGACAATGCCAAGTATTTCGTGAGGATGTAGAACAATCAGAACTCAAACACTACTGGTAGGAGTGCGAATTGGAACAAAAACTTTGGAAAACAGTTTGGCAGTTTCTAGTGATACAAAACATACACATTTCTTAGAGCTAACAGAAAAAGCATATGTGCATTTATCAAAAGACAGACACAAGTATGTTCAGAGCAGCATTTTAGTAAAAGCAAAATACTGGAAGAAAACCAAATATTTATCAAAAATGGAATGGATAAATAAATTGGGTATATTCACACTATGGGAAACTATATAGAAAAGAGAGAACAAACTATAACTAGTGCAGCATCATGGATGAGTCTCATAAATATGGTGAATGAAAGCAAGCAGACACAACCATGAACGTACTAGATGATTCTATTTACATAAGTCAGAAGCAGGTAAAACGAATCTATAGTGTTAGAAGTCAGGATAGTGGTTACCTTTGAAGAGAGATGGTACCTGGGAAGGGGCAGAAGGGGAGCCCCTGGGTAGGGCAAGTGGAAATATTCCTTTGTCTAATATCATGGTGCATTTGGTGAAAACCATTGAGTTGTCCGTTTACGTTAAACTACCGTAAAACATATCTTCAACTTATTTTTCTCTTCTAAAATGGAGGAAAGTCAGGAGAAAGGGACGTAACATCTATTTATAACTCCTTCAAGCCTGCCGTCGTGCTAGATTTTACAGGCGTTAACTCACGTAATCCTCCCAAGCATCCTGTGAGATAGGTGTTAGGTCCTCCATTTCACAGATGAGGAAACTAATACCCAAAAGTGTAATTGTCCAAGGCCATGCCGTTAGCAAGTGCTGGAATGAGATGTGACTTAGGATTTGAATCCAGGTTTGCCTGGGCCAGGAGCCCGTCTTTCCTCCGCATCATGGTGCTTTCAAGGAAATGGCCCTAGCGTTGGGGTTAGAAAATCTGGTTTTGAACCCTAGTGCTATCACTCACATGTTGTGTGACTGTGGGTAAATCCATCTAACTGGTTTTCATCTGTGTTTTGGGGAATGTTGACAGGGGTGGGGAGGTGATACTGGTAGAAGAGTCTAGAAATGTACACAAAGTCACATCACAGAGCCCTGTACTCAGCGGATGCAGATTCCTTTTTGCTTCGTCTAAACCCTACTAGATATTCATATCCTTCCTAGCAGGGGTTGTGCACCCCAAAGAAAAATTCACCGTGCCCCTCTCCCTGATGTCATCGTTCAAGTGAATTCAGCTGGAAGTGAACATCAAGGGCAAGTTTGCTGGGAACAAGGAGCCATGTTCAGCCTGAGGGTGTATGTGAAAGTGGGCAGAAAGCCTTGGTTCCCCGTTGAGGGAGTTTGCTGGTGACCTTATGAAAATGAGCTTCAGGTCTGTTGTTTTAACACCAGCTGGCAGAATTGAGTCATCTCCCCTTGAGTTGTCTCCCTGATAGGAGAGGTTGGAATCATGGAGAAGGATCTTCCCAAACCTGCTAGAATCACTCTCTTAAGAACAGCAGATCCTGCAAGCTCCTTTCACAGCAGAACTGAGTGAAACTTCTTTTTGAGTCCCCTTAGAATAGTCAGGAAAATGGATGGAGGGTAAATAGCATCTGTATTTGTTCAACATTATGTCACCTGCCCCACGTTGCTTAATATCTGCTTAGGAATTGGGAGCTCCTTGGGCTGGCAGGGAGAGTGGGGACCTGAGCTCTACAGGGTGCCCTTGAGAACAGGACATGTGGATGGATTGTTTTTTATGACCTTATGATCACGGTCCCGTACTATACGTGAGGCACGTGAAAAAAGATGCCAGTTCTGGGTAACGTGGAAGAGTTGTCTTTCTGTGTCCACACCTCAAAGACCTTCTCCCCCTGTTAAAGGCTCAGAGATCAGTGCTATGAGGTGGGTGGGGGAAAGCAAGAGCTTTAAGAGGGAGGGATGGGGGGCAGTGAGCAGGAGGCAAGCCCCCAGCCTGCCTGTCCCTACCCAACCCGCCTTGCCTTCACCAAAGTCTTCATTTCTAACTGTTCCTAAATTGCACACATTGATCTGCTGTGTGCAAAGTTGCAAAGCAAGTTGGCAGGAGCACTGGATTGTATCAGGTCTATGAGGGAATAAATATACTTGGGTTTTTAGTTTAAATGAGTTGCGAGCTAGGGAATGGCTTGACAGCCATGGGGAGCCCAAGCGTCTGTTTCCCATCAAATAAGGCCCCTTGTAGATTGCAGCTGTCAGTCAACGTTGCCCCATGGGTACCTGCCCCGGGGGACAGATATCCCCACCCATGCTGCTGGCCTGTCACTGCAGAGAAGAGGCGTGGGTGGAAGCGAGGCTGGGGTGGTTTGGTGGCCGGTGCCTGGGAGGGTCGTCCTTTTCACACTGCCCTGACCTCTCCCCAGTCAAGGTCTTGTCCCTAATGCATGAGCTTTTCTCAGGGCAAAGGGATGGGCTTAGAGGGGACCCTAGGCTCTGGGTTCTTCACACCCAGCCACTTGGGTACAGCCTGTGTGTTCTGCTACCTTTTCTAATATTAATATCTTGATGAATTCCAGACCAATTGTCCTTGTTTTTCTTATTTCCTAGCCTTTGCAAACCTGCCTACTCCTCTGTAAGAGTGACTTTGATTGAAGTTTGAAGTTTTCAGGTTCAGCTGTTTTCTAGTTACTTGTTATTAGAAAATGTAGCAATTTCCCCCCAATAAAGAGGGAAAAGGTCCTCCTCCCTTCCCCCTCCTCCCCTCCCCTCCCGGCATCTCCTGATGTGTCATAACTTTAAAAAAAGGCCTGCAAGATATAGTTAGTTATTCTTCTCCATCCTTCCCTCAACTGGATTTTGGGCTGAGGCCAAAACTGGGGGGAAACAATGAAGCAGCCATCCGAATAGTCTCCTTCAAAGCAGAAGTGTTTGTTCCTGTGACTGCTGCCCTCCGGGGATGGGGGTGTGGTAGTGGGAGATTAGGGGGGTCACGGGTGCACTCAGAACCCACCCCTGCACGGGCCGGCCCTAAACCGTGGCCAAGGCTGAGTGGTTATGAAAGACCCTCTTGTATTGGATACAGTCAGCCCAAAGGGAGCCCCCTCAGAAAGTCATGGGCTCCTCCCAGGGTCGACCTTGCTGAAATTTATAGCTCCCCTCAATAAATCTATTGTGTGGCTCCTTAGGAAGCCGTGGGGGTGAGTCAGTGCTTGGGGACCTGGGGAGGTGGAACCAGGCAGGGACCAGGGAACCCCTGCTGGGGCAGGAGGAGCGGGCAGAGAAGGCAGTGTCCCCTCCCTCCCTTCCCTCTCCAGGCTGGGCCTCTTTTCCGAAGGAGGCGGTGGCTACCTGCACACCCTTGGTGAGCACACACACACACACACGCATGATGAAAAAAAGACTGGTTTCAAAAAGCAGGGGGTCCGAGCACAGGCCCTGAGCCTAATCTGGAATTTCCCTGTGGCGCAGATGAGAGCCATGGAGCTGGGGTGGAGATCCCCGCCCCGCCCCCACCCCGGCCCCATCGCAGCTCACCTGGCTGATCGCAGCCTTCGCCCCTCCTCACTCCAGTCTTCCTGGGGGAGCAGGCCGAGGTCAGGAGGCAGCAGGGGAAGCAAGCAGCTGAAAGGCAGGCCGCCACTCTGCTGGGGGAGGGTCGAGGCCCGGGAATACCGCAGGCTTGGGCGAGGAGGCTGTGGGGAGAAGAGCCTGTAGAGTGGGGTGCAGGCTGAGCTGGGGAACGGGAGACTGAGTTTACGTGGAGGGTGGTTGAAGGGCTCAGTCCGAGCTCCAGGTGTGGACCTGAAGCTGGGCTGCCATATCCCTGCTCAGAGTGGTTGCCGGGCTGGGGGTGGGGAGAGGCTGGCAAAGGAGGCCAGCCCGTTCGGAGAAGCTCCGGGAGGCCCAGACATTGGCACGAGCTCAGCTTCTCTTCTGCCTTGCCATTATCCATACATACTTGTCCTCTGCCTCAACAAGGCTCAAATGAATCACTTCTGCCTCAAAATTAAAAAGGAAAAACTATGAACAGTCCCATGGATGCATGAGTTCAGCTCAGAGCCTCTGCAGCAGCAGCCCAAGGGGAAGTCACAGCTCACTTCCAGCTGGGGGTTCAGGCAAAAGTGGCCTGTGCATGTACGTGCTGTGTCCCGTGGCCGATTTTGGTGTTGTAAGGGGTATATTTGTTAAATTCTCGTCAATATCCAAGGGGCCCTGTGTTTACTCCATTAGGAAACCTGATAGAGCTAATCAATGCTGGAAGGACTCTAGTTAACTCCTGAGGGAAGGCAAACATAAACCGCAGCGATCAAATAGATGTAAAATCTCCCCCACTGCCTTTGGTTAGGGTGGCTGCCGGCAGGTCCGTGCCAGCAAGCCTAGGCTGTCAGGGGGGGCCAGGCTCCTCCCCGGAGGGCAGGAGTGGACAGGGGAACTGTTGGAAGTAAGGGCCTGGCTGGCTTCTGAATGTGGGTCAGGTTCCACATTAGCTGTGGGCCTTGGGCAAGTCAGGTGGCCTCCCTGGCCCTCAGTGTCTTTATCAGAAGGGCAATCACTAATGCTGAAATGCACTTCACAGCTCATCAAGGGCTTTCATTATCTTACTCGATATTCTTCACCCTTTGAGGTGGGCATCATTATCATTATTTCCATTTCACAGGTTAAAAAAAATGCAGCTCAGAGACATTAAACGACTTCACTAAGGCCACGGGCAGATAGAACAGTTCAATCATAAATCCAGGCTCTCTCCAATATGCTTTCTTTCCTCTAGGCCATACCACTTCTGGAAGGGCTTTACACAGTATTACCTCATACGATCCCTCTAACCCCAGAACGTGGTTACTTACTGTTACCACCAAGTTACAAATTAAGAAGTCAAATCCCAGGTTCAGAGAAGTAAGAGACTGTTCCAAGGTCATATAGATTATCCTAGTCCCTCCAGCCAACACCACTGCTTGTTCAGATCATCAGTGCAAGGAAGGACTGGAAGAGCTGATTTCCGAGGACTTTTCTATGTAAAACATGCTGTTACTTTAACTTTCTTTTCCAACCGCACTTGCTTAGAGAGAATTCCTTTCTTCATATACCACCATGGTCACAAATTAGTCTGGTGCCTCCAGATGAAAGAGCATCAGGAAGGAGACACAGAGAGGCTGGGTTTGGGGTGTGGGATGGAGCACTGAGAGTAGCCACACGCTCTCCCCATCATGGTTTTCTGCTGCCTCACCCCTGCCCTCCCTGGCTCAGGAAACTCAGGAAAGCTATCAGCTCCCTGGAACGTGGATTGGACAACAGATCCAGGGCTCTGCGAGGCCGGGCTTACACATCTCACCAGTAGCCAAAGACTCCTCCCTAGGGTGAGTCCACCCTAGAGTTAATCTCTTTTATTCTTTTAGTTATGACTGAGCTTAGGTCCTTTACCTGTGGCGCGCTGGTTAGCTCCAGCCAAGTTTCAGGGGGGGACCCTCCAAGATTGACTGGAGAGAAGATTTCTCTCCCTCTTTTGAAAAGGGGGCAGTCAATAGGGATCTTCTTCCCCAGCATCACATCCTAATGTTCACTTTTTACCCTGCATGGGGAGACCGGAAGAGATAGCTAGGGCTCTGGGATTATTATTAATAGTGATTTCTCATTTTACAGGGGTTGCTTCACATGTCGTTTACAGACAGCGTTTACCTACATTATCTCATTTAGTTTTCAAATTCAGTGTAGGGTCCAAGACTATTTTGATTCCTGTCCTATTATACATGAATGAGTGAGTAATTGAGTGACCAGATCGCAGCTTTCCCGATTCCTAGTCAAACGTGCTGCCCAGGATACCACTCTCATTCCAGCGCTTTTTCATTGATCTGAAAATGTAAAAATCAGTCTTCAGACCTTAAAAATAAACCCACCCACGGGCCTTTTGCTGAGAGGAAATACAAGAAGCAGTTTGGGAGTGGGGGGGAGAGGGAAGAGATTTTCAAGGTAGGGACTCGAGGCAGGGACTTGCCTGGCCCTGTGGTCGAAGGGCACCCAGCACAAGGAGCTGCCCTTGATGCTTCCCTGGCAGCCGCATGTCTGGGGATGGGGAGACGAGAGCCAATCCCATCCTTTCCGTAGGGCCCGTTGGACGTGTAGCCTTGGTGTCCAGCCAGAGCCCAGGCTTCAGGACGGAGGAGGACCACTAAGCAGGACATGCGGCTGCCTCATTCCAAATCTCTTCTGAATTTCATTTGTGACAAACCGCTCTTCATGAACCCCAGAACCGCACATTGTCACCGGGGTGAGGGAAGCAATGCTGCTGAGAGGGAAAAACAATTAGAAATACAATTAGTGTTATAAAAGCAGGTCATAAATATTTGAGTTCTCTCTCTGGAGAGGAGGGACAAGATGACAGCTCACAATTCCTTGTATTGACAAAAGAGGAAACAGTCCATGAAACTGATCATTTGCCTGGGCATTTTTATCTATCAGATCCAAGAGTCAGAACAAGGGAAGCATGAATGATTGGATTAGCTGCCCAGCCTTTATGTGATTTTGCAGCGTCAGCAATACACAATGACTGCAACCCTCAGATGTGGACATGCACATGCGCGCGCGCACACACACACGCACACGCACACAAGCCAGCGCACTGGACACGCTCCCGCACAGCTAGGCAGAGGTGACCACGGGCTTGGACACTCCCATTCAACAGCAGAGGAGGATGAACTTCTCCACGAAGGTCAGATGTAGAAAAACATGAGGATCCTCCCTTGGAGTTCTTCCTCTGCATCCTTGGAGGAGAATGACAGAGCCCAGGGCATCCTCTAACACCCCATCTCCCTCTCAAGGGCCCAACCCCTTGTGATGACCTTTGAGTTGGTGTCATGTGTGCCTTGGCCTTTCCTTCCAAGCGTCCATTTGGTTGTTCCTTGGGTGGTCTTGGCTCCACGACATGCTGGACAAAGCAAGGCCTGTTCATCTGGTAACCCCAACCCCACCAGTGCCTGGCTTCTCACTTAAACTCTCTGGAGCTCCGGGGCACCTCCATGCCCCAGGTGGGGAAGATGGGGGGTGGGCGTGGGGGTTGCAAGTGCCCTGAGCTGTGTGGGACCCAGGCCCCCCCTGCAGGCATATGCAACCACCTGGCACCTATGCCCACCAGCAGGAAGCAGAGCTCCCATTGCTGGGGGCACTGTGCCAGCATGGCAGATGGGCATGTGTGTCAGCTGCCAAGGGACCTCAACTAGGATCCAAATAGGTCTGCATTTTTGGAGGGCAGGGCATTCTCTCCTTTGCTCCCCTTTAATGTAAGACCAGCTGATGAAACCATCTATCTGTGTATCGCCTTGGTTCCTGGATGCATGTAACTCCACTTACCTCCATTACTAGCGAGGAAGAAAGGATGGATGGGGCACACTGGCCCCTTTCAGTGTTCATATGCACCTACATATGTTCTGGGCATGTGCACCCCTGTACCGAGAGGCATGGGATCCCAAAATTGACCGGCTGGGAATTTTCTTTGGCTCTCTGACAAATTGCACAGCTTGATTACCTGAAAGTGGTGGGAAGCTCACTGCCTCACGGACAGCTCCTCCCTGGCTGGTTAAGAGTAGTTGTTGGACAATTTTATTCCATAATACAAAATCTGCATCCAGATTAATTCCGGCTCTGCCCGGGAGCAGCTGAGAACAAATCTGCCTTCTCTTCCTAAACGACAGCCTTCAAATATTTTAAACCAATGCTCACGTCCCTGAAGAATCTTTGCTTCTCTAGGCTAAGTATTTCCCATCCCTTCAATTTCTGCAGTCATACCTTGAGTGGCATAAGACCCAGACTGCTTGTTAGGATTGAGTAGTGGATTCTTAAAAAAAACAACAGGTGCTGAATTCAGACCTAGCTGAGTGTGAATCACCCTCATTCAGTGGAGTTGACTGAATGGAGACCTGGTGTTTGCAGTCGGAGCTGCCATCTTGCGATTCAATTACCCACACGTTTGGATTAAATAGCATTTACTGAACTGTTACTATATGATAAGGGATCTATCCTTATTAAAAGTAGGTATTATTACTTCTGTTTTAGAAATGAAAAAAACTGGTACATAGAGGTGACCTAGCTTCCTGTGGGTCATACAGCTAGTCTATGAAAAGCAAGATTATGAACTTGTTATGGTTTTTGTTTCCAAGTCAAGGACGTGTCCATGACTGGAGATTGAGTGGGATACTGGAAATACATATGATGTGCATATGTAAGTATATCTGTCCATGGTGGAAGGCCATCTTGTCAACAAGAACACTCGTGAAGCAGGGGTATGTGCAGGGGCAGGAATGATGGAAGGGGCCCTTCACCCTTTCCTCTCTGTACTCTTTTTCTGTGTTTTTAAGACTACAATATCTTCAAGTTATTCTCACGTATTTGAAACACAAATAAAATGATTTCGACTGTATCTTCAAGTTGGTTAAAATCCAATGGATGAGCCAAAATATACTTAAGAATAAATTCCCAAGTGTCAGAGGCAGTATGGCCTGATGGCTAAGAGCATATGGACCCTGGAGCTCTAGACCCTGGATCCCAATCACAACTCTACTACTTACTGGCTCTGTGACCTTGGACAAGTTAATCAATCTCTTTATTCCTCCATTTCCTCATCTGTAAAATGGGGATAACAATTTTTAGTCCATATCTCATAGGATATGTTTGTCAAGAACAAAGAGCTTCACTTTTTTTTGGATTGAGGTATACTTTATATATGGTACAATTAACCCTTTTCAGTGTACAGTTATGAGTTTTGATAAATGCATAAAGTCATGTAATCACTCCCACAATAAAAATACAGAACAGGGGCTTCCCTGGTGGCGCAGCCGTTGGGAGTCCGCCTGCCGATGCAGGGGACACGAGTTCATGCCCCGGTCCGGGAAAATCCCACATGCCGCGGAGCGGCTGGGCCCGTGAGTCATGGCCACTGAGGCTGCGCATCCGGAGCCTGTGCTCCGCAACGGGAGAGGCCACAACAGTGAGAGGCCCACGTACTGCAAAAATAAAATAAAATAAAACAAAATACAGAACAATTCCATCAACCCTCCATATATCTCTTAAGTCCCTTTTCATTCAATCACCTTTCCATCCTCAGCTCCTGGCAACTACTGATCTGTTTTTTGTTCCTATAGTTTGCCTTTCCCAGAGTATCCTGTGAATATAACTATACAGCATGTAGCCTTCTGGGTCTGGCTGTTTCACTTACCATAATATCTGAGACTCACTCATGCTGTCGTATACATCAGTAATTCATTTCTGTCATTGCCGAGTAAGAGTCCATTGTATGGATATACTACAGTTTTACACCCATTCACTAGATGAAGGACCTTGGGTTGTTTCCAGTTTTTGGTGATCATGAATAAACTTCTCTACACATTCACATACAGGCTGCGTGTACATGCCAGTTCATTTCATATGGTAAATACTTAGATTGGAATTGCTAGATCATTTGCAAGTATATATTTAACTTTATAAGAAACTGCCAAACTGTTTTCCAAAATGGCTATATCATTTCACATTCTCACCCACGATGATAGAGAATCCTCCTTGTCCTATATCCTCCCCAGCACTTGGTATCATCATTCATTCATTCATTTATAATTTTAGCCATTCTAATAGGTATGCAGAGTTATCTCACTTTAGAACATGGAGCATCTTTTCATGTGATTGTTTGCCATCTGTGTATCTTTTTTTGGTGAAATGTCTGTTGCTCATTTTTTAAAAATGGGTGGTTTATTTTCTTATTGTTGAGTTTTGAAAGTTCTTTATGTAGTCCTGATTCAAGTCCTTTGGCAGATATGTGTTTTGGAAATATTTTCTCCTTGTCTGTGACTTGTCTTTTAAGTCTTTCAAGAATGTCTTTGGGGGCTTCCCTGGTGGTGCAGTGGTTGGGAATCTGCCTGCCAATGCAGGGGACACGGGTTTGAGCCCTGGTCTGGGAGGATCCCACATGCCGCAGAACGACTGGGCCCATGAGCCATAGCTACTGAGCCTGTGCTCTGGAGCCTGCGTGCCACAACTACTGAAGCCCATGTGCCTAGAGCCCGTGCTCTGCAACAAGAGAAGCCACGATCATGAGAGGCCCGCACACTGCAACGAAGGGTAGCCCCCGCTCGCTGCAACTAGAGGAAGACCACGAGCAGCAACGATGACCCAACATAGCCAAAAAATAAATAAATTAAATTAAATTAATTTTAAAAAAAGAATGTCTTTTGAAGAGAAGTTTTTAGCATTGATAAACTCCAATTTGTCAATTTTCTCCTTTTGGGGTCATGATTTTGGGGTTACCTAAAGTCACAATTTAAAAAAAAAATATTTCTGTCTAAAGGTTTTATAGCTCTAAAGGTTTACTTTAGCTTTTACTTTTCTTTTGGGGTAAAATTTTGTATATGGTGTGAGGTAAGGTTAAGGCCTCTGGTGCCACAGCTGCTGTTGGACTCCTTGGATCCTCCTTCGTCCTCTTGGCCAGGCTGTTTGTATTCTTTAGAGACTTTTCACATAATGCCTGTGCTAGTATTTATAACTCTGCTTGACTAGGCTTGCCTCTGCTGCCCTGGGCATTTCTTAGACTCAAGCGGGACAGAGTTGCAATCTTTCCAAGCCACTCAGTAATTATTTCCCACTCAGAGCACAAAGCATGCTAAGAGCTAGAAGTTGCTTAGTGTGCAGGCTGCCTGGGGGTTGGGACATGTCCAGTGAGAGATGTGCTGGGTCTAGCTTGGTCACATATAAGCCATGGATTGTAGCCTTGAGAGTTGGTTGGTCTCACTGCACATTGGGCTTCGGCCCTGGGCCTTTGGGTGTGACCATCTGAGGAGAGCTGCCGACCAACCAATCCTGAGGTTCTGAGAGGTGGACGGGTAGCAGGGGAGGTGAGTGCAGTCTAAGTCTCTGAGAAACTATGCGCCAGTGGAGCAAACACAAGAGTCTCTTATCAGTAGCTGCTTTTCACTCTCTCCCTTTCCTGATTGTAAAGACAAACAGCAATTCTACAGCACCTGGGAAATGCCTGCGGTGCCAATATCCCCTTGTCTCTGCACTCATCTTACCACATCACACCTTTCCCTGCTCCTGTGCCAGTGTCTGGAGCAGAGGAGTGGTGCGGGGAGGGGAGGAAGGAAGGAAGAGTGGTTCAGGCTGGAGGCAAAGCTTCAAGGCTTTGAAGTGTGAACTCAGCAAGGGCTCCAGATGTTCACATTTCTACTCAAGGCACCAAAACGAGATTCAGCTGCCTAAGCTTGGGCAAAGGAAAACAGAACTGACAGAGTCCCTAGCCTGAAAATATTCCTGGAAAATTCCTTTGTCCCTATCCTCCTGCCTCTGATTAGGATCTCACTTAAGTTGACCCAGATAGAAGAGCCCAAAAGAGATGGTGAAATCTCCTTTGGTTACTCTCTCAAGTGTCAACCTTGATTTAGGCATTCTGGTATCAGTACTGGTGTTTAGGCATATGGGATCTATGGACAGGGAGTTAGCTGGTGGGCAGAGGCAGGCAGGGTGATCAGGAGGAGACCAGAGATAGGGTGGAGGTGGGGATGGAGGGATCTGGAAATGAGAGAGCCAAGCGCTGATGCTCTGACACGTCAGGGATTCCAGGCAGAGAAGGTCTCACTTTGGAGCAGGCAACTCAGGGCTTCTGCTAGTTCCCTTGGCCAAATTACCGAATCCCCCTGGGCTGCTGCTTTTCATTTGTAAAATAGAGGAGTTAACACTTTCCCCCCTCAACTACCATTACTAAGGGTGCTTGACCCAGAACTTGCTCTAAGTGATCCAGGAACTAGATTTGCCCTCTCAAGGCCTTCATTAATTTCTGTGTTAAAATAAAGGGTTAGATGAGATGATTTCTCTGATTCCTTTCAGGAGCTTACCTTCTATTATTTTATTTTATTTTTTAAATTTAAAAAAAGTTTGTATTTAAGTATAGTTGATTTATACCTTCTATGACTTTATCTTTTTTTTTTTTTTTTTTTTTTTTATTCTATGCCTACAAATTCCTGAAGAGCTATTAGACTAGGGAAAGTTACTGGAGAAGTGCCCCACTGGTGCTGAGAGAAGGATGAGAAGATGTACTCTTAGATTATAGTGAAGGGATAGAATTTGAACTGTGACTTCTCCACTTTTCTGCTTCTCTTTATCTTATAACATCTTTCAAGACGCTTAGCTCAAGGCCCATATGGTCTGGGAGGCCTTCCAGTACCAGCTCGGTAAATGCACTCTTTTGTAAATATAATCTGTGTGTGCAGCACAGTTTGAGCTGTATTAATTAATTCATTAATGTACTTACTTATACTGCCTTGTGCCAAAGTGGAGTTATGGTGGCTTACACAGATATATGAAATGGAGTGAGATAATATATATTAGAAGCAAATGGGAAAGGAAAATATGAAAACAAAGGAAGAAATGTCACACGGGATCAGGAATGAGGCTAATATAAGCATAAAGAGCTTGAAATCCTAAGCACCTACTTCTGGTAACCAGGGCCTGAGTTTAGAATCTAGGGTTTCTGGCAGCCAACCTGGGCAACGTAATGTGATCACTCTCACAATTACGGTGTCTGTAAGATGGGAGAACAAAAGGAAGGAAGGAGGGAAGGAAGGAAGGAAGGAGGGAGGGAGGGGAGAGGAGGGGAAAGGAGGGGTTGGGGAAAGGAGGGGAGGGAGGAAATAATAGAGACGGGGAGGAGAAAAGGAAAGAAGATTGTTTAGGAGAAACCCAACTTTCCCAGTGCTGACCCAGGAAGGCGCTTTCCTCGGGGCCTTCCTAGGGAGAGCTTTACCCGATGAACATCGTGACCCGATGAACATCGTGACCCGATGAACATCGTGACCCGATGATCAACGTCCTCAACAACAGCCTCACAGGAGACGCAGCGCCTCACTTTTTTAGGTTGCTCCCCGTAACATCATCCTCCACACAGACCAAACTTTAACTCAGGAAAATAGGAGCCCAGAAGGACATGGTCCAGGAGACAGCTCTCTGCTGACCTGGTTTAATCCTGGGGCCGATTCGTTGCTCATGTTTCCAGAGGGAGGGAGGGACTACACATCCTTCAGGCACTTTTATGCATTTTCTTTCTCTCAGCTGGGCTTTTGATGGACACTGCATGGCAGTGAGTTTGAGACTATATTCCCTGCCAAATACCTAAAGTGCAGCTATTGGGTTGCCAATTAAATACGGACCCATATGCCTTACAAACACACAAACTGTTAGAATCTGTCAACCCTGGGGTAGGGCTGTCATTCTCCTATGAAAATTGATTGACCTACCCAGGAGCTGGGCTGGATCACAGGGCCAGCCCCTTGGCTCTGAGCTAAGCTGAAGGGGTTTGCGGGGTGATTGATCTCCTCCTAGGCCAAGCGTGTCTGTTCTATGGGATGGAGTGATTTCTCCGGGAATGGAGACCCTCTGATTCTGCCCTTCCTAAAACGAGAGGCTTTGTCTATGTGATTTCCAAGTTCCCTTCTGGCCCAAACATTGCTAATTCCAGAAGGAAAATGCTTCATGGGAGGAGGGCTGTTAAACACTGGAGTGGCCTGCCATCGGAACGGAGAAATTGCCTGCCTCAGAGATGTAGAGGCCCATGCGGTCTGGGGTAAATTGGAACAGATCTGCCTGGAGGCAGGGAGCTGGACAGGATTGGCCTCTGGAATGTCTATCAAGGTGTCCCAGCAGTGGGTATTCAGCTGGCTTATCATCTTGTCTCCTAAGTGCGTACGACCTGCTTGTGTCATTTGTATCCTCCGGGCTCATGCCTCCCTCTTCCTGGGGGGACGTGCGTGCGGACTGTGGTCCCCGTTGATCTTGCTCCTCCCCCATTAGCAGCTGCAGCACCGGAGCCCCCTCTACAGAGTCTTTCCTGGGAAATGTATTAGGCAGCACAGCACTCTGCTCATAAAAATACAATAAACGGCCCGGCAAGTGGTCTGCAGCGTAATGACTCTAACCCAGCGGCGTTCTTGGAAGGGCCTCTTCAGAAACAAAGCTGAGAAGACCTAAAGGAAATCTTTGGGGGTGATTAGGTTTCTGGAGAGCAGGAACTTCTTAAATCATGGAGAGTCAGAAAGGACCTGGTCTCTAAATCATACATCAGGCCACGCTGAGCCCCGAAGGCCCCTCCGTTGCCCGCCTCCCCACTCCTTGGAGGGCTGTTGGCCATGAAGCAGCCCCTCTTTAAAAAAAGGTTTTTTTTCACATCTTTATTGGAGTATAATTGCTTTACAGTGGTGTGTTAGTTGCTGCTATAACAAAGTGAATCAGCTATACATATACATATGTTCCCATATCTCTTCCCTCTTGCATCTCCCTCCCTCCCACCCTCCCTATCCCACCCCTCTAGGTGGACACAAAGCACCTAGCGGATCTCCCTGTGCTATGTGGCTGCTTCCCACTAGCTATCTATTTTATATTTGGTAGCCTATATATGTCAATGCCACTCTCTCACTTCGTCCCAGCTTCCCCTTCCCCTTCCCCATGTCCTCAAGTCCATTCTCTACATCTGCGTCTTTATTCCTGTCCTGTCCCTGGGCTCTTGAGAACCAATTTTTTTTTTTTTTTTTTAGATTCCATATATATGCATTAGCATACGGTATTTGCTTTTCTCTTTCTGACTTACTTCACTCTGTATGACAGACTCTGGGTCCATCCACCTCACTACGAATAACTCAATTTCGTTTCTATCTATGGCTGAGTAATATTCCATTGTATATATGTGCCACATCTTCTTTATCCAGTCATCTGTCGATGGATGCTTGGGTTGCTTCCACGTTCTGCCTATTGTAAATAGTGGGCAGCCCCTCTTTTCACGTTCATGTGTTACATTCAGCCCTCTAGAGACCCACACTGACCCACACGAGAAAACCCCCCAGGGAGGCTGAGGTAGGAAGCGGTTTTCCTGCCTGGGTGGGACACTACCAGCTGCATAGATGGCTTTTTGTCTGGGTGGCGCATGGGTGAGGGGTTCATGGCAGCAGAAGGATGGCTGTGATAACTGAACAAAAATGTCTTTCAGCCTCGTGATCCCTTGTCAAGGATTGAAAGGAAAACTTCCAACCTACTTCCTTCTAATTCCCCGAAGTCCCTTCCCCCATCTCGCTAGTATTTGGGCCTCCAGAGTAGTTGAAAGCCTGGCCCGTGCCTAGTAGGAGGGATGATGCTGGCTTACCTTCTTTCTTGGTGCGCCCCCTCCAACCCTTCCCCACTTCCTCTTTTTTATTTTTTTTTTAACATCTTTATTGGAGTATGATTGCTTTACAATGGTGTGTCAGTTTCTGCTTTACAACAAAGTGAATCAGTTATACATATACATATGTCCCCATATCTCCTCCCTCCTGCGCCTACTTCCTCTTCAATGGAGAGGGAAGTAAACTCACCTCTGTTTTCTGGGCTCCGGGAGTCCCAGCCCCCACCCAACTCCTTCCCTTGGGGGCTCCGTGGGGGGCCCAAGCCAAAGAGCCTGAACTGAAAGGCCCATTCCTACCAGCGCTGCCTGCGAGCTGGGGCAGGTAGCAGTTAAGGAGTAAAAAGCAATCAGGGGATTCTGGGGCCTCTGTGGCACGCAGACCTTCAGGGCATTCAGGGAAAGTAGATTAAAAAAAAAAAAAAAAAAAGGAAAAGAAAGAAATCTTTTTCCAGATAAGAGAGGCCCATAAAGAGGCCAAAGAAAGGGAAAACCAGCCCCCCACCCCTTTGATCACAGGGGATTGTAATTACTCAGATATTGATTGGGATAATAAGTTTGCCAAAACTCCAGAGAGGCAGAGATATTCCTCCAGGTATTTTGCTTTGGCAGGATTTGCTGAGCTCTCCTGTGAAGTCAAAGTCAATTTGGAGCCCTGGGCCTGACCTGGAAGCCTGGAAAATGGGAGGTGGAGGCCTTTTCCCCCAGGAGCGGTAGGGTACCTTCCCCTGTGCACCGCCCTCCCTCCCTAGACTGTTCCCACTGCACTAATTAGCATGATCAAGGCTGTTATTAATAACCTCCGGGGCCTAACAGGGGGCCTAACAGGGTGGAACAGAGGCAAGAACTGAAGCTGGCCCCCTCCGCCTGGACTCCAGAATCTTCTTCAGTAGTTTCCTCCCTCCCTCCTGCAAGCCTCCTCTCTCAGATTTACCCCTGAGCTATACTCCTGTCGTGTGCATGAACGCATGTGCACACGCACAGGTACATGCCCTACCTATGCTTCAGCCATACCGGTTTTACCCACAATCCCACGTGTCCCCACCCAGCACACACAGCATGGGATTAACAAGCTCTGGCTTTGGGGTCAGACGGACCTGAATTCAAGTCCTACTCGGCCACTTACTAGCCCTGCTATCCTGAGCATGTCCCTTTACCTTTTGGAGCCTCAGGATTATTAGTAGAATGGAAATATTAGTAGCACCTGTCTCCCCTCGCATGGCTGTTGAGAGGATTAAATGAGATGATGTGAAACATTGGAGGAAGCAATCAATGCAAACAGAAACCATTGCTATTGTTTTTCTCCAGCCCTTCTCTGAGAATTTGCATGGATAATTGCTTCTGCAAGAATTTCTCTCATCAGAGCTGCAAACCAAGACTCCTCTCAATCTTCCAGGCCCAGCCTACACCCCAGCTTTGTCCCATCCAGTGCCACTCAGTCCTTTTTGCTTCCACTGCAGCCGCCTGTATCTCTTAGAGCTGTTATCATGCTTGCTTTGAGATCTGATTTTGAATTGGAGGAAGGCAGGGATTGTCGTCTTCATCTTTTTCTCTCCTTTGCTCCAATACCGGAGTTCAGTACTCTACACACCTTAAATATAGTAGGTCTGCAATACATTTTTGTCTAGCTTTCAAAATAATAGATACCATTTAGTGAGCAATTACTATGTGCCTCTTTCTTTTCCTTCTCCCATTTAATCCTCACACCAACCTTCTGAAATATTATGACTTCCTTTTTACAGATGTGGAAAGTAATGCTCTGGAGAGATTAAGTCACTGGCTGATCACAGAGCTGATGAGTGGCTGAGCATTGCTCTAGCCCAAGACTGTCTGTTTCCAAAGCCCCTAGTTATAGACGACTAGGCTGAACCCAGCACATCTTTCGCGGGACGTATCCCAACCCCCAGGTAACCTGCACACGAAGCAACTTCCAGCTCTTATCATGCTTTGTGCTCTGAGTGGGAAAAGAGCTACTGAGTAGCTTGGAAAGATTGCAACTCCATTTTGCTCGAATCTAAGAAATGCCCAGGGCAGCAGAGGCCAGCCTAGTTAAGCAGGGATATAAATATTAGCACAAGCGTTACGTGAAAGGTCTTTAAAGGATACAAACAGCCTGGCCGAGGGGAAGATGGAGAATCCAAGGAGTCTGACAGCAGCTGTTGCATCAGATGCAGGCACTTTTGAGGAATAGGGTGTGAGGTGCCAGGAAGTCTGCCTTGTCAAGGATGGACTCCTCAAATATATCCAGGGTGACAGAAGGCCGGGGAGAAGGTTGGTTCCAATAGAAAGAAAGTGCTGATGGGGAGCTGAGGAACCAGTGGAGACTTGGCATTAGAGCTGTAGAAGACAGGAAAGATGGAGACGAGGGGACACATCACCATAAAAGACTGACAATGCGAATAGTGATGATGATGATGATATTGATTGAGGATGTGCTTGCTTTGTACCCAGTACTGCTTGATGTACAAAGCGATCAGCTGTCTAGTCTCAGCAACATAAACATGATTCTTTCAGAACGCAAGGGCACTCCTTTTCAATCTTTCTCTACTGCTGACACCCCAGAAAACTCCAACCTTTTATTATTCTCTCAACAGGCATTTATTCTATGCCTCATCTGTGTTTGCCACCAGGATGGATTCTGGGGAGATGAATGAAACTTGTGCTCCAACTTGGAGGACCTCACAGTCTAATGAGGGACAGGACACATAAATAACTATGATGCAGTGGGGTGCAGGGAGGTATATTCAAGTGTTCTGGAAAATGGGAGCAAGACTCTAGAGAGAACAGGCAATATTTGAGCTGAGATGACTTTTAAGGAAGGGAGGATTCAAGTAGGTAGAGTGAGAAGCAGGAGACATCGTGGGTAGAAGAAGCAGGCTGGTGAAAGCTTGGAGGTGTGAAAGTGTACGGGGTGTTCAAGATGGGCTTAACAGAGACCCCCCGGGTGTCTAGAGTTGGGTATGTGAGAAGTTGCAGTAGATGAGGTCTGAAGGATATGGTGCGTATATGGTCACTTGAGGCCACTCATGAAAACTGTTCTCTTGCTCTCTGTACATCCCCTTATTGACCAGTGCCTGCATACCTACACCTTGCTCACATGACTGACCTTCCTACATACTTGCCCCCACCAGCTAGTGTTTGTTCTAATCTTTAGATCAGCGCATCTCCACCATCATAGCTTATCAAAGAGGCGGTAAGGGGCGTGCCCCTCTGCTAGTTTCCCTGGTAACCGATGAGTCAACATGATGTCAAGTCCCCCTATAACTGGTAACCTGCCTGCCTTCTGCAGCACATGACGGTGTGTCACTCCAGCACTTTGCTTCAGACACGTAAGCTCCCCCACCCATTAAACCATTGATGTCTCTGTCACTGACTCTGGGCTCTTTCTTTAGTCTTGAAGCTGGGCAAGTACATGGCTTGTAGGCCTGTGGGGGTACAGCCCAACAATGGGACAAAATTGTGAGAAATCTTTGAAAGACATGTTGCTGAATCAATTAGCAGATTTATTCACTGAGCATCTCCTATGTGCCAAGTATGGAATCTGGCACTGGGACTCTAATGGCAAGCAAAGCGGAGTCAGTCTCTGTTTCCTACATAGGATGACCATATACCCAAGTTTTCTTCTTGTCCTGGAATAGTTACTACTAGCACTCCTTTGACTTTCAAAAGTGTTTCTGTTTACACTATAAATTGTATGGTCATGCTAACTACATAGCTTCAGCCCAGTGCAGAAAGACAGATATTAATCAATCATCCAAATATATAACTTCGGGCTTCCCTGGTGGCGCAGTGGTTGAGAGTCCGCCTGCCGATGCAGGGGACACGGGTTCGTGCCCCGGTCCGGGAAGATCCCACATGCCGCGGAGCGGCTGGGCCCGTGAGCCGTGGCCGCTGAGCCTGCGCGTCCGGAGCCTGTGCTCTGCAACGAGAGAGGGGAGAGGCCACAACAGTGAGAGGCCCGCATACCGCAAAAACAAAACAAAACAAAACAGAAAAACAAATATATAACTTCAAATTGTGCTAGGTACTATGAAGTAAAGGTACAGAGTGCTGTTACAATGGGCACTGGGGAGCAGCTCCAGTCTCCAAAGGAATGTAGACTTCTCTTCAGGCAAAGACATAGAAGGTTTTTAAGTTGGAGATCAGATCTCAGTTTTAGAAGTCATGGGATTTCTATGTTTGTTGAAGATTTCTCTCTCTCTCTCTCTTTAAAATCTCCCAGTTTTTAACAATAGGAATTGAAACAAAAACAGCACTTTTCATTGTATAGCATTTCACATTACAAATGAACTTTCCCAGGTATGTTTTCTCATCAGAGGGGGCGAGTAGAAAGTGCAAAGAATCAGATGAAGCTAACCTTCTGTCTTTGCTCTGCCTCCAAGCAGCTGCTTGCCTGGGCAAGTTCCTTCACCTGACTATGCCTCAGTTTTCACATCTTTAGAAAGTGGTTGCTCTAATTCAAAAAGACATATGCATCTCAGTGTTCATAGCAGCACTATTTCCAATAACCAAGACATGGAAGCAACCCAAATGCCCATCAACAAACAACTGACTTAAGGAGATGTGGTATGTATATACAATGGAATATTACTCAGCCATAGAAGAGGATGACGTACTGCCATTTCCAGCAACATGGATGGACTTAGAGAATATTACATTTAGTAAAATAAGTCAGACAGAGAATGACAAATACCATAATGATATCACTTATATATGGAATGTAAGAAATAATACAAATGAATCTGTATACAAAACAGAAACAGACTCACAGACATAGAAAACAAACTAATGGCTACCAAATGGGACAGGGAGGTGGAGAGGGACAAATTAGGAGTTTGGGATTAGCAGATACAAACTATTACACATGGACGAGATAAGCAACAAGGATATACTGTATAGCACAGGGAATTATACCCAGTATTTTACAATAACCTATAATGGAATATAATTTGCAAAACAAACAAACAAAAACCAAACAAACTGAATCACTATGCTGTACACCTAAAACTAACACAATATTGTAAATTAACTATACTTCAAGAAATATTCATAGATCTGCATGCCAAAAAAGGTCAATTTTAATGTACGATAATTTTTTAATAAACTAAATACTTTGAAAATATTTTTAAAAAAAGGAAGGGAGTGGTCTTTCCCACATACAAGGGTGATTGGGAGGATCAAAAGTCATGTAAATGAAATGGCTATGGGCTTCCCTGGTGGCGCAGTGGTTGAGAGTCCGCCTGCCGATGCAGGGGACGCGGGTTCGTGCCCCGTTCCAGGAAGATACCACATGCCACGGGGTGGCTGGGCCCGTGAGCCATGGCCGCTGCGCCTGCACGTCCGGAGCCTGTGCTCCGCAACGGGAGAGGCCACGACCGTGAGAGGCCCGCGTACCGCAAAAAAAAAAAAAAAAAAAAAAAAAGGCTAGCATAGTGCTTGGCACACAGTAGGCTTTCGAAAAATGCTACCAACTATTATTAGGTTTTCTGAGCTTGTGGACACTTAAAGAAAGGGAAAAAGCTGATGGTGTTCCAACCACTAGAAGGAAATTGGGCTGGAAAGTCCCTGGCAGTCCAGTGGTTAGGACTCTGAGCTTCCATTGCTGTGGGAAGTCAATCCCTGGTTGGGGAACTAATATCCCACAAGCCCCGTGGTATGGCCATAAACAGAAAAAAAAAAAAAAAAAGGGAAATTGACACATGTCCTACTCTGGAGGCAGATGTTGGTTACCGGGGAGGCTATGCACGCGTGGGGACGGTGGGTATGTGGGAAATCCCTGCACGGTCCCCTCAATTTCGCTACGAACCTAAAACTGCTCTTAAAAAGACAGTAATGAAACAAACACACAAAGACACACACAAACGAACATCCCTTCTTTTCAGCTGGACTCTCCTTGGCCCTTAAGGCCCAGAACCTGCTTGCCTGACAGGCTAAGAAGAAGGAAAGAGAGAAGTAAATTTCCAGACCCAAGCTGTGCTGCCTTCAGCTGTCCTGAATGTCTGGAGATCAGACAGTGCAGCCTTGACAAAAGTTTACTTGGCCCCATCTTTTCTCCTCCTGTGGCTGGCATGTGACGCCCTCGGTAGTGATGGATGGCTCCTGAGAGCAGGGATGCAGGCAGGGGCGGGTGGTGCAGGCTAGCTGGGGTTGAACAAAGAAGGAGCCAGGAGCCTGTGTGAGGGTGAGGAAGGGGTGAACTCTGCAGCCCAGTCACTGTTTCAGAGCTGGAAGTATTTTAACCACATCCATCCAAGTCTGCCTGGTTTCTTGACTGGGAACTCCTGCAGTATGCATCTCATTTTCCTTCTGATTTGCCCCTGGTGTTGTTCTGCTGTGTATTTGCTGGGACTGCCTTAAGTACCACAGGCTGGGTGGCTTAAACAATGGACATTTCTTTACTTACAGTTCTGGAGGCTAGAAGTCTGAGATCAAAGTGCCAGCAGGCTTTTTTTCTTCCGCAGCCTCTCTCCTTGGCTCGTAGGTGGCCGTCTTGTCTCTGTGTCTTCACGTGGTCTCTCCTCTGTGTGTGTCTGTGTCCTGATTTCCTCTATTTATGATACCAGTCATAATTGGATTCATGTCCACCCTAATGACCTCATTTAACCTTAATTACCTCTTCAGAGACCCCAAATCTCCAAATACAGTCACATTCTGGGCTGCTGATTGGGGCAGGGGTTGCGGTTAGGCCTTCAACATATGAATTTGTTAGTGGGGAGGGACTCCGTCTCCAACATACAACTAGGCAAGTTGCATCTTTGTCTTGGTCTCTTGGGAGAAAGAAAAGTGGGTTGGATGACCTTCTGGGCATCGTTCCTTGGAGAGGAGTGAAACTGGGAACCTGCTAGATTTTTGAAGCAGGCGGGCCAGGCAGAGGTTTGGAGATGGTGGCAGCCTGTGCAGATGGCAGAGTTTTCCGAGTAAATGGTGATTTTCTTCCTTGGTGATTTCCCAAGGCCACTGAGGCCTGACAATTCTGGCGGGGAAACCAAATTTAAATGAGTCTCTTTCACATCTGCCTGAGGGGTAGGCATTAGTTAGGTAACTAACCACGTGACCTGTTTCCTGTGTTCTGCACACATAGAAGGGGGTCGTGAGGAAGCACAGTCATCGATCCAGAGCTACTTTCTACCTAGACAGAAGACAAACACAAACCCTGAGCAAACCAACGGGAAAGGTAGAGCAAGTGGGGCTAAATTCCTCTATCCTGTGAGCACGACAGTGGAGGGGGCCTGTGGACCTCAGGGGCAGGGGCAGGCTCACTCAGGAAAGGCTTCTGACATGGTCATGAGAAGCGCGATAGAATGTGAGAACTGGAACAGCGTTTCGAAGTTTAGTTCAACTCCTGTATTTTCAGACAGAAAACTGAGGTTCAGGGAGGTTCCAAGCTGGCTTGAGGTTCTAAGCTCATGAACAAGAAAGCCAGGAGTAGAATCCAGGTTCCCTCCCTCTGTGTTGTGTTGCTCTTACAATTACACTGGAAGGGGAGAGGGAAAGGACCAATTGAAAAAAGATGTCAGCGGCAGGGAGTAGGGAGAGTGGATTTTATGGATGGGGCCATATTGAGGAGAACTGAAAAATTGGGCAGATAAGGTTGTGGAGGGCCAGGAGGCCAAAGACCTTGAAGGTTGAGTGGACAAAAATTTTTTTTTTTTTCATAATCGGCAACAAGGGACAGAGGGATCGACTTCCTCTAACTACCTCCCAGGGCTTTCTGCTGATATTACTTGCAAAAAAGATTATTCTGCAAACACCCCGCCTTTAAATCAGAAGCCCAGAGTGTTTCAGCTTGTTGAATTCACCCAGCATGGTAACCTGGACCAGAAATTGTGAGCTCCCTGTTCCACGTTAAAAGATAAGGCATAAGGTCCCAGACCTTGTGGACTCTGCAATGGAGCCTCTTATTTTGTAGCCTGGACAGAGCTAAGGACCCTTGCTACACAGAAGTGAATTCCCATTGGCCCAGTCTCAGCCTGCCCTTCCTTTACGCCTGTATCTTGGGTAGGACCCCATGGGTTCCTTGAAGCTGCAGCCTTGTGTATGTGGAAGCTGGACGGGCCCAGAGAGGAAGGGAGACGGCGAGGAGCCTGCTGAGGAGGCCGAGAGGATACAAGGCCTGAAGGTGACCTTCTGCTTGCTGTCATTGCCTTGTTGGTATTGCAGAAACAGGGCTCCAGCACCAGGGGAGGATGTCAGGGTCAAGAACTGCAAATTGTAAACCACAGTGAAGTGAGATGAATCAATCTTCAGTGACCTAATAGACAGGAGGAAAGCCTGCTAATAGGAGGCTTTTAAAAAGGCTCCCAGGATGTGCAGGGCTGCAGGAGATCACAGCCAGTCCAGCTCTGTCCACTCAGACAAGCAGGTTCGGGTGCGTTTGGTCTTATGTTTGTCAGGGAGTGGACCAGGCCAGCTGGGACCAGAAAGCATCTCCACAGCCACCCTAAGAGGTCAGGGTTGAAGAGGGTTCCCTGGTGCAAGTCTGTCTTTTTTTACTGTAGTCCTGAATCCTGGACAGGAAAGCATCCCTTCCGTTTACATGGTTTTCATTCTTTTCTGATTACAATGTGTTTGTTATTGGAAATATAGAAAACATACAGAAAAAAGTAGGATATCATTCACAGTCACACAACCAAAGATCATTACTGTTAATATTTCAGAGGATTTCCCTCCAATCTGTTTTTTTCTATGTATACAAATTTCAAAGTAAAGTTGGGATTACTTATTATATTTGCATTTTAATAATCTTTTTGCACTTAAGAGTATATCATGAGCCTATTCCCATCCTAGTAAATATTATCCTATTTTATTTTAAAATTTATTTTATTTATTTATCATTTATTTTATTTATTTATTTTGGCTGCACTGGGTCTTAGTTGAGGCATGTGGGTTATTTTAGTTGCGGCATGTGAACTCTTAGTTGCAGCATGCATGCGGGATCTAGATCCCCGAGCAGGGAACAAACCTGGGGCCCCTGCGTTGGGAGCGTTGAGTCTTACCCACTGGACCACAAGGGGAGTCCCTATTCTATTTTTAAAAACAGGTTCATAGTATTTAATTCTGTGGATGTAAATATATCTGATCAACTATCATTAGATGTTTAGATTGCTTACCAATTTGCACCATTGTAAATACTACTGCAATGAACATCTTTGTATCACAATAATATTTGACCCCATTTCTGATGATTTTCTTAGGGAACCTTCCTAGAAGTGGAGTCAGTGTTTCAAAGGCTCTTGTTGCACGATGGCTAACTGCCCTCCTCACCCCCTCACCTGAAATGTTATACCAATTTGCACTTCCATTAATCACTGCTCATTTCACTGCCCACTTGCCAACACTGTGAATTATTATATTCTTTCAAGTGGAAGGTCATCTTTCCAGAGTCATGCTCCCCTTACTGATGAGCTCCAAACATGGCAGCTAACTTCTTCGTGTTTATTGGCAGAGCTCAGTAAATTCACATGGGGGGAGAGTCAGAAAACTTGGGAAGGAAAGAACATTTGATGTACAGGCAGCGTTAGGTGCTGGGGAGGGAAAGAGGGGACCCGGGTATGAGGTGGGGCTTGATTCCTGCTTTTCCAAAAACTCAAAGTCTGTTGAACTGCTATACAAAGCCCCTCCTGCCCGGGAATGCTCCCGGGCTGATCAGGAAATGAGAGAACAAAGCAAGCTGAGACAAAGGCAGGCTTAGTGGTCTGGAAGTCCAGCGACCTGCAAAGCCCCTGACGCTAAGCAGAAATGAAAACATTAATGGTGAGACACCCAAAGAAAATGTATTCCATATGCACAGGCCGCTGGCAGCAAAGGAATACAAATGCACTTGGACTTTAGCCAGGGGAGCAGGAGAGCAGCAGCGTCACTTTGGACTTGCTTCCTGGACCCTCAGGTCAGTTTCAGCTGAAGGTACTTGGGGTGCTGAAATTGACCTTCTTCCTGACTCCAGTGACCCATAAACATATCAGTATTGCAACTTATTTTAAATAATGGCCAGAGCCACCATTTATTGGGTAAGCCCCAATAGAGGATCAGGTGCCTACTATCCACTCACACTAGCTGCTTTTCTGGAACACATGTAAGCCTCAGACCAGTTCTGTGAAGCAGGAATCATCGTCCCCATATCCCAGAGGAGAAAATTGATGCACAATGAGATTAAGCCACTTGCTTAATTTATCAGAATGGCAGACCTGGATCTGAAATCAGGACTCGCTGGCCCACTGCCTGTGTTCTTGCCACTTTTTCTGGGTGGGGCCTGGTTTCCATCCAGACTCCTGGGTGTGGAGATGGGGGTGGGAGAGCCGTGCAGTCCAGGAGCCAGAAAGGCTAGGCCTTGCAGCCTTGGGAAGCCTGGCCACGCAGGCTGATGTGAGGTGACAGGCTCCTTACTTGGTTTGCCACACCCTGCCAGTGGTGATGTAGCAGAGGTAAGAGTGAGCATTCTTAGGGTGATAAATGGCCAGCGGGTCTTGGTGTGTCCCTCCCATGGCAGTTGAGCCAAGTCCTTCTGGGCAGGACATTCCCGGAAAGCACCTTGGTGGTGGGTGGGTGGCTGGTGAGGTAATCCACACTTTCCCTGATGTGAAAAGCCACATGCACAGAATTCCCGGGAGACAGGCCAGCAAAGAAATAGTCCCAGTGTCCACGGGAGGGTTGCAACCTGCCAGTCATCAGACTCTAGGCTGCGGCCGGGAGAATCACTCTTCCTGGATCTGACCTCTCTTTTTTTTTTTTTTTTTTTTTTTTTTAGGTATGCGGGCCTCTCACTATTGTGGCCTCTCCTGTTGCGGAGCACAGGCTCCGGACGCACAGGTTCAGCGGCCATGGCTCACGGGCCCGGCCGCTCCGTGGCATGCGGGATCTTCCTGGACTAGGGCACGAACCTGCGTCCCCTGCATCGGCAGGCGGACTCTCAACCTCTGCGCCACCAGGGAAGCCCGATCTGACCTCTCTTGATTCCTCTGGCCTGTCTTACGGATGGATTCTGTGGGTGGCAGGGAGCGGAGTCCGTGTAGAAGGAATTATTCCTAAGGAATCTCTGGGAGACCTGGAAATTGGCTAGTTCCCAGCCAACCCCTAACTTCCCTTCTCATTAGGCCCTCCTCAGACTCCCCCAAATTCTCCCACTGCAACATATGTTTTGCTGACCAAGGAGAACTCTTAGTGCTGACTCTTGCTTTTGCTGGAAAAACACTGGACAGACAAGAATAGGACTTTTTTTCTATTTAGAAAAACAAAGCAAGACAAAAAAAAAACAAAGCACAAAGCTTTTAAGTTAAGTGCTGGGGGATTGACTCCTCAGGGCAAAATGGGGGATGGTTATCTCTAGCTGAGAAGCCCCAGGGTCTGCTAATCCAGTGTGGGATTAGTTGTGGGTAGAAGGTTTTGCATCCATGGTTTTGCTCAATCTCTGTACCCGGATTCTGAGGCTCTGAGGTTTGGTGCACATAGAGGATAATTATGTTAGCATTTACCGAGTCCTGCCATGCGTGAGTCATAGGTGTTAAGTGTTAGGTGTGCTGCCCTCTTTAATTCTCTGGATGTTGCCTTGGGGTATATGCCCATCTTGTAGATGGAGACATTGAGGTTTAGAGAGGTGTGTGGCTTGTTGGCGATTATGTTTAGTCAGGGCCAGAGCTAGGGCTCAAACCAGGCAATCCCAGACCAGAGTGTACACTCTCAACCTCTACCCTCTGTTATTCTGCTTCCCGGGGATCGAGGGCTTATGCTCCAGGAAGGAATACATAATTTTTTTTCTCTTGGTCCTTGAGTATTGCAAATAAATGCCTATGACAAGGCCTCTGGGAGGGGCTCTCAAGTCAGCTCAATGTGCTTAAAAAGGATCTATAAGATAGGTGGTCCAAGGCAGGGTACTGGCTCGTCTGCTTTTTGTTCTTGATGAATAAACAGCCTCAAGAGGGGTTACTCCAAAGGGTACCATGTCCACCCTGCCCCCACCACAGAGTCTAACTGTGAGTAGATTTGAGAAGGAAATCCTTGTTTGGCTGAAGTAGGAGGAATCATAAAAACACACTGGGCTTTATCTGCACAGTTAGATGGGGGGGGGGGACAATGGATAGATGCCAGGGGAAGCCTGGATGTGAGAATCTGGCAGACAGAGATGGATGTGAAGAAACACAGGGAGTGAGAGAAAAGCAAAAGGCAAAAAGCCACATGCATGGGTGGAGAGAGATGCTTCGGAGTGGCCGGGAGATGGGGAAGCAGCAGGGGCTGGGCTGCAGCCAGTACACAGGGAAGGGAGAGGCGAGCCTGATTGGCTTCTGTGATTGGAGTTGAGGGGAGCACGGCCCCTTGGGGTGACCCAAGGGTGAGAAACATCCAATCTAGAAAGAAGCTTGCTTCCTTCATGCCCAAGGCTGCCTGGAGAGAAGGAGGAAAGACACATAGACGTAGAGTTGTGGTTCTCAAAGTGTGGTTCCCGGAGTAGCAGCTTCAGCAGCACCTGGGAACTTGTTAGAAATGCACATTTCAGGCCCTGCATCAGACTCTCTGAATCGGAAACTCTGTGGCCCAGTTCAGCCTTGTGTGTTTTCACAAGCCCTTCAGGTGATTCTGACACACGCTAAAAGGTTGAGAACCAAGACGGTGTAGAGGGATGGGGAGAAAGAGGTGGTGAGATCAAGAGGGCGTAGAATTCTAGAATCAAGTTCAAGTGTCGGAGGGAACAAAAGACAAAGAACAATAGTTCTGTGCTAGAGGGAAAAGGGAACAATGCCTGGGGATCATGGAGGTCCATCAAAGGAGAGTGCAGTGCTGGGAAGCGCTACCCTAGATCATTCTGGAAGAGGATGGGGCATGGAGGAAGGAGGGCAGGCTAGCCGAAAGCACACAGGCCAACCCAGGAACGAAACAGCCCCTTAAATGGACAAGGAAGGGTTTTAACGGTGCTGGAGTTCTAACTGTCCTCCCCAGGAACTGGACCTCAAGTTTCCATCAACCTGGGGAAACGCATGAGTGCACAAAGGAGACACGAGCAGGAGGGGAGATCAGATCGAGGGCTCCAGGAATGGGCTCCGCTCGCATTTCCTTGTTGCCATGGTAGAAATTCAACCAAACTCTAACATGCCCAGGGATTGCTTTGTTTGAATATTAACCTTTTCCTCTTCCCTCACCGAGGGAGGCTCTGATAAGCTCTTAAGAACCAGGGTGTGGGTGACCAGCGTTACAGTGTGCTGAGTGATATGCCACTGAACACAGGGCCCGGGCTTTGTACTGGTGCCGTCAGGAGAAGAAATCATCTCAGGGAAGGCAGGTGGGCTAACAATCCCAGCCTTCCAGGCCTCTGTTTGTACATAACCCGGGGATGAATGCCTCCTCCATCGTCACTGATTTGTATTTTATTTCGCTTTTATTTTACTTCTTTGTCCACTCCTGACGCTGGAGGGAAATGGATGGACTGGCAGCCAGAGACATTTCTCTCTGGATCCTTACTGACAGCTGATGCCATGGTGCTCTGCACAAACAGCATCTCCTGATACCCCAGACCTCGGAGCAGCAGAGAAAGGCCCAGCCCCAGGCACCTCCTCATACCCACTTGTTACTACAAAAACCTTATAATGGTCCCGGGAGACTTTTGCCTGGGCAAATAACCATTATTGTACTTACAGTTCTGAAAATATTCATTTGAGGCCTTTTGAATGTAGATTCAAATCTTCTCTGGAGATTGTACTTGAAGAAAGGGCACTTGTATATGACTTTCCATTTGGATTAGCAGGCAGACCACCTGGAGGCCTCTTAAGGGCCACACTTGGAGAACCACTGTGCTAGCAGACAGCATGGGTGGAGGCAAAGGCTTCTGCTCCTGTTCATAGATCAGGAGGAACTAGCTAACGATTTTGAGGAGGAAAATAAAAAACCCCAACACTCAGTTGAAGGCGATCTCCATTAGTGCAGCACACACAACACAACCGTGAGTTATTGTGTTGATGGAAGAGACAAGCCATAAACTTCTCCCATTAAAGTTCTTGACTCACAGTATCAGGCAGAGACTAATGACTTAAAAATAATATGTGCACATGTCACCAGAATACAGATGACCTGGGTTGTGGGCCCAGTAGGGGAAGCCAGTCTGATGTCTTGGACAAAGAAGAGAGTACACTTAGGGGTTGGGGCAGGATGCATTTTGTACACAATGGGAATATTTTCTTTTCAGTCAAAGGGAGGGACTCCAGAGACATGAGAAGGGACTGTATTTGATCCGTGGGGCAGTTTGGAGGTTAAGGCTGAAGCACCAGGAAAGGAAATTCAAGGAGACCCTCAGTGGAGGGTTCTGATTCCTAGTTGCCCAGAGACGGCATCACTTGCAGGAAGCCTTCTGACCAGGCAAGACCCTGGTTGGAAGGCAGTGAGCGCAGCCTGGACCCCAGATGGCTGCTGTCCTCCCTGCTCTGCTCCTTCTGGGGGGAAGAGCTCCTTTTCTCTTTCCATCCTTATTCCCCTCTGTGGTCTCATCTACTTTGGAAGACCTCAACCAGGCTCTGGAGCTGTCCTCGCTGCCTCTTTTTTGACTATTTTTTCCTTGTCTATAAATAAGCTCACTTATCAAATCATCTGTCCTTTATCATTTAGGCAGCCCTTTAAATCTCGCCGGCTCAGCCTTCCTGGATTAGCAGCTGAGAGGCGTTTCTTCCCCTTACCCCGACCATACCTCTCCAAACATGAAAGCCACATGAAATCCAGTGCCTCCCCACTCACCCTCCCATCAAACCCACCAAGGCACTTAGCCCCAGAGGGGAACCAGCTTAACCAAAGAGTGTTTTACTTGTGTATTTGTAAGAATTCATGTTTACTATAGAATAGCTTCTGCATATACTTCCTGCCAGCATGGGTTTATTTTTCCAATGGGAATCCTCACCTCTGTGTTTCTTGGCTGAGTCTACTCTTTGCTCTACCCCTGCCCCAGCATCTAGTCACCCACAAACTCTAGTGACTCGTGGAGGGCCATTAACTAATCTGAATAAGGGGATGGGGGAACCCTTGGTACTATCTTCGGGAGAAAGGAATGAGCACAACTTCTAGGGATTTGGGGCCCCTGTCGAAGAAGGAAATAGCTTTTGATTTGACCCAAGCTCATGTTTTCTAAGCAACACGGCTGCCTGGGGTGACATTTAGCTCTGGGAGCTGACCTCTTAGAAAACTGGGCCTGGCTATCTGAATCCCAAACTTGCCTCCTTCACGTCTCCACCCTCCTACTCCTTGATACTCTCCAAGGGGCAGTGTCCAGCTTGCTTTGAAGGAGAGCCATCAACCGCTATGCAATCAGCAGTGTTTTAGAGGAAAGTCATACCTGAGTTTACACTTCCCTAATCTTGCTACAAGTGCTGCAGTGACCAGAGGATTAGGCCGGCGTTTTGCATTAAACCCACACCATTCCTCGTGCAGGTGGGACTCTCCCTGACTTTGATCCTGACATATGAGACCCCAACACCCCGGGGGCTCGGAAGCCTCTTGCAGGAGAATGGAGCGTCTAGAAACAGTCCCGGGAGGTTCTATGAGATCATTTTTCTCTATTTCTTCCCTGCCTGCCCCCCTCCCCAATTTTTTATTAACAAGAATGAAAGTAAATGTGAACTTGAAACAATAAGGCATGGAAAATCACAGAAATAACTTAATTAAGTTTTTAAAGATTTCCATGCTTGAATAAATTAGCCTCCTGCAAATGTCACAATATTCAGAAAAAAAAATTGTAATCAATGGAGCACAGTGCTTCCCTGCTCTTTTTTTAAAACGAAAGCTTCATTGGTACGTTTCCTCTATCCTGCTCCTCCCCTGCAGCTGCTGCTTCCCGGACCTCTGGGCTGCTCTGCTGTGGGCAAGGGCACCAGACTCTCACATCAGCATATTCTGGCTACTGCTCCAAAGGATGGAGGGGAGCCCTGTGGGTGGGGCTGAGGGCTGGGAGGACCGGCAGGGATATTGTTCTTGGTCAGAGTGAGGGCTTCATCTGGTTCTCCTTTGAAAGGTAGCAAAACCTAATCTGTCTTTGGGGGGTTAGGGAACTCTTTCCTTTAGAGCCAGCAAGAGAGTGTGATGAGGGATCAGACCGCAGGGCCAGCAGGGAGAGGCTATTCCCCTGCCACCTCCTCCAGTGCTTCCCCCACCCCCTTCCAGTCCTTTCCTCATAGCCAGGGCTGCCTGAGACTGGAAGGGGTCACAGGGAAGCAGGGCAAGAGAAAGAGAAGGATGGAGGGGAAAGGAGAGGGCCCAGCTGCCCTGCCTGTGGCCACACAGACAGCTTTCGCAGCCACCAAGACAGAGGGCAGATCACTAGACTAATGAATATGAGCCACTGTGCCGCTGCTTCCAACGTGTACTTGAGTAGTAAGTGATGTCATGCTAGCTGCCCAGCCCTACTATAATGCAGCTGTCAGGGTCCCGTGGGGAAAACTTGGGGAGAAATACAAGAAGCCTAAAAAGCAGCAAAAAGCCCATTCAAGTGAAGGGAAATGGAATTACAGTAATGCTGAAAGCTGGCACACTGGAGAATTAAAACACTTTGTTTTGGAACCAGATTCAACTCAACCTGGGTTATTAAATTATTTATTGTTTGCATCTCCAGTAATGGGAGAGAGTAATGGGGAAAGCAGTCAGCCAAGGCAAAAATTGTTTTAATTATCAGGCATGTTTCGGGGCCAACCTGGATCTAGCCTGGTGCCCCCTGAGCATGGGGCTGAGTGAGGTAGAAATGGGATATTCCGTGTTTAATTAGATTAATCAGATCCACTGGCCGTAATAACCCAGAGGCCGGTTACATGAGGATCCTTCAGACTTACCGTGAGGGACGTCAGCCCATTGCCCAAGGACGTTCTGTGACCCTCAACTGTTCTGCTTTGGTGAGAGTCACTGACTGCTACCCCAACTGCTGCAGCAACTTGCATCCTGCCAGCACCACCGGGTTTAGAGTGAGGGTGGTGACAGGCCTACAGGAGGTGGCAAGGGGCCAAGGAAACAGAAGACTCTCTCAGTCCATCCTGGCCACTTTACTTTTTGGCAGTCCGGGATAATGCGATGATGATTTCTGATACGTGCTATGAGTCAAGGCTTGTGGTGAGCATTTTATTTATTTATTTTTTTTGAATTTTCATTCAGTTTTATTTTGTTTTGGAGTTCTACTGGGTTGTCTTCAGACACCTTCCTTTCATATCTTAAACTGTATCGCAAGGGTGCTAGGGGAGAACCCAATAGTCTAGGGGATCCCAATAAAGTTTAGCACAGAGTTCACATAACGTTCCGGAGTATTTCTTTCTGAATATAGGAGTTACCCGTCCAGGCGAATGGAGGAAATTTACACTTGAGGGTCCCTTTGAATGACTGGAGTTCAAAAATTCTCAGCTCCTCCACCTTTGTTCCTCTTTTCCTGGGTTTGGAGGCCACCTGTCCCGCAGGGTACACCTGCCTCTCTCTCTGCACATGGATCACTGGCTCCAGACCGCTGGAGAAGGAGGCTGAGCCGGAGCAAAAGAAGACTCCGGAGGCAGCGGGCGGGGGCAGCGGGCGGGGGCGGGCGGGAGACTGGGCCGAGCATTTTATATACATCATTTTGTTTGATCTTCACAATAACCCTTCTTAATAGGGTAAACATGCATCACGATCTGAACGGGATCATCCTAACTCATACCTGTTGTTTCTGAGTCATTTTTAAGGCTCTACCCTTTCACTGGCAAACGAGTCCTTATTTGAACCATACATATTATACCCATTTTGTAGATGAGGAGCTGAGGCTTAGAGCTTTGCCTAAGTCCTCCCAGCTGGTCAGGGGCAGACCAGGTTTCACACTGGGCCTGTCTGGAGTCTGAACTCTTGATGCTACTCCTTCAGGGCTTGTGGAGAAGAGGAAAGCAAGGATCTGAGGCAGAAGGGGAGATTGCGGCAGTTCTGGCGCCCCTCTGAGAGGCAGCAAAATAGAATCTCTCTGTAGGGGCTGGAAATTGGAAGTTGGGGGCACCCAGCTTAGGAAGTAGTTCAAAGATGCCTGTTGACTGACTCGTCAACCTAAGGCAGCTGAGGAAGAGGGTCTGCCCTCCTAACTCGAGGTCCTGGGTAGACTTGTTCAAGGCAGGCACTTGGAGAACCCAGGTCAGGACTAAGTGTCATTCTTTGCCAAGAGGTGACCCACACATGCCTGGCTCTTCTTAAAGTCCAGTTGTCTGGGCAAAGAGGCAGGAATCTGAGCCTCTGGTTCCAGGCTTTGGCCTCTGATCTGAAGCCACGAGAAATGACAGTAAGAAAATCCCCCACCAGCCGGCCGCCTTTAACACACACATTCCGTCCCATCCCATTTGTGGAGGAGGAAAAGGCTTGGTGAGCCTGGCTGGCTGCCTTTGTGGAGGCTGCAAAGTTTGCACCTGAGAAATGCCTGTTGTTATTACCATGCAAACTGTTGCTGTAAAGGGCTGGTCTGGAATACTTGGCTTCCTTAATTAGAGCTGATCTTTCTTTCCCTACAAATTTGGGGACTCTTCTGTTATTAATGACCTTTTTGGATCCATGCCCAGGACTTAGAGATATTGTCTTCAGATACAGGTAATAAGGTCGCTGCTGATCCTGAACAAATGGGGGAAGTGATTTAATAATTACTCTGCACTGTCTGTGGGTGACCTTTCATTTGTCGAGATGAGGGGTATCTGTTTATCATCACCCCCATGTGGAAGATTTTGATTTGGGGGGATTAGTTCTCCTGGAAGGAATCCATTTCACTCTCTGCCTTTGTGGGAGTTTGCCTGGAAAAGTATCATGTGCCATAGCACGTGAGAGAGCTACAGGGGCAGGAATAGAAGCGGGACAGACAGGCTGAAAACAGAAGTTCCTCTTCAACCTGCGGTGAATGATTGACTTCCAGGGTGGGTGGACTTGTGCGCTGGTGAGGTAGGTCCGTGGTTTCTGGGGGGACTGTGTATTTCCACTTTTTTTGCACTTGCAGTGTAAAAGTTCTGATACCCAGTTCCAGTGTGTGTGTGGGGTGGTGGGGTGGGAGGGGGTGGTCCCCACTTACCAGGCAATTAGCACAATTCTGACACTGTCTACCCGGTGATAGTGTCAGATTCCACAGGTTGAGGGCTCAGTCTCACAAGACTGTCCCGCAAACCAACTTCAGACGCCAGTCACAAGTCCAGGTTGTCACCTGTGCTTCTGATGGACCTGCTACCGATTCCAACGACTCCCTCCTTGAGTTCAATTAATTGCTAGAGCAGCTTGCAGAACTCAGAGACATTTTACTTACTAGATTACAGGTTTATTATAAAAGGATAGAACTCAGGAACAGCCAGGTCGAAGAGATGCAGAGGGCAAAGAATGGGGAAGGAGCACTGAGCTTCCATGCCCTCTCCAAGTGCACTCCTCTCCTCAAATCGCAACGTGTTCACCAACCCGGAAGCTCTCGTCCTTTGGGGTTTTTATGGAGGTTTCACTACATAGACATGATTGATTAAATCATTGGCCATTGGTGATTAAACTCAGCCTCCAGCCCTCTCCCTTCCATGGAGGTCAGGGGAGTGGGACTGAAAGTCCCAACCCTGTAATCATGTGACTTGTTCCCCTGGCAACCAGCCCCCATCCTTAGGTGAAGTAGGGGCTTTCAAGAGTCACCTCATTAACGTAACCTTTCTGGTGCTCAGCACTTAGGAAATTCCAAGTGTTTTAGGAGTTCTGTGCTAGAAGGGGACAAAAACCAAATGTATATTTCTTACTGTAAATTGCAGTATCACACAGCACAATGGGAGAGATGGCCCTGTGTGCCTGGGGCTCAGCGGAGCTCACTAGGGGAGAACTGGGCACGGTCATGGAGGAGGTGTTGGGAGGGGGGACCAGGGAGGCTCAGAGCTCCATGAGGCTGAGTCCCTCCAGGCAGAAATCCCTCTCTTCCTGGACCCTGAGGGGCCTCTGGAGGGCTTGGTAGAGTGTCTGATAGAGGAATGACAAGGACTGAAGGCTGGGGAAGGAAGGCAGATTAATTTGAGCTGTACAGAAAGTCACACACTGTCGGGTGTGGGCAGTGTCTTAACGAACTTGGGGCTAGCTCTTCACCTCATTTCTCTGTGGCCACCAAGCCCATGCTTGCGCGTCTCCCTTGGGGAACTCACTCTTCCTTGATGTCCTAAGGCCTCCATTCCAGTTCCAGCCATTTTAATTAAATTCCTTTAAAAAATTGAGATAAGAATATCTGTTCTATAACATTTGCCCATTGACCTTTGTTCTTATTTTGGGGCATCGATTCGTACAGCTCCTCTTCCTAAGGATGGTCCTTCAGGCTTTGGAACAGAGCTCACCTACTCACCCTCCATCTTCTGGCTAAACATCCCATTTCTTTACATGTTCTTCGCGAGTTAATGGTTCCAAGTACTTCCATCACCCTAGTCACCCTCCTCTGACCGAGTCTTGTTTGATGTATCTCTGAATATGAGGATTGCCATCAATACCCAAGTCTGGTTTGAGCACCACAGAGTAGAACAGGTCTATCTCCTTCTTTCTTCCAGAACGTATGTTTTATAATGCAACCTAAGAAAGGTTGCATTTTTATTTATTATTATTATTTTTTTATTATTGTTTTATTATTTATTTATTTATTTATTTTTTTGCGGTACGCGGGCCTCTCACTGTTGTGGCCTCTCCCATTGTGGAGCACAGGCTCAGCGGCCATGGCTCAGAGGCCTAGCTGCTCCGTGGCATGTGGGATCTTCCCGGACCGGGGCACGAACCCGCGTCCCCTGCATAGGCAGGCGGACTCTCAGCCACTGCGCCACCAGGGAAACCCTATTATTTTATTTTTTAAAGGGGGTGGAAGAAAGCCTTGGGGTCCCTTTAGAAGAATAGGTGGGAAGATCACAGAGAAACATAACTTTCTGAGGGGCTAGCGAGAGTTTCAAAGGGAGGGCCAGGGGGTGGCCCCAGCAGTGTTTGGAGCCCTGCCTTCCTCTTGGATGAACAGGGAACCAGAGCTGGGCTTGGGAGGGGGGAGATGAGTGAGGGAGCAGCTCTGGATGAGTGGACATGGGCCACCACTGAAGTGGGAGTCACTCTGAACCTCGATGAGATGACCTCTCGGAACACTAAGGCCTCAGGGGAGAAGCGCTTGCCCCCGCCCCCCGCCCGTGCTTCCTGGTGAGTAAGAGCCCCTTGTTCACACCCCAGAATGGTCTGGACCTCCATTCTTCTCACCTGCAACCTACATGTAACCATGTGTTCAGGTCCTGACTTTCTCACTGGACTTTGAGAGCAGGGTCCACGCATGTCCTTCTCATGATCCTTAATCCGCTAGTACAGAGGAGGATCTCCGCAAAAATGGGCTGGATAAGTGAACCAAGAAGGAAACAGTGGATTCTCATCGTGCTGGCCCTGAGGTTTCTGTTGATGGGTTCTATTCATTGGCCTGTTTGGAAATTCCTGTTACTTCCTTTCTTAGCTGTAACTGTTTTTCTCCTACTGCACTGAACTCCCCATTATCCAGCCATGTTAAGAGATAGCAAAGAACCACAAAAACATAAAATGATTCTAGCTGAGGAGAGCTTTAGAAATCCCCCAAGTTTATTGAAAGGACTTCTTTTTTCTCCTTCATCCCCACTCCACTAAATTCTCTCACTTCCTTTCTTTCTGTTTTTTAAAAAATAATTAATTAATTAATTTGGGGCTGTGTTGGGTCTTCGTTGCTACGCACAGGCTTTTCTCTAGTTGCTTCGAGCAGGGGCTACTCTTCGTTGTGGTGTGTGTGCATCTCATTGTGGTGGCTTCTCTTGTTGTGGAGCACGGGCTCTAGAGCGTAGGCTCGGTACTTGTGGTGCACGGGCTTAGCTGCTCTGCGGCATGTGGGATCTTCCCGGACCAGGGCTCAAACCATTGTCCGCTGCATTGGCAGGCAGATTCTTAACCACTGCACCACCAGGGAAGCCCGCTCTCTTTCTTTCCATACCCCAGCTCTACAAAGAAATTCCCTTGCAATCACCTCCAACTCCCTTTTTCCTATCTCCCTCCACTGCACTCACCTGGAGAACCCCATGCACCTGATCACTTTGCATCTTCTCTGAAGCAGCTCAGCATGGCTGGAACACATCTTCCTTCCCTTGAAACAGATCAACTGAACTCCAGGGAAGACAGCCCTCTCCCACCCCACAATGATCCCTAGTAATGTGGCTTTTGCAATCCGTAGGTCCTGTCAGCTGCTACTCTATTTCTATTGCCCATTTTAGAATAATATTTTTTTCAGGACATCCTTCTGGGTGACTTTTCTGCATATCTACTCTCTAGGCTTGGGCTGGAAAGCATCTTAGGGAACAGCTGATCTTGTACCTTTCCGTGTTGTTATCTTGAAGTGGGAAACCTTCCTTTTGCATAGAACCATTATGTATAAAAGAGATGAGTGTGAGCTCTTGCTGAAGAGGTGCCGAGGGCCAGGGTCCTTCCACTTGGAGCCTCCATTGCTCCTGAGGCTGCTCCTGTTTCTTAGGGCTCCTGCAGACTCCGTCTGAAATCGCTGATTTAGCCTGACAAGCTTGTTGTTAAGGTGAGGGGACTGAGGTCCAGAGAGGAGCCACTTGCCTGAGCTCACGTAATAGACCCAAGACCCAGAATGTTTACTCTGGGACTCTTTCCACCAGAGCAGGACACCTCTTGCTCTGACAGTTATGCTTTTTGGCCTCCCGAGCCTGACCCTGGCCCATGGTGAGCTGTGCTGTGACCATCATCACCTCCTATTTGGACCCAGAAAGTCAGTCTCCCTGGCGGACAGACAGGCCGGCCATCCTGGGGCCACATTCGCCAGCACAGGGGCACTGCCACCCTCCCACCTCTGTCCTTTCTAGGGATTGCAGCCCAAAGCCTCTTACAAAACTGTCTTCTGAGGGTCCCTTGGCTGTCCTGTTTGTCAAACCATTCACAGTCGGCCTGGCCTTTCATTTCCTTAATCTTAAATTGCATCAGAAAGGGAGAGATTAGAGGTAAAACTTCAATAAAAGACTGAACAAAAGCCTGCTCCCACATTGGATTCGTACACCTAGCTTTGCCTTTCCTGCCCTCCCTCTTGTCTGACAGACTGAGTGTATGAACCTCTAATTTTTTGGTAAAAACTTAGATTAAAACACTATTTAGAAAAGGTCCGCAAGTTTGAAGTCACCTCTGGTCCATACATTAAACATCAAATGTACATTAACTGTGAATTATGGTCATGAAAAGTAAATCCTTTAATGCCGTTTTCTGTGTTCCACCACTGAAGCTTAGCATTAATGGCCTCTTAGCAACTCTGTCAATGGGTGGACTTCTTATTTTCCAGCTCTCACCACCCCAGAGGCTTCCCTCTCTGTGCACCTGTAAATATACAACTGTGGGAAAAGATGGTAGGGAAGGTTAAGCTCAGAAGCAAATCTCCCTGGGTGGCATGAGCTATCAATCCCCAATGGGCAGGGGGCTACACCTTGGATGCGCAGGTGGCCACACCTTGCGTAGGGCACCATTATAGCTCCTTTACAACCCTCCTGGGCTCAGTTCAATTCTGTTTGCAACATTAAGTTCCGGGGCTGTAATTGTTAGGAAGGTGTCTGACCAGTATGTAGATCAAGCAATCGATCAGAAATCCTGTCAGTGGAGAAGTAGAGTTGCACGCAAAGGGCTTTTCTACCTGAAGAAGAGGCAGGTGCAAAAGTCAGGTATGGGTCTTGGTGTGGAAGTCATGGTCTTGCATTTCTGAGCCATCTGCCATTTTCTGCAGGGCCAGGGTGAACTGGACAGGTAAAGAGCAGGAGTAATACATATCCAAAATACTTACTCTTAGGAGAAGGACCTTTTCCCACTAACACTGTAGGAGCTCTCCCTGTAGGAGCAAAGGTGCAAACCACCTGCAAAGGCTTTTGCTCTAATCTGATCTAAAGCCTGGGAGGCCAGAAACCTGCTGGAGTTGTGGACAAGCCTTAGCAGGTTTTGAAACAAAATTAGGGAAGTCAAAATGAATTACTTCTTCTCCTAACCTACGTTAAGAGACAAGATTAGATAAAGTCAAGATAATGATTGAAAACGATTTAAAAAGGCATTGAATTGCATTTCAGTGTTTATGCACCTTTAAAGCTTGCACTAAATTGTACAAGTTATTTAAATACATTCTTTAATATTTATGCTTTGTTGTTTTAATAAAGACTTCTATTTTTAAATAAAATGCATAATTAAGTGGAACAGATTATTTTCCTCTTTGACATGCTTAATCACGCCTCTGGGAAGCATAACTTGTTCCAATTATAAAGTCCAGACACTACCTTCTACCATGGAGCACCCTGCACTCAGTAGGTCCTCAATAAATATTTAATCATCAGCTATTATGTGCCTGACACTGTGTTACAGTCTGGAGAAACAAAGGAGAGAGAAAAAAAGACATGGTTCCTACTCTAATGGAGCTTGTATTGTAATACAATGAGAGAGTCAGACATTAGTTAGACAAATGAGGGTAAGTTTATAAGATGAGATCAGTATCAAGAGGCATGGGAGCACTGTCTGGTGAGAGCTTATCCCAAAGGAACTTATGCTAATAAGTTGGAGAGGCAGAGAGATCAGGAGGGCTTCGTGAGGATGTGATGGTTGAGCTGGAGTCTGGAGGACAAGGTGGAGATCATTGGGTAAAGAGAGAGGGCAGGAGAATCCCATGCAGAGCAAGTAGGATGAGCAAAGCCTTGTGGTAGGAGGCAGCATGGTGTATTTTGGGGGGACTAAAGAAATGACTGGCAAGGATGACTGGCCTGGCCGGAGCACAGGCTATGCTGTGGACAGGGGTCACAGCTGGGCTGAGGAAGGTGTGTAGGGAGCTAACATCCAGCCCTGCTCCAAACGCCAAGCTACAGCCTCATAAGCAGCTGTGTCAGCCCGCAGGAAAGGGCAACTTTTTCCAGTTGGGCGGCCCAGAAGGGGCACCTTTATCTAATTCCCTCCAAAGTGCCCTGAGTGCTGTCATCCTGGTGTCTGGACTACAGCAAGGGAGAGGAAGAGTGAGACCAGGTAAAGCTGGAAAGGCAGCCAGCCTTGAAGCCCCCTTTTGTGGGCCTTTATCCTAAGAACAATGAGAAGCTAACGAAGAGTTTTAAGTGTATAGGTGTGTGATGAACAGATTTGCATTTTGAAAAGATCACCCTAGTTGCAGTGTGGAAAACTGATTAGAAGGGCATCAGAGTGGAAAGGGGGTACGGTTTGGGGCAGAAGATCATGAGTTTCTTGGACTATCGCGTTTGATGTGTTTTGCAAGCATCCTAGTGGAGCCATAAGGTGAGCAGTAAGATCAGACAAACTGCACGTATAAATCTTAGTTTGTAGTTTTCATAACATCCAGGCGTTGGCCACAGGGCACGTAGCAACTTAATCCATGGGTCGACAGGGAAAGAAAGAGAAGGAAACTAACTACAGGCAGGGCAGGGACTAGTGGAGTCTGCCCCAGTGGTAAGGCGGGCTCTCAAGGGTAAGCTGGTAGATTCAGCTCAGCACGGGGAGACTCCAGGCAAGTCAATAGTCATGGTAAGGTTAGTGCTGACTCATTGCTTCTCCTGGTGCAGGTGGTGGTGGCGCTTTGGACATTTCAGCGATGATCCAGGCCAAGGACTAAGAGTATTGAGATAGAATTCAGTTTATTTGGAAAAAGGACTGATATAGGATGGATAGATTGGAAGATTCTAAAACAGAGATTTAGGGTGGGGTGATGGTTCCAGAAGAGGGTCAGAGTGCAAATTCAGAACTGGACAGAATCCAGCCATGCTCACTAGGAGGACAAGGTGAGCACTAGCGGGAAAGGTGAAGCTTGGTGGACTTGAAAATCCTCATGGGTTTCGCTCTGGGCCCACTGGGTATCTGGCTTAAGGAAGCGAGACCAATTATAGCCCCTCAACCGCAGGTGGGGTTGGGTCCCTAATAGACAACTGGGCTTGGTCAGGACAGGTTAGGGACAGGGCGGGTTTGAGTCGGCAGGTTGAACATTTTCAGTACCTCCAGGTGCACAGGGCTGGAGATGCAGGAGCTCCCAGTGATAAGATCAGGAGCTTTGTGAATAGAAACATATAAATTATGAAAAACATTGTTTCCTCCCTCTTTTGGGACAGTTGCCAGGTGTTCTAGTAGCCCTATTAATTCTATGTGGAGGATCAATTCCTTACCAGGCTGGGATAAATTTTGCAGGGGTAAAGAAAAAGTTGAGGTCACCTAGTCCAGAAAAAAGAAGGCCAGGAAGTAGTATCTTCTCAGCTGGCAGGACTTAAACTAAGCATATTCTTATTAATAATAATGCCAGGCAATTTTCTAAACATTTTATGTGAATCAACTAATTTAATTAACTCAATAACCTCACAATACCTCTGGGAGCTTGGGTATCATCTACTACGCTTTACAGATAAGGAAACTGACACATAGCTGAGAGGTTAATCTTCTCATTCTAGGTCCCATAACTAGTAAGTGTTCCAACCAAGAGTCAAATCCAGACAGTCTACTCCAGACCTTCATGCTAAATGCCTACATCATACTGAACATGATGAGAAAAATCATTGAGTTCTCGAGGATTATTTCATAGAAGTGGTTTAGAAATCCTTGAAATTCTGGAGCCTAGTATTCAGAGGGACCATCCCTGTCTTCCTTTCCTCCTAGGAAGCCTTGCAAACCTTGTGAGGGATAACTGAAGATAGAGGATACCACTGGGATAATTATTCTGATGTCTAAGAAGTGAGCCTCTGAGGGGCTAGCCAAGCTGGAGGAGGGTGGCAGGGTAGGGGGTGAGCCTGGCCATGAAATCAGGGCTCCCCAGGCCACATCCTACAGTAGATCTTGGGGACATGGCAGCTTCCACTTCTGAATCCCCATCATCTGCCTCCCTGGTTCCCAAGATACAGATGTGGCCGTTACATCTGCGTTGATTGGTCAAGAGGTAAAAGTTGGTGGTGTTGCACTCACCTCTCTAAATAACAGCCTTGGACCTGTAGCACTGCCTCTATTCTTTCCAGAAACCTCTCTCCACAGTGGGCCACAGAACACTGACACTTATTGTGAGCTGTTTAGAGTGAATGAATGAACTACTTGGTGCAGGCCAAGTCCTGTTTTGTAACTACCAGGCAGTTTGCAGGTTTTCTCCCCAGGCCAGTCCCCTGGGCAGACAGCCTCCCCGTATAGCTCAGCTGATGGATCTTTCCTTGCTCCCAATCCCAGTGTTTCCTGAACACTTATCCTTCCTCTAGCAATTTAGCCATGGAGCAGCAGCATCTCCCAGTCTGAGCTTCATCTGAAGGTCAGATGACTTTCCTTTGATCTAGAGCAAACAGGCATGCAATCATGGCACACATTAGACTTGGGGGAGGAGTCGGTTTCTACGAGGCCATGTCGAGGAACCGAGTCAACTGTATTGTGAGGGCTTTTGCCCAGTTGGTATTTCTTTTTATTCTGAACTTGTTCCCTGCTTAGAGGGTTGGGATGGGAGGTGTAGTGAAAGTACCTGGCTAGACCCAACCCTCATTCCTTTTGAAATATATTTTCCCATGAAACATCATGTTTCAGAAGAGAGGCAAGATCTTCCTGGTTACTGAGAAGCCCTTTACTGAAGCCAAGGGCCAGATGTCCAAAGTGGAAAACAAGACTTACGGTCACCCACCAAAAATCTTAATCGGGTTGGAAATCTCGGGCTGTGATGGGAACCCAGATGGTCATTCCCCTTCCAAATTCCCACTTCCATTTGTCCTTGGTCTTCTCTCTTTTAGATGATAGACTCTATCAAAGATTGAGAATGATGAGCTGGAATTAGATATCGTTTGGGATGAGGCTGAAGAGTTTGGTACTACCGATGTCATTTCTACTGCCAATAAAAATCAAGGGAAATCCCGTGGGATGCGAAGGGATTCATTTGTCCCTTAAATGAACAAAACACTGTGGAGAAAGTGAAAAGAGTTCTGAGAAGATCTACTCTGGAGGGGCCCCCAATGATTAGCACCCAAAATATTCCTCTGAGTTTCTCCCTTTTGTCCCTGTCATGCCCTACACCCAGTGGTCCATTGGGGCTCAAGAAAGGACCAAAGTGAATTCTACTTCCCCTTCTTCTAAGTCTTTTATGAAAGAAAGGCTCTGCATTTTTTTTAAAGGAACTATTCTATTCTAAAATGGAAAGAAGATAAAAGGGAAATGAAGAAAATACAAAAATGCACAAGTTGATGCAGGCTTAAAATACAAGTATTTGTGCAATAAATCATACTTCTTATTGAGCAGGGAAGTCCAGCTCCACTCTGAACCCTGTTTTAGGATTCTGTCCAGAGTCCCTCTTTTTTGGTTCTAGAGCTGTTTCCCCTCTTGTTCTGGGATGAGGTCTGGAAGGCTCTTACATCTATAAGTGGAAAAGTGAGCTGCCAGCCCCTCCCCAAGGAATAGGGCACCCCTTAACTTCCTCCAGGACCCCACTTGCATGGAGCAGATGTGAACAGTCTGGACCCGCCACCTGCTAATCACAGGGAAGGGCCAAAGGGCTCTTTTTTTCCTAGAGACCCTCCACAAATTCCAGCTAAGGGTCCACAGCACTGTAAACCCCAGCACTGTAAACCCGGACAAGAGAAAGTCCCACCTCATGCCACGAGTTTTGTTTATTTCAGCACCTTGTCTTCTGCAGGCATCAGATACATTGCAGCCAGGGAAATTGGGTTTCAGAAATAGCACCTGTTGGAGAACGGCAGGCATCACCCCCACCCCCGCCAGCACCAAATGGTCTTAATTAACTTTGGACACTTCCGCGCCTCACACTTTATTTCTGAATGTTATTGAAAGTTGTCAGAACTTGTCTCACTTTTAAATTTTATTATTAATGTGTAAATACAATGCCTCAGGAGTGTTACTAAAACACAGAATCTAATCCCAGGAGATTAATTTATGAACGCAGCATAGGGTGAAGTTGCATCCTGGCGACTGCAAATTGATGTTGGTAAGAGCCACAAGCGTCGGCCTCTCTAAACCCACAGGGATCCATGCCCATAGCCAAGGGGAGGAGCTGGGGGTAGGGGGTCCAAAAGAGCAAGCTGGGATCCTGGGATGGGCAGGATCCAGGGAGGGGAGCTGGGTCTTCCATCCCGGGCTCCTGATAATCTTTTGTCTTTTCAGGGACCCGGAGCAGGTGTGGACACCGGTGTGGACGGCTGGGGTTTAGCTCCTGCCCACTCCCGAGGGTGCTGGGGGTCCTCCCTCCGGTTTCCCTGTGTCCCTTTCTCCAGCTCGCCTCCCGCCTGCCCTTTGGGCTGCGGCCTGAGGCTGCGGCCCCTCCCTGCTCCTCCTGGGAGCAGGTTTGTGTGTGTGAGTGCGGGGTGGCGGGGTGCAGACCCCAGGGGAGGCCCGAGGTCACACGCGGTTCCCCCTCCCAGAGCTGAAGAGGGGGCAGAAGGCCGGGTGAAGGGAGCGGGCGGGCTGGGCGGCGGAGCGTCGTCGGGAGGGCTCCGCGGGGTGGGAAGGATCCCCGCGCCTCCCTCCTCCACCCGAGGCGCCGGGACGGATGCCGCGTCCGCCGAGTGCTCTTTACCGCGGGAAGCAGCCGGGGACCGCGGCGGCGGGGGGCCTGCACGCCCATCCGAGGGCAATAGTGTCAGCGAGCTGACATGTCCCCGGGACTGGTTGCGGGGGCCCGAGCCGGCCCGAGCCGCGGCCATTGATTAGAAGCTCCGGCGGAGCCGCCTGCCGATTCCGTGGGAACAGATCGGCCGCTGCTCGCACTGTATTCTCGCCGGCGCCCCTACTCCCCTTTCCTTCTGCGACGCTTCTCTCCCTCCCTCGGGGAGGTCCCTGGGGACAGCCGCGCCGAGGCAACCGCTTCTCGCATCCCACCCCGCGCTCTTGCCGCCTCCGTGCCCCGTCCCCCTCCCAGGGCTCCCCCAGGCCTTGCAGAGATGGGCAGGGGGTCCTCACAGGGGACCCACGGGGGAAGGGCTGGGATGGGATAAGGGATGCAGCCTGGAGAAGGAGACCCTTCTCTTTCTAGAAATCCAGCCCCCAGAGAAACCAGAGCCCAGCCCTGCTCTTGAGCAAAGGGTACGTTTCAATCTCAGTTTCCATCCCTGCCCTGGGGCTTTGGCTCTGAGGGTGTGCGATCTCCAGGATGGGCACTGCCCAGAGTCCATGCTCCCTGTGTTCCAAGGCAGGCAGAGACAGACTCAGGGCCTCAGGACTTTGGAGAAAAAGTAGAGCATGGTCCCCTCTCTCTTCTCCTCTCCCCAGTCACCTGCTGGGCACCCTACTTCCCAGCATCCCCACCATGCATAGAGTCTGTAGCCCAAATCACTGGCTGGCCAGAGGGCTGACTGAGCCTGCAGGTCCCCCTTCCTCGGGCGGGGTGGGGCTGGGGGCTGGAGAGAGCCAGGAGGGAGGGGAATGAGGGGGTGGGAGTCTGTGCACATAGTAGCTGCCGAGAACACATACAAGGGGTCAGCCACATAGACTAGGCAGTGTCCTGGGTGCCCTGGTTGCTGGGGAAGTGAGATTCAGAGCAGCAAACCATCAGACAGACAGAGGTGGTGGCCTCCGCAGCTAGCAACTGGGCTGGTGAGAGGCAGCCAGCGCGACTGAGGGCTCAGACAAGCCCAGCGACTGAAGGGCTGCTCTTTGGAGCGGCTGCCAAACTAATCTCAGTCCGGCAGCCCCGTGCTTTGCCTTCAGTCTCAGCCCATTCGCTGGCTCTGCCCTGCAGAGGAGGCCTCCACCTCCTCCCGGGGCTGTGGATTAACCCCTAAAAACGGAGTTCTGTTTGCAGAGCTTACTCTAAAGCCGAGGGGGCCTCCGGAACCTCCTGTTCTTGCTCCTTGTTGACTAAGGGGATCCGTGAGGTCAGATGCTGCTGGCAGTGGCTCAGCCCTTGGCCCTAGACACACACTCAGTCTGGGAGTCTTCCAGGAAATCTTTCTCACACAGCCCAGCCTGTGAGTTCTACCTTCCCCAGCCCCACAGGGCACAGTCTCCCAGGCCTTTTGCTAGAGGCACATCCCTGCCTTAACTGGGCTGGGAGGGTACCAGCATCTCCATCTTACCGGTAGAGGCACTGCTGTTCTCAGATGTCTGCCCATAGACCCAGGAACCAGCAAACACCCTTCCTTCTTGATCATTACTAACGTGGCCGATTCATACCTCTGGGGTTCTGCTTGGATTCCTCGTTAGCTCTCCTGCCCCAGAGCGCCAGTCTTGCCTGACTGAGGCTGCAGGACTGACCTCCTCTCTGGCCCTTTCCCACCCCCATCCCAGGGAGCTGAGTCTGTTCCTCTTGGCTTCCTGATGCCACTGGGGTCTGTTCTGACCAGGATGACCATCCAAAGCCACAGCCACATTATCCATCTGCCTTGGAGGGTCTCGACTGCCAGCTCCCCACTAAATATTTGGCTTCCCCCTTCCCCATGGGTACCAACCTGATCCTGAATCAAGCCAAGTCCCCTCCCCCCACCACGTCACCCCCCTTTCCCATTAGCTCAGTTTACATCCTGTATCCTGTCAGGCTCCCTGTACCATCTCTCTGCTCCAGCTTGACAGAGAACAGGAATGACAGTGAGTCCTACTGTCCTTTCTCTGTTGAAATGGTTTGTGTACAACCCTCTAGCTCTCTAACCTCTCACGTGAGCAGGTACCTGCCTTTTCTGTAGCTCTGAGTGTGAGGCTCTTCTTTGAGGATCTGGGGGTGATTGTGAGTGAGATCTAGGGAAACTACACCACTTAAGTGGGCAGTTTCTTTGAGCCAGATACTGTTCTAGGCACCAAGGATAATGAAGATGAAAAGATAAGGGCCTACCTGCTCCCAGAGATTCTTCTTTGTGGTGGGGAACCTGGAAATCCATCTGAGATACAATATGGGAGAAGCTGTAAACAGAGGCAGATTCTAGCAGAAGAGGGGGTTTCGGGGAACATCTTGCCTTAGAGTTCATTGGGGCCACTAGTCTCTACGAGTCTCCCTCCACACATGATGAAATGGTCAGGGGAAGGGAAAGAAGAAGAGAATTGAGCTGGACACAGGGAGCCAGCATGGGTCTGGAAGCATCTGCTATGTGAATGGATTTCCCCTTACTTGCTTGGTGCTGTGTGGGGTGTGGGAGTCTTTACCTCTAAAGGTTCAGTTGCAATGGAGCTGACAGAGACTTAACGGTAAGTAACTCTAATAGAAGGCAGATTGAGAAAAGTGCCATAACGGGTACAATCAATATATTACTAGTATATGGAGAAAAGGATACTTTGCTGAAAAGTTTTAGGGGAGACTCCATGGAGCTTTCCTTTATTACACATTACTATCAAATAACCCTTTTCTTGCACGTGGGGCAGGACGGTAAATTATGATTTGCAGTGGGTAATTCTATATTTGGACACCTAACATCCTCCCTACCTGTTTGTTTGTTTTTTTGTAACGATCTTTCATGCAACTCTCAGTTCCTTGAGATAGGTAGGCCTCCCCGCTTATACTTCCCCTCCAGGTGGAGTTTGAGATTCAAGGTTAAATGGTTAAACCAGTGATCACATTCCAAGCCCGAGGATGGTGATTGGTTCAGGGCTGACCCAACTCACCCAGTGAGTGTCCAGCTCAGGACTTAAGTGAATTGTCGAGGGAAAGAATAGCTCCTTCTCTGTTGGGCTTGGGATTGTGAGAATGCCATTCTGAAGCAGCGGCTACCATCTTGCTGCCACCAGGTCTTGAATGGCATGGAACCGGGACAGCGGAATGGGATGGTGGGAGAGAAACTCTGTCCTGGGGACAGTTTCCGAGTCACCCTCTAGATATCTAAAGCCAGGCTCAGCTCTGGACTTGTCAGTTACACCATCCAACACATTCCCTCTTTGTTTAGGTAATTTGATTGGGGCTTTGATCCCTTGTAACATGTAGCCAAAAGAGATGTAATTGATACACGTTTAGTTCCGTGCTCAATGCTTTTAATTATAGCCTCTATTTTGATAGGTGGCAGTTACTGTTTCCATCTTTCTGATGAAGCATCTGAGGCTCAGAGAGGTCAGGACTCCAGGAGTTGGAAAGTTTACTCCAGGACAAAGATTTAAGAAGCTCAGGCAGGGCCTTAAAGGGTCCTTACCTTCAGGGAAAAAATAATGCAGTCTCAGTAAAAATGAGAAAGTTCAATCAAATGACAAGTTCCTCTTCTAGTCTCACCCCTTCCTTCCTGCTGTTCTTGGCATGGCTTCTGGGCCTGTCAAGGTGTCGCAAGAGGTACGACTCATTTTGTGGGTACATATACGAATTCTGTGGGCCAGTAGGTTTGGGGCACTCTTTGCACAGCTATAGTTATTTCTCCAAGACCTCAGCGTAGGGAGACACCAGGTCGCCCAAGCAGGGTGAGGGGCAGGCGCCTAAGGATGGCGAGATGCCTGGAGTAACATGCCAGCCCGGGGAGCCTCCTGCAGGCTCGGGGGAGAGCAGGAGAGCTTTCTAGTTCTGCTCAACCTGCCCTGGCTGTGCCAAGGGATGCTCTGGGCAGGGGAGGGTTAATGACCAGCCTCCTTCAGAAAAGAAAAAGGCGTCAGTAACAAAACCCAACAGATCGAGGGAAGAGACGCAAGTTACCAGCCACACACCCACATCTCCCGCTACAAATGCTTTTAGCCGCACGTTGAATCTTCCCTCTAATGGCACCTCCTGTTAAACGAGATATGTCACCCGACCTGAGGAGGCTGACTTGAAAGGCAAATAGTTGGAAGTGATTCCACATGTTATTACTGAGAGCTGTTCTCACATTTCCGGCAAAAATAATGGAGCTGAGGTCTGAAGCGATGACTAATACCTCGCCATTACTGACCCGAGGCCGGGCATTACATTGTAATCCTGGCCACTCCAGTGGCCCTTCAAGCCTATTTTTCGGTGCTTGTCCTCTGGACGCTTTCTGCTGGTGGCCCTGGTCACGTTAACCTGAGCTCCAGCCTATTGAAATGAGAAGGCTTTCATCTCCGCGGGGACAGGGAAGGAAGGGTGGGGCCACTCAGAGCAGAAGTGACCAGTCCTGAGATTTGGGTTTGTCCTCTGCTTCGAGGAAGGGCTGCGTCAAACCTGTCCCAGACACATAGGAATCTGTCCTGATCCTAATTTCATCCAGGATTCTATCATTGTCTGTAACAGCTTTTATGGGTGTTTTACAGGCCTTCGGATCAGGAAATTCTTTGGGTTTAACCTTAAAGCTCTCCTGTTAAAATGTTAGCCTATGTCTCCTTTTCTTTTTTCCTTCGACGGTATGGGAGAATGTTAGATTTAAAGACCTTAGAGGGGGAATTTAACAAGAGCCAACATTTATGGAGGGCTGGTTATGTGCCCATCACAGTGTTGGATGCCTTAATACGCAACAGATACGACCATGGCCTGGGTCACCAGTGGATGTCGGTGTATCTGTCTAATGGACATTTTTCACCCCTTGTTTCCCTTGACCTCTCAGTGATATTCCACCCTCTTGACCACTCTCTCCAGTTGAAGAACCACCTCTCTTGTTCTCTGTGATGCTGGGTTCACCCGGATTCTTTCTCCTGGCTATAGGGGCTTCTCTGTCTCCTCTGTGGGCTCACCCTTCTCTGCCATCTGCCATCTATACATTGGAGCTCCTAGAAACTTGGCCCTCATTTCTTACGATTCTAGACTCTTTCCAAAGTTGACCTTCCCCATGGGTTTGGCCTCAGTCATCGTCCCTATGCCAATGGCTCCCTCACCTGCCTCCAATCCAGACCTCTCCTGTATTCTCCAGAGCTGCATTGCCAATGGCGTACTTGGAATCTCCACTTTGCTATCCCAAAACTGCCTCTAACTCAACATTTTCAAAATTGAAATCCCTCTCTTCACTCTCAATCTTGGCCTCTCCCACTGTTTTCTTTCTGCAAGTTCAGAAAGTCTGGACTTCCATCCGCACAAGCTAGAAAACTGGGGGGCTCCCTCTCTCTCTGAAACCCTCAACCTGTTGATTACCGAGTCCTTGCTGATTTGACTTCCTCATTATTTCTTGGCTCTCCCTTTCCCTCAACCACCACCTTTGGCCAAAGTGCCATCCTCTACTGCTGGTTACAGCTTCTGAACTCACCTCACACAGGCTGACCCTTCTAGTCTGTTTTCCACCCTGTGGTCCAAGAGCTCTTTTCAAAACTCTAATTTGGCCATCCTGTCTTTCTAGGTTGAAAGCCTGCATTGGTTTCCCATTGTTCCTAAAATGTAGACCAAAATCCTTACCAAGGCCCTACACAACCCGGCTGGACTATTTCCTTGGTCTCATCGTATACTATTCTCCCCTCACTTTTCAGACCCCAGCATATGTCCTTCCCTAAGTTCCTTAATCCAATCTCCCTCTTGGCCCAGAATTTTTGCACATGCTGCTACTTTCCCCTTTGGCCAAGTTAACCTTCCCCTCCAGCTCTTGACTTGCTTCAAATTTCCATGACCTCTCAGATCAGATGAGGTCTGTGCCATGCAGCCAGCTTTCCCCCCATGCTTAGAATAGCTCTGGCCCCTGTATTCCACTCTGTAGCATTTGTTGGGTGACCTACCCATTCACTGTGCACTCAACCATCAGCCGTGAGTGTCACGCCTCAGGTCCTCCTGTGATGCCCCTATTTTCCTGGCTGGAAAGGGTGAAGAGGCTGCCCTCTCAGTGATCAGGTGAAAGCTCAGGCAAGTTCAGCATTTTCAGACCGTATTTGGCCCCTGGGGTGTGGGTCCCTCTAGAGTTTTCCCAGCTGCCTGAATTCTTTCTTGAGTCTTGCAGTCTGTTCCCAACCAGAGCTTCTAGCACCCTCAATACAGATGTCCAGGACCATCCTGCTGGAGTAGGAAAAACTCACGGGACTGGCCCAGCCTGGGGAGGGCACGGGAGCACCAGGCCACACACAGCCCTTCTATATCTGTCACCCAGGCCTTTCATCACCCTGGGTCTGCTGGCTGGTGTGGTCCTCAAAGGACTATGCTGGCAGCCAAATTCTCCTTTTTGGAAAATTCTCTACTCCTTTGTAGAATCTAAGCTGATTTATTTGTTCTCTTTAGAGCATTTACTTTCTTGTGTATAAATATTGGGCCGTGGGGTCGGAACTTGCGCTCCGCAGACAGGAGTGGTGACAGACGCAACAGTTTTATTTTTAAATAAAAATTGGAAAGTTACAAGGCTCCTGAAGTTTTCTGCATTTTTATTTTTCATTCAAAAGAGGAAAAAAAAAAAAAAAGGCAGGGGAGAAAAAAAGATGGGGGTGGGGGTGGGGAAATATGGCCTGAATCTCTGCTTCCATTCTTCAGGGCTTCCTGTTTTCATCTCCTTCTCCAGCCTCCCTTCCCTGGCATTTGGCATCTCTGTTAAGAAAGGGAAGGGGTGATTACTTCTAAGAAGGGAGTTGGGGATCTGTTCAAGCCAAGCATTAAGCATGCAGCCCCTGAGCAAGTTGCATGCATGGTAAAATATTACCTTAATAACATACTCACAGAGAGCTATGTGTAAATGGTAACAGCTGCTTTTGTGATGACCGTGTTATAAATGATTGCAGACCTGGTCATTAATAATGCATTTGAACAATAACAACTTGATTCCAGGGAGGAAGTTCAGCGTTTCATTTTTTTCCTGGCATGCAAATTCACTCTTGCTGTTCTGTAAAGTAACTGGGCCCAAGGATTGAAGGCCCACACTGGCCCTTCAGAACCAGGAGCATTTCAGCCCATTCCTGGCTCCCAGCCAGGTAAAATGGGGCTTCTAGAACCCACCCTAGTGCTTCTGCTACACCCACAGTGTTAACCTTGCAGCTGGCCTACACCTTTTAAGCCTCTCCACCTCCCCCTTGGACCTAAAGTATCAGGAAACTGCCACTCTGACGGTAGCTCAAGGGTGGACACCCCATGAGATATCAGGATCCTGGAAGTTTCCCAGCAGGTGGTGTTGATTATTCAAGGGTTACTTTTCTTTAACATGTCTGAGGTTCTACCTGAAAGACAGTACAGACTCTTTAGGATGTCATATGAGGAAACATCACAGTCCAGCTCCAAACCCTTGGCCACATATCCTGCCACTCTTACTCCACACTATTCTAATTACTCCAAACTTCTCAGGGTTTCAGAAACATTCCCTTCTATTTAAGACCTTTGTACCTTGGCCTATGCTGTTCTCTCTGCTCTATCTATACAACTCCTACTCATCCTTCAAGACCCTGGCCAAATATTCCCCCTTTCTCTACTGCCCCAGGGCAGGGTTGGTTGTTCCATCATCTGTAATCTTGTCTATATGGTAGCAGTTTGCACAACTCTGGCATTAGTCATACCAAACACTGTAATACTTTGTTGACATGGAGGTTTTCTCCCTGAGCTTGGATCTTATTAAGGGCAAGAAATATGTGTTAGTATCTTTTATATCTCCATTCCCTACTGCAGTGCTCAGTAATCATTAAATATTCAATAAGTGTTGAATGAAAGAATGAACAATCGTTCAATAAATACTTTTCTCTTTTCTTATGTTTGATGATATTTGGGGGCCCTGGATCCTGAGCTGGAATCAGATGCTCCTGTGAAGGCTAGTTCCTGCCCACCGGGGTGCCCCCTTGAAGCACTGTGATCCTGAGTCGGGGCAGCCCAAAGGTGTTTAGTGGTTACCAGCATCTATGGGAGTGTAGTCCGTGGGCCCAGGTATCTTCCATGCTACACAGATCATAGTCTGATACTGCCTGCCCCTCTGAAGTCAAAAGTTTCTCCTAGGAAAGGGAGAAGGAGGGATAAATTAGGAGTATGGGATTAACGAATACAAACTACTATTCATAAAATAGATAAGCAGCAAGGATTTACTGTACAGCACAGAGAACTCTAGTCAATATCTTGTAATAACCTGTAATGGAAAATAATCTGCAAAAATATATATGTATTACTGAATCACTTTGCTGTATGCCTGAAACTAACACAATATTGTAATCAACTATACTTCAATTTTAAAAAAAGTTTGTCTTATAACTGCCTCGCTCCCTGTCTCTCCACCTCTAGTCTCCTACTTAAACGTCACACAATTTATTATGGGCCTCGATATACCAAAGATATGCACCTTGGGTAAGTTTTATGCACACAGACCCATAATACTCAATTCATCTGGCGTGCCTTCAAGGTAGGGCGGACTTCTATCATTGTTTCTGGCTCCCCTTCCTGTATACTCTCCTTTCAACCTCCGATTCCAGCCCAGAGGCTTTTCTTTAGTTTTCGTAATCATTGGGAAAGTAAGATCTTTTTTCCCTGGACCCTAAGTTCATTCCTCCACGCAGCCATCTGAACCCAACAGGAGTCCTTCTGAGCTGGAGCCTCAGAACTACAATGAATTAGGCCCTCCCTTCTCTGGGTATAAAGACCCCACAGTTAGTTCTCTGAAACTGCCCCTGTTTTAACTACTTCTTCCTGCTCTAAAAGCTTTTTCTTGCTTCTGCCTTTTATGACTATACTCTAAAACCACTCTCATCTCTTCCTGTTCGAAAACTTCATCATCCTTTCGGAATCCATGTTTTCTCTACGAGTCCTAATTTTTTACAACTCTGACCTTGGATCATCACTTACTCCATCTGTTCTTCCTGGCCCTGCTTTCCACCAGCATTGCCAATCCAAGGACTCATCTTTCAGCCCGATTTCTCTCCTCAGGTTAAAAAAAAAAAAAAAAAAAAAAAAAAAAAATCAGAAAGCATTTTCACATCTATAGCTTCAGGAATTTATTTTATTTATTTATAACTTGCTTTCTTACAAAAAGGATTTAAAACCGTTTGCAAAGATGCAAAGGATATGGCAAGATAAAATAAACAAAAAATAGGTTTGAAGAAAGAAGAAGAGGCAAGAGTAAAGTAAGGTTAGGAGAAGGTGATGGGACCATGATTGAGGTACCCAGTGGCATCGTGAAGTCCCATCTACCTGCTGATGGTGGCCATGGATTTCACCATGGGTATCCCACGGTCAAAACAAGAGGGGAATGAGAACACTTACAAAATTCAGTATCCAGGAGACAAAAGTGGGTCTAAGTTTCTCATGAAAACTACAAACATTTAAGGTACCAATACTAGAGTCAGATTTCGGCTCTGAGGCTTGGGCTAGGTTCTCTTAATAAAGCAGTTTCTCCACAGCGATCTTAAGACTAAACACTGATGAATGTTCTTTATGCAAACTTGTTCTTATTAGAAAAGTTCAGCAAAATTTTAACTTAGTAGGAATGTTGAGAGGAGAGTCAAGCACTGGACTGGTGTTTGAACTCAGTGATCTTGGAGCTTCCCTTCAACTCGAGATTCTAGGTGCTCTGATGGTTACACAGCCTGGTAAGATGTGATCCCTGCTCTCAGGGAACTTACACTCTCACAGGACTGCTGCTCTCAGATCTGAATGCACAAGAATATCACTGGGATACATGCTGAAAATGTGCCCTGCCCCAGACAGGGCACCAGAGCCTGTATTTGTAACAAGCCCCTCTGTGATTCTCATACAGATGCTTCAAGTAAGAACTATGATGATGTGGAACCAGACCACGGGTCGTCAATCCACAGTGCAAAGCATCAAATCTAAATGCTAAAAGCAGGAGCCCGAAGGGTGGAGCAGTCACTCTGGCAGGTGTGCTAAGAGAAGGAGATGGTGGTCGTGTCTGAGCTGAGCTCTGAGACATGAGTAAGAGCAGACACAGGATATGCGGGGGCCACTTTCATGCAGAGGAAACAGACCAGGCAAAAACTCAGGAGTGGAGAAGGGCAATGCTTGTTTAAGGAAAAACAAATAGATCAGATTGACTAGAGTATAAGGTCTATGTAGAGGAAATAGTAGGGAATAGGTCCAGAAAGGTAGGTTGGGGACAAATTATGGAGGGCTTTGAACGACAGACTGATGAATGGGAGCTGTACTTAGTAGGCACTGGGGAGCCATTGAAGGCTTTAGAGCCCCAGGATGATGTGATCAATGTAGTACTTGAGGAAGATTAATTTGGTTGTAGTGTTTAGAATGAATTTGAGACTATGAAGACTGCATAGGGTTTGGTCCATAAAAGGGCACCCTGTAAATGCTTGTTGCATAAAATGTTTGACTAGAGCCAAGAAAATGTCATTGCAAAAGTCTAGGTGCAAGGTGATGAAGACATTAAAGAAGTAACCATAAGAAAGAAAGAGCAAGGGAAGAAGTCTGTGACATTCATGGCAGAAATTACAGACCAGGATGACCTGCTGTGCAGGGTGAAGAGAAGAAAAGAGTCATTGTTTGCTCTCAAGTTTGGAACCTGAGCTACCGGGAGACCTGTGGGTCCACTCCCTGTACCAGGAAAGCCAGAGGAGACCCTGGATGTGGTAAAAGGTGATGTGTCTTTGAATTGGGAGTGTGAATTGGAGCTTACAAGAGAGATCAGGGCTAGCAATTCTGGCACGGGAGGAGTGGCTTCTGCAGGAACATAGGCTGGAAGGTAGAATCTAGAGCGGTGGCCACACTTCAGTGTTGGGAGAAGAAAAAGGAGTCATCCTAGGAGACACAAGCATGCTCCAAACAGTGTGGGGACTAATTTGGAGTCTGGAACTCAAGGGAGAGGGGCATTTAAAGAAGGAAGCACTGAGAACGGTGCTCTAGGCTGCAGACCCGTGGGGACACACCGCAGCTGAGGCTGCACTTTGGGATTTAGCAATTAGGTTATCACCACTGACCTTTGAGAGAGTCGTTTCCATGAGCAATGGGGGTGTTATTTCAGTTCCATTCATCAAGCCCCCAATTAGACTAGGGGTCCTCAATCCATATGCATCATTTTTGAAGATTTCTCTCTTGTTTTTTGCGCTAACTCGACCTGTTCTTTCCACTGTTGGCTCCTGGCTAGACCCACTCCCTCCTCCAATTCCACAGGGCACAAGGGAGCCCTTAAGGCTATTGGCCTTTGGTAAAACCTCAACGACTGTGAAATTCCATCACCCAAGCAATATAAGCGGGTGCAGCCCAGAATCCGTTTCTTCTAGGCCTGCTGCCTGCTGTCCTTCTGGCCCGATTCCCTTTATACTCATGGCCAGAGTTCAATGCCAACTTAAACAGCTTGTTTTATGTTTGACAGTTTATAGTTCTCCTTCTCACTATATTTATCAGGACTATTTGGTTGCAAGTAACAGAAACTCAATTTGGATTATCTTATTTTAACAAAGCGAATTTACTGGCACATGTATCTGGGGACTTTAGCTACTACTACTGGATTAAGGGGCTCAGGTGATGTCATCAGGATTCTTTTTTTCTGTGTCCACACTCTGCCTGTCTCTGCTTGGCTTCATTACTTCCTGCTACAGAGAGGTCTTTTTCGGGTGTCGGGGAAGGTTTCCATCTCTAGCTCCCCCTCGCCCCCAACCCTGGGGCTGGAAAAAAAAAATCCCAGGGAAGAACAATGATTGGCCAGACATGGTCCCAGGCCCATCCTTGAACCATCAATGTGCCCAAGGGCATGAGGAGCAAAAATTGGCTGGTCCTGGATTTCAAGCCATCTCTAGAATCACACGACTGACGTGGCAGAGAAACAGTTTCCCAAAGGAGGGAGGAATGTCGGTGGGTGATGGTGGTGAGGGGTCAGTTCCAAACAACAGATTGTCCAATGACACCCCATCTACTTGGCTTACTGCTTCTCTGTCACCCTGGTGAGACTGTGCCTATATGTCTCACTTTCCCATCACTGCTCCCATTAGTGGGCAGAGAACTAAAGATGAAACTGAATACCAAGGCTTCCCCTTCCTCCTCCTCTCTGGGCTCGCTTCGTGACAGCCGTCACCTACGTGGGTATGTCTCCTGATTTCCAGCGGCCCCAGGCTGCGGTGGCGGGGGAGGCTTAGATCAGGGAGGTGATGGGCTGGCTGAGGTGTGTGAGAGCAGGGGCCGAGGCAGCCCCGCCTGCTGAGCCAGGCAACAGGAAGATGCCAGAAGCCAGAAGCCGGAGGGCAGATCGCCCACTCGCTGCCTGAATCCGCAGGAGGCCTTGGTGCTTTCTGAGGGCCTGAGCTGACTTGCTCTGTGACCTTAGGCTAGACACTTAATTGCTCAGGGCGGCTTCCCCTCACCCTCCATCTGGAAGCAGAATAGTGACATGACTGAGTGGGCAGAAGCTGCGTCTTTTCAGGGCGTGTGTTGGCTTGAAGGTTGGTTCTCTGGAAACTGGCTCCCCATCCACGCTGTACCCCTGAGCGTGGGCCCCCTGGGTCTGGGCCCACCAGCCTGCCTGGCAGAGAGCAGGGCTCTGAAGATCTTTGGCTTAAGGTTTTCTGGTTTCAACCTCCTGAACTATTTGCTGTTGCAAATGAGCTGGGAAATAGATGACCTTTTTCATGCTAATAGTTGGGCGTGGGCGTGTAGGTTTCAAGGTGCTTAAAAACTTGTGCTTTCAGAGCCTGGGGTGTCTAGTGCCACAGAGGCCCTAAGGAGGGGTGGGGGTTGGTGGGGGTTGGTGGGTTTTTATACCTGCTGTTCCCTCTGGTCCCCTCCTCTCCAGGTTCAGCACCAGGAACAGTTAGCCTGATGCCCATGAGATTCTGAGTGTTCTCAGAATGCAGACCCGCCAGAGTGCTGGGAGGGGGAGGCAGGTAACACAGGTCGGGGTACAGTCAAGCGAAGGGGGAGGACTTACCTGCCAATCGTAGGTGTGTATCCGCCTTTACCCTCTGCCCTGCCAAGCCCTGGAGCATGCCGCTCAAACGTCAGTGTGCTTTGGCAACCACCAAGAGTGGTAGAAGGAAATGCATATTCCAGGGCACCACCTCTAGAGAATATGAATCAGTAGGTCCGGTGAAGGGTTCTAGAAGCCTGAATTTTCAACAAGCAGCTCAGGTGATCCTGATATCAGTGGGACCAGATTCTGAGTGAAGGAAGAGGGTAGGGCTCCGGCCCTTTCATCTGTGTTTGATTGCAATAGCTTAACTTTTATCCGCTTTGTACATTGAGGTTCTAGGCAAGTGTACATTAGAACAAACAGGCTCATGATCTCACCTGGGCAAATTTAGAGTCCAGGCTTCTCAGTCTTGCGTTCAAGGCCTTCCATGACCTAATGCCTCTCAGGGAGGTTTTAGCCACAGGCAGCTCAGTATTTCCCCAACCTGCTGCCTACATCCTTCCCACAGTCCTTTTCCTGCAGGAAGCCTTCCAGGACTACACTGGAAAGCCAGGGTCCCTGAATGCTCCGGGAAGCTGGAGGGGGAGGGGCGGAGGGTGCACCCTCCAAGCCCATCCCTCCAACATGTTACCTTTTCGTGAAAGTTGCCAAGGTACCATCTTGACTTAATGGGGGTCAAGAGGAAATAATGAAAGTAAGGGACTTACTTTTCTGGAGGGGGAGACTAGAAGTCAAACGGCATAGAAAGCCCCTCCCTTCCCCATACCCTGCTCCTGGGTCTCTCATCCTGTACTAGGACCTCATGATGACTCTGGGTAAGGGGGAGTCAAACGTTTGCCTGATCGAACCATCAGGAGGGCAGAGCCGATGGACCGCCCCCCCCACACCCCCAGCTTTCACAACACCCCACTCTCCCAGGCATAGGCACTGTACACTGGCTTTCCCCCAGCAGCATGAAAATGTGCTGGACTGGGCGCCGGTGAGTGAGGCTGGAGGGGCCTGCCAGCCCCAGTGCCGGGAGAGCTGGGCCTCTGGATTCTTTTCCCCTTTGCTGGGGGAGGAACCGTGAAATGGGAGCTGAGAACACAGGGTCCTCTCATCCCGAGAGCTGTCAGCCTGACCAGAGTGGGCGTTCATTTTCAGAATAAATAATCAACTCAAAAAATGTACCAAATTCATTTTCAAATTGGCTTGTCAGATACACGTAAGCCCAGGACGAGCCGGTTGAATAAAATGTATCTTGGGGAGCAAGGTGAGCCAGCCTGTCTCATTCCCTCAGGGACATCTTGTAAATAAGGGCCATTCCCGAGGCCGGAAGCAGAGAATTCCTCAGAACAGATTGGATTCTGGCTTTGTCCTAATTGAACGTCAAAATTCGTTACCAAAGGCGTGGTGCTTCTTGGGGTAATAGAGCATTTCACCCTTTCAGCTCTCACCGGTCGCCTTCCCAGGTACCAAATGCTATGTGATTGCGGCTCATAAAGGCAGCAGACAGTATTGCCAGGGAAACTCACTTCTGGCCCTAAATCTTCATCCTCAAAACCAGCAGTTTTGCTTTCCGTTTGGAGGGTGTCCCTGAGGGCAGGGTCCACCCAGATTTCCTGGTTTTCCTCCTTTGGCAGCGAGACTCCCAAACCCCTCTGGGGAGAGGGAGGGGCTCTTCCTGGGACCAGAATGAGGGCATCAGCCAGCCAAGGATGGAAAGGCTGAGGAGTGATGGAAGGGACACTCCGCACCACAGCTCTGAGCTGAGGGAGAGACATAGAGTCGGAAGGGCCTATGAACTTGTCCCGTCTACACTCTTACTCTGCAAATGAGGAAGCTGAGGCTCAGAGAGAGGCGGTTTTTGTTAAGGTCGCACAGTTCCCAGACCAGTGCCCTTCACATTTGGCCACACCGTCTCCTGGGGATTAAACAGTGAGTTCCAAAGAACTCCCTGAACTGGCTGCTGCCTGCAAGGGTCAGTGGCTCCCAGCTGGAGACTTCCCTTGACTCCTGGTAAATCTGGTGCCCCACTGCCAAGGGGCCTGGCTTCTTGGGGCCTTGTCCAGGCAGGTTGCTTCTTCTGGTTGATGTAAGCCTACAAGCTGCCGTCAACTGTCTCGGAGAAACCTCTGGAAACCAACTCCAGATTCTGCCCCTCAGCTGAAACATTCTTGCCAGCCACAGTCTCACGTGGCGAATTTGTACAAGGAAAAAGAGATTAGCTTCAGCTTTTCCTCAGAGTGAATAATCCAGTTGTTTCTAGTAGGACCTTAGCTCCACTAAGGGTAGAGGCGTGTGCCTCTCCAAGAAGGGGTTTGGAAGGGTCAAGGAGAGCCTGAAACGCGTGAACTCAGGACACCAGGCTGGGCCATGTTCAGCTTCTGGATCTGCTTCCTTTCCTTTTGCCAACTTGCTAAGGACAGAGATGGCCCGGGGCAGAGACACAAAATGGGTTTCAGAGAGTGATGTCATGTTGTTCCCAGATACCAGATCGCTCTTCAGAAACTGCCTGACTGCTGTTATGGGAGTTGTGTTGAGAGAATTGTAACTTTTGACAATGGACATCTCATCTTGCACAGATGCGTCCTTTATAGAATCTGCCAGCAAGATTACAGAGGCATCACAGTGTAATGGGAAGAGGAGTCAATAATTCTGGGGTTATTGACTGTAACCAGATCTATTCTTCTTTTTTAATTTATATTTTATCCACTTTTTTCAACATGCTTTTTTTTTTTTTTTTTTTTAAACCCATACTCACAAAAGCACCTGCTGGATCAGATGCAGTTGATTACATTTTTAAAATGATGGGTGTAATTTGCTGCTCTTAGGAGAGTCTGGGGCATGGAAGTATGTGGCTAGAGGGGGAGGGAAATGCATGCAGGGAGCAGGATGGGGGAAGAAGTAGAAAGGAGGGAGGAAGGCATGGTCAGGGGAGAGCAGCGCAGGGGAACGCCCCCATTCCGCCCAGCTGACCCTGCACTCCCTGAAGCCAAGACCTGATGAAGACTTCATTAGAGATTCAGACTTCCCACAGTTTCTGGCCCCAGTGGGGGTTAGTGCGTCCCAGAGGATAAATTCTCATCTCTCAGAGCTTACTTCCTCCAGGAGATTTTTCCTGATAAGGCAAATGGAAATATTGGTGGGTTAGGGCAGATAAGCCCATGCACAGGAACATCCATGTACATACCCTCATGCGTGTACTCAGTTGTACATATATATATATATTCTTTTTCATATTCTTTTCCTTTATGATTTACCACAGGATATCATATATAGTTCCCTGTGCTATACAGTAGGACCTTGTTATTTAACCATCCTATACATAATAGTTTGCCTCTGTTAATCCCAAACTCGCACTCCTTCCCTCTCCCACCCTCATGAATATCTCCATTACAAAATATTTATGTATAGCACACAGCAGACAACTTGATGTTTATAATTGTTGGATTGGACTGTATGGGGTGAGCTTGTAAGCGCTTAAAAAATGGATTATGCATTTTCGATGTCCCCGATATCCTTTTTGTCTCTAACCCACTACACAGTGTAGCATCTAAAACCAGTGGGTAGGGCTTCCCTGGTGGCGCAGTGGTTGAGAATCCGCCTGCCGATGCAGGAGACACGGGTTCGTGCCCGGGTCCGGGAGGATCCCACGTGCCGCGGAGCGGCTGGGCCCGTGAGCCATGGCCGCTGAGCCTGCGCGTCGGGAGCCTGTGCTCCGCAGCGGGAGAGGCCACAACAGTGAGAGGCCCGCGTACCGCAAAAAAAAAAAAAAAATAAAATAAAATAAAATAAAATAAAACCAGTGGGTATTTGCTGAATAATCCTCCGTGTGTTAAGTGGTCACTTGAACATTCTCTCCTTGTGGAGAAGTGACCAGGGACTTCTCCACTCATCAAAATAGGCACAACGGGACTTCGATTCAGTTTCGGTTTCTAAATCACCCTATGACTGCATTTCCATTTATTTCTCTTCCAGTTGATGAGAAGACCAGCCTAACAGAGGCAACTAGATCTGTGATCGTGAACTAGATCACAGAAGGCTCAAGTTCAGAGGCCCCTTAGAGATTGCCTCCTCCAGATCTGTCATTGTCCAGAAGAGGAAGTTTGGTCCCAGAGAGATTAAAATGACCTGCCCCAAGGCCAGCAACTGGTTTAGGTTAAAATCAGGAGCATTTCAGTGTGTTTTCGCCATGCACAATTGGTCTCTTTTCTTCCTCTTACTTCATTTTCTTCTATGGGCAATAGCAGGGCCTGGTCACCGATGTCTCTCTCTCTCTACTTCCCCAAACTTGCTCACAGCTTCCTTCTCTCTCCTGTTTGCTTCTAGATGGATTAGAAAACAGCAGGGGCTTGAGGAAAGTGTAAGAGGCAGAAATGGAGCTAGATTTAGGGTCATCGTTACCCATCAACTCATTTTGTGTAGGCCTGGACCACTTTTTTTCTACGCTGGGGCTGGTACTGATATTCTGTGGGTTGAGGTTTTGAGGTCAAGTAAAGAGAGAAAGAAAGAAAGATCGTCGTGTCATTTTGCTTTTTGGGTGGGCAAAAATACTGCACAAAAATTCTGGATTGTGTTGCCACAACTAGGATGTGGGGGAGATTTGGGAATGGATGAGAAAGAAAGAGGGGTACATTTTTTTTCTCACTCTAAGGATTGATTGTAATATGACCCCAAGGGGACCTACAAGGATGACCATGATCCCCTGGCTGACCTTGACTTCTCATCTGTGCCTGTTAGCATCCCCCATTGCCGACTGCTCAAGCCGTTATCCAGAGACCTACACTGTCTTTTTTCTTTATCCCTGTTCTCTCTGAGATGATACCAATCACTTTGAATCAGAAGACTTGAGAATGAAACTAATCTCTTACACTTAGTAGCTATGTGATCTTGGGCATATCACTTAATTTCTCTAAATCTCAGTTATTTTACTTGTAAAGGAAGGGTAAATATGCCTATTCTCCCTACCTTACTGAGGCATTGAGAACTAACACTGATAGTTTGAATAATAACATGGCATGTTTTAGACTGTGCCACATACATGTAAGAGACTTAAAAAAATCAAGCTGTTTATTTTAGAGCAGTTTTAGGTTTATAGAGAAAGATGGTTCAGAGAGATTTCATATAACCCACACCTAGTTACTTCTATTATTAACATCTTCTATTAGTATGGTACATTTGTTACAATTAATGGCCCAATATTGACAAATTATTATTATGCAGTCTGTAGTTTATTTGAATTTCCTTAGTTTTTACCTACTGTCCTCTGTTCCAGGATCGCATTCAGATACAACATTATAGGTAGTTGTCATTTCTCTTTAGGTTCCTTTTGGTTGTGGCCACTTCTCAAACTTTCCTTGTTTTTGATGAACTTGACCGTTCTGAGGAGGACTTCAGATATTTTGTAGAATGACCCTCAGATGTGATTTTTCTGATGTTTTGTTCATGATTAGACTGGGATTCTGGGTTTTATCCAGGATAGATCATGTCCAAGACTTTAATTATATGTATTGATGTTATTTTAGAGTTACATTTTGTCGTTAAGAAAGGGACCCCTGATTTAGAACCCTTTCCAACAGTGTCTGGGTTACATGGGCCCCCTCTTGGCCCTGGAATAAGACTCCTGGTAGGGTTTTCTTTGAAATATAAGAAACTCTTTCCCTCCAGTCCACTGAATCTGTCTTTCTGGTCACCTGGGCCTGCACTAATGAGCTGTTAATAACATGACCATTACCTATGCAAATGAAGTAAGCCAGGCTGCGTGGGGATGTACTGCGGTGACAGCCCATTCCCTTCAAGTGCTAAGTAATGAATCATGTTGCTGTGGTTATTAACCACCTTAACTGAGGTGCCGCAGGATCTGACCCCCATGGGCCCCTGGGTTCCTGGTTTATTTACATCAGCAGCCCATTTCCCAGGAGACACTGGGCATGCAAGGGGTTAAGCACCTCGTCGCTATATTAAGGGAGCAGTGAGGTATCAGGGACTACAAAGAAAAGGGTCTAACTCTCCATTTGGGTGCTGACTCCTGTGTGTTTTGAGAGAGTTACTTACCCTCTCTGCGTCTCAGTTTCTCTTCTGGATGTTCGTAAGTGATGGCTCTTGTGAACTTGCCTCTTCCTTGTCGGAATGTGGTCTGGGGTAATGGTGGTACTGATGCACTACCATTATAGTCTGAACTGTTTTGCTCTCAATTTACCTGTTTCTGACTTGTGGGACAGGGTGATATGTTGAGATTTGTGGCCCCAGGAAAGGCTGGAGAGTATTGGAGTTGTACCAGACATGGGTGTGGAAGAGCAGATACTCTTGCCACACACAGCCTAGTCCTCCCTATTGTAAGAAGAGGTACAGGAGTCAAAACAAAAAAAAAAAAAAAAAAGAAGAAGAAGAGGAGGGAGTTTACGGTTGGACAGAATATGGAGGAAAAAGACTTCTTACTTTAATAAACTCTCTAGTTGTTTGCCATACCAGCTAGACCCTTTCCAAAATCAGGTACAAAATGAGGTGTAAAGGACCCTTTAAATTCTCCAAGACAAGTGACATGCTTTGTACTTTTTCTTCCCTTATATTAAAGTGTCACAGGCCTCAGGTGCCTGCAACTACCAATGCCAGTTTTCTGTTCCCTCTACACCCAAACAGTCAGGGCATTGGGGAGGTACGTCTTGGGGTGGCTGCCTAGCTGAAAATTGTTCTCACGACTTTGGGGCCAGTCCTCAGAACACCAAGTGGCATTTGAGGCTCTAATAAATTAGAACTCTCCTCTCTGAGTTCTGAAACAATTGGAAAGGAATCAGGGATCAATATATCAGTTACATAGGTGGTAAAGTTGTATAGGAAAGTAAGGTTTGGATCTGAGGCTTAATGAAGCTGGAACATGGGCTTTCTTTCCTTCTCTCCTGAATTGAAATTTCCTAATTAGTCATAGGTAGAGAATGGAGTGACTGTTGGCCTGCCCTGGTGAACTTCTTACGTGGAGGAGACAAGAATCCTTGTGGCTTGCGTGTGGGAAGAAGAGAAAAAAGTGAGAAGTAGTGAGAGAGACTGTACATGTCAAGAAGGAGATCAAAGCCTTACTGCCTATCCATCTCATTGGTTCCGAGTCACTGTGCAGATATATACTAGGGTGGTCTCCATGATTCCCACCTCTTCAGGCTCATGCCTTGTATGATCTCCTCCTTTTAAGAGTGAACAGGACCTGTGACTTGCTTGTGGTCAACAGAACATGACAAAGGTGAAGGGATTTTGCAGATGGAATTAAGGATATACATCGGTGGATTGCGAGTTAATCAGAAGGGAGTAGTCCTGACTTCAATAGGCAAAATCTCTTAATAGAGGTACTGGGCTATCCCCTGAGAGAGAGATTCCCCTTGCTCGCTTGATGGAATAAGGCACCTGTTGAAGGAAGCCCAAAGGCTGTATCTATCTGCATCATCTCAAACATCAATATAATCGTTCCACAAGGCAATAACCAAAGTCTATCTTATGCAGTACTAGATAATGTCATATGTTGACATAAACTGTCTAGTCCAGGTTGTGTTGTACCAGATTTAACCCAATTCTATCCTTCACCTCAAAGTAAAAGTCTATACTTCCCTTCTTCCAGTCTTGATACTTGATCTTTGGGGAGCCAACCATTGCATAAGAAAACAAGCACAGGGATACATCTCTCAAAAACAAACAGTAATTTTTAGGCATTTCTCTTCTGAAATTTAGATTTAGATAAAGAAAAATTTTCCAGTCAAATATGTAGAGAAATGGTTAAGATAAATTACTGTAAATGTAAGAATCTTGAAGCCTCAGTTTGAAGGATCAACATTTCAGGTTACCTCATAGCTCCCAGATCTTCTTCAAGCATTTTAATGCATCCTTGCTTTAGATTTACATTGGTAAAATGTTTCTTTTGATGATTTTTTCCAAACAAAGGAGTAGTCCCCCCCCCAGCGAAGTTAAATTTCAGTCTCCAGTGGATTCCCTTTGACAATTGGCAACTGAATGTTAGAAGAATGAATTCCAACTCTTTCTCTACCGAAGACTAGTCATATTAGCTTGAGCAGTCATTTAACCTTTCTAGAAACTTTGTTTTATCTGTAAAACAAGATGAATTACATGCTATCTTCTAGCCCCAAGGTTCTCTGCTTACCTAGGAGTTAGTAGACAAGATGTGATTGGAACAGAGATACCAGGTATAAGAAAACCTAGTGCACCATTTACAGCAGCCAAGATGTGGAAGCAACTTAAGTGTCCATCAACAGATGAATGGATAAAGAACATGTGTTATATATATACAATGGAATACTACTCCGCCATAAAAAATAATGAAATAATGCCATTTACAGCAACATGGATGGACCTAGAGATTATCATACTAAGTGAAGTAAGTCAGACAGAGAAAAACAAATATCATATATCATTTATATGTGGAATCTAAAAAAATGATACAAATGAATTTATTTGCAAAACAGAAACAGACTCACAGACATAGAAAACAAATTTATGGTTACCAAAGGGGAAAGGAGGGGGAGGGATAAATTAGGAGTATGGGATTAACAGATACAACCTACTATACATAAAACAGATAAGCAACATGGATTTACTGTCTAGCACAGGGAACTATATTCATTATCTTGTAGTAATCCACAATGGAAAATAATCTGAAAAAAATTATATATAACTGAATCACTTTGCTGTATACCTGAAACAAAGACAATATTGTAAATCAACTACGCTTCAATAAAAATTAAAAATACATAAAAATAAAAATAACAAAAAATTAAAAAAGAAAACCTAGCTACTTTCTTCAAGCTGTAATGCAGTAGGAATCAAAAGCCTCTTATGCCAGCTGTCCTGCTGATGCCTGTGGGTGACATAGCTGAATGGGGACTGACAGGCAGCACTCACTGGAATGTTTGTATAGAGCGGTACCTGCCTTCATGGGTGGAGGTGCTGTCGTTTCTCTTTTTCAGTCCAATGCCTCTGAATCACCTCTATCCAGGCAGGGCTTGTCTGATTTGCAAAGAAAGCCTGGAAGACTTGGCATCTCTGTGCTAATATCAGCCTTAGGTAAGCATCCTCCACTCCATTCCAGCCCACTCAATTCTGCATTTGGATTGTTTCTTTGCCAGATACTGCATGTTACCTATGGGTTGTCTGGTCTTCCTGTTTCCTTCCTGTCCTCGGGCCCTGTACTGTGTCCTTTTAGTTCCATTCGCCACTGTCAAGAACCCTCTGGACACTGCTGCTTGGCTCATGGGTCCATTCCAGCCTGATCCAAACCTTCTACCTTCAGGCCCTACTTTCCCAGCTGGCACTTCTTACTCTACCCTACATTGGTCCCCAGGCAGCAACTCCTAACTGGGGGCAGGTCCAGCTGTGTCAGGACCAGAAACCGGGGGTCCAAGATGAGCTACTGTCACTCAGGAGCCTGCTTCCCAGTCCCCCTGTCATGGGCAGGGTCCCCCGGTGCCATGTTGGCACAGGCTGGCTTACAAGGGTACATCCTCCTTACCTGCTTGTCCAGCTGTGTTTGCGTGTACCCATGATGCCATGCCAGACAAGCAAGTTCAGAGCCACTTAGGGGGATGATCACATCCCTCAACGTGTTTGTTTTAGTCTGTCAGGGACGGTGATATCAAATAGAGGAGTTTTTGCCCCAACCACATGCCTTGGCATCCATCCAGGTCATTAAAAGGAAACAGGTGATGGAAAGAAATTAGATGGTGGACAATTATGGGACACATTATTTCCTCCTATTCTCCAGTTGTTAGACTTCCACAAGGAAGGGAGAAATTGAATGCCTACTATATGTTGAGTTCTTTACTACACTATTCCTGGTCTACCATTTCTTCTCTCCTCTATGGTACCTTCGTTCACACAAGTTATTGCTAGAAACCTCAGCTTCTTCATCCCAAACACCTCCCCTTTCTTTACCCTCCCAATGGTCATTCATTTCCTAAATCTCATTTATTGTCTTTATACCATGCTCATAGGGTTGTAGAAATCGTTTTTATTTTATAGATAAGGAATGAGGTTCAGAGACGCAGAAATCTTACTGAGGTCACAGAACTAGTAGGTGGATGAGTGATGTTTTAACCTGGTTTGTCTTCCTCCACTGTCCTTGGCAATTCATTGATCGACAGACACTTAGAGGCCCCTATGACAAGGATGGTGCTAGATGCTGGAGGACAAGTCATGGTCTTTAATCAGGGACCCTGTAGTCCAGGAGCAGGGGGAAATATGTCCCAAAAGTCAGAATACAGTGGAGGAATTTCATGGCTCTGTGAGAACACAGAGAAGAGATTGGCTAACTGCTAGAGGAAAGTCAGGAAAAACTTGGTGGAGGAGGTGACTTTGGATCTGAGTCTTGAAGGTTGGGAGAAGTTGGCCAGTTAGACTAGAAGGGAGAGAGAACTCTGTTATAGGAACAAACACGAACAAAGCCGTGGACACAAGACAGAGCATGTGAGGCAAACCACAAACTCCTGTGACTGGTGATGGCACGTGGTATCAGGGGGGCTGTGAGATCACATGCCAGGGGAGGAGTCTTCGTTTTTTCCTGAAGTCTGAGAGGGAAAGAGATGCAGTCATGAAGGTACCTTAAGAAAGAAGCTGGCAGGAGTGTGGAGTGTGTACATGTTTGTGTCAGTGCATACGTATTTGTGTAGAAACACTAAAGCCATGAAGACCGACTAAGAGGCTTTTCCCACAGGTTTCAGAAAAGGTGATAAGGGCCTGGACCAAGCAACAGCAGAGGGGATGGTGAAGAGGGGGCGGAGTTGACAACTCATTGTGTTAGACAATAGAACAGACTCAGAGATGAATGCACTGGTGGGGAGATGTGAGGAAAAGGGAGTGTTTGGGACTCATGAAGTTTCTAATTAAATAATTTGGGTGAATGATGGTACCATTAAGTCAGATAAGGAATGGGAGAGGAAAATAATGAGGTCATTTGGGGAGATTTTGGTGGAGGCCTTCATGTGGTACTGCTGCTTTCTGAGCATAATGAGATGACAGGGAGGAAGAATAGAGTTGGGGCAATGGTCAGAGAGACAGGGAATCTCCTAGGACATGGTCAGGGCCTGGGCTAATATTCCCGGCCAACAAGTCAGGGCCTGGACTGGAAGAAGCCCCAGCACCAGATGCAGAGCTGTTCCTCGTTCCCAGTCCTCTGGTCACGTCGACACCCCTCTCTGCTTGTCATGAGTCAGGTGCTGACAGTCTCAATGGTGCTGGCGATCTATCAGCGAGTGGAAAAAGGTAATTGACCACCATCTCACCTCGCCCCGCCTCGCCTCAGCTGATAGCGAGAAATTTAACTGCTTCATTCCACCATAATTTCATATAATTCTCCATCTTTTTCTCCCCAGCTTTTACTTGGAAGTCTATACAAATGATTGATGATTTGCTATCAAATATAAAAAAAGAAGCTAAAATATCATTGGACAGTTGAACAGCCTTTGAAATATAATGGTCTCTCTGGCTGGACATCCAGAGGAGCTGTAGAAGTCCAGAAGGTCAAGCTTTAATGAACTGGTGAGAATTAGAGGAGGAAAGCGAAAAGTGATCAATGCTCAGAGCTGGCCCCACCGTCCACTGACCTTGGGGGGAGAGGAGACCTTGGGCTTTTTGGAACCCCCCTGGGAATATTCATGGCTATTCATGAATATTCAGACACCACTGGGGAGGGTGGTGGCGTGGGCCTATGATACAGCGTCAGGGGTCCTGGGTCATGAGGCTGTTTGCTCTTAGTCCGGTCCTTGTTTATACTCTCACAATCGCCCAGGCTTTGCGGTCTCAGCCCCCTTAGCCGGACTCCCTCCAATTGTCTGCCTCTGGGAAGGCCTGCCGCTGACCTGTCCAGAGAACTCAAAAGTTCCCCTTGCCATCATTTTTTTTTTCCTTTGGACCCTCTGACTTGCTTGCTGTATCCCTCTTGCTTCATCTTTGGAAGTGGAGACTTGCTTTGTTGCCTTCTTTGCATGTAAGCCTCTGCAGTTATCAGAGAGACATGACAGGCAGGAGAGGGGTGGGGCGAAAGTCACTGACTGTGTGCCATGCATTCTTCCAGGCACTAATCTCAACACTGTGTCATTTGATTTTCTCCAACCCTTGAGGTAGCTAATACAATGTTCACTTACAGATGAAGAAACCGTGGTTCCAAAGGTGCTGTGGGTAGCTGCCATAGTGGCTCCTCAGGATCCCTGCTTCCTGGCATTCATGTCCTTGTATAACCCCCTCCCCTGGAGTGTGGGCTGCTTCTAGCAACTTGCTTCCAACAAAGGGAACATGGCAAAAGTGACTCAGTGTCACTTATGAGATTAGGTTATAAAAAGACTATCACTTCCATCTTGTTCTCCTCCTGGCTCACCCTGATGGAAGCCTGCTACCATGCTGTGAGCTGCCTGATGGGAAAGTCTACATGGCAAGGGATGGAGGGAGGTCTCCAGCAAACAGCTTGGGAGGAACTGCATCCTGGCCATAATCACATGAGTGAGCTTGGATATGTGTCCTCCTCAGTGGAGCCTCGAGAGGTCTGCAAGGCCAGCTGACACCTTGATTACAGCCTGGGGAACCCTGAGCAGAGGGCCCAGCTAAGCTGTATCTAGATTCTTGACCCACAGAAACTATAAGATAATTAAAGTGTGTTGCTATAATCCACTAAGTTTGGGAGTATTTTGTTACACAACAATAGATAAATAATGGTCAAATAACAGACAGTTAATAAATGACAGAGTTCAGACTCAAACTTGGGACTGCTTGATTTTGTATTACGATTTTTATTTTTTTCTTTTGCGGTACGCGGGCCTCTCACTGTCGTGGCCTCTCCCGTTGCGGAGCACGGGCTCCGGACGCGCAGGCTCAGCGGCCATGGCTCACGGGCCCAGCCGCTCCGCGGCACGTGGGATCTTCCCGGACCGGGGCACGAACCCGCGTCCCCTGCATCGGCAGGTGGACTCTCAACCCTAGTGCCACCAGGGAAGCCCTCGGGCAGTTATTTATTAATGAGAAGGAAAAACATGTCAAGGAGGCTGTATTTGGCTGTACAACTCATGTTAGCCAGGGCGCAGGTTAGAGGGAAGGTAAGCCCCCCGTCAATCTGTATTTGTCCAGTTCTGTGATCACCTGTTAATTACTTGTGCTCTGGGCCCTGGAGGGGGGACTGCCTTTGCTTCCTCCCCAGCCGAGGGTTGCTGAGTTCCATAGGGCAAAGGAAGCACCCTCTCTGACATGATGCTCCCAGTGGTGTTCTATGGAGGCACGAGCGATTCCTTCACTGGGATGGTCTCACAGATCTATATTGTTCTGAAATATTGTTATTAAGAATGTGCATGTATTACTTTTCAATTTAAAAAGCTAGTTAGAAGAGTATCACAATGTGAACAGACTAGTCATATGCAGATTTGGACCATATCTGTACATTTAAAATAATGTAAAGAATTAGTTTTTAATTTTTAATTTCATATTACCAATTAATTATTTCTATATTTATGTGTTAACAAGGAATTAGGTACACCACCATCCTTGATATGTTGGCTTTTTGTCCTCATGCTTGCCACCTCATTATCATCAAATGGTTAACAACTCCTCACTCAAGATAGGAAGAAGAAATAAAAGATATCATAAGCTATATTTGTCTATTTTATCTTGGAAAGCAAAAAAAAAAAATTTTTTCCAGAAGCCCCTGCTGAGAATTAGTCACATATCCACTCATATTGTGTGAGGACCTGAGAAAGTAAATATAAGTCTTTATTTTCATCACCAATAGCAGGAAGAGGGCAAGAGAGAAGGAAGTTAGAAATGGCTGTGTTACTTAACCAACTGGGTCTTCCACAGGGTGTCAGAGGCACCTGGTGTTAGAACAGGAAGGTGATGATCTTGGAGATGATCTGATTTAACCTCATAAAAAGAGATGTGAGGCCCAGAGAGGTTATTGCCTGTCCAAAGTCACAAATTAAGTGGACACTACCTTCTGTGCTTGAAGGAGGTATAAATGGATTGTTTCCATGTTTCACATGGATTATGAGACATTTGAGGAAAACTCCCTTATACAGAATGCCTGGAAACCTCGAGTTTCAAAACACATCTGTAGTTTCCTTTTTAGATAGTTATGTGGTTTTCTAGAATATAGAAGTAAATTAAGTTGTAGAGATAAGAGGGGAAATGGAAGCTATCGACCACTTAAGATTGTCTCTTTGGCAGGTGGCCAGGTAGGTTTAGGGTAAGCAAGCTTACTGGCACCCAGAAAACCGTGTGCTTCTTCACTCTATAGTCATGTAATGACATGATGTAAAGGGATTGAGGGGTCTGAGAGAATTGAGAGGGTTAATTCAGACCCAGCAGCAACTATCTTGTGTGTGCCCACACTCTGCCCAGTTATCAGGTTAGGTCCTGTGATGGAAAAAAAATAAGTGCAATTCAATTCAATTCACTGTGAGCCAACAAACATGTATTGAACGTGCTTGTTCCAGGCATGATAAATATATAAAGATAAATAAATGATGCTTTCCCTCCAACTGCTCACGAATAGAATGGATGACACAACTCACTAAAACTCTATAAAATACTTGCTAAAACATAACATGAATGAAAGGCAGTGAGTGTTCAGTGGACCCAACCATAGGGGCAATTTTAATGACCATTCCAGAGCCCAATGGAATGGAAGAGAGATTTAAATCATGATGCTGTCAAACTCTCCAGAATAAAGAAACTGATGGGGCTTCCCTGGTGGCGCAGTGGTTGAGGGTCCGCCTGCGGATGCAGGGGACGCAGGTTCGTGCCCCGGTCCGGGAGGATCCCACATGCCACGAAGCGGCTGGGCCTGTGCGTCCAGAGCCTGTGCTCTGCGGCGGGAGAGGCCACGGTAGTGAGAGGCCCGCATACCACCATAAAAAAAAAAAAAAAAAAAAAAAAAGTATGGAAATTTCAGAGAACACTATGGAAGTTAAGAGGAAAAAACGTCAACCAGGACTGGGCTCACTCAAAGAAGACTTCCTGGGATTGTGGACCTTGTGATGGACTTGGAAGATGGCACTTGAAATATACAGGAAGGGATAAGGGATCTGTGGGAAATGAATTTAGTTAAGGAGGCATGATATGTTTGGCAGCCTTGCTTGGTCAGGAGGGCTTTGGGCAACCTCTTTTCTACTTCCTTCAAGCTCCAAGTCACCCATTTCCAAAGAGTTTTCTTATATGGTCCTAAGCCAAGGTATTCCTCTTGATCTTTGGGCAAAGGAGTCCATCCTTTATGTTCATTCCTAAGAGAGAGGTGAAGTGCTCAGTGGCCTCTCTGTGGAGAGGCTCAAATCCTGGGGGGTGACTGGTGGCCCACTTGAACCCTGGTCTCAAATCCGGAAAAGTGCTTAAAAGACTGATTCTTACCTGCCTCACCACACCCCCACCAGAAGGATGGATTAGAAACCAGAAAGTTAAGGATTTTGCCAATATAGAGAAGAGGCCTGTGTAATTCCATATAGCACTCCACCTCTAAAGAATTATTCAAACTTCAATGTTCATATCTTCTTCTGTTATCTCTAGATTTCTGCTTTCAGGGCATCTCAAGATATTGAAAGCTCATGAAAAGTTCTAGATAAAGAGGCAGGATGTTGAAGAATCAATAACATTTACTGGGTGCTTACTAAGTGCCAGGCACTGCTCTCAATACTTTCTATGCATAACTTACTTAACAGGTAGAAGGTCCTGTTGCTGAGACTCCGGAGCCTCCATTGACTGCAGCGTAGAAATAGTGGGCCAATAAAAACGAATGAAATCATGGCATTTGCAGGAACATGGATGATCCTAGAGACGGTCATACTAAGTGAAGAAAGTCGGACAAAGACAAATACCATATGATATCACTTATATGTGGAATCTAAAATATGACACAAATGAACCTATTTATGAAACGGAAACAGGCTCACAGACATAGAGAACAGACTTGTGGTGGGCAAGGGGGAGGGCCGGTGAGGGAGGCATTGAGTGGGAGTTTGGGGTTAGATGCAAACTGTTATCTATAGGATGGATAAACAACAAGACCCCACTGTATAGCATAGGGAACTATATTCAATATCCTGTGATAAACCATAATGGAAAAGAATATGAAAAAAAATGTACATATATGTATAACTGAGTCACTTTGCTGTACAGCAGAAATTAACACAACATTGTACATCAAGTATACTTCAATAAAATAAATTTAAGAAAGAAATAGTGGGCTGGCAAAATGCAAGAAGCTATCTGTGCAAACACAACTCTTAATAATGGTCAGGAAGAGACATGACCATTGGGTGCATTTCAATGACTTTATCCATTCCACCCAACCATTTGTTCCTTCCCCTGTAACCCTTTTGGCTTTCTTTCACATATAAGCTGAAGCTTTCCTGTTCCCATTAACCATATAGGCTGCAACTTGATAAACCATCACTCATACCCACTTCATGGAAAGCTCTTCTTTGGGTAAGTGGCACTGCTAACTGAGTTTCTGAGTAGAGCTGTCACTGGGGCCAAGGTATGGACAGGGAAGAAGCCCAGCGTCAAGTGCAGGATGGGAGTCTCCAGAACAATGTCTGATTGTCATGATGGCATGTTGGAGAAAAGATACCCTCACTCTGCCTAAAGAGAACCTTCTGCCTGTCTCCAGAAATCATGCAAAATAGACTCTTAAAATGAGATTAGGCTGAAGCTGGACCAATTAAAGTTGGAGTCCCAGTTGCTCTATGACTTCATTGAAAGCTCAGTGCCAGCAGAAAGAAGAAAAAGAAATCAATACTACATTTTCTTCGTCATCAATTTTGCTTTTTGCTAGATGAAAATGCTTTTATTCCCTTTCTTGTTCCCTCCACCACTGAAGATGCTTTCTCTGCCCATGTACTGTCTTTACCTCATCCTGTTATGTTAGCTGAACTCATGCAAAGAGCTCCACGTAGGACAGTGCCATAAGTACTCTTGTCTGTAATAAGCATTTAAACAATTGCAGAGGATGCCATCTCAATGCACCAAAGATTTGCTAGTACAGTAGTCCTTGCTCTGCAGGCCTTTCTGCTGCTGCAGCAGGGCCCTAACCGTGGTCTGCTCTGTGAAACTATTGGCTGCTCCAATTTTTGTAGAGTTGATAGCACACTTACTCCAAACAACTCTCAAGGCCCCAGGGGCCCATCCCAGCTCCATGCCCTGTGCCATATTGCGGCACTGTGCCCTATAGACAGGAATCCCATAGGTGAGGCAGGCCCGTCTTGAACTCATTCGTGGGCTTTGGTTGCAGAAGCAGCAAAGGGACCTCATTACAAGATGTTCTCACCTGTACAGTTACGGAAGAACTGAAAGGGTTTTGCTGAACAATGCAGTGAACTGGCTTCTGACACTGTCCCACAGTAGTGACCTTTATGAGCTCTCAATGAGCTTCCATTGCTATTGGCTCCAAGACAGTCCCCATCCAGGACTTGACTCAGTGGGAAATATTTGGAAAGAAAGAAAGGAAGAAAGGAAGGAAGGAAGGAAGGAAGGAAGGAAGGAAGGAAGGAAGAAAGAAAGAAAGAAAGAAAGAAAGAAAGAAAGAAAGAAAGAAAGAAAGAAAGAAAGAAAGAAAGGAAAATTCACAATAGAGGACACAAAAAAATACAGCTCCACGGGCTGGAAACTCATTTCCCGAGGAGCCAGGAGCACATAGCAAGCTCTCTGGGAATCACTGAGCTCCAGGAAGCTCGACCAGTCACTTAATAAGTCATTGAGGACGTGTGGTTTAATTAACTTGCCCAAAATTCCTCCTTTCCTTTTCTCACTTTTGCTATTAATATTTTTTGATATCTGATAATGCAGTGTAGTTAATTTTTTCTGGCTTTATAATGAACACTGCCATAATGAAAAAGGTTAGCAGTGCTTCAGGCAGCTTTTAATTATCCAGCCGAGCAGGTAAAAGCACTTTATTCTTCTCTTTTTTTCCCCTTACTTAGCAATTAATGGAGGAGCTCAGTGGCACTTACTGTTCCTTTTTTGTTTTCTAATGGATGATGCTGCATGGAGCAGGGAGGCCTTTCTGTACCCCAGTTCCTACCAGGCAGGAACGCTGGAGGCTGCATGGCTGCATCTCAGGCCTCTGGTGTGTGGGATGGAAGTGCTTCTGCTGCTGGCTGAAGGTTTATCTAATTAAAAAACTGAGTTACCTAGAGTTGTTGTTACCAGTTCCGTGTCTTGCATTCTTCTGCATTTGCATCTTTGCCCAGAGACCCCCCACAGTACTTTTATAACTTAGCTGGCTTTATGGTAGATGTTTTCTTGGTTCTATTGAAAGGGGCCATCTTCCTTCTGCTTCCCGTGCTAACAGCAGCCTTGGGATTGTTCTCCTTACTTGACTGACAGGGAAACTGAGGCCCAGAGAGGTTGTCTACTTGGCCAAAAGCCCTTCCTTCAGTTCTGATGATGCCATCTCTGGATATGGAGAGACATATCACCAAACTAATTATAATACTACCTTCCAGGAGGAAAGAGTTTAAAAATTATGAGAGCCACTTCCAAACCCACCAGTTGATAAAGTCACAGGGAACAGATTTTTATTATGAGTGGAATTATTTGCATGATTCCTCTTTCTTTTGCAAATAGAAAACAAAAAAATATTGTTCGGGGAGTGTGTATAACACATTTTTCTATGACTTGATAAAAGCTGACTGGCCCTCAGACTGTATATGCAGATCTCTCTAGAGGGGTTGGACCAGTTTTCTAAGAACCCAGGGTCTTCTGAAAAGGAAGGGATAAAGACACCATGCTTGGTAAGATTTGAAGCTGGGATGGTCTGGAGGTGCAGGAAATGATCCTGTGCAAAGTCTGCCTGAAGGAAGGGATACTGAAAGCATAAGAAGGGAAGATACCAAGGAGTAAGGGCACCCAGAGCTGGTGATCTGAGCTTGACCCCAAATTTCTGGGTTCCTGGAATAGGGGGTAGTTACAATTTCCTGGTGATGTGTAGGGAGGATGATGATCGGCCTCTGAGGATAAACTCAAAGAGATCACTGTTAGGAAGGAGCCCTTCTAAAGATGGTTTATGATGTGACACTCACCATGCAGGGGTACTTGTCTAAATGTGTCTGTCCTACAACATACCCTTGTTGATAAGCTTCAAGGAAAGGGGAGAGAAGAGGCAAATTTGATGCATCATTTGTGCCAAACATTTGGGGCATTCTCTCCCCACCACACACCAGGTTCAGGAATTTCTGACTGGAGAAAGGTCTTACTGATGCTATTGCAATGGGACTCAAGCACTGAACTTGCAGACCTTGGTGCACTCTATGAAGGTTTGGTTGCTTGTGGCCCTGTCATGTGATTTTAATTAAGTTCAGGTTGAAATAACTACCCGACTTACTCTGACTGCTATTGCAAACTTTAACAGTTGCAACAGCAGTACCTGCACACGCAGCAAGAAATACTTGGGCCTCCAAAGCTCACAGGTCAACAGCAGCCCGAGTTTTAGTAATTCTAGAACACTATCTTGCAGCCCAGTTTGGATACCATCATGACCTCATGTCCCTGGGACTGTGCAAGACTCATTCTCGACTTTCTGCTCCACAGTGGCCACCATCATGACAATCAATGCTGGGGCAGTGACCTCACATGCCAGTTCTCCTCCCCCCAGCATTTGGAAACAGGACTGGCCCACGAGCCTGAGTGTCACAGGGGTTCTTGGGCAATCTGGGGGAGGGGTGGTCACTTGAGGGGGGTATACTCGCTTTTCTGTTAAGTATTCAAGTTTGTGAAGTCTTTCAAAACAATCACTTTATATTTGAAAAGCACTTTGAAATTTTCAAAACAATAGCAGCTCCATTATCCCACCTGATTCAAATCATACTTAAAGTGTTGGGAAAATTTTTCCATTTAACAGATGAAAATGTCAAGGCCACAGAGGTCACCTCCCTCTTTAAAGCAGGGTTTCTCAACTAGAGGTTGTTGTGTTCCCAGGGGATGCTTGAAAATGTCTGGAAATATTTTTGTTGTCATAACTGGGTGGCAGGGGGGACACGGTGCTACCATCATCTAGTGAGTAGAGGCCAGAGATGCTGCTAAACATCCTACTGTGCACAAAACAGCCCCCCAAGACACAGAATTATCTAGTCTAAGATGTTAATAGCATGGAGGTTGAGAAACCCTGATGTAAGGACATAGTTCCAGAGGAAGAGCTGGTGCTTTTTAAAATTGATGTCACACTACTATTCATGATAACACTTGCCATTTGTTGAATATTATATATTGAGCACTGTTCTAAGTCTTCACACCCATCAACTCAGTCCTCAAAACAACCCTAAGCGAGAAGGATTATTACTCTACTTTGAAATGAGGAAACTGAGACTCAGGAGGTAAAGCAAGTTGTCAAAGGGCCCCCAGCAAAGTTAGTGATGGGACCTGTGTCAGCTCAGTCCTGGGCTTGTCCTGTTTCCCCCTCTCTGCATGGCTCCCTGAAGCACAACTGGACAGGGAACTCTGCCTTGCCTGGCCGGCACCAAGCACAGAATGAATAACCAGTTACTTTTTAGACGGTCAGAAGTCTCAGGTTCCAGGATCACCACAGAAAGCTAATTTTGAAAATCCTGCCATTTGTGATAATATGAATGAATCTTGAGGGCCTTATGCAAAATGAAATAAGTCAGAGAAAAACAAATACTATAAGGTCTCTCTTATATGTGGAATATAAAGAAACCAAACTTGGAGAAACAGAGAAGAGATTGGTAGTTGGCAGGGGCAGGGGTGGAGAGTAAGGTTATAAGATTAAAAAGTGTTCCAGGGATGTAATGTACAGCGTGCTTACTATGGTTAATAATATTCTATTGTATATTGGAAAGTTTCTAAGAGAGTAGATCTTGAGTTCTCATCATAAGAAAAAATTGTAACCATACGGGGTGATGCATGTTAATTAAACTTATTGTGGTGATCATTTTGTAATATATACACATATCAAATCATTATGTTGTATGCCTTTGGCTAATTCAATGTAATATGTCAACTATATCTCAATAAAACTGAAAAAAAATAACCTTGTCTCCTCTGTGTTCTCTCCTGGGTACAAATTCAAGATTCAGGGAGCCCAATGGCCTCAGCAAATTTTATCCATTGACATATGCTCCTTTCCCCCTCTTATACCTATGGGGCAATCTCTTGACATGCACACACATCATTCATTCGTTTATTCATATACTTACTCAAAAATATTTATCAAGCATTGAAGATACAAAGGGGAAATAAATACATATAGTTTTATCCCCAAGTTACTGACAGTCTATTGGATCAGACAAGCCTAAAAAATCATTATATTACAGTGTGCTTAGTTCAGTAACGGAGATGTGGTCAGGCTATCAGAGGAGCACAGAAAAGGGGCCCCTAATCAGCTTCTGAGGGGGCTGGGAGTCATGCAATATGGTATTGGAGTCTTAGAGTCTGAGATGGATTAACCAAATGGAGACAGAGAGGGGGTGGGAATATCGTGAAAATACAGTCTCAAAGGCCAAGAGCTTCATGGTGAAAGAGCCTCTGGTGAGAGTGAAGTAGTCCTGTGTTATCTGAAGGCAAAGCACACAGCAGTGAGATGAAGGTGGAGGAGTAGATGGAAGCCTGAAAGGGGAGCTTGTAAATGCTAGGGAGACACTGAGGAGGGGAATGAGTTTTAATGTCCAGGTTACAACCCTTAGGGAGAGCCACCTTGTCTTTGAGATGAGACTGGGCTTAAACTCTTTTGGAAGACAGACTTGAGGGACACGAGGCTGGAAGCAGGGAGATGGGCTGGGAGGTTTTTGAAGGAGTCCAGGTCAAGAGCCTAAACCAGGGTTGGAGAAGGAGGAGATGGGTTAAAGCTATTTTGGAGTTAAAGTCGGCAGACTTAGGTGTTTAGATTTGAGAGGTACAGGAAAAGGATATGTTATGTTTGGACTCGTTGCATGAGCTACCTGGGGAATATCAGGTAGATCTCTCTGTCCAGCGGACCACTGGACAAACATGGAATTTGTAGGGAGAGAAATGTGAAGAAGATACAGATTTTGGAATCAACAGTGGAGAAGTGGGAGTTTGTAACAATGGGACTCACTTGAGCAAAGTGGCCCATGTGTCCTCCTTAATCCAATGATCTGTGACCAAAGCACTGGGCAGATGTACAAGCATGGCAGTTGGAGCCCACCCATAGAGATGGCAGGAGGGCATTCAAAGAAGTCATTGCAAGTTGAACAAACAGCCCCAAATAAGGCAAGTGCACTTGGCAATCTAGCTTGATATACTCTGGGTAATCACCATGTAGAGGTTCAGTGAAAAGCTGCCTTTCCTCCTCCCATCATGAAGGAAATGGCTGTTCTTTGTGACACGAGGTCAATAGTTTGCCAACTTTACAGTCTTTACTGGCTTAGACTTGAACTATTCTTTTTTTTTTTTTTTTTTTTTTTTTTTTTTGTGGTACATTGGCCTCTCACTGTTGTGGCCTCTCCCATTGCGGAGCACAGGCTCCGGATGCACAGGCTCAGCGGCTGTGGCTCACGGGTCCAGCCGCTCCACGGCATGTGGGATCTTCCCGGACCGGGGCACGAACCCGTGTCCCCTGCATCGGCAGGCGGACTCTCAACCGCTGCGCCACCAGGGAAGCCCCCTGAACTATTCTTAATCTGAATATTCACTGCAGGGCTGTGAAGCATGGGAAACTCTATCTGGAATCTAGACTCCTGTCTCAGGATGGAAAGTTTCTGGATTTCCCACATCATTCTTCTTTCTACTATGTCGTGGCCCTTCCTAAATGGCAGAATGTGTCAGTGTATGCGGTCCATCGCACAGGCATGATTGTGAACACGCAAACACACACTTCCCCGTGTCCCCCTAGTACATGCACAAGTTTTGAGTTAGAAAAACATGCCCTTCCATATTAACACCTGGCACCTGATATAAAATAAACCCAGCCTTAGTAATTATTCGAGGACTTTGCAGTAGCTTTCTTCTGACCAGTGTTGATAGCTAGTGCCAGTCACCATAACTAGGTGTGAATTAACACAACAGCATTCATGCTACAGAGCCTCCTGGGCTTGTGTTTAAAACACAGGGTTGTATTTTAGAGCCGTGGATAAAGTTCATTAATAGGTGTGAGCACAGTTCTCAAAGGGCAGCTCTGCCGTGTTTCCAGTCACTGTTCAGAATTCTCATTAGCCAATTACCCTGATCCCATCCTTCCAGCTCCTGTAGTAATGTGTATTTTAAAGGCCTTGATAAGACACAGCATTTTTTTTTTTTTTTTTTTTTTTTTTTTTTTGTGGTACGCGGGCCTCTCACTGTTGTGGCCTCTCCCGTTGCGGAGCACAGGCTCGGGACGCGCAGGCTCAGTGGCCATGGCTCACGGGCCCAGCCGCTCCACGGCACGTGGGATCCTTCCGGACCGGGGCACGAACCCGCGTCCCCTGCATCGGCAGGCGGACTCTCAACCACTGCGCCACCAGGAAAGCCCAGCATGTTTTAAATATACCTTAATGTATTGGAAATGCACGAGCCCCCTTAGGGTTTATATATCTTAACCATTGGCCAATTTTGCAAAGTTATAAATAAATGTTACAGGCATCAGCTGCAGTAGTAGAATCAGCTGGGGATATTTAAAGCCAGTCTAAAGTCGAACTTACCTCTAATTTGAGATATAAAGCATGGTGAGCAAAGCAGGCAGGAATATACAGATGATTTCCTGGTAATAAAATCAACAACATTGACATATGAAGTGAGATGGAGCAGGAATAGGGTTGGTGTGGGCAGCAGCTTGGTTGAACTAACAAGTGGTTATGTGCAAGTTACTGTGCTGGGCATTGTGGGGATAAAAAATGAAGAGAACCATGGTTCTGGTTGGTTTATAAACATGTACATAGTGATGACACAAGGACACAGGTAATAATCAGAGAGGTTGGGGTGAGTGGCCCTGCAGAAAGACAAAATGCTATGGGGGCCAAATTGGGAGGGCTCAGAAATGATTTCTTTGAAGAGGTGGCTGTTGAATGGACTTTGGAAACTGGGTCACATTTCATAGGCAGAGATTGGAAACTTGAAGTGGTGGAAGACAGAGCATAACATAAACAGAGCTGGGAGATGGGGAAACATAGGACCTTTCAGCATACGGTAGACAGTTCATTTGGGTGGGAGGAACTATTGGGTACCTGCAGGGGAGCAATGGAAAATAAGGCTGGAAGGGTGGGCAGGGGTCACATTCTATAAGGTCTTGAATGCTAAGGTAAGGAGTTTTGAACTAATTCAATAGGAAATGGAGAGAGAATTCAAAGCTTTCAATCAGAGGAAGAATAAGGTAAGAGCTACACTTCAGGGGGGGACTAATTTGGCAGCGGGGTTTAAAAAGGGCAAGAATGGAGACACAGAGGAATTGAGAAGACCAGTTGGGGAGATTTTGAAATAAAACACAAGAGAGAGAAGGAAGGTCTGAATTAGGGATTCTAGCAGTGGGAGGGACTGCAGAGAAAAAAAAAAGTGCCTCTGAGAGATGTTAGGAAGGAAGATGAACATGCAGGACCATGGGCAGCTGATTGAATATGATGCGTGAGTACTGGGGGCCACTAATGCAGGTGGAGTGTCAAAGATGGCGCTCATGTTGTTAGCCCTGGTAACGGGTACCATGAGCTGAGCCTTGAACAGACTGTAAATAACACTGCCAAAAAGATAGACCGACTTGAGGGTGGGCGTGGGTGCGGAGGATGAGTGAAAGTTTCCAGTCATGAAAGGCCTGCAACCGCAGCAAGAGCCTGAGTCCAGAGATAGATACTTGTGAGACAAGAGAAGAGATGAGACCAATAAAGGGCAGAGCGTACAGCAAAATGAGAAAAAGGCTAAGCACAATGTTGGAGATACCATTATTTAGGAGGTGCCCTGCCTTTTGGCCTCATTGTAGCTCCTATAAACGGTGAGCTCTTGACCAGCATTGGGAATATCTAGTCACTTTCAAGATCTGATTTTGCCATTGTCATTCCTTTGCAGGACAAGAGAAGACATGAAACAAGGGAGCCAGAGTCTACAGAGAGGTCAAGACAAACTCCAGAATGGGAGCAGCAGGTTGTCAGGGAGCTGGTGGGTTGGGTAACTGTGGAGGAGGGAAGGGTTGAAGCAATATTTCTCTCTGAGAATTCCTTCTGTGGGTCCTAGGAGTCAGTCTGGAGATATTTCCCATCCCCAGAGGAGGAGAGACATGTATTAGCTGACTTAGCTGGCAAGTGAAAGAAGATTCTTGAAGATGATGGTTAGCCAGTCAGGGTTCAACCAGAGAAGTAGATCACTAAGAGGTGTGTGTGTGTGCGTGTGCACGTGTATGCGTACATGCATTTTTGTATGCACATATGTACACACATACCCATGCATATATACACATAAACACACATACATACACATATATGTATTTATATCCACACGTCTCTTTCTCTATCTTTCCATCTATTTATCTATCTACCTACCTACCTGAGTGATTTGTTACGGGAGTTGGACCTTACACAATTGTGGGAACTACTTCGTCTTTGTAAGGCTGCTTTTATCTGATGCTGGAGGCTCACATCCACAGGAAGGCAGTTGTGAAGGGAAGAAAGACGTAATCTGGGGAGAGAACGGCAAACTGAACCTACAAGAAAAGCTGGAACTCACAAGGATGGACTGGCTGGAATCTATGCCAGTTCTCCCCACCTCCAATCGAGATGAAATAGGTAACACGCAGTGAAGGTGGCTCCTCTCACCATGGGGTAAAGGCTCACCCGGCCCAGGAGCTGGAGGAGCTGAGGGAGGACCTGGGGGAAGGTGGAGCAGTTACTGGCCCAGCTGGTGCCCAGCATCTAAGAGAGGTGAGAGCATGCAAGCGTGTGAGCCCAAACAGCTTCTACCGCAAGCTTCTCAACGTAAAAACCACCATGGCTGTGGCTTCACGTCCACCTTCCAGTGCTTGCAGGAAAATCTCTCTTGTGGCTCATTCTAACCAGAAACATACGAGGAAGGAGGTCTGAGAAGTGGGGTTCATCTGGTCTAGCTGATCTGACACATGCAGAGTCACCATGGCGGAGGGAAAAGGGGATGGCAGAGAGGAGGAAGAGGCGGGGAAGCAGGATGGGAGATGAGTAGACTAGTGATCTGGCTTCCCTAGTCGTCAGGTTCAATCTGCCAGACAGTCAGACTCTGAAGTTTGACTCGAGGCTCCCTAAGGTCAAGGTCTACATCACATCTCCCTCATTCTCTTCCACAACATGTAAGGGCAGGCTACCGAGTACCTGTTAGTCTCCAAGGACTGTACTATTTTATATGCATATGTCATTTCTTTACTATTCAGCATAACCCTAAACGGAGAGTAATATTATGCCCATTTTACAGATAGGGAAACCAAGGCTTTGGGTGGTCAAATGATGGGTTCAAGACCACACAGCTAGAAAGCGACAGAGTCTGTATTGGAACCTCAGTTAATCTGACTCCAGAGTTTCTGGTTATAACTACTACTGGATCTAAAGCATCCTGAGTTCCTAGCAGAGTTCCTGGCACACAGTAGGAGTTCAATAAATTGCAATTAAATGAATGTGTGGATTTATGGATGAGTCATGGGCAAATGAATGGATGAGTGGACAAATGGTGGCTGGTTGGATAGATGGTAGAACTAAGGCAGCTGGAGAAGTGGAGAGTTCAGGAGAGAAACTGGCTCAGGGGAGAATTTGTATGGCACTTATAAAAGCTCATCTTTGATCAGGTAGGGGAGAGAATCAGAGGGAAATCTAGACAGCTGCTGAGCCCAGCTTTCCTTTTGCCACTGAATTAATCCATAGGCTCCTCCATGAAAACCCATGCTTCCAATGGGTCATCATCTGTATTACTTACTGGGGCCCGTGTAAGCGGTGAACCAAGGATCAGGAGCCTGATTCCTAAATCTGCCATCATAAGCAACTTGCTGTGAACTTGAGCATCTAATTCTCCATCTGCGCCATGCAGTGATGCTGTTCGCCAAGCCACTTCGCTGGGTTCTGGTTTTGACCCTGTCCCTGAGGTCTGACTTGAAGAAAATTAGCCCGGCCTTTTGCTCCTCAGTTACTTCAGAATGATTAGCTGTAAATGTAGGAGTTTGTACCCCTTAGAAATAGGAGTAGACCCTGGGCCCTTCTAGCTTGCTTCTGGAAATGGGTTCTCTCTGTTGGACAGGCCTCACCAGAGCTCTTCCTTGGCAGCTGGCCTCTCCTGATGGGGGAAGTGTTCCCTCCGAATGTGAGTTTGTCCCAGAGACAGTAACTCTGCCCTCTCTTAGACGCTTCCTGGGTATGGGAAAAGAACAGCTTCCATCCACACCCTCCTTCCTCCTTGGAAGGCTGCTATCTGCTCTCCTTGTGAGGTCTCAGGAACCTGTGACATTATCTGCTCTCTCCCAGGAGAGGCTCTGGACCACAGTTGTGAGCCCTGAGATTGATGAATATGCAGGCAGGGCTCCTGTGCCAGACAGGGAAGCCGCTGAGCTAGGATGATGGGCTGGGCTGGGCCAGCCACGCAGGGCGGGGTGAGCCAGGACCTCGGCTCGGGGAGGGGAGATTTTTCTCAGGTTCTGAGCACCCTTGGAGAGAAGCCCAGCACAGTTAGGTAGGCTCATTCACCATCCTTAGGAGTGAGGAGCTGTCATTGGCATGTCTACATTCTACAGCACTGTGGATTCCAGAGTCTTAGAAATTCCCCCGGCAGCTAAGCATCCCAGTGGTGACAATTAACCTGTTCAATACTAGGTCAGCCACTTTGCAGGGAATGTTTGCTGATGGCATTCTACTGGGTGTACTGGTACTATTGACTCTGGTCCCCAGAAAGCCTGACACGTCCCTAGTGGCAGAAGAAACCTAGGAGCAAATTCTGCCAGCATCACAGAATCCTTAGGCTGAGTGTGACATTTAGAGGTCACCTCGTCCAGCCATTTGCCTGCAGGCAGGCCTGGACATAAACCAGCCTAGACAGATGAGAATCTGTTCTCTCTGCCTGCCTTCAAAAACCTTCGCTCACAGAAGGATGTTTCATGTATAGCCATAGTACCTAATATACCTCAACCCCGAGAGAGTTCTTTCTGAGAGCTTGTCTGTATTCTACTTGCTCCCAGTGGTTCTTTCTTTGATTTATATCTCAGCGGAGATGGAAGTAAGAACCCTTCGCATGTTGTATGCAGTAGGTGCTGGAGCTTGCTCATGTGGGCATTTCCAGAACCCACTGTGCATGTTTCTCCTAACTCTGGGTTCAGTAACATCACCTTGGTAGCTTGTGATCAGCCGCGGTAAGAGTATTTACACCATGGAAATGGGCAAGCACCACAAATTAGGGCTTTCTTTTCCCCCAGAAAACCAGCTGTTTAACATATACCAACACACAACTGGTCGTGGAGAGCAATACTCCTTCACGGAACACAGGTAACAATTCTTCTCTGTACACTTCACCTTAGCGCTGTCAAGTTATCACTTTAGTGCCTTCAGGTGAAGCTCACTCTCTGGCAGGACTATAATTTCCCAGCGAGCAGAGGCTGCGACTTGAATTCGTCCACCGCCCAGGACTTTTGCTACAGCAGCTGCACGTCAACTATACGCCAGAGGAATGAAGGACACGTATCAAATCCTCAGGCTGACTGACTCTAGTTTTCATCGTCTTAGCTCTAACGCGATCCCACGGTTGGAGTCAGGTTTGCCGAGCAGGAGATACGTTTATCTCAGTTGACTTCAGAGTTGTGCAATTCAATTCAAGCAGGATTTATGAGACGTCTTCTCAGTGTTCACCCGGTACTCGGCTCTGGAGCCCTGGAGGAGGGCGTGTTGGGGAGTTTCAACAACCCATCACTTCTATTCTCAAATAAATTACAATTTGATTTGGAAGCTATGCATGCAAGCAGAGAGTGAGGGATCAGTATGAATATTCTGGAAGACGTGTGCTTGAGGGATTTTGAGTGGTCATAAAACACAGTGGTAAGAACATGGGTCACTGGGGTCAGAGTGCCTGTGTTCGAACTCCAGATCACCACGTCATAGCTGTGCAACCTTTGGAAGAGCTGCTTACCAACCTACACCCTGCCCACCCCAACTCAGATTCCTCACTCTAAGGGTGTAATGAAATCTAGCTCATAGAGTCGTTATGAGAGTCATTGCACTGATGTTTATAAAGCACGTGGCACATTGCCTGGGATACCGCAGGTGTAAAATATAAAGCAGTTATTGTTTTTATCGTTGGGTCTAATGGCCTCTTTTAAAAAGTGAATAAACTGAGACCCAGAAGTGTGAAAATGACTAGTTGCAACATGTCTTTTTCTTTTGGAAATAAATAAAGATGAAGGCAAGAGATACCACCCAAAGAAGAAACCGCAGAAGAGGGTGGAGAGTCCCACTGCCACTGAATCCTGGAGCTGGGCTCTGATTAATGGAGCAGGCTGCATTTGATAAATCAGGTCCCTCAATCCAGTGGGTTTAGGCTCTTGTTTCCTAAATGGGAACTTCATGCTGTTCACTCATTCAAAGGTAGGGTGCTGCATCAGAAAGTTAATATATAAATCTGTTATTTACAAGGGTCTCCATGTTTGTTTTCTGGAAAACCAACTTATAAATCATGCATATTTCAGCTAGAAAGTTTTCTGGTATAAATTGTCACCCTCTTCCTATAAATCTCACATTTACAGTCCTTGCTGATCAATCAGACCTCACACGTGCAGGGTGGGAGAGCTGAGAATAAAGGGTGGGGGCGCTATGACTGGGAGTGCTGGGAGGGGTGGAGTGGAGGGTGCGGAAACCCAGGGGCAATTTGCTCCTCAGTTCGCCTTGGACTCCTTTTATTTATTTATTTTATATTCTATCTGGCTCTGGGAGTCCACTGATTTAAAAAAAAAGTTTCAAATTGATAAAATATGCAACAGGAGATGGATTCTGGGCTAGTTTATTAGGCAATTTCCTGTATAGCTCCCTGGGGGAACACATGGCCCTCCACACCCTGCCCGGTTCTCATGCCACATTAACCCTTAGGGTGCTGCCAGCTGACCTCACAGGGCACAGGAGCCTCCTGCCCCACCCCATGTCCTTGCTGTAGTCTCCACCCAGCGTCAGCTGCTCTTTCCCACACTGGAGGCTTCCAGAGACATCCCTGCTGCTGCAGCGTCTCCACCAGTCCCCTCCTTTCCTGCCTCTTTTCCTTTAGGAAGCACCTCCTCCAGGAAGTCCTCATTAATGAACATCTCACACTGCTGAACATATAAGGATTTATATTAGTGCATGACAACGGCAACAACAAAGCAGGTACTTTACCAGAGGATGAACTAATAAAGGAGAAGCTCTTTTTCTCAGGAGTCACTTCCTGCTCATATGTAGATGGACTGAGTTTATGTGGATGAGATGAGACCCAGAACACTGACGTTTCTCCTGAGGGTGGGCTCCCCTCTGGCTGCCCACAGGTGCCAGCAGTTCCTTCTTCTCTCTCAGGCATTAGACCTTCCAAGTTCCTCATTGTCAAAAAGGGCTTTTATCTACTTCTCCCCCAGCTGCCCGCTGCCCAAGCCACCCCTCTCTGAGCCACCGGCCCTGGGGAGAACACATCTCCCTCCAGAGCCCTCTCTGCACAGGCTGACTTTTTCAAGAGGGGATTTATTTCAAAGAATGTCTTCATTGAGGAATTGAAGTGGTTTCATTTTAGCTACAGGGGTGCCTCACTTAATACACTAAATAGCTTTCTGAAAAGTTGTAAGTAAAATGAAAAAAAAAATCCTCTTTAAAAGCACAGATAGAATTTCTATTAAAAGCGATCTTATGATGAATCCTTTCGTGAAGAATTGCTTTGGTCCTGAGCAACAGATTTGCAGTTCTATCTTTCTGCTGGACGTTTCCACCTAGGTGACAATACTAACAGTACCGGTAGATTGGCTGCTTGTTGCGTGCCAGGCGCATGCATGTGTGCACGTGTATGTGCGTGTGTGTAATTTTCCCACCACAACCCTGTGATATAAGTCCTATATTATCTCCATTTAACAGATAAAGAGACTGAGACAAAGAGAAATTAACACAGGTAGTAAGTGATGAAGTTAAGGTGAAGTTTCATGGCTCAAAGTCAAGGTGCCTGAAATCAGATTTGTCCTATTTCCGTCTTAGTCTGTGTAGACCTGCCTTTTCCTTACCTGTTTGTCTAGCGCAAGTCTCCCAATTGTGGGCAGGGCTAAACCTTGGATCATAATGTTTCTCTTCCTACTCCTTCTTTTCCTGCCCTTCCCACTCAGACAATTGTCAAGTCCTTTGATTTGACCACAATTCCACTCTTGTCACTTCCACATTCCTTTGCCCCTTCCTTTCTCCCCAGAGAAAGGACCACTGTTGTTTTCTTTTGCAGGAGCTTACCAACAAACATCCCTACCCAGTCTCCCTGTGTTGTGTCTGCCCTGCCCACTATTTGCCAGAGTGACCTGCCTAAACACTATGACTCCCGGGCCATGTCCCCTCCTCAAAACCACTCAGGACTCTCTGCCACAGATGAAGCCCCACCTCCTCGCCCTGTCCTACAGGGCCCTCCAGTCTGTCCTCCGCCCTCCGTGTCTACCACTTCCTCCCCCATGCAAGCCTTGCCCTGCATACTCCGGCCACACCTTGTTTCCACCATTCTCTTTGTTTAGGCAGTAACAGCCATCACTCCCCCTTTCTCTCATTGTTAACATTGTCCCTGGACTTCTAGAGCTAGAGAATGCTCTAGCTCTCTGGAAGACCCATTACATTCTGCCCTGAATTCTAAACTTGATCCATATTTTGTCTCTCTTTGCTAGCTCCCTGGGGGCTGCTATCTGACTTATCTAATTCAACCGATGCTTTGGGCAGAGCATGCTGTAGGTCCTGGGGATACCGAGGTGCATAAGATGTGACCTGGCTCTGATAGATGAAGCATTCTGTAAGGAAGAGAGACCAAAAAGGCACTATTACAATTTCACATGTTGGTACAGAGCCAGAGGTCCTCACATGGTGTTGCAAGAAGCACAGGAAGGGGGGTTATTGTAGCCCCAGTCTCCTTTGTACCCTGTAATACAGAGCAAAGTGCCCTGCGTTTAATGGGGCTTCAGGGAATGTTTATTTAATTGAATAATTCCTCAGTGACTTTTGTTAAAAAGGATTTTTAAATATTTGGTTGACTTAACCGAACTGAGGTGTGTATATATATATATATATATATATATATATATATATATATAATATCAGTTGCTCATACATTCTATTGTGAGCTAATGAGTGATTGTTGGTATATTGTTCTGGAAATGTTCTCAAGACTGTTCCATGTGTTCCATATGTACATTATGATCTCCTCAGCGATATCTCTATTCTACTCCTTTATTCTCCAGAGAACAGCAAGAGACAGATTAAAATTCCACCCATATTCCTACATCTGAGTTCGGGGCCAGCCTCTACCCTAGACTCTCACCTAAGCATTGACCACCCTTGAGTTAATTTTTCCACTTTGGAGATGGAAGGATGTAGGGATAATTAAATCTTACTCTTTAGGACCATTCTAAAGCCAAGATGTAGACGATGGTGTTGCTTGTTCATCACTGATCTTGGATAGGTCTATTAAAGCTTCCTGAACCCAGTCTCTTTATCTATAAAATAACTCCTACTCTCAAGTGTTGGTGGGAGATGTGGGTGAAACAATGTGTGTTACCTGCCTAGCACAGTTCCTGGAATATGGTCTGCATTTAACAGATAACAGTGATTGCGGCACCAATACTGTTATTGAGTGCAACCATGGTGACCACTGGGCTAGGTAGGCCTGGGGAAGACTGTGATAATTAAGACAAATTTATTTTTCATTCTCAAAAAATGTCATAGTACAGTAAGGGAGAACTAAGGATAAAGGTGATTTGAGTGCAGTGTATGAGTCCCCAGATAGGGGTAAAAAGAACCAAGGGAGTACCCAGAAGGCTTTTCTGGGGGAAGTGACAGCTATGCTGAGAGTTGGAGAATGGCTAAAAGTTAACCAGTGAAGATGGGAGAGAGGGAGCTGCAGGAAGGCACTCCAGACAAAAGGAATGGCTATTTTCCAGGGAATTCCAGCATACTTGTAGCATGAGAGACTTAGGTTAAACTTTAGACCAGACAGAGAAAGCATGGAATTAATGATGAAGGGAAATTAAGACATTTCTTTCTTTAAGACACTCAGCCAATGGATTGGTAGATTAGGCATGGCACTGCTTTGATGCGGCAGGACCACTTGGATAGGAAAAGGCTGAGACATGAATATTTAGTTCAGTAGTTTTCAAACTATTTTTAAAAATCCATTATAACTGTCTCTTTAAATGAAAACTTTCACAGGAAGACAAAATACAAAGTAGTGCTTCTCTTGAAGGAAGAGAGTGCTGTTTCCAAACTCTTGTAGAGGGTCCACCTGAGGCCTCCACTTACACTATGGTGGCCTTTGGGACACTTCCAATGGATCCCCTGGATTTCTAAAAGTAGAGCCTGAAGACCCTTATTTGAAAGCCAATGATACTTGGGCCACTGCATTGTCTTCTATTATACAAGAGCCTCCTAAAGTGTCTTCCATCATGAGGTTATCTATACCTTTCTAAGATGCTAAGGGACCACCAGTGTTCTTGCTACTACGGTTGAGTAGTTTTTCTCAGGGTGTGTCTTTCAGCCAGTGAGAGACAAGTAGATTGTCTGGGGACATTTCCTGAAGCTCAGATCTCCTGGGAATGGACAGACTACAGCAAGAGCTCCCCTTCCTCTAACAGGAGGGGTTGGGCTTTAACTCAACTTCCCATGGGACTGGAGTCTCCCTTCCCCCAGCAGCCTGATCCACCTTTTCACAAAGTTTCCAGGTGCAGACAGCTGGCACTCTTAGATAACTCCCTACACAGCTGGCGTTTACATGCAGTCTGCCTGGCACCTGGGTCTGGCCTGTTTATCCCGCTCCCTGGCTGCTCTGCTTGTACTATGAGTAGCATCCTTTCCTTAGAGCATAACTCCACAGTCTGATCCATGGTGCCTCGAGCCACAGGAACCTCAGGTCTTCTTTTGCTGGCTTTGACTTGTAAGTTTTCCCAATAAAAGTTGCTTCTTCATCCCCACAACGTGATATTATAATGTTTACCTTCTCCCCCCCTTGACCCACCTCTTGATTCCATTTTCTAGCCTTTCTAGTTGGAATTTCCACTAGAAATGGGGGGTGAAGATAGGGAGAGATGCAACCAGTGCGTTCTCTACTGGAGAAGTCTTCAGGGTCAGACAGAACTCCCTCTCTCCCTCTTTCTTTGACATTGTCCAGAAAGACCACTTGCCTTCCAAGACGTCTCCTCCAGACCATCTTATTTTTGATCAACACCACAATTTATTTGTAAACATGTTATTTGTGTCAGTAATCAAGTTGACAACACTTTATACATTTCATTGTATAATTTTAACATCATACAAGAAAAAAAATCCACTGTACTCTGTTACAGTTTTGGTACTTTAAAATCTTTAAATACAAATCTTATTTGAAACACTGAAAATAAAAGAGAAACAAACACAAACGGCAGAGAAAATTGGGAACAACTAAAAGAAAACCATATCCCCCCCAAACAAATAAAATCATCTGATTACATATTTTAAAAGAAAAAAAATCAAGGAAATCAAAGGATCATATATTTTTTTAATTTTAGAATTTTATTTTATTTATTTTTTCATACAGCAGTTTCTTATTAGGTATCCATTTTATACACATCAGTGTATACATGTCAATCCCAATCTCCCAATTCATCACCCCCCCACCCCACCCCCCTCAGCTTTCCACCCTTGGTGACCATATGATTGTTCTCTACATCTGTGTCTCTATTTCTGCAAACTGGTTCGTCTGTACCATTTTTCTAGGTTGCACATATACATGTTAATATACAATATGTGTTTTTCCCTTTCTGACTTACTGCACTCTATTTGACAGTCTCTAGATCCATCCACGTGTCTACGAATGACCCAATTTCATTCCTTTTAATGGCTGAGTAATATTCTATTGTATATATGTACCACATCTTCTTTATCCATTTGTCTGTCGATGGGCATTTAGGATGCTTCCATGACCTGGCTATTGTATATAATGTTGCAATGAACATTGGGGTGCATGTGTCTTTTTGAAATATGGTTTTCTCTGGGTATATGCCCAGTAGTGGGATTGCTGGGTCATACGGTAATTCTATTTTTAGTTTTTTAAGGAACCTCCATACTGTTCTCCATAGTGGCTGTATCAATTTACATTCCCACCAGCAGTGTAAGAGGGTTCCCTTTTCTCTACACCTTCCCCAGCATTTGTTGTTTGTAGATATTCTGGTGATGCCCATTCTAACTGATGTGAGGTAACACCTCATTGTAGTTTTGATTTGCATTTCTCTAATAATTAGTGGTGTTGAGTGCTTTTCATGTGCTTCTTGGCCATCTGTATGTCTTCTTTGAAGAAATTTCTATTTAAGTCTCCTGCCCATTTTTTGATTGGGTTGTTTGTTTTTCTGATATTGAGCTGCATGAGCTGTTTATATATTTTGGAGATTAATTCTTTGTCCATTGATTCATTTGCAAATATTTTCTCCCATTCTGAGGGTTGTCTTTTCATCTTGTTTGTTGTTTCCTTTGCTTGGCAAAGCTTTTGAGTTTCATTAGGTCCCATTTGCTTATTTTTGTTTTTATTTCCATTAATCTAAGAGGTGGATCAAAAAAGATCTTGCTGTGATTTATGTCAGAGAGTGTTCTTCCTATGTTTTCCTCTAAGAGTTTTACAGTGTCCAGTCTAACATTTAGGTCTCGAATCCATTTTGATTTTATTTTTGTGTATGGTGTTAGGGAGTGTTGTAATTTCATTCTTTTACATGTAGCTGTCCAGTTTTCCCAGAACCACTTATTGAAGAGACTGTCTTTTCTCCATTGTATATCCTTGCATCCTTTGCCATAGATTAGTTGACCATAGGTGCGTGGATTTACCTCTGGCTTTCTATCCTGTTCCATTGATCTATATTTCTGTTTTTGTGTCAGTACCATATTGTCTTGATTACTGTACCTTTGTAGTAGAGTCTGAAGTCAGGGAGTCTGATTCTTCCAGCTCCGTTTTTTTCCCTCAATACTTCTTTGGATATTCGAGGTCTTTTGTGTCTCCATACAAATTTTAAGATTTTTTGTTCTAATTCTATAAAAAATACCATTGGTAATTTGATAGGGATTGCATTGAATCTGTAGATTGCTTTGGGTAGTATAGACATTTTCACAATACTGATTCTTGCAATCCAAGAACATGGTATTTCTCTCCATCTGTTTGTATCATCTTTAATTTCATTCATCAGTGTCTTATAGTTTTCTGCATAGAGGTTTTTTGTCTCCCTAGGTAGGTATATTCCTAGGTATTTTACTCTTTTTGTTGAATTGGTAGATGGGAGTGTTTCCTTAATTTCTATTTCAGATTTTTCATCTTTAGTGTATAGGAATGCAAGAGATTTCTGTGCATTAATTTTGTATCCTGCAACTTTACCAGATTCATTTATTAGCTCTAGTAGTTTTCTGGTGGCATCTTTAGGATTCTCTATGTAGAATATCATGTCACCTGCAAACAGTGACAGTTTTACTTCTTCTTTTCCGATTTGTATTCCTTTTATTTCTTTCTCTTTTCTGATTGCTGTGGCTAGGACTTCCAAAACTATGTTGAATACTAGTGGCGAGAGTGGACGTGCTTGTGTTTTTCCTGATTTTAGAGGAAATGTTTTCCGTTTTTCACCATTGAGAATGACGTTTGCTGTGGGTTTGTTGTATATGGCCTTTATTGTGTTGAGGCAGGTTCCCTCTGTGCCACTTTCTGGAGAGTTTTTATCATAAATGGGTGTTGAATTTTGTCAAAAGCTTTTTCTGTATCTATTGAGATGATCATATGGCTTTTATTCTTCAGTTTGTTAATATGGTTTATCACATTGATTGATTTGTGTGTATTGAAGAATCCTTGCATCCCTGGGATAAATCCCCCTTGATCATGGTGTATGATCCTTTCAATGTGTTGTTGGATTCTGTTTGCTAGTATTTTGTTGAAGATTTTTGCATCTATATTCATCAGTGATATTGGTCTGTAATTTTCTCTTTTTGTAGTATCTTTGTCTGGTTTTGGTATCAGGGTGATGGTGGCCTCATAGAATCAGTTTGGAAATGTTCCTTCTTCTGCAATTTTTTGGAAGAGTTTGAGAAGGATGGGTGTTAGCTCTTCTCTAAATATTCGACAGAATTCACCTGTGAAGCCATCTGGTCCTGGATTTTTTTGTTTGGAAGATTTTTAAACACAGTTTCAGTTTCATTACTTGTGATTGGTCTGTTCATGTTTTCTATTTCTTCCTGGTTCACTCTTGGGAGGTTATACCTTTCTAAGAATTTGTCCATTTCTTCCAGGTTACCCATTTTATTGACATAGAGATGCTTGTAGTAGTCTCTTAGGATGTTTTGTATTTCTGCGTTGTCTGTTGTAACTTCTCCTTTTTCATTTCTTATTTTATTTATTTGAGTCCTCTCCCTCTTTTTCTTGATGAATCTGGCTAATGGTTTATCAATTTCGTTTACCTTCTCAAAGAACCACCTTTTAGTTTTATTGATCTTTGCTATGGTTTTCTTTCCTTTCTATTTCATTTATTTGTGCTCTGATCTTTATGATTTCTTTCCTTGTGCTAACTTTAGGTTTTGTTTGTTCTTCTTTCTCTAGTTCCTTTAGGTATAAGGTTAGATTTTTTATTTGAGATTTTTCTTTTTTCTTGAGGTAGGCTTGTATTCCTATAAACTTCCCTCTCAGAACTGCTTTTGCTGCATCCTATAGGTTTTGCATTGTCATGTTTCAGTTGTCATTTGTCTCTAGGTATTTTTTTATTTACTCTTTGATTTCTTCAGCGATCCCTTGGTTACTTAGTAATGTATTGTTTAGCCTCCATGTGTTTGTGTTGTTTACATTTTTTTCCCTGTAAATGATTTCTAATCTCATAGGGCTGTGGTCAGAAAAGATGCTTGATATGATTTCAATTTTCTTAAATTTACTGAGGCTTGATTTGTGACCCAAGATGTGATCTATCCTGGAGAATGTTGTGTGCGCACTTGAGAAGAAAGTGTAATCTGCTGTTTTTAGATGGAATATTCTATAAATATCAATTAAATCTATCTGGTCTATTGTGTCATTTAAAGCTTGCATTTCCTTATTCATTTTCTGTTTAGATGATGTAAGTGAGGTGTTAAAGTCCCCCACAATTATTGTGTTACTGTCAATTTCCTCTTTTATAGCTGTTAGCAGTTGCCTTATGTATTGAGGTGCTCCTATGTTGGGTGCATATAAATTTATAATTGTTATATCTTCCTCTTGGATTGATCCCTTGATCATTATGTAGTGTCCTTCCTTGTCTCTTGTAACATTCTTTATTTTAAAGTCTATTTTATCTGATATAAGCATTGCTACTGCAGCTTTCTTCTGATTTTCATTTGCATGGTATTTCTTTTTCCACCCCCTCACTTTTAGTTGTATGTGTCCCTAGGTCTGAAGTGGGTCTCTTTTAGACAGCATATATATGAGTCTTGCTTTTGTATACATTCAGTGAGCCTGTGTCTTTTGGTTGGTGCATTTAATCCATTCACATTTAAGGTAATTATCAATATGTATGTTCCTATTACCATTTTCTTAATTGTTACCGGTTTGTTTTTGTAGGTCCTTTTTTTCTCTTGTTTTTCCCACCTAGAGAATTTCCTTTAGCATTTTTTGTAGAGCTGGTTTGGTGTTGAGGAATTCTCTTAGCTTTTGCTCATCTGTAAAACTTTTGATATCTCCATTGAATCTGAATGAGATCCTTGCTGGGTAGAGTAATCTTGGTTGTAGGTTCTTCCCTTTTCTCACTTTAAATATATCATGCCACTCCCTTCTGCCTTGTAGAGTTTCAGCTGAGAAATCAGCTGTTAACCTTATGGGAGTTCCCTTGTATGTTATTGGTCGTTTTTCCCTTGTTGCGTTCAATAATTTTTCTTTGTCTTTAATTTTTGTCAATTTGATTACTATGTGTCTTGGCATGTTTCTCCGTGGGTTTGTACAGCCTGGGATTCTCTGCACTTCCTGGACTTTAGTGGCAATTTCCTTTCCCATGTTAAGGAGATTTTCAACTCTAATCTCTTCAAATATTTTCTCAGGTCCTTTCTCTCTCTCTTTTCCTTCTGGAACCCCTATGATGGGAATGTTGTTGAGTTTAATGTTGTCCCAGAGGTCTCTTAGGCTGACTTCATTTCTTTTCATTCTTTTTTCTTTATTCTGTTCCACGGCTGTGAATTTCACCATTCTGTCTTCCAGGTCACTTATCCGTTCTTCTGCCTCAGTTATTCTGCTATTGATTCCTTCTAGAGTGTTTTTCATTTCAGTTATTGTATTGTTCATCTCTGTTTGTTTGTTCTTTAATTCTTTTAGGTCTTTGTTAAACATTTCTTGCATCTTCTTGATCTTTGACTCCATTCTTTTTCTGAGGTCCTGGATCACGTTCACCTTTTTTTATTATGAATTCTTTTTCTGAAAGGTTGCCTATCTCCACTTCATATAGTTGTTTTTCTGGCATTTTATCTTGTTCGTTCATCTGGTACATAGCTCTCTGCCTTTTCATCTTGTCTATCTTTCTGTGAATGTGCTTTTCATTCCACAGGCTGCAGGATTTTAGTTCTTCTTGCTTCTGCTGTCTGCCCTCTGGTGGATGAGGCTATCTAAGAGGCTTGTGCAAGTTTCCTGATGGGAGGGACTGGTGTCTGTCATAGCTGGGTGTTACTCTGGTGGGCAGAGTTCAGTTCAATCCTCTTGTCTGCTGATGGGTGGGGCTAGGTTCCCTCCCTGTTCGTTGTTTGGTCTGAGGTGAGCCATCACTGGAGCCTAACCTGCTCTTTGGTGGGACTAATGGTGGACTCTGGGAGGACTCACACCAAGGAGTACTTCCCAGAACTTCTGTTGTCAGTGTCCTTGTCCTCACAGTGAGCCACAGCCACCCCCTTCCTCTGCAGGATACCATCCAATACTAGCATGTAGGTCTGGTTCAGTCTCCTATGAGGTCACTGCTCCTTCCCCTGGGTCCCGATGCGCACACTACTTTGTGTGTGGCCTCCAAGAGTGGAGTCTCTGCTTCCCCCAGTCCTGTCGAAGTCCTGCAATCAAATCCCACTAGCCTTCAATATCTGATTCTCTAGGAATTCCTCCTCCCATTGACAGATCCCAGGGTGGGAAGCCTGACGTGGGGCTCAGAACCTTCACTCCAGTGGGTGGACTTCTGTGGTATAATTGTTCTCCAGTTTGTGAGTCACCCACCCAGCAGTTATGGGATTTGATTTTATTGTGATTACGCCCCTCCTTCCATCTCATTTTGGCTTCTCCTTTGTCTTTGGATGTGGGGTATCCTTTTTGGTGATTTCCAGTGTCTTCCTGTCAATGATTGTTCAGCAGTTAGTTGTGATTCCAGTGTTTTGGGAAGAGGGAGTGAGCGCATGTCCTTCTATTCCACCATCTTCTAGGATTCCATATATATAAATATTTTAAAAAATTTTTTTAAATTTATTTATTTATTTTTGGCTTTTTTTGGGTCTTCGTTTCTGTGTGTGGACTTTCTCTAGTTGAGGCGAGTGAGGGCCTCTCACTGTCGTGGCGTTTCTCATTGGGGAGTACAAGCTCCAGACATGCAAGCTCAGTAGTTACAGCTCACGGGCCTGGTTGTTCTGAGGCATGTGGGATCTTCCCAGGGCTCGAATCTGTGTCCCCTGTGTTAGCAGGCAGATTCTCAATCACTGTGCTATGAGAGAAAGTCCAGCTCAAACGTTTTTACGCCTTTCATTCAGCTCAACTGGTCAGTTCTATTATTAAACACCAATTGCTGGGGGAAAGCACGCATGCGGTCCCCCCCCACCACAAATTATGCAGTCGAGTTTCCCCCATTTGGGGAAGTTACAGGCGTCAGTACACTCGCAGTGCAATGAGTGAGCCTCGTCTTGGGATAACCACCTTCATGATCATGGTATCTCCCCTGCCAGGTAAGTATCCATATTTTTTTTTTTTTTTTTTTTTTTTTTTTGCGGTATGCGGGCCTCTCACTGTTGTGGCCTCTCCCGTTGTGGAGCACAGGCTCCGGACGCGCAGGCCTAGCGGCCATGGCTCACGGGCTTAGTTGCTCCGCGGCATGTGGGATCTTCCCGGACCAGGGCATGAACCCGTGTCTCCTGCATCGGCAGGCGGATTCTCAAACACCACGCCACCAGGGAAGCCCCTCCATATATTTTTTTAATGACATAAAGTTACATTTCCTTAGACCTATGTGAGAGGTGAAATTGTACCATATTAAATTCTACGTCCTTTTTTTTTTTTTTTTTTTTTTTTTTTTGCAGTACACAGGCCTCTCCTATTGTGGAGCACAGGCTCCAGACACACAGGCTCAGTGACCATGGCTCACGGGCCCAGTCTCTACGGGGCATGAACCCATGTCCCCCGCATTGGCAGGCAGACTCTCAACCACTGTGCCACCAGGGAAGCACCCTATGTCCTTTTTAATATTTCTTTTTCTCTTGGTTTCTAAAGTTTGCCAACTGTTTAAGCTACATTAAGGGCAGTAGCAGTAAAGAGGGGAGGTCAGACTCCTTCTTGAGTGGTGTCTTCAGATAACCAGAGACTTTCAGAAGAGAGGTTTCCATGGTGGAGGGGGTAGCAGTGGGCTGGAAGGAGTCTCTCTCTGACTTACCCATCACTCCTTTCAAGCACCCCTCCCCAACTATAACATTTCTCACTCTACACATATTTGGCTACTTAAGGATTTTCAGTCATAATATAGTCTCTGAAAAAGCAGGGACAATATTTGTTTCACCCATCACTGTACAACAGACCTAGAATAGTCCAAAGTTATTACAATGGCCTATAAGGCCCTACCAATTTGGCCACCCCATCCCCCATCACCTCTCTGACCCCTCGCTTCTACTTCACTGCCCCTTGCTTACCCTTGCTCTGCTTCAGGCTTTGACTGTCTTCTGAATATTGCAGGCCTGCTGCTGCCTCAGGGTCTCTGGACTTGCTGTTCCATCTGCTTTCATGCACTTCCCTCTTGCAGGTATCTCCAGGATTGGCTGCCTCACTTCCTACTAGGCTTGTGTCAAATGTTACTCTTTCCACAAGGCCATTTCTGACCACCCATTTAAAATTGGTACCAAGTATACTCCCTATCCCACTGACTAAATTAATTTTTCTCTAAGGCTCTTATCCACGGGAATGCTATGTACTTTACTCATTGATTTTCTCTTCTCATTTCTAGAATGCAGGTTTTTGGAGGGCAGGAATTTTTTGTCTGCTTTCTTCACTGTCTTACCCTTGATGCCCAGAACTGTGCCTGGCACATAGTAGATGTTGAATAAATGTCTGTTGAGTGAGTGCATGAATTCTTCTGAGAATTAGAGCAGGCTCCAGGCCTCTTTTCTGTGTCTGTCTATTTTTCTGGGGTTTAAGGAACTAGATATACAAGACTTACCATGGAAGACCAGAGCTGGCATATTTATTCTTCCTCACTTTGGCTTCCTTGCATTTCTTACTAAACCACACAAATAGGCTTTATGTTTAAGAAGTGCCTTCCCTCCCAGCATCACTTAGTAGAGAAAAATATTTATTTGGGTTTGAGGTTGGCGATACATCAAAATCCAATAATTATACCCTAGTGCAAATGCTCTGGAGGGTGTGAGATACATAACGTAATAATATGTAATCTGCACATCAGGATCACAAAGGCGAATCTACAATTTCATTTTATTTATTTTCTTAAAATGTGACAATCCCACATGTACTTGAATTGATGCAGGTTGGGACAAACAGAAATGTGGGAGATTTATGAGCTGTGTCAGCCTGGTCTTAGGGATTCCTCCCTGGTCTGTGCTTGGAAGATAGGGCTGAGCAATTTCACCTTTTACTGCAGCAATATCTCGTCTGCATTCGGGAGAAAGACCTCCAACCTGTGAACATATTAGCAGGCCTGTCTCTTTACCCGTGTGTGCATTTCCCACAGTGTGTGCCTCCTGGGTCTTGGGGGCCTGTTTACTTGTGTGAGCTGTTTGGAGGCTCAGTTTGTGTAGCCTGTATGGGAGAGAGTCTCAGCGTGGGCTGGACTTGTGCAAAATGGAGGGTGGGAGACAGTCGGAGATTTTAAAAAGCAGTAGATTTTTTTTCCTGAACATGGAGCTATAGCCTGCTCAGATGAAATAACACAAAACAATTTCGAAAGCCTGTGAGCTGTGGTCCCGTGGCCAGGGTTGGACATATCTGGATCTACCTAAGCTGTCCAAGGGGGTCTTCAGCCCCCAGGGGCAACTTCCCTACCTCTCCCCACTCTCCTTGATCACGCCCTCTCCCAAGGGTTCTGCTCCCTTTTCTCACTGCTCTGAGTTTGCTGTCCTCTGCCAAGTGACTTTATGTTAAAGACAACAATAACCATTGTTTATCGGAAGGCTGATATTTGGCAGAAATGAACCAACCACCCTGCAAGGCAGGTATGCAGTCTCAGATTTGTCCAGGAGGAACCTACAACTCTAAGAGGTTAAATGACTAAGAAAGTCAGTGTTAAACCTAGGATTTGAGTCCAGGCCTGTGTGGTTTGCTTCTATTTCACTGTTTTAGGGTCATTAGAACTTCGTCAGTACTGTCTTTAGCCCTACGCTACCAGGGCCCTGGCTCTGGGCTCCATGCTTAGAGGGGCCCAGTACTGGTTTTTCTCCTGTCCTGCTGTGTCCACATCTTTGGCACCCACAGGACATGACCCCTGGATCTCACACCCCTTCTTCAAGACCAGGTTCCGGGTTCTCAAGGCAAGGAATGGAGTTAGACATGTGGTCTGGGGTATTCACACACATGCATGCAGGGCCTCTGGTCGCATAGGGCGGAACCAAGTGTGGGAAGGGAAGATGGGCGGCCCCAGTCAGGCTGCTTCCCTCTGACCCTTGCTGCAGGACCCACAGATGTCAGGCTTGCCATTTTCATCATCACGATGTCCTGAGTGTGTCCAGCCTCTGCACCATTTTCATTGCATACATTCATCCTTTGATATTCACTCCAGCTCCATGAGACTGGAGGAATTTGGGGATGAGGGAGAATTCACAGGTAGCAACTACCCCCAGACCTGTCCTCTGACCCTCTCTATGCCCTGAGATCTCTGTCCCATGCCTGCCCTGGCCTGTCATGTTCTTTGTGGCCCCTCTTCCTTTCTAGCATCCTCCTTGCACAAACCATGAAATCAGCCTGTATCTCAGGGACAAGCTCTTTGAAGCTTGCCCTTACTAACCACCTCCAGTTTGGCTAAACTGACATATCCCCAAGGACATGGAGACCTCAGGGAGTCTTCCACCACAAGCAGGCTGTGGATTGTCTATGATTTTCTGGTCAGATCACTGGGAAAGTTAGAAGCTGAGGGAAAAGCTGTCTGCAGTAACTAAACACCAAGCATCTTTTCATGGCTGTCTTCTCTCTGGCCATCCCCTATTGGATCCACAGTGGCCTGGGTTCTCATGAAGCTATAGCACCTGGTTACAAGGAGATCCCCTGAATTCCAGAGCAGACTCCTCTTGGAATGAGAGAGATTATTCAGTGTGTGGGGAGTGGAGCCTACAATCTAGGGTTTCCCCAGGGGCCAGCTTCCCTACCTCTCTACCTGCACCTCCTACCAACTCCCCAGTTAAACTCAGCCCCAGAGTGACTGGCTTCTTCCTAGACCAATCCACATACTTGGTCTCCCTCAAAATCTGTGTCTTGCTTGTACCATTTTCCTTGCTAAGAATATTCATTCCCCTTTGTCTCATTTTTTGTGAGTTTTGCCCATTTTTCAAAGCCTTTGGCAGTTGGAAGTCATGCCGTTTGAGATGTGGTTGAAGAAACTATAGCTGTTTAGTCAAGAAAAGAAAGAATTCAGAAGAAATGTGTGAAAGCCGATGTGAAAGATGAGAAGGACCGTCTTGCAGAAGAAAGGGCAGATCTAGTACTTGTGACCTCAGGAGGCAAATCAGAGCCACCAGGGTGCCAGTTCAAGCTCAGTGTGAGAGAGAACCTCCTGGAAGTAAGAGAAACCCAAACATGGACCAGACTGCCTTGGACAGTATCAAGTCTCTCGTCAGATACTGAGTATGTTCCCCAGGGGTTCGTTCCCTGGGGCTGAAGAAGATGAAATTTAAGATGAAATGTAGGGTTGGTCTACCTGACTCCCAAGGCCATTTTAACCCTGAGATCCAGAGTTTTCTAGTGTCACCTCCTTTGGAAGGTCTTCTTTATCTACCGCTACTTTCACAGAGAGTTATTTCTCTGGACCTCTTAGAACTAAGACCTCAAACTTTAGTTCTTATTATTAGTTACCTTGTCTACTACTAGTTACCCTATGTAGGTTAAAAACTCCTTGAAGTTAGGGACCTTTTTCTGAGATAATCACTCTTCCAGAATATAGTAGGGGAGCTCAATACATGTGTCTCTTTAAGATAACGTTTTCTGATGATAAATATAGTTCTGCTTATTAAAAAGAGTTCAAAAACTGCAAAGTATGTGGAATAATATAAAAATGGTCCATTATCCCATTATCCAGAAATAACTTCATGCATTTCCTTCCAGTCTTCAATATGTATTTATTTTTTGAAATGATGAGAACAAACTTGCAGGGGAATTTCATATTTTTCAAACTCAGAAGCAAGTGGTAACCAAAAACCTCACAGTCTTCTGGGATGGTACAGTTTGGTCCAGAACTTTCTGCTGTTGGTGCCTCCTGGGAAGCAGGAGAAGGGAAGGACTCTCAAATCACTGTGAGCTACTGACTATTCCAGGTGAAGTGCCCAATAGTCCCTAGGAAGGTGTCTTTTTTTGCAGACTGTGTTTGCCTTCCAACCCTAAGATGTTCCTCATGGTCACGGGGTCTCTGCAGGGAGGATTAGCCTGGCTGGAGATTGTGTGTGTGTGTGTGTGTGTGTGTGTGTGTGTGTGTATGTGTGTGTTTTCCTTTCTCCCTAACTCACTGAGAGCTTGGCAAGGCCAGGAGAGAGGCAGCTGATTATTTTTAGCCCCTTGTTCCTCAGAATGGATTGTGCATAACAAAAGAATGCTAATGCTCAGTGTCTTTATGAAAGCACTGGAGTTCATCAGCTTTGAAAAGAAGTGAAATTAAATCAAGATTTAATTGGGATATGCATGTTTTATTCATGCTACTAACCACAGGAGAAGCCAGCAAGCTGAAGGTAAAAAAGAGGGGAAAAAGTCTTTTGAAAAGTTGTTTCTCTCTGATTAAATAGAGATAGTTTCCAACTTCAAAGGCAGCAGGCCTTTAATGTATTTTAAATACTCAACTATGCTTGGCCTGGCCAGTTCTGTTGCTGGTAGGTGACAGCAACCCAGGTGTGCCCTACTCTTGCCTTCATGTCCTGGCCTCCAAAGCATGTATGTGGGTCCTGATCCTACCATCTGTGCTTCAGTATGAGCCCTAGAAACAGCTGTCCTAGGACTCTGGGCAGAGGTGGCACAGCTCAGGGGATCTAGAGTTATCCCTCAGCATATGAGTATCTCCTACTGCCCACATCTGAAGAACAAATAATACTGAGGAATAAGACTTTGCTCCTTCATCAGAGACTTCTCCCCTGGAAGGAGACATGAGTATCAAGTTACGTTAGGTACAAAGATAAGGCAGTTCCAGCCTGAGTCTCTTGCACCTAACCATATAGAACAAGATATTAAAGAGAGACCCAGATAATACAGGAAAAAGAGAGAGAAAGGCAAAGTTTGCTGGAAAGGTTTCAGAAGCTCTGACAGATCAAAGGAAGGAGCAATCCAGTAGGAAGACCAAAGAGAGCTTTATGGTTGAGATGAGATTTGAGCTAAGTTAGAAGAATGTCCACAATTTCTGTGTGTACAATGGGGAGCAAGTGTTCCAAGCAGTGAAACTCTGAGTCAAGTTGCTGGAGATGGGAAGCTTGAAAGATGTTTCAGGGAAGACAAAGAGTCTGATTGGCTATGGCTTGTGGTGCATGTGGTGTAGTAGCAGGAGAGTCTGGCAATATAGGTTGGGACAAGACCATGGAGAGTCTTAACCTCAGGCTGAGCAGTTTATAAAATGAGAGGATTAGCTAAAGTTTAGGCAAAAATAGCCCTTCATATTCATAAATTCAGAGGTCCATAGAATTGGAAAAAATTTTCAGAATTATCTGGCCCCAGGATTTCTGTGGCTATCCACCTCCTGTGACCATGGCAGATATCATTCTTCCATCTTGGCACTCTTTTCTTCTGAGGTTAGAAGGAATCTTACAGTTTTGCTTTTGAACAAAGCAAACTAGTAGCCACTGCTAGATTCTGGCTATCTGAATTCCTTTCCTGACACTCTTGAATATATCATATCTCAAAAATATCTGCCTTAAGTGGGTGGGACTGGTGCTCCTAGCTTTCCATATTAGTGGGCTAGGTTATTTGGTTCTAATTACCCATTGAGAAAAAACGACAAGTCCTCTTAAAAGTATCAAATAGATAACAAGATAGTAAGGAATTACTGGGAAAATTAATTAAGGGAAAATGTGAGCAGTAAAGGCAATACAGAAGACATTTTTGCCTTAAGAGCATTGGCCAATTTGGGGAATTTTGAACTTTTGTTCTGAGGTCCTTATTTAAAAAGGGGGGAAAAATGAAAATCCAAGATCTGTACAAGATTTGAAGTCTAGTATATGATACATTCCACAACAAGCTTGTATAAATGTGAACCAGAAGGAATCCAGCCTGCCTACAGTTTTGCTGTCTTGTTTCATATCTTCTGCATGGTCCAAGGAGCCTTAGGGCATAAACTTGGCATAGGGTGGTCCTATACTGATATATCTATGGCACTTGAAAGAAGAAATGAAATTTTTCTCTAAAGGAAAGCACTTGCATCCTTGGCCTCAAATATAACTAATTATTTAAAATATAATGAGTATCATAAAATCAAAGATAAACAAGTCACAAAGAACAAAATAAGCATGGAAAAGCAGAAACAAACAAAGCAGTAGAAATATATCAACAAGAAATTTAGTATCAAAATGACCAGAGAGAAGTTATAAAACAATTATGTTTACCCTGGGTTGCAGCTTGGATTCTCAGGGACTCAGACTCTGAGATAGATATTAGAGTTTAGAAAGCTTATTGGGGATCAACACCTGTGGGGGAAGAAAAGAAAGCAGGACTGGGCAGAGGAAGAAGTCAGACTGAGATGCAGTCTCAACAGGCCTCAGCCAACACAAGAGGAAGCTCTGAAGCTAGGATGGCTCTTCAGAGATACCCTGAATTGGAGGGAGAGATTTAGGTTGTTAAATCCCCATTGCAACCAATCCTTAGATATGACTAACCCCTAGAAAGAACCTCTTTTCAACTAAGGTAAGGAACCTCTTTTCCACCAAGGCAAGATCCAAAGAAGTTGTCAGACAACAACATTCCCATCAGCTGAGTAAAGGAATCTCTTTTTCCTAAAAGGGAAGTGGGCAGTGCAGCATAGCATCCATAATGCTCTGTTTGAGGAAACAAAAAGAAGTGTAAATATATATGTATGAGAAGGAAGCTATAAAGATTGTCAGAGTCGATTTTTTAAAAATAGAGCTTCTGAAAATGAAAAATCCAACTATTAAAATTAGAAATCCAAAGATGAGTTTAATTGCAGATCAACACAGCTGAAGATGGAATTAGTAAACTGGAAGATATGCCAGAAGAAAGTAGCATATGTATGACATGAAGACACAGAAAGCTAGAAAATGAAGAGTAGTCAAGTGATACACAAGATAGAGTGAGGAGGTGTAACATACATTTAATCAAAAAACCAGGAGAGGAGACAGAAATTAGGGCAGAAGCAATATTTGAAGAGATAGTGGCTAAGAATTTTCAGGACCAATGAGTGTCATAAATCCATAAATTCAAGAAGCCTTATAAATGTAGAAAACAGATAAACACATCATAGAACAACATAGACAAAGAGAAAATCTTAATAGAAGATTTAAAGAAATACTGGTTGTTTTCAAATGAATGAGAGGTTAATTGCTGACTTCCCAACAATAATAAAGGGACTAGATGGCAAAGGAAGAATGTCAACAAAATTAATAGCTAATAAATAATTCTACATTTAGTGAAAATATCCTTTAATAATGAGCACAAAATAAAGACATTTTAGGTAAACTAAACAGAGTTGTTATCAACAAACCCTCAGTAAAATAAATTCTAAATGATGTATTTCAGGCAGAAAAAAAATGATTCCAGATGGAAAATGTGAAATGTAGAAAGGAAGGTTGTAAATAAGTGCGTAATCCACATGAACATTGAATATACAAAAGAATAAGTGTAAAATCTTGAAGCTTAATTTTAAAAATATAGAATTAATGGAGTTAAAGTGTTATAAGATCTTTGGGTTAAGTGTTATGAAGATTAAGATATTCACATTTGGCTTTGATAACTTAAGCATACATCTTATATTTTTTAGAATATATTGGTCATGATTCAGCACAGGAAATGAAACAAAGTATTTCAAGTAGGAAAAAAATAAATATAAGGAATTAGGAGTTTAAAAAAAATCATTGGAAAGATTGGAGGAGCAAAATCAGAAAGGCAGTGAAATGCAGTGTCCAACTGCTGCAAAAATTCGTATTTTCCACAACCCATACATCAGCCATCACCACTGTCAAAGAAGGAAAGGTCATTCCTTCATTCCTGCTCTCCAGGTTATATATGAGTATATTCATTGGCAGAACTTACATTGCCCTTCAGAGTCCAGTGTTAAAGTGTTTGAGAAATTTAGTTTTAGGTTTCCAGCTCCTGGGATATAGAGACAAGCACAGAAGAAGATGGTAATGAAAGACCACTAAACATTATCCAGTAGCAAAACAATAAAAATAGTGTATAATATACAAAGAAGTAGATTTGCTACTATGTTTTATTCTAGAATTGTCATAGTTTTCAGTTTTACATTAATGTATATAACCTATTTTAAGTTTTTTTGTATATTGATTGGAATTCATTTTTTTGCACATGGATATCCTTTAGTAGAAAAGACTATATTTCTTCCACTGAACTGCCTTTGCCCTTTGTCAAAAATCAGTGTGTGTGTGTGTAATTTTTAGATTCTCCATTCTGTTCCATTGATCTGTCAGTCTATCTGATGCCAACATCACACTATCTTAATTACTGTACTGTTATATTTAATCTAAAAACAGGTAGTGTTAACTCTCTACTTTACACTTTTTAAAAAAATTTATTTTAGCTATTCTACAACCTTTACATTTCAATGTAACTTTTAGAGTCAGCTTGTATATATCTACAAAAAAGAAGCCTTATGGCATCTTAAATAGAGATCGTCTTGAATCTATTTGAGGACAATTGACATTTTAACAATACTGAGACTTTGAACCTATAAACAAGGTATATCTCTTCATTTATTGAGGTCTTCTTTTATTTCTCTTGACAATTTTTTTGTAGTTTTCAGTGACAGGTTTTGCATATATTCTTCCAGTTTTATACCTAATTATTTCATATTTTGATGCTATCATCTTTTAAAAATATTTAAATTTCTAATTGTTCATTGCTAGTATATAGAAATACAGTTGAATTTTGTATATTGATCTTGCCGTCTGCAATCTTGCTAAACTCATGTATTAGTCTCTAACTTTTTTTTTTTTTTTTGCGGTATGCGGGCCTCTCACTGCTGTGGCCTCTCCCGTTGCGGAGCACAGGCTCTGGACACGCAGGCCTAGCGGCCATGGCTCACGGGCTTAGTTGCTCTGCGGCATGTGGGATCTTCCCGGACCAGGGCATGAACCCGTGTCTCCTGCATCGGCAGGCGGATTCTCAACCATTGCGCCACCAGGGAAGCCCTCTCTAACTTTTTAAAAATAGATTGCATCCCATTTTCTAGATGGACAATCATATTGTATGTGAATCATATGTGTATGTATGTTAAGACAGTTCTCCTTCTTCCTTACCAATCTGGATGCCTTTTATTTCTTTTTCTTGCCTTATTGCACTGACTAGAAACTCCAACATAATGAATAAAAGTAGTGAGCCTGGATATCCTTGTCTTGTTCTTGATCTTAGGGGGAAATATTTAGTCTGTCATCATTGTGATATTGACGAGAGGTTTTTATAGATTCCCTTCATATGACTGAGGAAGTTACTTTCCAATTATAAGTTTGCTAAAAATTTTTTTAAATAAAAAATGGATGTTGAATTTTGTCAAATGCGTTTTCTTCATCTGTTGGGATAATTATGTGGTTATTCTCTTTCAGTTTGTGAATTTGATTCATTTTAAATGTTAAATCAACTTTAACATTGATTCATGGGATAATTCATGGGATAAACCCTATTTGGTCAAGATATACTATTGTTGATTTGGTTTTTTAAAATGTTGTTTATAGTCATGGCATCTATGTTTATGAGGAATATTGTTCTGTAATTTTCTTGTAATGTTTCTGTCTGGATTTGTTGTCATGGTACTGCTGACTTTAGTATGAGTTGGTAAGTATTCCCTCCTGTTCAATTTTTGGGAAGAGTTTGAATAGAATCGTTCTAATGTCTTCCTTCAGTGTTTGGCAGAATTTACAGGTGAAGCCATTTGGGCCTGGAGTTTTCTTTGTTGGAAGGTTTTTATTTACAAATTTAATATCTTTAACAGATACAGGGCAATTCAGGCTATTTCTTCTTGAATGAGCTTTGATAGTTTGTGATTTGCAAGGAGTTTTACATTATATTTAATTTATTAAATGTATTAGCATAAAATTTTTCATAGTAGTTCCCTATTACCCTTTTAATATCTACAGAATCTGTAGTGACATCCCTTTTCATACCTAATATTGGCAACTTGTGTCTTCTCTTTATTTTTCTCCTTGATCAATTTGGTTAGAGGTTTATCAATTTTGTCATTATTAAACAATATTTATTGCTTATTACTACATTGTATATATACATATATTTATTAAAAAATAAGCTGCTGAATTTATTGATTTTTTAAAATGTTTCTATTTCATTGATTTCTACTGTGATCTGATCTTTATTATTTCCTTTCTTCTACTTATTTTAGGTTTTATTTTATTTTTTTCAGTTCCTTAAGGTGGAAGCTGAGGTTATGTGTTTGAGATTGTTTTTTTCTAAAATAGATATTTAGTGGTATAAGTTGTCTCTAAGTACTACTTTAATAATCCCACAAATTTTGATACATTGTGTTTTCATTCAGTTCAAAGTGTTTTTGATTTTGTCTTTTGGTTTCTTCCTTGACTCATAGGTTATTTAGAATTATGCTATTTAGTTTCCTAATTTTCAGAAAATTTCCCAATATTTTTGTGGTTTTGATTTCTATTTACTTCCATTTTGGTTAGAGAATGTACCTTACATGACTTGAATCCCTTTAAATTTATTTAGATTCATTTTAGGGGCCTCAATTTGGTCTACCTTGATAAATGTTCCATGTGCATTTAGAAATAATATGTATTCTACAGTTGTTGGATGAAATATCCTATGGATATCAGTTAGGTCAAGTTGTTTGATAGTGTGTTTAAGTATTCTATATCATTGCTGATTTCTTGTTACTTGTTTTTATCATGTATTAAAAGAGGAAATATCTCTAAAAGAAATCTCCAACTATACCTGTGGATTTGTCTATTTCTTTCCTTAGGTCTATCAATTTTTATTTCATGATTTTAAAACTGTATTATTAGATGCATAAATGTTTAGAATTGTTATATGCTATTGATAGATTTATCCCTTCATCATTATGACATAAAGATCTTTATCTATTGTTCTATTGTAATATTCTTTGCTAGGAATCTAATTGTCTGACACTAATATAAGCACTCCAGCCTTATTTTTTTTTTTTTTAATTTTTTTAGCCATGTCACACAGCAGCTTGCAGGATCTTGGTTCCACAATCAGGGATTGAAACCAGGCCCTCATCAATGAGAGCATGGAGTCCTAACCACTGGACTGCCAGGGAATTCCCAGTAGTTTTTTTTTTTTAATATGGATTCCATTTTAATATTTATGATTAGCTTTATAATACTGTATAATTTATATTACAAAACACGCTTGCTGGATGCCTATGCTTTCTTTCTTTCTTTTTTTTTCACACAAACACTGTATTTTATTTTTACAAGAGATAAATAAACTGACACCAAGAATTGTAAATGGATGACCACAACAAAAGCAACAATGATTGCAATTACCAAACACAAAACACACTCATACTACGTCATAATATTGACATTCAGTCTAGTAATCCCCCACTGTAACAGCTCCTTTACTTTGCAGTGAAAATTGATTTGTATATTTTTTGCCTCTGAGTCCTTGTGGGATTTTTTTTTATTCAAACAGAAAGTCACAAAAATTATAATCATCTTCATCAGTTCACTCAGTCCCATGTAATTAATTTTATTTTCATCTTGATCTTTTGTTAGCAGTTTATTTTTTGTTGTTTTTTTTCACTCCAGCTGTCTTTTAACTAGTGTTAGTATAGTATGTCCTTTTCTATCATTTAATTTTTACAAAATTTACTATCCATTCATGATGAAAAGAAAACACTTAGCAAAGTAGGAATGGAGGGAAATCTGTTTGTTTTGATAAAAATTATCTACCAAAACCTATAGCAAACATCATACTTAATGGTAAAGCTCTGGATGCTTTCCTTTTGAAAGCAAGAACGGGACAAGAAAGTTCATTAACCCCACTTCTATCAATTCAATATTGTACTAGAGGTTTTGACCAACACACAAAAAACCTTCCTTCTCCCTTTACCAACCCCCAAAAATGATTGAAAAGGAAAAAAAATGTCATCATTTAAAAATGATATAACTGTGCACATAGAAAATCCAAAAAGAGTCCATAGATAAATTTTTAAATGTAATAAGAGAATTTTAACAAGTTTGCTGGATATAAAATAAATATAAAAAATTTTGTTAGAATATTTGCACCACCATATACCAAGACTTACTATAAAAGATATTATAACTAGGTTGGTGTTGCATTGGTGCAGTGATAGTAAAATAGAGCAATGCCATAGAATAACAAGCCAAGCAATAGACTCTTGATACAGTGCAGAGGTGAGCCCTGCAGAGAATTAGATAAAAGACAGACTTTTCAAAAACGGTGCCAAGAAAATTGGATATCCATATGGGAGAAAAAGAAATTAGATATCTGCCTCACATAATACACTAAAATCAATTTCAGATGGATTAAAGACCAGATTATGAAGTCAAAATTATATTGCTTTCTGGAATTTCAGGTCCAGAACAAGATACTATAGATTGACTTTTCCCTGCTCCTCTCTCTAAATATAACTAAATACCAAGAAATTATTAAACAGAGAGTGATAAAATGACTCTGAAAGCTGGAAAGAAAAAGGCAGACTAGCTAGAGACCTCAGGACTTGAGGAATAACAATGTGGTGAGTTCCCTCCTTTTTTTTTTGTTGTTGTTGTTCTTTGTTTGTTTGTTTTATATCTCTCATATATCCTTGAACTAGGCACTGGAGAGGCCTATGACCCAGAACAACTGACAGGCATAGATAAAGACAAAAGAAAAAAAAAAGAAAAAAAAAAACAACAGAAAAAGGCCTCTCTCTCCTGCCAAAATACCAAGAAGAGGGAAGTCCAACAGAGATCTGGTGAGAAATCTCAGTCCCTGCTCCATCACTAGAAAACCAGCAATGGCAGCAGTGAAAACACAGACACCTCAGCCCTGCTCCACAACCAGGACCCTGGTGGGTAGTCTATTCTGCTGACAGCAGCAGCAGAAAAATCCCCAGGCCATCTTGCTCCTGCTCCATGAACCATGCTCAGTGGCTGATCTAATTCATAGGTAGCAGTGAAGCCCTAGGCTGTCTAAGCTGCCACTGCACAACTGGGGCACTGGTGGGTTATCCCATCCATCAACAGTGGCATCAACAATGAAGACCTGTGCCTCCTTGCTTTCCACCTAGAGGCATAGAGAGACCCAGGCTAAGGGATTATTTTTCTTTTTCTCTACCAAAGGTCTCTCAGTAAAAGGTGGCCTAAGGAAGTACCTTCTGCCACTACAGATAGTGCTAGCAGGCATTGAATAAATGTCCCAACAGCACTAGAAGAACAAAGCAGGCTGAAATAATATTACAAGGGCTTAGAAAACTAAATTTTCATTAGAACTAAAGTCACAAAAGTAAGGCAGAACCTATATGCTAAACTTAAAAAGGGTAACTTTCTGCTAAAATAGGTTTAGATGAGATCAAAAGTCCCTTAACTAAATGACCAAAATGTCCAGGATACAATAAAAAATCATTCTTCATACTAAGAACAGGAGAACCACAACTTGAAAATGAAATGACAATCAGCAGACACTAATCCTGAGATGTTGAATTATTTGATGAGAATTTTACAGCAACTCTGACAAAATGCCCCCATAATCAATTATAAATTCTCTTGAAACAAAGAAAAATATAGAAAATCTCAGTAAAGAAATAGAAGTTATAAAAAAGAACCAAACAAAAATAAACTCAAAAACACAATAACTTAAATGGAAAACTTGCTGAATGGAATCAATAGCAGAATGGATATGACAGAGCACTGAATCCATGAACTTGAAGTCAAATCAATAGAATTTATTCAATCTGAACAATAAAGAGAAAATAGACTAAAGAAAAAAAACAGTCTCAGGGATTTATATAACAAACATCTAACATTTATATCATTGGTGTGCCAGAAGAAATAATAGCTGAAAACGTTCCAAACTGGTGTGAAAGGTAAAACAACTATACCCCAATAAAAAAAAAAACAACAAAAACCCTACAGATCCATGAAGCTGAGTGAACCCCAAATAGGGTAAACCAAAAGAAATATACACCAAGAAATATCACAAACTTCTAAAAACTAATAGTGAAGGAAAAAAATCTTTAAACCAGCCAGAGATAGAGGACACATTATCTATTAAAAGCCACCAATTTGAATGACAAAGGATGTCTTATCTGAAACCATGTGGCAGACAGAAATGGCATAACATTTTTCAGTCCTTAAGAAGTGGTAACCCTGAATCTGGTGAAACAGACATCAAGATTTTTTTGTTTGTGTGTTTGGTTTTGCTTTGTTTTGTTTGTAGACATAGAAACTTATTTTATTTTATTTTTAATTAATTTTTATTGGAGTATTGTTGATTAACAATGTTGTGTTAGTTTCTGCTGTACAGCAAAGTGAATCAGTTATACATATACATATATCCATTCTTTTTTAGATTCTTTTCCCATATAAGTCATTACAGAGTATTGAGTTCCCTGTGCTACACAGTAGGTTCTTATTAGTTTTCTGTTTTATAGTCATGTGTATATGTCAATCCCAATCTCCCAATTTATCCCCCCTCACCCGCTCTTTCTCCCTTGGTAACCATAAATTTGTTCACTACATCTGTGACTCTATTTCTTTTTTGTAAATAAGGTTATTTTAAAATTTATGAAAGGATAAAAGCTCTATAATAGACAAAACAATTTTGAAAAAGAAGAATTAAGTGGGGGAAGTCATTTTTCCCAATGTTAAATCTTACTCTATGGCTAGGGTATACAATAAATGTGATACTAATGGAGGGATAGACATATAGATCTATGCCATACAACAGAGAACCCAGAAATAGATCCACACAAATATATCCAACACAGTTTTGACAAAAGAGCAAAAACAACTAATGGAAAACCGATAACCTTTTCACTAAGTGGTACTAGAGCTATCCATAAGCATTAAATGGGCGTTGATTGTAAACCACACATCGTATGTACAAATACTAAGTCAAAATGGATCATGGGTCACATTTTAGGAAAAAAGCATAAGAGAAAACCTTTGGGTTCCAAGGCTAGGCAAAGAGTTCTTAGACTTGACACCAAAAGCACAATCCATAAAAGAAAAAATAATAAATTGGACTTCATCAAAATTACAAATTTTTCTCTGCAAAAGATCCTTTTAAGTGGACAAAAAGGCAAATCAGACTGGAATAAAATGTTTGTACACCACATGTCTAACAAAGAATTTGTATCTAGACTGCATAATGAACTATCAAAACTCAATATTAAAAAAACAAACAATCCAATTATAAAATGGGCAGAAGACATGCATAGACATTTTATCAAAAAGCATATGCAGATGACAAATAAGCACATGATGTCCAGCTTAGTTAGCTATTAAGAAATGCAAATTAAAACTACAGTGAGATAGCACCACACACCTATCAGAATAGTTAATGTAAAAAATAGTGATAACACCAAATCCTGGCAAAGATGTGGAAAAACTGGTTCACCCATATATTGCTAGTTGGAATGTAAAATGGTACAACCACTCTGGAAAATAATTTGGTATTTCCTTTAAAATAAAAAATGCACCCAACAGTCACACTATTTGGCATTTATTCCAGAGAACTGAAAACTTATATTCACACAGAAGCTTGTACAAAAATATTTATAGCAGCTTTATTTGTAATTGCCCCAAACCAAACTAGAAACTAACCAATGTCTTTCACTAGATGAAAGGTTAAATAGGCTGTGGTACATTTACATCTGGGTTACTACTCAGCAGTAAAAAGGAATAAACTTGACACTGTAACAACTTGGATGAACCTCAAGGAAATTATGCTGAGTTAAAAAAGTCATGGTCAAAAGGATACATGCTGCATGATTCCATTTTTACAGCAGCATAATTACAGAGATGGAGAACAGATTAGTGTTTGCCCAGAGGTAAGGACAGACAGAGAGGAGATAGCTATAGGGGTATAGCATGAAGGGAGTCTTGTGATGATGATACCATTATGCATACTGACTGTGGTGGTGATTCTATGAAGCTACACAAGTAATAAGATTGCATAGAGTGATACAAATACACACCAATGTATGTATAAGTGCATATATATGAGTGCATGTATAGCTGGTGAAATCTATAATATGCTCTGTAGGTTGCAATGATGTCAATTTCCTGGTCATGATACTTTACTCCAGTTCTACAAGATGTTAACATGGGGGGAGGCTGGGTGAAGGATGCATGTATGGAGATTCCCCATACATTTTTTTAGCACCTCTTGTGACTCTATAATTATTTCAAAATAAAAAAGATTTTTAAAAATTATATTGTTTTTAGACAATAAAATAGAATAACCTCCTGACCTCAAAGTAGGGAAGACTTTCTTAAATGAGATACAAAATGTATTAGATATAAAAGACATTTCTTCAGTTTTCAATCTTAAACTCTTTGTAGCATTTACTGTTGTTATTTACCCTGAAATCTCATTTTGATTATTTTCTATCTTGGCTTCTGTGGCACTTAAACTTATTTAAATTTTCCTTTTATCTCTCAGACTGCTTTATTCATTTGTTAAACAAGTACTGAGCACCCGTTATGTTCCAGGAACTCTTTTAGGTGTGGGATATTATAGTGAACAAAACAGATTTTTCAAATAGATAACGTCCCTATCCTGATGGGGCTTACAGTTTAGTGCTAGCTGGTGGATGAAAAGGCAAAAAAATGTATACATAAATAAGTAAAATATAGTAGTATGCCAATTGGTGATAAGTGTTACGAAAAAACAATAAATCATGGCAGGGGAATAAGAATGCTGGGGAGAGATAAAGTGTTCAGTTTTAAATAAAATGATTAGGGAGGTCCTCATGGAGGAGTCTTTTGAGCAGGGAATTAAAGGAGGTGAAGAATGTGCTGTGAGGTTATCTGGAGAGAGAGTGTTCAGAAAAGAGGGATGAGCAAGGAGGGTGTATGCCTGGCCTGCTCAAGGACAGGCAAGGGGGCCAAGGTGTCCAGAGCAGAGTGAAGGAAAAAGTAACAGGAGATGAGGTCAGAGTGTTCATAACACCAGATCCCAATGGCCCTGTGGGCCAATGTAAGGCCTTTGATTTTACTCTACATCAGTGGTCTTAAAGCATGGTCCCAAACCAGCAGCATCAGTATCCCCTGAGAAAGTGTTAGAAATGCTCAACATAGGGCTTCCCTGGTGGCGCAGTGGTTGAGAGTCCGCCTATCGATGCAGGGGACACGGATTCATGCCCCAGTCTGGGAAGATCCCACATGCTGCGGAGCGGCTGGGCCTGTGAGACACGGCCGCTGAGCCTGCACATCCAGAGCCTGTGCTCTGCAACGGGAGAGGCCACAACAGTGAGAGGTCCACATACTGCAAAAAAACAAAAAACAAACAAACAAAAAAGAAATGCTCAACATTGCTAATTAGTAGAGAAATGCAAATCAAAACTACAATGAGGTATCACCTCACACCAGTCAGAATGGCCATCATCAAGAAGTCTACAAATAAGAAATGCTGGAGAGCATGTGGAGAAAAAGGAATCCTCCTATACTATTGGTGGAAATGTAAATTGATACAATCCCTATGGAGAGCAGTAAGGAGGTTCCTTAAAAAACTAAAAATAGAGCTACCATATGCTCCTGCAAGCCCACTCTACTCAATATTCTGTAATGACCTATGTGGGAAAAGAATCTAAAAAAGAGTGGATATATGTATATGTATAACTGGTTCACTTTGCTATACAGCAGAAACTAACACAACATTGTAAATCAATTGTACTTGAATAAAAATTCATTTAAAAATAAAAGTATGAAAAATAAAACCAACATGTGTGTCTGGAAAAGAAAATATCACCCAACAGGCTTGTTACAATGCAGATTGCTGGCCCCACTTCTAGAGTTTCTAATTCAGCAGGTATAGGGAAAGGCCTGGGAATTTGCATTTCTTTTTTAAAAACTTAATTTCTTTTTTTTGTTGTTGTTGTTTTTTTTGCGGTACGTGGACCTCTCACTACTGTGGCCTCTCCCGTTGCAGAGCACAGGCTCCAGACGCACAGGTTCAGCGGCCATGGCTCACGGGCCCAGCCTCTCCGCGGCATGTGGGATCTTCCCGGACCGGGGCACGAACCCACATCCCCTGCAACAGCAGGCGGACTCTCAACCACTGCACCACCAGGGAAGCCCCTAATTTCATTTTTAAATTGAAGTATGTGATTTACAATGTTGTGTTAGTTTCAGGTATACAGCAAAGTGATTCATATATATATATATATATATATATATATATATCTTTCCTTTATAGGTTAGATTCTTTTCCTTTATAGGTTATTACAAAATATTGAGTATAGTTCCCTATGCTATACAATAGATTCTTATTAGTTATCTATTTTATATATAGTAGTGTGTATATGTCAATCCCAATCTCCTGATTTATCCCTCCCCCCTTTCCCCTTTGGTAACTGTAAGTTTGTTTTCTACATCTGTGACACTATTTCTGTTTTACAAATAAGTTCATTTGTACCATTTTTTTTAGATTCCACATATAAATGATATCATACTTGTCTTTGTCTGACTTACTTCACTCATTATAACAATCTCTAAATCCATCTGTGTTGCTGCAAATGGCATTATTTCATTCTTTTTTATGGCTGAGTAATATTCCATTGTATATATGTGCCACATCTTCTTTATCCATTCATCTATCAATGGACATTTAGGTTGCTTCCATGTCCTGGCTACTGTAAATAGTGCTGCAATGAACATTGGGTGCATGTATTTTTTGAACTATGTTTTTTCTCAAGATATATGCCCAGGAGAGGGATTGCTGGATCATATGGTAACTCTATTTTTGGTTTTTTAAGGAACCTCCATACTGTTCTCCATAGTGGCTCTACCAATTTACATTCCCACCAACAGTGTAGGAAGGTTCCCTTTTTCCACACCCTCTCCAGCATTTATTGTTTGTAGATTTTTTGATGGCCATTCTGACTGGTGTGAGGTGATACCTCATTGTAGTTTTGATTCATGCAGCTCAATATAAAACAAACAAACAAACAAACAACCCAATAAAAAAATGGGCAGAAGATCTAAAGAGACATTTCTCCAAAGAAGACTTACAGATGGCCAAAAAGCACATGAAAAGATGCTCAACATCACTAATTGTTGGAGAAATGCAGAGCCTGCTGGGTGATTCTGATGCACACTAGAGTTTGAGAAACACTCCTCTAAATCATATGGACACCATCTGAGAGCCTTGAGCAGAGGACTGGCTCCGTCTGATTTACCTTCTGGCTTCTAGGTTGAAAATACTTCATAGGAGTGAACACAGGGAGGCCAGTTAGGAGACTACTGCAAAGATCTATGGGGGAGTTGATGGCAGTTCGGTCTAGGGTCATAGTGGTGGAGATGGAGAGGGGGTTACCATTACTGATTCCTCAAGGCTCCTTTCTCCATATGAGTTATTTTCTTTTGAGCTTGGTTACAAGGTTTCATGTGTAACTTGCACAGAAGATGCTCAGATCCATGTATTGGTGGGCACCTTGCAGAGCTCTCTATCCCCTATATTCAACTCCTTTTAGGATATTTTAAAGGAAATATCACCAAACTTTCACTTAGTGGAACTATTCTGCATGTTTTGGTATCTGCAGTACATATATTTACACTGATATATTCCCAAAGAATTAAAAAATTTTCATTTCTAGATCACACCTATGAATCAGGTCACTCTGACTCCAAAGCCCATGAAGAATATTTTGTCATCTATTGTCCCAAGAACTGAAGCCCAGGCTAGGATGACAGGTCTGTTGTTTTGCAAGGGTGGGGTTTGCTTTCCCAAACGTTGTTGGGCTGGTTCTCGTGGGATCACTGCAGCCAAGGAAACTGCAAGCCTCTAGCTGGTTTGCTTGTAAATATTGACGGCGACAGGTGACAAGAATGAGATGAATGTTTATAAGAATTACATGCATCTCTGAGTGTTTATTTATTTGAACTTTTTGAAATTAATCTTAGAATTTGTTGCACATGTAACATAGAACACTGATTTCAAACTTAATACAGTGCATGGAAATATTTACAGGATTTAGAGGCACTTCAGAGTCTGTCACAGGGACAGACCAATGACACAATCTGCTTATGCCTTCTGAAACCTGTATTCAGTCACAGACAACTTTAGGTAACTCTTTTTAAGAGTTCTATGGCTAAAATCATTATTCTTGTGCCTAAGAAGAATGAGATTGTTAATTGTGTTTACAATAAAAGATGTGAATAAATAAAGTATATTAATATTTTATTATAACTGTTAGGATTTGCTAGAATAGCATTTATTACATTGGGAAAAACTAGTAGATTTTATTTCTCATGCCAAGTCCTACTGATTGTTATTGACTGCTTGGAGCTCTGTGAGAAGAATCCTGAGGCTGAGTCTGGTTACTGCAAGAAAGAGGGTCACATCTGATAGGAACTGTCTGCCATTGGCGCGGGTTGTGGGTGTGGGAGTGGGGGATGGCTCCAGAGCCTCATATTGTCTGACTCTCCCACAGAAGAAAAAACAATCCACTTTATTAGGATAACTTCAACATTTCCCAATCTGGCTGGGAGCTCCCCACTCCTCAACTCTCCACTCTGAATGTGCTCGTCTTTCTCATCTTTGCATTTTTCTCATGACCCCAGTGTTCATCTACTTGCTATTCTATCTAGTATAAAATTCTCTGTTGGGCTTTGAGGATCCTTATGATCTCTCTCTACCCCTCCTATGCCTATCATCCCCCTAAGATCCTCTATGCATCCCGTCATTCCGGTTAGCCTGGATTCCTTATTGTCACTTGTGGAAATATTGATAATTTGGTCTCCGAGCATTTGCTTAAACCTACCATCTTTGTCTGAAATGTCCACTCTCCTCTCTGTCTATTTAATTTCTATCCATCTTTTAAGATGTGGTACAAGTCCTTTGTAGACTGTGGAATCTCCCCTCATTACCCTGATCCCTTTTGCCTGATGCTCTAATTCTTGATTTCCTAGAAACCTGGGGTTAGTTGCAGAAAATGCAATATCCTTCCTAAAGCAAAATATAGATGAATTATAGAAAATTGGGTAGTGTTGAAAAATTTGGAAGAGCATGCTCTAGGCTGCGTTGTTAGAAAGACTTGCAAAATACTGCAGAATTCAGCCGCCCGGGGAGCTGCTCCCTAGACCAAATCAGAAAGGTTAGGAATCAGGAGAAAAAAAAAAAAAGAAAGAAAAACCCTAGAACCCTTGGTTTTAGGAACATATCATTTTGGGTAAAGTCCAGGAATCAGGGTATGACCACTATATTATAACTGTTGCCTCAAGAGTCACACCAACCCTGCCATAGTACACTGGGGAAAAAGGATGTCTTGTACCCAACATCTTGGCATCCGATAAGTTAATGACTGGATGACGGAACAGGTTGAACAAATGTCCTACCTCATGGTCATGCTTGCCAGCAGGAGACAGCAGATGCCTGTAAGGAGACCCTCCTCTACCTTCTAGATCTTGCATGAGTAGATGTGATTTCCTCTACCTAAATCTTAAAATCCAACTGGAAGAGCCTGGGAAATGTAATTTCTGGCATTCTGCCATCTAAAATAAAGGAAGGCACACCAGAAAGAGAGTGGGATGGATGTGGACAATCTGCCATATTTGTCATATAGATTACAAATTGCTGTCTTTAAACATTGCAAATCCAGTCATGCCATTTCCCTTTTTAAAACCATTCATTGTCTGTTAATAGCCTGCAGCCTGAAGCCTTAACTCCTCCTTAGCATGGCTGATAAGGCTCTCTTCTGTGCCCAGGGGGCAAGGGCAGTACAAATGAGAGTTTATTATGGTAGGGTGGCTAGGATAGCTTTTCCAGCTTCTGGGCACTAGTGTTCTCTCCTCTGCTCTTTTGCAAAGTCATCAAAAACATGGCTTTCGTTCTGATTTCACAGTTTTTGAGATATGACTCTTTCGATGCCTCCCTTACTTTTATTTGAAGCTTCCCCTTCTTATGCCCCAATAGTCCCTTTCCCGCACAATTTGGATTTTACTTCCAGAAGTTTCTCCTTGGGGTAGTGCTTCGCCTTGGAAGCAAGATTTAGTTGGTTAGTTCCAGGAGGTTTTAGGGTCCAGACTGATTCAGCACCATCTGTCATGATTGCACTCACCCACGTTGTACAGCCAATATTGCATTGTCTCTTTGCATGCACCCACAAATTGGTTCCTGTAGAATCTCTTCCCATTTTCAGTCTTTGCTCTCAGATTGGGCCTCCACAATTCCAGCAAATACTTTTGGCATCTTGAGGTTCTCATATTCTCAAGGCCAGGAGAGTCCAATTGCCTTCCCTTCTTTCCTCCAGCACAGATGCTAATATCACATGGGTCTTATACATGTTGGTAGTTTGTGCCTACATATTGGGTGTTCATCAGAATTCCACAATTTCTCCTTTTATTGTAGGTGTTTTACATGGTTCTTTGGTTTTAATATCCTAGTTGCTAGGTCTTTTTTTTTAATGGGAAAATTAAGGGAAAAAATAAAAAACATTCCATTTTTGTCACCATCTTCTTTTAAAAATATTAAGTGAATGAATAATGAATCACTGATGACTCTGAGTTCACCCCTAGTCTTGTTAGAAAAAAGGATCTTAGTGAAGTTTTGATGTCATGAAGAATAATGGGTTTGCAGGGATCTCTCCAACAACCAACCAGTACCCTCACTAAGTTGACATTTTTGGCTTGTGTCCACCCAAAGTTTCCTAAGTTGGGCCAAATACAGCCTCTATCCACTCACTGCCCTTTTCCTGTGGGAAACAGATGTCACTCTGGTTCTCTTAAAAAATTTTTTTAGGTGCTTCAGGTGGCATTACTAAGAACAGAGGCTGGGCTTTGTCATCAATGGTGTAAGTGAATTCTATCTTTCATCTTCTTGTCACTCACTCAAGAGTTAAAGTCTGGGATGCGGGAGGTTAGGTGCAACTTATTGGTAAAGTCTAGGCTTGATCTTGGTGATTTCCTTGCTAGGAAACAGAGGATGAAACTGGTATTTTAGTATTAGTAGTGTACGAGGTAATACTGCATAATATGTGGTTCCTCCACAATGAGAAAGGACTTAGATTCTGTAAAGAGAAGAAAAATGCTAAATTTCTATTGTAGTCCATTCCTTTAGCTGGTGAACATCCATTTACTCTTCCTTAAATTTTAAAATTTACCAGGAACAATAAAAATAAATGAAAGAAGGAAAGAAGAAAGAAAGAACTCTTTTAATAAAAGGCTCCTATCTTTCATTCAAATGAAAACACTCTTTCACCAAAGGTAGACAGCCAAGGATCTTGCAGTTCTTGCTCCAGTTTTAGGTACAGGATTTTGGTGATGTGGTCTTATTGTTGGCTCTCCAGATTGTGAAATTCACCACCACCCATGCACATTATATCAAATCATGACAAAAAGGGAAAGAAAGAAATACAGATAAAGGCTATGTCTATTTTTTCTGAAGCTGATTATGACACCGTAGTTAATTTTTATGACTTTCTTTTCCCATTACCCATTTCCTGTTTCCATTGACTTTAACTAGTACCTCAACTAGTTGGGATTGTTTCCTGGGTGGGGTGGTGCACATGACCCATGCCTTCGTTTCTGAGGGAGGTGAGATCTTGATAATCCTGCGTGTAGAGATTTCTATGAAATTTTACCATTGCAAATGATGCTACCAGGAGGTGCCCTAGGAAACCCTCTGGATTTATTCCTTTCTCTTCCCTCCTCCCTTTTTATAGCAGCAACTTAATCTCATCCTGATACTGAGGATTAACCAACCATTCCATCTAACACTACAAAAATCTTTTTTTTGTTTTTGTTTTTTTTTTGCATATTCTCCCAGGAGCATGAGAAACTCAAAACATCCAGGAGGCAATTATAACTTCCAATTTGCTTAAATAATTTTTGTGTTTCCTCATGGACACATTCCTCCATTGAGATGTAATATAGCATAGTGGTTAAGGGCCTGAGCACTGAACTTAAACTGCCTGTGTTCAAATTCCAGCTCCACCATTTACCACTTCTCTGCATTCAATTTCCTAATATGCAAAATATGGACAATATAGTATTTTACTCCTGGAGTCATTATGATGACTAAATGAAATAGTCCATGTAAATCACAGGACAATGCCTGTCACATAAGTGTTTTTAAAATATTAACTATTACCACTGAGTGCTAAACACACAGAGCACAGTTACAAAGGAGGGAAACAAACAAAAAAAATCAAGATCACTAGATGTAACTATGAGCTTGCACAGCCCCTCATCACTCCATGTACATACATTTTCACACCTTCATTTCTGGACCTGGGGATTATGTTAGTGGGAGAAATAGCACCATGTATTTGTCGCCTACTCAAAGGACACAACTTATTCTACACCATGTACTCCAATCTCCCAAGATTCCCCCACAACTGGAACTGATTTTTATGAAGTCCATATTCTTGTTCTATAAGGCCATCTATTTCTGGGTGATGGGCACATGATATGACCAGTGAATCCCATGGGTATTGATCCATTGTCTTAATTCTTTTCTGTAACAATATTAATTATTATTATTAATATTTGAATTGTTTGATAAGAAATAATAAAGTGCAGACTGTCATAATGATGTATAAGTCAATACTTAGACCACAGATTACACGTTGAAAAAGAAAGAAAATCCTAATACAGAAAATCTTTCTCTTCCAAAGGGGGCAAATCATTGCCCCTTCATAATGGAAAGGTTCATTGTAATCAACCTGCCAACAGGAGCCTAGCTTGTCACTTTGAAGTATGATACTGTATTAGGGGATAGGAATGTTGTTTGTTGCTTCTACAAATTGTTGAGGGTAAATTCTTAGTCTGCGTTCCTGTCAGCTCTTGGTTACATGGTTACATGGACCTGGTGTTCCATGTGTTAAATAGCACTCTCTATTGTTTACTTATTCAGAACATAGACTGTACTCTGAAGAATAGAATACCCAAACCAAGCAATGTTTAATTTTCTAATGCTGCCATAAAAAATTACTACAAATTTGGTGTCGTAAAATAACACAAATTTGTAGTCTCACAGTTCTGTAGGTCAGAACTCTTACATGGGTCTTATGTATCTAAAATCAAAGTGTCAGCATATCTGTGTTTCTTTCTAGAAGCTCTGAGAAAAATCTGTTTTATTGCTCATTCAAGGTGTTGATAGAATTCAATTCCTTGAGGTTGTAGGACTGAGGCCCCCACTTCCTTGCTGGTTGTCAGTTGAAGGCTGTTCTCAGTATTTAGAGGCCCCTGCATTCCTTAGCTTGTGCCTCCTCTATCCATCTTCAAATCCAGCAATTGTGGGTTAAGTTTCTTTCACACTTTGAATCTCTCCTGCCCCTTTGGTTGCATCCCTCAGACTCTTTTAGGAAATACTCTCCACTTTTAAGGACTTAAGTGATTTGATTGGGTCCACCAGGATACTACAGGATAATCTTCCAGGCTCAAGATCCCTAGTCTTAACCACATCTGCAAAGTTCCTTTTGATAAGTAGCATAGCATAATAGGCTCCGGGGATCAGGGCATGAACATCTCTGAAGATCCATTATTTTATCTACTGCAAGCCAGCACTATAGAAGAAAGCTAATCTGATTCTCTGCAGTAGGTAACTTTGATGATTATTCACAAGGGGCACAATATTATCATACCAATCCTTAAATGTTGATCCTTCTAACTCCCAAATCATTTGGCTAAACCATTAGCAACCACCTAGTTCCTTAACTCAGTTTATCACTCTTTCCAGGCAAAGTAGAAAAAGCGATATCTTAGTCAAGGAGAATTAAGACATCTCTGAGAAAGTCATAAAGGTGTACATTTGTCCCATAAAGTGACAGAAAATTACTTCTAGTGTCCTCCATTTGTTGGAAATTGAAGAGAAAAAAGCATTTGTCAGATTAATAACTCCATACTCAATATCAAGGGCTGTACTGATTTGTTCTAATAGGACACCATGAAAAGAAAAGTACCTGCAGTTAGAGTCATACATTATCAAGCTGACAATAATCCACTGCCATTTTCCAAGGTTCATCTACCTTTGGCAGAATAAACCAAAGAACCAAATGTCCCTGTGAATTGTAGTGCTTTTCAAGTATTTGATGGTGACACTGATTTCTCTGATTCTCCTAAGGATGTGGTTTATGTTTTGAGTTATTTTTTTGGTAAGAAGCATAAAGTATAGAGGCTTCCTCTTGTCCCTTTCTGCCATGATATCCCTTCCCCCATTGGTAAAGGGGGCTGATAGAGGATTATTGCTGTGTATATTTATTTCATTTATTGACATGAGTTTTGATTCCTTTTGGTCCACTACCATGACTTAGGTCAAAACTCCACTTGTCACCTGTCTTGCATAAGCTTCCATTCTGGGTATTAGATCACTGTGGTGTTCTGAGTACCCAAGCAGCAGTGTTAGTTTAGACCTGATGTGCAATATATACAAAAGGTTTAGATATCTATCTTTTTCTGAAGGTAAACATCTGCAGCTACCTTTGGAGAAGGATAAGAGGAAGATTCTAAGTGTACACTTGGATATTTTTGCAGGATCTTTTGTCAAGTGTACCCAGTCTTCTTTTCACTTACGAGTTTCTGTTTCTTTGAACTTGAGGCTAGGAAATGGGTGAAAAATCAGGACCACCATAATATGAAATCAACCACCATAGTTGAAATCAGGCCTCCAGTTATTCAGTAATATTCATAAAGTGGGACTTTAGTAGGTATGGCAGAAAAAGTAATGTTCACATATATTCTACCTGGTCCATCCATTTCCCTGCTCCTTTGTAGTTAAGTGCTGCCATGTGATTAGACTCTGCTCAGTGGGCTGCAGAAGTAACAAGTGAAACTTCTGGGCTGAAGACCAGAAAAGCAGGTATGAGTTCTCCATGTAGTCTCTTCCTCTACCATGGAAACTATGAAATCAGATCTCAAGATGAAGCAAGCTTGGTCTCTAATCCACTGCATGGTCAAAAGCCCTAGAGAGTCACTCATACCTGTAGCAGACTTTGTGTCCATGAGAAGTAAACTTTTAAGTGCTTAGCTACTGACACTTGGAGGTTATTTTATTATCAAAGCATATCCTCATTCATTGGGGAACCAGATCTTATAGTCAAAGGATCTCATGAACAATCAACCACCATGAATGATCTTTTGTGTTAGACCATTTTATTTACCATAATGATACTTCCTTCTGTTATGGTAATCAAGCTCATTCTGCCTCTGTCAGTTAAGTTTCTCTATTTACCTTTATTTTTTCCATTCTGGAATCCTTGCATCGCACTGAAACCAGGGAGCCCATTTTAACTGCAGCACCTTCCTCAATATCTCTGGACTACAGCCACCATAGTGTTTCTCAAAGATCCTCGTACTTCTTTTATCAATATCTATCTCAAGGCTTCAGTGAGGAGAGATTTTTTTTTTTTTTCTGGGATCTCCCCAGAGACTTAGGGAGAGGGTAGTTGCATTATGATTAATTTATTTCAGACTTCTTATATACCTCCAAATTCAAATTCCTTTATCTACATTAGGTCAAAATATTTTTGGTATTTTGATTTTATTTAGTGAGGGTCAGCTCTGAACATAGATGCTCATTAACCAGTTATACAAACTATCACAATCCATACCAGCAAGCACACAAAAATTGGGCTTTCTACTAAGTTCATTCAAATTGACAAATTGAATCCAATCTAAAACTATGTTTCTTCCAGTTTGGTGAGGACCCTCTCAATTCATTCCCATACACATTCCAAAGACTTTTGCAGATATAAATAAAGTCTCATAATTCTTTGGGATAGATTCCTCTCTTCTTTGATTTGACTTATTGTTTTCTCCTTAGAGTATGCTGTGATCTAATTTAATTGTAGCTTTGGAGAAAAGAAGGAATTGGAAGGGGTCAGAGAGGGTAGATCAAAAGGGAAACTGGGGCTTCCCTGGTGGGAAGCAGTGGTTGGGAGTCCGCCTGCCGATGCAGGGGACACGGGTTCGTGCCCTGGTCCGGGAAGATCCTACATGCCGCGGAGCGGCTGGGCCAGTGAACCATGGCCGCTGAGCATGCGCGTCCGGAGCCTGTGCTCCGCAACGGGAGAGACCGCGACAGTGAGAGGCCCGTGTACTGCAAAAAAAAAAAAGGGAAACTGGCTTGTTGTTGTAGGGTAACTCTCTCATATGTGGGCACAGGAAGGTTGCTTCCAAGAGCATGGGAAGTTCAGTGACGGGTAGGGGTTCTGTACACTAAGACATCTCCTAATCCTGACATATATGTCTAATCCAGTGTTTCAATGTTCTCTTCTTTCGTGATCCGTGGCCCAACTGAAGAGACATTACAAGTTGGTTAATTCAACAGATGTCGCAATTTGGCAATCTGCAGGGGAAAAACATAATCTTTGATAAATTTGGTTTTCACTTATCTCAATCCTAAAGATGCAATTGAAAAGATATTCTTTCATGCTCTTCATAGAGAGCCTGAGAATTTAGAAATTTAAATTCTTCATTTTATTTTAAAAAATCATCAAATGCCAAGATAAGTAACTCCCTTATCCTGTAGTCCTTGCATTAGCAACTACAGTCTCTCAAGCTTTGCCCTCCATGAACACTTTATTCCACATGACTCTGGGTAGTACTTTAACTATTTTGCTGCTGTATGCCATAAACTAGAATAGTAATAGAACGTTCATTGCTTTCTGCTGTATCTAGGCTAGATATCCAATCCCAGCTTTTCCATAATTTATTGGAGACATCTTAATTACAACGTGCTTACTATGTGCTAGGCACTGTTCTGAGTGGTTTTCACACATTAACTCTTTAAGCATTAAAACAACCCAATGAGATTGGCACTGTTATTACCCACAGTCAAAAATGAGGAACTGACACACATAGAGGCTAGTTCACAGAGCTTATAAGTGGCAAAGCAGGAGAATTAAATCCAGGCAGTCTGTCTCCTCCATGTTTTTAACCACTGTGCTTTATTGTCTCTCAGTTTGAAAGTATACTCTTATCATTTGGTTTGCTGTCATTTTGTAAGAAATAGAAACTAATTTTTGCTATCTTAACAAGATGATGTTTTGTTAGAAGATCGTCAGAATTGACAGAAGCAGACTAGAAGATCGGCCTTGGATAACAAACAAGACTGAGTTGAGGTCCCTATAGTGGGCTAATGAGAAGGAAGTGAATAACCATTCTGCAGAAGAAACAGTCTGGCCAGGACATTACTCTTGTCACTACATCTGCCATCACTGCTAACTTCATGGTAGAATTCAAACCACTCCATCATCTTATTGTCACTCATTCAAGTGCCAAATTTCACAGCAGAAGCCTCTGATATGCTGAGCTTATTTACCTGTCTGTACTGTGACTGCCAAGGAATGGAGAGAAGGGGGATTGAAAGCTTTTGGCTTCCTTAGTGGGAGAGAGATGAAGCTTAGCTTCACAATGAGACTAAATACGATGAGGAAATCTTACAAGGTAAAGAGGTTGCTTGACAAACATCAAAATACTAACTGTTCATTATGACTTATAACGATCTAAAAGGATTGAGACCCTACAATCTCATTTGTGTCTGAAAACACAAGAAACCAAGGAACAGATATTTATCGTCTTTCCCAACCTCCAAATCTCTCCCAACTCCACTGTATAGTTGGATAGACTTCACTAAAGAGAGGTAAACCGACTCTCCCTGCTCCCATCCCTGAAACACAGTAAGCTAGATGCAAATTCTAGGCTCAGTCCATTTAATATGAGGCTGTATTTCCAAAAACTTTGCAAACCCAAGACACACCCTAGTCTATTCTGAGCTGGAAGCTATTTCTCACATTCCTTTGTAGTATTGGTTACCCACAGTCTCAGTAGTACCAGACCAAGCCCCAAACCACTGAACTCAGCCCATCTGTCTTTCAGATAAAATCTGGTATGGTAGAGTCAGCAACTGACCCTTAAGATGCTCTGAGCTGTCCAAGTTGTCAAAATAGGCCAACTGCCTAGGTCCCTCATACTCTCTTTCCCCAGCTCCAATCTTCCTGGAAGTATTGTAAAGGAAACATCAAGACATAGACTTAGGTGAGGCTGTAGATAGATATGATAGGAAATAGAACTAAGAAGGTTCTATTTTTGTTTCTTTCCACCATTGCCTTAGACAAACCTTGCTTAAAAGCTGCGGCTACTTGGACCTCTGTCCAGTTGTCCTCAGGAGTAAAATCTGGGGAGCACAGAAGCTGTGCCTGGTAAGGAGCTGATACAAACAAGTGTGGACTCACTCTTTGGGCTGTGGCTTCCCTACCTTTCCTTGTCTCCTCACAAGGTTGCCTTTCTCTGTGAGCAATGGTCAAAGTTCTGAACTAATTAGTTGTTTTTAGGGCGAGGAACTATTGACTGTGTTTTCCAAAGCCTGGGCTCTTCACACCGTGGCTTATCTACCTCCTACCTCATAAATTCTCTGGGACTCTGGTGGCCTGGAGTCTGGCTTTCCTATAAAACATCTCAGGACAGATAACTAAAACACCCTTAGGGTCTAGAAACCTCCTGGTGAGAGTGTCTCAGCTTGAATATAGAAGAGAGTAGACCATGAGTAAGGAGAAAGAAAAGGTAGCTCCACTTAAAAGAAAACACTTCCCAAGTTACTCCATCTCCAGAGAGGTGCCCCCCTTATTTTGGAAAGTTTCACTATTCCTAGCCTGCTTGCTTGCCTACTCTATTCCCACGTAGCCTACAAAAGAACTCTGCCTGTCAACATTTGCAGTCAGAGTCCAAATGCAAATGTGAGGATTGGGCTCATGGAACCTACACCAGTTTACTAAGCAAATGGACAGGGTTCTTCATTCATAAATATTAATAAACAGCCATTAGATACATGATTAAAACCTATGATAGGAAATGAAGGTGCAAGGTGAACAAGCAGAACTGACCATAGATAAAACTATGGTTTTGTCTATAAGGTAGCAGAAGAGACTTGATATACATTTGAGGTGTCATTGAAACCATAAAAGGATGCAATCAAAAAACAAAAAGAGGACTAGGAAATCTATGTTATTATTGTTAACTGTAAAAAAATCAATGAACCAGTAAATAATAAAATGGACATGGGCAAAGTAAGTTGGCTACTTGAAAGGTAAAAATCAAGAAAACCAACTATATTGTAACAGATGGAAAAACTTACAGAAAAGTTGAGACTTGGTGAATAGAGTTCTATTCAGAATAAAAGAATTTCCAGAAAAGAAGAGTGAAGAAAATATCAAAGAATAACAGAAGAATAGTTGTCAGAACCAAAGAAAGACATACACCAGCAATAATATTTATTTTTACAAGTTTTCTTCTTTCTTGTCTTATTGTTGATACACCTTATTCTTATTTTCTGTTTCCTTAATTATCTCTGTTTCTTCTATGGTTAGTTCTGTTTACTCCCTAAGTGTGTGTAGAATCGATTTTAAAAGAGCCATACCTGGACTTCTGGTTCCAATCAAGATGTAGCAGGTGGTATTGGAATTATACTCCTGCCATAAACAACTATAAAAACTGGACAAAAATATTTTAAAACTTTTGTTTATAGGCATTAGAAAACAACCATAGCAGAAATACAATACAGGAGGTGAGCCCATCATTTATACTCACTTTGTCCCTGAAGGCATTTTCTAAACTGAGGTGCAGAGAGCCCAAGCAGAGAGTGGTGGTCTATTTGAGCAGAAGAGACATTCATTGTTTAGAACTTCCAAGAGAGCTACTAATTTAAAGATTGTGTCACAGGTAAGGAGAGAACTGTGGATGAGTCCCCAAAATCTAAATAATATTTTCCTTGATCTTTGTACAATTTCTAAACTATTCATGCACAGGGAGAGACTCTGGAAGAAGAGCTGCAGGTTGGGAGATAAAGATTGGAATTCTGATATAAACAGAATGGAAATATCTTAGTGAACCCTATAAGCTTTCAACCAAGAGCTAAGAAAGGTCATATCCTAGTAAGAAGTAGCAAATGTTAGGAGTCATAGCTACATCTAAGATTAGTACAAAACTGAGGTAAACCTGCTTAACAAATCCTGAAAGTAATCCCCTACAGGATAAAAGTGATCATCCAGTAATTTTTTTCTTTTACATTTATCGAGGTTTAATTTAATACAATAAGGCATTTTAGCAACTCATTTTAATTGTAGTTTTATGAGTTTTGACAACTGTTCACATCCATATAATTACTACTCCAAAAAAAGGTGTAGATAACTTCCATCACCCCAAATTTTCTTTGTAACTTTTTTCAGACAATGACCCCTCCTGTTCTTCTGGATCCAGAAAACCACTAATCTGCTTTTCATCAGTAGATAAATTTTTCCTGTCTTTTAATATCCTTTTGTGTCTGGTTTCTTTTGCTCAGCGTAATGTTTTTGAGATCATCTATATTATTGTGTGTATTACAAGTTTGTTCCTTCTTATTACTAAATAGTGTTGCCTTATATAAATATACTACAATAATTTACTTATTTGTAGGCATTTAAGATTACTTTCATTTTCTGCTATAGTGAATAAAGCAGGTATAAACATTCATGTACAAACTTTTTGTGACATATCTTTTCATTTCTTTTATATAAATACTTAGCAGGGCAGTTTCTTGGTTATAGGGTAGGTACACGTTTAACTAAACAAGAAACTGCCAGACTATCAAAATAGTTGTGTAATTTTACACTCCCACTAGCAATGTTTGGGAATTCCAGTTGTTTCACATCCTTGTCAACTCTTAGCATTGTCAGACTTTTAAATTCCACATCCACTTTAATGGATGTGGAATACTATCCTATTTGGTTTTTAATTTGCATTTCCCTGATGACTAATAATACTGAGTATGTTTCAGGTGGTATTGACTATTGTATATCTTCCTTTGTGAAGCTCTATTCAAATATTTTGCCCATGTTTTAAAATTGAGTTGTTAACTTAAAAAGAGTCATGTACCAAAATGTTTATTGCAGCTCTATTTACGATAGCCAGGACATGGAAGCAACCTAAGTGTCCATCAACAGATGAATGGATAAAGAAGATGTGGCACATATATACAATGGAATATTACTCAGCCATGAAAAGAATGAAACTGAGTTATTTGTAGTGAGGTGGATGGACCTGGAGTCTGTCACACAGAGTGAAGTAAGTCAGAAGGAGAAAAACAAATACCATATGCTAACACATATATATGGAATCTAAGAAAAAAAAAATGTCATGAAGAGATTAGTGGTAGGATGGGAATAAAACACAGACCTACTAGAGCATGGACTTGAGGATATGGGGAGGGGGAAGGGTAAGCTGTGACGATGTGAGAGAGTGGCAGGCATATATACACACTACCAAATGTAAATTAGATAGCTAGTGGGAAGCTGCTGCATAGCACAGGGAGTTCACCTCTGTGCTTTGTGACCACCTAGAGGGGTGGGAGGGAGGGTGAAGCAAGAGGGAAGAGATATGGGAACATATGTATATGTATAACTGATTCACTTTGTTGTAAAGGAGAAACTAACACACTATTGTAAAACAGTTATACTCAAAGATGTTAAAAATAAATAAATAAATAAAATTGAGTTGTTTGTGAACTATTGAGTTGCAATACTTTTTAATATACTCTAGATGCAAGTTCTATGTCAGATATATGCATTGCAGATATCTCCTCCCAGTCTGTAGCTTGTCTTTTGATTTTCTTAATGGAATCTTTTGAAGAGTAGAAGTTTAAAATTTTGATGGAGTCATATTTATAATTTTTTTCTTTTATCATTTGTTTGTGTTCCATCTAAGAAATTTTCTTCTAGAAATGTTTTCTTCTAGAGGTCTATGGTTTTAGCTTCTACACTTACGTTCATGATCCTTTTTAAGTAAATATTTTTCATGTTGTGAGTGAAGGGATGAGGTTCATTTTTATCCAAACAGATATCCAGTTTTTCCAACACTATTTGTTGAAATAATTTTCATTTCCCTATTGGATTACCTTGTTGGAAATCAATTGAATGTATATTTTTTTTCCAGTGAATTTTTCATGTTCCATTTGTTTCTATTTTATAATTTCAATTAGTATCATTATTATGATTATGGTTTCTTACAAATTCTTGAGTTTTTAAAATAAAAAGTGTTTTAAATTGTTTGCTAGTTCCATCATTTTTCTTATTTCTAACTCTGCTTTGTTAACTACATTTTCTCCTGATTATGAGTTGCATTATCCTGCTTCTTGTTATGTCTATTAAATTATGATTGGATGCTAAGCATTGTGAACTTTATGCCGTTGAATGACTGAGTTTTGTTATTGTCCTTGAAGAGCATCTATTTTGTGTGTGGGGGGGTGGTGTGGTGGGGTGGCAGCTAAATTGTTGTTTGACCTGATCCTTTTAAGGCATTTTAAAGATTTTTGCATGTACACACATTTAATCTACCTCCTAACAAGATATAATTATTTTGGGATCTCTACTTAATATCCTCGGTATTCAAAAAAGTCTCTCCATTATCACTGGCCAGAATTTGAATGTCTCTCAGCCCTGTATGAATTCTTGAAGTTTTTTTAGCTTATAGAAAACTAAAAGTTGTCATTTTCCCAGCATCAAGTATGATGCATAATTAGTATTCAGCTACAAAATCAACAATACCCCTATGCAGATTTCTAAAGCTCTCCTCCTGCATAGCTCTCTCCTCTACAGTACTACGCCCTGCAAATTCTGGTCACCTTGGCCTTCCAGAAATCCTACTTATGTCTTCCCAAGTCAGTAAAACCCCATTTTATCTGCTTGAGCTTCTTCTTATTCTTTTTTTTTTTTTTTTTGAAAAAAGTCTGGAAGTTTCTTCTTTGAAGAAGGCTAGGGTGAATAGAGCTTAAGAGACATATAGCACATGGGCTAAAGGTGTAATATATATGTATTTGATTTGACAGAAGTGAGGATACATAATGAGGTGAGATGATATTTAAAGAAATAGCAACTGAGAACTTCCTAAATCTGATGAAAGTCATTAACCTTTAGATTCAAAAAGCTCAGGCAGAATACAATTTTTAAAAATACCTTACATCTAGGCATATAATAGTCAAAATGTTGAAAATGAAAGATGAGGAAACTTTCTTAAAACATTTAGAGAAAAATGACAAGAAAAAATCTACCATAACACTGATGATTTTTCAACATATGATATAAAAGCCAGAAGGCACTGGAATGACATATTTAAGGTGTTAAAATAAATAAATAGAACTGCCAACTTAGAATCATATAATCTATGAAAAATTCCTTTTAAAAATATGTGCAAAGATGTTAAAAAATACGGGCAAAATAAAGGTGTTTTAATATAAAATAAAATACTGAAATTTTCATTTTCAGCAGACCCTTACTATAATAAATACTGAGGAAAAAATGAAAAGCTAAAGAAAAATGATACAGATGAAAGCCCAAAACATAAGGAAGGAATAAAGAGTATTGAAAAGACTAAATAAGTAGGTAAATATAGATAATATTAACTTTTTAAAACAACATATAAAAAAGTCTTGTAAGATTTAAAACATAAAAAAGTAAACTACTGGACAACAATAGCACAAAGAGACTGAAGGGGAACCCATGGAGTTAAACTGTTATAAGTTTATTGCATTGTTTGAAAATTAGTGTAAGTATTAATTTAAATATGCTGTAATAGATTAAGGATAAATATTAAAATCTTCAGTTTTTAAAAGAATATAAAATAACTTTAAAATCTCTGTATAATAGAACAGTAAAAGAAGATACAAGTATAAAAGAAAACAAAAAGGAGAAAAAATTGAAATATGGATAAACTTGATTGATTTAAAAGGGAGCAAGAAAGGAAGAATAAAAAACAAAGAACATGTGAAACAGATAGAACACAGAAAATGAAAGACTGCTGACTAGATCAGTAATTATATTAAGTATAATAATTTAAATAGTTACATTATAAATGCAAATCACTAAGTAGCATAATTAAAAGACAGAGCTTGTAAGAATGGATGAACAAATAATCTTCAACTCTATGCTATTTATAAATGATACGCTTCATTAAAAGCCACTGAAAATTGAATATAAAAAGATAGAAAAGTATATTCTATGCAATCACTAACTCAAAGAAAGCTGATATAACTATGTAAATATCAAGTAAAGTAGAGTTTAAGACAAGATGTATTATAAAATTTATATGTAATATCATATACTACATATATATGTCTTTTAATTTTGTAATGGTAAAAATTCCAACTCAATGGAATGGTAAAATATTGCTTAATTTGTGTGCACTCAATAACATAGTTTCAAAATACATAAAGCCAAAGTTTACAGAATTAGGAAGAGGTAGATGAATATACAACCAGCTATCAATGAGAGAGATGATGATCAACATCCTGGTAGATGAGGTACATTTCAGAAGGTAGCACCACTGCTGGCCACAGACCAGAGGCTCCATGCCTACTATAATGCCTTGTGAGCCCCAGAATGTAGACTATATTCTGGAGAGAAGCATTCAAAAGGAAGAAATTCAGAGTTGACTGACCTTAATTCTGAAATGACTGAGTGAACTGTAAAGTAAGATGACTAGAATTGACAAGGTTATATTTTTGGTTGCCAGACAAAATGGGGAACTGAAATGCAGGTTAATCAGAATATTAGAAAATAAGAGAGTCACTATTTTTTGCATAATCCATTATGTGGGTATAAAATTCAAATCCCATATAGTTCTATAATTAAAAATGATAATTATGATATACTGACCCAATGGATTACTATACATTAGTTAAAAGAATGAAATAGATCTATAGGTACTATCATAGAAAGATGCTGACAGTATAGTAAAATTTGAAAAATTTGCATAATGGTATGTATAATAGGATACCAATTATATAAAAACATATTTACACATGTATTCATGTACTTATATGTACACACAACACAAACACAGGCTTTTAACAATGATTATTCCTGAGGAGAGGTATTTGAGGGGGAGGTATACCAAAACAGGATACTTTTACTTTTTAATAATAAATTTCTGAACTGTCAGACTTTTTCATTTTTAACAGCTAGCTAGCAAGCGTTACTTACATATACTTTAAAAAAAATAGGCAATCTGCATGACACAGAGTAGGCGGTCAATAAATGATAGCTACTGTTGAGAGAGGGTAGCTTTTCCTGAGCTCACTATGTGTCAGGGGTTAGATAAATAACTCACACATAAACTTTCTCCTCTAACCCTCCCCAGCTGCTAATTGCAAGAGCCAACACCAAGACTCCACCTGTCGACCCTCAGCTGATTTCTTCCTACCATGCTTGCTTTATCTTCTTCTTCAACAACATGCAAACCCCAGACTTCTGGGGCTGCTCTAACTCTGCTCCAACAAAAAGAGCCACTTTGACATGACATTGGCCTATTCCAGGGCAGGAGTGGACACAGAGGTGTGCAGGCGGCATGCCCAGTGCAATTAGAGGCGGATTAAGAGGGAAACAGTATGGGGGCCAGGAGTGATGTGTTTTTGCCGTCTTGTCTGGGATTACTAGTAATATATCTGCTGGTGTGATGGACACATCTACTTTTGTTCATTCTGAGCCCTGTCAAGCTCACAGGCCTGGATTAAAGCAAAATCACGCTGAGTGAACATTGCTAATTTAGCTACTTTTTCTTCCTCGTATTCAAATTTTAATGTGAACATTGCAAGAAGCCATTTCTTTCCAACAGGATGATTTGGGAAAGGAGCCTCCAATTCATATATGCTGAAGGGGAGGGGAAATGAGGAAGTCTGGACCAGAATGTGCAGCCTGCACAGTCAGGTCCATATTCAGAGGGCAAGAATTGGAGAAAGGAAAGAGAATGGGATGGAAGGGGAGCAGAGGAAACGTGAATTTCCACGGTACTTCCTGGGATGAATAGATCTGGAACAGTTCCCCATTAAAGCAACAAACAACAGTCTCCTTGGACAGCAAAGCAGAAAGCCCCGTGTATATTGCAGTCCACAGTTCTCTTCCACCTCCCAGAGGATCAGACTTTTCCTCTCTTTTGCCCCATCCTTGAGGCTGGCTCCCAGTTTCTTAGTCTCCTCCCTGCCGGATATGTCCCTTCAAAAGAACTTCACTGCAGTGTGAGCTGCTCACAGGTGCCTCAGTTACAGGTACACCATCTCATTTCTGAAGCCCAATTCTCAACAAGTTCGGTTTCTGTATTTCACACCTAGTACATTCCTTTGGCTCAGTCTCTGGTTAACTCTGTCATTTCTTGCTGGCTGCCCAACTTCTGCTTCTCAGTGCTGAGTCTAAGCCTCCAGAATCCTGTCTTAGAGATTCTGTCTTTTCTTAGTTTCTGCCCAGCACCTATTTATCAAAGTCATGTCTTCAGGCACTTTTTGTTGGTCTAGACAAGATCTTGGGATTTCCCCTCTCTCCACCCTAGTTACGTTTTGCTAGACAATGTGCTCCTTTCTGCTGTCCTTGGTATTTGATTTGCATCAATTCATTTGGCCGATTTCTCTTTGGTTTCTTATACTTTTCTCAACTTCCCTTTCCTTTTAACATCTTTGAGACAGCAACATCTTTATTTACCAAGAAGAAACGTTACAAGAAAACATATTTCTTGCTTTGAAATGTTATAGCCAGATGCAGAAATAGTAAATGAAGTCTAGAAATAAATGCCAGGATGCCAGATAAAGGGGATTAAGGTATGAACAGTCTTTAAAAGCATAATAAAATCAAGCTGAAAGTCAACATGGTGTCTTGGGACAAAGGGAGGGGATGGCAGGGATTAGGCTAAGATTCGAGTATTGGAGAAGAGACAGGGCTGATCTCAAGCCAGAAAGAGTGGGGGGAGAGGCAGGAGGCAGGGCTGCAGCCCATCTCTCCTGGAGTCAGGCAGGCTTCAGGTCCTAAAGATAGTGACTGAGGGATTGAATCTCTTTTACCCTCTCCAAGCCTTGGGACGTCAACAGCCTCAGACTGCTGTTTGCCTTCTCCCCAACCCTATCTAGGAGGGCAGGGACCGTTTAGGGGAGCAGCCCCTCCGACTACTGTTCCACTCCATCTTCAGCAAAACAAGACACTTGCAAAGGACTAAATCAAATTCACCTTCAGAACTAGCAGGATCTGGCTAATGTGATTTCAAGCTTCCCCCTCCCTTCCTCCGGAGCTCACCACCTTCTTGCTGAAGTCTCAAATTCTTTTAACAAGGGAAAAAGTCTTTCATGCTACAATTAAGGATAAAAGACATAAAACGCAAATGCCTGGCTGAGCTCCAGTCAGAGAATAATCAATCAATCCTTGGAATATAAATTACTAATATCAGATTCTTTCCTGGTATGATAGAGGGAAGAGGGTTAAAAGAGCAGGATGATATTGACACCTGAAATGGGGGTTGCCAAGGAGATGGGGGCCAGGAGGAGGGGGCAATCCCTTCCAGGTACATAACACCTTAAGATTTGAAGTGTGTGTGTGTGTGTGTGTGTGTGTGTGTGTGTGTGTGTGTGTGTGTGTATGCTTTGAGTCATTACTGCTCACAGCCCTGGGAGGCAGGCATGTGTATCCTCACCATCAAGCATAAGAGACAACTGAGGCTCAGACCGGTCAAATCACCATTGCCAGGGCCAGAGATCTTTATTTTGTATTTGAACCTAACATTCTGACTTCAAGCCCAGTGATCTTTAAAATATATACCAAAGCTGCAGAAAGAAACCGGCAACAAAAGAAATATCCTACCAACTTTTACAATTTTGGCTGAGACTTGTTGACTTTCAAGTGGGAGAGGACACATGAATCTGTGAGTAGGGTAATTTTAGGATGGAGCTGCCAAGGCAAGTAGCCTGCTTTGCATGATTTATGAAGAGTTTTAAAAAAAGAGAAAGCGGTTGAGTGTTGACTTTGTAAAAAACGAGCTTCACTTTCTGGGAAATTACTATTTGAAGTACCCCAACATTTTCATGAATTTATCCTCTCCTCACAAAACTCCATCCACCTTTTCTTCCTCACCCTACCTAGGTAGTCCAGAGCTTCAACTATTTCCAATTTAGTCTGGATATTTATGCTTATTTTTCTTAATTTTTAAAAGTTGAAGTACAACACTCATACAGAAATATGTATATAACATGAAACTATAACTCTATAAATGATCATAAAACAAACCCCTGTGAAGCCATCACCCAGATGGGGAAATAAAACACCCCAGAAACCCCCATCTTACCCCCTCCTAGTTACTAGTCTCTCTCCTCCCCAAAGGTTATTCTTATCCTTACTTCAAAGATTATAGGTTGGTATTGCTTATTTTTTGGACTTTATATAAATGGAATCCTACAATAGATATTAGTTTGTGTTTGACTTATTCTGATGAGTATTATATATGTGAGCTTCACCCCCGTTATTTCATGCACTGGTAGTTTGTTTATTTTCATTGCTGGGTAGTATACCATTGTACAAATATACCTCATTCATTTACCTATTCCACTGTTGATGGAATTTGGATTGCTTCCAGTCTGAGCTATTATGAGTAATGGCACTATGAACATCCTTGTGCATGTATTTTGATGCATATGTGCATATTTCTATTGGATATACACCTGGGATTGAAACTGCTAGGTCACATGGTGTGTATAATTTTAAGTTCAGTAGATAACACCAAGCTGTTTTCCAAGTAATTGTGCCAAAGTACAGTCCCATCAACAACGTGTAAGTGTTCCAGTTGCTCCACATCTTTGCCAACACTTGTCGTTACCAATCTGTGTAGTTTTAGCTGCTCTGGTGGGTGTGTAGTAGTATTTCATAGTGGTTTTAGTCTTTATTTCCTTAATTACTAAAAAGGTTGATCATTTTCATATGTTAACTGGCCATTAAAATGTCCTCATTTATTAAGTAATTTTCTCACCCATTTTTCTAATGATTGTCCGTCTTTTCCTTATTGATTTTTCCTTTATTGATTTTCTTTATATATTTTGGATTGAGTCCTTTGTCAGGTTATGTGGATTGCAAATAACTTCTCTGGCTCTGTGTGTGCTTTTTTCCTCTTAATGGTATCTTTTGATGAATAGAAGATCCCAATTTTAATGCGGTCCAATTTACCCATCTTTTCCTTTATGTTTAGTAGTTCTGTGTCCTTTCAAATAATTCTTTTTTTCTCTCCTTGGTTCATAGAGGTAATATCTTATATTGTCATATAGAAACTTTACAGTGTTGCCTTTTACTTTTAGATAAACAAACCATCTGAAATTTATTTTTGTATGTGCTATATTGTAAAAGTCAAGTTTTATGATGTTCTATATGAATATCCAAGAGTCCCAACACCATTATAGAAAAGAATGACCTATCCCTTTATTCTACAATGTCAGATCCAGTGCTCATATATGCATCATAATTTCTGGACTCTCTTCTGTTCCATTGTTCTATTTGTCTATCTTTGTGCTAATATCACACTGCCTTAATTATTGTAGCTTAATGATATGTTCTACCTTTTTATTCTTTGTCAAGAATGTCTTAGCATCTTGAACTTTGCACTTCCACATGAATTTTAGAATAAGATTTTCAATTTCAAAAAGAAAACAGGAAAGAAGGGAAAAGTCATTGGCGTTCTGATTAGGATTACATTGAATATATAGCTAAACTTGGAGATAATTAATATCATTGCACTATTTAGTTTTTAATCCTTGAAAATTGTATATATCTTATTGAACTTAGATCTTTTTTTCCAATAATGTTTTATAGGGGCTTTTTGGTATTTTTTATTGTTGTTGTTTTGTTGTTGTTGTTGATGGTGGTATATGTATATGTAGACGTCTATCATATCTTTCATTAGATTTATTCCTAGGTATTTTGTTTCCTGACACTATTATGAATGTCTTACAATTATCTAAAAAATAATTTATACTTTAACTCTTTGTTCATATTGTACAAGCATATACTTGATTTTTGTATACTAACCTTGTATCTAGCCACCTTGCTAAATAATTTTAAAATTCTGATTATTTATCTGTATATTCTTTTGGATTTTCTATGTACAAAATGAAGTTATATGCAAATGTTATAGTTTTAGTTATCTCTTTATCATTATGACCTTTTTTTAACTCATTACATTGGCTGGAATCTCTAGCACAATTTTGAACGGAGGTAAATTCTTGCTTTATTTCCCTCTTCAAAGGCTTCAAAGGGAAGTCTTCAATATTTCCCATTAAGAATGATGTTTGCTATTTTTTATAGTTACCTTCATAAAATAATTGCATTCTGGGCTTCCCTGGTGGCACAGTCGTTGAGAGTCCACCTGCCGATGCAGGGGACACGGGTTCGTGCCCCAGTCTGGGAAGATCCCACATGCCGCAGAGCGTCTAGGCCCGTGAGCCATGGCCACTGAGCCTGAGCATCTGGAGACTGTGCTCTGCAACGGGAGAGTCCACAACAGTGAGAGGCCCGCGTACCGGAAAAAAAAAAAAATTGCATTCTATTTCTATTTTGCTTAGAGCTTTTATAATCAATATGTGTTAGATTTTATTAATTGTCCTTCCTGCTTCTATTGAGTAGATCATATTAAATTTCTTCTTTATTCTGTTATTATTGTCAACTAGATTGTTTTCAAATATTAAACCAACTTTTCATTTTTATAGTAAATATTACTGGGTCTTAATGATCTCCTTTTCATATATTCCTGAATTCTGTTTGATGATCCTGTTTAGGATTTTTGTATCTAGGTTTATGAGTCAGATTGATTTAGACTTCCCTTATTGTAATATCTTTGTCAATTTTTTGGTATCAAGGTTTGCTAACCCTTTAAATGAATGGGGGAGTATTCCATCTTTTTAAAGACTCTGAAAAAATTTTTGCTATCTCTTCTTTAATTTTGGTAGATTTCAATATAGAAGCCACCTGGGCCTGAAGCGTGAATGTGTGTGTGTGTGTGTGTGTGTGTGTGTGTGTGTGTGTGTAAATGCTTTTTAACTATAGATTTGACTTCTGATTAGATGTGGACCTATTCATAGTCTCTCTTTCTTTTTGTGTTAGTTTTAATAAGCTGGGTTTCTTAGGAATATATCCATTACCGCTATAGTTTCAAATGTATTGGTATAAAGTTTTTATATTAACTTCATCTTTTTAGTCCTATAGAATCTGTAATGATATCACCTTTTCATTCCTAATATCAGATACTGTTTTTGTATCAGAAGAAGTGGATTTTTTTCAGATCCTGGGCCTTAATAGATGAAGAAATGTTCACCTTTATGTTACTAATCCCAGCACCTAGTTCTGACCTCCGACGATCACCTTTAGATGCCAACTCCAGGCTAACAAGGTAGAGGGAGTCTTCCTAAGTTCTATAGGCCATCATCAACAATTCCTTATTTCTGCAACTCTAGTACTTTTAGAAGAAAGTTTATTAAAGTATAATACACATACACAAAACTGTACTTATCACTCAACTTGATGAATTCTGAGAAATGCATCTGTATAAATGATTATGCATCTATATAATCAGCACAAATATTAAAAAATTAAACATTAGTAGCATCCAGAAGCCCTTTCCATGTTTCCTGCTAATTATACCTCCTACAAGGGTAACAACCATCCAGACTTCAAACAGCATAGATTGGTTTTGCCTTCGTAAATATCTGTTGTCTTTTGCTCAAAATTGTGTCTTTGAGAATTATTCCTATTGTTGCATATAGTAGTAGAATGTTCATTCTCTTTGCTGTATAATATTGTGCTAATATACCATAATTTATTTATGTATTTTACTATTGATGGATATTGGGATACTTTCCAGATTGGTATCATTGTTACTATGAACACTCTTGTACATATCTTTTGGTGAACATATGCATACATTTTTCTTGGTTCTATACTTAGGAGTGGAATTGCTAAGTCATATGTTTGCATATGTTCCACTAGTGTAAATACCATACTGCCAAAATTTTCAAAAAGTGATTCTATGAATTTATTCATTACTAGCAGTGGATGAGAATTACATTTCTTCTGCATCCATGCCAACACTTGATATTTTCCATCTTCTTCATTTTACCATATGGCTGCATGTCTAGTGATATTGCATTGTGATTTTTAAGTGGAGTTATCCTGATGCCTAATTAGGTCAAGCATCTTTTTTATGTCTGTTGCCTACTTGGAGATCTTCTTTTGTATCTATTCAAATATTTTACTCATTTTTCTATTGGGTTAATATTTATTTTTATCATTATGAAAATAATGATATGTTCATGATAGAATTTTTTTTAATGTGGAAAACAATATTTATTATTATTATTTTAAAAACAATATTTATTATTAAAGAACAACAAACATACCAAATGGTAAAATGCTATGGCCATTTCCTTTAAAATTAGATGCAGAAAAGGATACATACTATTTTCTTTTATTTTTCTTTGAATTTTGTTTTATTTATTTTTTATAAGCAGGTCCTTATTAGTTATCCATTTCATACATATTAGTGTATAAATGTCAATCCCAATCCCCCAGTTAATCTCACCACCACCACTGCCCCCACCACTTTCCAGCCTTGGTGTCCATACGTTTGTTCTCTACATCTGTGTCTCAGTTTCTGCCCTGCAAACTGGTTCATCTGTACTATTTTTTAGGTTAACATATATGCATCAACATACGATATTTGTTTTTCATTTTCTGACTTACCTTACTCTGTATGACAGACTCTAGATCCATCCATGTCTCTGCAAATGACCCAATTTCGTTCCTTTTTATGGCTAAGTGATATTCCATTGTATACATGTAGGACATCTTCTTTATCCATTCGTCTGTCAATGAGGATTTAGGTTGCTTCCATGACGTGGCTATTGTAAATAGTGCTGCAATGAATACTGGGGTGCATGTGTCTTTTTGAAATATGGTTGTCTCTAGGTATATGCCCAGTAATGGGATTGCTGGATCATACCATAATTCTATTTTTAGTTTTTTGAGGAACGTCCATGTTGTTCTCCATAGTGACTGTATCAATTTACATTCCCACCAACAGTGCCAGAGTGTTCCCTTTTCTCCACACCCTCGTCAGCATTTGTTGTTTGTAGATTTTCTGGTGATGCCCATTTTAACTGCTGTGAAGTGATACCTCATTGTAGTTTTGATTTGCATTTCTCTAATAATTAGTGATGTTGAGCAGCTTTTCATTTGCTTCTTGGCCATCTCTATGTCTTCTTTGAAGAAATGTCTATTTAGGTCTTCTGCCCATTTTTTGATTGGGTTGTTTGTTTTTTTTTAAATATTGAGCTGCATGAGCTGTTTATATATTTTGGAGATTAATCCTTTGTCCATTGATTTGTTTGCAAATATTTTCTTCCATTCTGAGGATTGTCTTTTGGTCTTGTTTGTAGTTTCCTTTGCTTGGCAAAAGCTTTTACGTTTCATTAGGTCCTATTTGTTTATTTTTGTTTTTATTTTCATTACTCTAGGAGGTGGACCAAATAAGATCTTGCTATGATTTATGTCAGAGAGTGTTCTTCCTATGTTTTCCTCTAAGAGTTTTATAGTGTGAATTCTTACATTTAGGTCTCTAAGCCATTTTGAGTTTATTTCTGTGTATGACATCAGGGAGTGTTCTAATTTCATTCTTTTACATGTAGCTGTCCGGTTTTCCCAGCACCACTTATTGAAGAGACTGTCTTTTTTCCATTGTATATTTTTGCCTCCTTTGTCATAGATAAGTTGACCATAAGTGCATGGGTTTATCTCTGGGCTTTCTATCCTGTTCCATTGATCTGTATTTCTGTTTTTGTGCCAGTACCATACTGTCTTGATTACTGTAGATTTGTAGTATAGTCTGAAGTCAGGGAGTCTGATTCCTCAAGCTCCATTTTTTTCCCTCAAGACTGCTTTGGCTATTCGATGTCTTTTGTGTCTCCATACAAATTTTAAGATTTTTTTGTTCTATTTCTGTAAAAAAATGCCATTGGTAATTTGATAGGGATTGCATTGAATCTGTAGATTGCTTTGGGTAGTATAGACATTTTCACAATATTGTTTCTTCCAATCCAGGAACATGGTATATCTCTCCATCTGTTTGTATCATCTTTAATTTCTTTCATCAGTGTCTTATAGTTTTCTGCATACAGGTCTTTTGTCTCCCTAGGTAGGTTTATTCCTAAGTATTTTATTCTTTTTGTTGCATTAGTAAATGGGAGTGTTTCCTGCATTTCTCTTTCAGATTTTTCATCATTAGTGTATAGGAATGCAAGAGATTTCTGTGCATTAATTTTGTATCCTGCAGCTTTACCAAATTCATTGATTAGCTCTAGTATTTTTCTGGTGGCATCTTTAGGATTCTCTATGTAGAGTATCCTGTCATCTGCAAAGAGTGACAGTTTTACTTGTTTTCCAATTTGTATTCCTTTTATTTCTTTTTCTTCTCTGACTGCAGTGGCTAGGATTTCCAAAACTATGTTGAATAATAGTGGCGAGAGTGGACATCCTTGTCTTGTTTCTGATTTTAGAGGAAATGCTTTCAGTTTTTCACCATTGAGAATGATGTTTGCTGTGGGTTTGTTTTATATGGCCTTATTATGTTGATGTAGGTTCCCTCTGTGCTCACTTTATGGAGAGTTTTTATCATAAATGGGTGTTGAATTTTATCAAAAACTTTTTCTGCATCTATTGAGATGATCATATGGTTTTTCTTCTTCAGTTTGTTAATATGGTGCATCACATTGATTGATTTGTGTATATTGAAGAATCCTTGCATCCCTGAGATAAATCCCACTTGATCATGGTGTATGATCCTTTTAATGTGTTGTTGGATTCTGTTTGCTAGTATTTTGTTGAGGATTTTTGCATCTATATTCATCAGTGGTATTGGTCTGTAATTTTCTCTTTTTGTAGTATCTTTGTCTGTTTTGGTATCAGGGTGATGGTGGCCTCATAGAATGAGTTTGGGAGTGTCATTCCTCCACAATTTTTTGGAAGAGTTTGAGAAGGATGAGTGTTAGCTCTTTTTTAAATGTTTGATAGAATTCACCTGTGAAGCCATCTGGTCCTGGACTTTTGTTTGTTGGAAGATTTTAAATCACAGTTTCAATTTCATTACTTGTGATTGGTCTGTTCATATTTTCTATTTCTTCCTGGTTCAGTCTTGGAAGGTTATACCTTTCTAAGAATTTGTCCATTTCTTCCAGGTTGTCCATTTTATTGGCATAGAGTTGCTTCCTGTAGTCTCTTAGGATGTTATGTGTTTCTGTGGTGTCTGTTGTAACTTCTCCTTTTCCATTTCTAATTTTATTGATTTTAGTCCTCATCCTATTTTTCTTGATGAATCTGGCTAATGGTTTATCAATTTGTTTATCTTCTCAAAGAATCAGCTTTTAGTTTTATTAATCTTTGTTATTGTTTTCTTTGTTTCTATTTCTTTTTTTTTTTTTTTTTTTTTTTTGCAGTATGCAGGCTTCTCACTGTTGTGGCCTCTCCTGTTGCGGAGCACAGGCTCCGGACGCTCAGGCTCAGCAGCCATGGCTCATGGGCCCAGCCACTCCACAGCATGTGGGATCTTCCCGGACCGGGGCATGAACCCGTGTCCCCTGCATCGGCAGGCAGACTCCCAACCACTGCACCACCAGAAGCCCTCTATTTCATTTATTTCTGCTCTGATCTTTATGATTTCTTTCCTTCTACTAACTTTGGGTTTTGTTTGTTCTTCTTTCTCTAGTTCCTTCAGGTGTAAGGTTAGATATTTTATTTGAGATTTTTCTTGTTTCTTGAGGTAGGCTTGTATTCCTATAAACTTCCCTTTGAGAACTGCTTTTGCTGCATCCCATATGTTTTGCATCATCATGTTTCAGTTGTCATTTGCCTCTAGGTATTTTTTGATTTCCTCTTTGATTTCTTCAGTGATCTCTTGGTTACTTAGTAATGTATTGTTTAGCCTCCATGTGTTTGTGTTGTTTACATTTTTTCCCCTGTAATTGATTTCTAATCTCATAGGGCTGTGGTCAGAAAAGATGCTTGATATGATTTCAATTTTCTTAAATTTACTAAGGCTTGATTTGTGACCCAAGATGTGATCTATCCTAGAGAATATTCCATGTGTACTTGAGAAGAAAGTGTAATCTGCTGTTTGGGGATGGAATGGTCTATAAATATCAATTCAATCTATCTGGTCTATTGTGTCATTAAAGCTTGTGTTTTCCTTATTCATTTTCTGTTTGGATGATGTAAGTGTGGTGTTAAAGTCCCCCACTATTATTGTGTTGCTGTCAATGTCCTCTTTTATAGCTGTTAGCAGTTGCCTTATGTATTGAGGTGCTCCTTTGTTGGGTGCATATATATTTATAATTGTTATATCTTCTTCTTGGATTGATCTCTTGATCATTATGTAGTGTCCTTCCTTGCCTCTTGTAACATTCTTTATTTTAAAGTCTATATTATCTGATATGAGTATTGCTACTCCAGGTTTTTCTTGATTTCCATTGTCATGGAACGTCTTTTTCCATCCCCTCGCTTTCAGTCTGTATGTGTTCCTAGGTCTGAAGTGGGTCTCTTGTAGACAGCATATATATGGGTCTTGTTTTTGTATCCATTCAGTGAGCCTGTGTCTTTTGGTTGGTGCATTTAATCCATTCACGTTTAAGGTAATTATCCATATGTATGTTCCTATTACTATTTATTTTAATGGGTTTGTTTTTATAGGTCCTTTACTTCTCTCATGTTTCCCACTTTGAGAAGTTCCTTTAGCATTTTTGGTAGAGGTGGTTTGGTGGTGCTGAATTCTCTTAGCTTTTGCTTGTCTGTAAAGATTTTGTTTTCTTGCTCAAATCTGAATGAGATCCTTTCTGGGTAGAGTAATCTTCGTTGTAGATTCTTCCCTTTCATCACTTTAAATACATCATGCCACTCCATTCTGGCTTGTAGAGTTTCTGCTGAGAAATCAGCTGTTATCCTTATTAGAGTTCCCTTGTATGTTATTGGTCATTTTTCCCTTGTTGCGTTCAATAATTTTTTTTGTCTTTAATCTTTGTCAATTCGATTACTATGTGTCTTGGTGTGTTTCTCCTTGGGTTTATCCTCCCTGGGACTCTCTGCACTTCCTGGACTTGGATGGCTATTTCCTTTCCCATGTTAGGGAAATTTTTGACTCTAATCTCTTCAAATATTTTCTCAGGTCCCTTCTCTCTCTCTTCTCTTTCTGGGACCCCTATAATGTGAATGTTGTTTTGTTTAATATTGTCCCAGAGGTCTCTTAGTCTGTCTTCATTTCTTTTTTATTTATTCTATTCCACAGCAGTGAATTCCACCATTCTGTCTTCCAGGTCACTTATCCGTTCTTCTGCCTCAATTATTCTGCTATTGATTCCTTCTAGTTTATTTTTCATTTCAGTTATTGTATTGTTCATCTCTGTTTGTTTTTTCTTTAATTCTTCTAGGTGGTTTTTTCTTTAATTCTACTAGGCCTTTGTTAAACATTTCTTGCATCTTCTCAATCTTTGCCTCCTGTCTTTTTCTAAGGTCCTGGATCATCTTCACTATCATTATTCTGAATTCTTTTTCTGGAAGGTTGCCTATCTCCACTTCATTTAGTTGTTTTTCTGGGGTTTTATTTTGTTCCTTCATCTGGTACATAGCCTTCTGCCTTTTCATCTTGTCTATCTTTCTGTGAATGTGGTTTTTGTTCCACAGGCTGCAGGATTGTAGTTCTTCTTGCTTCTGCTGTCTGCCCTCTGGTGGAGGAGGCTATCTAAGAGGCTTGATGGGAGGGACTGGTGGCGGGTAGAGCTGACTGTTGCTCTGGTGTGCAGAGTTCAGGAAAACTTTAATTCACTTGTCGGCTTATGGTTGGGGCTGGGTTCCCTCTCTGTTCGTTGTTTGGCCTGAGGTGACCCAACACTGGAGCCTATCCAGCTCTTTGGGCGGACTCTGGGAAGGCTCACGCCAAGGAGTACTTCCCAGAACTTTCACTGCCAGTGTCCTTGTCCTCACCGTGAGACACAGCCACAGCTTGCCTCTGCAGGAAACCCTCCAACACTAGTAGGTAGGTCTGGTTCAGTCTCCTATGGGGTCACCCCTCTTTCCCCTGCATCCCGATGTGCACACTACTTTGCGTGTGCCCTCCAAGTCTCTGTCTCCCCCAGTCCTGTCGAAGTCCTGCAATCAAATCCTGCTAGCCTTCAAAGTCTGATTCTCTAGGAATTCCTCCCCCTGTTGCTGGACCCCCAAGTTGGGAAGCCTGACGTGGTGCTCAGAACCTTCACTCCAGTAGGTGGACTTCTGTGATTATAAGTGTTCTCCAGTTTTTGAGTCACCAACCCAGCAGTTATGGGATTTGATTTTATTGTGATCACACTCCTCCTACCGTCTCACTGTGGCTTCTCCTTTGTCTTTGGATGTGGGGTATTTTTTTGGTGAGTTCCAGTGTCTTCCTGTCGGTGATTGTTCATCAGTTAGTTGTGATTCCGATGTTTTCACAAGAGGGAGTCTGTTCATGATAGAAAATTTTGTTGTTGTTGTTGTTGTTGTTGTAGTACGTGGGCCTCTCACTGTCGTGGCCTCTCCTGTTGTGGAGCACAGGCTCTGGACATGCAGGCTCAGCGGCCATGGCTCACGGGCCCAGCAGCGTGTGAGATCTTCCCGGACTGGGGCACGAACCCGTGTCCCCTGCATCGGCAGGTGGACTCTCAACCACTGTGCCACCAGGGAAGTCCCCATGATGGAAAATTTGACAAGAATAGAAGAGTATATAAACAACATATTGATGATAAGAACCTATGATTCCATTAATATTTAAATAACCAGATATTTATAATTCTACCACATTATATCATTTAATATGGTATAGTTGTAAAATAGTTATAAAATAATATAGTCATGTTTATACTGTTAAAAACAATTAATTGTCTCCTATTTTATTTAAGGTCCTCCAAAACACACACGTTAGAAATGAAGGGAGGTACTTTTTTCTCTCATCCTTAAGAGGGTTGAGGATATTATCACCTTAACCTCACTGCTAATCAGAAGGGCATCATTAGCTGTTCACAGGGTCAAACCTATTCTTGGCATCACTGGAATCTGAAGAAGGCACAGTTGGGGATCATTTGTGTCAAATTTGTTCCCTCTGTGTTCACGGCATCACCACTTTCCCTCTTTCCTGAGCCAGACGCCAAAGTCAACGCCTACTCCTTTGTTTCGCAAAGCTAAATTTTTGCTAAGTCCAAAACCTTCTTCCCCACAGCCAGCTCCCTAATTTGAGCCTTATCTGTCATCTGAATTATTTCTTCCCACTTGACTGATTTTCTTGCCTCTATTCTTACCCTACTGCCTACCTCCCACCCCAGTCCAGGCCATTCTTCAGCAGCCTTTCTAAAATGCAAATGTAACCATGTCACTTCCCTGCTCATACCATCTAAGAGGCTTCTCAATGCCCTCAGATAAGGTCCAACATCTTTCCATTGCTTACTTGGATGCTTCTAATCTGGTTCTTTCTTTAGCCTCAGCTCCTGCCACTGACAGATCATAGACGTCTATGCTTCAGAGCCTTTGTTCAAAGCCTGCTTGAAATGCCCTCCCCTGGCTTCTCTGCCTTGGAGAAATCTTGTGCACATTTTCAAGGCCTGGGTCAAGTGCCATCTGAGCTCTTAGACAGGACTAATCTGCCCTCTCTCAGTTGGTTATATAAACCACTCAGCCCACTGAATTTCTATAGTATCTTTGCCACCCTCTCCACACAATGCATTTCTCAAATCTTTATCTCTTGCATTTCAAGAGCTTGGCACGAGGTCTGGTATACAATAGATGTTTAATAAACATTGAAAAAACGCCCAAAGGAATTAAACAAAGGTAAAAAGAAAAGGGAACTAACATTTGTTAATAATTTGCCAGGAATCAGACACTTTACTTATGCTCTCTCTTTTAAACTTCCCAACAGTACTATGAATAGGGTGGTCTCATGCCCATTTTTATGACTGAGACTAAAGGCACAGAGAAATTTAATCATTTGCTCAAGGTTACACAGCTAATACATGGCAGAGCCAACATTTAAATCTAAGTCTGGAAACAAACCTGGTTGTTTACCCTTAGATTATTGTAATAATGTTATTAAACATTATCATCTTGATGATCAGACTAAGAAAATGATCAGAGCACTTTACATGTGTATCTCGATGGTTTGTTCACAAAGCACTTTCTCATCCCTTATTGTTATCAAGTCCATCACAAACAGTTGAAGTTGGCAGAATTAGCCTCCAACTCTAACTAATGAAGACAGTGAAGTTTGAGGATTCAAAGTGCCTCACCTAAGGTCACAGTCTTAGCAAGCAGCACAGCTGGAACTGAAATCCAGGTCTTCCAGCTCTAAGTCCAGTGGGGGCTGACGAGGAGGACAGAATCTCAGAGGAATAAGTGCTTTGAAATAATACGCTGGCTGCTAACTCTGGCAGACATCCTTTCCGTTTCCCTTGCAAATCTGCTGGAGCCATAGCAGCTTCTAGGAGGTGGAAAAACAAAATCACAGGCTGAAGCTTTCCACCATTTCGGGAGGGTGGGGAATTCTTTGCATGAGAGCCATTGTCTGACTTGGCAAGAAAAAAAATGTTAATAAAAAGAAGAGAAACCAGTACATATAAACATTTTAAAAAGCTGCATGGAGCCCAGACCAGTATAGCAAGAAAAAAAGCTCTCTTGGGCCGCTGCCCTGTGTGAACCATCCCCTGGTAACCCCCTATAGGCACTGCCCACAAGGCCTGTCTAGGGAATCTCCAATCTCCGTGAAGAAAAGGATAAAACAACATCAATTCTCTAGGACCCTCATTATTCAAACAGTTCCAGAAGCAGTGAGAGGACAGCGGTGACTTTGGAAGAAGCACAATCTTATCTCCAGGGTGAATAGGACCACTTGTTGTTTATGTCCAGGAAAGCAGGGCAGCACAAAAAGAACGGGGAGAACTGGAAGAGAAGGGCACCAAAAGCCAGCAGTCGATCTAAAAATCCCCTGCAGAAACAATGGCTCCTCCTGGGATGAGCTGCAGCCCCTTCAGAAAACAAAAGCTCTCACCGAGGAAATTGGTCTTTGTGGTTCTGGCAAAAAGTAACAGACAAAGCTCCCCTGGCCTGACCCTCTCCCTTCAAGCAAAGGAGATGCAGAACTTGTCGGGAAGTGGGGACACTTTGGCGAGGCTCCCTAACTTCCATCTCACCTTCCAGCTTCCTGGCTCCTCCACAGAGACCTCTACTCTTTTCCCAGTGAGGCCCCAGGATGTCCGGGTTACCTGCTGCCCAGTCCCCTTTCAGGGTCCCTCTGTAGTCTGTGGTCTGTCCCTTTCTTGTTCCAGCAAAAACCAAAAGCTGCTGTTGGGCCTAGAGCTCCCTGAAGTTTTTCTGACAATTTTTGAGCTTGGGCTAAAAATATAAACTAGCCTGGGGCTTTACTTGAGCCCATTTGGCCCTTCTCACCGGGCCAGTAAAAGCCCCTACTTTTCAAAGGAAGCACAGGTGGACATGGAACAGGCTGCCAGCCAGCAGCTGTCCCTCCTTCTGAATCAGCCAGGGTCCCTCAGGTGGCCCCAAGTTCCCCCTTGCCCCCTGAGACCTGACCCTGGGGCACACTTTAAGCTGACTCGGCAGAGTTGTTTTTTTATGAGAGTTCTCAAATTTGTATTTAGGTGGGACTTGGGAGAGGTCATTTGTTTAGAAGAGGGTCCTGAAGACCTTGTCTTGAGATGATGTTTGCAGAGCAAGGGAGTGGTTTTTATTTAGATTGCAGGTCTAATTCAGGAGATGGCTGGAGGATGGAGGCCACGAGAGGCTTTCCAAGCTACCCCTCTGCAGTTGTTTCTATTAATGATCACCTCAGTGGCAGGGAGGGGAAACCACACCCAGGAGCAGAGCAGAATTCATTCTACCCACAGACTGGGGGAGGCGGGGGATGCGGGGAAAGCCAGGCCATTCCTAAGGCTTCCATTGGGAAGGGCTCAGGCACCTCCAGTGTGAGATGATCTGCGATGCCCTGGGCCAGCCTTGGAGAAGGGAGAGAGAATCATTTCCTGGAGGAGCTGCTGAGGCTCCTTCTCCACCTAGGAATGTGGAGGAGAAGTCACAATGGGCACTGTTGCTGGGTACATAGGACAGTGACCAGACTGAATCGACCAGTGTTTGTTGGTAATAATAACCAGCTTGCATCTTGTTCTTTGGAGCTAAAAAAGTGCTTCCTCACACCTTATAAAGTTCTTCCATTAAGAATGTGAGGTAGTAAGAATATTAATCAAAGCTGTCTCTTACTGAGCACCTACTATGTGGAGGGCAGTGTTCAGTGCTTACAAAGCAGGGGTGTTTAGCATACAGAGCTACAAACCCCCGACAGAGCTAGAATGGACTTCGGGTCTCCATGATGTGTTGAAATTCCAGGAACAATTTTGCATTTAAGCATGACTGAGCTTGTTTCTGTACTGAAATGCCATGACTTCCATCCAGTTCTTAAAGGCATTTAGGAACGAAAAATGTTCAGAACCACTGCTTTAGAAACAGGATTTCAGGTTCTATATTGGTTTGATACCAGGGTGAGTCCCCCTTCTGGCAGGTTTAGAAAACTTACTTCTGTTCTCACATTGCACTTTGTACATGCCTTAGATGGAACAATTATAAATGTTTATTGTATTTTAAAGGGCTCTTTTTGAATCCCTCCTTACTTTTGTTGTTGTTATTGTTGGGGGTAGGAGTTTATTAATTAATTTTATTTTATTTTTGCTGCGTTGGGTCCTCGTTTCTGTGCGAGGGCTTTCTCTAGTTGTGGCAAGCGGGGGCCACTCTTCATCGCGGTGCGCGGGCCTCTCACTATCGCGGCCTCTCTTGTTGTGGAGCACAGGCTCCAGACGCGCAGGCTCAGTAGTTGTGGCTCACGGGCCCAGTTGCTCCATGGCATGTGGAATCTTCCCTGCGCAGGGCTCGAACCCGTGTCCCCTGCATTGGCAGGCAGATCCTCAACCACTGCGCCACCAGGGAAGCCACCCCCTTACTTTTATTCACTAGATTATAAACTCTTTGAAGACAGGCATTGTGTCTTATTCACAATTTCATCTCTGGTGACTAAAGTAAGTTCATGTACTTAGGAGATGCTCAATGAGATTTTGGTGCGTGAAATTAACACAATATTGTAAATCAACTATAATTGAATAAAATTTTTTAAAAATTTGGTGCATGAGTGAATGAACGAATATAAAGGCCCCTGGTAGTGAAACTGCTCTCGTTTAAGTATGTGAATGTGTAAGAGAGTGCAGGGTGGGCGGCGGACCGTGGGTCCCCTCAGACATGGCAGTGGAGGGTATGTGTGTGTGGAAGGATTCGGGGCCAGTTTGCGGGAAAGCAGAGGCTGCCTGAGTGTTGGGCACAGAGCCAAGGGAAGCCATGTCCTAGCATCCTGGTGGCACTCAGATTTGGCTCTGGACCGGAACATCTCAAGCACACCTCTCCCTGCCAACACCCCAGCATCTATTAATGATAAAAGTCCCCATGGTTTATAATTACCAGTTTGACAAATTCAGGAGTTCTCTGTTAATTATTATAATTAGCTCTCACTCAGTGCGACTTCAGGAGTTTAACAACAATATTAACAACGGGAGGACGACGATCAAGAATTAACTACAAAGAATTGACTGGAAAGACTTCCTTCTGCTGTCAGGGAAACATTAATGAAGGCAGAACCTGCACAGCAGCTCCCCTCTGTCTGCCTTAACTCAGTGATTGGGCCTAAATCTGCCTTGGGGAATTGAAAACAACGGTTGCGGCCACTGCTTGCAAACCCCAAGTTTAAAATTAACAAGGGAAGAAAGCAGAAGCCACTGAACTGACAGCTGTGGGCTCCTCCTTGACCAGAAATTGAGCGGAAGCAGCAGCCAGGGAGGAAAGCACGAGCCAAAGCTGTCAGCCGTGGCTCCGGCCCTGGTTGGTAAAGAGTGCAGACGTGCATGAGGCATTAGGAGCAGGAAGAAGGAGGGCTGGGCTGGGGCATCCCTGGGGTCAGCCAGCCTATCCTGAAACTGTGATGCTTAGGGTCACTTTTTCTGCTCATCTCTCAATGCTATTCATTACCATGACTATTCCCTGAGTTATGACCCTAAGCCTCTCTCCCCTGGATGTTACTGGACTTGACTCCACACCGTTTTCCAAATCTGCTTCAAATTCACAGACCTGCCAGACTACCCATCCTGAAGGATGGCTTTGGTGGCCTCAACTTCTCACCTCCAAAGTCTTCGGCTGGTTCTAATTGCTCACCAAATACAGCCCAGAGTCTTCATCTTGGCACCAGAGTCTACTCAGTATGGGTCCAACTTGTCTTTCCATTACTGTCTTCCAATCATTGTCTTAGTCCTTCACTCAAACAATAACACCCACAAAGCACCCACTTGATTTCAGATGGTGTTTCAGATGCTGCAGCCTCAGAAGCCAACAAGACAGATGAGTCCTTGCCTCCATGGCCTTTTAGCTCTCGTGGAGGACATCAGGAAATAAACTCATGCACTAATAAATAGTATCACTGAAGGAGATGATAAGTCCTCCACTGTCATCGTAACCCAAACAGGCTCAAGACACAGAGCATGAAGGGTAAGGCCTTTCCAGGAGGTACCATTTCCAGGAGGTACCAACTCCTCATTATGTACACAATAACTGCATGATGAGGAGTTGGTCTCCTGAGAAACATTCTAATCAGAGGAATGGCAGGTGCAGCATCCCTAGTCAGGGACAGCTTAACACATGGGAATACAGCAGGAGGGCCAGAGGATGGGGCATGTGAACAGAGCAATGGGCAGCCATCAGAGAGGTCGACAGGTCCACATCATGAGGACCTGGGGAACCATGGAAGGAATTTGGTCTTTATTTCTGATGTGGAAAGAGACCTCTGGAAGTTTTAAGCACATTCTTCTCCTTTGAGTGTAATGGAGTCCTGCTGAGCTGAGTGCCCTAGCCTCTGTGGTCTCCTGCCAGGTGTGGCTTCTCTAACGGGCCAAGGCCCTTGGTCGTATGAGGATAATGCACCTTCAAGTTTATTTTCCTTTGACCAATCCTCAGCTCTTTAATAATAAACTTCTTTGTGCCAATGGGTGAGAATGGATGACTGTGGCTTGTCTCACCTGCTTACCTGGCCTCAGGATTTCAGACTGGACTTCAGGGATGCTCCACATGTCTTCACTCTGGGGCCAGCTGTATGGCAGCTTCCCAGGGTATGCTCTTCTTCCTGTGGGTCACAGCACACGAGGGCACACCAGGTCTCCCCAGATGCTTTCAAGCCACTCTCCCATCTCATTTGCTAACATTCCATTGGCCAGAGCAAGTCATGTACCCAAGCCCAGCTCAGTGCACCTTTCCTCAGTGGGGTTACTGCAAAGGATAAAATAGGATGTATAATCCTATTAAAGGAGAATGAGAGTCGGGGTCAATAACTCAACCTACCACATTCCCATCTACTTGCATTTCTGCAGACCTCTTGAAAACTTTGTCTAAAGTTATTCTTTTGGGGGGAATTTTACCAGTGGGGAGTACTCTGGATCTCAGGGAAGGCATTTTATGTCCTTCAAAACCTTTCTTGGGCAGCCACAGATGCGCAGAGCAGTATCTGCTTGGCAGTAAAGCAGGAAGGATGGAAACTAACATTTATTCAGCCTCTATCATAGGCCAGGTGTGATGATAGCCCTTTGGGAATATCCCCTTTAGGTTAAACAGATGCTTTTCTACTTGCTGTTTTCCAGCTTCCTCCTACCATGCTACAATGACCAACAAGGAACAGAAAAAGAAGAAATCCATGGAGACAGAGAGATCAGAAGAGTAGGGTGGTGGAGCAAAGAATGAGAGATGTCAACAATTCTTTGGTAAATGGAAAGCAATCTGGAGTGTTGATGATACAGCAGACTGAAGGAGCTGAAATCTGACAGCCTACGGAGGGAGTCTGCAGATGGGGCCAGTCCCTGGAAGCCTTCAGCCATTGGGACTACCGGGGTCCTGGGGGCATGGATCAGGAGTGAGGCACATGCAGGGAGATGGGTTAAAGAGCACTTAGACCCCCAGATCTTCTCCATCCTGTGTAGCCAAATGACTACTCCTAGCCAACCTGGCAGGAAGGTTTGTTTCCTGGAGAAGTTCAGTGAGGGAAGGTCTATATTGAGGGACATCAGGCAAAGGTGAAGGCAAGGAGATGCAGTGAGAAAAAAGATAGTGGATGAAACTACACTATGAACTCCTCCAGTGGCCACTCCTCTTCTCTACTCCCTCAACTCTGCTGAGAGATAGGAGGGTTGTTCTCTGGGGAAGAATATCCCTAGAGAAAAATCCTGCGGACACTGACATTTGAGAATCCCAAAGACATGGGCCCTGTCCTACAGACTAGTGGACCCAATAGTTGACAAGCCTTCATGCATAGAATTTCCAGTCAGCTTTTAGTACCTCATCCTAAAAGATCACCAAGGATTACCAGACACTTGGGGAAAGCATAAAAGCAGTGTCCAAACTATCAGGGAAGGAAATTCAGAGGAAAAGAAAACAACACAGGGAGCAGAAGAAAAACATGAGGGAAAAAAAAATCCCCATCAAATCTGTGGAGAGGTAAGAGAAGATTGCTTTAGACAAACAAAAACAAGGTACTATTGTTTTTAAAGGAACAATGAGATAACAGGAAAGAATTCTTGAAAGATAAAGCTATAGTGATCAAAAAAAAAAAAAAAAGATCAGTGGAAGATTTATGAAATAAAGGAGAGTGTACCTCCCAGAAAGTGAAAGCAAAAGACAGAGGGAAATGAAATGGAAGGGAAAAGACAAACATATTTGAAGTAAGTGAGTGGGTTTTATTGAATCTTTAGAATAACTGTGTAAGGTAGGTATAATTTCTTCTATTTTATTGAAGAGAAACTGAGACTCCAAGGAGCTTCAGTAGTCTTCCCAAGATCACACATAGTGAAATGGCAGAGCTGGAATGGAACCCATGTCTTAGGACTCCAAAGCCACATGTGTCGGCTCATCTGTGCCCTGAGAAGAGCAGACTCAGCAGAGGTTGACTAGAAGCGTAGAGGGGGAGGGAGCTGAGAAGGCAGTTTTATTGGAAGGCATCATATTTTCACCTTTCTGGCATGTGGTAACTCTAAGGTCCATGCTTTTCAAAATCTTTTAGTGATGATATATAAGAGAGATATCATACACAGTGTACAGGGCCTCAAAATAGGGTTCTTCTCTCTTCTAATCTGCAACTGATTTAAAATTCCAGTAATTCTTTGTCCTGGGATTTTATCTGATAAAATTATGAGTGTTCAAAACACACAGTCATCCTTTAATCAGACTTAGTGGGGCATTTTCATAAAGTGACAGTGGGATCGAGGAGACGGTTATACATCAGACTTTTCATCCAGGTGGATTAGGCCATGACATATATTTTGAGTCCGGGGAAAATGTAGTGTCAGAGGAAACATAACCAATAACAACCGGGCCTGGCAGTTCTTCTGATTAATGGGCCCCAGCTCAGCTGCTGGTCATGGACAGTGGAAGGAGACAGGACCCCCCCAGCAGACCTGTCTCCTGTTTTCTGGGAGAAAAGAGAATAGAAGAGAAAAATAAGGAGACTGTGGCTTCTTGTGGATCAAATGAGGCCTGATGAAATAGATGGTGTGAGGTTCTACAGCCCATAGAAATTTCCACTCTTTTGCCTTCTTCCTTCCCTATTTCCTTCCCTCCTTCCTTCCTTCCTTCCCTCCTTCCTCCATCTTCCCCTGCCTCCTTCCTTAAAGGAGACAGAAGATAGAGGTCAACACAATCACCTTGATTATTGATACAGATTAGTTTGACGACATGACTTAAATAGATGACAACAGCAGGCCTCCAGACACTGACCTAAAATAGACAGACATGGTCATGGACCTCAGGAGACCTGTCTGGCAGACTGCATCAACCCCTCCCCCAGTCAGTTCCTGGGGCAGAGGCTTTATCCACCCATCTTGTCTAGGGAAGAGTGGGCGAAGAATGGAGGAGACATGCTATGCTAATCAATGTTCCTCCCGATAGAAGGAAGCCTACAATACCTTTGCAGAGGGGATATGGAAGAGCACTGGGGTTTTAGTTTTCTCTTTGCTCCCTTCCTGGGGTATGTTTTGATAAATACTTGGCAACTCCAAAATGATTAATTTCTATTTCTTCCTACTAGTAGCTTGGAATCTTGTAGATATCACTATGTCACCCCTGGCGATTTGCTCTATCATCTTGGGTTTCAGCTGGCCTGTCTGGGAGTCAGGTATAGCTCCAGCTCCCTTGTTATCTTTCCAGGGTTGCTGTGGGGATCAAAATGCAACACTGCTGTGAAAAAGAATCAAAAGCATTTAATAATGCAGAGGATTGTTCCCAATCCTCTATGATGCCCAATATGGTGCCTATTCAGTGCTCCAGACCTTCTCCTCCACAGCTCTGTCCACAGTTACCTCTTTCACATATGCACTTCTTGTGTCTGGTCCACAGAGATACTCAGGAGAACACCTTCCCCACCAACCCATGGCCACAGGCCAGGCATCCTCTGTTCTCCACTCTTCCCCTGCTTTAAGTGCCTTATGCTTTTGGCAACAGGCAGCAACCTACCCAGCTACAACCAAAAGGAAAGAAAGAAGAAAGAAAGAAAGAAAGAAAGAAAGAAAGAGAAATGAGGAAAGAAAGAGAAATGAGGAAAGAAAGAAAAAGAGAGATTAAAAAAACACACACAAAAATACATATTCTACAACTCTTGCTCAGAAATGGTACAAGCAGGGAGGTCTTAAGACAGAGAGATTAACTTTCTCCAAAAGCCAGCGCACCTGGGAATACACAGCGAGACACAATAGGCTGAGCAAATATTAGACAATATCCCTTTTCTGCATGGCCCACTTTGTTGGAGATGAATGGATTGACTTCTCAAACACTCTCAGGGTGAACCAGCCAGCCTGGCTTCAAGATCAACATCGCTTGTCTTTCTTTCCTTCCCACCCCTCCCTCCTTTTCTAATTTCTAAAGCAAATGTGTACAAAATATTTACCTAAAATAGAGGCACTCAGAAAAACAAGCTGTGCAGAGTTAGTGATCTGCAGCCATTGCCTGCCTGACATGGAGATCCTGGTCTCTATTCCTCTGTGGGCCTGTACCTGTCTTGGCTCCAAACTGAGCTTGCAATGTGGGAACACCTGGGCAAGGCTCGTGGCACTGCCCTGGCTCCAAGATGATGCTATCTTGAGCCCTTGACTCCTCCAGGCAGAGCTGGGGTGGAAGGGACTGGGTAAGGAGCTGCAGATTCGGGATGGCAGAGAGCACAGAGGCTTGCACTCTCTCAAGAAAGAGCATTGTGGATTTACGTTGAATGTGAGAATACATTTTCCAGTGGATACTGGTTGAATCTGAAATAACGTGAAATGTGAAGGCTGTAGAATGACATCCTGAGGTCCAATAGGAGCAAGTGGAGGGCAAGGGTCACAGGTCAGAGATGGTACCTACATATGAAGGTAAGGTTGTCTTGAGGCAGGAATACATCCATTGTGACCTTTAGATGTCCCTGTCTGCTGGAACCAGATCATAAGAAGCCAGCTCTAGATGGTGCCTTGAGGTCATGGTGCTTTATCAACAGTTGAGGAAATGAAACTCAGAGAAGTGAAGGGGCTTTTCTGGTGTCACATAGCAACGAAGTGGTGAGGCTGAGATTGCCTGCCTGGCTGAGCCCTAATCTCCTGTGCCTTCTCCTCCTGGGATCAGCTGTCTCTGAGCTCCCAGGACAGGTTAGTCCTGCCCTGAACAGACTGATCCCCTGGGTCAGGAACTACCATTCTCTAACTTGGAGTATCCCTATAGCTCGAAAACCTTGACTGATGCATCACCAACAGCCTGACATCACACTATGTGTTGTACATCTCCCCGTGTGCTGAGGTGCTAACCTCTTCCATATTGGCTCTTTCTGCCTCAATCCTGGTCTTTCGTGGTCCCAGCTGCTTTTCTTTCCCCACTGCCTAAGGCAAAGGTTCCAGCATGCCTTTCTGATGAGTCTGTTTGATTAAGGACAAAAATGGGTGGAAGCAGGGTTTTCTCATGGCTCCAGGCCCCATAGGACAATGGACACTAGGATGTGACATTCTCCTTTTTCTGGCAAGAGGAAGAGAGATTTTCATCTTCTCTCTGGAAGAGGAAATGACAGGAAAGCCACAGCAGCCAGGGCTGGAAGACAGACTGTGGTTTCTCATCATTAGAAAAATTAAAGTATACAGACAGAAATGTGTTTTTGCTTCATAACTGTATCCTGTCAACTAAATATTTCATTTAGACCTAATGCCTGAGCCAAATGAGAATCTCGAGCAAAACTGCACTATTAGAATACACTTAATTATTGATTCAGCCAGGCAAAAAATAAAAAATAAAGAAACCGGGTGGTACTCTAATTCCTCTTATCAAGCATCTCGAGTGCTAATATGCACTTGAACAGCTGCTATTATCCTAGGGAGCCCACTGCCTTCAGATGCAAAATGTACAACTTCACACCAGCCACAAGGAGCCAGATGGAAGGCAACAATGGAAAAACATCCTTTTTTTTCCATCCTCAATTCCTCACTCAGGGAGGGGAGGGGCCAGGTGTCCAATAGTCAGCACAAAGTGGGGAGCCTCCCCCTACACTTCTTTCTGACATCCTGTCTCATATGTCTGGAAGATACCAGATTATTTCAGTGGTTTCTAACCTGGAAATTTTGCACATGCCCAAAATATCATTCCTGTGAATGTTCTCTATTTCTTCACTTCTTTAAAAATAATAAAGACAGAGTCCCTCCCATAAGGAAGCTTGCACAAGCCTCTTAGATAGCCTAATCCACCAGAGGGCAGACAGTGGAAACAAGAAGAACTACAATTTTTCTTGGAATGAAAACCACAATCACAAAGAGACAGACAAAAAGAAAAGGCAGAGGACTATGTGCCAGAGGAAGGAACAAGATAAAACCCCAGAAAATGAACTAAATGAAGTGGAGCTAGGCAACCTTCCAGAAAAAGAATTCAGAATAATGATAGAGAAGATGATCCAGGACCTTGGAAAAAGAATGGAGGCAAAGATTGAGAAGATGCAAGAAATGTTTAACAAAGACCTACAATAATTAAAGAACGAACAGACTTGAATGATACAATAACTGAAATGAAAAATACACTAGAAGGAATCAATGGCAGAATAACTGAAGCAGAAGAACAGATAAGTGACCTGGAAGACAGATGGTGGAAATCACTGCCATGGAATGGAATAAAGAAAAAAGAATGAAAAGAAAGGAAGACAACTTAAGAGACCTCTGGGACAACATTAAATGCACCAACATTTGCAATATAGGGGTCCCAGAAGGAGGAGAGAGAGAGAAAGGACCTGAGAAAATATTTGAAGATATTATAGTCAAAAACTTCCCTAACATGGGAAAGGAAATAGCCACCAAAGTCAAGGAAGCACAGAGAGTCCCAGGCAGGATAAACCCAATAAGAAACATGCCGAGACACATAGTAATCAAATTGACAAAAATTAAAGACAAAGAAAAATTATTAAAAGCAACAAGGGAAAAATGACAAATAACATACAAGGGAACTCCCATAAGGTTAACAGCTGATTTCTCAGCAGAAACTCTGCAAGTCAGAAGGGAGTGGTATGATATATTTAATGTAATGAAAGGGAAGAAACTGCAAGCAAGAATACTCTACCTGACAAGGATCTCCAGATTCAATAGAGAAATCAAAAGCTTTACAGAGAAGCAAAAGCTAACAGAATTCAATACCACAAAACCAGCTCTACAAAAAATGCTAAAGGAACTGCTCTAAGTGGGAAACACAAGAGGAGAAAAGGACCTCCAAAAATAAACCCAAAGTAATTGAGAAAATGGTAATAGGAACATACGTATTGATAATTATCTTAAATGTGAATGGATTAAATGCTACAACCAAAAGACACAGACTGGCTGAATGGATACAGAAACAAGACTCATATATATGCTGTCTATAAGAGATCCACTTCCAATCCAGAGACATATATAGACTGAAATTGAGGGGATGGAAAACAATATTCCGAGAAAAAGGAAATCAAAAGAAATCTGGAGTAGCAATACTCATAAGAGATAAAAGAGACTTTAAAATAAAGATGTTACAAGTGACAAAAAGGACACTGTATAATGATCAAGGGATCAATCCCAGAAAAAGATATAACAAATATAAATATATGCACACAACATAGGAGCACCCCAATACATAAGGCAACGCTAACAGCTATAAAATGGGAACTCAACAGTAGCACAATATAGTGGGGGGCTTTAATACCTCACTCACACCAATGCACAGATCATGCAGACAGAAAATTAACAAAGAAATTCAAGCTTTAAATGACACAATTGTGTCATTTAAATGACACAATTCAAGCTTTAAATGACACAATAACAGCTATAAAATGGGAACTCAACAGTAGCACAATATAGTGGGGGGCTTTAATACCTCACTCACACCAATGCACAGATCATGCAGACAGAAAATTAACAAAGAAATTCAAGCTTTAAATGACACAATAGATCAGGTGGATTTAACTGATATTTATAGGACAATCCAACTGAAAACAGCAGATTACACTTTCTTCACAAGTTCACACAGAACATTCTCCAGGATAGATCACATCTTGGGTCACAAATCTAGCCTTGGTAAATGTAAGAAAATTGAACTTGTATCAGGCATCTTTTCTGACCACAATGCTATGAGATTAGGAATAAATTACAGGGAAAAAAACATAAAAAACACAAACACATGGAAGGTAAACCATATACTACTAAATAACCAAGAGATCACTGAAGAAATCAAAGAGAAAATCAAAAAATACCTAGAGACAAATGACAATGAAAACATGACAATCCAAAACCTATGGGATACAGCAAAAGCAGTTCTAAGAGGGAAGTTTATAGCAATACAAGCCTACATCAAGAAGCAAGAAAAATCTCAAATAAAAAATCTAACCTTATACCTAAAGGAACTAGAGAAAGAAGAACAAACAAAACCCAAAGTCAGTAGAAGGAAAGAAATCATAAAGATCAGAGCAGAAATAAATGAAATAGAAACAAAGAAAACAATAGCAAAGATCAATACAACTAAAAGCTCATTCTTTGAGAAAATAAACAAAATTGATAAACCTTTAGCCAGACTCATCAAGAAAAAGAGGGAGAGGACTCAAATCAATAAAATTAGAAATGAAAAAGGAGAAGTTACAACGGACACTGAAAAAATACAAAGCATCATAAGCGACTACTACAAGCAACTCTATGCCAATGAAGTGAACAACCTGGAAGAAATGGACAAATTATTAGAAAGGTATAACCTTGCAGGACTGAATGGAAGAAATAGAAAATATGAACAAACCAATCACAAGTAATGAAATTGAAACTGTGATTTAAAATCTTCTAACAAACTAAAGTTCAGGACCAGATGGCTTCACAGGTGAATTCTATCAAACATTTAGAGAAGAGCTAATACCCATCCTTCTCAAACTCTTGCAAAAAATTGTAAAGGAAGGAAAACTCCTAAACTCATTCTACGAGGCCAACATCACCCTGATACCAAAACCAGACAAAGATACTACAAAAATAGAAAATTACAGACCAATATCACTGATGAATATTGATGCAAAAATCCTCAAAAAATACTAGCAAATAGGATCCAACAACACATTAAAAGAATCATACATCATGATCAAGTGGGATTTATCCCAGGGATGCAAGGATTCCTCAATATACACAAATCAATTGTGATACACCACATTAACAAACTGAAGAATAAAAACCATATGATCTTCTCAATAGATGCAGAAAAAGCTTTTTACAAAGTTCAACACCAATTTATGATAAAAACTCTCCATAAAGTGGACATAGAGGGAACTTGCCTCAACATAATAAAGGCCATATATGACAAACCCACAGCAAACATCATTCTCAATAGTGAAAAACCGAAAGTATTTTCTCTAAGATCAGGAACAAAACAAGGATATCCACTCTTACCACTATTATTCAACATAGTTTTGGAAGTCCTAGCCATGGCAGTCAGAGAAGAAAAAGAAATAAAAAGATTCTAAATTGGAAAAGAGAAGTAAAATTGTCACTGTTTGCAGATGACTTGATACTACACATAGATAATCTGAAAGATGTCCCCAGAAACTACTAGAGCTAACCAATGAATTTGGTAAAGTTGCATGATACAAAATTAACGCACAGAAACCTCTTGCATTCCTGTACACTAACAATGAAAAATCAGAAAGAGAAAGAGAAAAATCAGAAAGGAAACAATCCCATTCACCATTGCAACAAAAAAGAATAAAATATCTAGGAATAAACCTACCTAAGGAGGTAAAAGACCTGTATGCAGAAAACTATGACACTGATGAAAGAAATCAAAGACGACAGAAATAGATGGAGAGATAGACCATGTTCTTGGATTAGAAGAATCAATATTGTGAAAATGACTATACTACCCAAAACAATCTACAGATTCAATGTAATCTCTATCAAATTACCAATGGCATTTTTTTACAGAACTAGAACAAAATCTCTTAAAATTTGTATGGAGACACAAAAGACCCCGAATACCCAAAGCAATCTTGAGAAAGAAAAATGGAGCTGGAAGAATCAGACTCCTTGACTTCAGACTATACTACAAAGGTACAGTAATCAAGACAATATGGTACTGGCACAAAAACAGAAATATAGATCAATGGAACAGGATAGAAAGCCCAGAGATAAACACACGCACCTATGGTCTACTAATCTATCACAAAGGAGGCAAGGATATACATTGGAGAAAAGACAGTCTCTTCAATAAGTGGTGCTGGGAAAATTGGACAGCTACATGTAAAATAATGAAAGTAGAACACTCCCTAACACCATACACCAAAATAAACTCAAAATGGATTAAAGACCTAAATGTAAGACTGGAAACTGTAAAACTCTTAGAGAAAAACATAGGAAGAACACACTGACATAAATCACAGCAAGACCTTTTTTGACCCACCTCCTAGAGTAATGGAAATAAAAACAAAAATAAACAAATGGGACCTAATGAAACTTAAAAGCTTTTGCAAAGCGAAGGAGACTATAAACAAGACAAAAAGACAACCCTCAGAATGGGAGAAAATATTTGCAAGTGAAGCAATGGACAAAGGATTAATCTCCAAAATATATAAACAGATCATGCAGTTCAATATCAATATAACAAACAACCCAATCCAAAAATGGGCAGAAGACCTAAATAGACATTTCTCCAAAGAAAACATACAGATAGCCAAGAGGCATATGAAAAGCTGCTCAACATAACTAATTATTAGAGAAATACAAATCAAAACTACAATGAGGTATCACCTCACACTGGTTAGAATGGGCATCATCAGAAAATCTACAAACAAGAAATGCTGGAGAGGGTGTGGAAAAAAGGGAACCTTCCTGCACTGTTGGTGAGAATTTAAATTGATAGAGCCACCATGGAGAACCATATGGAGATTCCTTAAAAAACTACAAATAGAACTACCATATGACCCAACAATCCCACTACCTGGCATATACCCTGAGAAAACCATAATTCAAAAACACACATGGACCTCAATGTTCATTGCAGAACTATTTACAAGAGCCAGGTCATGGAAGTAACCTAAATATCCATCAACAGACGAATGGATAAAGAAGATGTGGTATATACAGTGGAATATTGCTCAGTTATAAAAATGAATGAAATTGGGTCATTTGTAGAGACGTGGATGGACCTAGAGACGGTCATACAGAGTGAAGTAAGTCAGAAAGAGAAAAACCAATATTGTATATTAACTCATATATGTGGAATCTAGAAAAATCGTAATTTTTTGCTCTATTTTCTCAATGAGTGTCTTCCCTTTGGTGTGTCCTCCAAGGTACCATTTCTCTTTCATGTTGTCTCTTGTTTTCCTTTGCGTTCTTTATATGTGGAGTCCAAACCGGGCAGTGTCTAAAGGGAGACTGCCAGTGATGTGGCTGCTGTGAGCCTGGGCCCACTGGCCAGGTGCTGACAAGCTTTATCACTCGGTCTTGTGGAGGAGGGAAGAGACCTGGGGAGGTCTAGGCAACAGCATTCTGCATTTCAGAAGGACTGGCATGCAAGGATCCAGCTTTTCTTGGGAAATCCCCACGTCCTGTCACCAGCAGAGTCTGTGATCACTGGTCTTGCCCTGACACTCACTTTGGCTGCCTGGGGGAGTGATGCAGCTTCTTTGTGTGTTAATGTAAAAGAAAATGCCCATGGAGTCCTGAGGGATACACAAAGCAAACGATAGTTTGTGGTGTTAGGAAAACAACATTAGAGAGACAGAGGATGGAAAAAAGGAAATCGATGGCTTGTGAAGACTGGGCTGAGCAATTAGGCCTGGGAACCTGGCTCTTACTTGTGGCTGGTGGGTTACTGTGAGTTGTGGCTGGATTTGTGTTCTTTTATGGCTCCTGAAAGACAGTGTGCTCCTGAACCCCCTCCCATTTCCAAACCATGAGGAAACTATGGAGGCAGTTAAGGTTTTTATGGGAGTGAGGTCGATTGCAAAAATGGCTGCATTTTTTGCCCTCCTGCATCCATGCCTTTTGCAATGTGACTTTGCAATTCCTTCTATCAGTTTTCCTATCCCTTAAATCTGGACTGAACTTTTTCTAAACTTGTTTGCCAGTAAAATGCAGCAGAAGTGACAGAACCCAAGAGCTTCTGTGTGCCTCTGCACTCCTGTGAAGAAGGCATTGCCATGTGAAAAGCCCGAGCTAGGCTGCTAGATGATGGGAGATACATGGCCCTGTCACTCAATTTCCACAGCCAATAGCCAAGCACCAGACACAGGAGCTGGGCATCCTGGACAAGTCATCTCCCAGCCTACCCACCAGCTGACCACAATCGCATGAGTGAACCCAGCCAAGATCAGCCAAGCCAGGACCAAATCAGCAGAACTACCCAGTGGAATTACGGATTTGCGAGCAATAATAAAGGTTTATTGTTTTAAGTCATTGTGTTTGGGGTAGTTTGCTATGTAGCAAGAGTGAACTGATGCAGGGATTGAAAGGGTGAAGGGGAGAGGTATTGTCTTCTAGATACTAGAATGAATCTTGTTCTTAACTGTACACAGGAATCTCCAAGATGTGGACTCCACTTACATCTTTGGCTGTACTTCTTGCTACTAATACACCCCTCAACACTTGCCTGGCTCCTCCCTCCCCCATACACATCCCAAGCTCTAGCCTTTCTGAGCTCCTTGTAACACTTTGAACTCTGGTTTGAATTCTACTCTTCCCCCTACCTTATACATTGTCCCATTTCTCACCTGCTTTCCCTTTGCCTGGCTGAGTCCTTCAGAAGGCGTATGATGGAGTGCTTCAGAGGACTGAGTTTTGGAGTCAGACAGTCTATAGTACCAGCTCTGCCTCTCAGTACTTGTAGGACTTTAGGATGGGAAACTTCCAGACCCTTAACTTCTGCAACTCTAACAGTCAAATCATATCATCTCGTGCACAGGTTTACTAGGAACCTTAACTAAAATAAGATATGTAAAGCACTTGGCATAGTCCCTACACTCAATAAATAAGGCTATATTCAACAAATACTCTCTGACAGTCGTCTCTGTGTCTGATGCTTCACTAGCCTCGATGGACATGAAGAATAAAGCTGTAGTCAGAGGAACTGGTGGGTAAAGACACGCTTTATATATTTCTCTTGTACGTACCACCTCAGGCCAGGAGGTACCCATTGGGGTTTATCCTGAGTGTTGCATCCAAGTATCTAAAAACTTGGTCTTTGAAGGAACTGGTGACCCTGAGCCAGAGAAGGAAAAGGTACCTCTTTCCAGGAGAGACAATCATCTATGGGGCAGCTCATTCAGTCACATCCCAGGTTTTCCTAGGAGATTTCCCCACCATCCAAAAACCAGTGAGGTCTGACCTTGCAAGATGGAATGAGCTCCCAGCCCAGAGCAGTGTGACTGCAGCTGAAGACGGACCCATTCATAACCAGGCACAGATAGATCCGTTAGCAACATTGCTGCAGGCAGGCTATTACTTACAATATAGTTACTGTCGTTTAACCAAAATGGATGGGACGCAGTGTTTGGGAGAAGAGCCCTGATTCTGACCAAGAGGAAAATAAGTTACAGCAGTAGTGGGCTGGTCTAGGGAATCTCAGCGGGCAGGGGCAGGGGTTGCTATTGAAGTCAGGTCCCCCCTACTCAATGTAATTGTTTTCCTTTTTTGGTAAATGTCCAAGATTAAAGCTCCCAGGGAAGGATCTGATGTGGGATTCAATCTTTGCTTAGGGAAAAGTGGACTGTGCTACATTGAAAGTGAGAATTATACAAGAGAAAGAGCACCAGGGGTTAGGGATAGGGGTGGCATGGTCATGGGGAGGGGGTAGTATGAGCTGTAACTGGAAATTTCTCTAAGTCCTCTTGTCCACAAAGTTAGTCTATTTCTGCCACCTTAAGTGTCTGCTCTGCAGTCTTCAAAGTTCAGAAAATCCCTCCCTAAAAGCCACCAAACGCAACCCTGGGTGTCTCTGCTGAGATTTTTGTAAACTGTCAAGTTCTAAACCCAAACATGATTTCCCTTATGGAGTTCTTTTGCCCACAGGGATCACCAAAAATTCTAGAAGGATACAAGTAGATAAATTTTCCATTCTCCCTCAACCTTGTCCTCTTTCTAAGTTCCTTGGAGATAATCAGAAATGTCAAAGGCACAAGAAAATATATGTGAACTCTTGCTCCTTAGAAATATTTTGTGGCCAATCCCTGGATAGGGTACCCCAGTGGACCCTAAAACTCCAGTGACTTTTCTGAGTCCCAGCTCCACAGTGAAATCTTCCATGAACTACCTTGACCCAGTTTGTTTCTTTTGTGCTTGCTAGGAAGGTGGAAGTTACGGAGCTTAATAGTGCAGGCCTGGGTGAGACAAATGGGCTCCAACTCACGGACTGAAACCTTTGATCTGTGTAAGCTTACTTACCCCTTTTAGGCTTTGGATGCTCCCTATTAAATGGACTAATCATCGTGTGTTCTTCACAGACTGGTTATGATTATTGAGAAAATGCATATAAAGTACTTAGCACTGTGTACACCCAATAAAGAGTGCTATTTTTAAAATTTCTTACTTTCAGAATTAGGAAGCATCTGATAACTCTGTTCCAGGAGTCAAGTGATGGAAATTTTAGCTCCAGCTTCATCACTAAAGATGAATGGGTCATTTAATCTCTCAATTTTTAAACTTATAAAAGTAAGATGATCGTTTCCCAGATTTGTTATGAGGATCAAAAGACAAAATGGATGGGGAAGTGATTTGAAAGGTATTGAGAAGGAGTATATTAAAAAATTGGAAGGGATCTGCTGAGAGATTACCTAGCCCAACCTTCTACCACTCATCAAGACTCGGCATGGAAGTTTCAATAATGGAAAAATCACTCTCGAGCAACATGGTTTCATTGGTGAAAAATGCATGGGTTTAAAAAATATATTTTTAGAATTTTGTTTAACTAATATTATGGAGTATCCATTTTGGGGCCAGCCACTATGATTTCTCTGAGAGCATACCAATGAACAAGGTTAAATATGGTGCCCACTTTCATGGAGCATACATATGGTGCAGTTTTAGGAAGATCTTCCATTCATTGAAGTTAATTGGATTTCCTGTAACTTCCAACCATTGATTAGCCCTACCTTATCAATCAATAATCACCACCATCTCCCCAAACACACACACACACACACACACACACACACACACACACACACACACACACGCACCCACGCACCCACACCCACAAGGCTCCTCAGTTTCAGCTTTCTTCAACTGTTCCTAATGAGATATGTGAGTTAGGATGAGCAAAGTGTCCTCCTTCTCCTTCTTTCATCACCCAGAGATTAGAGTGATAAGAAATTGGCATATGGTTCCAGAGTTATTTTTTCCAAAGAAATAATATAAAAGTTAGAGTAACACTCACTGCTGTTACAAATAAGCCCCCCAAATCTGGCTTAGCAGAATAGACATTTGTTTTCTCATTCACCTAACAGTTTAATTCTGGAAGGCTTTGCCAATGGTAATTAGGGTTCAAGGTCCTTAAGTATTGTCTCTAATTACACCTAGGGCCTTGGAACCCTCTGCAGTTGTCTGGTGGATTGGAAAAGACATTGGAGGATGTATACCCGCTTCTTAAGCTCCATGACTTGGAGGTGTTATCTATCACTTCTGCTCACATTCCAGTGACAAGAATTTGTGTCATATGGCTCTTCCTAGCTTCAAGAGAGGCTAAGAAATTATAGCCCTTACTTGGGGCAACAATTTGCCAGCATCAAATCTCCAGTACAGAAGCTAGCTATCTCTGCCATAAATAGGGCCAAATTTATGTCAGTAAGAGTAATATGTTTTGAGGGCTAAGTGGGTGGTCCTTGGAAGGAAGCTGTCATTGTTATAAACTTATGTTTAATTTGAGAACCTTCTCCAAGCCCTCTTCCACCACATTTTCAGCATGGGGTTTATCTTTCTCCCCACATTGTGGAGACAGTAGGAACTGAGCAGAGCAGAATGTCTAAGGCAGCAGAATTTGAAAGCCAAGAATGAACTGGAGACTGGCCCTTTTTTACTCTAGCCTCCAGAATGAGCACGTGGGACAGAAACACCAGTTCAGGGAGGAGTTAAAGGGCAAGGACTATGAGAAAGAAGATAAGTGACGAAGCGAATGTAGAGGAGTTATAACACCCACGTAGGATGCCTTCTGAAAGCTTAGGTCCCCACCCCTCTGTGTGGTGCTAGGGACCAAGTCTAAACCATGCTCTACTTACGTTTTCCTCTCTACTTCTCCCCTTTCTTCTCTGTGGCTTTGGGGAAGATCATTTAAACCTTTAACAAAAGAACTGTTTAAATGTCTATGGGATCCAGTGTATATTTTATTAAGAAAAGTAGGCTAAGTGATATGCAGAATGGGTAAAGGGTAGCCTTACTCTTTGGTCTTATGACAAGCATCAGCCCACACCCTCAGGTTGAAATAATCAGAAGTGAGGAATAACCACCAGCAGATAATTACTTAGCTAGAGAGATATAAAGCCAGTTCTCTCTGTGCTTATCTCCCCAAAGCAATCACCATAGATAGATTCTGAAAGCCATGAGAGTTTCAAGCCCATTATATTCTGACCACCTTCTTCTTATGCTCGCTATTATTTCAAAGATGGCATTGAAAGATGCCAAAGATGGCACAATTATCTCGATGTGTATGGACAGTTCAGTGCACAGTAGGTTGGGATTATTAACTCTATTACTCAAGACACTACATTTCTATTAATGTTACATTAGTTTTGTTGAAAGTCATGTACTGTACTAGTACATAATGAGCTTACCATTCACTAATCCCCCATGACTTTGTTTTACATGGATTTCTGGGAAACTAAGGCTTCTCCCATTGCACAAATAGTTTTGGATCTAAGGGTGGGATATTAAATGTAACCCTGATAAATTTCATCTTGTGTATTCTAACCCATCCTTCTAGTCTGCCTTTTGAATCTAGATTTTGTCATCCAGAGTTATTATCTATCCCTCTCCGCTGAGAACCAAGTGCAACTTTGATACGCAAGCTTCCTGGGTGATTTAGACAGACTTTGTGATGGTCAAGTTTCAGCAGATCACTGTTCTTCACAGAGTGTTGTTTAAATGAGCTTGCATTCTTTTGCATATATTATTTGATAAAAAGAAAATTTGTATGCCAAATTCAAGTCAACTTATGGATGAATTGCAGACAGGTTACCTGTGAATTGACTCTATTTTACTTTTTGTATTTCTCCTGAAAGGTGGAAGGGAATATTTTAAAAAAAACCCTTTTTGGTGTTGGTTAAAATTTTTGGTTCTTGTTTGAAAGCTAATAGATGTCTCATGGCATATTAACTTTCTGATATCCAAAGCAAAACCCTTATTATCCCACTTAAGTCAGTTCCTCCCCTAGTCTGCTCCATCTCAGAAAATAATTCCAGTCTTCCAGTTGCCCAGGCTGTAAAACTTTGGCATAATCTTTGACTCTTCTTTTGTTTTCCCACCCCAAATTCAAGTCAATGGCAAATCATCTGGCTCAATCTTTAGAAGATATCTAGGACCTGATGACTTTTCATCACCCCACTGCTACCACCCTGTCCAAGCTGTGGTGATCTTTTGCCTGGTTACTGTGCTAGCCTCTTCACTTGTACCCTATTTCCATCCTTGCTCAACTATAATCAATTCCTCACTCAACAGCAAAAGTGATCCTTTAGAAAAAGAGTCATATCATGGCACTCCTTTGCTTAAAGCCTTCCAATGGCTCCCAGGTCACTCAGAATAAAGTCCAAGTGACCTGCAATGGTCTACAGCATCCTAAATGATCAGGGACCTTTGATCTCTGAGAGCCCTCTCCCAGCCCTCATCTTGCTCACTACTCTTTAACCACAGCTCTGGTTGTTCCTAGAATATTCCAGGCAAGAGCATTTTCTGCTGGTGTTTCCCTGCTGGAATGCTCCTTTCCTAGTTATCTGCGTTGCTCACTCCCTTACTTCCTTCAGGTCTTCTTATGTTACCTTATCACAAAGGCCTTCTCTGATCAACCCATATAAAATAACATATCCCCTCTGTCCCACACACTTATTTATTGATTTTTAATTTATTTAATTTTTTTGCCCTACACATTTATTTTCCCTCCTTATTCTATTTTTTATACCATTTAGCACTACCTGGCATAGTATATATTGATTTCTGATTCATTGTCTATCTCCTCCCACTAGAATATAAACTCCATGAGGACAAGAGCTTGGTTTAGTTCACTGCTGTACTCCAGTACCTAGAACATGCCTAGCACATAAAAAGCTCCCAGTAAGTATTTGTGGAATGAATGAGCAGATGGCACTGGAAGAGACTTAAAGTCATCTCTATGGCCTCAGTATCCCCAGCTATAATATAATATATGTTCAGTGGATTTCAAACTCTGTCCACCTTTCCAACCTAGGGAACTCTTCCTTTAAGTGAATTCTTAAGCAGAAATCAAATAGACAATTTCAACCAGAAAAACTTCACTTTGAATTATATTAATTAATTACATTAAAATGAGTTCCATGTGACCCAGCAATTCCACTTCTGGGTATGTATCTGGAAAAAATGAAATCATTAATTTGAAAAGATACACACACACCCCAATGTTCATAGCAGCACTGTTTACAATAGCCAAGCAACCAAGTGCCCATCAATAGATGATTAGATAAAGAAGATGTAATATATATATATATATATATATATATATATGTACACACACACACACACACACACACACACACACACACACACAATGGAATATTACTCAGCCATAAAAAGAATGAAATTCTGCCATTTGCAACAAAGTGAATGAATCTAGAGAATATTACACTTAGTTAAATAAGTCAGATAAAGACAAATACTGTAAGATATCACTTACATGTGGAATATGAAAAATAATACAGATGAATATATATGCAAAACAGAGGTAGACTCAGGTTAGGAAACAAAATTGTGGTTACCAAAGGAAACGGGGAAGGGGGGAGGGACAAACTAGAAGTATGAGATTAACAGATATAAACTACTAGTATAAAAAAGAAAAGCAACCAGGACATACTGTATAGCACAGGGAATTATAGCTATTATCTTGTAATAACTTATAATGGAGTATATAATCTGCAAAATTACTGAATTGCTATGTTATATACATGAAAATAATATAATATTGTAAATCAAGTATGCTTCAATTTAAAAAAATAGAGTTATTCTGGTAAAAATGAAGCTAGAACATCAAAGACACCCCTTACCTGCCCCCCTTCACTGTGTACGCTCCAAAGTTTTCTCAGAGAGGAAGTTTGAAAAACCACAAAACCAAAATATCCTATAACTCCATCACTACGGTGACTGTGAGTTAGCAGAATTCATTACTAAGAATAATTGTGGTGTTTTATCATTTATAGTTTTTTAAAGGGGAAGTAAGTCTTTTTTAAACTTTATTTGAGCTTAGTTCTCCCTTCTAACCCGCCTTCCACCAACACTGAGGTTGGGGGTGGGGATGGACTGAATCTCTGAAGGTCTTGTTTCAGGACGAAGATTGTATGAGCAGCTAGTGCTGCCATAATGGGTGCTCCCAACTGAGATAGGATGAAGGAGCTGTGGAATTTAGGGGGAGGGGAGACTTAAATTTCTAAGACTCAACCCATTGCTAAAATGGAGGAACATCATGTCTTCAAAGTTAAATGCAGATTCAATTAGAAATTTTACTGAAATTTCAAATTACAACCATTTTCCCCCTTAAACGACAGAATTATATGGCGTTGCAGAGAAACTGACAGGTAATTTGGGAAACTAAAGGTTCCTTGGACTCTGTAGTTAATGGAGAGTTTAGCACCAATTCCTGTGTAATTTGCACTTCTGAGAAGCAGAATTATTATAAAGTCAGACATCTCCAGCACTTTCAACTCTTGGATCTGCCGGGCTCTAAGATGACCAGGAACGTAGAAGGGCTGAGGTCAGAGGTTGCCATTTCAATATCTGAGGGTGCCTGGCTCCCCCAAACTGGCATTTGAACTGAAGAGTTGAAAATTGGAGGTGACATTCAGAAGTCTCTGAAAATTATAACACTGACTTCCTCCTTGAAAAGCTTATCTGAATCCTAGCTTATCCTTTGATGAGGTTACTGAAAAAGCACTCTGCTCTGAGCTCTTGAAAGATAACAGTCAGCACAAGTGAGGCCCGGCTGTATCCCTTGGGGGAAAACAGTGGCAGATGTAATAAGCTGGGGACACTAATTAAATGGTCTGGGCAACTTTCTGGGGATGAAGGAGTCTGCCCCTTAAACCTTTCTCCCTGGGCTCCTCCAGGGAGTGATGCCCTGACTGCTTGGGGGCCCCGTTAATAGAGGTGGCCCCCCACTGCTGCCCAGGAAAAAGGCGTTTGTGCCTAAAATGGGGTCACTCAGGAGAGCATGGCTTTCCCCCTGCTCCTCAGGTGGCTGCTCTGCTTGTCTTTGCCAAACAAGGATGAGAGGGAAATGAAGAGCTTCCCCACCAAAGACACCTCCTTCCCCAGGCATCATTCAAGCCACAGCGGTCCTGACAACAAAACCACTGCCAATGTTAAGATCAGTGCTCCTGACTCCTCCTAGAATGCAGCTAGAATCATCCCTGATTACTGCCCTTGGGCTGGTCTACCCCTACTCCACACTGCTTAGGGTCTCACGCATTTATTTTGGCCCTTCTCATGATTATTTAAATGTTTGCTCGTGGATACCAAGACTTTCCAGCTAGGTGGTAAGCTCCATGAAAGCAGGGACCATGTTTTACTTTTCTACCGCTCCCAAAGCTCCTTGTACGTTGCTGAGTACAAAATAGGTGCTCATTAAGTACTTTGGTAGTTCGGCAAGTATTTAGTGAGTGTATTCTTTCCATAAGACATCACGTGGTAAGTAGAAGTCCTCTGGGCCATGGTCCTGCCTCCTCTGCTTCCTACTGGCTGTGTGACCTTGAATAAATGAGTTCATCCTTGTAACCTCAGTTTCTTTACCTGTCATGAGGGGATAGAAAAGCTAGCCTTGACTATTGTATTAGTGTTGCTGTTGTAAAGATTAAAGGATTAAATTAATGCCTTTAGTTGCTGGTTCATGTTACGGTTTTTGTTTATAAGCACATAGGATTTAGGTTAGACTTTCAGACACATCTCTGGGACTCAGTTTTTAATAATATTTACAATAATTTATACTTTTAAAATTTATTCATTGTTCAATAAAGATGCAATGAGTATCCACTCTGTGCATAATATTACATTACTATTAGGAATAAAAGGCTGAATCTAAGCCATGGCCCATGCCCTGCGATCTTATCCTTCAGTGAGAGCGATAAGGTTGGCGGAGAACTAACAGATGAGATAAATGCTTCTTTATGTAAGGGATGATATATATTCTATGATATATACAAGTATATAATAAATATATGTCATATCAATTATTATTATGCATTGTATTCGACTTGCATTAATTCTGCAACTGTACACCTATATAATTCCAAAGTGTCAAGTAAACTATAAAAAATGTGTCTTCTTACCTTGTAAAACACAAATCAACTTGATTTGTAGATTATTTTTTAGTATTAAAAAAGCAACCGTTTGGGGAAGAATCAAAAGCACCCTCTTTATCTACCATGTGAGAATCTATATGGGAAAAAGATGGTTTTAGGAGACTCACAGCCAAGTTCACAGGTAAAGGGGTCAGTGGACAGTTCAAGTGACACCCCATACCCAGCTCCAATCCTGAAACAGAATCACTGGTGACTGGGAAGGGTCGCATCGGATGAACCACCAAACATTTGTCCATAGCGGGCTCCACGCTAAGGAAGGCAGTTGGGAGGCAGAGACAGGCGAGAACAGTTGGGAGCCAGGACAGGCGAGCCTGTTCTGGAGCAAAGACTCCTCCGAGCTGAGTCCACATTGAGCAGTAAATAATCATTGACTTTGCAAACAGTGTGTTCTTTCCCAACCAAAGAGTAATCTTCCTGTGCGCACAGTGTAGAAAGGACAGTTGGTCCCAGGGTGATATTTTCGGCCATGGTCTCACACACAGATAACAGTTATTGTCAGTTCTGCCATCCTCTAAAATAAATGACAGATAAATACTAATCTGGATAGCACACACATAGATGCATGAACTTCATAAAGTCCTTAGGGAATATAAGCATTTAATAGCCCAGGTCGTAGGTATGGTAGGAAGAATCTGTAAGTAGTGTTTTTAAACAAATGAACTCAAGTTTGTGGCACCTGTATTATTCATGCATATTGCATAAATTTTGATTTCCTTATGTTATCAATCTGTTCTCCCCTAAAATGCCTAAAGAGTGTCTAGAAATAGGAGACATCAACAGATTAATTTTACAATATTGTACCTGAGTGTCTCAAAAACAACTAAACGAGTAGTGAAATAGTCAGGCTATCTTATTTTGTTAAACATCAATCAGCTGCATTGGCCATTTGTTTTCCTTTCATTAGAAGGTTGGTTCGTGAGAGCAGATTTTTTTCTGTTTTGTCCACTGATGAGTTCTGAGTATCTGCAACAGTGTTTGGCATACAGTAGGTGCTCAATAAATATTTACTTGGTGAATAATTGAGTGAATAAACGTTTATTAAATGAGTAAATTGATTTCAAGTCACTGTGGACAAGTAAGGCAGCTCATGTACTAGTTGAACTGAAATGCACATTAGCTATGCAAGGAGAGTTCATTTCTTTATTCATTTATTCTCTATTTACTTATTCACTCGTTCAAGAAACAGCTCTTTAGCATTGCTTATGTTCAAGAGACTGTGATGGGAGACACAAAGATGGACCAGAAACATTTTCCACCATTAGAGAAGTGATAATTATGTTTGTGTCAGGAAGAGAGGCGTAACTAAATAGAGCAATTGGATAAGGGTTGAATTAGAAAGATAATCTCTCAAGTTTCTTATTCTGAGTTTCCATGATTCCATGCATTAAGTGCTGATTTCAGATAGTTTCTATGATACATACAACCTGAAGTTACTGAGATTTACAATTTAGACATTTTTAAAGGCAAGAGTTTTATGAAAACTGTGCATTTTAAGTGAATTACTAGCTAAAGCTAGATGACCATTGGGCTGTTCTGGGTTCTGAGAAGCCTCCAGATCATGGGGTCAGATGCTACCTTCTGCATTTTTTCTTCTTCAATGTATAACAGGTTTAATACATTCTTGTTTACAAAGTAAAAACTGTACCTCACATTTTTTTCATCTTCAATGTACAGTAAGTTTAATACATTCGTGTTTATGAAATAAAAACTTGAAATTTTTCTTGTGCTTCTGCCTTATCACTAAGCTTGAATGATCAGAAAAGTACAATACTTAAGGAAACTGCTTTATGGATTTAACCATGCAGTTTGTGGGGCCACGAGTGACGGATAAATGTTTGTAGCAAAAGTACTGTATCTTTAAAAATTGTTGCTTATTAAAGTCTACAAAGTTGAACTGTAAGACACAATTAAAAAAAAACCCACAACTTTTCTCAAAATAGCCTAGAATACAAGAAATGCTTTACGCAACTACAGAGATACTAACCAGTTCTATGGCTGATATTAAAAACTGAACAATCCATTTAAATCTTGCTCATACTACTTCTATACACAAAGGTCCAATGGGCAACCCAAATCCAGGATGGCCTTGGCCCCAGCAAGCAGTCATCCTGCAGGTCACCCTCTGGTGTACCTTATCTCGGCTGAGTCACCATGGTTCTTCTGCTAAGACATAGAAGGGGTGTGTAAAAGTCACAGCCAGGCTAAACTTGAGGAGCATGACAGTCAACTTGGAAGCCCGTAGAAGTTATCTTTACCAAAATAATCCCTTTCTTCCATTTGTATGGAGCTTAGTTTCCAAAACTCTTTTCTCATACATTATCTCATTGGCTTTAAACACTTTTAAATTTTATTTGTATTCCTATATTGAGGTATAGTTGATTTACAATATAATGTAAGTTTCAGGTGTACAACATAGTGATTCACAATTTTTAAAGATTATACATACTCTATTTATACTTAATATAAAATATTGGCTATATTCCCTGTGCTGTAAAATATATTCTGTAGCTTATTTATTTATACATGGTAGTTTGTAACTCTTAATCCCTTAGCCCTATCTTTGTCCCTCTCTGCTTCCCTTTCCCCACAGGTAGCCACTAGTTTGTTCTCTATATCTGTGAGTCTGCTTCATTTTTGTTGTATTTGCTAGTTTGTTTTACTTTTAGATTCCCACAAATAAGTGGTAACATATAGTATTTGTCTTTCTCTTTATCATTTATTTCACTAAAGCATAATACCCTCCAAGTCCATCCATATTGTTGCAAATGGCAAACATTCATTCCTTTTTATGGCTGAGTAATATTTCATTATATACTTGTATATGTACATATATCACATATTTCTTATCCATTCATCTCTTGATGGATACTTAGGCTGTTTCCATATCTTGGCTATTGTAAATAATGCTGCAATGAATATAGGGGTGCATGTATCTTTTTGAATTACTGTTTTTGTTGTTTTTGGGTAAATAGCCAGAAGTGGAATTCCTGCTTCATATAGTAGTTCTGTTTCTAGTTAATTGAGGAACCTCCCTACTGTTTTCCGTAGGGGCTGAACCAATTTACATTTCCACCAACAGTATGCAAGGGTTCCTTTTTCCCCCATCGTCACTGACATATCTTTTTTAGAGTGCATTATTTTTCTCCACCCATTTTATTGAAGAGGCCACTGAGTCTCATTTGCTCAAGGCAACGTGAGTAACCAGCAGTAGAAATGGAGTCTACTTTTCCCTCTACACTGTGAGGGCCACTGTCTTGGATACTATGAGTCTGTGGGAGGATATAGAGTCCTTTCTCTCTGCACACAGTGAGGTTTTCTCTGTCCAAAGCTAGGGCTATAAAATCATGCAGTCCCCATGCCCCCAAACGCTCCTCGGTGCCAGCCCCAGACAACATTTCTCCTGATCACTAGTGTGACATGGACCCACCCCCGTGGGTCCAGTCAGCTGACAGTTGGAGGAGAGGTGCTCTATCTTTTATGCTTGTCAACTCCATGAATGGATTAAGGTATCAAGAGAAGACAGCATCAGGGAGACTTTGGGCCACAGCCAGGACCAAAGACATAACTTGAAGGGGCAGATGGGGCTGGAAGATAAGCGCTCTTCTTCAGTTATCTAGCGGGACGGCAAGGGCAGCATTTCTGCCCCAAATCATGCCAGGATGAACTACTTTGGGGTACCCAGGTCTACTTGTGCCATTTATCTTTTGAAGCCACCACTATGAAGGGCCACCTCGAAGGACATTTAGGGTATATGCAGTGGAATCAGGAATCCCGGATTCAAATTCCACTTCTACCTTTCGTATTGTATGTGACCTTGGACAGCACACCAGAAGGTATCTGTAAAATGGAGATAAAGTGATACACCCATATACATCACTGGCTTTTAAAGAGGATAAAATAAAACAGAATTTCTGAAAATTCATTGTAAACATGTATATTCTGTACAAACATGATTATTTTCCCTGAGGCAAAAGGGAACCATGAGTTGTCCTCAACTAACCCCTCCCCTTTCCCACAGGCACTACTGTCCCCACAACAGCCATTGCCCAGAATATGGACAGGAGCTCAGCTAGGTTACTGCTGAGAGCAGCACTTCAGGCTTTTCAATGCTGGTTCAAAACCCAAGAGATAGAACTAGGACCAATAGGTCCAAATTACAGGGAGACAGATTTTGTCTTCACGTTATTATAATAATAACAACTGATATATATTGGATGTCAGCCCTTCATAAGTTCCTTTGCTAAGTTCTTTGCCTATATAAACTTATTTAATATGTTAAACAAGGTTGCAGTCAATCATTCAATAAATACTAAACACATACAATGTATCAGGTTCTGAAATAGGAACAAAGCCACGGAGGTGAAAAGATACAGATTCGGTCCTGGAGAAGCTCATGGTCTTGTGGGGAGACAAATATAATATAATGTGATAAAAGGTATAATAGGAATACCTGAAAATAAAGTCAGGGGGATGGAAGACCCAGGTTTGGAAAGAGATGTCAAGCAAGGTCAAAGGAGGAGACCCCTTTTGAAGGACACATTTGTGACCAAGGCTAGACCTGCTCATATGTGTGACATTGTCAGAAAGTTGCCCCTCAAATAATGAGTAGGAAAATAATATTGCTCTGTATCATGTGGGCTAAATTAGCTGCTCCAGGGGCCAGATAATGACACAAACATGATTGCACAAAGTGAGATATTATAACGTATTTCACAAGCTGTGGCGGTATTTTTGCAGCTCATGAAAAACAAGATAATGTCCATAAAAATAAGATATTATGGCAAAATCAGTATTAATTACTAGGAGGCAAAGTACACTGCTTGAGGCTGTAAAACTTTTAATATTCCAGAAGAAAGCAGTTCAAGTAACAGGCTAACCACGATCGCTTAATCGCTTGGCAACTTCCCAGCCTATCTTAGTGAACAACAGAGTAGAGGCAGCAGAATCAGCCCCAAACAAACAGCCCCATGAAGTGTTGCTAATTTGGCTGAGATGACTGAGAGAGGTGAGGACGGCTGAGAGCAGAAATGTGCCCTCCTTGCAATTTACCTTCTTACTACTGATGGACTGGTCTCAGCAGAAAGCCACTGGGTTAGCCTCTGTGGCGCTTTTGAGATGCAGTGGGGCACTGGTTCCTTAAGATGGGCTTTTCCTGTTGCTGGTGATACAGATGAACTACGTGGGTCCTCGGTGGGGCTGGACATTTTATCCTCTTCCCTGTCTTCACCTCCTTTCATGCCATAAACACATACACACACACACACACACACACACACACAAACATACACACGTGTGCACATTCGCTCTCAGGGCACGGCACTCCTACCTTATGTAAGGTCAGGATCTCACTGCTTCTATTCCCACACTTGGAATGTGAGACCAATTTAGCAACAGTCTCTCATGTGCCATAAACGAAAGAGAAACATATGTACATGCAGCGATAAAACAGATCTGAAACGACATCCCTGCCGCCTGTTGGGTGGCAGCTGAAATCAGACATCTTAATGTATGGTATTATGGGAATTGCCCACATTAAGATAAAATATCTGGATTTAAGTAACTATCTTTTGTTCTGAATTAATTTGGAGACTGAACTCAAAAAACAAAGGCAAACGAGTCCGGGCTAAGGAATTTATTTCACAGTGACTGTGCCTGCTGCCGTCCTCGGGGTGGCAGGAGTGCCCATAGGAGCAGGGCTGCTTCATGCCTGAGTCTCAAGCACTTGGCGGAAGTCCCAGGACACAGTAGGTCCTTTACAGATATTTGTCGAGTGAGTGATGGGGCACAGCAAGTCCTTTCTCAACCACCAAGTACATTCCATTCCTGCTTCCCACATCCTGTCCCTGGACAGTTTACATCCGTACAAACCTCTACTTCCCTCACCTGGTTGGAACCTATATTGCAGAACCATCTGCATTAGCCAGTGGCAGGAAGGTTCCTTCCCTTCAGGGCTTTTGGCAAGACTCAGTCGTGTCGGCTGTATTCCTAGTGTCTAGGAGTCCCTTTTCTGGCAGGGTTCTTTGCGGGTTAAACATGCAGGTCTGAAGAGGAAAACTGAGGAGGTTTTGTAAGCTGGTGTGGGGTCAGCAAGTTCAAGAGTTTCCAAGGATTCTCTCTGTTGGTTGGCAAAGGGCTTCAGTCTCCTGGGCTGGCAATGTGGCACTGCTCCCCCCAGGCTTCAGAACGGACCCAGGACCACCTCCAACCTCGTAGATGTTGACGCTTGCAGCATTTGCCCCCATGCTCCTGGCTGCCTCAGGCTTCCTTGGGAAAGACAGGTAGCTGGTTTCCATTCCTGAGCAATGTTTCTTCAGCCTCACTATCTCCACCATGCTTACTTAGGCCAGAAAAAGATAATTTGTGGTTAAGATGTAGTATATCTTTTTTTTTTTTTTTTTTTTTTTTTTGTGGTATGCGGGCCTCTCACTATTGTGGCCTCTCCCATTGCGGAGCACAGGCTGCGGACGCGCAGGCTCAGTGGCCATGGTTCACAGGCCCAGCCGCTCCACGGCATGTGGGATCTTCCCGGACCAGGGCACGAACCCGTGTCTCCTGCATCGGCAGGCGGATTCTCAACCACTGCGCCACCAGGGAAGCCCAAGATGTAGTATATCTTGAAGGGCTCCAGTGATTGCTTTTTCCAGGGTGGGCAAGTCCATTGAGATTTGAAGATCTAAGCTGAGATTGCCCTTTGGATCTTTTTAACAGGTATTCATGACATCTACTGGGGGTCTGGTACTGTGTGAGGTGTTGGGGGTGGGGTGAGAGCAGGCACCAAAAAACCAAAAGAAATAATCCCTGCTCATAAAGATCTATGTACATGATGCTATTTAATAAACTCTAAACAAATGTAGAGGTGAGAGATCAAAGAAGAGAAAGGGCGAGGGAGAACTGGTAGACAAAAGATCAGGGAAGAGGTCGTGGAGCCGGTGAGTCTTTTTTTTTTTTTTTTTTTTTTTTTTTTTTTTGTGGTACGCGGGCCTCCCACTGTCGCGGCCTCTCCCGCTGCGGAGCACAGGCTCCGGACGCGCAGGCTCAGCGGCCACGGCTCACGGGCCCAGCCGCTCCACAGCACGTGGGATCTTCCCGGACCGGGGCACAAACCCGCGGCCCCTGCATCGGCAGGCGGATTCTCAACCACTGCGCCACCAGGGAAGCCCAGGAGCCGGTGAGTCTTGATGACTGGATTGGAACAAAGGGTCATTGGGGAGGGGCAACGTGAACCGGAGGAGGAGATTTCCATGTGGATGTTCAAGATAGTGTGGTACCGATACAGGGGTAGACGAACTGACCAATGAATCAGAGTAGAGAGCTAGCCACAGACCCACTCCTATTTGGAAACAATATATGACAAGTGGCCTTGCTGATACCTGGGGAGAGGAGAGACAACCTAACATTGTGACGGGAAGGACTGCCTGTATTTACAAAAAACAAGTGAAATTGGATGCTAAGGCATAAATCATAAAAATGATTCCCTCATACACTAAAGACTGAAATGTGAAAGGCCAACCTTTAAAGCTTTTAGGAGTAAATAAAGGAGGCTATCTTTGTGATGCTGAGGTAGGGAGGATTTCTTAAACAAAACACAAAATGCATTAATCATGAATTAAAGGACTGATAAATTTAACTACATTAACATGAAGAATGTGTGTTCACTGAAACAATGGCATAAAGAAAGTGAAAAGGCAAAACACAGATGGGAAGGATACATTTGCAACAAATCAGTTCAGTAAAGGATTAGCTTCCAAAATATAAAGAATTCAGAAAAATCATTAAGAAAAAGACAAACAATCCAGCAGTTAAATGGAGGTTGGGGGGAGGAGAGGACTATGTGAAAAGATATTCCATGGTCAAGAGAATAAGGATTGGCAAAGGACAAAGAACTGGGTGGAAAAAGTTCCGGTTGGAAAAGGGGCCGAGGTATAGACATTTGGCTGGAGACTCTACTTTGAAGAGGGGGAGTAGGTGCAGAAATTAGCACCTACTAATCATAATATTATTTATTAATATTATTTATGATCCTAAATAACTCCACCAGTGTTCAATAGAGCTGGGGATGCCTCTGGGACCAGGACCCAATCAAATGACCTCAGCCTTTTGAAACTCCCTCCAGTAGCCTTACATGAAAAGCATGGGTTTATTCTGCCACTGAGAGGTCATTGAGGAAGCTTCACATGAAACAAATAGCTGACAGACAATATGCAAAAGCATTTGCCAGGAAGTCCATACTTAGGAATCCACATCTTGGGTATCTTCTGTAGTAGGTCTGCAGCCTGTGGGATTTGTGGAGATGGGGTACGAAATCTGAAGCAGGAGACTGGCCGAAGAAGCCTTCTTCTCTGGCTACAGCAGCCAGCATCACTAGGCAGAAGTTGCTCTTCAAGAAAATCCTGCAAAAAAATCTTGAAATGCTGTGCATTATTTCTGTTGGCTCTTAAATAGAATAATTCATTAGTGAAGAACAATCAATATCACACTCTGACAATTACACACTGACTCTGTTTACCCAGTGGACACTCTCTGATAATATTATTTATGATCCTAAATAACTCCATCAGTGTTCAATAGAGCTGGGGATGCCCATGGGACCAGGACACAATCAAATTATGAAGACATATGGTTTGCTCAGCCCTGAAAATGTTCAAATGCATTTCATTGATATTAGTCTTGAAGTCCTACCTTCTCCCAGTCAGTTCCACAACCTTCCTGACTGTGCCTGCAGGACAGGCCTCCTCTTTGGGGAAGGGATTCTTTGTAGTCATATGAGGGAGATGCGGTTGCCAAGGGAATTTTACTCTGACTATTTCAGGATTCTCCAAAGTGAAGGAGGCATCAAACAGTTCTAGACCAAAGTAGCAATTGGGATGTTGCTAGGCTTTACCTGTATAAGATTACGGAACAAATGTGTCTGGGAGAGATTAGTGGGGCTTCAGAGAGAGAGAAGATGAGAAAGTGGGGTGTGTGTGTGTGTGTGTGTGTGTGTGTGTGTGTGTGTGTGTAGGAGTCCATGGTAGGGGGTGAGGGGGTAGATAGAAGCAGAGGATTGTGAGGGCTGAGGGTCAAGTACGCTGGGGTTTTAGAAGGAAGGTGAGGTTATTTACTTAAAAAAATTCTTAATTATTACAATGAGTGTGTATCATTGATGTAATTAAAAATATAGAGTTAGCAAGTCTCCCTCTCCCATTTTTCTCCCTCTGTCTCCTTCTTCTCTCTCTCTCTCTCTCTCTCTCTCTCTCTCTCTCTCTCTCTCTCTCACACACACACACACACACACACACACAATTAGAGAAACAGCACCAACAAAGTGTTTGGTGCCACTTTATCACAACTGCAGATCAGAGAAATGTGAAAATGGCATGTCTCTCAGTACCACTCTGAGCCCATTTGACAGAAAGGAGTGTGAAGGAAGAGTGAAGGAGGGCAACAAGTGGAATTCTGAAGAGGGAGGCATTGAAATCCCACCCTTCTGTTTCAACTAATCAACTTTTCTACTCCTTAAAAGGGTAGACTGTGAGGAAATGGAGGGTAGGGTCTCCTAGGCCATCTATCAATAACATTGCTGTCTGATACCAGACTGGTAGGGAAGTCTCCAGAGCCAAGAGAAAGATTCCAACCTCTTTGGGCTGTGACAGCCTTGCAAAGGGGAGCTGAAACTGTGGGCAGGTGCCAGCACCTGACATTTGCTTTGGAAACCTGCCCTTTCCAGAAACTCTTTGTAACAACCCTGGGAAGATGATGCCATCCACACTTACTAGGTGAGACAATCTAGTTCCAGGCATGCATCCCTGGGGCATCCAGACTTCCCATTCAAAGATCTCTTCACTGGCTCTATAGCATTTCCACTCATCTGTCCTCAGTGACTAGGGGCCAGAGGTGAGTCTGAACCAAAGTGTCCTCTGTGACAAAGGATTCAAAGACCAGTGATCGACTCAGAATGTGGGGAAGCTGCTCTTCATGGTTCTCTGGTTCCACTGAAGGCCAACAATCTGCCACGTGAGAGATGCTTTTTTTTTTTTTTTAACATCTTTATTGGAGTATAATTGCTTCACAATGGTGTGTTAGTTTCTGCTGTATAACAAAGTGAATCAGCTATACATATATATACATCCCCATATCTCCTCCCTCTTCTGTCTCCCTCCCACCCTCCCTATCCCACCCCTCTAGGTGGACACAGACCACCGAGCTGATCTCCCTGTGCTATGCGGCTGCTTCCCACTAGCTATCTATTTTACGTTTGGTAGTGTATATATGTCCATGCCACTCTCTCACTTTATCCCAGCTTACCCTTCCCCCTCCCCATGTCCTCGAGTCCATTCTCTACGGCTGCGTCTTTATTCCTGTCTGGCCCCTAGGTTCTTCATGACCTTTTTTTTTTTTTAGATTCCATATATATGTGTTAGCATATGGTATTTGTTTTTCTCTTTCTGACTTACTTCACTCTGTATGACAGACTCTAGGTCCATCCACCTCACTACAAATAACTCAATTTCGTGTCTTTTTATGGCTGAGTAATATTGCATTGTATATATGTGCCACAACTTCTTTATCCATTCATCTGTCGGTGGACACTTACGTTGCTTCCATGTCCTGGCTATTATAAATAGAGCTGCAATGAACATTGTGATACATGACATTTTTTGAATTATGGTTTTTTCAGGGTAAATGCCCAGTAGTGGGATTGCTGGGTCATATGGTATTCTATTTTTAGCTTTTTGAGGAACCTCCATACTGTTCTCCATAGTGGCTGTATCAATTTACATTCCCACCAACAGTGCAAGAGGGTTCCCTTTTTCTCCACACCCTCTCCAGCATTTATTGTTTGTAGATTTTTTGATGATGGCCATTCTGACAGGTGTGAGGTGATACCTAATTGTAGTTTTGATTTGCATTTCCCTAATGATTAGTTATGTTGAGCATCCTTTCATGTGGTTCTTGGCAATCTGTATATCTTCTTAAGAGAAATGTCTATATAGGTCTTCTACCCATATTTGGATTGGGTTGCTTGTTTTTTTGATATTGAGCTGCTTGTATAATTTGGAGATTAATCCTTTGTCAGTTGCTTCATTTGCAAATATTTTCTCCCATTCTGAGGGTTGTCTTTTCGTCTACTTTAGGGTTTCCTTTGCTGTGCAAAATCTTTCATGTTTCATTAGGTCCCATTTGTTTATTTTTGTTTTTATTTCCATTTCTCGAGGAGGTGGGTCAAAAAGGATCTTGCTGTAATGTATGTCATACAGTGTTCTGCCTGTTTTCCTCTAATAGATTGATAGTGTCTGGCCTTACATTTAGGTCTTTATTTTTTTTTTTTTAATTTTTAAATTTTATTTTATTTATTTTTTTATACAGCAGGTTCTTACTGGTCATCAGTTTTATACACATCAGTGCATACATATCAATTCCAATCACCCAATTCATCACACCACCATCCCCGCACCCCCACGGCTTTCCTCCCTTGGTGTCAATAAATTTGTTCTCTACATCTGTGTCTCAATTTCTGCCCTGCAAATTGGTTCATCTGTACCATTATTCTAGGTTCCACATACATTCATTAATATAGGATATTTGTTTTTCTCTTTCTGACTTACTTCACTCTGTATGACAGTCTCTAGATCCATCCATGTCTCAACAAAGGACCCAATTTCATTCCTTTTTATGGCTGAGTAATATTCCATTGTATATATGTACCACATCTTCTTTATCCGTTCGTCTGTCGATAGGCATTTAGGTTGCTTCCATGACCTGGCTCTTGTAAATAGTGCTGCAATGAACATGAGGGTGCATGTGTCTTTTTGAATTATGGTTTTCTCTGGGTATATACCCAATAGTGGGATTGCTGGATCATATGGTACTTCTATTTTTAGTTTTTTAAGGAACCTCCATACTGTTCTCCATAGTGGCTGTATCAATTTACATTCTCACCAACAGTGCAAGAGGATTCCCTTTTCTCCACACTTTCCCCAGCATTTCTTGTTTGTACATTTTCTGATGATGCCCATTCTAACTGGTGTGAGGTCATACCTCATTGTAGTTTTGATTTGCATTTCTCTAATAATTAGTGATGCTGAGCAGCTTTTCATGTGCTTCTTGGCCACCTGTATGTCTTCTTTGAAGAAATGTCTATTTAGGTCTTCTGCCCATTTTTGGATTGGGTTGTTTGTATCTTTATTAGAAGTATACTCATACACACAAAAAGAGAAAAAGGAAAAAAAGTATATATATATATATATATATATATAAGGAAGAGAGCAACCAAATCAATAAACAAAGCTACCAGTGATAATAAGCTCTAAATAACTAAACTAAGATAAACATAAAACCACAAACAAATTAGATGCAGAAAGCAAACCCCAAGTCTATAGTTGCTCCCAAAGTCCACCGCCTCAGTTTTGGGATGATTCCTTGTCTATTCAGGTTTTCCACAGATGCAGGTACATCAAGTTGATTGTGGAGACTTAATCTGCTCTTCCTGAGGCCGATGGGAGAGATTTCCCTTTCTCTTCTTTGTTCACACAGCTCCCGGGGTTCAGCTTTGGATTTGGCCCCGCCTCTGCAGGTAGGTTGCCTGAGGGCGTCTGTTCTTTGCTCAGACTGGGTGGGGTTAAAGGAGCAGCTGATTATGGGGCTCTGGCTCACTCAGGCCTGGGGGAGGGAGGGGTATGGAATGTGGGGCGAACCTGCGGCTGCAGAGGCCAATGTGACGTTACAACAGCCTGAGGCGCGCTCTGTGTTCTCCCGGGGAAGTTGTCCCTGAGTCACAGGACGCTGGCGGTGGTGGGCTGCACAGGCTCCCGGGAGGGAGGGTGTGGATAGTGATCTGTGCTCGCACACAGGCTTCTTGGTGTCTTCAGCAGCAGCTTTAGTGTTTCATGGCCTCTCTGGTGTCCATGCTGATAACTGTGGCTCACACCATCTGGAGCTCGTTTAGGCGGTGCTCTGAATCCCCTCTCCTCACGCACCCTGAAACAATGGTCTCTTGCCTCTTGGGCAGTTCCAGACTTTTTCCTGAACTCCCTCCCACTAGCGGTGGTGCACTAGCCCTCTTCGGGCTGTGTTCACACAGCCAACCCAAGTTCTCTCCCTGGAATCTGACCTCTGAAGCCCGAGCCTCAGCTCCCAGCCCCCGTCCGTCCTGGCAGGTGAGCAGACAAGCCTCTCGGGCTGGTGAGTGCTGGTCGGCACCGATCCTCTGTGCGGGTATCTCTCTGCTTTTCCCTCTGCACCCCTGTTGCTTCGCTCTCTTCCATGGCTCCAAAGCTTCCCCTCTGCCCACCCCCCATCTCCTCAAGTGAAGGGGCTTCCTAGTGTGTGGAAACCTTTCCTCCTTCACAGCTCCCTCCCACTGGTGCAGGTCCCGTCCCTATTCTTTTGTCTCTGTTTTTCCTTTCTTCTTTTGGCCTACTCAGGTAAGTGGGGAGTTTTTTGCCTTTTGGGAAGTCTGAGGTCTGCCAGCATTCACTAGGTGTTCTGTAGGAGTTGTTCAACATGTAGATGTAGTTTTGATGTAATTATGGGGAAGAAGGTGGTCTCCACGTCTTACTCCTCCGCCATCTTGAAGGCCTCTCTGGTTGATTTTCTATATTTCTCTCCTTTCCTTTATTTTATCATCAGGTATTTACTGAGTACCTGCCATGCAGAGAAGGAGGTGTGTCCACAAATGACCACACTGCAAGTTAGATAGCGAAGCATCTGTAAGGGAGGCACAGATCAAGTGCTGGGGGCTGTAAGCTGCACTTTGAACAAGCTTCACGTGGGATATGAAACCACAAAGCAACCCTGTTTTCCACTGTCCATTTACATTCATTCAAGAGGGATGTTCTTCTACCCGTGGATCTATGCTTGAAGAGATCCATGCCTTTGATGAACACTCTCCAGTAGTAAAAGTCCAATGACACATTAACTAACATGTAGACTCAACTCCTATTTAGACTGCCCAATCCCATGTAATGGTCAAAGCATCCAACTTCATTTAGAGTTGCAGCTACTCACCCTCTCCCTGGCCAGGACCTACTGCAGAGTCCCCACTGCCTACTGTCATCTGGGATGGGAGAATGTGGTGGGTTTCTCTCCCTCTCTCGTTCCCCACCCTTCTCAGTCCTCTGTTTATGACCCAGTAGAATTGGGTAGGAGTGGGAGGCAAGAGAGGTGAGTGGAACAGGTAAGTCTTCCTTGATGGACCCATCATGGCTCACTTGAGCATCCAATACTGTACTCTCTCAGATTCTGGTCCTGGCTTGGGAGGTTAGAGTAGGGAGGTGTTAACTATGGCTGGGGAGACTCCGGGATGTGAACACTGGTGACGTGGTGGCCTTCCAGGCAGAGGGAGGAGTAGAGTGTTCCTGGAAGAGTGCCAGGATTAACCCTGTGCTTTGGAGGGTGAAGGTCATGAACTCCAGGCTGCAGGCATGTGCTGATGGGAATCCAGTTGAGGCTGGACCAAGACCATCTCTGGCTGTCCTCCTCCTCATGGTTACCATGATGCTCTGCTATGGGCTTTGGCAAAACTGAGCACTGGTATTGGGAACATACCTCTGTCTGGGCAACTGTACTGAGGACTTCTTATGGTCTTACTTTCTAAACTGTATTGGTGTGAGGTCAGAGTTTGATCATTTTTAATGTGCTATTAGTTCTTTGGGCTCTTAAAAAAGAGGGCATGAGAGTCTTGGGGTTGAACTACTTCATCTCTGAGGAGTTGGGGAGACAACTCAAGATCCAGTCACTCCAGAAATCCCCACTCTGTCTGAGATGGAGTAAGTGAGAAAATGGGGAGGCCTTCCATTGCCTTGAACTTGAATTAAACTTAGGTAGTTTGGGCTTCCCTTGGACTTTAATTCACAGGGGCTAAATACTTTGATTTTGGACTTTAATCTCTTTGGGATTCTACTCTCTAAATTTTCCCTAGGAATTTGATAATGAGAAGGGTTTATATCCAAATTTGGGGCATCTTATTTTGGCACTTATTATTGAAGAATCTTTATGCATTTTTTATTAGCTCTTTATGCATTTTATTATTGAAGTATCTTCAGGCTCCTATTAAATCTCATTACAGAACCTCTGATGAGTTTATTGGGCAATGTGGCTGGACATAAATCTGGCTTGGAAAGAGAATAGGTTCTGAACTTCTGGCCTTGGGTACAGGATAGATTTGGAGGAGATTTGATTAACATACTGTTCTGACCATTTTGGGACCTCCTGGGAGTAAAGTCAACATTGTCTTACAATGGTGCTGAGAAGATACATGGAGGAGCAGAGCCTGATGCTGGAGAAGCAGCCTCGTGTAGGCAGGGCAGGACCGCTCAGGTAGTCGGTACATTCCTTCCCTGGAGCAGCGCAACCACACAACTGCTTGACCAGAGGCTTAAAAGTTCAGCCCACAGTGACCTTTCCAAGTTGTCGGTTGTGGGTTGGGGCTGCCTGAACCGCTGGTCCTGCACTGAGGTGCTTCAAAGCCTTATTAAGAATGTTTGGATCCCCATGAAGCCTTACTATACCCAAGTTTACCAGGAGATTTGAATAGGGATGGGATTGATGGGCTTCATCGTTGATAAAATCAGGAGTGCTGATAAAAGAAGTAAAGCTTTGAAAGCTTCCAGGCTTGGGTCTGCTCATGGTCAGCTTTCCTTGGGTGGGACGTTGGTCTGGCTGTGCTGTGGGAACGTGAGACATTGTGTACACTTGTAGCAGTGCCACCATCCTAGGGCATGGATAGATGTAACTGTGGGACCCCCCCCACAAAAAAAGTTCAGCCCAGTTGGTTAACTGCCTAGGAAAACAAAAAGCGGTGCAGTGCTTGTCCCTTCATTCTCTGGTTTCCACATGGAGGGACCTCCCTAGAGTAACACTCCCGGGCCCTTGCTGTCCCCTTACTCACCCAGCAAGGAGGAGTGACTTGTCCTTACAACCTTACATGTTACCCACTCTCTTTTTCCCCCTCCTCTGTTTTGGGATAGATTTGTATTCAGAGGACACAGAATCTCTGCTATCAGCCACGTGGTGAGATTCGTGCTGTGGCAAGTCATTTGGCCAGACCCAAGCCACACCCTCTCATGTAACAGGATCAGAAATAAAGGTGAGGTTTGGATCTCCAATTCTCTGGCTCTTGGTCTATCCTTGAAGTGGTTCTGGATTCAGAGAGGGAGAAAGCACTGTTGCCCCCCTCATGCCTGCGAAGTAACCCTTTTTTACCAAGAGCCTGAGTGATTTCTCAGCTGTGAACTCACAGTTTTCTTTGGGAATGAGTTGTGTGCTTTCAATTTTCCACTTCAAAAACACACACTTCAGCAGAAGTCACTTTACAGCAAGTGAAAGAAAGAACTTCCCAGGGGAAAGAGGGCTTTGACGCTTAGCCCCAGGCAGAGGGTATGATTTAGGGGCATGTATTTTTCCCACCTGTGAAGTCATCCCAAGGTCTTTGTGATATCATTGCCCTTATAGCCAATAAGGGAGTGGTTTGCAAAAATGCTAACAATTAAGCAGCCCTCTGACTGGCGGAACCGTATCTCACTGTCCAAGCCATCGTGGTTAGGGAGCATCTAACTCACAAGCGAGGCAGAGGGGATTGGGTGGGTTTTATTGTGGGATAATGGGATCGTTGTCTGAAGGTGTCTTCTCTTTAGGGTCTCAAAGAGGAGCAGGGCTATTAAGGTGGTGTTTGCTCTAGCTGGGCCCACTGAGAAAGCTCCTCACCAAATGTCTACCTTCATGGGCACTGTCCTCCTCCTCACCTGACCATCTCCACTGCCTTCCCCTCATCTCTGTTATCATTTAGTGAGCACTTCACAAGATGCTGGGCTCTGTGCTTAGCCCTTTTCATGCACAATCTTCTCACCGCCACCCTGGGAGATCGATGCCATTATTAGCGCCCATTTCTGATGGGTGAAATGAGGCTGGAAGAAGTTAAGCCAATAAACGGTGGAGCCGGAATTCCAACCCAGACCAGCGTGATTCCAGAGTCTGTGTCCTTGGCAAGTACACTATGCAAGGCAGATGAACATCCGATGTCTTCTCGGGTGCTGCCAGTGACGGGGTGCTCCTTAGCTCCCAGGGCTCCCACGTCTCCCTCTCAGGGCCTTTGATCTTCTCCTGTGGCCACCCAGGATGCATCTGGATGCTAGGATGACATGTTTGACTGAGACCAGGCCCGGTTAAAGCTCTGCCGTGGAGCAGGGACGTGGTGCTGGTGCGATGGGAGGGGCTGACCCGTGGAGACGGCGTTTCACTAAAGGCAGCGAGGCTTGAAATGGGTGTGCTATGTACGGCACGGCCTTGTCCTTCTTGGAGGGACCCCGAGGGACCACCCGGGCAGCCTGGCTCATGCCCGCCCTCTCTTTGATCATGCCGCGGCGTTGGTGGGGGGGCTGCGAGGTACATGCTGAGGCTGTGTTTCCTGCTCCAGGAGCCTCGCTGCCCCAGAGTGCTGTGTGCAGTGTGTTACATCTACCTCTGCAAACCTGCCCAGCGTTCTGGCCGGCTGTGCTGATCATATTCCGAATGCTTGTGTTTACCCACCTCTCCACTGAGCAAATTTACAAGGTAAATATTTTGGGACATCTCAGAGATTAAAAAAAAAAAAAAAATTGCAACACAAAACCAACACAACTGTGTTGTCCTCCCCAACCCCTTGTTTCTAACTAATAAATCATAGGGTAGAATTAACTGAATCAATTTTGAGATGCCATCTCCACTCATTCTCATCCCTAGTCTTTCCCTTAACTCTTGCTAGAAGCCTCGCTGTTCTGAGAGGTGATGGAACAGAGAACACAGGCTGTTGGGTCACTGAGACCTGGCTTCAAATCCCAACGCAGCCTCTCAATAACTGTGTGATGATGAGGAGGTTACTTAACCTCTCTGAGCTTGTCTTCCCACGGGAAACTGATACCCACTTTGCACTGTTGTGATGAGCTTTAGGCAAAATGTCTGGCTCGAGAAGAGTTTTGATTGTTGGTTGGTCATTCCAGGATTCCATCCTTTCAACCTTGACCAGTTGTGTGGTGAGGGATTTTCATAAAGTTAAATTTGGATCCGGAGTTGGACAGTACAGCTGGACTCAAACCAGACACTGAGCTAGCTTGGGCGAGTCCCTGAAATTTCTGTGCTCTTGTGCATCCGTCTGTTGAGCAGAGATCATTTTGCCGCTTCTTAGCAGGAGGTGCGGATGAGATGCCAAGGAGAGTAGAGGGGCTTAAAGTCTGTTGAAAGGTGAACAGCTCCTCGTAAGCCCCAGGCATTGTTGCTCACTCTTGATGGTGTGTAGGCCCAGTGGGGAGACAGCATAATTCTACTGTTAACTCCCCCTTCCTTCCTGTCCACCCTTCTCCCTCCACTCTGCCCCCAGGACACTCAACAAAGCCTCGCATTGTGCGGTGATTGTCTGTTTACATGGCAGCCTCCCCTGCCGTATTTAGAGCAGGGACTGTGTTTATTCTTCCCCGAGTCCCCAGTGCCCAGCCCAGTGCCACACAAATAATAGACAATTAATAAACACTCGTTGCTGAACTGCATTCAGAGCTGCACAGCCGGCTCCTTTCCCATGGCACACTTAAATTCTTTCCTTCTCACCCTGCTCTGTCCTCCTCTCTCTCCTCCTTGTCCCACTGCTGTCCCTGCAGTCCCCTCATTGAACCTTTCTGGGCAGTAGGAAGGCCAGAGATATCCTGCAAAGTCAATACACCCCCTGCAAATAATCCAGAATCACCACCATTCTTTCAGGCAAGCACTATTCGGGGGGATACCCTTTATCTCCCCTTCTTCTGGCATGTCCAGCACCGGGGTGGGTCACAGAGGGGACAAAGGCAGCTCCTCTAATTTGGTGGCATCCAGCCCCAAGCCAAGCAGCCAGCCTCCCTCCTCCTCCTCCTCCTCTCCCCACCTCTGCAGGCAGCTCTGGGCGAGCAAGTCGGTCTCCATTAAGACAAGGCACACCTGTTACCTGGGTGAACTCTGCCCTTCTCCCTGGTGGCAATTAGCCCGGCTCTGGCTGCTGGAAAGGCATTTACTTCCCCTGCTCTCTCCGTGAGACTTTCTTAGCGGATGAGGCTATCAGAACCGCCGGCCCAGGGGTCCTGCTGTCTGTTAGTGGCCCTGCCAAGCCTGCCTCTAAAGCATCCCTTGGAGAGGAATTTTAATGTGTGCTGAAGATAGCAACGGAGTGGGAGGGGGCCTGGGGAGGCGACGACTAGGGTTTCTGGGCAGGTGAGGGGGGCCCGCCCTGTACTGTTTTAAACTTCAGAGAGACAGTTTCAGGAGCCCTGCCTTTATTTATTCCGTATACCCAGCAAAGGTGAGGATGGAGGGGCAGAGCCCATCTGAAAGAGTCAGTCTGCTGTGGAATAGAGCTACCTATGCACACGGTGGACGTGAGGATGGCCAGGAGAAGGGATGCGATGTGTTTCGGGCCGTCATTGTGTCTGTCGCCTGGCCTCCGTCTCCTGACCTGCTCAGGCCTGCCCTGTCTCTCAAGCGGGGACAGAGGCGTGGCAGGGCCTACGTTGGTCATCCACACTCGGCCCTGGCTCTGCTCACGGCCAGGAGGGTGTTTTTGTTGCCTACCTCTCCAAACCCTTGCAGGCCAGCGACTCTCTACTTGTGGTGGTTTTTTTTTTTTTTTTTTTTCTGCCTGGAGTGGAGGCAGAAGAGCTGGAGTGTGAATAGGGCCTGCTGAGGGGAGCTCACGGTTATTTGCACACCGACTAGGGACCAGACAATATGTTCGATCATTTACACCCACAACTGTATTTAATCCTCATGATAACCCAAGACAGTAGGTGTGATTCCCCCACCTTACAGGCCCTGCTACTATTAGCTGGATTCTCTTGGACACGTTTTGTTGGTGTTGTTGTTGTTGGTGGTGGTGTTTTTTAGTAGGTCGTTCTTTTATTTATTTATTTATTTATTTATTTATTTATTTATTTTTTTGGTGGTACGTGGGCCTCTCACTGTTGTGACCTCTCCCGTTGCAGAGCGCAGGCTCCGGACGCGCAGGCTCAGCGGCCATGGCTCACGGGCCCAGCCGCTCCGCGGCACGTGGGATCTTCCCGGACCGGGGCGCGAACCCGCGTCCCCTGCCTCGGCAGGCGGACTCTCAACCACTGCACCACCAGGGAAGCCCAGTAGGTCGTTCTTTTAAAACAAATACTATTATGATTGTTTATTTTGAAAAATCTCTCCTTTCTATAAGTTTATTTTATGACAAAATTATATGTGTTACTACAGAAAACAGGGACAATTTAAACATAAGTAAGATAAACCCATATTCTAACAAACAAGCACTGTTACCGCGTTGGAGGGAGTATGTTCAGCTTTGGTTGTGTGTGCGCGTATGTAGACATAGCCATAGCCATATAGCTAAATCACATTTTAAAAGTAGGATGATACACGTATCTTTTAAATATTTGTGATAAATACACATAACATAAAATTTACCATCTTAACCATTTTAAGTGTACAGTTCAGTCGTGTTAAGTATATTCACAATGTTGTGCACACAGACCTCCAGAACTTTTCATCTTGCAAAAGACAAAATCTATACCCATTAAACAACCCCTATCTTCCCCTCCCCCCATCTGCCCTGATAACTTCTATTCTACTTTCTGTCTCTGAATTTGCCTATCCTAGGTACCTCACACAAGTGGAATTGTACAGTATTTGTCCTTTTGTGTGCGGCTTGTTTCACGTAGCATGATGTTTTCAAGGGTCATCCACGTTATAGCATGTGTCAGAATTTCTTTCCTCTCTCAGGCTGAATAATATTCCACTGTATGTGTCTGGGCAGGCTTTTTCAACTTCTCACCTCAGCTTCTCCATCTGTGAAATGGAGCAAATAATAGTAGCAGCCTCATGGGGTTATGGTTAGAATTAAATTAGTTAATAAATACATGTAAAATCCTTAGAGGAATGCCTAGCACATCGTAAGCCCTTCACAATTGTTAGCTCTTTCCGTTACTATTTGTCTTTCATCCCATCTCTCCCAAATGGCAGTTTTCTGGGCTTAGTAATAACAATGACTATTTATTGAGCACCTTTTATATGCTAAGCATGTACCAAATATTTTACATTATCGTATTTAATCCTGAACAACCTTATGAGGTTGGGGGATGGTGTTACTTTCTCCAGGTTTCAGAGGACTTAACTGAGCCTCAGAGAACTTAATTAGCCTAAGGTTATAGAGCTATGTGAGTGATAATGCTGCCATTCAAAGCCAGGGTGATCTGTTCCTAAACCCACTCAGACGCTGTACTATACCACCTACTGGAGGGACTTGCTGGGCAGGGATGTGTTTGCTTTCAGATGACCCATCTTTGCTTCCTACCATGTGAGGCAGGAGAATCTCTTTCCAGGGCAGGAAACTCCCCCAGGTTCTAGCTGTGAAAGGCAGAAGGTGAACTTCTTCCTCTCCTTCCTCCCTCCCCACCTCCTCTCCCCTCTCCTCCTCCTTTACCTCCAGTTCCTCTGCCTGCATCCTGAAGGGGACACGAGGAGGTGTTGACTAAGATGCACTGCAGGAGAGCTGGCCCCGTGGGATTTCTAGTAACCAAACTGTCTGGTTGGGAGAGAACTGGGGGCAGAGGGGACCTTGGGCTCCCCTTATTTCACAGAAGGCAAAGTTGAGCCAGGGCTGGTGGTTGTCCATCCCATTGGTCGGTGGCATCAGAGAAAGATGAGACAGAGAAAGCCCCATTCCTGAAGGGTTTGAACAGGGGCTGGATAACCTTTTTCAGGGGTCTTGTAAGGGGAATCCCTTCTGGGTCTGTCACAGTCTATTCTGAGGTTGGAAGAGTTGCTGTGGTTTAAGCAGATGGGAGGGGAGCCGAGGGGACCCCGAGCCCCGTGGACGCCTGGAGAGACTCCCACAGGGGCCACAGGGGATTCGCAACCAATCAACGCATCTGACATCCACCTCCAAAGCCCAGGCCTGCTATTCCTAGGAGATCACGCTGAGTGGATCATCATTTTCCGGGAGGTTGGAACTCTTATCCACGCACACGTTATATTGACCCAAATCCCCAAGAACAGAAAGAGACAGCAGAGTCAAGAGCCTTCCCACCCAACCATGGTGTGTGTGTATGTGTGTGTGTGTGTGTGTGTGTGTGTGTGTGCGCACGTGTCTGCATGTATGTGTGTGTGTGTGTGTATATACAAGAAGATGCTGTAGGGAGAGGATAGTGTTTGGCTGCCTCTCCTGGCCCTTCAAACCCCTTGCTCTCAACGACCTGGCTTCGTGGCAGCTGGCCTTGTCCCAACTTCAGACAAAATCCAGCTTCTCCAATTTTGAAAATCCAAAGAGAGGTCTACTGGCTTGTGAGCCAAGGAGTGACCAGGGCAGACCAGTGGTAGCCCTGGGGTTCTGGTTCCTATGCACTCAATGCCCAGCTCAGGCACTCTCCAGGCTTAGGAGTCCAAGCAGGCCCCTTAAACTCAGTGAGCCTCCTTTTCCTGAGGCCCTGAAGTAATAGTGGTAATATGAACTGTAGCAATACTACACAACTCTGGGGCCAGTTCTGCAAAGATGGGGTCAGACAACTGGATAGGGGATGTAAAGCCCTTGTGGACTCTACGTGCCACACGTGGGGGTGGGGGGAGTGGTTACTTTCATTAATCAGGCACCCCCGGCCAGGAGCTTTGGAGAGCAGAGCAGAGGAGTGGGCTCGGGAGAAACCCTACGGGACCCCCTGCCCTGCCCCTACGAGCAGTGGGCCTGACTAACTGACTCCTCAGGGATCAGAAGGAGAAGAGCTTGGGGCCATGGTGAGAAGTTAGTGCAGAGAGTATGTTGGTGATCAGTAACTGGTCATTCTCTCCCCACCTCACATCGGTGGGGCTCACAGTGAACGCTCAGAGTCTTCAAACCCCACAGCATCTGTCTCAATTTCCTTCTTTGAGGAATGGGGTGGTGGTATTGCCCCATTAAGCTCATAAGATCACACGGGCTTGAGAAGCCTGAAATGTTACCAGGAGATGCATTTTCAGGCTCACAGGCGAGCTCCTGCGCATTGGCCACGTGTGTGCCTCTGTGGACCAGCCGGCCTCAGCTCCATGCCCAGCCCCGCACCCCACACTCCCAGCCTATGGCCAGGCACCAGCTCTGGGGTTCCTAGAGGAAGCAGTTTCTCATTGAGGGAGAAACAAATCCCCTCCTGGCAGAGAACCGGTGTCAGGATGCTTGGGGCCCCACGACCCTCCCACCTTCCTCCCCTACAGATCCGTGGGGAGTGGGACCGGCCATTTCACCCATGTCCCTGTCCTTCAAACAGCTCTGCTTTGGGCTTCTGGAGTTCACGGTCTGTCTTCTCAGGATTCGGAGCTGGAAAGCAGGGCACTCCTTCAGCTCGGGGGTTTGCTCATGCACCAGACCCCAGAGACCCACCCCCTCTCCTTTCCTTCCTTGGGGACAGAGTGGGGCACCTGCCTCAAGGGCCTTGGGAGGGGCTCACATGCCCTTCTGGAGGCTCCCATAGAGACACAGTGGCAGGGAATAAAAAAGAGGAGCTGAAGAAGTAGAGAAAGGAAGAAAAAAGGTGGGAAAGCCAGGAGATTACGAGGGATCAAGGGGAGGCTGTTTACGCACAAGGCAGCTTACATAGGAGCTGGGCTCTGGCGGCCTTGCAAGGCTGGAGGCTGCTTGGCAGCTGATGCTGAGAAGAAGCTGCATATTCTAGAAGCATATTCTTCCAGCAGGGCCCACCACGGGGACCCCAGGCAGCACTCAGCTTCCAGAGGGCAGGGCTGGGCCATCCATGGACCTTATCTGGGCCTGGGGGCAACAGATGTTTATCTGAAGCAATTCACTGGGGCAGACGTCTGAGACGGGTGTTGGGTGCATGTGTGCATGTGTGTGTGCGTGCGTGAAGCACATTTATCCGTGTACGGACTGCATGCAGTCACATCCGCGTGTGTCTGAGTGTGCGAATGTACACACCTGCCCCAAAGTCATACCGGCAGGCTGAAGCCTCCACCAGCCGCCCCCCGTGGCACATCCTCCAAAGTGATGGCCCTCCAGCTCTGTGTCAGGGCTGACCTGCCCCCTTCCCGGCTTACCGGGGCTCTGAAGTGGAGCAGTGGTTCAGGGCAGTCACCTCCTCCTCTACTGGGCTGAGTTCATACTGAGGCACAGCCAGGACTTGGTGGATTACCAGGGACTTTCACCCTCAGGCTCTCACAACAGACGTGTGGTGGGCAGAGCAGTTTTCTTTATGAGATGGGAACCAAGACTCAAGAGTCTCAGAAACATCTGCCTTTTGTTTTTTTGTTTGTTTGGGGGTTTTTTTTGCGGTACACGGGCCTCTCACTGTTGTGGCCTCTCCCGTTGCGGAGCACAGGCTCCGGACGCGCAGGCTCAGCGGCGATGGCTCACGGGCCCAGCCGCTCCGCGCCATGTGGGATCTTCCCGGACCGGGGCACGAACCTGCGTCTCCTGCATCGGCAGGCGGATTCTCAACCACTGCGCCACCAGGGAAGCCCACATCTGCCTTTTGAAGTCAGACCTGCTGCTGCTTCCCCTGCCCTTGAACGCCACGAGGTACTGTTTCTGCTATATTTGTGGACCACCTCCTTTTATATCTCTACCATGTCAACCTGTAAGGGTCAGAAACAAGCAGGGCCGACCAAATTAGGGGCCTGGCTCCCCCCATCCACAGCTGTATGGCTGGTCTTATATGGTCAGAGTCAAGGCGTGTCACAAGCCCAGAAGCTCCTGGGTAGGACCTTCTGCCAAGGTCTGGGAGCCCCAAATTCTGAATCTTTATATTTAAAGGAATTTTAATGTTGGGAAAAATTCTTATGTGGAGGAGGCAAAAGGTGCTGCTCTCAGGAACTCAGGGAAGCTTTTTGGCTTTAGAATCTATTGGGATTGTGTTCAAATCCTAGTAACGTGACAGAGGCTGATCATGACCCTCTCGGCACCTCAATTTTCTCATCTATATATGGGAATAATAATAATAATAGCAGCTAATACTTGTAGAAAGCCAACAATATGACAGACCCTGTTTTAGGTTCTTAATATATATTAATTTAATCCTTACAACAGTCTTGTGAGTTAGGAATTATTTAACCCCATTTAACAGATAAGGAAACTGAGACTCAGAATAGTAAGTAACTTGCCCAACGTCACATGGCTAGTCCAGAATGAGACTTGAGCTCAGGCAGTTTGGCTGCAGCATCTGCATTGAACCACTGCAATACTTCTCGCCAGGGCTGGATAATCGGCTGAATCTAAGAAACAGTTTAACAACAGGTGGCGGTTTCAAAGCATGTCCACAAACTCCTTGACACTCTTCCGTTAAAAGGCAGAGTCTAGGTCTCCTTATCCTTGAAAGTCCTGGGTAGACTTTGTACCTGCCTTACAGCGTTAGGATGCAGCCAGTACGATGCTGTGTGATGTCCAAGGCTGTATTAGGAAAGGCCTTTCAGATTCTGCTGGTGTCTTGGGACACTCTCTCTGGGAGCCTTCAGCTGCCCTGTTAGAACCCTGGCCACCCCGAAGCTGCTGTGTGGAGGGACCACAGAGGAGGGTCTCCCTAGCCCAGGCTCCAGACACGTGGAACGAAGAGGCTTCGGGACATCCCCAGTCCCAGCTACCTCCTGATTACGGCTGCAAGAGGGCCGCCCTCACCAGGAAGAACATAGACTTTGAAATCAGGCTGCCCTGGGTCTCAATCCGGAGGCTCCCATTTCTTGCTCTGTGACCCAGGGCAGATTACCTAACCTCTCTGAGCTTCAGATTTCCCGTCTGTGAAATGAGCACAGTAATCCCTGCCTCCCTGGGCGGTTAGGAGGTTTAAGTGAGTGAATACGAGCACAGTAAGAACTGCTTCCCTGAGCCCAGGCAACTGCCAGATTTGTGAACAAAAAAATGATCATTGTTCTGTTAAGGTCCTGTTTGGGGTGGTTGGTGATGAAGTAGTAGATGGCCAGAACGTAATACTTGCTTCACGGTAGTTACTGTGGAGAATAATTGAGAATGCGTCATCAAGTCCCTGGCAGTGAAGGCCACCTCCCTTTGCCTCACCCGTCAGCCCTTCCTGGGTCCCCTCTTCACTTGTTTCATAACGAAAGCCATTTCTACACAAGCTCAGTAGCTACCTCAATTAAATTATGCAAACCAGTGCAGGGGATCTCAGCTTTCTCATATATAACCATGATCTTCAGGACCCTTTCAAAATCAAAAATGCTGCCCACGGTGCTGGGATCTAGAGGACCCTGGCCTGTGTGTCACTCAAGAAAACCCCATGGAACTTTACCAAGCAAGCTCTGCTGCCACCCTTGATTCCTTCACTGGCAAATACCCATCAGGGTCACACTATGTAGAGTTTTCCTTAGTCTGGAAGTTTTGTGAAGGTAGAGGCTTTAGCTTTATTTTATTCTTCTATCCAGTTTGTGAATTTCCTCACTGTCTCCACAAGAGAAAACAATGCATATTAGAGTATGTATGACGAGGGCATCACAGGCCTGTCCAACAGAAGAGAAAGGGAAAATGATAGAATGAAAGGGAAGGGAGAGAGGAAGGAAGGAAGGGAGGGAGGGAGGGAGGGAGGGAGGGAGGGAGGGAGGGAGGGAGGGAGGAAAACAGAGGGGGGAAATGAAGAAGGAAAAAGGAAGGGAGAGAGAGAGAGAGAGAAGGAAAGAGAATCAGAGACAAGGAAAATGAAGGAGCAATGGAAGAAAGGAGAGGAAGGGGCTTAAGATGAAAGGCAGCACATAACCCCAATCTTGTTATGATCCTTCCACGTGGCCTCGGCTGAGTCCTGAGTTGGGAGGCTGGAGGCTTAGGTCCCCGGCTCTGCCCACCCCGCTCTGTGCCAGCGCTGGCCTCGCACTCACAGCTCTTGCCTGCAGCTCAGCACCCTGAGCTCCTTAAATAGCTCTGAACCACACTGAGTGGTGGATAAACATTTGTTTCACAGCTCACAAAGCAGAGCTGCTGGAGACCAGCAGATTTGATGTAATGAGTTCCATTCTGGACCCCAGGGAGCATTTAGAATGGGCTCTACTTTGCCCAGGCTGCCAGTCAAACTGGTACCATGGGGAAAAAAACACACAGCACTGATCTCTTCCCCACCATCCCGTCCGGATCTGGAATCCCCAGAAGTCAAGCTACTCCATTCTCCTGGGATGGGACTGGGGGGAGAGTGCCCCAGGCACCTTGGGTGGGAGTCCCATAAAGAGAGGCTGGGTCACCTTCTTTCTCTGCATCCTCAGGAAATGACCTGGGCTCACGAGCAGTCCAGAAGACAGCCCTTCTCAGGAGGTGAAAATTGCAGGTAATTTTTCTCCTCTCGGATTGCCCAGTGGAGCCTTCTGCAGCTAAGGAGCTTCTGAAGAAAGGACGTAGGGTTAGAATAGCCTGGCATTGCCACCCTGAATTGACAGCCAACCTCCTTGATCACTGCTCTGCACCATCCAAAATACGCCCAGGATGTTCTGCTCACCTTGGTACTCTGGCCACAGGATCTGCCAGGAGCCACAGTGCCTACAGGCTGTCCAATATCCCCATTCCAGTGCAGTAGGGTGGTGAGTGGGGAGGGGCTGGCTGATTCTTTTTATTCTCCCCTTCCTCCCAGACTCCCCACTTCAGGACAACATGACATGCTGCCAGAAGGAGCTGAATATGCTGAATAAATGGTAATGTATTGATATGTTGAATAAATGGTAATTACGTCGTTGGCCTTTCCGCACTGCCTCTGGAGATATTAATAGCCATTAATGCCCCACTGTTTTGCACTGCAGGGCAACCTGCCAGCCTGATCCCCAGGGCCGGCCTCTGCCCCAGCCCCCTTGCTGACCACACCCTTCACTGCCACCGCCTCATTTGCTTCCGAATTTCAGGACGGAAATGAACGAGCACAGATGGTGGGTGGAAAATTAGACGTGGAGAGAGAAAATCCAAAGGGAAGTGATTTAGTTTTTCAGCCAGATTGGTTGTTGAATTGGCTTCTTAGACTGCTATGACTGGGAATCTCCTAAGGATCAGCCTGTTCCTTCCCCAGACTCCAGGCAAGTGTCACCATGGAAGTTTATATTCTTTTCCTCAAAGTGACTAGGGTTGAAGAAATTGCCAAATGAGTTCAGAGGCAGACCTGAATTTCCCCACTAGTGCAACTTAGGTGGCAAGAATGGGGAGAGTCGGGCTGAAATGGCAGAAGTTTTAGATGTAAGGTGCATTTCCTTGGATTCTACCCTTCCTGGGAGCAGCAACCTGGTGCCCTGAAAGACCAGGAGCCTTGGAATCAGAGACTAGCTTTAACAAGCTGCCTCCATGCCCTGGACTATAGGAGATGATGAAGAGAGTGCAACCCTTGGGTATGAAGACTCCACTTCTTTACAGCTGTGTGACCTTGGGTAGGTTACATACCTTCTCTGAGCCGCAATAGCCTCATCAGAAAATAATGTTTCTAGAACAGGATGGTACGTAATGAATAATAAACACTAGTCCTTGTCCTGTGTTGTGTTGAGCCAGTTTGTACCGGCTTATGAGCCATCGGTGTACATCTCTTCCCAAATTGTGTTCAGGGACGTCACATTTGTAGCTTGAAAGCAGCCATAGTGGGAGTGTTTACACCACAGAAATGGGCAAATGTTACAAATTAGGTCTCGTATTTTTTTCGTAGGAGAGCTGACTGTTCACATTTCACCAGCACATCACTGTTCCTGCCCCATTTCAGCTGTCTGGAATCGTAGGGTCTTAGAGTGTGTCCTCAGGCTCCTGGAAGCGACAAGCCAGCCCTTTGGATGATCTATTTGCCTCCCATTCACCACAACAAGCTGCTCACTTCTAGCAGGGATTGTCAAAATCTCCTTGAGGCCCTATTAGAAAGCTGCGGCTTCTTGATCTATTCAGCACCAAGAGGCAATTGTCGAGGAAGTTGATTGTAGTCCAAATCCAGGTATCAATTCAAAATGTTTCTGCCTCAGACAACCGTGTACGATCAATCAGTAATGTAATCCTCTGCTGGTAGAACACAAAAACAAAGCCCCACCTTGCCTCTTAAACACAGCATCATTAGTCTTAGGATAAACTGTAAATTGACGCACAGAGCAAACAGCCAGAGCTGTGTCCCGGGGAATGGGAGCGGATGACACAGCAGTACTTTATGGTGAGTGACAAATCATTGTTCATTCCGCTCCCTATCAAGTGGAACACCATCCATCACGTGGTGGACTCGTTGGGTCCCAAGACAGATAGGACCACGAACAGATGCTACGGCTGGGACTGCTGGCCTGGGCAGAGCTGAAAAAAAACTCAGCAAAAGCTGATTTTTGCTTTTCCTTGGAAGAAGAGAAGAGACCAATCCACTTTCTGTATGGTCCTGTCCTTCACTCCGGCTTATAAGAGTGAGTGAGGCAAAGAAGCCCAGCAATTACAGTGTCCTTGAGGATGGGGAACTTCATCTTTTTCATGTTTCACAGAGTCCTGTCTGAATGGCGAGAGAAGGGCCATGCTTCCAAGCAAGAGAGAAAGAGAAAAGGACTGAGCACCTCGTTTTTTGACTTCAGGGGATCATTGGAGTTCTGTGCCCCATTGAGTCACCCTCATCCCTGGGCCTGCCACAGTACCCATAATCCCAAGCCTTTGGCTCCCTCCTTTATTTATTTATTTATTTATTTTTTTTGGTGGTATGCGGGCCTCTCACTGTTGTGGCCTCTCCCGTTGCGGAGCACAGGCTCCGGACGCGCAGGCTCAGCGGCCACGACTCACGGGCCCAGCCTCTCCGCGGCATGTGGGATCTTCCCGGACCGGGGCACGAACCCATGTTCCCTGCATCGGCAGGCGGACTCGCAACCACTTCGCCACCAGGGAAGCCCTGGCTCCCTCCTTTAAATGAAGTATTATATCCCCAAAGCTCCTATTACCGTGCACGGCCCTGTCCTCACAGGATGGGGTACCACCTGAGCACATTGTATGTGCCCCACATCTCTATGTTGAATGGATAAATGAGAGGGCAGATGCATGATAACACAGGGTAGGTAAATAAACGTGATGGCAGGTGACCCTGATCTGGGGAGAGGGGACTGGAACAAGTGATCCCCAATGAAGGACAATGGTGCTGGAGGGAAAGGTAGGAGGTCCTGAAGTTAATATCCACTTCCTGTCTAATTTTTCCCAAGGCCAGCCCTGGCCCTAGCTGGTTTTTAAGCAAAGTATGTAGACAGCAATAAACATCATGGTCTGTCTCTACCCTAACGGGAACGTGAGGCAAAGAGGAAAAGTTAGTTCGTTGTGATTCACCGCAGCTCATGAATAATCCCACAGTCCCTATTCCTGGCCCTCTGCTGTACATGGGGCCAGAGAACTGAGGGACAGTGGAATCTTCCTGACTGTTGATTTAATTAAATGTGGCTAACCTGTGACGAGGTCTGGCTCGGCACAAAGCCACACTCACAGGTGAATTCGCCGTGTCACTGATGAGTGAGTCAGGCCTCTTGTTTGACCAAATCCACCAGTCATTTGGGATAGCTGAACACTTCTGGTTAGCAACTGACTCTGCTATGATGCAGAAAGACACTGGCGGTTTGGTTAAAACCCATCGATAGGGTGACAAGTACACTGGTGCATTCTGTCCATCTGAGAGCCTAGTATAGGTACAACATTAGTGATACCAAGTCTTTGACATAAGGTAGTCAAAGCAATGTTTGATGGACTGATTTTTTTTTTTTTTCCATTTGCCCCGGTTGTTGTGGAAATCATGCTGACACAGCTTAGGGGTAGTGTGGAAACAGTTGGCATGTTTCCTTTACGTACTTTTCACCTTTGCCATCTGGAACTAGGAAAAGACCTCCCTCCTCTGCCAGCTCCCCTAGCTGAAGTCTACACAACCTTTACCCACACATCAGGAACAGCTGCCTCCAGCAGAAGGAGATTGACTCCAGGTAAGCGCTCAGCAGCAAGGGCAGGTGAGATAATGAGTAACAGCACAGTCCTTTGCAAGGAGGTGGGAGTCTGTTCTAGATGTGGGTCAGTTGGCCGATGCCAGGCCTTACTTGGTTGGTAACATTTGTTCTTCTGTGCAGCCTGTTTCTCAGTGTGGGATTAGACTTATTTTTCCCTCTCTTCCCCTTTTCCCGACTGCTTTTCTCCCTTCATTTACTGTGCAGCACACTGTGCTTTGTGCCACAGAAGAATCAGAGATGATGCAGTTATAACCCCTCCCCTCAAGGACCTGGTCCCACTCAACTTGAGAAGAAAGGCAAGCTCAAAAGTCACTGTACTGCAAAAAGATAAAGGGGAAATCAGGTATAAACTAGAAGAGCTTAAGTGTTTGGGAGTTTGGGGGACGGGGAGAGGGTTTTCCCCTTGGCCTTCATGGAGGGGCAAGTAGCATACATGGACCAGGAAGGATGGGTGAGTTTAGGGCTGTTACAGTGTATGGGGCAGTGGGGGGGATCTGGCAAATTACGGGCAGGGGGGAAAGAAGAGAAGAAAGATGTAGATGAAGAAACTAGGGTAGTGGTATTGAAGAAGTCAAAGATCCTTCTGGACAGAAGATGCGGGAAGAAGAGTAATAACAGTAACGTTTTTACCTTTGCTGAAGTAGGCTCAGAGCAAAACGGCACAGAACGCCAGGTTTAGGAGGTTGGACATATTTTGGCCATTCATTGGGAGCCATTGAAGATTTATTAGCAGGTTGATGATATCAAAACTAACCTTTAGGAAGAATGATCTGGCAAGAGTTGTAAGAAAATTTGGAAAAGGGAAAGATGATAGGCAATGGAGATAAAAGTTAAGCTGAGATATGAGACACTCTGAGAGATGGGAATCCTGGTGAGAAAGCAATGAGGGAACTTTGTTGAGAAGCAGGTCTGGTTAGAATCAAGAGGACATGGTTCTGAGAACTGCACATTAAAAGGGGAAGGAGGAGTTGAAAGCTACTCCGCAGTTTTGTACTTTGATGCTTGGTTGAGCTGACTTGGGAGAGAGGATGCTCGTGGCGGTGATCCCCCCTTGATCCGCCTCTGATTGCAGCACGGGGGTGGTGGAGATCCACGTGGCCTCAATCACCTTGCACGTTGCTTGCATCTCCCCTCGAGGGCCCCCTGGGCTTCTCTCTATTTTGTGCCCCAGGTCTTTCTCCAAACCCTAGGAGCCTGCTTGGGCTGCCCACGGGAGTAGCCCAAGTACATGGGGAAGAGAATGCCCTGGGCAACTCTCAGCCAGTGGGGGATGGAATCAATGCTGGGCTTTCAGTTCTTTAGGAGCACAGTTTGGAGAGCATTCTGACTACTTCTCAGGAGGTCCCAGCGGAATGGAGGCTGCTTCATCCACAGCACTGATCCTGAGGATGCTCCCTCCCATAGATGCTCCTATATCTCTGCCTCCCTCTCCTCACTCCCTCACTCCTACCACCTGGGACCACCTCCCACATAAACCATCTGCACGTATTCCTTGTCTCAAGCTTTGCTTTTGGGATGATCTGAGACAGACATATCACGGGTAAGGTGGGTGGTGGACACTCAGGTGGACCCTTCCTAAGACAAGCGTAAATGTGAATCCAGAGCTCTAGTGAGGCTGGGGTTTGAGATCTAGATTCAGGAATCAACTGCAGGGATAAGGTGATTGAAATTAGGGAAGTGAATGGAATTGTCCAGGGAGAAAACGTGGAGGGGAAAAGAGAAAGGAAAGACACCAGACTTTGGGGAATTCTCCATCTGGCACATGGGAGGAGGAGAGCAGCAGACCTAGTAGACGGGGAATAGTAAGGAGAGGCCCAGGGTGGTGTTTGTAGTGGGAGTGAAGGGGTCATGAGTGGAGCCACCAGAGGTGAACACTGCAGAGGCCCCAGGAGTAGATAGCATTTCGGAAAACCCTGAAGACCTCAGGAGAGTAGTTTTGGTGATGACAATGAAAGCCATTTGCAAGAGATAAGCATGTAAGAAAGTGGAAGCCCAGAGCATAGATTCCTAGTTCCTAGACCTGGCACCTGAAAAGACTTTTAAAAATACCAGCATCTCACAATAGACCTACTGAGCTAGAATCTGCATGGATGGGGGTTTCTTAGTGAGATTGTGGGGAAAGGGAGGAACAGTGATCATTTGATAGCTTGGGGCAGCGAGGCAAGGAAAAGAAATGTCTTTTAGAGTAGAAGAGATGTATCCCAGTTAGAGGGAATTAAGCAGTGGAAAGGAAGATATTAAAGATGCAAAAGAAAAGGAATAATACATGGAGAAGGGCTCAGAGATGGAGAAGGGATCAAGAACTCAAGTGGGGTCAAAAGAGTATAGTTTCAACAGAGAGGATTCATTTATTTGATCATTCAACAGGCATGGATTAGGTTCCTTCCGTGTGCCTCAGGCTTCGCGCCAGGGCACTTGGCATAAAGAGGAGGGCAAGGAATAGCTACTCCCTTAGAAGTGAAGGAGGTGGAAAGAAACAACCCCTAGAAGAAACATGTTAGGTTCTTGAATAGGAACATCTATGGTGTAAAGGAAAGAAACGCTCCTTTAAAGGAAAGAAAGAGTATGGTGCCAGACTGTCTGGCACAGTGATGGATGTGTAGTAGGCCTTCCAGAAAGCTTAGTTTCCTTTCGTCTTGGGGCAAAATACAATGGTATTGTAGACAAAGAAAGGTTTTACTCTGCCCAGAGGACCCAGTAAAGCTTCCCAGAGAGACTATCATTCAACTAACTAACTTAGAGCCGAGAGAGGGAAACAGGAGAAGATGTATGAAGATGGAGGAATAATTGGAGTGAAAAGCAGGGCAGTTGAGGAAAATAAGTCAAAGGGCTCTGATCTTCCAATAAACGGAAAGCAAGTTTGTCTTTTGAGGGTGTTACGGGCTGAATTGTGTCTCCCCAAAATTCATATGTTGAAGTCCTAACCCCAGTACCTCTGAATGGGACTATTTGGCAACAAGACCTTTAAATAGGTAATTAAGGTAAAATGAGGGCATGTGGGTGGGCCCTAATCTAATATGTCTTTATAAGAAAATATTAGAACACAGGTTCATGCTGGCAAAAGATGTCCATGTGCAAAGCCAAGGAGATGCCTTGGAAGAAAACAGCTCTGTCGACACTTTGATCTCGGACTTTTTCTCTCCAGACCTGAGAGGAAATAAAGTTTTATTGTTTAAACCTCCTACTATGTGGAAGTAGTTACCACAGCCCTTGCTGTGAGGGCATAGTAACAGATTGGGGAGACTGAGAATGTTTTGGGAGAGTCACAATGAGGAAGTCAATAAAAGCTGGATGAATGGGTTCTTGAAGAGAAGATGGTCCAGCTGACTAAGGATGAATTCTTGATTCTTACCCAGCAGCATATAAAACTGGGCTGTGTTTTGGGCTTCCCTGGTGGTGCAGTGGTTTAGAGTCCGCCTGCCGATGCAGGGGACGCAGGTTTGTGCCCCGGTCCGGGAAGATCCCACATGCCCCGGAGCGGCCGGGCCCGTGAGCCATGGCCGCTGAGCCTGCGCGTCTGGAGCCTGTGCTCTGCAAGGGGAGAGGCCACAACAGTGAGAGGCCCGCGTACCGCAAAAACAAACAAACAAACAACTGGGCTGTGTTTGGGTTCTGGCACCAGGGATAATGGCGACTTCTAAAGTGGCCGTGAGCATGTGAAGTGGCTGGCCTGGGGCACAGGGTCCGGAGAGGCAAATGTGGCTAGAGTAGACAAATGGATGGGAGACTAGGGAAGATTCTGGAACGGGAGAAAAATTGGGTAATTAAAGGGGAGAGAGTGGGAGGTAGGAAAGGACAGAGCTCGTGTTCACAGGAAGGCAGTGGGCTCAGAGGTGTGCTCAGGGTTTTAAAACAGTGGACAGAAGGTGGTCATGTCATGTGAGCACTGAGTAGGACTGAACAGTGGCCAAGTACTACATGGAGGTTAGGGTAAGATGTTTTCTAACTTCCAGTGGTCTGTGTTTTAACAGCAATGCAAACTCCTGGCTTGCAGATCCTCCTTGTTGGCCCCAGGGGCATATCTCCTTTAGAAAGATGGATATGTGAGGCCTGGACCCTTAACGTCTTCCTTCAATTATTATGCTCTGATAGAGCTAGAACCTACGTCTCTTAATTCCCGATTTGGGACCTTCTAAAACCTGCTCACATTAGCAAGTGCATGGTGATGAGGGCACTGGTACCCTCCCTCCACAGAGGGACAGTGTTTAAGAGCCATTGTCCCAACAACCTCTCCAGGATGGAGCCTGTGGATTAGCAAGACCCCATGACCAGGTGAAGGCAGGTGAGTGCACGAACCAATGGCAGGTTTCCTTCTTAGACTCTCACATTCTACAGTCCCAGGGCTAAGGTCACAAAATCATCCCTAAGTGCTTAGAGTGGAATGGAAGGAAACAGGAATGAAATATCTCAGTATGTCATTAGCCCTGCCCATTTTCTGCCTGTCTCTGCTTAGATGACTTTTTTTTTTTTTTTTTTTTTTTTTTTTGTGGTACGTGGGCCTCTCACTGTTGTGGCCTCTTCCATTGCGGAGCACAGGGTCCGGACGCGCAGGCTCAGTGGCCATGGCTCATGGGCCCAGCCGCTCCGCGGCATGTGGTATCTTCCCGGACCGGGGCACGAACCCATGTCCCCTGCATCGGCAGGCGGATTCTCAACCACTGAGCCACCAGGGAAGCCCTTAGATGACTTTTTAAACCATTCTTATAGATATTCAGAGATTCCATTACCCTTGCAATAGAGCCAATCATGTCCTCCACCTAAGCGAGAGCCTGCATTGAGTAAGTGCTCATTAAATGTTTGCTGCATTATTGAATGCTCAACAAATCTTCTTTCCCAGGAATTCTTTCATCCTTCTATCCTGCCACTCCTGTATTCCTTATCCTGTGGTTAGCTGTGTGTTCCTGTGTTCCCTAGCCGCAGTTCTCAGCCTAAGTGTCAAAAGACACTGGCTTGTCTTATCTTACAGGAGGTACAGTGCAAGTAATTTGTTACCAACAATAAAGCATCAAGTCTGGGAAGGTTTTATTTGTGAAATAGAGAAGATTTAAAAGAGCGCTTATCAGGACTTCCCCGGTGGTGCAGTGGTTAAGAATCCGCCTGCCAGTGCAGGGGACACGGATTCGAGCCCTGGTCCGGGAAGATCCCACAGGCCGCGGAGCAACTAAGCCCATGCGCCACAACTACTGAAGCCCACGTGCCTAGAGCCCGTGCTCCGCAACAAAGAGAAGGCACCGCAATGAGAAGCTCGCTCACCATAAGGAAGAGTAGCCCCCACTCGCCACAACTAGAGAAAGCCGGCGTGCAGCAATGAAGACCCAACGGAGCCAAAAATAAATAAATAATTTTAAAAATAAATAAATAAAAGAGCGCTTATCATAATGTCCTTTTACTGACCTTTCGGTTTGCTTTTTTAGTGGGAAAGCAAGGAGTAAGAGTCACAGCTGGGTTACAGGGCACCGTGTATAACCTCTGTGAAGGCAGTGGGTGTGTTCTGAATAGGTAACTTTCACCCAAGCATCCTGACTTGCAGGGAAACAAGTATGAGATTCGCAGTTAGAACATTAATTCAACGAGGAAGAGATGAACAGATCTTTAGCTTTCTCCTTGCCAGAGTTAATATTCGCAGATCTGCCCAGTGACTGGACACTCAGACACTCCTAAAGAGCATTTTAATTGGCTGCGTGGGTCTCTGAGGGCCTGCCCCCATTAGCATGAGAGTGATTCCTGCAAGTTGCCCAAACATAGCAAAGGCAGCCGTGTCCAAACAACACCGTGCTGGGGACTGAACCGTGTCTCTCTCCATAGCCTCGGCTATTTCACAGAGATCATTAACAAAGTGGAATTGGGTGCCCCCAGGGTCACTGCACAATATACATTGTTACTGTCTTTTAATGGACTTTCTCCAGACTTGGTGATTCTTAAACTGCAGCGTTGGCAGCTGCTAAAGCCAGGCTGAGCCCTGCTGTCTGCAAGGAGAGCCGGCCTGCCAGTCCTGCCAGAGCAGATCTGAACTTGGGCAGATGGACCAGGCCGGGAGAGGGGAGGGGCCACCAGCCCAGAAGCGAGGCAGCCCTCGGAGGTCCTTGTTATTGATTTAGCGTGAGGACTGAAAGTGGCAGGTAGGCAGGGGCTGGGGGCTGGCAGCGGGAAAGACAGGTGTAGGCAGTCATGGACAGTGACTAGCCAGGGTGCTGCAGATGTGGCTGGGGGTGTCAGCTGGTGGTGATTAGCGTGGGTGCTTCTGAGGGGCGCGGCATCAGATGGTGGTTTCAGAGTCCAGGTGTGAGAGGCCAGTGAACCACCTTCCCCGTTTGCCACCCCTTCCTACTCTTTCTCCTCTCCCAAGCATGTGTGTTCACCTGCACCTTCATCCTCTCCTACCATCCCCTCCAGGCCAACCCTCCCCATTCCGTACATTCCTCTTGAGATGAAGGACATGGATACACAGATTGCTCTCCCCCGCCCAATCTTCAGTCTCTCAGCCAATTTCTGAGATGATCGCACAGACTGAGCACCTTCAGACACCAGGCAAGACAGAGGCAGAGGGTGTTTATAGCGTTCTGTCAACTTTTCCTGCCCTCCTTTTTATCACCTGCCTAACATTTTTATAAACAAAGATTTGTACTGGAGTATAATATACACAAAAAGTAAACATACTAGTGTAACTCCCACCTGGATCAAGCATGAGAAGATTCACAGCTCTTCAGAAGCTTGCCTTAGTCCCTGTTCTAGTCACTAATACCCTGCTCTCTCTCCAAAAGTGACCTCTTGATGGTAATCACCATAGATTCATTTGGGCTGTTTTGGAATCTTACGTAACTGGACTCATACAACAAGGCATTAGGTTGTATTTAGGTCTTTTTGTTCAATAATAGGTTTGTATGCAATTTGTTCTTTTTCGTTTCTGTGCACTATTCCACTGCATGAGTAATTCACAATGATCTGTTCTACTGTTAATAGACCTTTGGGTTATTTCTGGATTTTGGTTACTATGGACAATACTGTTCGAATCGTTTTAATAGAGATTTTGCTGTATAATGTGTGCATTTCTATATATTTGGGAGTGGAGTTATTAGAATCACAAGGTGGGTATGTTCGGGTAGTCACAACAGTTTAGTAGAAAGGGTTTTGTGAAACGACTCTGTCATGCGTTGGCTCTGACGTCATGAGACTAGCCCTCCCGCCCCACAGAGGCTGGGAGCTCGTGGTAAATTAGCCAACATCCACAGCTGCCTGTCCCAGGCATCCTGTTCGACCACTCTGTTGGTCCAGCATTCTGTCGGACCCGCTCACGCATGTCAACACTTGGTACCCGATATCCATCCTCTCTCACGTCTTGATTCTTATGAACTCTGTTTCCCTATAACCATTTGGGGCCTTCCTTGCTTCAATTACCCCTTTGGATATGCTTCTGTAACTTACTGACCAGTTGTTCTGCCCAGGTAAACTCTTGACTACATTCCCACCCCCACCCCATGGACCTCTGCCTTGGGGTCCCCAGAACTCATCCAGGTCAGCCCTGGCATCTGGCCTGTGCTTTAGAGAGGGTAAGGCGATCAGAGGTAGAGTTTGTCATCCCAAGAAGAGAAGCAAGTAGACTGGAAGACAGGCAAATCAATGAGATTGGCATTTTTCATTATTAATGGGGCTGCTTTGTCTTGGGTTAGCTGCTATTTGCAAAATTTCAGGTGGCCCAGCCCTTTGAGCTTCACTGTGTCTTGACCATACTTCCCTAATATGGTAAGAGTTTCTATGTGTGTGTGTGTGTGTGTCTGTCTGTCTCCCAGTGACTATTCTTTCTGTGTCTGCAGCAGAGTGTTCTGCACCCAGAGGCGGATGTGATGAAGCCCTGTCACACGGCTGGTGGCGTGTGGTGAGTCAGCCAGGCTCCTCACTGCAGTGCAGGGAACAGGAACCACCATACTTGGTAACTTGGGCTGCGTCCGCATGATTGGAAACAATCTGTGAAATGAGTCAGATCCGTTGAGAAAACAATTAAGTCAGTGGGAAGAGAAAATCAGTAAAACTGGTGATTTCTCATGGTAGGAAGAAAGCAGCCCATTGTTTGGTTACATTTTTCACTTTCCAGCTGGTCATCGTGACACTGAGGCTGGGCTTGCCTACACAGATGCTTTTAACAATTCGATCCACACTATGTCTACACAGCTCTAAAACTCTCCAGCAAGCTACTCAACAGGGTCAAATAATCAACTATTCTCCTCACTACTAAGTGTGTCGTCTCTGGGGGTCCCATAAGAAACGATGGCAGACAGGAGAGACAGGGCTTTGGGGACACCAGACCACTTCTGTTAAATTGCAAGTCAGGGGACTGAATGAGCAGCTTCAAATATTATTTGGCATCCGTAGGTGGGAGGCAGAGACAGCGGTCAGACGGAGTTCAAAGCTGTGAAATCCAGAGGTAATCCTCCAGATTCATGCTGATCAAATGTTTTGCTTTCATCCAAGTTGCTGAGCTGGGTGACCCCAGATAAACAAACTAATTCTAGCCTTTTGGAGATCATTAACCCAACTCCCAGATTTTAAAGGTGAGAAAAGGGAGGCCCAGGAAGGTAGAGAGACATGCCCAGGATTATATGAGTAGAAAGTGAGTGTTTACTTGCCTAAATTCTACTGTGCTTTGCTATCTCCAGTGGGTGCTCATGAACCAGGAGAGCTGGATCCAATGTAGGAATTTGTGACGGGAATATTCAAGAGGAATGGGCTATGGAGTAGAATTCCCTACTGAGAACTGGGGAGCTTCTCCTCATCCTTTTTTGGGCCTCTTCCCTATATTACCTGTAAAAGCTCTCATCAATCTCGAAAGAACAGCGGGGTCCAAAAGTAGGGGAAGGTGGATGATGTGGCTTTGGCTGGAACGTATTCATGACCTGAAGTGTTCTCTAATTGTGCAGATATTCCCATAAAGCTTATTTTATTAAGTTGAGCTACAGTAAATCTGTCATCTCTATAAGTAACGCCACAGTGAATCTGTAGGTAAGCTCGGAACCCTGCCGTGAGCCATGCTGGGCTCTTAGCTTCCGCTCGGCGTTGTTATCTGTGCAGTTATAGCGTCTCAGGGGCACAACTCAGGCGCTGGGATTACAGGATTCACTTCGGAACAGATGCCCTTAGCTCCCAAAGACAACAGAAATTGTTACAAAAGATGGAGGCAGGAAGACCAGAGGACCCTAAATGTGTACTCCCTCTAGCCTGTTTGGAAGCAGCTTGGGGCCAGTGTAGAGAGCTGGAATGGGAAATTAATAGTCTTGGGTTCTGTTCTGACTCTTACAAACTGCTCAGCCTAAGGAAAGTCACTTAGTGTGTGGGTCTCGCTCCTGCCATCTTTAAAATGGCGACACACACACACATGCCCAAGTGCATGCCCCTTCATGGTAAACTCAGCAGTCTTCAAGCTGGGATGTTGAGTTCTTAGGATGAAAGTAATGACTATTAAGTGTATTCTACCAATTGGTCTGCTATCCTATGGCCATTCTGCAAAGGGCAGCAGCACCTGCCATAATCCACCATCTCCTTTTTCTGGGGAAAGAGAGGAAAGAAGGTTAATGATGTCTTTACCCAAGAGAAATTTAAAACCAGTTGATGTCTGAATGCATAGTTGATGAAGTTGGATGACTCATTATCTACTTGTGATGTCGAAGGCAGACTATTGTAAACATAGTAATTCTTAGTATGTTAGGAATTTTCCAGCACTGACAATATTTAAGAACAATCAGATTCATCCCTAGTCATTGCACCATTCTGGGGGCAGAACTGAGTGTTCAGTGGAGGCTGTCCCTGAAGGGGCAAAATTGGGAGTATTTGCTTTAGCACATATGGTTGAATTAGTTGTTATTCGCTATAGAAAAACCACATTTCATAGTTCCTAGGAAACAAGGCAAACTTTTTCAAGATTTGATTCCGTATTCAGCAGAATCTCTCTCCACAGCTTTTTCCAAGCATCACTGTAAAGTTTTCCCCCATTTAAAAAAAATTAGCTTGAGAAGAAAATGAACAGCGTTTAGAAAAGTATGTTAGGGAGATGCAAGTGAGGGCTTACAAACCCAGGGAAAATGTGCTGAAGAAAACCCCCCACAAACTGGGGTCAGCAGACGTTACTTTACAGACATGTCCGTGGTTTGCCCAGATCGGTTAGGGCATGTTTCTTTGCAGCAATAAAAAACTAGAGACGTTAACAAGCAATGATGTTAGATGGAATTAAGTAGCATTCAGACCATGAAAGGGAAAATTAAGGAGCTAACCTTCCACCTCCCGGACAGTTTACCCATTCAGTAAAAATAACAAGCCTGTCTTTCCTGCCATCCCTGCCATCAATGGGAGAAAGTAATATCAGATGGTCCAGAAGGCAATGGCCGCCGTATGCCCTTGTGCAGCTGTCCTTTCAGGACCCTCCTGTTGGCTTTGCATGACTAACTGGCCCGCTAAGTGCAATATATTTTGGTTGTGAATCTTGCCTCTCTTGGTGGTTCCTGATGCACTCTGATGCAGGCACTGCCATTATCACCGCCTTTCTGCAAGAGCGCCACCCAGACACCATCGGTAGGATTGTAAGAGGAATGATTCAAAAACTGGTGGCAGCAGCTAAAAGCAGTGCAGTTTGCGACCCTGAGCATGATGCCAAGATCCTAAATGGACTGTTGCAACAACAAATCTGCCTGAAGATTCTAAAACACAATTGTGTCAGTAGGGTTTTCATAGGGTGGCATAACCTGTAACCGACGAGTGCACCCATAGTGTTTTCTCTCCGGGCACAGCATCCTTGCTCTCTACTGGGTCTCCTGTCTCATGGCTACCGTTTATTTGCATCCACAGGCATGGAGCAGAGATTCTCCAGAAAGAGCCCCAGAGTGGCATCTGATTCCCATAGGCCTTCGCAGCCAGCTCTCACGAAGTGATTTCCAATATTCAGTTTCTGAGAATTCCGACCATGATATGCAGACCATAGCAGATCTTAATGACAATAATATTATTTTGCATTTTCATGATGTTTAACAGTTTACCAAATGCTTTCACACACATTATCCCATTTAATCCCTGTGAGATGGGTAGTCTCTTCTCCATTCTATTGGCAGCTCAGTGTAGTGGAAAGAGCTCTGAAACCAGACAGACTTAAGTTCAAATCCTGGCAGTGACCCGCCACTAGCTCTCCAACCACAAACAATTTGCTTCATGTCTCCCAGTTTCTTTTTTCTTACCTATAAAATGAGGAATCATTTCTACGACCTATAAGATGAGGTGAGTGGTAAGAATTAAATAACATATGTAAAGATGCATAGCACAGGCCCTGATGCATAGAAGCACTGGGTAATCATTAGTTTCTATCCACTTAAAGATGAAGAAAATGAAGCTTGAGAGGTTAAGGGAATTGCTCAAAGTAACAGCCAGTAAACGGCAGAACTGAGACTTCATTTATTTTATAAACATTATTGAACACCTACTATATGCCAGTGCCTCAGGCAGAGGAAAGTGGATAAGACATAATTCTAGCTCTTGAACTGTTCACGGTAGAGTGCCAGAGCCTGAAATGCAAATAATCAATTACAATTTAGTGTGATCTGAGAGGCAAAATGTATTGAGAGAATGTCCTGAAGTTATAGGTGCACCCAGGTACCTGCACAGGAAATAAGTCTGAAGAAGAGGAACCTTCAGGGGAAGCAGCCATAGAGTTCAATCTGAAATAGAATTTCAGTAGGTGGATCTGAAGCACAGAGTGGGACACTTGGGGACAGACAAGAGGGGAGAGGGAGGTTCTCGGGAGGCCAAAGTGAGAGGAATTGGAGGGGCTCGCAAGAAATGATGAAAAGCATGGATCTCTGTCTAATCAACACTCCGACAAATCCACGGGATGATTTTATGTAAAGAACCAATGTGGTCAGATTTGCATTTTTGAAATTGGGGCAGCAGTGTGGAAGATTGACTGGAGGAGAGCGATAATGGAGCAGCAGTTCAATGAGAGATAATGAGGCTGTGAACTAAGAAAGTGGCAGAGCAGACAATTTGGAGAGATGTAGCAGAGGCGGAATTGACAGGACCGGGCAATTGATTAGATGTCAAGGCGTGAGAGGAAGAGAGGAGTCAAGAAGGACTCCCAGGTCGTTAGCTTAGATGACTGGGTGAATGGTGATGTCCCCACTGACACAAGGGGGAGGAGAGTGGGTTTGAAGGGATAATAATGGGTTCATTTGGATTTGTTGATCCTGAGAGACAAGTAGACACTGTCTAGGAGGAGATGTTTAGTAGAGAGTTAAAAACATGAGCCTGGAGCTGGGGAGAGGACTGAGGGTGAGAAGCAAGGATCGGGGGTCATCAGCTTTTAGATGATGGGTAAAGCTGGTCTTATGCTAAAACGATAGGGCAGGAAGAAAGAGTGTCATGAAGAACTCTAGAAAATACCAAAATGTAAGTGCTAGAAGTGAGGACTGTCAGAGAGGAGGAAGTACCAGGAGGAAGGGGGACTTAAGACGGTCAAGGGAGACAAGTGCTTTGTGATTCTGAAAATAGAGGAAGGGACCAAATTTCACCAAGAGTCAGAGAAGACAGAGACGGAAACTCCTATAATATTTGGCAATAGAATATCACTGCGGCAGCTTAGTTTTAGACAAGGTTGTTAAAAGAAGAAGTTTTCAACTTGTTTTTGTTTTTGTTTTTCCTATGACCCAGAATAAGAAGAATATTTTGTATTGTGACCTGGGATAAAATTACCTGAACAATACTCACTTTATGACATTTCATAGTTCTATTCTATTCTATTCTATTCTATTCTATTCTATTCTATTCTATTCTATTCTATTCTATTCTATTCTATTCCATTCTATCTGATCCTATCCCATCCCATTCCATTCTGAATGTTGCTTGGTACTCACAAAATTTATTTTATGACCAAAGTAATGGGTTGCAAGCTGCAGTTTGAAAGAGCATTGGTTTGGAATTCCCTGGCAGTCCAGTGGTTAGGACTCGGCGCTTTCACTACCAAGGCCCAGGTTCCATCCCTGGTCGGGGAACTAAGATGCTGAAAAAGCGTTGGTTTAGATAAACATAATTTTCCTAGAGGAAAATTATGTGAAGTGTAAGATGGAGGAAAGGACACTGGATTTTGAGTGAAGACACTCGATTCATGGGGTGACTCAGCTACTTACTGGCTGTGTGACCTTAGATATGCCCATTAACCTCTACATGTCTCTTTCATTATCTGTAAAATTCAGATAATACATCAGCTGCAGAGGGATCTTCTGGGGATCACATCAGATAAAATATGTTAATGCAAAAAGAGTATGTCTAGAATAGTCCTGGTCAAACTAAGACTTTTTTCAGTTGTACTCAAAGAAAGAGGAGAATGGTGCATTACATGTTGGTTCTGGCTCTCTTACCTGAATCCTGGAGCCAGAACATACCAAGAACCAAAACTGAACAGAAATTTAATCATGCAGCATTGGTGCCGTAGCCACAACACATATAAAATACTCTTATTCCAATACTATTGTCACCATCTTGGTTTTCTGATTCATATCCAGAGTCCTTTATTACAAGGACTTTCAATAAAGTCTTATTGGGAGAAGAGCCAATCCAGGCAGGTTTTCTCACCATAGTGTGAAATGACAGGAGAAAGGCTGCAGGAAAACATAAAAAGATGGGATCCTTCCATATAGGCAATAATCCACATGAACTTCAGTAGGCCTCGTGGTATCACTGTATTAAAGCATAATACAATCGTTGATGTTTGTGATTCATTCGACCAGCTACTACACTTGAATGCCTAATATATGCACTGACTTAGGTGCAAGGAAGATGACCAAGGCATGGTTCCTGACCCCAAAAAGTGTACAAACAGATGGATTAGCAGACACATAAATAGATAACTTTAAGTAAATGGTACAACTAAGAGAGATTTGCATCTGAGCATGACAAGATATGAACATACTAGGAGAGAAAAGAAGGAGAGCAGCTAGCCTAATATGAAGTTCTTGATGGTCATCTTGACTAAGGTGAGTTTTGAAGTAAGGGTTAACAAAGGGAAATGGGAGAGAACTTTCAGAAAGGCAGAACAGTTTGAGAAATTCATGGAAGTGTGAAACCTTGTATGGTGTACACAATATTTCTAGAGTATAAAAAACTGCAAGTACAACCTAGACAACAGAGATAGGTTTGGTCCCCATCCCTGAGGGTCTTCTCTACAAAGTTAGGAGGCTTAGAGTACATTGCATTGGGTCTGGAAGCCACTGATGGGGGCTGATTGTTCTGGCAGCCATATGGAAAGGATGTTAAGAGTGGGAAGTCCAGGGATAATTGCAGTGATCCACGAGAGACAAGTTAAGGACCTGAATAAGAGAAGCAGTATTAAGGGTGGAAAAGAAGAGTTCCATTTGAGAAATATTTTGGATGCTGTATTTAGATGTGGGGGTTGAGGTCAGGTAATAAATTCTTTAGGAACAAACAATGAATAAAACTTCCCTATTCTACCCAATAATACTGTCATCCTCAAGTTCAGGGTCGAGTATGGAAAAATTAAGACATATCTACAAGGCACTGTCATGTGAAGTAGGAGATGCTAAGTGTTGAAAGAGAGGCAGAGATACCTGGCTATAGGAATCAGAAGGAAGAGGCAAGAGTTCCAACTGGGTGATTCAGGGAAGGCTTCATGGAAGAAGTGGCATTCAAGACGGGCTTTGAAAATGGATAAGATTTTGCCACGTGTTGATAAGAGGAAAGCGCATTTCTAGTTGAAGGAGCATCCTGAGCAGTCACTCAGGTAGAAGGTAGAAGGTCTAGTCTAGAGAGACAGGCTCTGGAGTCACATAGGCCTGGGCACAAACCTCAACTCTTTCACATTCTAATCAAAGAATTAGGGGCAAGTTACTTTGCTCCTTCAAGCCTTTGCTCCTCATTTGTAAACTCATTTATTTATTTCTTTATCTTAAGGAGTTGTTGTGAGATTTAATGAGATAATGTATTTAGCTGTGGACTCAGTGCAAGTAATCAATACAGTTAGCTGTTATCCTATTATTAGGACAAAATAACAGGGAGTGGGGCTTGAAATGGGATTTGTCACGTAAAGGAAATGCATATGGCGTGGAACAAAATGGAGAGAGTAAAGGTAGGTCAGAGAGTCTGGGAGAGATTGTGGAAGGCCTTTAGAGCTAGATTAAGGCATTTGGACTCTTCTGAGATGGCAATAAGGAGCCACAGAAAACTTACAAATAGGGTGAGAAGTTGAGCTGCATTAACTGAGATCAACCAGCACCTATACTGAAGATGGTTTGAAGAAATGAGGAATTGAGAGCATGGAGATCATTTATGGAATTATTGCAAGAGTTCAGATAAGAGGCTATGAAGGCCTGAATTTGTGTAGTATTAGTAAGAAAGGGTAAAAGACCTTAAACATGAGGAAAGTTGTTAAGGGGAAAGAAGGAGAAATATCAAAGACACCCAAGTTTCCAATTGTGGTTACTGGAATGAGAAATCATAAGTATTAATTTAATAACAAATATTAAGAAGACAAGAGGAGAAGTAGGTCAGGAGTTATAGGAGTCAGAAAATAAAGCAAAATGGTGGTTTCAATTTTGGAGATTGTATATTATCCCAATATCCATTCTCCTCTGTCTTGTACAGTTAGAGACCTCATTTCCCAGCCTACCTTGCAACTGGGTATTGCCATGTGATTAAGTTCTGACTGATGGGGTGGGAACAGAGTGATGTGTATCCCTTCCAGATCATTCCCTTTTAAAGAGCTACTTGTTTTCCTTTCTTTAGTCCCTGTTCCTGAAGGCCTGTATAGAAATGCAGTAGCCAAGAGCCAGCTTCCACCATGCAGGCAAGGGAAACACCCAAAGTCTTAGGATCAGAGCAACATGGGGCCCTAGCAGAGTTGCTTCTCTGCCCCCAGATCTCTACCAGCTCAAATTTGCACATAAGTGAGAAATAAACCTTCCATATTGTTTATGCCACTGTTATTTTGGTTTCTGTTAAAACAGCTGAGACAGTTCCCCAACCGCAGAGAGATGATGAGCTTTAGATAGAGCAGAAGGTAGATGGAGATGGTCAGGAGAGAGTTGAGATTGAGGCACTGTAGCCATAGAGGTAGGGCAGGGGTGGGGATATTGATGTAGGAGTCATGTGAATAATGAAGACAATCAAAGCCATCTAGGAAATGGGATTGCTAAGGGAAACATTGGAGAGAGAGAAGGGCTGAGGACCACAGAATGCCCAGACAGTACAACCGCTGGGGTGCGGGGGCAGGGAGAAAAAGAACAGAGATTGAGACTGAAATGGAGACAGATTTGAAATGGTGATGAGTTGAGAAGGAGGAAGAGAATAATGGCAAGGCATTTGGGAGAAATTTTTTTTCCATAGGAAAAGGGGCTCTCAATGTCAAATTCTGCAGGGAGGTCAGGGAGGGTAAGAACTGAACACATGTGGGGGGTGAGGGATTAGAGTATATTTAGAACAGAAAATGACCAAGGAAAAGTCAAATTATTTTCAAAATAATGTGCTTAAGAAGACAGGGACTTTTACAATAAACTTTAAAGAGTTCAATCTAAAATTAATTTTTAATAAGTATAAGGCAAATAATACATGTAGAAACTTCCCCCTCTGGGAGGTAGAACTTAATCCTCCACACCCGTCAGTCTGGGCTGGATTTAGTGACTGGCTTCCAAAGAACAGGGTGAAGAAAGGGAAAAAATAGTAACTTTAGAATGGAGAAACCGACAAATACCACCCACCTTACCCAAGCGATCAAGGTCAGCAATTCTAGCAATAAGTCACACGGATATAATGTACCCCCTGTATGATGTGATGAGAAGGGCAATTCCACTCTGCGGTGTTCTTTCTCAAAACCCAGACCCCAGTCTAAATGTGAGGAAAACATCAGAGAAACTCAAATTGAGAGACATTCTACAAAATACCTGACGAGTACCCTTCAAAACTGTCAAGGTCATGAAATACTGTCACAGAACAGCAACTCAGAAGACGTGATGACTAAATGCAATGTGGGATCCTCGATAGAATCCTGGAACAGAAAAAAGGACATTAATGGAAAAACTAGTGAAATCCTAATAAAAATCTGAAGTTTAACTGACAGTACTGTACACATGTTAATTTCTTTTTTTTGACAAATATACCACAAGTACATAAGATGTTAAAATACGGGAAACTGGGTGAAGGATATACCCTCTTTACTTTGTAAATTTCTGTAAATCTAAAATTAGTCCAATATAAAAAGCTTATTCTTTTGGCCACACCACGTGGCATGTGGGATCTTATTTCCCCAACCAGGGATCGAACCCCCGCCCCCTGCATTGGAAGCGCGGAGTCTCAACCACTGGACAGCCAGGGAAATCCAAAAGCTTATTTTTTTGTAAAGTGGAAGGCAAGGGCAGAGTTTGGGGATGGTTCCTGCCAGGACGAAGCAAGTTTGAAATATAGAGCTTCTGGTCTCACACTGCCCTACTCTTCCCCTCCCCCGACTAAATATTTTTTCCATTAGTCTATTATTACAGTACAATGGAATGTTCAATTTCACACTGTACGTGACATTCCATGCCAACTAGAATAGTTAATGCAACTTTACATTTATGACTCTGCTTGGGTGTGAATTATTGTGTTTATGAAAATCTCCATATTAATGTCTGACTGTAAATCATTCTGCCGGCTCCTCTTATTAATAGCTCAATTCCCACGACTCACTGATGCAAGCTATTCAGATTACTGCAACCGTACAGGAAAGGGGCTGCTTCCCATTTGTTTACCATTTAATGCTAACATCTTGGACTTTGCTCTAAAGCCACCAGCCTCTAAATTGCCCAAGCCAGATATTTGGACTGTGTTTCTTTGTTGGTGAGGAGCTTCTCTGAGGAGAAGCATTTATTTTTCTCTGTTCTCACATTACCTGCTTTTTAGGAATACCTGCTGGAAAGTGACTCTGGCATAGATTCTGGAGTTGGCTCGAGCCCTGGCTCTGTCCCATATTGGCCGCATGATCTTGCTAAGTTATTTAGTCTTTCTCTGGGTTCCAGTTTCTTCATCGAAAGTGGGAATCATAACACATGTTTTCTAGAGATGATAGGAAAATTAAATGTGATGGTGTTCATAGAGTTAGTTAGTTCCTGGCACATAGGAAGCCCTCAGTGGTCTTTCCGTGATGGTAATTATACCACAATAATGATAATATGAATAGTCGATATAGATGAAAGAATTCTGCCCTGGCAGCTGGAAGGTCTGGGGTATAATTTCAGTTTCTCCATAAACTAGATTGCTGATCTTGGAAAAGTCACTTCATATCTCTGGCTCTCAGATTTCCCATATGTAAAATGAAGAACCTGCATTTTTTAAGCATCTCCTCCAGGGCTAGTATTCTATACATTATGTATAGACCAAGTAGTCACCCCTAAAATGTGGGCCCACTTTTATTCCTTTTTCCATCCTCCCCAACCCAGCCCCTTCACCTTAGGTCAAAAAGTGCCTCAACTGGAGCTTACAGAATATTCAGGAAGGGGCCAGCCTTGGCTTTGCTTTTTCATGCTTCCTCACATGACAGCTCAAATCAGACCCCCTACCCCAGCCCCCTTACTGGCAGAAGGGGAAATATGAAGTATCAGCAGGCAAGGAGGTTTTCTATGCTTCTGTAAATCATTAAAGTGGCCAATATTTTCCTTTGCTGCACCTCTCTTACCTCACAATATTTTTTTTTTCCTGTAGTGAAATCCATTCCCCCAGCCTAGAAATGTGGGCACTTTATAGAAAATCTTTAGCTGGTACCAACACAAATGGATGGGTCTTGTTTCCTGTCTGCAGTTCATGGTGTTGCAAAGGCATTGCCAAAAACTATTGACTGAGACATAAAAGGAAAAAATGGATGGACATGAAAGTGGCCTCATTCACATATACATTTACAAACACACAGACAATGAACATGATCGTGTCCGCACTTGCAGGAAGATATTCCGCAAAGAGACCTCCTAATTCATAGCCCTACTCCCTACCCCCGCCCAAGCTCAGGACCTACCCTATGCACTGGAGGAGAGGGAGAAAGAGGGGTAAGACCAGGCAATGTGATTTGAGGGACTGGGAAATATCCCCAGTACATCTCCCTGACCTCTGGGCAGTGATGCTGTAAATAGCACTCTTAAAGATCCATCCACTATGTCATTTTAAAACTAGAAAGAAAAAAATAACATTCAGAATCTTTCTGGGATTCTCTTTTTCTAATATGATACTTCCTAAAAGTTGTTGTGCTTTGTGGTTTAAGAATGATTCGGGGGGGACTTCCCTGGTGGCGCAGTGGTTAAGAATCCACCTGCCAATGCAGGGGACACGGATTCGAGCCCTGGTCCTGGCAGATCCAATCCCACATGCCGCGGAGCAACTAAGCCCATGCGCCACAACTACTGAGCCTGCGCTCTAGAGCCCGCGAGCCACAACTACTGAGCCCATGTGCCACAACTACTGAAGCCCACGCACTCACAGCCCATGCTCCGCAACAAGAGAAGCCACCGCAATGAGAAGCCCGCACACCGCAATGAAGAGTAGCCCCCACTCACCGCAACTAGAGAAAGCCTGCGTGCAGCCACGAAGACGCAACGCAGCCAAAAATTAATTAATTAATTTAAAACAAAAAAGGACTCGGGGTGGGGGTGTTCATACAATGTCACATGTAATCTTCACACATTTGTGAGGGAATTGTTATTATCCCCATTTTCCAGATGGTGAAACTGAGGTCCAAACAGGTGATGAAACTGATTCATTCAGCATCACCCAGTTAGGAAGTGGAGCAGCTGGGACCCGAGCACAGGCTCTTGAACTCAGTCCCAATGTGTTTTCCATCCTAGCAGATTCTTTTCTAGCACAGGATTCTGAAATAGAGGGGGAAGCAACTGCAGGAGCTTGGCTTCTTTTTGATCAGAGGACTCATAGTTTGCGGGAGAAAGGGCAATGGGGCCTGAGAGGCAGAGAAGAGGAGTCATAGATATAGAGCTGGGATGCACAACGTTTAGTAAGTGTGCAAATGTCACTCAGTTTACACTCACCCCATCTGCAGAGCCCAGTGGAATCCTTGTGCTTGTGTGCCCAGCAATATCGAATCTACCTATACATTTACTTACCCCCTGTGTGAATGATTTGTGCCCCATTATTTCTAGAAAGGGAATGGTAATCCTGGTCTTACAGAGGTACTACGGGGATTGCTGAGGCATGTCTACATTTGAGCAAAATTTCTACACAGGCATTTTTCAGTGATTAGAATGCAGGAAAGGAAGGAAATTTCAAACGCACCTGAAGTTTTTTACTCAGTAAGTTTTCTTGTTAAAGAATCACTAAGGTACATGATTTATATACATACAGACTGCTCTATGTTTACAAAGCCAACGGCCCACACAGGTACCCAGTACCTGGCTACCTGTGCTCACGTGACGTGCTCGGGGAACAGGAGGTAAATAAATGATCTTGCTGAAAACCAGAAAAAAAAAAAAAAAAAAAAAAGAGGGAGAGAGAGGCATTTAATTCCCTCCTTCTTTCTGCTTTCCTTTCTTCCTTCCCTCCTTCCTTTCTTCTTCCTCCCGTTTTTTCTTCCTCCCTTCCATCATTCCTCCTTTGCCTCTCTTTGCACTGTTTGGTAGGTTTGAACCCAAATAACCTGAATTAATTCATCCCAGGAGCCTCGATTATCCAATTGTCCCTCAACCCTCACCCATCTCCCCTTCCTCCATGGCATATGTACCACTCTTTTCTCGTGGGTGATGTCTTCCATGGGGCCGTGGGCATCCCTCACAACTGGAGGTCTACAGGCAGGCCTTTTATAGGCACTCAGCACTGGCCACGCTCATTCACACTGAGGGGCCCCTTGGATATCCTTCATCTCTGGCAGAACCGACATCCAGACCAAGCGATCTGCCCAGTGTGCTTAGCCTACTGTCAGGGAGGCCTTCTGTCTGAGTTCAGCCTGACCAAAGGCTGCTTCCTCCCACCAGAACTGTGAATTGTCCAGAAAAGGAGCTGAGTGCAGGATGATAAAAGCCCTCAAAGAGAGAGGCAGGGCTCAGAGCCAGTGCTTTGAGGGGCGACGAGATTCCCTTTGTGGAGGGGAAGGGGCAGCTCGGCCCTCAGCACTATGACATCCCCTCCTCTGGGCTGGATGCCACCTCGGCCCTCTGCCCTGCAGTGTGTCCCTTGTTTAAATGATGCCCACGCCGTCCTGAGACCCCGCCACTTCCATCCTGCTCTCGGGGCTGCTTCTGCCCCCCCCCCATCACATCCCCTTCCCTGGACTGCACGGACTCTCCAGAGGTTAGGGGAGAATGGCTGATTTCTTTTTGTTCCTTCTTAGATGTTCTGTTTGTTGAGCGAATTGTTTTCTTCCTGGCTCTGAGCTGGCGGCTGACACGGGCTCACCCGCGCTAATTAGCTAAGCCAGCTGGTGCGTTGTGAAGGTTTTTCTGCGCTCCTCTATGTGTGTTGCTTTTTTTAAACATGATCAATACCCTCTCGGGCTGGGCTTCCTCACGCACTCCCTATTGTTCTCCTGTTTGCATTGTGCCGGAGTCCTGCTCAAGGACTCAGGGAGCCTCAGAAGACACGCTTCTCCCGAGCCTGGCTTGCAGCCTGCAGCTGGGGGAGACCGTTGGGCAGGTGCAGCTTGACCTTCCCCCACGCCCGCGTCCGCGTCCGCGGCTTGGAGCCAGTGTAAGTAGCGGTGAACAGCGCCCCAGGAGGCCCGAGTGGACCCCGGACAGTTGGGTAAAGATGAGAGATTGCTGTGCAGCTCCAAGGCAGACACCTTTCCCTCTCTGGGCCTCTGGTTCCTCCTTTATAAAAGGAGAGGTCAGTTTCTAGTTTGGGTACCCTAGCCCTGTGATTTGGTCTCAAAGGAGCATCCTGAGATTCAGACCTTCTTAGCGGGAGGGGTACAAGGAAAACACATTCACAAATAGGACGTCACTTGCTCCTGCCTTAGTCCTGAAGATGGACAGTGTACACCTTTCCCAAGTGGCACTCAAAGAGATCTCAACCAGACAGAGGCAGGCTTCCAGCCTGAAGCCCCACCTGCAGCTGGCCCTGCCCTCCTCTCTGCCCCCTGGGATCCATCTGTATGTTTCGCACAAGAGACACAAGAAGATTCTCTGACGCTCTCCCTTCTCCCACAGGTATCAAGCTGTAGTGGCTGGGGATGCCCCAGGTGTAGACTGTGAGAAAATGTCTTCAATGTGATTTTGTTTTATATATATATATATATTTCAATAAACAGATGCTAGTTCAAATTAGGTTTTATTGATGGCTCATTCTGGGATTTAGATTTTTCCTGCTGCCTTCTCCAGATTAAAGCATCTTCTGAAAATCTCTGGTGAACCTGGTGCTGGAGAGATTTTCTCTTTATATATTTCAATAAACAGATGCTAGTTCAAATTAGGTTTTATTGATGGCTCATTCTGGGATTTAGACGGTTCCTGCTGCCTTCTCCAGATTAAAGCATCTTCTGAAAATCTCTGGTGGACCTGGTGCTGGAGAGATTTTTCTCTTTCCTGTTCAAGCACAGGAAAAATAGTTTCCTGTTCTCAAAAAGAAAGGTGTTAGGAATAATATCTCATTTTTACTGAGAAAGTAGTGTGGGTCAGATATTGTGCTAAGGACAAACATAAGCTATTTTGTTAATTCATACGATGAACTTAGGTCCTCCCCGTTTTACAAAAGCTCAGAGAGGTTAAGGAACTTGTCCAAAGTCACACAGGTAGTAAGTGGGGGAACCCAGAACCAAGCCTTGACCTTTCTGACCTTGGAGCACCTTCTTTCCTGGATCTTCTCCTGGACCCCCAGTTTCAACATCAGCAGCCCTGACTGCTATGAGAGTCACCACATCTGATGACAACATGAAAGAGTGGAGAGGACACTGACCTCAATGCCAGGTCCAGGTTTCCAGCCCTGACTCTATGACCCAGTGCCAAAAAACAGAACAAAACCAGTGAAGTCTCCAAGCTTTTGTATCTCTACTTCATAAAATTAGCATGAAGATTAAATAAGATAATGTTCATGGAAATGCTTTGGAAACTATAAAGCACTCTAGGAATACAGAGTATGGTATTTTGTTCTGACGCTGTCCAAGACTGAGAACTGTGTTAACTCTGCATGGAAAAAGTTCCCCTGTCCTTAGTAATGCTGCATTGCCTCACATTCAGCCCTACCGCCATGGAGGTGTGAGTGTTAAGTCTTCCCTGGCACCAGTCCCTGCAGCAATCTCCAGCTCCTTTACTCCCGAGGCTCCCTCTGGACCAGAGGAGGCTGGAATGGCTGAGTCAGCTGCATTTTCTCCCATCTCAGGGCTCCCTTAAACCTGTTACTGAAATTGGCTCCGTGGTACTGCAGGTTTGTTTGCCATCCAGCAAGTCTCCTGGGGTGGCCCCCTTAATCACATTTGCTCTCTCTCCTCAGTCTGGCTAGCTAGGAGGACAGCAGGTAGGTGTGCAGGGCTTCTATGTATAGGTGAATGTGTGAGAGTGTGTCTGTCCCCAGGGAGGAGCCGGGACTAAGTTCTCCTGCAATAAAAGTGAGTTAGTTGCTGTCTTCCCATAACCGTAATCCATCCCACTTCTTCCAGGGAAGTGACAGGCCCCCGGGGTGATGCATCTCCATGATTGGGAGAAATTGGCTATTTTCGTCCTTCTCTAGCAGGAGCAAGCTCTTTGAGGTGTCTTGCAGCAGCCTGCCAGGCTCCTCTGCTGTTGAGAACACCCTCTCCTAGTTTGTTCCCTGGTTCCTGGGCTCCTGCAGTGATTCTGGTGGGCTTCAGAGCCCAAGGGACACCTTGCTCTGCTCTGCCGGGAAGCTGGTCCTCTTTCAGAGGTGGGATACACCATATCCTTTCAAATGCTGCCAGCCACCCAAGTTCCTCCTGGCAGAGGAGCTGAGAGCATCCCCCAGGGGGGCTGGGGGCACAGCCCGAAGCAGGCCCGCCACCAGTGTGACGCTTCTTTGAAGTCTTATGTTTTATCTCAGGAACACATGTGAATTTTGCATCCGATGCCACAATATATATCTGTTTGTTCTAATATAAAAATGTTTAACCCCATATCTTCAAGTAAGACTGATGCCCTCGGAAGATACATTTGTTTATTCTGTGCCTTTATACCGTCTCGTTTACCACCGCATACCCCCAGGGGTACAAGCGCTCGAGTTGGAGAAGCATCTGCAATAGTAACAACAACAAAAAGCATGTGTGTTCAGAGCCCCTCTTCCTCAGTATTCTGTAAAAGATGCTGTCTCTCTGCTAAGCTCTCATGTCTTAGATTCTGGACACTAGGATAACAGAGAGACACGAAGAACTTGGGAAGCAGCAAAGGCTAAACTGATCCACAATGCCTGGCTGCTCCCAGTTGTTTGTTGAATGAATATTTTTCCTTCCTGCCTTCGTTCAGCATTACCATGGAGAATCAAATCCTAATCAGGCGGAGACAGTCTTTTTCCCAGTACCGTTCCCCCACTCTAGTAGGCTGCAAAGGTAACAGCCCAGGCATCTTTGTTATTTACCTGCCTATCACTTGCACCTGTCTCGGAGAGTGAAAAGTAGCTTCCTTATAAGTTACAAGGTTCTTAGAGGAAATGACCTTGAGAAGTGGCTCAGGGTACCGGTCGGTGCAGGGAGGAAGAAGCAGCAGTTCTTTTTCCGATTTGAATTGTCTCCAGGGGAAGCCCAGTTAAGAAGAAAACTGATGTCGGCATTGAGCAGATGAAAGAAGAGAAGTCTTGGAACTTCAGAAAACAAGAATGGAGAGGATTGATTTGACTGAGAGGAAGCCTTTTGGATGATCAAGGGGATTCCACTTGGATTGAACAAGTAGGACAAGCTGGTCACTGGAGGAAGTCCCCAGAGGCCAGGCAACTCTACATAGAATAATTTAGGGGCACGTCCTTGCCCAGAGGCAGGGGACTGGACCAGGTGATGTGCTGCAGCCCCCTCTAGCCCCCTCCCTCCTTCTCCAGTACCCGCTACGGTCCCCAGAAGGTACAGCTATAGGTTAGATAATTGATGGCACCCAGAGGCACAACCTGATATAATATTCGCAGTATTTCTTTTTTTTTTTAACATCTTTATTGGAGTATAATTGCTTTACAATGGTGTGTTAGTTTCTGCTTTACAACAAAGTGAATCAGTTATACATATATATATGTTCCCATATCTCTTCCCTCTTGCGTCTCCCTCCCTCCCACCCTCCCTATCCCACCCCTCTAGGTGGTCACTAACCACCTAGCTGATCTCCCTGTGCCATGCGGCTGCTTCCCACTAGCTATCCACCCTACGTTAGGTAGTGTATATATGTCCCTGCCACTCTCTCACTTCGTCCCAGCTTACCCTTCCCCCTCCCCATATCCTCAAGTCCATGCTCTAGTAGGTCTGTGTGTTTCTTAGACAAGGGAAACATCCAGTTCTGTGATTTCACTTGATACAACAAAGCCAGACCTTTATCACGCGACCGTACACAGAAGCCGAGAGTGAGAGAACTGTAAACATCTCAGAGCCACTCTAGACAGCCCCGTATGGAGACACATTTCAGTGGGGGAGGAAGGGGTGGGGAGGAAAGGTGAAGCCTGCCAAGTCGCAGTGCTCTGATTTGCAGGGAGCGTGGCGTGGATATTTCAAATCATTTCCTTTTCGTTAGTACCTCATCTCCCAACTGTTCTCTGAGCATTGTCTCAAATGCAGCGAAACAGCCGGCCTCAAATGTAAAAGCCACAGGGCTCCGTTAAATTATGTTGTCTTGCTACATTGGAGTGTCATGTCAACCCAAACTCCTGTACAGCTTCTGGGAGAAGGAAATGTTGTCTGACAATGAATTTAAAGGAAAATGAGCCATTTTTATCAAGGCCACTCAACATTAAATATAGCTTTGACTCTGCTCTTATCTGAAGATGCCGAAGTACTTGAGGGGAGTTATTTTGGAGCCAGAGTCCCTAATTCCTCCTGCATTTCCAGGCTGTGGGGTCTGAAGTGACGCATATGAAGCATCAGGGAAAAGGAGCCAATATCTGACACCAGAGCCCAAGATGGAGCTCTGTTCTATTAGCATTAATTGAATGATGTACTATAAAAGGTTACATATGCCTATTCATACAAATGAACTCATTTAGCCCTGGGGAGCACACGGTATTGGCCCCATTTTTGTCAGATGTGGAAACTGGGGCTCGGTGTTGGGGGAAGCATCTTGCTCAAGGAGCCCATACTAAAAAGTCACGCAGGGCTTTCCTGGTGGCGCAGTGGTTGAGAGTCCGCCTGCCGATGCAGGGGATACGGGTTCGTGCCCCGGTCCGGGAGGATCCCACATGCCGTGGAGCGGCTGGGCCCGTGAGCCATGGCCGCTGAGCCTGCGTGTCCAGAGCCTGTGCCCCGCAACGGGAGAGGCCACAACAGTGAGAGGCCCGCGTACCGCAAAAAAAAAAAAAAAAAAGTAACGCCACTCGGATTTGAGCAAAGATGTCTAATGCCAGAACTTGGGCTCTTTCTGCTCCGCCACTCCAAGAGGAAGCCTCGTTGCACATTCCTGTATTCACTTATTCCTTTACTTAGACCCTCAACAAATATGCATTGGGTATCTACCGTGTGCCAGGCATTAAGGACACAGAGATGACTTGGACAAGGTCCCTGCACTGAAAGCTTGTAGAATCTAGTGGAACTCACCATCTAGTCCTGAAATATTTATTCAACAAATATTTAACATTTAGTCGAACAAACAGCTGGCCTGATTGCTCACATTTCCAGAGGCAGTTGTTTCCATGTCCTATGGTTGTTTTTGCTCTTGTTTTATGAGCGGGTGGCATCTTCTGGTACCCACGCTCAAGAGGCAAGGCAAACTACTGGTCTAGACCTCGGGGAGACTTCATCGTGGGTTTCCTAGGGTTGGAGCGAGGCCCAGACATTGTATTTTTTTAGAAGTGCTACAGGTGAAGCATCCAATTGCCACCCCGAGGATGACTGAAACCCAAAGCTCAGAGGAAACACATTCCTTTGGGGATCTAAGTGTAATTTTGCTTTTCTGACTTTTATTCTTTCGTTTTGGGCCCTGATTAGTTTGGGAAAAATTAATGAAGAGGATTTTTTTTTTTTTTTTTTTTTTGCTTTCACTGTATGATTTCTTGGATTATTATATTAAACAGACCCTCAGTCTTAGACCAGACATTAGCTGGTTAACACTGAGCGTTGGCCTGTGGCCAAGAGTTACTTGTCATTGAACTGGCTTGATTTTCAGCCTAGCTCCTCCCCTGCGCACACCTTTCTGCAGACACTGTCTGAGAGACCTCAGCCTTGGCCTCCTGTTGCCTTTGAAAGTCTCACCCGTGCTGCCCCGCCCACCCCCCTCCTGCCGCCTTCTCCATTTAGTGGTGCAGAACCTGTGCTTTGGCTCTGACACCTGCTCTTCAAACCTTGCCTCTCTCTTTCTCAGGCCTCACAGGCCTGCTCTCACCTGGTGAGAAATGCTCCAGTGCCTTGGACCTGTGAAAGTTCGGGCCCGTTTGAGCCCCCTTTCACTTGGTCCTGCTTCCTCAAACCCCAGGCTCAGATTCGCTCATAGGAGGTCAGAAAATTTTCTAAGACTAGAATGATGAAAAGAAAAGACAGGGAAGGAAAGGAAAAGAAAAGAAAAGAGGATAGTGGTAAAAATACTCTTTTCTCACCCCATACACACATATTTTGGTGCTTAGAACTAAAAATTTACCCCCGGCCTTTAGCATCTTTCTTTTCTTCCTCCTCTTCCCCCCTTCTCCCCTTCCTCCTCCTCCTCCCCTTCCTCCTTTTCCTCTTTCCCATCCTCTTTCTTTTTCAATTCTATCCATCCTTTAATCCAAGACAGAGAACTATCTGAAAAAAAAAAATAGAATCAGACCATCTGAGTCCAATTACTTTGTCCAATCCTTTTGTTTTTAATTAATTAATTTATTATTTATTTATTTATATATTTATTTTTGGCTGCATTGGGTTTTCGTTGCTGAGCACCGGCTTTCTCTACTTGCGGCGAGCAGGGGCTACTCTTCGTTGCGGTGCGCGGGCTTCTCATTGCGGTGGCTTCTCTTGTTGTGGAGCACGGGCTCTAGGCGTGCAGGCTTCTGTAGTTGTGGTACAGGGGCTCAGTTGCTCCACGGCACGTGGGATCTTCCTGGACCAGGGCTCGAACCTGTTTCCCCTGCACTGGCAAGTGGATTCTTCACCACTGCACCACCAGGGGAGTCCCAGTCCTTTTATTTTGTAGACAACAAAAGTGAAGCCCAGAAAGGGGGAGGGCTTTTCCCAAAGGCACCCAGCCTTGCAGTGCTATTAGCAGGACGGGAACCCAGAGCACCTGAGTCATCTTTCTAAGGCGTAAAGAAGACCGTGTATTCTTGTCAAGCCCCGTCCTGAATACACACCTCCAGATGGCCAGAGGTGTCAACTCCCTTCTCAAGCTACTCAGCCTAATTCCAGGACAACTTCCCTGGTAGAACCAAGAAGACAACAAGTTCCACAGTGGGTCAGGCCTGCGGTGCAGCCAGGAAAAAGCATGTCAGTCAGCCCAAGAAGGGGTCATTGGCATTCAGGAAATATGACAAGTCTCTGCCCCCTGTCTTCTGTCATGCATCATGCATTGCATTACATGACAGGAGTAGCCCTGGCTGGAGAAAGGAATCAAAGGCAGGGCCATCCCCACAGCTGCAGGTTAATAGTGGACGAATTACACACTTGGAAAACAGTTTTCCCCTCGATGCGTTATCTGGACCATTTCAAAGCCCTTTGTCTGGGCTAAGCTGGCTGCGGGTGATGTTTGCAGGCTAGGGACTTGCAGAAAAGATATATTTTCTGACAGGGAGAAGGTCACCCGGGCAGAGGCCATTACAACGTGCTACGGTCAGGTCGGAATTTCCCGGATCCCGATCGATGTGGTCTCAGGGCATTACTCAAGCATTGGAATTAGAGCTCTGGCCAAGAAAATGCTCTTGAAATTGGTCGACAAGTCACACGCCATGGAAAGGCACTCTCTCGTTTACCCTCAATCCCTCCATGCTAAAGCTGGGGCCCCGGGGGTCAGCGAGACTTCAGGAGGTCAGATTCGGGAGCTCAGCAGATGGAGGACCATGGAGGAGCAGTTGGCCCCAGGAAGCTGAGCCCAGAGAACTCCAGGCTGGTGGCAGGAGATGGGGTCCCAGCCCCAGTCTTGCCCTGAACTCACTGAATAGCCCTGAGTAGGTCACTTGATTCTCTGTGTCTCAGTCTACTCATCTATAAAGTGGGACACATAAAACTGCCTCCTAGACACCTTTGGTATTTTACTCATTAGACACAACAGATACAGAAACTGAAAACTTAAAAATGGTAGTATTATCTTTAGGACATAATTTAGGGAAACGAAAGCCCTTCTTCATCAAGCCCCTTAGATGCATGCAGCTGGGAACAGATGGGTTATAATCGGTCCTTCTGACAACCTTGCCAAATATAGTGTGAGTAAAACCAACTCAGACCCAGCACAGGACTCTGAGCCTTGCTTCCAGGCAGTCTTTCCCAAGGCATTAGCCCAATGTTGGGAAACGGTCCATCTTACCCATCCCATCTGCTTTGAGTTGTGTGTTCCAAATGCAAAGTGACCCCCAAAATCCGGCCTTCATTTTAAGCAGTAGCAAAGTTGGGCTACTGTAAGGTTTCTTGGTTTCCAGAATGCTGCAAACCTGTGCTTTTGTGGTTCAAAATTAGACTCTTGATCATGCAGGTGCAATGAACTGCTTATGTTCCAAAAGACTTGGCGCTGAGTGGTTCATTTAACACCTTTGAGAAACACACAAAGGCCCTAGAGAATGCTTTGACCCATCCAGGGTCTCTGTCCACAGGGATGTGGGGACAGTCAGTGAAGCACAGATGAGAAATGCCTCTGCTGTCAAGTTTTTGCAGCCATCAGGACCCAGTGTTTCCAGGTTGAACACATTGGACTCCTGCCCATAAAGGCGAGACAGATGCCATGATTTGCACAACATGTTCCCACACCCTGCCTGCTCCTCCTTGGGCAGCCACCACATTGATCCAGTTTCCAGTTCCCATCCAGTTTCTGTGACTCTTATCACCCATTGGCTGACCTGTCCTTTGTTCTTGATGGTCAGGTCTGGCCTCCCAGTGCAGACCCCCTCGATGGTGATGAGAAGGGTGTAGACTCTCCTCGCCTGCTATAGAGCTGTTTACCCAGTGCAAGTCATTTCTGCTATTTAGTCTCCTGTGGCGCTAAGACCCTGAGACAAGAAGTGAGTTCCTTGGGTTCTGGAAGTCATGACACCGTCACATCCCAGAATGTTCTAGCAGGAAAAGCCTTTAGCTCCCACCCGGTTAGTAGTAGATACATAAACTAGATTTTTTAAAAGGTGGGAACTTCTCTGGTAGAAGCAGACTCCTGAGCTCCACCCATTTCCCCAGCAACCTCTGGGGGGTCCTTAGAGTCCTAACTATTCCACTGAACCCAGTATGAAAATCACTGATCTAGTCCAACCTCTTCATTTTACAGGGGAGGAAATGGAGAGCTGAGATGAGCCCCGGGAGCGCTCACTTTCTAAGCCAGCACTCTTCCCCTGCACTGCATCATTATCTTCATCATCTTCATCTCCATCATCATTATTTTCATCAGTCACAATGTCCCCCAGCCCTTAATAAACATTGTCTGCTAAGCCAGCTTCCTTTGGTGGCCGTGGGTAACTGCACGTTATCTGCCGAGCCCACCATGATGTCTCTTCCCATGATAGAGAATGCAATAGCCCAGGTTCAGAAGCAGACGCGGTAGGGTTAGGAAGAGACCTGGATTGAGAGGCAGCGATCTTAACTAGCTGCCCAGTTCTGCTTCTTAATAACTCCCTCCTCTCTTTGGGTCTCACTTTCCTCATCAGTGAAGTGGGAGGAGCTCCAAGGACTTCAAAGATGTGTTCTGAGAATACAATGAGGAAGCCTCCCTTAAAGTGCCGGGCCCTGTGTCCTGACACAGCGTTAAATTCCGTCAGTTCAGATCAGAGGCCCACAGGCAACCTGCTGGAGGAGTTTCTGCTTTGCCTAAGCGGAGCAGGCATTTCCATCCAAATAAACTCAGCTTCTTTCTTTGCAGTCATGTTGCCTTCTTTGGCTGTTCCTGTGGCCTTAACTGAAAAATAAATAAACACGAGATGGGGGTGAGAGGTTGAGGAAAGGATGTGGCAAAAGACAAAGAAAGAAAGAGAGAGGGAGATTGATTTCTGGGCAGAATTTATACCTTTTTGGCTTTTTCAAAGGTAAATGAATAGATTGTTGTTGTTGTTCTGAGTGTGTGTGCGCCTCTATGTTATGTATAGACCCTTTTAAAGGCTTCTGGAAGCAATCCCGAACATTTTCTATACGTACAGACAGATAATTGAATGCTTTCAAAGACCACTGTGAGGCGGGGAAAGTTCAATTTTGCTGTGTGCCATTGCCTGCATTGACTGAGCGCGCTGTGTGTGTGTTTTCCTGGGGAAGTCGAATTTCTTTTTTGCTTTTCTTCCCACTACTGCCCCTTCACCCTTTGTCCCCCCTTCCCCATCTCTGATGAAGCACTTAGACAGCGGACAAGAAACAAGATATAATAGCCCCAAAGTCACACCAAATAAACACAGCCAAAGCTCCCAGCCACTTCTCTGGCTGCCAATGAAAAGCGCTGTCTCTTCTCTCCGGGGCCTGAAGGACGGGGGGCCTTTCTCCTCAGCTATTATTAGAGCCATTGTGGCAGAAGCCCAGGCAGCTCTGGGCGATGGGGGGTTCTTGTTTTAATTTGTTGCCTGTGCAGGCAGAACAAAGTGACATGGGGAGAAAGGATGAGGGGATTTCCTCCTGCTGCTATTTCTGTCTCCATGACAGGCATTGGTGGATGTGTGTGTGTGTGTGTGTGTGTGTGTGTGTGTGTGTGTGTGTGTGTGATATATGCTGGGGCTAAGGCCTGAGTGTGCCTGCTGGGTAGAACAAGAATAGCTGCATCCAGGTAGGAAAATGTCCCCTTTAGGGTATAAAGGGGAGATGCATAGGGGTTTGAGGTTAGGCAGTAAAGAAAGCCCACCCCCAGATTCATGGTAAATTCAATGAACATTGGCCATCAGTCTTTACAGAAGATGCCTTGTTTAGTTCTCACAGCTACCCTTTCAAATATACCCTTTCTCTCTTTACAGATAAAAAAAATAACACAAAAAACTGAGGCTCAGAGCTGTTGAGTGAATTACCTAAGTCCAGTTCAACTGACCCTCATTTCAGTGCAATTTCTACCATATTTGACATGTCCCACTGTGACTATGGGGTGGATCAGAAAGAGAATCTCTTAGGGTTTCAGATCCAGGCACTGAAGAAGATTATTCCTCCTGGCTGAAGAGGGCAGGGTGGCAGACACAGTGCCCTTCCTAGAAGTTTAAGTAAAGAATGTCCCAAACATTCCCCATGGCATCACTGTATGTCTCCAATACTAACCATCCCCTAGGGACTGTGTGGCCCAAGAGGCCTGAGTACATTTTCTCCTATTCTCATGTTGTAAGTCAGAGAATATAACTCACCTACTCAAGGTCACCAACCGATGAGGGACCAGGCTGGGATCCTAAGCCAGGCCCCTCCCTCCCTTAAGCTCAGGGGTTCTGTCTTCTCCAGCAGTTCAGGCAGGGAAACATTCATCCTGAGTTCCAGGCACACCACATGGTGTCTTAGTTCCTGCCTTGTCCCATTGTTGCTCCTCCGGATGGGACTAGAATGGCACTCATTCCAACCTGCATTTCCACATCCTGAGGAGCACATCAGAATGCTTAGCAAACGCTCTTTCCCTGGCTTTGCTCTGGTCTGTCTTGTTCCCCGCCCCCCCCGCTTGGAATGCAAACTCCCCCAAACCAAAGCCCCATGGCCAAAAAGTTTTAATTTACCTTTAACCTGTCCCCCAATCTAAGGGCTTTAGCAACCACACAGAGAGAACTCATCATATCCTATACTATGCGAAGAACTCCATGTTATTTATAATTCTCACGGTAGACCCAGGAGGGAGGGATTTTTACAGATGGTGAACTTGAGGCTCAGCAATGTTAAGTGACTTACCCGAGGTCAAACACACAGCAAGTATTTGAGCCATATTTGAATGAAAAACCCCATTCCCCACTTGCTCTTTTCTGCCTACAGTGTATGAGGTTTGAGTACCTTTCCCCCTTCCTTTCCCCCTGCCTCCCACTACTCCCCACCCCAACTATGGGAGACATTTAGTGCTATACTGCCCTCCCACAGAGCCTTGGTTGCCACTGGCAGGATCTGTCCAATCTGCAAGGAGGCTCAGCTATGTAAACTGTCTGGAGAGTTCTGAAGGGAGCATCCCGTGATGTGCTCCTTGTCAAAGGCAGTAGAAGTTTAGAGCTTGGGCTCTGGCACCAGAAGGACTGGGTTGGAATCCCAGATCTACCACTTCTGAGTATGGTCATTAACTCTTCATGACTTGGTTTCCTTATCTGTTAAATGGGGATAATAATACTATGTGCCTCATATGGTTATTAAAATGAGCTATATAGGTAGAATGCTTTGAACATTGCCTGGAACTTAGCAAACGTAATAAATGTTAGCTAATATTTCTTTTAACCTTACTATTTTCTGTAGATTTTAGCTCTAGAAGGAAACTTACAAGTCACCTGGTTGACCCGATGTTCTATCTTTAGGCAAATAGAAGTCGTGTAATCCAAAGGCCTGAATTTGAATCTCAGATCTACCCCTTACTGCTGGAATCTATCACTTTGGACAACTTATTTGATCTCTCTGAGTCTCAGTTTCTTCAGAGGTAAGGAAAGTGTTGTAATAATAAATATCTGCCTATCTCATAGAACCAATCCTCTCATGGAGGACCAAGTGAAAGGATGTAATGAAGAGGGCAGATGGAATTTTATGTTAATATTATTCCACTATTACCAGAAGACAAATAAGACTCAAAGAGTTTAAATAGTTTACCCAAGAAGAAAGTGCTCATCCAACAACCAAACAACCTGCAGTTAAGCTTCCACCATCATGCCGTTGGATGAAGGCCCAATGACTAGGGGCTGTCTGTAGGTAAATGAAGACTGGAGCCAGGCAAGGAACTGTCCCCAGCAACAAGAGTGAGGTATTGTGGTGCCAAACGGAAAACAGACTGAAGAACTGGGAAACCGAAGTCAAACCATGAACAAACTCTCACCATAACAGGAACAAGTATGTAGGTTTCATCAGCCAAGATTAAGTACAATATAGTGACAATGTCAGGAGAAAACACTGTTGATCTAATTCTGACTCCCGCTGTAGAATGGCGAAGAACCACTGCTTTCCAAGTTCCTGGTAGAGGTTATTTGTGGTATTGTCTCTGCCCAGCTCTACCTTTCAGGACTCTGCACATTCCCTAGTACCTAGCATCCACCACCCCCATGTCTAATGCAGGAACAGCCATTTAATATACATGGTCAGGCTCCCAGCCTCAGCTGATAGGTCTGAGGATAGACAATTGACTCAACCTTGACCAATCAGATCTCTCTCCCGACATTTTTGAATTTCACACCAAGGAGCTTCCAGCACCACTGTTGCTCTGTTTTCTACCATGTGGAGAAAAGTTACCTGCAGAGAAAGTGAAGAACAGAGCTACAGCTCAAAGCTGTAAAAAAGAATGAAGAAGGCTTCCCTGGTGGCGCAGTGGTTGAGAGTCCGCCTGCCGATGCAGGGGACGCGGGTTCGTGCCCCGGTCCGGGAAGATCCCACATGCCGCGGAGCGGCTGGGCCCGTGAGCCATGGCCGCTGAGTCTGCACGTCCGGAGCCTGTGCTCCGCGACGGTAGAGGCCACAACAGTGAGAGGCTCGCGTACCGAAAAAAAAAAAAAAAAAAAAAGAATGAAGAGTGAGGCCTGCTGACTTTCAAGACTCTCCTTCCAGTTGTTTGTTTTGAGATGCAGCCATAGTCCTTACCACGCATTCCTTTTCTTACAATAAATTACCTTTTTGCTTAAGCTAGTTCCAGTTATGTTTTGTTATTTTCAATCAAAGCTGATCCAATCTTTCTATAAACGAATTCAAAAATATCCTCAGTGGTCCTCTTCTTAGGACTCTAGCATATGATCTTGGTGGCAAGGGGTAACAAATGGGCAATTTGCAATTTACCCATGTGGATTGCCTCTCTTTTCGGTCTGGACTCAGCTTTGATACCTTGCCTCCTTCCTGCCCACATCACCCCTCTCTTTTCTCAAGGTGATTCCGGTGGTTTGGGTGGTCATCCTCCGTGGATATCCAGGCACGTTTACATACAGAGGGCACACAGCATGCAGTTTTCAGAGAATTGAGCTGAGATAAAGTAAGGGTTGGTCTAGCCCTTTGCTCTTCTTGAAAAGTCCTTGAACGCAGACCTTCAATGGTTTTGAGGTTCTTGGATACAAGGCCCCTTTGCTTCTGCTCTATGACAGCCTGCTTCCCCACAGATTTACAAGTTAGCAATCATCCTCTCTGCCTACCACCTCACTCTAATGAGACATAATCTTTGGAAGTAATGAATATCTTTTGTGCTAAGAGGTAAATATGCTTTAACGCAGTGATTTTCACGCAGGGTATTGGGGAGGGGAAATGATATGTTTAAAATTTCTGGTGGGTATAAACTATTATATAGAGAATAGATAAACAAGGACCTACTGTATAGCACGGGGAACTATATCAATATCCTGTAATAAACATAATGGAAAATAATTTTAAAAAGAATGTATGTATATGTATAACTGAATCACTCTGCTGTACAGCAGAAATTAGCACAACATTGTAAATCAACTGTATTTCAATAAAAAAAAAAGAAAATAAAAAATTTCTGATGGGCGTGCTTTTGCATAGTAAGAAAATGTATATGCAATATATCAAATGTCTTCATAATATCAAACATAGAAAAAGCTCAGTGTAATAGTTGTGCGTGGTTTTGGACGTGCAGAAGACAGAATGCAAATACAATAAGGCACAGATTTTGATGCAAAAAGATTGGGAACCCTGCCACATTTTCTTGACCGTTTTTAATAAGATTTAACTTACAGGTTACAGGTAATAAATGTACATCCCCAGAGAATGTTTACCTTTGCTTATACCTGTGTAACCAGCCACCGCTGAGAACAAGATTTAGAAAATTTCCAATACCCCAGGAGGCTTCCTTATATCTCCTCCCAATCAATAGCCACCATGACCTCCCGCATCTCAAAGATAACCATTATTCTGACCTCCAGTCACCATTTGTTAGGTTTGCATGTCTTGGAGCTTATTGTAAATGTAATCACAGTTCGTTTGGCATCTGCCTTCTTTTGTGTGACACTCACCCATGTTGTTGTGTGACCAGGACCTTGTTCTTTTTCATTGCTACACAGCACCAAGGCCAGGGGATGCTTGTGTAAATACACTACAATTTATTTGTCCATTCCACTGTGAATGGATATTTGGGCTGCTTTTAGTTTGGTCCTATTAGGAATAAGCTTGCCAGTCTTGTGCATTTCTTTGGAAAGACAGAGGCACACTGATTTCTGTGGGATATTCACCCAGGAGAGTCACAGAGCATGCGTATGTTTGGCTTTAGTAGATCCTGCCAAATAATTTTCTGAAGAGACTGTACCCACTGCACACTTTAAATGTTTAGTTCTTCAAATCGTCACTAAGCACATATTATGAGCCAGGAGCTGCACTAGGCATTGGGAACACAGAGAAAGTGAGCACCACCCGTGGCCAGAAGAGCTAACAGCCCAGTCACCACACCAACAGCTGGCTTTTATGTAATACGGTCAGTGCTGGGTCAGGGGTGTGCCTTGGGTCTCCGGGGTTGGTGTCCCAGACTTCACATGACCTAACAGAGGGCTTAAGCAGGTCTGAAAAGGACAGAGGAGGGTCCTCCAGCCCCTGCATATGTAGACCTTGCAGGCCCTTCTGGCTGGGAGAACCACAAATGGAGGAGCCAGGCTCAGGCCAGGCTGTCAGGAGTGAACCAACGTCTGCCAACGTGAGCAATGATTTAAAGGAGAAGGTTGAGACAGTGCTGAGATGAATACCACTGACTCTGCTGCCATCCTGGAAGCCATCCATCAGGGCGGCTTGGCAAAGAGAGGCATAAATTCCCAGCCAGTGAGACCAAGCAGGGCACCAGGAGGAACGGGAGGCCATGGCAGCTTCCAGGGCTGCCTCTGGCTGGGCAGGAGCCAGCATTGTGAAAGGCGTGTGTTTGGCCGAATCCCTGCGGGTTTGAAATGCACACATGCCCCTGTCCTCTGAACCTCCCTACCAGCAACCACTGTTCCCCACCATCAGCCTGGGGCCCAGAGGGATGGAGACCTGGGAGGTGAACAGGAACAGAACACCGAGTGGGAACAGCAAAGCGAGCGAGTGAATGGGAGATTTTTATGAGCGAAATCTGCCCATGAGCTTCTTTAATAACGTTATTCATCTTTCTGTCAAAGTCGTCACATTAATGTAGTGGTGAGAGATTTAGAGGAGATGAATTAAGATTTAAATACACAAAACGACTTGGGGAATATTTAAATACAATACATTTTATTTTGGTGCAGCTTCCTTCCTCGCGGGTGTCTCTCATGACTCTCACCAGAGCCCACAGCCTGGGAATCAACAAGTCCCTCCCCCCTCCCCTCCCTCCCAAGGCTTCAGCCACCCAGTGTTTGCTGGGCTCCTCGCATGGTGAATTAATACAGTCTAAACTGAGCACATGAAAAATAGTCTGGGGGTTGGGAGACCAGGGTGCCTGTTCTGGCTTAGACGAGTCACTGTTCCTTTGGGGACCTGTTTCTTCGTTGGGAAAATGAGAGGAGTTTCACACTGAATTTCAAAGGATGCAGAGAATCCTTAAGGACGGAGGCAGAGAAACACAGGGGAGCCCGGGAGGCCGAGTTCCGGACCCTCTCCCCTGCTTCCATAATAGTTCATTGCTCTGCTTTTACATATTGGCAGCTGCATACTGTTGCATTTAAAATAAAGTCACCTTGGCTTTAAAACAAGAAGAGTTCATTCATTCATGCATTCATCCGTTTGTTCGTTCATTCATTCAATAACCACTCATCGAGCCCCTTCTCCGGGCCGGGCGCTGTGTTAAGCTTTCAGGATGCGTCAGTGAACAAGGCTGACGTGGTTCCTGTCCTCCTGGTGCTTCCAGCCGGCCAGTCTCAACTTCCACATTCCCTGGTGGCACAGCTGAAAATAAAGAGTTTGTCCAGCTGGGATTAATCAGAGAAAGCTTACTGAAGGAGGTGGGCTTCAAAGGCCATCTTCCTCTCTCCATTTGCCATGCCTGCTGAGCTTCTGGGCACACAGAGCTAGATTTCCCCCACAGGACGGGGAGGCTCAGCTCTAGCTGCAAAGAGGGTGAAGTGAGGACATCAAACGGGAAGGCAGAATGAGAGCAAGGAGGATGTCCCAGACATCGGGCATCCTCTTCACCCATCTCCTCGCCGTCTGACTGGGCCGGAGCCGGGCGCCGAAGCTGAGGAGGCTGTGGGATCCTATTCCCTTATCCCATCCCCCACCACCGTTACCACCATCCTCACCCCGCTCGCTCAACTCTCCCCTTCCTCTGCTTAGAGTGTTTGCAGAACAGGAAAGGGATGCCTTCTTAGATCAGAGACTTTCCCACCCTGACAGCCTCTCTTGTCCCTCTCTGAGCCCCTCTCCCTGACCAGAGGCAAGTACCTTCACCCGTAGCCCTCCAAACCCCCAGGGAGCACTGCTCCTAGTGACAGGGCCAGAGACACATCTCAGCCTGACCCAGGTGAGTATGTTGATGGGAGTCCAAGAAACCTCTGGTCAATTATTTTGCTCTGCCTTTTATATCAGACTTCTCAATTATGCTCTCTGTACATGTTACACTCTTTTAGGCTCCAGAAAAGGAAGCATACTCGGGTTACTGAGATTGTTGCAAGAACACAAGAATGCAGTCTTACGCAAAGACAATCCTTGAGGTGCTAACTCAGCATTTGTGCCTGAGTCACTGGGTCACACCCGCAGGAGCAGGCATTGTACCCACCTAGGGCCCTCCTCCCCTGTTCCCGTGGAGACTGAGCGACTCTTGGGGTTTGAGATCTGCTCCTTTGGATCCTACCACCTCCACTTTACTCACCAGCCCACTCACTCTCTGTTCCTCTCACATTCAACTTCTGAAGCAGAATCTGACTGTTTTGGCCAGGCACCATCTGGGACTGGCCAGCTCTGAAGGTTTAAAAGCCTAACCACTGCCCCGGCTAATGGCAGGCTAGAGTTGACTGCCTTGGGTCCAAGGCCCATTCTTGGTCCATTAGCTGTGGTGAGAGGGATGGATTAAGTAGCCCAAGGCACAGAGACCACGCATAAGAAACCCTCCAAGAGGGCTATGGCTATGGGAGGGCAGGGCTGAGGCTCCCCAGAGGGGGGCAGTCTACCAGGTAGCCACCTGCTTTACTCCCCAGGACAGGAGGGGTCAAAAAGGTAGGCCAGGGGAAGGATCCATATACAGGGACTGAGGTCTTTGGAATTTGAGACACTCCAAAACCAGGTCTTGTGTGATTCTCTGCTTGACCTCAAAGAAGCTTGTACAGAGAAGGAATCAGAACTTCTCAAAGAGAGTGCCTCTTTTTCTCCAACATGGCAGTCTGGTCCAAAAAGCAGATGGTCTGAATGCAGAGGTCTGGGTGATGAGGCTTAGGAGGGGTAAGCATACTCAGAACCTCGCCCTTCCCCACGCTTGAGGGGAAAGGGTGGGCTCCCTGTGCAGAAAATTTGAGGACACGACTCCTAGCTTTGCACCCAGCCAACAGACCTGTGATTTCTTCAGCCCTTTAGCATCACTCTAGGGAGGCATCCCAGGCAGTGGTAGAAATGGATGTGTGCCGGGCCATCCACACTCTCCTGCTGGGACCCTTTTGCTTCTAAGGCAATACATCTGTAATTCAGCTGCTGAGGAGAAAGCAGTGGGTCCCACAAGAGCTGCTTCCTAGAGTGGAAATTGTATGAAAGCCAAATACAGGCAAACCAGGAACTACTATCTTTTCTCCCCATCTCCCTATAAGAAGCCAAGGTCACCAGGCAAGTCTATAGTCCAGTCAGTTGAAGGTATGAGGATAGGAATAAGTCTCTTTCAGTGGCTGCCAGGTTTTCCAGACCACTGAGGAGCTACTCTTTCTGGAGGCAGGAAGGCACGAGGTGATGCCACGGAGCCCTGCCAGGCCTGGACACACACACTACTGAGCCCCAGACAGATGGCAGCCAGCGGTGATGACAGGGTCAATCTAAGCGGTTCTTGGAGGCCTTCTCAGACTGCAGACAGACAATTTATATGAAAGCATTGTGTAAAATTCTTATTGACACTGAAGCTATTATTCAATTATTAATATTATTGTTGTTGTTTGTTAACAATATGAGTCTTGCTACTCTCAGAGAATTAACAGTGAGAATATTCTTCAAAGACTGCGGCCCCTTTGGAGACCAACTCTCTTGCAGAGGTATCTATTTTTTTTTTTTTCTTTTTGAGGTATCTATTTTAAATTCTACTAATGCTTTCCTTTTAAGAGGACACAGAGATCCCTCCCAAAAAGGACGATTACCACCCTAGAGTTCAGAGGCTCCTAGTTTATTGAACTTTACATCCTAAGGATGTAATACAAATGAATTTATGCCTGGGAATAAAATATAAATTGAAATATAAATGTATGAAGCATAAAAGGTCTTATCTCGGCCCCATCTCCCCACTACTAGCCCATGAACCCATGTCCCTGAGCTTCTGGAAGATTAGATCCTCGATGGTAGCCTCATACAGAGCATGTGCGATCCATGGAGCATGGAGCAGTGAAGAGAGAGCCCTGGGCCAAGATTGAAGAAACCTAAGTTAAAATTGTGATCTGCTTCTTACCAGCTTTGTGCCTCTGGCAAACCCTTTGGACCCTTGATTTCCTCAACAGGTACATAACAATTATCTTAGTCCATTCTGGCTTCTATAACAGAATATCCTAGGCCAGGTGGCTGATAAACAACAGAAATTTATTTCTCACAGTTATGAGGCTGAGAATTCCAAGATCAAGGTGAACACAGATTTGGTATCTGGTGAGAGTCCACTTTCTATCTCATAGACAGCCATCTTCTCACTGAGTCCTCACATGGTGGAAGGGGTGGAGGAGCGCTCTGGGGTCTCTTTTATAAGGGCACTAGTTCTATTCATGAGGGCTCTACCCTATAACCTAATCATCTCCCAAAGGCCCCACTTTCTAATACCACCACAGTGGGGGTTAGGTTTCAACATATGAACTTGGGGGGACACTTTCAGTCTATAGCAACAATATTACCTATTTCTAAAGAATTGTTGGGAAGGCCAAATGAAGTATTGGATATATACTCCAGTGGCCCTGGGCATAGTAAGGGCTTAGTTAATATTCACTGAATCAGAGTTGAAGGAGGGCTATCCACACAAAGTTGGTAGGATTCTGGAGACGGTTGGTGGAAATGTGTTCTCAACAATTCGGGGCAGAGAATGGACAACCACACACTATGTTTAGACCTAGTCAACCATGAATGAGGGGAAATTCAGTTAGAAGCCCAGCCATAGGACTTGTCAAATCCTAATATGTGGATTCTGTAAAAATCAACAACATTCTTCCATGGATTCATTAAAACAAACAACCCCTCTTATTTATCAATGCTATTCACCCCAAGTGAAAATGACAACAATCAATTAAATAAACAAATCAAGTTAAAGAAAACTTAACTCAAGGCAGACGTGATTAATTTCCTCATTATTGATTGACATTAACTGTATTAGCCAGCTTTGCTATGGTAACAAATACACCCTAAAATCTTAGTGGCTCATAACCAGAAGCGTTTCTTTCTTGTTCACAGAGCGTGTTGGCAGCTGCAGATATTCTCCATGTGTCTCCTCATTCCTGGACTTAGACTGAAGCTAATTTGGAACGTGCTGTGCTGATAGTAGAAAGAACCAAGCAAGAGACCTCAAGAGAACCAGCAAATGTACCATACTTCTTAGAGTCTCTGAACTGTCCAATCCCATTGGCCCAAGTAAGTCACATGGTCAAGCCTACTGATGCAGGGGATGGGGGACTAAATTACGTTCCCTCTTCTAAAGGCCACAATAAGTCACAGGTAAACAGGCAAGGGAACATAATGGTCTTATGGGAAGGGGATGCGTAACTGGGACTACACTACAATCCATCCACGGTGGACATTGACCTTCTCCTTCTCCCCACACACTTCAATTTTACAGCATTCTCCTTTAGAAGGTATTCTATGTTCTTTAATTTCATGTAGCTGGTGACTTTAGTGGGGGCAATATGGGTATGGGCCATTTCTCTGGGAGTCCCTCTGGCCACACAGTCTGCACACTTTCTCCTTTCATCTTTCCTGCCATCTGCCCTACCCTTCGGGCCCTCCCACCCTCTCTGACTGGGCGAACTGACCTGACCTTTCCCATGACTGGTCAGAAGACACAAGCTACTTCTATGGCCTTGTCAGATCCAGCACCAAAGCTGGACCTCCTCTGCCCCCAAAGCACCCACAGTCTGCTGGGTAGGGCCATCCAGCTCCACTCCAGCTATCCCTCCAGACTGATACCTGAAAAACAGAATTTCTGCTTCCGGTGACACAGCTGCCCCTCTCTGAATAATGCATGCTGTGCACCACACCGGACCAAGGACAAGCTCATGAGAAATTGGGGAGCTTTCATTTGACTTCATTATTTTGCTTTTAGACCCAAGCATTTGCTGCTGTCAAGCATTTCAATGAGGGCAAGACAACAACGTGTTCTGAGACAAGCAGGGAAGGTCGATCATCCCGGGGGGCTTAAAGGACTGCAGTGGAGAAGGCAGGGTAGGGACAGCCCTCCCCAGAGGCACAGGGCCCTAAAGGGGGCACCAAAAATACTCCGTGGGGGTCTGGGGAGACTGAAATCCTGAGTAAACAGACTTTCTAGGAGATGCTTCCATGGAGGTAGGGGACCTCCACACATATCAGTTAGTGGCAGGGGAGAGCAGGACACCTGGAGAGCTGTGACATGGTAACTAGGACTCAGAATCAGAGTTCAGAGCAAAGAATTGTCATCAGTAGAGAAAATGATCGTTAATGCAGGAAGTCTGACTCCAGCGAACAAGTAGGGTTCAAGGCAATGAATTAGCCCAACTAGAGTCAGACAGCAAAGCCAGGCTAACTACCCTCAAGGACTTCCCCACCCCCAGCCAGCTCCTTCCTGGTTTGGACTTCCCAAAGGACCTGCCTTATGAGATCCAACCTGTATCATCGTTCATCTGCCTAAAGAGGCAGCTTTAACCGTCCCGCACTCCCTCTGCCACTGCAGACACATGGTCTACTCTAATCAGGCAGGTTCTCCCCTCGCCCTGCCCTGCAGAGCACAGGTAATTTCTCAAGTCCACAGCCCTTCCTGGAATCCTCTCCCCACCCCGCTCTGCCCAGCCAGACACATGCCATCCTTTAAAGACCAGTGCATGTCCTACTGCTATTTGAACACTTTAGTCCATATTGATCTCTCCCTTCTCTCAATTCCTACAATCACCTCCACTAATGGCCAGTTTGTATGATCATTAATAAAAGTGATAATACACTATCTCAAAGCATTTTCTCACTGGCCGTGAAGCTACACTTCTCAGAGGTATAGGGTACTCATGGGCGCCTTAGAGGCCACTCTGGGGGCAAGGAAAGGCTGAGTAGGTGGTGAGCCCTATGCTCCCACCCCTCCAAAATCACCAGCTCAGCTGTTATCTGTGTTTTTGCTTGGAGTTTCACATACATTTTTTCTTCTTAAAAAGGATTGCACTATTGATTTGGAAACCACTGCATTTTTAAAATTTCCTCCTCACAAGAAGCTTATGGGGCAAACAGGACTAGGTATTACCAGCAGAGGAAGCTGAAGGCTCACAGGGGCTAACTGTCTCACCAAGGGAACAGGGAGGCTCCCAACTTCTGTCTCCTGAGTCTAAATCCAGGGTATTTACAATCCACAACTGGGAGTGGCTTATCTCCGACTGACGTGTACATTTCTTTCAAAAACAGAAACGGTATTTTAACATTTATTTATTCTGCTTCCTTCCTATTCAGAGCATGGCTGTGGGCACACAGTAGGCATTTACTACTTACCTAGTCCAGACTGCAGGTCTGCCCTTGGCTTTGCTGAAGATGCGAGGCCCGCCATCCCCTTAGCCCTCTCGGGCAGCACGTGTCTAGGAGCTCAGTGATTTCCACAGATGTACTAGGTAACTGGGTGTTTTGAAATCAAAGGGATACTTCTTTGCTCCCTTTTGCTCGCTTTTGACACGGTTACAAAATCTTACTGTTAGCCCAGAGGATGGGGTAATAGGACACGACATCCATATTGTCACTGTTTAATGAGTGCAGTCGCCTCCCTGAGAATAATCTGTGTATCGTAGCAATAACGCTGCTGCTGATCACATGCAGCCTCTGTTCTCTGCCTCCCTCACCAGCCTTCCTCCGTGCTGGGAACGAGGTGTTTCCACCAGGAGGAAAGATGGGGTGTCCTCCTTGGCCTCCCACTGGCCACACTTTGGGGCTAAGCAGCACTCCTGCCATCATCGTGAGCCCAGGAGGAATCATGCAGAGGACTGCCTTCTGGTAGGGGAAGAAGCAGGAGCAGTAGACGGACTCACAAAGGAACAAAAGATAAATCGAGGTAAAATTGTTTCTAAATTGAATGTTTTTCACTATTTTCAGTGTGGTGTCTGCAGTGCTCCGAGATGATTCCCTCTTGGGGGCTTCAGAAAAGCTGTAAATAGAATGAATTGCTTTTAGGGACATACTCTGATAGCTCACTTCTCAAGAAAATATATGCTAATGCATGTAGACTATCATTATTGGGGAGATCTATGTACCAGCTCTTTCATGTCTATGAAGAGTGGATTTCTGATTGCTAGCATTTTGCCCAAGTCTTTGTCATGCGTGGGCTGAATATCTAGCAGGGAGAGGCAGATTCAGGCGTGACTACATGCTGGGTGTCTCCTAGGCCACGGTTGGAGGGGTCTTGGTTTGCCCAAGAAACGTTTCTTTATGAAACCAGAAGCAGAGAAAGAACATCTTTGTCTAAGGACCTGAATGAAAACCAAGCCTGTCCGAACTCACCTGCAATCCTGGGACTTCAGGGTAGTTTAGAAGTAGGGAGGCCCCCAAGGAGGGGAGAAGGGTACCAACTTAGTTCAGCAGGGTGTGATGCTACACCCAGCCAGAGGGTGGCAGCACCTTCCACATGCCCTACAAGCATCTCTTCTGACAATTCCAGGGAGTTTTTGTGAGATGGCCTTCCTCTTGCTCAGCCAGCCTCTTTTGCATTTTCCTCTTCTACGGGAAAGTGGGTTAAACAGCACTTGGCTTTGCAAGGAACACAGCCAACAAATGAGATATCAAAAGTAGCTTCCTGTGTAAGAGATCAGACTCCACCAGGCACACACACGCCGGCGCTCTGCTGGAGCTCCTGGGCTCTGCAGCCAGCTTCATTTAGGATTCATAAATACTTTTGCGCACTCCCGCACATACAGCCACCAAAGGAATTTCATTCTGTATCATGTGCATTCAAAAGCAACAAAGTGAGAAAATGTGGCCATTAAAAAGAAGAAAAAGAAGAGGAAGGAAGAGGGGCTGAAGAAAGTCTGAGGCTCTGAGTAGCAGGTGTTTGCTGGTTGATGACTTGATGAAGGATGCTCCCATCTTTATGTCCCCACAGAGAATCCTCCCCCTGGCTCCAGTTCAACTGAAGCCAGGTGGGTGAATGCAGCCTATACTGGCTGGTATAGGGTACTTTGGTCAATGACACTTTAAATATGCTAAATTGGATGCCTGTCAAGGTGGGCATCAACCTTAGATATGGGTTGTCCCTAAAGTCCCTTCTTCAAGGCTTCTGGGAACTGGGATATGTTGAATGCCAACTTGAGGTTTAGGTGTCAAATCCAAATGCCTTTGGGAACCAGGCTGAGGGATGTAAACATACCAAGCTGGTCAGGTGATAACCAGGATGTGGCTGCCCTTGCTGAAGGGGGCAGCAGTTACTCAGTTCCAGCGGGTTATGCCCAAGTGGGAATTGTTGTCAACTCTCCCAGTTTATAAAAAGAAGCTGGAAATCTATGTGGTTTTTTTTAACATAAAATCTCTTGATTTTCAAATGATGACAGCTAATTTTAAAAATTAATCACTATGCTGGCCAAAAAAACAATTCCAACAGGGTACACCTATCAATTCTATCCTAAACACCCTAGTCTGTCAAATACTTCCCTTCTCTGCTTGTTTGAAATCCATATGATCTGTGCCCCATAAATTGCCAGGTTTGATTTTTCTGACTTGTTCTCTAGCTTTGCACTGTTTGCTCAGCAAGTCTCTACACATTTCAAGGGCAAAGGCATGTCTTTTTTCCCCAATAGTTTCCAGCTGACAGTAGATGCTAAGCAATTTTTTGTGAGTTATAACCTGCCCTATTCCATGAAGGATTTGAAGACTCCTACATAAATACATGCTACAGAAAAATAAAATAAATAAGCAAGAGCATCAGGGTAAATACTTAGACTTGACCTACTGACTGGGTGCTTCTAAGGTATGGTGTTGTGTGAGTTTCCTCTGGATAGCATTCAGATGTCTTCTTTAGATTATATGCAGAACGCAGAGGGTTAAGAGGGTGCCTGGAACATGGGGAAAGCTCACAGATTGTTAGTGGAGTGAACAAAGGACAAAGCAAGTGAAATGGCCCTAGAGAAGGAGGCCTGTGCACATGAGACAGAGAGATCAGAACGTATGATCCAAGCTCAGCCTTGAGCTGGGAGCCAGAATGATGAATTGCAGTTTCTTTATTGAGCCTCTTTTGGTTGTAAGTGACAGAAATATAACAAAAACTGGCTTAGGCAAAAAGAGGAATGTACTAGAAGAATATTGATGGGATAGCCTTCCAAGCCATGAAAGAGAAGGGATTCATTTGGACCCACAGGAAAATCTGAATGAGATAGATCTCTCTGTGTATTTCACCTCTCCTTTGAGTTCTGGCTTTATTTTCTCCCTCAGCAGTCAGACTTCCTTCACGCATTAGGGAACAAAGCTACCAAAAATCTCCATGCCTCACATCCAGTAGCTTCTACCCCTGGGGGAAACTGCTTCATAATCTTTCTCATAGCAAGATTAAGACCCACGGGGAGGGGCTTTCAACGCCTCACTGGGGTTTCAGTACCCCTCCCCAGGGCCATCCCAATCAGCCATGGCAGCCACAGAGAAGGTTGCCATGACTGGCTGGCTTTGGGCAGATACCCACATGGAGTAACAACATGGCAGTTTTTTGGTGTGTTTTGGGTTTTTTTGTTTTGTCTTGGTTTGGTTTGGTTTTTTTTTTTTTTTTTTGGTGGGGGGGAAGAATTTGAAATTTCTTTTAATATTTTTATTTTATTGGAGTATAGTTGATTTACAATACCGTGTTACTTTCAGGTATACAGCAAAGTGATTCAGCTATACATATACACATATCTGTTCTTTTTTATATTCTTTTCTCATGTAGGTTATCACAGAATATTGAGTTCCCTGGGCTGTATAGTAAGTCCATGTTGGTCATCTATCTTGTATACAGTAGTGTGTTTGATTCAAACCACAAGGTTTGTTTTGGGGGAGGAACATTTCCCAGAAGATGGGGGCTCTGTTCTTAGAAGAAGGGAAGTGTCCTGGCAGATCAAACAGCCTCTGGAGTTCACATAGCACTTGGCTACAAGTGCCTCTTTTAGGATCATCTCCTTTTATTTGTCCCTCAGAAAACTCTGTGAGGAGTGTAGAGCACTTATAATTGTTCCCATTTCACTGTTAGAAAAAATAAGGTTCAGAGAGATGAAGCAACTTAACCAAGATCACATAGTTTCTAAATGACCCATCTAGGCCTCAAGCATTTTTTTTCACTTTAATACCAATGCTTATCCCTTTATAGTGGAGGTGAGTGAGAAGATTGTGAGCTTTCTAGAAAAGGAGTCTCTTATTGCAAGATCATGCTTTCCTGAATTATATAAAGCCTCAACTGGTAGAACCCTAACTTGGTTGCTATTCCTCAGCTCCTTCTGGAAGTTTGTCAGGATCCCCTGAGATACATGCATCTGACCTCAATGGCCATCTCCTCATGGTTCAGGAATTTTGTTGTCTACCCAGGATTCATATCCAAAGACTCCCTGTAGCCACTCAACTCTAAACTGTCTAATTTGGGGTATTTAGAGGTACTTCTGCTTTGTGAACTGCTTGGAGTCCTCTGGTCCAGAAGCACTAATGCCCATAGGAAAAGAGGAATTGGAAAAAGGGAGAAAATCCACCTAGGAGATGTGGTGTTGACCAAGACAAAGATGATCATATCCATTTCTGAAGTTGGGAGCAGCTCCAGCCACCTTTGGTGGCTGGCACAACCTCATGAGTACTGAGAACATGGCGACAGGGTATTTGGAATCTTCTAACCAAAGATGATGCGGGGGAAAGACCTCTTTAGCTGTATCATCACTAGACTCGCAAGTCTCACGCCCTCTCCTGCTTCTGAGGCAAATCGTGAATATGCATCTTTCCTCCTGCATGTCAATGCCCAGAGAAGTACTGGATCGAATTGATTTGAGTGGGATCAGCCAGACCCTGTGTCCAAGCTGTCTTGTCTGAGTGTAGTCAGCACAGCCTAATAGAAAGAAAGAATTACTCTTGACACTAGGATTATCACCGCCAAAGACATCAATAACTTTTTAAAGATGTGAGATAATATAACACTAATTATCAATTGAGGGAACCCATCACAAGGAGAAGGCAAGTAAGGTTTCGATTTTCCTTTCTACATGAACCCTACCCCTCCATTCCACAAAGATTTGTTGTTCCCTGGGTCTGGCCTCGTGCATAATTCAGTGATCTGTGTGGCAGGAAACATTGAGAAAACTTCTTTCGCCTTCTCCAGGAGGCTGGGGCAAAGGTGGCTTACAGCTATTCATCCATGCAAGCAAAGCTGTCTCTGCTGCAGCCCTCTGGCAGAGGCAGAACCATGGCCCCTCTCATCCCCATTTGGTGACTTGCCTAAGTGTGACATAATGATTGTCGTGACAGAGTCAGAGAAGAAAAATACAGGTTGGATGAGATAAATTGATGCCACCCCAGGTTTCCCAGCAGTCCTGGTGGTGAGGAGCTCTTCCTGCCTTGGAGGTTTTGCTTTCTCAGAAGGAAACTGTAGTGTTTAATGTTGCTGATGAAGGTCAAGGAATGGAGTTCTCTAGGGTGTTATAGGGAAACTTAAATGAATTGGATGGTCCCTAATTTTATCCATTTATTCATCCTAAAAATTCTGGGCACTGTGCTTGGTCCTGAGCATACAATGAAAAACACTCTCAAAACACTTGAGATAAGAGACAATGGTTTTAGGAAAGATCTCGGTGTTCTCCTCATCTGCTGCCAGGAATAAATTCTCCCTTCTACCCTCCCCCCTCCAAAAAAAAGAAACCGCTCAGGATGTATTGGGAGGCACAAACAAGTATATCAACAATTGTGCTTTGCCTTTCTAAGGCCTGAACTGTTGGAACCATTTATTCTTTTTATTCATTCATCAGAAAGATATTTTGTGAGTACCAACTATGTGTCTGGGCCTCCACTGGATGCTGGGAAGACAGCGGTAAACAAGACAAAAGACAAGACAAGATTTCTCGTGGGAAGCTGAGCTATAGACCAGTCCATAAAATGAATACACAAGGTAGTTACAGAGTGAAATAAGTGCTCTGAAGAAAACGTTGATGATATAATAAAAAGTGAGTGGGGTGGGGGATAAGTTCAGATAAAAAGGTCTCTCTGAAGAGGTGATATTTGAGCTGAAATTTATGGATTAGAAGAAGCCAGTCATGCCAAGAGATAAACAGAAAGAGTGCTGGCAGCCGTGGTGTGCTGGTAAATGTTTTACAGCTGGCTCTCTGGGGGAAATGAAAGCCCTGATTTGTAGTGTTTGCCAGTTTCCATGGTGTAAATACTCCCACACTGCCAATTTCAAGCTGCCAACATGATACTGCTGCACACAGAATTGGGAAGAGATGTGTAAAACAGATTCCCACTACCCTGCGGGAGCTGCCTCCCGCAGACCACTCACTGGCTCACAGTTACCTGGCCATACCAAGGGGCAAGTAGGCAGTGGGTCCTGGCCAATATTAAGGAATCAGATGGCTAGACTGATGGGACTAGAGAGAGAGATTTCTGGGGCTATAGGTCGAGGACTGCGGTTGCTATCTTCAGATGCAGCTACTAAATACTATATGGTTAGCACACTCCACAATTCAATGCAAGAGGCACTGCGCCCGATCCATCTTGATCCCATTTTAAAATTGGATATTCCCATATCACAAACCTAGATATTTTCTACTTGAAAAATGTAGTAAGTGTCATTTAATATGTGTGCGTATGTGTATGCATGGGTGGATAGGCTTGGTGCTGTGGGTACAAAAAATGAGAAATGCAGAGTCCCTGCCCTCATGGCACTTACAAACTTATAGAAAAAATGGAAACAGGAAAAGAAAACTAACATTTATTAAACATATACCATTATTAAAAAGTAGAGACCAGGAGGAGGGAAACACGGGAAGATTACACATAGTCTGTGTATAAAGAATAGATTTTTACAGTTTGATGTGACTGAGAATTTTCCAGAAGGACAGAAAAAGATGGAAAGGATAAGTGGTTTTCTTTGGCTCAGGCCAGGAATATGTCATCTGATAAGAATTGTCCTAATTACTCTTCTAGTGAACGCATGGTTTAATCCATCAAGGAGACTTTGAGAGGGACCCAGGAGGTCAGTTTATAGAATTTGGCCACAGTCACCTCCAAGAATCTAGAACCTAGGACTCAGAGAGATGGGCAACATCAGGGAACTGTCAACCGATAAGATGCCTTAACAATTTAAGAGTCCTTTGGGAGTGGATATTACCACCTAATACTTGAATGCAGATGCTATAATTTATAACATGAAGTTGTGCTCTCTGATTGGCATTTTAGGGGTGGTCCCTGATGGTAAGTACTGTCCTTTGCAGGGCTGACCAATGATCATTCAGTGTCTGGCCTTTTCAAACTGCTTTGTCAGGGACTCTACAGAGATGTATTGATTTACTTTGTGTCAACAATGAAGAGTTCGAGAGTCTGGCAGGAAAACCAGATGGAGAAATCCAGCAGAATTACAAACCTGGGACCCAGGCTTGGAGCCGGTTACGTACCCAGAGGAGAGAGACGCTTAGGAAAGAGATGGTTCCTTTAATTCTAAGTGAAGGAATAACAGTAGAAAATGGAAAAGCATTTACAGGAATGTTGCTGTTAGGTGCAGGAAGAGGATTGAGAGAGGTAACTGGGTAACGGATGTTAATTTTCTAGAAACAAATGAAAAGAAAATCATGGGAATAAAGAGTTTCACAAAGAAGGACACAGTCAGCAGATTTAAACATAGCCAAGAAATTATGAGATGGAGAACTGAGGAAAGGCCATTGAAACAAGTGATCAGGATGTCATTAGTCATCTCTGTGACAGCAGTTTCAGTAACATCAGTAACTAACATCCTGTATAGTGCTTTTTAGTGTGTGTGTGGCAGGGGTCTTCCTTATCTATTAGCTCATTTGATAGTCATAAAAAATGTGATGAAGAAAGTGAGGTTCAGGTAGTAAATAGTTGATCCAGAAACTGAGCCCACGTTTTCTGAATCCAAATCTCATCCTCATTCTGTTGTGTTGCACAGCATCCCTCAAGAGAGCACCTTGGCACCAAAGCTGGACCACGAGGAAGGAGTGAGATGCAAGGATGTGGTCAATGTCAAGGGCAGCGAGAACAAAACACCCTCTTTGAAACTCTGCATGGTGAAGAGAAGCTGAGTGGTCACTGGAGGGACTTTATTTTCCAGGATGAAAATAATGTTAAACGTTTTGGACCAGGAAAGGAAGGACTGGGTATCAAAGAAATGGAACAGTGTCCCAAAAGGGGAAGAAGAGAAATGGGATCAAGAACACACGTGGAGGGACACTCATGGCACATCACTGGGAGAGCGAAAAGGCAGAGGAAATTATGAGCTGAAGATATCACTGTTGGATGAGGACATCGTGAGATCATCTTTAAGGCTGAGAAGGGGCACCCATAGAGTTGAGAGATTGAGAAGAGGGGGAAGAGAGAAGGAAAGCTGTTGTGGGTGTTTGCTTGATGACCTCCTGACACCCTGTCGTATTCTATTCATGTCTCCTGGGGTTAGGAAGGACCCAGAGAATTCTTTTAACCTACAGTGACCACTTTGGGGCACTGGCAGTCCTTTTTTGGGGTAATGGTGGTATAATGCAAATAGCCCTTGGCTTGGACACACAACACTTAGAGTCCAGTTCTGGCCTCAAGTTTTCCTTGGCTTTTCGTCCAGGAACTCCAACTGCTGGACAATATACTTGCAGGTCACGCTGTTCTCAAACTCACTGGGACCAAAGCCATCATAAAGTAACAGAATTTCAAGTGTTGGAAAGATAACCTGGTCTAATCCTAAAATTCCCTTTATAACAACTGCACCAAGTGTTCTGCTTCATCATTTCCTATGATAAGGAACTCACGACTTCTTTAGGTGCCCTGTTCCTCCTTATGTTTGTCTCAGATCTGACTTCTAGGCAATACAGAACACAGAAGTAAATTGGCCAATTCCTGCTCCCCTGGGAGTGGTCATAAAGGACTTGAAGAGAACCATCATGTCACTTTCGTTTTCTATGCTTCAGAAAAGCAAACCAAATTCTTCCTGTTGTTTCTGGGATTCTGATGATCACGTTTCTTTTTGCCTGGACACACCCCAAAATGCTAATGACTGTAGGTGTGCTTCAGCTGAGCCCACATTCTGCCTCTTTACCTTTTTGCCTGAGGCCCTGATCCCCTTGGACTCGACCAGAGTCTCTCTGCCTCCAGTTTCTCTTCTCACAGGTTCATCCTGCAAGCTGCTGTCAGACTAACCATCCTAAAACATGTTTTTTTTTACAGGTCACTTCCCTTGTCAGAGAAATCGCAGCCGTTCTCCATTTGCTATGAGATGAAGTTCAAATCTGGCATTAAATACCCTACAAAATGAGCATCTCAGTATTTTTCCAAGCTTTTCTCTGTTCTGAATATCCCCCTCCAACCAGGTTTGCTCATTCCTCTTCCCATTTATTCAACTATTTATTCATTAAAGAAACAATTATTGAATGTCAACTTTATGCCAGGCGTATGACAGCTAATGGGAATACAAATATGATAGAGACATAGTCCTTGACATGAAGGTGTTCACAGTCTGGTGAGGAAGAAAACTATGTATGGACATAAACAATTCGCGTTATCAAATATGACAAAAAATAATCCCTAGATATCACAGCAATGATGTGCAATGCTAACAGGGAAGGAAGTGATCTTCTCTGCTCTGAGTGGTAAGAAAGGATTCAAGGAGAGGGTACTGTTTAAGTTGAGACTTGAACAATAGGTAGAAGTATGCATAGTTAATAAGGAAAGACAAAAATGTTATAAGTAGAAGAAGCAACATCTGAAAAACCATATTCTAGAAACTTCAAGTTGTCTAACATTTCAGAAGAGTATGGATATGTGGAAAAGCGGGGAGAAAGCAGTGGTGAGCTCCTAAGTCTTTAACAATAAGCCCTTTGGGTTTGGGGAGGTTCCTGATTTGTAGCATTTGCCTATTTCTATGGTGTAAATATTCCCATCATGACTGATTTCAAACTACTGATGTGACATCACTGAACACAGAGCTGGGGAAAAGTTGTGTTCAAATGGCTCTCACAAGCCGGTAGAAAGTAGACAAGGACGTAATCAGGAAAGGATTCTATAGGTTAAGGAACTGGGCTTTTTATCCTATGGGATGATGGGGAACCACTGAATGGCTTAAAGCTAGATAACAACATGACCAGCTTTTCCTTAAGGAAAAAAACCACAAATTCGAAAAGATACATGCACCCCAATTTTCATAGCAGCATTATTTACAATTGCCAAGATATGGAAGCAACCCAAGTGTCCATCAACAGATAAATGGATAAAGGAGATGTGGTATATACATGTAATGGAATACTATTCAGCCATAAAAAAGAACAAAATTTTGCCATTTACAGCAACATGGATAGACTTGGAGGGTATCTTGCTAAGTGAAATAAGTCATACAGAGAAAGACAAACACTGTATGATATTTATATGTGGAATCTAAAAAATACAACAAACTAGTGCATATAACAAAAAAGAAGCAGACTCACAGATGTAGAGAGCTACCCAGTGCTTACCAGTGAGCAGAGGGAAGGGGGAGGGGCAAGATAGCAGTAGGGGAATAAGAGGTACAAGTTATTGGGTATAAAATAGGATACAAGGATATATTGTACAACATGGGGAATATAGCCAATATTTTATAATATCTATAAATGGACTATAACATTTAAAAACTGTGACTCACTGTAGTGCACTCCTGTAACTTATAAAATTGTACAGCAAATATACTTCAATAAAAAATAATTTAAAATAAATTTTTAAAAAGAAAAACAGGGCTTCCCTGGTGGCGCAGTGGTTGAGAGTCCGCCTGCTGATGCAGGGAACATGGGTTTGTGCCCTGGTCTGGGAAGATCCCACATGCCGCGGAGTGGCTGGGCCCGTGGGCCATGGCCACTGAGCCTGTGCGTCCGGAGCCTGTGCTTCGCAACGGGAGAGGTTGCAGCAGTGAGAGGCCTGTGTACTGCAAAAAACAAAAACAAAAACAAAAAAATAAAAACTATGTATGTGTGTAATTGTGGATGGGTATGGTATGAGAGAAGTAAATGATGAAAATGAGGAGACTAGTTAGGACAGTGGTTCTAAACTCTAGCTTGTATGCCATACATTAGAATTACCTGTGGAATTAAAAGAAAATAATAATAGTGCCAAGATTAATTAATTAATTAATCCCAAGATTCTGATTAAATCTCTCTGGGGCTGGACCTAGGTTTCTGTGTCTTAAATGCTTCCTGGGTGATGGTAATAGAGAGCATGGGTTGCAAAGTGTTGAGTTAGGAGACTATTGCTCTGAAATACGTTTTCTCTTTATCCAATCTCATGTTTTGCCTTGGGGACCTTTCCAGCTCCACCTCCAAACACTCTTCAATTGGCTCATCCATTCCAAGTGGCCAGTTCTTCCCTTCAGACTCAGTCCTTCCTAATTTTCCCTCCTGAGGTTTTCTGGACCTTGCTTTTGCTTCCCGACATGGCCTCACTCAGAGATCAAATAATCAGTGACCCTCAGTTTCAAGCCTGGCTGACCACTCTTACACCAAAACCCCAACACAGGATAGTAGTAATCCTTCTTTTTTTTTTTTTTTTTTTTGCTGACAGGCTTCTTCTTTTATTGAAGCATAACAAAAATACAGAAAGCTGGGTAAATTGCAAGTGTGCAGCTCAATAGCTTTTCCCCAAATCACCTGTGTAATCAGCATCCAATCGAGAAATATAAATGTACCAGAATCCCAGAAGCCGCTCCTGATACCTTCCAGTCACTCCCCCTCACTCTAACCCCTATCCTGACTTCACCCACCTTAGATTAGTTTTGCCAATTTGAGGACTTAATAAGAATAGAATCATAAAATATTACTGATGGACTTTATTTTATTTAGTATTAATTCGAGATTTCATAGCTAATTTTTTTTTACATCTTTATTGGAGCATAATTGCTTTACAATTGTGTGTTAGTTTCTGCTTTATAACAAAGTGAATCAGCTATACATATACATATAGCCCCATATCTCTCCCTCTTGCATCTCCCTCCCACCCCTCTAGGTGGTCACATAGCACCAAGCTGATATCCCTGTGCTATGTGGCTGCTTCCCATTAGCTATTTTACATTTGGTAGTGTATATATGTCTGTGTCCCTCTCTCACTTCGTCCCAGCTTACCCTTCCCACTCCCCATGTCCTCAAGTCCATTCTCTACATCTGCATCTTTATTCTTGTCCTGCCCCTAGGTTCTTCAGAACCATTATTTTTTTTAAGATTCCATACATATGTGTGAGTGTATGGTATTTGTTTTGTTCTTTCTGATTATTTCACTATGTATGACAGACTCTACTTGCATCCAACTCACTAAAAATAACTCAATTTTGTTTCTTTTTATGGCTGAGTAATATTGTATTACATTGTATATATGTGCCACATCTTCTTTATCCATTCAACTGTCAATGGACACTTAGGTGGCTTCCATGTCTTCACTATTGTAGATAGAGCTGCAATGAACATTGTGATATATGACTCTTTTTGAATTATGGTTTTTTCAGGGTATATGCCCAGTAGTGGGATTGCTGGGTCATATGGTAGTTCTACTTTTAGTTTTTTAAGGAACCTCCATACTGTTCTTCATAGTGACTGTATCAATTTACAATCACACCAACAGTGTCAGAGGGTTCCCTTTTCTCCACACCCTCTCCAACATTTATTGTTTGTAGATTTTTTTGATGATGGGCATTCTGACTTGTGTGAGGTGATACCTCATTGCAGTTTTGATTTGCATTTCTCTAATGAATAGTGATGTTAGAGCATTCTTTCTTGTGTTTGCTGGCAATCTGTATATCTTCTTTGGAAAAATGTCTATTTAGGTCTTCTGCCCATTTTTTGATGGGGTTGTTTGTTTTTTTGATATTGAGCTGCACGAGCTGCTTGTAAATTTTGGAGACTAAACCTTTGTCAGTTGCAAATATTTTCTCCCATTCTGAGGGTTGTCTTTCAACTTGTTTATGGCTTACTTTGCTGTGAAAAAGCTTTTAAGTTTCATTAGGTCCCATTTGTTTATTTTTGTTTTTATTTCCATTTCTCTAGGAGGTGGGTAAAAAAGGATCTTGCTGTGATTTATGTCATAGAATGTTCTGGTTATGTTTTCCTCTAAGCTTGATAGTGTCTGGCCTTACATTTAGGTCTTTAATCCATTTTGAATTTAGTTTTATGTATGGTGTTAGGGAGTGTTCTAATTTCATTCTTTTGCACGTAGCTGTCCAGTCTTCCCAGCACCACTTATTGAAGAGGCTGTCTTTTCTGCATTTTATATTCTTGCCTCCTTTATCAAATATAAGGTAACCGTATGTATATGGGTTTATCTATGAGCTTTCTATCCTAGTCCATTGATCTATATTTCTGTTTTTGTGCCAGTACCATAGTGTCTTGATTACTGTAGCTTTGTAGTATAGTCTGAAGTCCGAGAGCCTGATTTCTCCAGCTCCGTTTTTCTTTCTCAAGATTGCTTTAGCTATACAGGGTCTTTTGTGTTTCCATACAAATTATGAAATTTTTTGTTCTAGTTCTGTGAAAAATGCCATTTGTCGTTTGATAGGGATTGCATTGAATCTGTAGATTGCATTGGGTAGTATAGTCATTTTCACAATGTTGATTCTTCCAATCCAAGAGCATGGTATATCTCTCCATCTGTTGGTATCATCTTTAATTTCTTTCATCAGTGTCTTATAGTTTTCTGCATACAGGTCTTTTGTCTCCTTAGGTACGTTTATACCTAGGTATTTTATTCTTTCTGTTGCAATGGTAAATGGGAGTGTTTATTTAATTTCTCTTTCAGATTTTTCATCCTTAGTATATAGGAATGCAAGAGATTTCTGTGCATTAATTTTGTATCATGCAACTTTACGAAATTCATTTGTTAGCTCTAGGAGTTTTCTGATCACATCTTTAGGATTCTCTGTGTATAGTATCATGTCATCTGCAAAGAGTGACAGCTTTACTTCTTCTTTTCCAATTTGTATTCCTTTTATTTCTTTTTCTTCTCTGATTGCCATGGCTAGGAATTCCAAAACTATGTTGAATAATAGTGGTGAGAGTGGACATCCTTGTCTTGTTCCTGATCTTAGAGGAAATGCTTTCAGTTTTTCACCATGGAGAATGATGTTTGCTGTGAGTTTGTCATATATGGTCTTTATTATGTTCAGGTCAGTTCCCTCTATGCCCACTTTCTGGGCAGTTTTTATCACAAATGGGTGTTGAATTTTGTGAAAGCTTTTTCTGCATCTATTGAGATGATCATATGGTTCTTCTTCAATTTGTTAATATGGTGTATCACATTGATTGATTTGTGTATATTGAAGAATCCTTGCATCCCTGGGATAAATCCCACTTGATCATGGTGTATGATCCTTTTAATGTGTTGTTGGATTCTGTTTGGTAGAATTTTGTTGGGGATTTTTGCATCCATATCCATCAGTGATATTGGTCTGTAATTTTCTTTTTTTGTAGTATCTTTGTCTGGTTTTGGTATCAGCGTGATGGTGGTCTCATAGAATGAGTTTCAGAGAGTTCCTTCCTCTGCAATTTTTTGGAAGAGTTTGAGAAGGTTGGGTGTTAGCTCTTCTCTAAATGTTTGATAGAATTCACTTGTGAAGCCATCTCGTCCTGGACTTTTGCTTGTTGGAAGATTTTTAATCACAGTTTCAATTTCATTACTTGTGATTGGTCTGTTCATATTTTCTCTTTCTTCCAGGTTCAGTCTTGGAAGGTTATACCTTTCTAAGAATTTGTCCATTTCTTCCAGGTTGTCCATTTTATTGGCATAGAGTTGCTTGTAGTAATCTCTTAGGTTGCTTTGTATTTCTGCAGTGTCTGTTGTAACTTCTCCTTTTTCATTTCTAATTTTATTGATTTGATTCCCTCCCTCTTTTTTTGATGAGTCTGGCTAATCGTTTATCAATTTTGTTTATCTTCTCAAAGAAGCAGCTTTTAGTTTTATTGATCTTTGCTGTTGTTTTCTTTGTTTCTATTTCATTTATTTCTGCTTTGATCTTTATGATTTCTTTCCTTCTGCTAACTTTGGATTTTGTTTGTTCTTCTTTCTCTGGTTCCTTTAGGTGTAAAATTAGATTGTTTATTTGAGATTTTTCTTGTTTCTTGAGGTAGGCTTATATAGCTGTAAACTTCCCTCCTAGAACTGCTTTTGCTTCATCCCATAGGTTTTAGGCCATTGTGTTTTCATTGTCATTTGTTTCTAGGTATTTTTTGATTTACTCTTTGATTTCTTCAGTGATGTCTTGTTTATTTAGTAGTGTACTGTTTAGCTACATATGTTTATATTTCTTACAGATTTGTTCCTGTAATTGATATCTAGTCTCATAGTGTTGTGGTCTGAAAAGATACTTGATACGATTTCAATTTTCTTAAATTTACCAAGGATTTATTTGTGACCCAAGATATGATCTATCCTGGAGAATGTTCCATGAGCACTTGAGAAGAAAGTGTATTCTGTTGTTTTTGGATGGAATTGCCGATAAATATCAATTAAGTCCAACTTGTTTAATGTATCTTTTAAAGCTTGTGTTTCCTTATTTATTTTCACTTTGGATTATCTGTCCATTGGTGAAAGTGGGGTGTTAAAGTCCCCTACTATGATTGTGTTACTGTCAATGTCCCCTTTCATGACTGTTAGAATTTGCCTTATGTACTGAGGTGCTCCTATGTCGGGTGCATAAATATTTACAAATGTTATATCTTCTTTTGGATTAATTCCTTGATCATTATGTAGTGTCCCTCTTTGTCTCTTGTAATAGTCTCTATTTTATAGTCTATTTTATCTGATGTGAGAATTTCTTCTCCAGCTTTCTTTGGATTTCCATTTACACTGAATATCTTTTTCAATCCTCTAACTTTCAATCTGTATGTGTCCCTAGATCTGAAGTGGGTCTCCTATAGACAGCATATATATGGGTCTTGTTTTTGTATCCATTCAGCCAGTCTATGTTTTTTGGTTGGAGCATTTAATCCATTTACATTTGAAGTAGTTATGGATATGTATGTTCCTATTACCATTTTCTTAACTGGTTTTGGTTTGTTACTGTAAGTCTTTTCCTTCTCTTGTGTTTCCTGCCTAGAGAAGTTCCTTTAGCATTTGTTGTAAAGCTAGTTTGGTGGTGCTGAATTATCTTAGGCTTCGCTTGTCTGTAAAGGTTTTAATTCCTCCTTTGAATCTGAATGAGATCCTTGCTGGGTAGAGTAATCTTGGTTGTAGGTTTTTCCCTTTCATCTCTTTAAATATGTCCTGCCACTTCCTTCTGGCTTGCAGAGTTTCTGCTGAAAGATAAGCTGTTGACCTTATGGAGATTCCCTTGTATGTTTTTTTGTTTTTTTGTTTTTTTGTTTTTTTGCCTTGCTGCTTTTAATATTTTTTCTTTGTATTTAATTTTTGATAATTTGATTAATATGTGTCTTGTCATGTTTCTCCTTGGATTTATCCTGCATGGGACTCTGCACTTCCTGGACTTGATTAACTATTTCTTTTCCCATATTAGGGAAGTTTTCAACTATAATCTCTTCAAATATTTCCTCAGTCACTTTCTTTTTCTCTTCTTCTTCTGGGACCCCTATAATTCGAATGTTGGTGCTTTTAGTATTGTCCCAGAGCTCTCTGAGACTGTCCTAAATTCTTTTCATTCTTTTTTCTTTATTCTGCTCTGTGGTAGTTATTTCCACTATTTTATCTTCCAGGTTACTTATCTGTTCTTCTGCCTCAGTTATTCTGCTATTGATTCCTTCTAGAGAATTTTTAATTTCATTTATTGTGTTGTTCATCATCGTTTGTTTGCTCTTTAGTTCTTCTAGGTCCTTGTTAACTGTTTCTTGTATTTTCTCCATTCTATTTCCAAGATTTTGGATCATCTTTACTATCATTACTCTGAATTCTTTTTCAGGTAGACTGCCTATTTCCTCTACATTTGTTTGGTCTGGTGGGTTTTTACCTTGCTCCTTCATCTGCTGTGTGTTTCTCTGTTTTCTCATTTTGCTTTGCTTCCTGTCTTTGGGGTCTCCTCTTCATAGGCTACAGGTTCATAGTTCACATTGTTTTTGTTGTCTGTCCCCAGTGGGTATGGTTGTTTCAGTGGGTTATATAGGCTTCCTTGTGGAGGGGACTTGTGCCCGTGTTCTGGTGGGTGAGGCTAGATCTTGTCTTTCTGGTGGGCAGGTCCATGTCCGGCGATGTGTTTTGGGGTTTCTGTGACCTTATTATGATTTTAAGCAGCCTCTCTGCTAATGGGTGCCATTGTGTTCCTGTTTTGCTAGTTGCTTGTCATAGGATGTCCAGCACTGCAGCTTGCTGCTTGCTGAGTGGAGCTGGGTCTTAACATTGAGATGGATATCTCTGTGTGCGCTTTCAACATTTGATATTATGTGGAGCCAGGAGGTTTCTGGTGGTCCAGTGTCTTGATCTCGGCTTTCCCACCTCAGAGGTACAGGCCTGACACCCAGCCCAAGAAGTCAGCCACATGGCTCAGAAGAAAAGAGAGGGGAAAAAAAAGAAAGAAAAATAAATAAATAAATAAAATAAAGTTATTTTAAAAATTAAAAAGTAATAAATAGGGCTCCCCTGGTGGCGCAGTAGTTGAGAGTCAGCCTGCCAATGCAGGGGACATGGGTTCGTGCCCCGGTCCGGGAGGATCCCACATGCTGTGGAGCGTCTAGGCCCATGAGCCATGGATGCTGAGCCTGCGCGTCTGGAGCCTGTGCTCTGCAATGGGAGAGACCATAGCAGTGAGAGGCCCGCGTACCAAAAAAAAAAAAAAAAAAAAAAAAAAAAAAAAAAAAGTAATAAATAAATAAAAAAGAAAGAGAGAAAGAAAGAAGAGAGCAACCAAACCAAACAAACAAATCCACCAATGATAACTAACATTAAATACTATACTAAAAAAAAAAGACAGAACCTAGGACAAATGGTAAATGCAAAGCTCTACAGACAAAATCACATAAAGAAGCATACACATACACACTCACAAAAAGAGAAAAAGGAAAAAAGTATATATAACTTTTGGGAAGTCTGAGGTCTTGTGCCAGCATTCAGTAGATGTTCTCTAGGAGTTTTCCACATGTAGATGTATTTCTGATGTAGTTGTGGAGAGGAAGGTGATCTCCATGTCTTACTCCTCCACCATCTTTAAGGTCTCTCCCTAATCCTTCTCGAAAAAAGAGAATGGACAAAGGCCCTCGTAGGAAAAGATGAATAACTGAGGCTGTGAAGTCGGTGAGGAATTAATGTTAATATAACAATGACAATGAGTGATCAGTTACTGAAAGCTTTCTGCAGGCCACTTACTGCAGGGTACTTTCTACGTGCTTTCTGTATATTAGTTTAAATCTCCCAACAATTCTATGAAGTAGGTAATTTTATTATCCTTCCTACTTTATACATGAAGAAATTGAAACACTCAAAATAAGTAACTTCAACAAGGTCAACAGCTGGTAAGTGGTAAAGCCAACCTTCAAACTCATGCAATTTGGCTCAGAGGATCATGTTCCCAACCATTACATGATTCCACCTCTTTTAAGTAATGCTTAGGTCTACCTAAGAGAGGGGTTGGTTATTATTGATGTCTAATGAGGAAGCAGTAGGAGTCAAATTCCAGGTTGGTAGCACAGGCCTTTGAGAGGACAGGGCTTCCACCAGTCAAAACAGAGCGGTAGGGAGGAAGAGACATTTTGCAGGATATGAGTTTGAACGTGGTGCTTTTGAAGTGCTGTGGGAGATTACCTGTAAATTGCATAGGATGTGGAGCTTAGGAAAGGAAGTTTGAGTTGGAAACATACTTTTTGGTAGTTGTCAGGATTGAAGCAGTAGTTAAAGCCTTGGGAATAGGGACAATTATTGCAGTCACCCAGGAAGAGTTTGCTGACTGAAAAGGGAAGAGGGACAAAGCCAAGCACTAGGGAGACCAATAGTTAATGTGACCTGAATGAGTACACTGAATGCAAAGAATTAGAAGAGAGCAGAAACGTCAGGGGAGCTTGATACAGAGGAAAACAGGGAAGTGGATTACTCTCCGAAGGAGGAGATTGAGCAGCAGTATTTAATGTTGCAAGAGCACAGGTAAATAAGGACAGAAAAGCAGTCACTGGACTTGAACATAGAAAGTCATTGGTGACCATTTCTAGAGTAGTTTTAGTAAAATGGTGAAAGCAGTGAAGTATGGGAATATGTATATATATGTATATGTGTGTATATATTATAGATTTTTTCTCTTTAATCTGGACAGTTCTTTTTATGACCTTAGAAATTGAAGAGATCCTTAAAAAGGGAGGGGTGGTAATGATAAGCCTTGAACAGAAAAATGATATGATTATACAGATCACCCAGTATTCCTGTTATGGGTTTAGACATAAGTACAGTTCACTCACACCTGATGACCTCCATATTCTTTATGAAGCAGAAAGCAAGAGGGTAGCATAGTGTACTTGAGCACAGATTGGTTGGGAATGCCTACTAAGTTAATATTGGTCATGAACTGTCTAAGAACCAAAAAGAAAATTTGCTAAACAGAATTGAAGATCCAACTCGTATTGGAAACTCCAAATTTCTAATGATGTTGGTCTGCATGGCTGTACAATTTTTTTCAGTTCTACTCAGTCTTACAGGTTTGGGGGCAGAGAAAAAAGATTGTAGAATGGATTTGGAAATGGTACCACATAAGAAAATGGGAACAAAAGGTTACAAGTGAATAACTCAAGGAATCAACTCTGGTTTTTATGGATGATAAGAAAAGAATGAAATTAAAAGGTAGTTGATAGATGAAGGGAAAATGGAGGATTCAAGGGACTTAGAGACATCAGCAGGATTGAAGAGCAAGTACAATGGAAATTAGAAAGTAAAAGAACTGGAACCATGGTTTTGGCAGAGCAGGGGACACTGAATTTGAGATTTTCACACTAAGGGAAGAGCTAGGTGATAAGATGTAGGTAAGGTGTTGCCACATGAGAGTGGAAGCAATGTTCACTGGAGATGAGAAGGTCAAGGAACTTATAGATATTGTGTTGAATCAGCTCTTCAAGAATGCTGAAATATCCCTGCAGGACAGGATGCACAGAAAGACTGATAAGTACTGATATATGTACTATATACTATATGGTACTGTAGTATAAGTTAAGGCATCTCAGGGGTCTGTGTAGAATTATAGCCCCTTTCAGGCTTCATCCAGCTCACTTATTCTTTCCCACACCAAAGTTACACTCTTGCTTCCCTTGCTTCTTTAACTCAGGCCACACCCATTCTATTGCTTGGAGCTCCTTCTCCCCAAATCCGGGTACAGAGTGAAACTCAGTCTTCCCAGTTCTCACTCCCTGATGCACCTGAAGACAAGCCTGTAGGTCCTTTTGGTTTTGAGAACATCAGCTCCTGTTCAATCCTGCTGATTTCTGTGAGGAACCGAAGTGGAAGTGACAGGTACCAAATACAGGAAGCTGCAGAGCTTCTAGAATCTTACACCTTTCTCTCGGGCATGGTCTCTGGGTTGTATTTTCTAACTCCTCTCTGGGAGACACAATAGAAGCTTCATGAAGCTTGCTTTCTCCTGTATTCCTAAGAGTGGGGCTCAGCAAATGAAATTCCTTTGCTGAGGGCAGGCCAATCCCTTCCTGCTTTATGTTATAAGACATAAAACAGAAATTTTCAAAATATAATAGACACATGTTCCCACAACTGAAATTAAACAGAAATTAACACATTGCCATATTTGCTACCAATCTTTACTGTTTTTTTAAAGAAATAAAGCATTACAAATAGAGATCATGCTTCATCTGCATCCTTGCCCCATCTCTCTACCTCAGAGTAGCCACTAATCTGAAGCTGGTGTAATTTCCATTCAGGTTTTGTGCTTTGACTATGTGTTTGTCTATAAATAATACATATCATTTTGCAACTCATTTTTTTCATCAACTTTATGTTTTAGAGATTTATGCATTTTTTAATATGTGGATTAAGTCCATTCATTGTAAATTTTTATTGTACAGTATTTCACTGTGTGAATAAATCACAGTTTATTAGTCCCCTGGTGAGGGATGGTTTGTTTCTATTTATTCACTGTTATAAACAGTGCTGCAGTGAGAATCCTTGCACATTTCCTTGTGCTCATTTGCTAGACATACCAGCATCTAGCAGGTCTACAGGATATACACTAGAAGGATATTGCCATATCTTATGTATGGTAAGGCTATAGTTAATGTTTTTAAGAAACTACCAAGTTATTTTCCAAGGTGTTTGTACCATTTTGTATTTCTCCCAGCAGTGTATGTGAGTTCCTATTGCTCCAAATTCTTACCAACACTTGAAATTGTGTCTTTTTAATTCTAGCCATTCTAATCGGTGTAAGAGTGTCTCATAGTGTGGTTTTAATTGGCCTTTCCCTGATGACGAATGACATATATATATATACATATACATATATATATATGTCATTAGTCATATTAGTCTTTGTGTATCTGTTAAATTTTTGCCAACTTTTCATGGGGTTTTTAGTTGTTCTTATTAAGCTGGTATAAATTTTTCACATACTCTAGATTAAAATTCTTTGTAAAATTCATGTACTGAGAATATTTTCTCCTAGACTGTGGCTTACCTTTTAATTTTCCTAACAGTGGACTTTGAAAAACAGGAATTTTAAATTTTTAATTAGCAACTTTTTTCTTTAGGGTTTTGTGTGTGTATGTGTGTGTGTATGTGTGTTTCATGCAAGAAATCTTTGCCTATCTCAAATTTATGAAGATTTTCTCCTACATTTTTTCTAAAAGTTTCATAATTTTAGCTTCTATATTTATGTCTATGATCCGTCTTGAGTTAATTTTTGTGTATGTTATGAAGTAAGGGTTACGGTTTACTTTATTCTGTATATCCACTTATTCCAACATCATTTGTTGAAAAGATTTTCCTTTCCCCATTGATTTACCTTGTCACCTTTATTGAAAATCAATTTATCATAGATGTGAAGGCTATTTCTGGACACTCTATTCTGTTCTACTGATCTGATAACTCCATCCTTATATAAATACTACTGTATTACTATAGCTTTATAGTAAGTCTGGAAATCAGGCAATATAATCTTTCAACTCTGTTTACCTTTTCAAAGAATTTTTGGATAGTCTAGGCCCATTGTATTTCCAAATAAATTTTAGAATGAGCTTGCCAATTTCTACAAAAAGAAGCCTTCTGGAATTTTCACAGGAATTGCTTGAATCTATAGATTAAATTGGGGAGAACTGACATCTTAATATGGAGTCTTCTGATTTATGAACATAGTATATCATGCCATTTGTTTAGGTCTTTTAAAATTTCTCTCAGCATATTTTGTAATTTTCAAGGTACTGATCTTATACATGTATTGTTATATTTATCTCCACATATTTTCATATGTGATACTACTATAAATGATATTATTTCTACTTTATGTTCAAACTGTTTATTGCTATCATATAAAAATGCAATTGATATTTGTATATTGTCCTCACATCCTATAAACTTGCTAACATCGATTATTTTTTTCTATAGCTTTTATTGTAGATTCTTTGGAATTTTCTCTATATAGTACAATGTCATCTGCAAATAAAGAAACTATTGCTTCCTTCATTTCAATCTGTGTGTCTTAAAAAGTTTTCTGAGGTATAATTGATATAAAATAAACTACACTTTTTTAAACTGTACAATTTGATATTTTGATACATGTATAAAAGCATGAAGCTATTGCCAAAATCAAGAGCATAAAACATGTCCAACGTCCCCCAAAGTTTTCTCATGCCCCTTTGTACTCCTCTCACCCATCCCTATCTCCTACAGACAACTACTGATCTGCTTTCTATCAGTATAGATCAGTTTGCATTTTCTGGAGTTTAATATAACTGAAGTATATAGTATGAACACTTTTTTTGTCTGGCTTCTTTCACTCAACATAATTATTTTGAGATTTATCCATATGGTTGTACCAATAGATTACTCCTTTTCATTGCTGAATAGTATTCTATTGCATACCATGAAAATTTTCTTCTATGTTTTCTTTTATAAATTTTATAATTTAAAATGTTATAGTTTTTGCTTATACATTTAGGACTAGAATAAATCTTAAATTAATTTTTGTATATGGTACAAGATATGGATCAAAGTTCTTTTTTTCACACATATGGATAACCAAATGTTCTAGCATCATTTATTGAACAAACTATCCTTTTCTCCACTGACTTGCAATGGCAACATTATAAAAAATCAGTTATCCATGTATGTGTGGATTTATTTCTGGACTCTATTCTAGTTCATCAATCTGTTTGTCTATCTTCTCACCAATACCACTGTATCTTTATTACTGTAGACCAAGTCCTGAAATCAGGTAGTATTTGTCTTCCAAGATTTTTTCTTTTCTAAATTGTTTTGATATTTAATGTCCTTTCCATTTCCACATGAATTTTAGAATCAAATTGTCAATTTCTTCAAAAAATGTTTGCCAAGATTATGATTTAGATGGCATTGAATCTACAGATCACTTTGGAGAGTATCAACATCTTAACAATATTGAGTCTTCCAACCCATGAATAAAGTATGGTGCACTGTTTATTGGGGTTTCCTTAGTTACTCTTACTTATGTTTTGTAGTTTTTAGTGTGTAGGTCTTGTGTATCTTTTGTCAGCTTTTTCCCTGTTTCACAAACTCTGTGCAATTGTAAAGAGTATATTTTTAAAATTTCAACCTCCATGTGTACATTACTAGCATATATAATTGATATTTTGTATACTTCAACATTTCAAACTCACTAATGAGTTCTAGCAGCTTTTTTATAGATTCCAATAGATTCTCTACATAGATGATAATGTCATATGCAAATACAGACAATCTTGTTTCTTCTTTCCAACTTGGATGACTTTTTTTCTCTTGCATTATCATACTGGCTAGAACTTCTAGTTGAATAGAGGTGAAGAGAGTACACATCCTTGTGTTGTTCCTGATCTTAGGGAGAAAGCTTTCAGTCTTTTGCCATTAAGTACCATGTTAGCTGTGAGTTTTTCATGGATGCTTTCTGTCAGGTTGACAAATGTTCCTTCTGTTTTCATAGTTTGCTTACATTCTTATCAGAGATAAATATGAGACTATCAAATGCTTTTAGTGTACCTTCTGAGATGGTCATATGGCTTTTCTTTTTTAGTTTGTTAATATAAATTTATACTGATTGATTTTCAAATCTAAATCCCACCTTGCATTCATGAGGTAAAACTTACTTGATCATAATATGTTTTGCTTTTTATATATTATTGGATTTAATTTGCTAAGGTGTTAAGAATTTTTGCCTTTACGTTCATAAGGCTGATACTAGTATGTAGTTTTATTTGTTTGTATTATCTTTGTATGGTTTTGGTGTCAGGGTAATGCTGGCCTTTCAGAATGAATTAAGAAATATTCCCTCCTCTTCAACTTTTAAAAATATTTTATGTGGAATTAGTATTCTTAAAAGTTTGGTAGAACAAAGACAATGCAGTCACCCAGGACTGAAGTTTTCTTTGTTGGAAGGTTTTTAACTACAAATTCAGTGACTTTAATAAATACAGAGCTAGTCACATTTTCTGTTTCATCTTGAGTGAGCATTGATAGTTCTTGTCTTTATTCAAATTATTTTTTTCATTTTGTCTATGTTGTAGAATGTATTAGTATAAAGTTATTCATAATATCTCTTTATTATCATTTTAATATCTGAAATAACTCTTATTCCTAGTATTGCTAACTTAAGTCTACTCCCATTCTTGTCTATTCAGTCTGACTGGAGGTATATAAATATTTTTTGGTCCTATGGAAGTACCAGCTTTCAGTTTCATTAATTTTTCTATTTTTCTGTTTTCTAATTCATTGATTTCTGTTCTGATCTTTATTATTTGCTTTATTTGTATAAGTTTAATTTGCTGTTATTGTTTCTAGTTTTTTAAGGTGAAAGTTTGAGATCATTGATTTGAGACCTTCTTCTTGTCTAACATAGGCATTTAGTGCTATAAATTTCACTATAAGTACTGCTTTAGCAGCATCCCACAAATTTCAGTATGTTGTGTTTTCATTTTCATTCAGTTCAAAATATTTTCTAATTCTTTTGATTTCATCTTTGACCCATGGGTTATTTAGAAATAACCAAATATCTGGGGATTCTTCCAGATACATTTCTGTTGATTTCTACTATAATGTTACCTTGAACAGAGAACATATTTTATATGTTGTGAATTCTCTTACATTTTTGAGCTTTTTATGGCCTAGAATATGGTCTATCTTGTGAACTACCCCTTGGACACTTCAAAAGAATCTGTGTTTTGCTGTTTGGGAGTAATGTGTTTGTAACTGTCAATGAGGTCAATTTGATTGATCGAGTTATTCAGGTCTTTTATATTCTCACTGATTTTCTGTCTACCTGTTCTATCAATTATTGAGAGAGTGGTATCTAAAACTGGTGAGTGCTTTCTGTGTAGATCTCTGCTTTAATGCTCTTTCTTCCCAACTCTAGTCTTTCTGGTCTTCTCTAATTCTCAGCTCCATCTCCTCATGTCAGGGAGTAACTTCTCCTTGCCTGGATATTCTCAAAGCAGTAATCTAGTGCAAACATGCAACCACAGGACTCAGGTTGTTTCTTTCCTATTTCTATGAGATCATTGTTATTTGTTGCCTGATGTCCAGTGTTTCAAAAATTGACGTTTCATTTATTTTGTCAGTTTTTTGGTTGTTTCTGGTGGGAGAGTGAATCCAGTTTCTATTATTCCACTTTGGCAGGAAGCAGACATCCTATATACTATGCCATTCCTTTGTTTCTGCCTTCCTTATTGCAGTGGCTGAGCCGTTCAGTACAATGTTAAGTAGAGGTGGCAATTGTAGTTATCTTTATTTCATCCCCAATCAAAGGGGAGAAGTATTCAGTATTTCACTATTAAGTATCATGTTAGCTGTAACATTTTCACAGGTGACTTTCTGGAGGTTGAAAATTTTTCCTCTATTTTTAGTATGCTGAAAATTAATTTTTCATAAATGGCTGTTGAATTTTATCAAATGCATTTTCCTGCATCTATTGAGGTGATTTTTTCTCATCTAATCTGTTATTTTAGTGAATTACTTTCATTAATTTTCAAATGATAAACCAATTTTGTATTCATGATGTATTATTCTTTTTATCTATTGCTGGGTTCAATTTGTTAATATTTTATTAATGACTCTTATTGGTCTGCAGGTTTTTTTTTTCTCTCTTGTAAGGTCTTGCCTGGTTTTCTGTATCAGGATTATTCTGCCTTGTAAAATGAATTGGGAAGTTTTCCTCTTGTATTTTCTGAGTCATATAGTATTGGTATTATTTTTTCCTTAAATATTTGTTTAAATTCACCTGTGAAATATCTGAGCTTGGGACTATTATTCATGGGAAAGCTTTTACTTACAAATTTAATTTCTTTAATAAATAACTTTTCAGATTCTCTATTCCATCTTGGGTCAGTCTGGTAATTTTTATCTTTCAAATAGTTTTTTCATTCATCAAAAAGTGTTTAGTTAATTTAAATTAATTTTAAAACTATTAATTAATAGTTTTCTGTTACTTTCCCTTCAGTGTCTGTAAGACCTGTCCTGTTGTCCTTTCTTTTATTCCTGATATTGTTAATTTGTGTCCTCTCTTATTTTCTCAATTTGTCTAGCTAAAGATTTGTCAGCTGTATTGATCTTTTAAAAGTACCAGTTTTTTGTTTCTTTGATTTTCCTCTATTGTTTATCCACTTCTTTTTTTATTGATTTCTACTCTTATTTTTAATATTGCCTTCCTACTCCCCCCTATAGGTTTAATTTGCTCATTTCCCCCCTTGATTCCTTCAGCTAGAAGCTGAAATAATTTCCTTCTTTACTAATGTAAACATTTAAAGGTATATATTTCCCTCTTAGCACACTTAAGCTGTATACCATAGTTTATAAATGTTATGTTTATTGAGGTCTCATTTATACACAAAAAATGATACTTTTTGGCATACAGTTCAATGAATTTTAAAAATTTATATGGTCATGTAACATCAACTGATCAATATATAGAATGTTTTAATCACCTCAAAAAATTCTGTTGTGCCAGGACTTCCCTGGTGGTGCAGTGGTTAAGAATCTGCCTGACAATGCAGGGGACATGGGTTTGAGCCCTGCTCCAGGAAGATCCCACATGCTGCAGAGCAACTAAGCCTGTGTGCCACAACTACTGAGCCTGTGCTCTAGAGCCTGTGAGCCACAACTACTGAGCAACGTGCCATAACTACTGAAGCCCATGCACCTAGAGCCTGTGCTCCTCAACAAGAGAAGCCACCTCAATGAGAAACCTGTGCACCACAACAAAGAGTAACCCCCACTCGCTGCAACTAGAGAAAGCCCGAGTGCAACAATGAAGACCCAATGCAACCAAAAATAAATAAATAAAAATTAAGTTAAATTAAAAATTTAAAAAAATCCCTTGTGCGTATTTGTAGTTAATCTTCTTCCTCTACCCCCAGCCCCTGACAACCACTGATCTGTCTTCTGTCTCTATAATTCTGCTTTTTCCAGAATGTCTTAAAAATACACTCATAGAGCATGCATCTTTTTGAGGCTGCTTTCTTTCACCTAGCATAATGCCTTGACACACGTGTGAGTACTTCCTTTTTACTGCTGAGAGGTGTTATATTGTATGACTATATGACAATTTATTTAAGCATTGACCAGTTGGACACTGTGTTGTTTCTGGGTTTTGGTGATTATTAATAAAGCTGCTATAAACATTTAAGTACAAGTTTTTATGTGAACTAAAATTTTTTATTTATTTGGGTAAATACCTAAGAGTGAAATTTCTGGCTTGTATGGTAAGTGTATGTTTAACTTAATACAAAAATGCAAACTATTTTTCAAAGTGGCTATACCATTTCGCATTCCTATCGCCAATGTTTGAGAGATCCCATTACTCCATATCTTCAGCAGCAACTGGTATAGTCAGAATTTATTCTTTTTTAAATGAAAGCCATTCTAATAGGTAGTGGTATCTCTTTGTGGTTTTAAATTGCTTTCCCCTAATGTTGAGCATATTTTCGCGCTTATTTGCCATCTGTATGTCGTCTTTGGTGTAGTGTCTGTTTAAATATTTTCTAATTTTCTATTGAGTTGTATGGTTTATTTTAATTGACCTGTAAGGAATTGTTATATATTCTGTACACCAGAAATTTCTCTCAGTCCATGGGTTTTTATTTTCATCTACCCTAATAATATCTTTATTATTAAAGAGCAAAAATTGTTAATTTTGATGAAGTCTACACTTTTTGTGTTCTAATACATATTTTTCTAACCCAAGGCTACAGAGATTTTCACTTTATTTTTTTTTCCTCTATAAGTTTTATAGTTTAGATTTTTACATTTAGACACATGAAATGTTTTCAACTTAATTTTTGTATATGGTTCAATGTATAGGCTGAGTTTTTTTGGTTTTGTTTTTCATATGGACTTTCAATTGTTCCAGTACCATTTGTTGAGAAGACTATCTTTGCTTCATTAAATGGCATTGGCAATTTGTCAAATCAGTTGACCATAAATTTTGGGTCTATTTCTGGACTCTCCAATCTGATTCATTGATCTATATTTCTATCTTTTTTACTTATATAGATCAAGACCACATGGTCTTGATTACTGTAGCTCTTTAGAGTAAGCATTTTAATGAGTCTTATAGTGAGTCCTCCAATTTTGTTCTTTCTCAGAATTGTTTTTATTATTCTAAGGTTATTATTTATTCATGGCTGCATAACAATTTACCCAAAACATAGAGACTTAAAACAACAAACATTTATTAGCACACAATTTCTGTGAATCAGGAATTCAGAGAAGCTTAGTTATTTTTTTCCAGATAAGGGTCTCTCATAGGTTGCAGTCAAGATGTTAGCCAGATGTTACAAGATGTTACAATCATCTGAAGGCCTGACTGGGTTAGAAGAGTCATTTCCAAGTTCATTTACATGGCTGTTGGTGAGAGACTTCAGTGAGAGTCTCACCACATCGAGTTCTTCATAAGGCTACTCACATATTGCTACTGGCTTCTCCCAAAGTGAATGGAGAAAGAAAGATGTGTGAGGGAGAAAAGAGAGAAAGTGACATGGTGCCTTTTGTAACCTACTCTCAGAAGGGACATACAATTATTTCTGCCACATTCTATTGGTCACACCGACTAACCTGAATACCAGGATCACTGGGGGTCATCTTGGAAGCTAGTTACCATAGGTCCTTTGCCTGTCTATATAAACTCCAGAATCGACTTGTTGACTGTTACAAAGGAACAAACAAAAACAAAACCCTATGGTGGTTTTGATTGAGATTCCATTGAATCTACAGATCAATTTGGGAAGAACTGATATGTTAAAAATATTGAATCTTCCGAAGCATGAACACAATATCTCTCCATTTATTTAGGTCTTTCTTGATTCTTCTCATCAATATTTTAGAGTTTTCAGCATAGAAATCTTACATATATATACATAAGATTTTATGTTTTGTGTTGTTAGTATGTATGATACCCCTTTTATAAATTTAACCTATTAGTGCATTGCTAGGATATAGAATACAACTGATTGTTTAAAAACTATGCTGCAAACTTACTGACCTCAATTTTTAATTCTAATAGCTTTTTTGTAGATTTCTCAGAATTTTCTACATACTCATGTTGTCTGCAAACTAGAAGATTTTTACTTCTTTCCTTCTAATCTGTATGCCTTTTGTTTCTTTATTCAGTTCATTGCACTGATGAAGACCTCCAGTACAGTGTTTAATAGGAGTGATATCCTAGAATAAACTACTTTGTCAAATGTATTATCATTTTTATATATTGCTGAATCAATGCTAATATTTCTTTAAGGAGTTTTATATCCATGTTTATGAGGGGTATTAATCTGTAGGGTTTTTTTTTTTTTCTTGTAATATTGGATTTGGTATCAGGAAAATGTCGACCTCATAAAACTATTTGGAAAGTGTTCTTTCTTCTTTCGTTTTCTGAAAGAGTTTGTGTGGAAGTTGGGTTTTTTATTTTCTTTAAATATTTAGTTAGAATTCACCAGTAAAATCATCTGGGCCTAGAGTTTTCTTTGTTGGGAGTTTTATAAATACTATCTACTGCTTTAATAAATATAGAGTTATTCAGGTTATCCATTTTTTCTTGAGTGAACGTAGCTAAATTTGTGTCTTTCATGGAATGTGTCAATTTTTTATGTTTTCAAATTTACTTTCATAACATAGTTCAAATATTCCTTTATTATCTTTTTAATGTCTGTAGGATCTGCATGATGTTTCTTCTTTCATTTGTATGTTTCTTTTCTCCTTGATCAGGTCTGGCTAGAAGTTTATCAATTTTATTGATCATTACAAAGAACCATCTTTTGATTTCATTGGATTTTTTTCCCTCTATTGTTTTTCTGTTTTAAATTTTATTTATTCCTGCTCTTATAATTATTATTTTCTTCCTTCTGCTTGCTTTGTTTAATTTTATATTTTAATTTGGTTTCTTAAGTGAAAACTCAGGTAATTTATTTGAGATTTTTCTCATTTTTTAATATAAACATTTAATGCTATAAATTACCCTCTAAGCACTTGCTTCATCTGCATTCCACAAGTTATGCTTTAATTTTTATTAAATAAAAAAATGTTTACTAATTTCCCCTGTGACTTTCTTTTTGATCCAATTAATTATCCAACATATTTAAAAGTATACTGTTTAATATCTTAGTATTTGGGGATTTTTCCAGGTATCTTTCTATTATTGATTTCTATTTTAATTCCATTATGGTCAGAGAACATACGTCTTATGATTTTAATTCTTTTACATTATTTATTTTTATTTTTTTGTGATCTATTTTAATGAACATTCCAAGTACACATGAAAAACACATGTACTTTGTTGTTGTTCAGAGGGATGCTGTATTCCCTGGTGGCGCACTGCTTAAGAATCTGCCTGACAATGCAGGGGACATGGGTTCAAGCCCTGGTCTGGAAAGGTCCCACATGTTGCAGAGCAACTAAGCCCATGTGCCACAACTACTGAGCCTGAACTCTAGAGCCCATGGACCACAACTACTGAAACTCGCATGCCTAGAGCCTGTGCTCCACAACAATAGAAGCCACTGCAATGGGAAGCCCGTGCACCACAACTAGAGAAAACCTCCATGCAGCAATGAAGACCCAAAACAGCCAAAAATAAATAAATAAATAAATTTAAAATAATAAATAAATATCAATTAGATTGTGCTGGTTCATATTTTTGTTCGGGGCATCTATCCTTACTGATTTTTTGTCTATTCATTCTATTAATAATGAGAGAGAAAAGGTTTTGAATATAATTTTAGATTTCTACTTTCAGTTCTATCAGTTTTTGCTTCATGTGTTTTGAAATATATTATTTATTAGACATGTAAACATTTAGAATTATTATGTCTTCTTGATAAATTGACCTCTTCATCATTATTAAATGTCTTTATTCCTTGTAATATTCCTTGTTCTGAAGTCTACTTTGGTATCAATATAGCCATTTCAGCTTTTTTATAATTGTTTTCATAGTATATGTTTTTCCGTTCTTGTATTTTAACTTACATGTATCTTTATAATTAAATTGTGTTTCTTGTAAACAGCATATAATTTAATCATCCTTTTTATTCCAATTTTAGAATCTCTGTCTTTCAATTGGAGTGTTTAAGCCATTTATTTTAATGTATTTATTTATATGGTTGAGTTGACATTTACCATGTTGCTATTTGTTGTCTACTTGTTCATCTGTTTTTGCTAGTGCTTCCACTATGTTAACATTTTAAAATTTTTAACTTTTTATTAATTGAGTACTTTTTGTGCTTTCATTTTATCTCCTGTTGTGGAGTACTGGTTATATTTTTTTTATTTTTAATGATTGCATTATGTTTTACAACATACATTCTTAGCTTACCACAACCTACCTACAGTGGTATCATACTACTTCACATATAAGTAAGAATCTTGAATAATTTACCACATATAAGTAAAAATCCCATTTTTCTCCTCCCATTCTTTATGTTTTTGTTGTTATGTATGTAATTTTACATGGTATAAATCCCAAAATAAACCATTATTTTTCTGTACACAATCAATAATATTAAAAACAACTTAAATAAGTAAAAAAAAAATATTTACCTACATATTTGCTATTTCCAGTACTCTACATTCCTTTATGTACATCTGTTTTATTTACTATCATTTTCCTTTTGGGTCTGTTTCTCTTGACTCCTATTCCTTCTTCCATATATGGGCCACACTTTCATGATTCTTCACATGTCTACTAGTTTTCAATTAGATATTGGAAATGGTAAATCTTACATTGTTCAGTTCTGGATTTTGTTATATTCCTTTAAAAAGTATTGGTTTTTATTATGACAGGCAATTAAGTTACTTGGGAATCCATCTCATCTATTTAAAGCTTGTTTTTGAAATTTTCTTAAGGGCAGAGCCAGAGAAAACTCCAGTACATTTAGTTTATTCCCCTAGTAAAGCACAACATTTTGGTGTCTCTACTAAATTTTCTGTGTAATCAACAAAGTCCCTCCATTCTGGCTAGTGGGAACTCAAATGATTCCTGGCCTTGTGTGAGCTCTGTAAATTGTTCTTGACTTATATCCCCAGTAATTGTTCTTTCCCTAGGAGGTTATCTTTGCCCAATCTTGTGGAGTTTCTCCCTATACATGTGAGGAGCGGTTTTCAGCCAGCAATTCAAGGGAATCCCTATGGTGATTTATGGAGCTCTTTCTCTGTGTATCTTCCCCTCTCCAGTACTCTGCCTCACAAATTCTTATTTTTTTAATATATATATTTCTTAACATCTTTATCAGAGTATAACTGCCTTACAATGTTGTGTTAGTTTCTGTTGTATAGCAAAGTGAACCAGCTATATGTACACATATATCCCCATATCTCCTCCCTCTTGCGTCTCCCTCCCACGCTCCCTACCACACCCCTCTAGGTGGACACAAATCACCAAGCTGATCTCCCTGTGCTATGCGGCTGCTTCCCACTAGCTATCGATTTAACATTTGGTAGTGTATATATGTCAATGCCATCCTCTCACTTCATCCCAGCTTACCCTTCCCCCTCCCCATGTCCTCAAGTCCATTATCTATGTCTACATCTTTATTCCTGTCCTGTCCCTAGGTCCTTCAGAACCTTATTTTTTTAGACTCCATATATATGTGTTAGCATATGGTATTTTCTTTTCTCTTTCTGACTTACTTCACTCTGTATGACAGACTCTATGTCCATCCACCTCACTACAAATAACTCAGTTTCTTTTCTTTCTATGGCTGAATAATATTCCACTGTATATATGTGTCACATCTTCTTTATCCATTCATCTGTCAATGGACACTTAGGTTGCTTCCATGTCCTGGCTATTGTAAATAGTGCTGCATTGAACATTGTGGTCCACGATGACTCTTTTTGAATTATGGTTTCCTCAGGGTATATGGTCAGTAGTGGGATTGCTGGTCATATGGTAGTTCTATTTTTAGTTTTTTAAGGAACCTCCATACTGTTCTCCATAGTGGCTGTATCAATTTACATTCCCACCAGCAGTGCAAGAGTGTTCTCTTTTCACCACAACCTTTCCAGCATTTATTGTTTGTAGATTTTTTGATGATGGCCATTCTGACTTGTGTGAGGTGATACCTCATTGCAGTTTTGTTTTTGTTTTTGTTTTTGCGGTACATGGGCCTCTCACTGTTGTGGCCTCTCCCATTGCGGAGCACAGGCTCCGGACGCGCAGGCTCAGCGGTCTTGGCTCACGAGCCCAGCCGCTCCGCGGCATGTGGGATCTTCCCAGTCCGGGGCACGAACCCATGTCCCCAGACTCTCAACCACTGTGCCACCCGGGAAGCCCCTCATTGCAGTTTTGATTTGCATTTCTCTAATGATTAGTGATGTTGAGCATCCTTTCATGTGTTTGTTGGCAATCTGTATATCTTCTTAGGAGAAATGCCTATTTAGGTCTTCTGCCCATTTTTGGATTGGGTTGTTATTTTTGATATTGAGCAGCATGAGGTACTTGTATATTTTGGAGATTAATCCTTTGTCAGTGGCTTCGTTTGCAAATAATTTCTCCCATTCTGAGAGTTGTGTTTTCGTCTTGTTCATAGATTCCTTTGCTGTGCAAAAGTTTTTAAGATTCATTAGGTCCCATGTGTTTATTTTTGTTTTTATTTCCATTTCTCTAGGAGTTGGGTCAAAACGGATCTTGCTGTGATGTATCTCATAGAGTGTTCTGCCTATGTTTTCCTCTAAGAGTTTTATAGTTTCTGGCCTTACATTTAGGTTTTTAATCCATTTGAGTTATTTTTGTGTATGATGTTAGGGAGTATTCTAATTTCATTCTTTTGCATGTAACTGTCCAGTTTTCCCAGCACCACTTATTGAAGAGGCTGTCTTTTTTCCATTGTATATTCTTGCTTCCTTTATCAATGATAAGGTGAGCATATGTGCATGGGTTTATCTCTGGGCTTTCTATCCTATTCCATTGATCTATATTTCTGATTTTGTGCCAATACCGTACTGTCTTGATTATTATAGCTTTGTAATACAGTCTGACATTGCAACAGCCTGAGGCACTCCGTGCGTTCTCCTGGAGAAATTGTTCCTGGATCATGGGACCCTGGCAGTGGCGGGCTGCACAGTCTCCCTGGAGAGGAAGTGTGGAGAGTGACCTGTGCTTGTACACAGGATTCTTGGTGGCTGTAGCAGCAGCCTTAACATTTCATGCCAGTCTCTGGTGTCTGTATTGATAGCCGTGGCTTGTGCCTATCTCTGGAGCTTGTTTAGGTGGTGCTATGAACCCCCTCTCTCTCCTTGCACACCCCGAAGCAATAGTCTCTTGACTCTTAGGCAGGTCCAGACTTTTTCCCAGACTCCCTCCCAGTTAGCTGTGGTGCACTAGCCCCTTTCAGGCTGTGTTCATGCAACCAACCTCAGTCCTCTCCCTGGGATCTGACCTATGAAGCTAGAGCCTCAGCTTCCAGCCCCCACCTGCCCCAGTGGGTGAGCAGGCAAGTCTCTCAGGCTGGTGAGTGCCGGTCGGCAGCGATCCTCTGTGCGGGAATCTCTCTGCTTTGCCCTCTGCACCCCTGTGGCTGCGCTCTCCTCCATGGCTCTGAAACTTCCCCCCCTCCACCCCCACCTCCACGAGTGAAGGGGCTTCCTAGTGTGTGGAAACTTTTCCTCCTTCACAGCTTCCTCCCAGAGGTGCAGGTCCCATCTCTATTCTTTTGTCTCTGTTTTTTCTTTTTTCTTTTGCCCTACCCAGGTATGTGGGGAGTTTCTCACCTTTTTGGAAGTCTGAGGTCTTCTGCCAACGTTTGGTAAGTGTTCTGTAGGAGATGTTCCACTTGTAGATGTATTTTAGATGTATTTGTGGGGAGGAAGGTGATCTCCACACCTTACTCCTCCACCATCTTGAAGGTCCTTTTGGGTTTAAACTTTTAATCACATAAATTTGTTAGATCCCAGAGGCGAGTCACTGCATGCCATGCAGGGCCTCCAGGTTTTTGTCGGATGGCAAAGACAGGAGCAAGAGGAAACTCTAGGCCAGAGCCTTTAATGGGGTTTCTGAACTTGAGTTTACTCGAGAATAGCAGAGGAACTGCAATTCTAGAAAGCACAATGTTGCAAGTTACAGGTCAGTCTGTGGAGAGTTCAGGATGGGCTGTATTTATCCCTCACAAATTCTTGTCACTTCAGTTTTGCTGGACTCTGGTATCTAACTTCTCAACTCATTGAGACTCTCAGATGTTTTTGGTTCCCCTTCCCACTGTCCAGAAATTGTTTCAAGGGAGAAAACCAGGGTGATTTGGGGGTCCACTTGTTTGTTTTCCTTCTCTCAGGGATTACAGTAGTGCCTGCCTCTTGTTCAAGGTCTGAAGAATGTTGTTTTACATATCTGTCCAGTGTTCCATTTGCTTACCCTGGGAAGCCAAGTCTGGACTCTTACTCCTTCAAAGCCGAAGTGGGTATTGCTTGATTATATGTTCATATTTCACTTTGCAATGTGTATTGCCCAATTACTTGCAATCCGTACTCACCTAGGAATGTTTGAGTTTCTTCATCCCTCACTAACTCTTATTTTTGTAAATCAAATGGGTATCAAGTCACATCAGATTTTTGTGTGTGTGTGTGTGTGTGTGTGTTACGCAGGCCCTCTCACTGTTGTGGCCTCTCCCATTGCGGAGCACAGTCTCCGGACGCGCAGGTTCAGTGGCCATGGCTCAGGGGCCCAGCCGCTCCATGGCACGTGGGATCCTCCTGGCCTGGGGCATGAACCCGTGTCCTCTGCATCGGCAGGCGGACTCTCAACCACTGCGCCACCAGGGAAGCCCCACATCAGATTTTTTAAGTTTGCATTTCTTGATTACTAGTGAGGATAAGCACCATTGTCCTCATATGCTTTTTAAATATAAATTTTCCCTGTTTATATGCTTTGGCAATGGTAACCAGACACTCTTGCTTACCTGACACAGTCCCAGGGTATATTGTCAGGTGCATAAACAGTATTAGATGTAGAATATTTATTGTGCTTACTTATGTTTGGATTTAATTGTACTTTTCATTGTTCTATTCTTCCCCAGACTTTCCTGCTTTCTATTTAATCGGTTGCATTTCTTTTTAATTTACTTCTTTTATGCATTATTTTTCTCCTCTGTGTGTGTGTGTGTGTGTGTGTGTGTGTGTGTGTGTGTGTGTGTGTGGTTAGGTTTAAATTTTTAACATGCTTGCTGACTTGAAAAATCTAAAGTTAATCAATATTTCTACCCTCTTCCTGAACAAAACAAGAAAGTTTGAACACTTTAGCTTCCAACTATTATGCTATATTTTGCTTGATATTATAGTCCACTATTTTATTTTCCACCTTGTTTTATAAACCCCAAGTTAAGTATTTTCATTATTTTTATTTTATATAGCCAATTTTTGTTTATGTTACCCACATGTTCACCAGTTTCTTTATTTACCATTATGTTTTCCATCTTACTCTTTCCTTATGGGTTTAATTCCTTTCTACAATTTTTCTCTCAGTGGGATTCTATGAGTTATAAACTCTTAATCTTTGCTTTTCCAAAGATATCTTTATTTTTCCTTCACTTTTGAATGATAGTTTACATCAGGATGGAATTTTGAGTTGGCAGTTATTTTTCCTCAGCATTGTGAAGACATGTTCCATTATCCTCTGGGTTAAGTATTGTCATTAAGAAGTCTGCTGCCCAAGTAACTGTTGTTTGTCTACAGAAAATCATCTTCTCTGTTTTATCTTTGACTATTGTATTTAGCAGTTTCACTATGATGTGTTTAGTTATAGATTTTTAAATTATATTTTACCTGAATATTATGCTTTTTAAAATATAACTAATCAAGTTTGTCATCAACTCTGGACAGCTTTCCTCTTATGCATTCTCAGTTTTTTTCTTTTGGAACTCCTATTAGGCATTTATGGTGAGTTTATCATTCCATTCTTTATTTTTATATTTTTCATACTTTCCATCGTTTTCTCACATCATATTCTACTTTGGTTAAAGCCTCCTGATCCTACTTCTAATTCATTTATTATCTTTTCTCCTATTTCCAACATGCTTCCATTGAGCTTTTAGATCCAAAGACTGTATTTAAAAATTTTTTTATTTGGTTCATTTTAAAACCTGCTTGTTCTATTTTCAGAACAACTTATGCATTTATTAGAATCTACATTACTTTTTAAAGGTCTTTATTCATTTTAAACATATTTATATTATCTTTCAGATTGCTATTCTATTGTGTCAACTTTCTGATACTCAAAGCTTCCTGTTGTTGGTGTTTGCTGAGCCTCAGGATGGACTAGAAAGTTGTCAAGTGCCCAAGCAGGGCTTATTATGGATGTCTGGCCTCACCTCTCTCTGTGCATCTGCCTTATTTTTCTCTACTTTCTTTCAGATTGGCTTTCCCTGCTTCACATGGATGCAGCCAAACTTGGCTATCAGCTTCCTGATAGCCCAGCTCACCTGTTCACTGCTATCTGTTCAAGTGACCAGCTCAGGCTGAAACTAGTCTCTTAGTCTCCTTTCTCAACTTCCAGGGGAGAAGATTGGATTGGCCCTGCTGGGTCATGAGTCTATGCTGGTCCTCTCAGGTATGGACAAGGAATCGGGGCCACATAATATAAAGACAATTTCTGGACCACACTCCTATGTCAGGCAGTAGTCAAAGAACTGGATGACTGTGGATTGGGAAGACACCCCTCAAAAATACTTACTACATCCTTAAGCAGAAATGTTATCCTTTGCATCATTACTCACAAAGTGACCTGGAGGCTCATAGATAATAACAGTGAAGAGAGGCAGAAAGGGGTCTTAGCAGGTGCTCTGAGCCTCAAATTGTCATCTGAGGCATTTCCACGTGAGAGAAAGAATAGTGATCTAGTAACAGAAATGGCTAAGTAGCAAAAAGTTGACCCTTAAGTCCCCACCTTGTCTAGATGCTACAGGGTGGAGGATAAGAGTCCCCCATTAAGAGGACTCTGGAGGAAACCATGACCCCTGGGGGATCTGGATTTTTATTAGAGCCAGAAGATAGAGTATTGGTGACAGAGTTCACATACAGGACTTTTTGCTTTTTTACAGTGCAGTAGGACTGGTTGGGTTATAGGGGAAAAGTAAATAGTGAGAGATCAGCTGGCAGGTGGGGGTGGGAGGTGCAGAGCAGTATGGGAAAAATTCACAGGTGCACATGAGCTGACATTGTGCAAGGAGGCAGGGATGAGCATGAGTGTAACTGATGAGAGTTGGTCACATGCTGGACCTGGTGCTCAGGGGTCACTGGGTTTCAATGCCTTTAAATATATCTTAGAGAGTGTTCCCCTTCCCTTCCTGTTCTGTTCTTTCAGTTTTCATCAGCTCATTCTTTAAGATGCAACTCGATTCCCACTTCCCTTGGCAGGACTTCCCAGGGGCTCTCTAATCTACAGCGACCTCTCCTGCCTCCTGTGGCCCTTCTGGTCACACCATCATTTGATGATTACCTATGCACTACTCTGTGCTATTGTTCCAAGCTGCCATCTACTCCTATATCATCATTTAACTACCCATGGTTTATGTTGGGTTTTACCAGTGAGACTGGAAGCTCCATGAGGGAGAAACATGTCTTGCCCTTCTTTGTACCTGCTATAGCATGGTGGATAGTGACCCTCACATAGTAGGTGTTTAATATGTATTTATACTGACTTTCTGGGTTCTTGTTTATGACCTTTGGCACATCACTCTGTGATGTTCAGTTTACCTAATTGTGAAGTAGAGATAATAACCTCCTCTCTCCATTCATCTACTTTGTCTCTCAGTCGATATTTCTTGAGCACCTACTCTGTGGGAGGGTGAATGTACGGAGTGAAAGCTTATTAACAAGATTGCTAAAAGCATCAAATAAGATATTGGATGTGAAAAATGCCAAGAAAAGCAAGAAGCACTTACAAAAGAAAGACATTATTTAAACATTCACATTTGGACATTGGAACATTAAATTGTTTTATAAGCTCCATCCTGAGTCCCTATAGGACTCTGAGTCTATAGTACCTATGTTATAGCACTTATCACATTGTATGATCATTATTTGTGTATATTTCTATCTCTGCCCCAGACTGTGAGCTTCAACATGGAACCCCCAGCACTTAGCACAGTGCCTGCCACGCAATAGGTCTCGTAAATATTTTAAATAAATAAATGAATGAAAAAAATCAGCTTCCAAACATGCTCAGCCTATAAAAATGTATTCAGACAGTAACCACACTGATAAGAATTCTGTCCTAAGAATCTTGTGGAGAGGGTTACAAATGAAAAAAAAAAAAGTATGGATTTTGCCCTGAAGGAGCTTATAAGTGCAATGGAGAAGCAGAGAATATGCATCTTAAAATGCCTTAAGATGATTTATCAGATTACCTAAAAGCAGTTGTATTTTTAAACTAGGACACTAGCATTGATGGATTTCAGAATAACAGGCAGGTGGAGTTAAGCAGGAGAAGCTTTTTGGAGAAACAGGGAATTACATAGGGAGGCATTGACAATTTAAACAAAATTTACAGTCTGCCACTTCATGGATGGAGGGGTTACACGAGCCACTGGCAGTTTGCAAGGGTATTTGAGAGCTCTAGAGCCGTAGTGCTTGTGGGAGACTTTCTGTCCCTCTGTTGGATACATACACGCACACACATCTTTGTGGCTACAGTGGTGGAGTGACGGGCTTGAAGTGCTTCCCTTCTCTGGAGGGAAATCGTCTGTCCTCAAGTGTTTCTTTCTTTGCTTTCACATCGACCCTTTGAAGGTAGCCGCTTTGCAGCTCTCAAGAGCTCTCTCCCAGGACTGGGCCTGCTCTGAACGTTCCCCCATTTCCAGTATGGAACACAGAACTCATTCAATTATGATTCTTTGTTCCAATGCCTTTGATCATCTTAGGGAGAGGTAATTTGAGTAGGTCAGCCCAGGGCAGAGCCAGGGAGGCAATTGTTTCTCTCACTCAAGATAAGAGGTGAAAGGCCCAGGCCCCTGCTTTTGAAGATGTAACTTATTGCCTGGTTCACAGCCTGTCCTCCTCAAACAACATCCAGAAATATGGCCTCAGAGCTCACCCTACAATAGGTATTCTATGTTCATTGTTTCAACAAATGTTTACTGTACTGCTATGATGCGCTAGCTATTATTCTAGGTGCCAGGGATGGAGCTGCAAGCAAGAGAAAAAAGTTTACTAGTTTCACAGAGATTATACTGAAGCAAGAGAAAAAGGAAATCGGCAAGTTAATTTTATACAAGATAATGTATAGATACTATTAAGAAAATAAACAATGGGGTCCTAGAGAAGTCTCAGGAAAAACGTCCCTGAAGTTGCAACATTTGAGCCAAGAGTTTAAGAATAATGAGGAACCAGCCATACAAAGAACTAAGGCAAGACTATTCCAGGCAGAGAGAAGAGTAAATGCAAAGTGCAGGGGCAGGAACAGAATTGGAGACTTCAAGACGTGTGCATGTGCTCACTCACACATGTGAGCGCACACACACACACACACACACACACACATACACTTGAGTAAGAGCATTTCAGGAATCAAGATAGAAGACAGCAAAGGCCAGATCCCGCAGGTTTAGTGCCCCACGGTAATTCACTGGGATTTTGTTCTGGGGACAATGAGAAGCCACTGACCCACTGGAAGCAGGGAGAAGATTGGACCCCTGCAGGAAAGGCTTCGTATATAGCCTGTGTTGTAGGAAGCAGCAGCTGCTGTTGCAAGGTCTTAGAAGTGGTGAAACTCCCCACATGACCCTAAACCTTTCATCTCTCCTGAACCATGGCACTTGCCAAGTGGAGACATTGTCCACGATCCTCAAAGGCTGCTTTAAGATACGTCTTTAAGATAAACTGCAAAGCCCAGAAACTTGAGGCTACTTCTGTCTTGTGGGCTCCTTTAAAAAGGCCAATGAGTGGATGGAAGACCAATCAAAACTCTTTATGTCACCAGGGATCACCAAAAATCACTGAAATCACCTCGGAATTATTTCAGACATATCAGTGCCTCTTCTGCATTGAAATATTCCTAATAAGCATTTTGTCTTGTTGGTGTATTGTTGGCATTATTGTCCTCTCTGGGAATTTTCCATTAGCCCAAACTCTTCTCCTGATGACATAGCCCAGCTCCTTCCCCACAGACATAGAATGTTGGATCAAGAAGGCATCTTAGAGGATATCTCATCCAACATGCTTGGTTTGTAAATGAGTAAGTGGAGGTTCAGAGAAGGCAAATGACTTGATCAAAACCGTATAATCCATGTCTTTGGGTCTTAATCTTATCTCCTTCCAGTAGACTTGGCTAGCATGAAGAAGGACAGATTAGGTAAGCTTAGACTGGCCTCTTGATTCAGAAAAAGAGTCCCCACATGAAGCAACCAATTCAAAGTTTGCCAACACAGAGAGTCTGGGAAGCGAAAATGAAATGTTTGTGATGGGCGGGATATCTCCTCAAGCTCCGGCATCTATAACTCAGAACCTCCAAAACAAGGCGGAAGAGTGATGACCACGGGGCCTGAAAATCTCATCAATGTTTTTACATCTGCAGGAGGTTTCAGGTGAAGCATCCTGGTGGGGGGTCGTGTTGACAGCAAGTGCTTGCTCTTCATTCATGGGAGCCAAGTGGTTCACCTTGGGGCCTGGGAAGACAGGTGCAGGGCAGGGGAGGGCCAGCTCTGTATGAGAGGTGAAGGGGATGGGCCCTGGTAATCCAATATCCTCTTGGAGCCACTCAGTGCTCCACTCCAAATCCATCACTGCAAATGAACCAGGTGACAGGATTAAATATCCCCTAATTGCAGTCCCCTGGGAGGGGCTGTGCCAGCTGTCTCTTCCACATGCCCAGCCCAGCAGATGGGAGATCAGATATCAAAGGGTCACTTCTGATGGCCCAGAAAACAGCCTGGGTCCTGGCCCCCTGGGCCGAGTGGAAGGAGGAACAGAGGGCAGATTGGGGTGCTGTAATGGGTCTGAAAAACAGAATATTTACTACCATCTGCCCCTAGCATCTATGTAGTAAGGTCTGCACTACTCTGTGCCTCCTGCTTCTTTGTCCTCCTCCTTCACCAGGACAGGATATGGGCTGTTGCACCTTCTCCTCCTGCCCTCTGAAACTCACTGCTAGAAATGGATTTCTGCCTCAGAAAACCAGATATCCTCACAGGCATTCAGAAGTCCACCTGCCCAGCCCCTGTCCCTGGCCCAGCCTGCTCCTCACTAAACCCTCAGAGGCAAGGATTTCTCATTATTCCTTCCAGACCTCTTGGAAGAGAGGCTCTATAGGCTGCTGGGTTGTGTATTCTAGCATCCTGGGCTTCAATAAAGGGCAGGTTCATCAAATTCCTTGAGGACCAGGGCAAGAAGAAGAGGGACTTACATTTGGTCTCAAGAAATGGACTTGAGCGCCCAACAAAGCTCCTGACCCGGGGAAGCTGTCCGGGTGCAGTTGTTTGGACTGAGAAAGCCTGGAGCAGGGGAAGAGCAGGGTGACTTTTGTCAGGCTCTAGGCTCTTTTCTTCTGAGACCTTTTCACTTGGGGTGATCTGCCGTTGTCTTCCCTCAAGACTGCACTCACCCATATCAGCTCCCATCCAAGAGCGCTGGGCAGTTCTGTGGGAATAAGATGCATTTTCATCGAGCTGAAATCATGATATTGTAAAATCAGCAGGAGCAGGTATAAGCCAAGAAAAGCTCTCCATCCAGGGAAGGCGCCAAATCACAGGCAGAAAGAAGGTCTGTGCATCAAACCTCACTAGGGCTCAGGCAAAAGCTAGAAACAGGCATCTAAAGGAGCCCTCAGCCCACGGCGCCAGGACTGTAAAAGACTCCGGTGACCTTTGAAACAACACGATTGTTGAGAAAGACAAAACCTCAACAGAGGGGTCAGGACTCAGGTCAGTTTTCCTTGAGGCAGCTGGAGAGCTCCGGGTTCATCAGCCTCTGGACTTAGAAGAGGGTCTGATGCTGATCCAGCTCAAAATGATCGTTTTTCTCTTTTTAAAGGGTCTACCATGTTCTTAGAAATATGCTAAGGGCAAAGGTGATTAAGAGCAATACTGTCTTTGCCCTCAGGGATCATGTTTGACTTAGGGAAGTCACTGCATTGCTCCAAACTTCAGTTTCATCATCCATCAAATGGAAGTTGTGACCTCTACCCTAGGTCCTTCAGAGAGTTGCTGAGAGGCTCACATGAGATGACCAAGGGAAAACTGCTCTGGGAAAGCTCTTTGGCAGGTACTATAAAAGTGAGCAGTATTTGGAGTAATGCTGCAGTTCAGAGAACAATGTAGCTGAGTTACCACGAAGCTGAGACCTCCTTCCCTTTCTCCCTGGCTTTCCCCTCCCTTTATTCTAAACAGAGACTTAGTCCAAAGAGAACCATCCCATGCTTGATGATAAAAGGGACAATGGGATTTCTGGGTGGTCGTCTGGGCCCACAGATAGGAGCCCTGCAGTCCAGGATGCCAAACAAACCAGGTGATTTGTGAGAGAGGCAGCAGCAGAGCTATAGGCTAAGAACAAAGGACTTGGCCCATTTCCGTGTCTCTGCAGTGGTCACATACCAGCTGAACACATAAGTTTCTACTTGTGTCCCAATTTTAGGAAAACCAGAAATCTGGAATCTCGACATAACTCACCACCCCCGAAAAGGACAGGCAACCGTTAGAGCAGGATGGTTCCTGGTAATGGTATCTTTGGGCTAATCATGTGTTCCCATATAGGCCAGTGAGCCCAAATGCTGGAATTACCTGGGAAATTTGTCAACATACAGATATCCAACTTCTACCGTGAGAGATTCTGATTTTGAAGGTTTGGGGGTAGGACCTCAGAAAGGATTCTGATCTACCAGAAAGCTTGAGAACCTCATATATAGACAATCCACCCATGTCTGGTCTGTTTTCATTATATGTTCAGGACGGAGCACAGAATAGACATTCGATAAGTGTTTGTTGACTGAGTAAATGAATTTATTAAAATATATCCAAATACACTCAAGTACAAAGCAATGAATGGCAAAAAGCAAACTTTCGTTTTTAGGATTTAGACGTCTGCTAGGATCCAGCTGTATCGGATTGTCTTTCTGACTCTCAATTCTTCAGGGTACAAAATTGAGAAACCTAGATTTGACTCTTTTGTGCTTTCTGTTAGGTTTGCTCTGAATAAGTGGAACCTTGTTCCCATTGGCATAAGATAGAGCTTGATGTAAAAATGGTTTATTCTTGCTCCTTCCTTCAATATATTTTATTATTATTAATGCATTATCAGTAATAATAATAAGAGTAAATGCCTTTATTTCATTTCCTCATTAGAGATCTTATGAAAGAGATAGGGAATTATTATCCCCACTTAACAAAAGAAAAAACTAATGCATAAAGAGGCCATATAGCTCATCCCTGCAATCACCCAATTAGAAAACAGCAGGATTGGACTCTTGACTCCAAATCTGATAGTCTTCATACGCTAGCAAGCTTCCCCTAAAACACTGAAGATGTGAATCCAGTGACCTCCCACGTATGTCACTCCAAACGTGCAAAACAGAATGACTGGAATCATCCACAAAGCACCAGGATGTGTTCCTTTACCAAAGAATCCCTTTTTGCAAAAGCTCTTCATTTTATGTAGGATCATTAAGAGGTTAAGTAAGAGAGATAGTGTAAAGAATCACTCACTGCTAATTGAAATGCAGGCAAATCATCTCTGAAATGATAATGTAAGTTAATAGGAAAAAGGAACTCATTCTTAAAAACATCTGGTTTATATGTGACTTTTCAGGAGTATACCTATCACGGGAAAGTCAGGTAAATGTATACACTCATATATCAGACTTCTAAAGGAAATACAGTCCTGAACTGAAAATAAATGGACAAATAAGCTGCTTTTCCTTTCTTTTCTTCCAGAGGCCAGGTCCTCATGCCTCAGAATGTTCCAGCACCCCAGCCACTGCACATAGTCAGACCACGGGCTCATGTATTTTCAACTAGGCAACTTGAGTTGAAAGAAGCTTTCAGTGGAGTCCAACAAAATCAGCACAGCCTTAGGCTGGATCTAGATGAGGCCCAACTAATGAAAATGATGGCGATTTTCTGAATACTCTAAACTTCTGGATTTTGAAAATGTCATTTGCTTCAGATACAAAGATAATGACTGAATATTTAGCTCAACCCATTATCCTAAATATTTTAAACAATGTGCACATCCATTACTTTCCTTAACTCCTGGCTTTGGCCATTTTTTTTTAACACCTTTATTGGAGTATAATTACTTTACAATGTTGCGTTAGTTTCTGCTGTATAACAAAGTGAATCAGCATATACCCAGAGAAAACCATAATTCAAAAAGAGACATGTACCTCAACGTTCATTGCAGCTCTATTTACAATAGCCAGGACATGGAAGCAACCTAAGTGTCTATCGACAGATGAATGGATAAAGAAGATGTAGCACTCATATACAATGGAATATTACTCAGCTTTGGCCATTTTGAGCGGAACTGATCCACTAATTTATCCTAAAGTCAATTTGAGTAAATAGCCAATCAATTCAGTTTAACATCTGGCTATTCCAATGAATGGACTAACTGACGAAATAGACCGATAACCTTGACAATGGATTTTGGAGACTGTAGGAAGTAGGAAGTCATCAGCTTCCCAATGTGGGACCACTTGCTATAAAGCAAGGGCTGAAGCAGACATGAGTGGAATAAAAATGCCCTTTATTCTCTATAGGTGTCTCTGGGGCCCAGAGAGATAGACATCCTTTCCCTGGAGAAGCCTGGTTGCCTTATGGAGAAGCCTGGCTGCCCACCAGCTCTCCCAGCTGCCCCTCACCCACAGCCAGCCCGAAGGCACGCAGGTCCCTGTCAGCTCTAACAGAGGGTGGGGACTGGTCAGGTCATTCATTGGTTCTGAAGTTTCTTCTACTTAAACCAATTTGTTAGGTGTTTCGTGATTTACGGCCACAGTGGAAAATGAGGCTGGGTATTGATTCTTGGCCTTTTCTATTGCAGATGGGTGCAATGTCTTATAGTATGTCAGAATAGTAGCAGTGGGCACTCTATCAATGTCAAATGTTAAAAGTAATCAGCTATTGTGATGTAGGAGATTAAATATGAAAGCGTGATGGGTATATAGAAGTGAAATGGCAATAATAAAGGGATTTTTATGTTCGGCTCATTGCTCTCTAGAACCTGGGGGGCTATTAGAACCTATTGTGCTGACCAGTGACATATCACCATGGGTTAAAGGACGAGACAGGTGTGCCCCTCCCCAGGTGCTGTTGAGCCTGGCAAAGTGGAATGGGAGAACCCAGGTGAAGAGATCAGAGTTCACCTGGCCCTACCTTCCTGAGCTTGAGTGCAACTTCTAGGATGACTAGGAAAGAAAGGTACAAGGCAACCAAAAGCCAATCAGAAATGCCAGAGGTCACTATATCCCTTCTTATTTTCTCCTGCGGTGATGGCTCAATCTTTAAAGTCAGCCAAGAGAATCTGTCCTCTTCTTTAAGGTCTCTGGAGAGATGGCAATCCCATTTTGTGCAACCACAGAAAGTTACAACTGGAATAGATCTCATAGATCCCCTTGCATAGTCAACTTTCCCTTTTAAAATTCAGGGAATTGAGGCCCAGAGAAATAGAGATATGCCCAAGGTCACACAGGCAATGAGTGCCAGAGTTGGACCAAACCCAGGTCCAGGCTGGAAATCTCCTCACCGTCTGTCCTCATCTGCCATATGTGTCTGATGCCATCATGTCCTCTAGATCAGCACTGCCCAACAGAAATATAATGAAAGCCCTATCTGTGGCTTTAAATATTCTAGGAGCCACATTAAAAAAGTGATAAGAAATAGGTGAAATTAATCTTAAGGTATTTTATTTAATCTAACATATTTTAAATATCATTCAACATGTAATCAATATAAAAATTATTGATGTATTTTACATTATTTGTTTCACACTAAGTGTCTGAGTGTATTTTATAATTGCGGCACGTGTCAGTTTGGACTAGCACATCAAGTGCTCCATAGCTGCATGGGCTAGTGGCCTCAGCTCTAAATGGAGCTGTCTGGGGCCTGGGGAATGTATCCCTATCCCCTAGGGAGGTATGTAGGGCCTAGAGGAAGGCATGTGTACTTTGAAAAACCAAATAAATACTATAATACACTTGGACATTTTTTTTAACTCATTTATAAGCACAAACTACAGACCATAAACGTTGACAAAATCTTAGTGAGGGCACATTGAAGACAGACTGTCAGTCACATGTGGGATTTTCAGGGAGGTATGGAGAGTATATTTGAATTTCTGGACATTGTAAGGGGCCTGGGAAATGTTTTGTGTTTGCCCAAAATAGACATGAATTTACAAAGACTAAGAAATGGACTAGCCTTCTGGGGCAGAGCAATTTCTCAGATGCTGTGGTCATCAGCATGTAAGTTACCAAACTCATTTTCTGAGAGAAAACCAAGTTTGAGAAGTGCAGGGTGTCATGCAGAGGTTGAGTTAAGCCTTAGACGTTATGTCAGAGGCCAGGGAACCCTCGAAGCATCCACCTGCCCGAGTCACCGATGCCCCTTTCTCAAGCACACAGTGGAATGGCAACCTTGCCAGGCACGCCATTTGCAGATGGGTCCATCCATGGCCTGGAATGTCCACTGGGTACACCCAGGGTTGGGGGAAGGAGGAGTCATGGTCCCCAGCTTCAACCTGGAGATCAGCCCATGGCCAGCAGGCGGGCAGGCAGGAGCTGGGGGAGAGTGGCGATCAGGGTACCATGCAGTCACCTCCATGCTGCCATTCCTGAGAGGAAGCCGACCACATAATGCACGCAAAGCCAGCCTGAGAACTAACACCAGGCCCCTTTCAGCCAGAGACAGGTTATCACTCTGACAGCTATCAAACCAATCAGAAGGGTAAATTAAGGTGGCCTTCTTTTTTTTGGGGGGGAGGGGTAAGGGGTAGTTAAAATGCTGATCTCCAAGTGACAGTTTTCTGAGCTGAGAGTGAACTGTCACTGCTGCCATCCTCACTCCGGAGGCTCTCGGGAGGAGCATGTCAGGGAAGCCAGCAGGCTCCTTACAGACCTGCTTGCTCCCTAAGGGCATCCAGGCACAAGGCACACTGTATGATCTGCCCCTTGGGACCCAGAAGGGGACAGTGCCAGTCTCCACCCGTTCCCGCTGCACTGGGAGCCAGGGATCAACTTTCCACTTTGGGGGGAGAAACTCCTCCTTTTCACCTTAATTGCAGCCTTAATAATTAAGTGGGTGCTTGAATGATGTGGGCGTCTCATTACAGAGTGACGCTGGAAATGCACGCATACAAAGGCCACACCTTCATGCACACACGTGTATTCTGGAAGCCAGGCATTATATCATTTTTAAAAAATTATCATAAGCAAAAATTTTTAAATAAAAAACAACAAGGGATGCATGTGTGCTTAATTACAAGAGACCTTTATTAGCTGGCACTAATTAAAGCATGTTATGAGGTCTGACAAATGCCTAAAATAGTTTTGACGCAAGTAATTTGTTTACGACTAGAACTTGGTGGAAAAAGTTCAAGCAATTTTATTTTTGCCTGGGTAACACCGCGATGTCTGGGGGATAATTAATGATTAGTGGTTTAATGGCAGAGGCACATTCATTATCCCGCTTTCTGATTCCTGCCAAGACATTCATGTTGAGTGATCAAGCCCATTCCGCCTCCATGTACCTGACAGCTGACCTCCCACTGGCAGCTGAACCCATTTCACAGATGGGATTTCCGGAAGCCAAATGCCTGCTCTGTGGTCCATCCCAGATCTCAGATGTGTTCAAGATGGACCCTTCCCACTCCTCACAGAAGAGGGGAATCTCCTAGTTGGCACGTTCTTTATAATCCCTTCCTTATGTGGGTGACCCTGGCCGGTGGACAGGCACTGTTATGAGTGTGCTGTTTTGACTCTCTCCCAGGAGCTCTGAGGCTGACCCGGAGAACAGCAACTCCATTCCGAAGCTAGGAAGGCCTTCTCTGGCCCCCTCACAGGTCCTTGCCTGCTGGCCACCTTGTCTGTTCTTCCTTCTTCTCACACCACCAGGGCGAGGTCAGAGCTATGCCGATATCCACACACTAAGCTGTCCACACATGCAATCAGAAAAAGCCTCAGAGTTTAACCCCAAGTGCTCATTGTTTAAAACGGAAGTATAGTTGATTTACAATGTTGTGTTAGTTTCAGGTAAGTACAAAGTTAGTTTCAAGTGGCACACAAAGTATTCTTTTTCAGATGCTTTCCATGATAGGTTATTACAAGATATTGAGTATAGTTCCCTGTGCTATCCAGTAGGTCCTTGTTGTTTATCTATTTTATATGTAGTAATGTGTATCTGTTAATCCAAAACTTCTAATTTATCCCTCCCCCCAACCCCAAATCATCTTAATTGTCTCTGCAAGCAGGAATATATGCTCCCAGAACCACTCTTTGCATTGGTATTTATGTCTACCCAGAATGGTTCAATGCCCTGCTCTGAGCAACATGCTTTTTGGGGAGCAGGGGAATGGACTAATTGACCTCCTGCGGCTCCATCCAGTCTGTAAATCTGAAACAAGGAAAGGTCACTTCTTAGTCAACTCTGTGGCTTACCTCCCACTGTTCTTAACCTAGGCAGACTTCCTGGAGGCAAGAAGACAGACTTGGAAGAAGATAGTAGTCAAGAACATTCTCTACTTCGTCACACAGACCCGCAGAGGATTCCCCCTCTTTCTCCTTTTTTTTTTTTTTTTTTTTCCTTTTTCTTAAACCAAAGTTTGAAGCTAAATCCACTGTGGGCTTAAGGAGGCACTTTAAACTTCACTCGCTTCAGAGTTTAAATGGGAAGACTTGACAGGTATGCTAATGCTCTTCTATTAAGTCTGCAGAAAATGACATTAAAGGTATTGGTTAAAGACACGGCTCAGTGTTTGAGCAATTTAATGAAGTGTTACACACAAGCTGACCTTGTAGAGGGAGAAGCTCACGGCTCTCTCCGCATTTCGGGAGGCCCTGGCCACTCTGTTTGACATCTGAGCTTAACACCAACCCCAGACTCATTACTGTCTTCGAGGTTCTGGGAACCGCCGAGGGGGAGACCAGCCTTTGCTTGTAAAGTCCAGTGACAGCAATGAGAGGTAAAAATAGTGGTTTCTGATCCTCGGCTGTGTGAAGCCAGAGGTGCCGATTTGAATGACATGTTCGGTTTTCATAAACATGGGCCGTGGTCCCCTGGAGGAGCCTGAACAGGGGAAAGGAGGGGCTCCTAGAGCAGGCAAGGTGGACGGGGTCAGCCGTGTGTAAAGGCCAGAGCTTCCTATGGCATCTGAATGCCAGGTGAGCTGGTGGAGCTCAGAAGGGGGGTGGTGTCTCTGCCAGTAGAGCAGGCAGCCCCACAGGGAGTTCAGGTCAAGGTTCCCTGAGCATGCAGCAGCACTAGAAAGATGTGAACCCCTAGAAAAGGGCAGGTTCCCCAGACTCCTATAGCAACCTCATTTCTTCACCAACTCATTCATTCATTCATTCATTCATCATGAGTTTTTGAGCACCGGTTGTGTATCATGTCTCTCTCCAACTGCCCCCAATTCACTATGTTCCAGCCATGCCATGGTCTGCCAATTCCTAGAATGTTCAAAACTCCTCCCTACCACAGGGCCTTTGCACATACTTTCCCCTCTGCCTGCAATACTCTTCTGAGATTTTCATAAAGGTAGCCATTTCAATCCATCCGATATCAGCTTACACATATTCTTACCAGAGGGGCAGATGGGTTTAGAGAAGTATAAGGTCCACAGGTCTTGCTTGGTATATAATAATTAATAATTGTTATTATATCTATTAGACTTATGATCCTTTGCTTTTGAGTGGCTCATAATACCTTTCAAAGTTCCCTCATATGTTTTCCATTTGGGGTTTCCCGCAACCTCCTAAGTCAGACAGAGGATTTGCTGGCTATTCTTATGTTGATACAGGTAGCCTGAGGCCATCAGAAACTGTGGATGTCCAAGGCAACTGTGCTGACCCCAGACCAGGATCCAAGTCATCTGAGTTTCCATCGCTGCAAATGGTCCACATATCTCTCTCTGTTGACAAAGTAGACACACATGTAAGGGCCAGGCCTGGAAAGCAGCTCTCAGAACCCCTCAGCATGGGGAGACGTGAGGTGAATGAGCCGTGATTCCTGCATCAGGCACGGTGCTGGCAGGGCAGACACACAGAGGGCAGCCCTGCCCTTAGGCACCTGTGCCCCCGGCCTGAGGCGCAATGAGAGGAGCCTTTGACACGTCCCTTCTGCTCTCCCCTACCTCTCCTTCCCTTTCCTCTGCCCCCCTTAGCCTGTGCTTAGAGCTGCCACGTTTCCCCTGCTGTAGTCAATCTGGCTTGTTCAAGCAGGATTCTTTGGAGGAAGAGCCCAGTGCAGGTTTTCTAGGAGAGAAATTCATCCATCAGTGAACATCTGTTGAGCATGACCTCTGTGCCCTCCCCTCTGTTCAAGCTCTAAAGATAATGCCTGACGTTATTGAGCTGTTGCCCATGCAGGTCCTGCTGCCTTCCTCCACCCTCACAGCAATCCTCGGAGAGAGGGCCGACCATGTCCCCATCTTGCAGGTGAGGAAACAGGGATTGGAGAGGTAAATAACGTGTCTAATATCACACGGTAAGAGCTGATACAAGCTGGCTGTGAACTTGGGGTTGTCTGACTCAGGGTTGCCCAGAGTCAGGGCCCAGAGGGCTCTGTGCAGTTGTAGTTGGTGAGAATGTTGCCCCCTAGAGGTGTGGGTGCACAAGATGGGCAGCTGCACACAGAGGTGCTGGCCAAGGCTTAACCATCGCACGATTCTCCTGCTTATGATTCCCTTACAAAGCCACCAGACGACAGTACAGGGGGCACCTCCTCTACTGCTGGGCCGTGTGGCACCTTCAGAAAAGAGGGATCTTTGGGGTTGGAGCAGTCTCAGGGGGCTTCATGGAGAAAGCAGAGTTTGAGATGCCAGATCTCAGATGGACAGGACTCCCCCTGCACTTCACAAAGGACTAATGGTAAAGAAATCCTTTTCATTAACATGAATAATTTTGTGCCTGGCCCTATTGTGGGTGTGTTACATTATTATCTCATTTAATTTTTTAATTGACATACAGCACTGTATAAGTTTAAGGTGTACAACATAATGATTTGACTTATATACAGCATGAAATGATTATCACAATAAGTTTGTTGTGTATATATCATCTCATATATATACAACATTAAAGAAGTAGAAAAATATATTTTCTCCTCGTGATGAGCACTCTTAGTTCCTCTCTTAACTTTCACATGTAACATACAGCAGTATCTTAATTATAGGCATCATGTTGTGCCCTATATCCCTAGTACTTATTTATCTTGCAGCTGGAAGTTGGTACCTTTTGACTGCCTTCATCCAATTCCCCCTCCCCCAACTCCTACCTCTGGTAACCACAAATCTGATCTCTTTTTCTAGAAGTTCGTTTGTGTGTTAGTTCATTTTTTGTTGAAGTATAACTGACCGACAACACTATGTTAATTCCTGGTATACAACATAGTGATTCGATATTTCTCTACATTTCAAAATGATCACCATGAAAATCTAGTTACCATCTGTCACCATACATAGATCTTACGGAATTATGGACTATATTCCCTCCATTGTACATTTCATACCCACGACTCATTTATTTGGTTCATAATGACCCTGTGAGGTAGGTGAGTGAAGACCTGAGACTCTGATCTTTCCTCTGCTGTTCTGACTCCTGTCCACTGTGATCGGGTGGAAAGAGTAAGGACTTTGGGTCTTGCAGATGCACATCTGAAGCCTGTAGGATGCTGTGCTGTGCGATCCCAGGCAGGGCGTGGGGGAAGGTGTGTATAAGAACAGTATAAACATGATTGAAACACACACACATACACACACATAGGCTAATGAATGGTCTTAGAGATGGACTGTTGAACATGATAAAATGTTGACTTGATTGTTCTAACTGGACCCTAAGTAGCTGGTGAGGCTTTCAAGGACTTCATGTAGGGGTCAAACAAGCAGGTTTCAGCCCCAGATACCGGTTCAAATCCCCACTCCGCTACCTGCAAGCTGTGTGACCTTGGGCAAGTTCAATCACTGTAGCTCTGAAATGAGGACAACACAGCATCTCCTCCTGGGGTTGTTGTGAGGATTCGGAGTAACACCATCAAAGTGCTTGGGGCTCCGCCTGCCCTCCCATGGTGCGTGATGTGTTGGCTACTCTTAGCAATTCACTAAGTTTTCCCATTGAACACCTATCCTGTACCAAACCCTGTGGCAAATACAAAAAGGAAGGAGGGGCTTCCCTGGTGGCGCAGTGGTTGAGAATCCGCCTGCCGATGCAGGAGACACGGGTTCGTGCCCTGGTCCAGGAAGATCCCACATGCCGCAGAGCAACTAAGCCCGTGAGCCATGGCCGCTAGGCCTGCGCGTCCGGAGCCTGTGCTCCGCAATGGGAGAGGCCATAACAGTGAGAGGCCCGCATACCGCAAAAAAAAAAAAAAAAAAAAAAAAAAAAAAGGAAGGAGGCCTAGTCTTAGCCTTGGATGTGTATTCAAATAACTAATTCAGCCCAGAAAGGGATCAGGTGCTGTTTCTGAAGTGCAAGTAAAGCACTTCTAGAAAGAGATCAGTCCCGACGGGGTGGGGAGAAAAACGGTGAGCTGGAGCTTGGGGAACGGGCAGGGTTTTAATAGATGGAGAGAGCAGCAAACAGGTTACCGTTCTCACCACATCCATCAGGCATCAGCTAGTGGGGTGTCTGATGCACCCAGGTGACACCTGCTAAGAAGAAAAATAAGTCAGGTAAACTAGCATCGCCCCCTAACATAGCATAACTCTCCGTCCTAGTCCCAGTAAAGATCTCTCTGGCATGTTCACGGACAGAAGCCCATTGCTGTTTACTTTCATTTTGGAGCCCCTGTGCAGACCCAGCCTTACCCCTCTCCATCCAGGACTTTATGCAAAGGGAAGCGCTAAACCAACCCTGAATGGCACCCATGCTCTTAGCTTTGAGTCAGGCATGATTAGCGATAGGACTGAAGGGGAAAGATTCTTGGAAAGACAGCATGAGGTGGAAGCCTGGGGCCCAGCCCTTAATCCCATGGTGCTTCTTCGACTAGGACACTCCTTCCCTTTCCCCTCCAACCTTTCTTTTTTTAAAATTGAAGTGTAGTTGATTTACAATGTTTCAGATGTACAGAAAAGTGATTCATTTATACATATATATATATTCTTTTTCAGATTCTTTTCCATTATAGGTTATTATAAGATATTGAATATAGTTCCCTGTGCTATTTCGTAGGACCTTGTTGATGACCTATTTTACGTATAGTAGTATCTGTTAACCCCAGATCCCTAATTTATCCCTCCCTCCACCTTTCCCCTTTGGTAACTGTAAGTTTGTTTTCTGTCTGTGAGTCTATTTCTGCTTTGTAAATAAATTCATTTGTATCACCTTTTTAGATTCCACATGTAAGTCATATTATATGGCATTTGTCTTCCTCTTAAGTTTACTCAGTATGATAATCTCTAGGTCCATCCATGTTGCTGCAAATGGCATTATCTCATTCCCCCTCCAACCATCCTTTACTTTTTCTTTTTTTTTTTTCCTTTTCTTGTCTTCTTCCTTCCTTTGCTTTTCTTCCCTCCCTCCAGCCTTCTCTCCCTCCTTCCCTTCTTTCTGGCTGGGGGCTATTTTTGGAATTGAATTAAGAACCCCTTCTGCCTCCTACAAACATACGCTCTAGCATCTTCGTCCCCAACCCGCATCGTGAGCCAGAGACTCAGCTTCCCTTTTTCCTGGAAGGTGGACAGGTGATTCAGCTGGGGGCAGAGAAGAGAGGGAACAGAAGAAATAATCCTCAGGCCAGGAGACAGCCTCGTCTCCTAAGGAGGAAAATAAACGTAGGAAAGCATTCACTCACAAACCTTTTGAAGGGACATGGAGGAAAGTGGAGAGATTTTTCCCTTCTCTTTCAGGAAAAAAGCTTTTAAAATAAATAGCTGACAGCGTCTCTTATTTGAGTAATTCTCTGCTGGTTATAAATGTGCCACTCTAGAATGCTTTATTTAGAAGTTTAAAAAAATATATATTCTCCAGAAGAGGGCTCAGCAACACCCAGGAGAGCAAGGCTCACCCTCCCCTGGCCCTCCCGATGCCCAGCTTTGGACATTCATATATTTGCCTATAATCTGATCTAGTTAATAATTTTTTTTTTTTTAAAAAAAGGAGAGACAGCTGGTTCTCCCACACACATCTGACATTTTCCTTTATGCCTGGTTTAACTTTTTTATGACAGCCTGGATTCACTCCATTGGAGAATTTCTCTGTTCAAATGAGCTTTGTGTTTTATGTTTGAAAATTTTTCTTTAGACAAACCTAGTAATTTTTCAAGTGAAAATGTGTACACTTGAAGCACTTAGGAAGTTTCAGGATCCATCTGATGGGCACAGAAATCTGAGGTTATTCAGGCTAAAGTCCCCATATCTAGCTGCACTCTTAAAAAGGTAATAAAAAGCAAGTGATATATTTTAACTTGTTTTTTAAGCAAAAACCTCCAGACTGTCAGTTTCGTAAGTAATTGATTAGTACCTCTGCACATTTCCCACTTTTCCCCTGTGAATACCAGGTACTCGTGGGGAGATAAATTTTTCCTCTGGTGGCTCATGTCTGCTGCTTTCCGAGCCAGGGGCTCTTTGCTGGGCCCATGTCCAGAACTTACACAGTCTCCTAGAAACATGTAGACTTTGGGAGTCCAGCACCCAACCTTGAACTTGACTTGCGCTTTTCTGACTGAACCACCTGAGACTGCCTGCTTGACCTCTCTGTGCCTCTGTTTTATCCATCTGTAAAAAAGGAGTTACTCAAAATCTCTACACTACACGTTGTACTACGTGAGATCATACGTGTGCTTGATAAGCAGGCCATCTCTGTATGATTCTATTTGTTGGTTTAACTTGGAGGGAAATCAGAGTGCTTAACAGGCCACTCCCTTCAGACCCTTTGGTGATCCAGCCAGAGGCAGAATGTCCAGTTCAACCTCTCATTCCTACCTCATCATACCCTTATTTACATGGTTAAGGTAAATATACGTGGATAACAAAGACACCCTCTGCACGCTAGGCCTTCCCCTGAACCCACCTGCTCTGAGGTTCAGGGGCATCTGTGACCCATAAGAACTGCATTCCTTGATCGAACCACACCTTTTGATTTGGCCACACTGATACCATATAAGTAAACCCACCCATCAGTGTAGTATGGGTCCTTTTATCTCTAGTTGTATTCAAAGTGTGGTCCCTAGACCGACAGCATTGGCATCGCCTGGGAGCTTGTTAGAGGTGCAGAATCCCAGACTCCCGCCCCAGGCCTACCGAATCATAATCTGCATATCAGCAAGACCCCGGGGAATTTGTACGCACATCAGTTTGAGGAGCACAGCCCCAGAGCACGGTAATATTGCAGGGGTGCAAGCTTCAGCCAAGGAAGGACCTTCCCTCCCTCATATCCCGCTGCTGGGGACCTGGAGCACCTAACCCATACAGTGTTGCCAGACAGACACCAGCTCCTACAGTGGTTGCCTGGTCACTGGAGACTCTTCAGCCTCTTTTCCTTTTTCTCCTCTAACACTTGCTACCACAAGGCACAAGGTTTGGGTAGATTCAGATATTCAAGTCCTGAGACTAAAGATGGAAGGTTCAGCTGGGCTCTGAACTGAGAGTATTGTCAAGATTCCTTCCACCTCTACTGCACTTAATGTTTTGCATATATCACATCGCTTGATCCTCTGAGCACCTGGATGTGGGACGGGGCAGGTAGGTCTTCAGAGAAGGGAAGGGATCTGCTCCATCCACTCATGAGTTGGTGGTAGGATGGGGGCTAGAACTCTGTCTGGTCTGCATAGTGATTTACAAATTTGTACCCCTTAGATGAAGCCTGGATAGAATTTGAAGGGCTTCTGCAACTAAGGGATCTGTGGATTCTAGAGATATCGGACAGAGGTTTGCAGCCCAGTCGATACTAAATCCATTAATTTAGGCTTCCAAATAGCCCTGTCCACTCACCCAGGGCTAGAGACTCAACTCCTGGAGTGGAGTCAAAACTGCAGATACCACTCGCCAATCAGCCTGCAGCATTGATTGAACGCCCACTGTGGGCAACACATCACGCCAGGCCCACAGGGGAGGGGGCGAGGAGCACAGCAAAAAAAATGTGCTTTGGGAGACATGAAGGAGGACAGCGTCCAAAATGCTGTTCAGTGTTCTGTAGAGAGAGATGTGTCCACTAAACGTTTACCTGAGTTTTGTGCCAGCAAAAATAAACTCTCTCCACAGTTGAGTTTGTACGCTTTTTTTTTGTTAGAGAATTAAAAAAACACTGTATAACTCAATGAATATCCCTCTTTTGCCTCAGCTGCCAGAAAACCCAGAGTAATTCTGCCCAAATCGTGTAATCGACTCATTTCAGAAGCCTGAGCACGTGTACTGCTTCTGCACCCCTTCAATAGTCTCTCTTACGTTTTGTTTTGTGTTTTGGTGTGAAAATCCCTTTGGATCCTTTTCTGGTAATACATAGGGCACAAACACTCACACACAACTGTGAGGCGTTTCCCACTTGGTTTCAGGTGGTGGCGGAAAGGCATGCATTATCTTCATGAGGTGTCTTATGCGGGGGCTAGGTGCCCCGACTTACAACTGAGAGTCTGCGGTCTCAGGTATCTTACTAATTGGAGGGGTGATGTTGCACAAATCATTTTACCTCTCTGGGCCACAATTTCCTCATTCACAAAATGGGGAGGTGAGACTGGCTCCAAAATTCCGCCAAGAGATAAAGGAAAACAACAAAAGAACAGGTACAAGGTAGTAGAAATGCAGAGAATGAATGGCATGAGAATCATTGGGTGTTGTATCCCAGAAGGAAGCTCTGCTGAAGCTCTGAACCAGGTGTAGAAGTCAAACATTAGTGTATGTGTCTCCATTGGGGGTGAGGCAAGAGGCTATTCAGGTTGTAGCCGATAAAGGGAAAAATGGCCACAAATTCCTCCCCTCTGGCCTCGTTTGCAGAGGTGGAATCCTGGAGGCTATTTCTCCACTCCTTGACCTGAGTAGGCCATATGACTTTCTTTGGCCAATGGGACATTAGCAAATATGACCTAAATAGGACCAAATCTGTGCTTTTGGAACCCAGCTACCTGAGGCTTTTGGAACCTGGCTACCTGAGCTAGCTGCTAGATTATGAGAGGCTCATTGCCCCTTACTGTCATAACCAACCACCCAAAGTGTGATTGGGGCCATAAATCAACCCCCAGACAACCCATCCGCACAACACTGAGCCCAGCTGAGATCAGCCGAGCCCAGGTCAGAATTGCCCAGGAGAATCGTGATCTAAAGAGAGGATGGTTGTTTCAAGCCACTAAGTATTAGGGTGGTTTATTTATTATACAGCAAAGGCTAACTGGTAATACCAGATGGGAGAGCAGGTCTGTTTGAAGACATGAGAATTGGAACCAGCAAATCCCACTTGGGGAGCCTGCTAGAGATAGAAGATAGCTGGGGCCTTTTTCTCTACATTTGTAAAGCTGGATAACTTCACACCCTCCCAACCCTTATCCCTGTCACCACTGTCCTTTTTTCTCACTTCATCCATCATGCTTCCAGCAGAGGCAGGAAGCAGGCCTTCTCATTCTTGGCTCCTTACACCAGCTAAAGGGAGAGAGGATTAGCTGTGGTAGACCAGACAGGGGAGCAGGACGCCTGATAATTAACCCATCCTCCTACATAACCCTGGCTTCCAGCAAAAGGAGCTGTACAAATGGACCCAACGAAATTATCAGCGCTAATCGCCCAGCCCCTCCTTAATGCTGTCCCTCTGTTGGCCAGCACCCGGAAGGGCCCGTTAAGCCAGCACATTCTCCCCCCTCCACCCCCAGCCCTGTCCCCACTCACTTTTTCTCTCTTTCTCAAGTTGTTACCGCACAGGCATCACAGAAGGAATCAAACAGGGACAGGTTCTATTATTCAGCGGAGGCAAGAAAAAAAAAAATAATCAAAAAAGCAGGGGACTTAAAAAAGACCAGAATTATTTCTCAAATAGAATGGGAAAATCTAACATGCCTTATCACTACGGAGAACAAGCACTGTGCAAACGCCCAGGCCTCTGACTGGCATGCTGGTTGTTTTGAATAGATGCATGACATTGTCAAAGAAACTGCCATTGTGTTGTTGAAAGGCACTTGCAACATTGCATAAAAATCAGGCGTTCGTGTCACCCTCAGACTAGTCAAAGCTGCTGTTTTTTCTTTCTTTCTTTCTTTTTGAAAGAAGAAAGAAGGAAAATAAGAAATGTCCCTAGAATAAGACCTTCAAAGCCAGATAAAAGTTATTTCTGAAAGACATCGGAAACTGGGCACCCAAGCAAAGCCATCAACTAAAGAGGTATTCTATTTGGAAAAGAGGCTGGTAGGGCAATGAGGAGGTAAGAGGCTGGTGTGGGGCTACAGTCATGGATTTTTTCAAAGATTGAATTCTTCAGGCTTGACTTGTTGTCCAATCTTTCTGGAATTGGCCAATCCTCTTGCTGGCACCTCTCTTCTCTTATCACTTCCGTTGTGAGCGGTTATGTAATTCATGCGTGTTTCCAAGACCCCCATAGAGTCTTTCTCAACTATTTCCCTTCTCAGTGAGGACATGAAATTTCAGATCCTTGGAATTCCAAAGGGATCTGAATTCATCTCCAGGGACCGTGCTTGGCTCCGGCGACTCTTCAGCCACACTGGGAAACTCAGAGAGAGCTGACCAGGGCTCTTCCTCAGGCTCACCTCTTCACTGCAAATAGCCTGAAGCTTTCACAGTTTGCCCGGAGCAATCAACGATGACTGTAGGTAAAGGGTTTGATGTTCTCCAGGTGAAACAGATAAATTTGATTCTGCGGACCAGAGATGCTGGAACTTGGAAAGGTCATCAGAGAGGGGCAGGATATGTTCTGTCTGGTCATCGCGTTGAGAGACAACTTTTCCAGTTTCCTGACCGCAGGAGAAAGTGAGCTTCAGGAGCCTATGAAGAAGATGAGAGATTTGTACATGCACATAAAGCCCGTACAGGGTTCTAATCGATTGCTGTCCCTTACAGTTCCACAGATTGAACCTTTAAGAAGAGGAAAGAATTGAACTCTAATATTTATTTGACTTCCCGTGTGCCCATGGGAAGGGACGAGGCTGGGAAACTAGCTCTGGGTGGGCTTCCGGCTGATGAATGCTCCCTAATCGCAAGCTTTGATTAGTTCAGCTGCTTCTAGATTTCTGGCTGTTAACAAATGGCCCTTAGTCTGTGCCTGCTTCTTCATACTAAAGGGCTGCCCCTACAGGCTGCCAGCTTCCTCTCACAAAGGGCTGGGTACAGGGAAAGAATAGAAGAAGGGCGGGTCTCTACCCCCTGCCTGCCACTTGCTCTTGGGTTGGCCACTTATCCACTTTAAGTCTTAGCTTCTTCATAGGTAAAATTTACTTTATTTATTTATTAGTGTCCCACTTGTTCCAGAACCGATTTAAGGTGGCTTATCTGTAAAATGAAGGGATTAGACTAGATGATCCCTTCTAAGGTACGCTCCCAGCACTAGGAAGCTCAGACAGTCTTGCCTGCCACTTGAATTTGCAGACTCTGCAGCTCAATTCCAAGTCAGAGGGATGCCAGCTGCCCCTTGAGTATGAGTGATTCATAGTCACAGAGGGACTGTGGGACTGACTGGGGAGATGTGTGCTTTGCACTATGGTAACACTTTATACTTAGGGTTTCACACCAGCAAACCAAATTCTGGGTACTAACAAATTTCATATTCACACACCTTTAATAGCAAAGCATTTCTGTACTGAAGCAATTTCCAAACATGTCCCTACAAAGCACAATTCATTTTTAAATACTCAAGAAAATAATCCAGAGCCTGACCAACTCTCAGGCCTGTGGAGTCACTTTATGACATCCTGCAACTCTGCCCCACCCACAGGTCACAGGAGCTTTAAGTCTGAAGAGTCCATTTGGGGCACTTCATTCTAAGAAAGACCCTGGCAAATGGGAGTTTGTGCTGAGGAGTATGATCAGGAAAAGAAAGGTCTAGAAAGAGTGCTTTATGAGGAATAATAGGGGAAGTGGGGATGTTTAGCTCAGAAAATAGAAGACTTCCCAAGTTTGCAGAGTTGCCGTGATGAAAAGGGGCCCATGGGGGCCGCTGTGGAACAGCTGCCCATCAGTGGGATGGGAAATCTTAGGGAGTGGTGAACTAGTAGCACTGCAAGTGTCAACCAGAGGCGGGGTGAGGGTGCCACAGGAAGAATGAATGCCTCATTTGGTCCAATTTAGCAAACACTTGCTGAGTGTCTACTAGGAAGCCAGGTCTGCCATGAGGTAGGTACGGTGGAAGATACACAAGCGAACCCTGCACTATTAATTAGAATTCTCCTGGTTACAAGTAGTACAAACCAACTGGAGATCTTAGTCGAAAACGGGCACTTATTAAAAAGGCACGGGGATGATCTTTATACAAAGGTACATAGGTGTTGCTGAAGCAAACCAGACTCAGTTCTTCAAACACCAGCAAGATTCCTATCTCTGCTCCCTTCTGCATGTCTTTTCATTCCTCTTCTCTCTCCTTCTTTGAGGAACCAGCTTTGTCTGCTTCTCAGGTCCACTTAATTGAAAAGATGGCAGTTGACATGTCCCAGGTCTAACTTCCTGTCTCTCCCAGGTCCTCATTCTTGACAAAAGTACACTAATTGGTCCAATTATGGTCAGTTGCCTAGGTACTCACTATTGACAAGCATGGTTCCTGGAGGGCACTGCTGTCACGTATGGGTTGGGCTTGAGTTGGAGAGTTGCCAGAAAGGAGCACAGATTAGAAAAGAAAGTAAAGAATGTCCACTATAAAGGCACAGTTCTTGGACTCAAGGAGATTGTAGTCCAGAAGGGAAAGCCAACACATCAACCATGAGCTCTAATCTAGGATCGACTGTGATGCTTGCTGGAACAGAGATGTCTGGTCCAGACAGTGCACAGAGGGAAGAATTCTGACAGGCAGAACCAGAGGCTTCATGGCAGAGATAACATTCCAGCAGGGCTGATGGTCTTCTTTTGTTGCTGTTGGTGGTAATGAATTTTTAATTTCACAAGTAGTAAATAAATACATTCTTCTTATTGAAAAAATTTACCATCTCCTCATGGTTAAGCATGGGATATATCCTTTTAGACTATGTCCATAAATTTACATTGATGTAGACATCGTGTATAAAAATATATGTGATTTACATATGTTTTACATATGTAAATAAAACACTATGCATATTGTTACAACTTCCATCTTTAACTCAATAATACTTCTTAAAGAACTACCCATAATGCTACCTATTAGAATTTATTCTATTCTTTTAAACTAATGCATATTATTCTGTCATATGACTACAATTCAACTTATTTGACTGTAATACAATTTATGTATTCCTCAGTTGATAGGAACCTGGGATTTTTTTCATTTCTCAATGGGCATCTTTGTACATACCTCTTTATGCAATAGCACAAGTGTTTCTCTAGATACAGAGATGTGAAATTGCTGGGACATAGTACATGCACGCTGAAAATTTAATGGCAGTTGAAAAACTGGACTACCAAGCAGCTGTCCCAATTTATCCTCCATCATCAATGTACGAGGGTGTGTTTCACAACACCACATTTTACAAGTATGTGCCATTCTTGTGGGTGACAAGGGGTAACTCGATGTTGCTTTGATATTCATTTCCCTGATTACTACTCTGCTGAACATCTTCAATTTGCCCTTCCAGTTCCACTCTCCACATTTCTCCACCCCATTCTCTAGGAAGCTGGCCTGTAAGGACTATGTCAACAGGCTCTTTGCCAATAGAAAACTTAGAGGACAAGAGAAAAATGAAGTTAGGGAACTTATTCTCTCTCCTTCTCTGCCAGCTCCCAATGGCGTAGTGCACCCCAGTACCCAAAGCCACAGTTCCTGTCACAAGCCCTCTCCATACAATTCTCCCAGGCTTCTACTCTTTCTCTTGTACCTTCAGGCCTTGGGATGGTAACAGCTTCCTATATATCCAACCATCTATATCTTTGGTGTTACTTTGCTACTTGTTCTATCAATTACTGATAAGTTGTTAAAAAAGCTATACTTGTGGATTTCTCTATTTCTCCCTCTAGATTTGTCAATTTTTACTTTCTGTATTTGAAACTCTGTTATTAGGTACATAGACATTTAAGATTATTAAGTTTTTTTAATGTACTGACCCATTATTTAATTTTTATTTCCAGTAATGTTCTATTTTAGAATCTATTTTTTTCTGATAGAAATATAGCCACACCAGCTTTTTTATGCTTATTCTTTGCAGTTTACAACTTTTATTTTTAACCTCTCTGTGCTTTTATATTGAAATATTTTTAAACACCACACAGTTGGTTTCTTAATGCTTTTTTGGAGGGGGAGAATATACATGCTATTTATTGTGGTAAATATATATATATATATATAAAACACAAAATCTTTATAATGTAAAATTACTGGCCAAGGATACCGTACCATCCCTTGTTTGTTATTTAAGTCCAGTTCACACTTTGTAAATAGTTCCTTCATTAAACTTTCCTCAGATTGCCTACTTTTACCCTCTGCTTCCTGCTGGGTCTTTGAGTGATAAAAACCAGTGAGGCTGAGTATCTCTCCAGGTCTCTCTTGGTCATATTAATGTCTTCTGTGACTTTCCTGTTCATATCTTCTGCCCACTGTCTCTTTCTTGTTAGAGTGACTCCTTGATTTGTAAGCAGTCTTCATATAACCTCGATACTAATAATCTATTGTCTGTTACATATGTTGAAAATATTTTTCTCAAGTCTGTATTTTGCCTTTCAAACTTTGTTCTTGGCATTTTTGTAACTAATAAGTTTCTATTTTTGACGTAGTTATATTTAGCAATATTTTCACTCTGTGTCAGGGGTCAGCCATTTCTGTAATTGGCCAGATAGTAAATATTTTGAGTTTTGTGAATTATCTGGTCTCTGTACTCAACACCACCACTGTAGCACAAATGCAGCCAGAGGCAATACATAAACAATGTGTCCCAATAATTTTTTTTATAAAAATAAGTGGTGAGCCAACCCTTGTTCTATATCTTTTGCATATTTTCATTTATTTAAGAAGACTCTTCCTACCCTAAGGTCATAACCAAATTATTCTATTGTCTCTTCTAAATATTATGGATATTTTTATGTTTAGATTTTTAGGCTATTTGGAGTTGACTTTTGTGACTGGTAGAATCTAGCTCTATTTTTTACCTCAGTGAATAGTTAATTGTCCAGTCCAATTGATGTGAAATACCACCTTTGTTTATTTACTCAAAAATATTTATTGTTTATTATGTGCCCAGCAAATATATGTATTTATTTCTGGACTCAGTATTCTAGTCTGTCAACCTGTTTGTCTATTTATGAGTCAATAGCACAGAATTTTACTGTTTTAAACACCATACATTTATAATATGTTTTGATATCTGAGAGGACAAATCCCCTTTCCTTTTTCTTTTAATTATCTTGTTTTTCTTGATAGTAATTTTTCAGTCTGGATTTCAAAATTAGTTTGTCAAGTTCTATGAAAAATCTTGTTGGGGTCTTGATTAGGAGTGCATTCAATATTTATAGACCATTTGGGAAAGAACTGACTTCTTTGCAATATTGAATCTTATCAGGAGCATGGTAAATGTCTCCATTTTCCAGATTTCCTTTTATGACAGTAAAGCCTGAAATATTCTTAGGAGGAGACTGGATTCTCTGACATGTCTGCTAGCTGTGTATCAGAGTAGCCCCAGACTGATAGGTAGACTTTGCACCATCTCAAACTTCCCTTCTCATTTTCTGGGACCCTCTAGAAAGTCAGCGTGAAGTTTATTGATGTGTCAGAAGAGACTTTCTTATTCTAGGATCATTCTGCATATCTAAGAAGCAGAGGTTCCTTTGGTACTCCAGGCCAGTTGGGCAAATACTTATTTTTATATTAAGTGTCAGGAGTCATGCAAAATCTTCTGAGGCTAGGTATTTAGGAAGATAGGCTCATACATTTGTGTCATCAGCTAAACATAGTGATTTAAAGACCTTCAACAGATAGTTAATGAGTGATGGCCATGAGCCAGGAAATGTGTCAGCTGCTGGGGCACAGCAAGAATGACCTAGTCTCTGCGTAATGAATTTGCATTCCAGGATTGGAGGGTGGGGCTAGAGGCCACAGACACCTGAACACGAAATTGTCCTCAGGGCAGTGCACAGGGGGCTGTGAATCACAGGATAGGAGACTTGGCACACCTGAGATTCAGCAAAAGCCTCTGGAAAGGATGATGCCTAGGCTGGGCCTTGATGAAAAAGTAAGTTTAAGTCCAGCAGAGAAAAGTGGGGAGGGCACTCCAGGGAGAAGGAGAAGCTTTACATGAAAACGCTGAGATGGGAGAACTCCTGGTGTTTGCAATAAAAGAATTATAAGCAGTTTAGCATAACTATGGAGTATAATGCAAGGTGAGAGGCAGAAGATGGAGCTTTTGAGATAAGCAGGGAGTCACAGAAGACCTGGTCCAGTGCTCCACAGAGAGTGGCATTTTTTTTCTTTTTTTTTCTTCTTGTAAGTATTTGGGAGTTGCTGAGCTTTCCTGGGAGCCTGGGAATGGCTTTGTCAGAGACGTTTATTAAGTCACCCACTGGCTGAGTATAAAGGATGGATTTAATGGACATAAGACCAAAATCAAGGAGACCATTAAGGAGGGAATTCAACAGTCCATTTCAGAGATGAGGTTGATCTGAGCTAGGAGGGAAGGAAAGAAGGGGCCATATTCCTGACCGGCCTTGTGGCCCAGTGGTTCAGAACACAGGATCTGCAGTTGACCGGGCTTGAGTTCTAGTCCTTGCTGGAAGTAGAGACTTGGAGGGGGGGATTTTTTGCTCCTTTAAGTTCCAGTTCCTAATCCCTAAAATAGAAATATTAGTAGCTAGTTCATGAATTTATTGTGAGGACCAAATGAGATAACAAATATCTGGCACATAAACAGTTGCTCAATAAACATTCATTGTGCAAATGCTGACAAGGGTAACAAAAGTCACTGCCATATTTCCTGCATATGCCTAAGAAATGAGTCTGTTTGGCTTTATTTTAAAGTAAGGGCCAGGAAAATGAAATGAAAGTAGTTGGCTCCTTGGTCCTACAGGGAAAAGGTTTGGTAGACCAATGGAAAAAGTCAACTCTTGAGGGTATCCAACAATAATTTTTGTTTGATGGTATTTAACAGGAAAGAGTGGCTTTGGTTTCTGGTAAAAGACAGGATGCATTCTGTCCATGGTTCTGGAGATCACACTTATGCCTAGACTTGTGGGAGGGAGAAAAAGGAATTGTCCTGTTTCCTGTGAACCACATGGGACCAGGAGAGCCAAGCCCATGCAGTAGTTAGGAAATGGGAGTCAGGTTGGATCGGGAAAAAACATCAAATTTGTCTCAGAAAACCTGGATCTGGCTCTTGGTTCTCTAACCATTATCTGTTCCATGGCCTTGAGCACATCTTATAATTGCTCCGTGCCCCAGTATCCTCATTTGTAAAAAGGGAATGATAAATAATGATATAAACTACCTTAATAATAAACAAAAGTGGTACATAATAGCTTACTCTGCTTAGTTGTAAAATTCAAAGGAGACCGGGGAAGTAGAAGCACCATGAACTATAAAATGGTGTTTAAATATTAGTTATTATTTTGCTAAGTGAAGCTGGGGCCCTGGAGCAAGGCTGAATATCTGGAAACTTCTCCACACTACAGCCCAGCAGGCTTCAAGTCCAGGAAAGAATTCAATTATTGCAGCATGTAATTTTCTGTTTGCAAAGATCATATTGTGTATGTAATTGAATCAGAATAAAGAGATCCAAAGGCTGCGGGCTTGGGATAAGGCTTTGGAGCTGGACTCCAGGTGAAGCCAGGCTGGAGGGGGGTGGCTGGGGGAGGGTGAGAAGGTGGGTGGAGGCGTGGGGAGCAGAGAGCCAAGCAGACCTGGGAGCAGGGGTGCTGCTCCTCGGTGTGCTTGGTTCCCCTAAGCCTTCTTTTCCCCGCAGATACAGAAGCTCATCTCTTAGTGCAACTCCACCTTGGCTGGACATCTCTTTTCTCTTTTGCGGGTTGAAAAGGCCACGCTGTTCCAGTCTGAAGGCTCTTTTCTTTCTCACCATCCTCTTGCATGCTCCTCGCTGCCCACGGCCTGTTCCAATAGCATGCATTTAAAGCCAGGAAGGGACCTCTCAAAAATGGACATCAGGGGCTTCCCTGGTGGCGCAGTGGTTGAGAATCCGCCTGCCGATGCAGGAGACACGGGTTCGTGCCCTGGTCCGGGAAGATCCCACATGCCGCGGAGCAACGAAGCCCGTGAGCCACGGCCGCTAGGCCTGCGCATCCGGAGCCTGTGCTCCGCAACGGGAGAGGCCACAACAGCGAGAGGCCCGCATACCGCAAAAAAAAAAAAAAAATGGACATCAGAAGCCAGGTCAGGGGTCCTGGGGTGGTTTGGGTCAGGTGACCAAGGGTCCTGGTTTGCCCAGGACTATCCCAGTGTTAGCCTCAAGTCTGGGCACAATGGATGTTAGGTCCTGATTTGGGGAGAGAGTGGATTTCAGAACAATGAGCCGTGAGACTCTGGGAAACAGGTAGGGAACCCTGGAAACTAAAGGGCCCCTTCCTGGATGTGACATCTTCCCTGAGGCCAGGAAACAGCCCCCGTCCCTGTGTGGGCTGTGGAGGAGGATGCTGTGGCTTTTCTGAAGTCAGTGCTGCTGGAAGCACAGAAGATGGGGAGGAGGGAGGGAGGCAAGAAGCTCTGTCCCTGTTCTCTCTGCACTTGTCCATCCCAGGCCTCGTCCTTTGTCCCAGCCGGCTCTGACCCCTCTCAATGCGCCTGTACGCAGCCGCCAGAGTCCCAGTTCCCCCTTCCCTGTTCTAGCCTCGCACCCTCCGTATCTCCTCTGCCAGCCTGCTCTATCCCTTCCACTCCTCTCCAACCCTGGGGGAAGGGAGTGGGACTTGGCAGTTGGTCCCAGCCAGAGAGACTAAGAGATTGAATTCCAGCAAAGAGCCAAGAGCAGGTCGGAGTCCAGCTTCCTAATGACATTTCCCGAGCACTAACAAATCCGACTCCAAGACAAACAGCCAGCAGCGCCTAGGAGAGAAGGAGGCTGGCGGCTAGCAGAGGGGGAGGAAATGGGGACTGGGAGAAAGACAAAGTGAGGGGGGAAAAAAAAAAACGCAGCACACCCAACCCAATGGCCCAGAATCTCTCCCACATCTGCAGAATCAGAAACACTTATTAATAGCCAGCAAAAGGCAAAGAGGAAGTGTCTCATTGTCTGCCGCTGTCATTCCTCACTCTGACGAGCACTTAAAATGTCAAGACCCCTTTCAGCAGCTATGCACAAGCAATCAGGCCCTCTCATCGGTCACTGCGATTTCGCAGCCGCCACATCTCAGTCCTTACGACTTATTTCCACGCTGTGTTTGGAGACAAGGCAAGTGTGAGCGCATAAACAAGCACTGTCTTTTGGAAGGACAGCTCGCGTGGAGGGGGCCAGGGAGGCAGGAGAGGGCTGGGGTGGGAAGGAGAGACCAGATCCTGTGTAGCCCGCTCCGGGAGGTGGGAGAAAAAGCCATTACACACAGACGTTCGGAGGATCGAGTCTGGACAGGGGGTGGGCGCCCAGCCCGGAAGGTTTACCTTCTTCTAGAGGGTGGGAGCAGTCAGCTGTTATGCCAAGGAGATTTTACACATGTAACTTTTAGGCAACGAGGGCTTGTCTTCTGGAGGTGGGGATTCTGCTTAATCAGTATCTCTTCTGGGGGCAAAATAAGACTACATGGGCTGCAGCAGGTGGGATTTAGGTGGAATAGAAGGAAGGACCTCCTGATCCATAACGACAGTTATAAAGGTAAGTGGGGCTGGAAAAATCACTTTCCCTGAGGGTGTTTACCTGCTCTTCTGGGCCCTCCACCTGATGCCCTTGGGTGGAGTCCTGGGGGGAGCGTGGGGTGTAGAGAGGAAGGAATGGGAGATACAAGGCTTTCTCCAACAGCTGTATCTCTAATTATACACGTTTGCAAGGGCTGCTGTAACCAAGCACCACAGGCTGCGTGGCCTAAACAACAGTAATGTATCGTCTCCCAGTTCTGGAGGCTAGAAGTCCAAGATCAAGGTGGCAGCAGGGTTGGTTCTGAGAATCTGTTCCATGTCAATTTCCTAGCTTCTGGGGTTGCTGGCAGTCTTTGGTGTTCCTTGGCTTGTAGAAGCATCACCCCAAGTCTGCCCTCATCTTCACATGATGTTCTCCCTCTGTGAGTGTCTGTGTCCAAGTTTCCCCCTTTTATAAGGACACCAGTCATCTTGGAATAGGGATCCACTCTACTCCAGAATGGCCTCATCTTAACGAATTACATCAGCAACAGCCCTATTTCCAAAGAAGGTCACATTCTAGGGTACTGGGGGTGAGGACCTCAGCATATGAATTTTAGGGTGACACATTCAACCCGTAACTCTTATCTATTAGAAAGAAATAAAGGATTATCAACAGGGTGGGTGACCCAGGAAGTCCAGAGTTGGAGAGAGCATTCCAGTCTCTATTCCCCATGGCTCCACAAAGACACATCCCTGTTATTTATTTCTGTTGGAAGAGCCAGGATCTGCTTCTCAAACTCAGATCTTTTCTTTCGCCCCCACCCCCAACAAATTTTACTCCCCAAAGCAGCAGACAGTCCTGATGTTACGGCTGAAGGGAGTTCATGGTCTCCTTAGCTTAAAGGGCCGCCTAGTGCCCAAAGCATTCTAACCACCAGAAACTCAGAGCAGGACGAGGAGCTCACCTCCCAACTCCCCACCACAGGTTTCAGGACGGACTCAATGAATCGCTCACTTAGGAAAGGGGAGAAGGTAAAATTATTTCATGTCAGGCTTTATGCTGACCTGATGATGACACTGCCCAGGGATCCAGTTAATGTTCAAAGAAAAATGACCTGTTGTTCAACATTCTCCATAATGTCCATTCAATTCAATTAGTTAATAGAATCATGAAATGTCAGTGCTGGAAGTGTAGAGATAATTCAATCTAAGCTCCTCATTTTTAGATGAAGAAAGCAATGCTGAGAAAATGCATAGCACTGCCTGCACGTATTGTCAGAGTCCTGTGTGGGAACAGTCAGGTCTGAGGGCTCCCAGCCCGGGGCTCTGAATTCAGTGCACATTTCCTGAGCACGTGCTGTAACCAGAGCCCAGGGCAGGGCTCTGTCCTGGAGGAAGCAGGGTTGGGTATAGTCTAAAAGGGCACAGCTGCTGCCCCCGGAGTCTGATGGGGAAGCCAGGGGTGCACTGTTCCCCTCCGGCGGGGGTGTTCCGTGTATGCCCCTCTCTCTTGTTGGTATTAGCGATGCCCCTCCCACCTAAGGGCCAGGGCTGCAGGTCCAGCAAGAGGCCTGGGACATCTGAAGTTGACTAGCTGATGGGCAAAGGACCGGTGGTTTGAGCCTCACTGGCCCATCCTCCAAAGGAAAGAACTAACACAACGGAACACCTGTACGCAGGAACAAGCACCCACAGCCTGGCCCATCTTTCTGCTCTCACCTGGCAGTTCCCAGTTCCTCCAGCCTGCCCTTCACCCACTCACAAACTGGGCCAGGGACCAAGAGTGGTGTTTGAGGTGCATGAAGGCCCGCCTGATGCAGCCTGGGACCAAGTTCTCTTGTCTCCCGTTCCCTCCGGCCTGGGCCGGTGAAGCAGCTCTTGGAAATCTGCAGCTTCCACTCCCGGCATCATCCTTAGCCTCCGCTTCCCAGACCCTGGCAGCCAGTTAATCGGAAGCTGAGCCAGGAGATCAGACCTGAGGACAAATAGGAGGTCATCCATCTTCCCTGGGCGCTCTGGTTTTCCAGCAGAGTCCTAAGCCACCCCCAGATGTACCTGGACTTTGAGGATGGAGAGGGGGTTGGAACAATAGGAAGGCTGACTTCCTCTTACTTCCTGGCTGGAGACTGGGGGGAAAATGGACTCTCATTCCCTGATCTAAAGGGCAGGAAGTGCGGAGGGAATGGGGTTTGAGTTTCAGAAGGGGGTGTCACAGGGATGGGGATTTTAAAACAGAGACACCAGCAGTGTCCTTTTAGTGATAGTCATAGTAACGGATACCGCTGGAATCGTAGCCGGCACGGGGCCTGCTCCTGAGGCTCCAGAAGTGGATGCAGCGTTTGCTATTTTCCAGTCCTCTTTTGTCATTATTTTTACTCCTTTAAATTCTCGGGGTTGTGAACACAGCAAACCCCAAAGCAGGGTGGCACTGCGCACATGCACCCTGACATTCTCACATGCATACCCAGGCCCTTCTTTTCCCGTGTGCTCCCGGAGCCCCAGGCACACTCAGGAACGTGCACCTGACACAAAGACACACCTGGGGTGTGACACAGAGACACAAATGTCCACGCACGTACCTTTGCTAATTCCCACATCTGCTTAAAAATACTGGACTATCGTTGTCAGAGGTTGGCAGGGGACTTGGACCCGGGTCTTCTGCTGCTTTATCCGGGCTCCATAAACCTTTCCACACCCTCACAGTTTCATCTGACATCTTTTCTGTGCGTGTATATTCTTGCCCACTGGCAAGTACATGGTTCATGGAGGTCTTCAGAGCCAAGGTCTCTTCCAGGTCTGACCACATACCTGCATGCCAAGTACCTACAAGTGACATATAGCTCCTTGCTCAACATGCTTGAGCATCCACATAATTGTGTTCAGCCTCTGCTCCCTCAAATGTGCGCCCTTGACCACAACCGAATGCGTGTTCACCCACCCTCTTTTGTGTCCCCGTAACGGTCTCTTGGCGTAACAGTCTCTTGGCGGGCTTGGACGTTCAGGCAGAAATGCTCCACCAATGACTGGCCAAGACACACTCCAAAGTCTCCCTTCGCATCCCGCCTTTCTCTCTCACTCCCATGAGCTCGCTCTCTCTCTTTCTCTTTCTCTCTCTCTCTCTCTCTCATTCTCTACTTCAGCAAAACACACAGAGTGAGTATGTTTCATATGCCCCACGCAAGGTGGGAGAGGGAACACAGACAGTCACAGACAGGCCTTTGAGGCCCCTGGGTTCTTCAGCAGGCAAAAACGGGCAGTGATGTAGTACCAGAGCCAGTGTGTTTTTAAAAAATCGTGCACATCTCCCAAGGAGGCATAAAAATCAAAGGCTTGTCATTTAAAATCCCCACACAACAGAAGGAGAAATAAACACAGAGCTCTCAGAAAAGGCTGAGGCTCTCCCATGCCTCCCTCCCTCCCCAGAAGAAAAGACAAACAGAAAGCAAACCAGAAAACAAATCTGGACTGAAAGGAGCGATTGTCGGATGCATAGCTCCGGGCTCTCTTCTCGCACCGGGAATCTCGCTCCCTACCCCGCGGATAGGAATGAGAAGGACTTGGGCGGGCGCTGATCAGAGGGGCAGCCTAGGTTAGGCTGATCCAGGGGATGGGGGCTTTGCTCCTGGGGAACTGGTGGAAGGATCACAGGCCTGGGAGGGAAATAGACCCATCATGGAGGCCATGGTCTCTCATTTAGTAGGTGTGTGACCTTGGACAGGGCTCTTGGCTTCTGAACCTCAGTTTTCTCACCTGTAAAACCAGAGTGATGCAGTGACCTTACGCCCAAGCCTGGTTGCGAGGGTCAAACGACCAAAGAAAGATCTCAGGATTCTAGAACAGGGGAGGTCTCCAGACTCCTGTCTCCAATCACCACAAATGCCTGGGATACCCCTAAAGTACAAGGTGTGCCTTCACTCCTGGGAGAGGAAAGATGTCTAAGGGGAGGGAGGGAGTGGCCATAACTGGCTCCTTTTCCCACACTTTCCATGGTCTTATCCTAAGACCCCAGCTCCTCCCTCCTGCTCGTGAAGGTCTCCTCTCTCCCAGTTTCTCTCCTCAAGAAATGAATAGGTTTTGATTGTTTACCTACTCCATGCTTGGCCTCATACTAAAGCCTCGGACAGACCCATAGGTCTAAGATTGACTCTCTGCTCCTAAGTTCTACGGTTCAGCTGGGGAGAGCAGACCCTCGTCTGAGAAATAGTACAGCATTCCTGTATCTGTTATCTTAGGCTGTTGTAATAAACTCCCACTGGCTGGATGACTTAAACAATAGAAGTTTACTGTCTTACAGTCCTGGAGACTAGAAGTCCAAGATCAAGGTGCTGGCAGATTCAAGTCCTCGTCAGGGCTCTTCCTGGCTTGCAGACAGCCATCTTCTCCCTGTGTCCACATGGAGCTTTTCCTCCATGTGCTCTCAGGGAGAGGGAGGGATCTCTGGTATCTCTTCTTCTTCCTAAGGACCTATGGGATTAGGGCCTCATATCTGTGACCGCACTTAACCTCCATTAACCTTCTCATAAGCCCTATCTCCAAATATGTCATATGTTTGGACATGAACAGACACAATTCAGTTCATAACATTTCCTGTCCCTCATGCCATCTGTCCTGGAAGGTGGACAACATAGAAAGCAGGCCAGGCCAGGAGAGGGCTTCCCGTGACAGGTGCTTTGGTATGAAAAACCTACATTCCACACTGGAGCGAGGAGAAAGCACTCAGATTTAATTCTTGGGTTATGCATGACTGGTTAGCAAATGTGACAAAAGACAGGGGCTAATACCTGGACTCCTTCTCATTCCAGGAAGACTAGACCCCAGTGAGCAGATGACAGAAAAGGCCAACCGCTGGCTCGCACAAAGAAGGGTGCTGGAAACCAAACAGGAACACTATCCTTCCCTTGAAGAAATAACTGTGCAGCCACACATAGATTGCCATGCAGGAGCGAACTTGAAACTCCAGAAGGTAACTGTAAGCAACTTCCCTTGTCTGTTAGGAGAACTGCAGTTCTTTCACCACCCAGCTCAATACCAGCTGATCTATAGACCGTCCTCTGTCCCAAACACACACACATATATGCACATACACACACGCACATACACACACACATGCAACAATCACTGCTTTTTATTCTATGCATTCATAGTAGTTGGTGCCAACCTTTTAACAGCATGCTCAAATTTCCTATTGCTTTTTTTGGTCATTTCCCTCTTTATAGGGTGTCAGCTTCTTGAGGGTGATACTGATCAGGACCCTGTAGGGCTCCTGGGCACAAAAGCCTTTCTGTGTCCCCCATTTCTTGAGTACAGGAAATAGGCTTCATTCAGCCTCCATAAACTTCCCTGAGTTCCAACAGGCAGGTTCAAAGAGTTGCTAATTAGTGAAGGGAGAGTATGAGGGGAGACTAGGGAGGAACAGTCAAGAAACAATAGTGCAGCCTTGGGGCAGGGTCCTGGCTCCCCCTCAAGGGATACACATAACAATATCTTTGAGCTATTTTGCAGATATTCCCCCACCAGGTGGGAGAAATTAACAATATGCTGCCCACAAGCAGGTAGACCTCAGACCAGTGAGAACCAGAAGGTTGACTGATGCCGACTCCCACTTACCTTACCACCAACCAGTCAGAAGAATGTCCACGAGCTGATCATGCCCTCTTTGAATCATTACTATAAAACTTCTCACTAGCCCCTCCAGGTGGGGACACGTAGTTTTGAGGGCACTAGCCCGCTGTGACCCCCTTTTTCTAGAAAAGCAATAAGGCTATTCTTTTCTACTTCACCCAAAACTCTGTCTCTGAGATTTAATTTGGTGTCGGAGTACAGAGGCCAGATTCGGCTTCAAGGGAAGGATCTTGTCCATCTGATTCATAACTTTAACTGCAGCATTTAACAAATGGAGCCTGGTAATAGGGTGACCAACTGTCCCAATTTGCCAGGGACTGAATGGTTTCTCACGACAGTGGACTTTCAGTTAAGGCCAGGAGAGTACCAGGCAAATGGGAACGATTGGTCACCCTACCTGGCACGTGATAAGCATTTAACAAATAGCTAACATGCAAATACTGCAATAAATAAGGAAAAGATCCAGGAAGTACTTACAGAATGATGAAAGGGATGAAGGTAGTGATGGGAAGCACCCTAGCAGATTCCCCAAAGATAAGGCTTTATTGGCCTGGGAAGGAAGATGCTGAAAGTAGATATAACCCAAATCTATAACATCACCAGCTGAAACAAAAGAAGATTTAAGAATGTTTGAATACATTATGGGTCACAGGGACATAATGGGAGAAACCAGAGTGTCTGGGTCTATCTACAGCTTTTTAAGGATTGATGTACAAAATGACAATATATTCCTCCAAAACCCTCACAGAGACAGACCCCCAAATTGCCTGGCTCATGAGCTGAATAGCTATTTCCTTTCTGCACATAAATATTATCATAACAGCATTAAAAAGACTTTTAAGGAAAGAAAATAAAACACTCTAGTTGACTAAACCCAGCCCCAAAACTAATTTTCTTTTTGTATATTCTGTTTTAGTCCTTGCTTATAATTCTACATAATTATAATCAGAGTGAACATACAACTTTGTATACCATTTTTTAAAACTGTGGATTGTGCCTCCATGGTTAGTCTTTTTTTTTTTTTTTTTTTTTTTTTTTTTTTTTTTTTTTTGCGGTACGCGGGCCTCTCACTGCTGTGGCCTCTCCCATTGCAGAGCACAGGCTCCGGATTTGCAGGCTCAGCGGCCACGGCTCACGGGCTTAGCCGCTCCGCGGCATGTGGGATCTTCCCAGACCGGGCCACGAACCCACATCCCCTGCATTGGCAGGCGGACTCTCAACCACTGCGCCACCAGGGAAGCCCCATGGTTAGTCTTTTTAATGGCAGGAGAATAGTCTGTAACTCAGTTAACAATTCCCCCCTTGTCGGCATTTAGATTGCTTCCAGTTTTCCACTAATGAAGATAATCCTGAAATGAATATCTACATGCACATTTCTTGTTCCTTCTTTTGTAATATTTCCTTAGGTTAAATTCCTACAATTGAAATTACTAGGTCAAGGGATAGAATAACTTCAAGACTGACCCACGCTCTCACCAAATATTTATTGAACACGTACTGTGTGCCAGAGACTGTGTCAGACACTAAGGATCCAAAGGTGAAATAAAGTGTCTGCCATGAAGGGATTCTCAGGTGAGAGGGGGACACAATCACATAAGTGATACAGTTTGCTAAATGCTGCAACTGTGATAGAAACAGAGCTATGGGGTCCCAGGGAATTATTTCTAACAGCTGAGGAAGATGGGTGTTGGTCATGCAAGCTGCTCCTGGGTGGAATTTACTTGCAAATTACTTGGGAAGTTTAGGAAATGTCAAGCTGGTGGACAGGTTGGGGATGGAAATTCTGAACAGGGAAAACAGCAAGATCCAAGTGATAGCACAAGAAAATACAATGTATTCTAGGACTTGCTGGTGGCTTGAAAATGTTGGGATATGGATGTGGACAAGGAGAGGGTTCCCAGAAGCTAATGAGGGGACATGAAACTGAACAGGTAGGTGGGCAGCCTATGTACTACGCCAAGGGGTTTTTATTACCCTTAAGGTCATGGCAAGCCAGTAAGGGATTTTAAGCAGACTCTTGCTACATTTTTTCAATTTGTTTTCTAAATTCTTTGTATGTACCAACTATGAGAAAACCTTTTCTGGTTTTTCTGTTCTAGTTCTCCTTGGGATTCCTCACAGCTCTATTCCCATTTCTGCCAAAGGATGGGGGTGGGGCAGGGTAGGAGGGAACAAGCGGCCTCTGGCCTGAGGCTGTTATAGTTGAGTGGAGATGAACTTTACCCAAGGAGGAGGAAAGGGAATTGATGAAGATCTTCCAGGACTGGAAACGGAAACAAAGAGGGGGTTAGAATGAGATGTACCACTCCTGCCGCCTCCCCCAAAGCAAAGCTCAGCAAGATGACAGACTCCCCTATAAAGCCTCTTAAACAAGGGCCTCCTGGTCCCCTTATGCTTCTCTGAACCTTACCTTGGGTGGTGTGGCTTAGTCATATTGACCAGTGTGGGGGGATGGATGTAAATCCTGTATCCCAGAATATCCCAGAAAGCTGGAAGCTTCTTTTTTTTTTTTGTTGGTTTTTTTTTTTTTTTTTTTTTTTTTTTTTTGCGGTACGCGGGCGTCTCACGGTTGTGGCCTCTCCCGTTGCGGAGCACAGGCTCCGGACGCACAGGCTCAGCGGCCATGGCTCACGGGCCCAGCCGCTCCGCGGCATGTGGGATCTTCCCGGACCGGGGCACGAACCAGTGTCGCCTGCATCGGCAGGCGGACTCGCAACCACTGCGCCACCAGGGAAGCCCTGGAAGCTTCTTGAACCTACTGCCATTTGTTGACGGGGGCCCCAGAGGGAACATCAGCTGCTGGCCTCTCCTGGTTTTCCCTCTTTTGCTCTCACATCCCCCATTTTCCCCGAAACACATCATGCCCATGAATGACTCCAGGGCTCTGAACAATGCTCTTCTTTCTTCTGGGATTACCCTTCCTCTCTCTACCTGTCTGGTTAACTCTGCCTTGTCTTCTGGGTCTGAAGCCAGGCTCTGGAAGCCCGCCGAGCCCTCTAGTAAGAGCCAAGCCAGCCCTGGACTTTGCACTGATCGCTTTCACTGTGCTTGTCAGTTAGGGCATCCTTGTGTGGGCGTTTTCATCTTGCAGTAGCCTGTGAACGGACCGTGCGTTACTCATCTCTAACTCCAGCACCCACCCAGAGGCTGGTACCTGTAGGTGCCAACAACCACTGTTAAATGCTTCACTAACATTTGGTCATGTGACAAGCAGACTATGAGAAAGGGATAAAAGGGAGGAAGGACAAGCACTGCCAGCTACAAAGGACCCTGCGCTGCGTCCTTTCATTGGGATGCATAAGAGATATTTGGAGCCCCCGAGGAAGCTAGCAACTATTTGTCCCTTTTTCTCTTGCCTACATCTTCTTCTTTCTGCCTCCTGTTATCTTCCCCTTGGCTTCTAAAGACACGATTAGGCATCCACCCCAGGTGCCCTGTCTGCTCACCTGTCTTCCAACCCCGGGGCTGGAGCGGGGAGCGAAGAAGCTGGACCAGCAATATTGCGTTTCCCTGCCGACTCTAATTCCTGTCCCTTAATAAATTCAAGGCTGATTTGGGCTGTGTGAGTTTCCTGAACCACCTGCTGTCTGACCGATTCCTTTTCTTTTTCTTCTCCTGGTGACTAATAGCTTCTCTTTGCTCCCTTCGGAGTCTCAGAGTCTCCTCTCCCCCCCCTCCTCCCCATCCTGTTTGGACCCACATGATTCCCTGGAGCACAGATCTAGAAGGCAAGGCTACACCCTCCAGGCAATTCCTCCTTTGGGTCCTGGGGTTCCTCTCTCCAGGGAGGGGTTGCTGTGGAAAGGAGGGCATGCCTGGGAGGGGCTGGAGGCCAAGGGAAGGAATAGGGGGAATAGAGAGGCTGGAACTGCCAAACCACTAGGGGAAACTTCAGGAAAGGGAGACAAATTCTGAGAAGCACAAAGAGTCCAGGACGGATAATAGAGCCCCAGAGCAGAAGAGGACGAAACATGGGAGATAAGATGACAGTGTAAGCCAAGGACACTGGAGAATGGCGTAGGAGGAGGTGGCTGGGTGACATGGGGACCCAAGACAGCAAAACTGTAACAAAACAAATTTTCACACTTGAGAACTTATAGCTTCTTGCCGTCTTCAGAGGAGTGAAAGCAACTGGGAATCAGCTCAGGAACCCCTTGCTGCATCGATGAGCAGGGTGGCACTCGGACAAAAGCTTCAGCCACAGAACCCAGGGCTGGGCAGGGCCTCGTGCAGGCTGAGTGTGCTGCACGCACGCACACGTGTGCCCAGGGCATGAGCCCGAGGCCAGCTGAGAGAGTCAGAGCCCGATTCTAACAGGGTCCAGGCTTCAGGCTGGTGACTGTGGCAACACAGATTACGCTGATAGCTTGGGCGCCAGGCCAGGGGATCTGCACACCTACCTCTCAGTGAGGCGGGTATCCCACTAGGAGTCAGACGACTCATGTGCGGGTCCCGACCCTTCGCACAGGGCCCTGTAACTAGTCACTGGACATCGCCGAGCCTCCGTCCTCGCCTGTGTTCGCAATCCCAGCTCTGCGTCTTGTCATAACTAAAACTGATAAAACACGGGCATGGGAGCATTTCACAAACGGCAAAGCACTCCAGAAATAGGAAGAGCGATTGTCCCCTCCCCAGCCAGGAGATCACAGGCGGGAGCAGAGGGAGACCGTGGGCACCCCAGGCCACCTTGCTGCCTCTCTGTGTCGGTGGGTCTCCCCCCACTTATGCTCCAGCCAACCTGAGTTTCTCTCCGTTCTGGCCCGCCATCCTGCCTCTCTCTCTGTCTCTCTCTCTCACCTCTGGGCCTTGGCACATTGATTCCTCTGCCTGTCATGTCTTCCCACCTTCTCTTTGCTCAGCTAACTCTTACTCTGCCTTCTGGTCTCAGTTGAAACGTTGCTTCTTCCAAGAGGCCTTCCCAGACCCACCAGTGCTCCTGAGTTCAGTGTTGCTGCTGTGTGCGTTGATGAAAGCCTGTGTTTCTAGGAGTGTGTGTGTGTGTGTGTGTGTGTGTGTGAGAGAGAGAGAGAGAGAGAGAGAGAGAGAGACAGTGTCTATGTGAGGGGGAGGTGGGTGTGAGTCTCTCAGTCCCAATTATAGCCGACTCCAGGCCCCGAGACCAGCATGGAGAACGGCCACAGCCACACGTGGGTGCCTGGCCACCTGGCCACCAGCTGCCACTCTCTTCACACTCTTGGGGAGAAGCCACGGGAGTCTGCAGCATTTTCTGGGTCACCGCCTGGCACTTGGTCTCTCACTGAGTGAGCCCTGAAACCCGCCTTCGCCTCATTCACAAGCACCCGTTGCCATGGTGGTGAGCCAGCCTTCTAGGCCCAGTTGAGGGGGAAGCCCTGGGCTCACCTGGCTCCCGGGACCCCAGCACCCCGGCCGTGGCACCTCCGCCTCTGTGAGCGGGTGTCTGCTTGGCACACAGGGTTGTGGGACACGCCTGTGCCTGGCTCTGCCCTCACACGTGCAGGGCCCTCTGAGAACCTGCCTTCGCTGGGGTCCTCTTCACTTTCCCAAATCAGCTTCTCTCTGCCCCCTGGAACTGGGCTGCCAGGCCCTTAAATGGGGACCAGGGCCCAGTCCATTGCCTCATCCAGGTCTCTGCACGATGTCACCTCCCCAGAGCCCCCCAGTCACTCTATTTAAAACAGCCCCTTCCACCTCTAATTCTGCACCTGCTCTGTTTTTCTCTACAGCACTCAACGTTACTGGGTCGTAGGCCCTTTTTGCGTTTTCGGGAGTGGGTGGGGTGGGGGTGTATCTACTGTCTGGCTCCCTCTAGAATGAAAGCTGGAGGAAGGCAGAGATTTTGTCGAATTTGCTCCTACTCTTCTGGCTGATCTCCACAAGCTTCTGCCCCTCTCTCGTCCATACTCCACCCTGCTCTGGCCTCAGGAAGCTGACCTGTGGGCAGTGTACCTCCCGGCCTCTCTTGTTGACCAGTTCCTGGCTGGGTGTGGCCAATGTGGGCACCAGAGAGAGACCAGAAGGCAGGGGAAGAGGGAGATGGGGAGTTTCTTCCCCACTCCTTCCCTTTGACGCTAGGAATCTGGCAGCTGCCTCCCTCCACGGCTGCAGCTCTTGCCAGACAGCCTCTCCCCTATGATTCCAGGGCTCACGAGCTCCACTCAGTAACTCTGCTTCTTCTGACTGCCCTGTTATTCCTGGTTTCAGCGCCCTCACCATTTATTGGGGGTTCCTTTGGTCTGCTCACATCTCTGTAGTGAGTCCCTCCGTTAGAGCCTCTTCATCTGAACTATCTGGGGTGAAAACATCTCCTGCTGAGACTCTGACACAAGTACAGTCCAGTGCAACAAATATTGTTGAAGGAATGAATCCATGAATGGCAGGCGCCCCAGGCTGACGCCCCCGACCTGAAGCCCAGGCTCTGCTACGGAAGGATGGGGTGGGAGGCAAAGAAGTTCAAGGCAGACATGGGCCCTCTACATAGGACAACCCCGAAATTGTCCCAGGCCAAGAGCAACACTCACATTTTTAAAGGTTATGAGTAAGAGAATTCCAGAGTCTCCCTCAGTGGATTGTTCTTATGACTTATAACTTTCCCTGGCAGAAATATCTTCCTAATGTCTAACCCAAATCCCTTTTATTATAGTTGGAGATGCCTTCTTGATCTAAAGATAAAGGTTGCGTCTCTATGTTATGATTCTAGGAAATCATTACACTACATTTGCATGCAGTCATCTAGTATGTTAATATATTAAATGGGAAATGCAATGAACACAAAATTTCAGTCCAGAAAAACTAAAGTATAGGTTCTGACACATTATGCTGAGCAACTTCTAGCAACTCATTTAACCTCTCAAGTATCTTTTTGCCATCTATAAATTGGGTATAATGGTGAACCTTGCCCAGCCTACCTCCTGCCCTGCATTTGTGAACATCGAGTGCAATGATTGTGTTAATGGGGAAGCATTCTATATCCAAGTGTTAGCTGATACTCTCATTCTCTTCGGAATATTTAATCCCAGGATCTGGGATTGTCTTTTAAAGTTGTCTTTTTCAAATCCTCCTGAAACTGAGCCAAAGTTTCCACAGGGCTCTTCCTGGTATTGCCTATACCTGGGGCACGGGATGGGGAGGGGGACCTCAGTTTCTCTTGCATGACCTTATTATATTTGTGGCTCATCCGAGCGTGGTGGAAGAGATGACAGTCTGTTCAGGCAAGAGCCTTGGTGAGGATGCTTGATTTCATAAGAGGATACCAATTCTTCCACCCATTTGGTTGATTTATGAAGGACGTACGCTACCTTGTGCTGACAACACAGAATGCCAACACTCTACACCCTCACTGGGAAACATAAATTCGAATCGTCTGCTTCTGGCTGTCATGAAAAGCCCAGTGCAAGAAATACTCATCATGGGGGATTATCTGAAGGACGTGCAGCCCATCTACTCCTCCAGATATTCTAGATTTTTATCCCTGGATCAAGCCAGACGATCAGAGAACTGCATATCTGGACCAAATGGTTTTGGCTTCTCGTGGAAGCAGATTTATTGACTTGTGTTTAGTCATACGGTTTTAAGTTTGCACTGAAGAAAGCTTGAAGGGAAATCTCCAAGTCTAGCTATTATATTTAATGGAAGAAGACTATTTTTCAAATTGCCTGTTAGATCTCTGTGTTCCTTTCTGAAGTCCCACATGGGAAATTTCCCTTAGTTTCAGCTTCTCCTGGGAAACTGGTCTAATTTTGACTAATGGACAATGCAAAATCTGTCACTGGTGGCTTTCCTTTTGTCTTTGGTTGCTAGGAAGTGCAGACCTTAGGGCATGAATTTCTGTGTTCTAGCTTTTCCTCGGTCTCATGCCGGAAGCCGTCCAGCATTGCCAACTATTGCCTGAGCAAAGCTCGGCAAGAAGTTATGGCATGAGGAAGCAAAGCTCCTCTCCTGGTGGGCGGCGGAAAGCATCTCTTCTGATTCTAGGAAAATTCTTACTAAAAACTGAGCGGAAGTTTCTTGTGTTTGCAAAACCTGTTCTTTCTGTTCTATAATTATGACTGCTTTTCCATTTGAGGACCCATCAGTAAAAACCAATAGTGCATTATCAATAGGCTGCTCGCACCATCTGGTGGGAAAAATTACTTCGTGGTGCAAGTAAAACTGTACCAAGGGATGTTTTGGCAAATGAAATAAAATTTGTCCTATATAACTTGTCAAGGCTATCTGCCAATAATCATCATTGTTTAATAAATATTCAAACTGTTCTTTATTATAAGGAATTATTATATTTTTAACATCAGCTCCAAATAATTCTTTACTTCTTTTCTTCCCCTTCATAATTAAAGTTGCAATTAATGCAGTATAAGCAACCACTATCTTTTTAGCCGTTACCGGTAAGTGCAGCCATTCCAAAGGTCCTTGTTGCCACAGTAAACCTTGTATAAGGAGCTAAAGGGCCATAATCATGGCATGCAGATTTCAATTCTTTCAATAATTTTAGAGGAAGGGGTTCCCAGGAGATGTTACCATCAAATTCCCCTTCATATATAACAGGAAAACATTTTATTAACTCTGGGTCCGAAAAATCCCCTTGAGTGTCCAGCCTGCGAGAGGTTGGCTCTTGCCTTTTATTAATTTTTTTCTTGAAAGGAGGAGGTGGAGGAGGACGTGAACATTGTTTCTTAGTATTAGGAGGAGGTCGAAGAGGACCTCGAAAATCATTCAAAGAAGGATAGATATTAGTAGGCTTAGGGCCTGTTTTTCTAGGCATATAAGACGGAGGACATTCTGCTAAAAATATATCAGGGTCTTTTCGCCTCTCATAATCATAGGCAGCTGCATCCAAATCGGCCTGATCTCCAGGTGATAAGGTATCATCATCATCATACCCTGCACTGAATGTCACTTTATGTCCCGTATGACAATGAGACTCAGGGGGAGGAATATCCTGATTTTCCTCCTCAAAATCTTCAAGATTACAATTTTGCATCCCATCCACTAATGTGGGATATGCAGCAGGATCAGATTGCTTATTGGACAAAAGGGGTGGTTTTTCATTAACAGTGGTGACAGAGGGAACCTTCTGTACTTCTTGAACAGGATCCAAAACATCCTTAATAAGGTTCCATAATGCAAAAGTGTCTACTGGGACGTTTTCAGGCCCATGTAGAGTATAATAAGTTTTTAGTTTATCTCCTACTTTCACCCAAGTATCTAAATTAACTGTCCCTTCCTCTGGGAACCAAGGGCACTGTTCTTGTATAAAATTTAAAAAACTAGCTAACTGACTTGTAGTTACCATAATACCTCTTCCATTTATCATATGTTTAACTATATCAATAAATAAGAGCCTCTCTTTGGACTCAGGGTGTCCCATCTTGACACCGGCTTACTCACCTTCCTAACCAGTATTCTTAACTGGGGGTCTGCAGCACCCTACGGTGAGACTCCTATCCGTCCGAGAAAAATAATAATACTTACCCCTTCAGGTCCCTGTTCGGGCGCCACTTGCCGAGGACCAGCCCCAGCTGAACAGGTTTCACCCAAAGGGGAGACGGAGTCGGCGTGGACAGATCACAAGACACCTCAGAGGATGCAAGGATCTGACAAATTTAATATCATGATTCCAAAGCATTTATACTGTAAAATAATCTCATTTTCAATCTTAACAACTTCATTCCCATGCCAAAAGGTCCCTTACATAAACCAAAAAACAAAAATAGTTTACATCAGCAGGTTAAACAAGTTAAGTAATTTTCTTGTTGTCTCCATTCTCTTTCGTCTCTTGTGTACATTCACATCTAGGTCAGGAACTCTGTCTGCGGTTTCCTCATTTTTCTCAGAAGATTAAGGTGTTTTTGTACCTGCACATTCTGCTCAAAACATGTTAAAAACAATAATATCAAGCCATAAACTTAAACATGTTAAAAACAATAATACAACATTTCATCCACAGATTTTCTAACCCTATTATTATAATCAAAACAATGTACATCATTATTTATACTTCTAGGAGGCCATGGGGGCGGACATTGTACCGTAAACTTATTGAATATACCCACTGTTGCACAAAACTTCCTCGTCACCATAGCCAGGTATTTCCCAAGATATTTACAACTCTCCTGGGGAGCTTCTGTTAAGCTTCTGACAGCTTTATTTTTGACATATCATTTCTTAATATAGGATTTTATAAACAATAGCATCAGCACTTTCTATGTAACTCCTGTTTTTGACTCATTACTTCATTTCTACACCTACACACAGAAACATTAGCAAGCATTGTTCCGTCTTAAGATCTTTTCGCGCAAACAAGATGTTTAGGTCTAGAAAGCTAATTATTCTTTTCTACTTCAGCTAACATCATATATTGGCCAGTATTCTCAGTACCTTGTTCAAAACACATTGTGCGAAAATACAATTCTATTTTCTACGTAAGGCAATCAATTTTAACTTTCATAGTTACATATAATTCATTCGTAAAATATTTACAGTAAAGTCCTTCCGCTTCTCTCTTTTTCCTCCAATATACCGGAGAGGGGGCATGCCACATAATCCACCATTTGGGGGCATCCTGTACATAATACCCCACTATTTGCTTCCCTTCTATATCCCTTATTCCTTCTATGGGCCATAACTCATCTAATTCTTCCTTTAAACTTCTACTCCTTAATTGAAACACTCCTTTGTTGCCTGACCAAGGGACTTTTTTCCAAAGTAAATTATTTACAGTAGGTATAGCTACTGTTGTGGTTACAGGGGTTGCTGTGGTCTCGTACCGAGGGGGATTTGCTTTGTAATACTTCCATCTTCTTGGCCTAAACCCTCCAGAAACCCCCTTAGTTTTTAGCAAGAATTTTCCTAGAATCAGAAGAGATGCTTTCCGCCGCCCACCAGGAGAGGAGCTTTGCTTCCTCATGCCATAACTTCTCGCCGAGCTTTGCTCAGGCAATAGTTGGCAATGCTGGACGGCTTCCGGCAGTCTCATATTTCTATTTCTCCTCATCTTCACTTTATCCCAACCACTTATCTATGGTTCTTTTCTTATTGTGGTGTGTCATTATTTTTTGAAATGCTGCAAAAAAAAGACTGGTGGTTCAGAGTATTATGAAAGTTTAGCAAAGGGGTAAGAGTAGTCTAGACAAAAGCAAAATAAACATATGAGTCTATTGAGAGATGGACAGCAACATACATTTTTTTCATTAATTTGTCATACATCCTTTGTGATTTACTGAATGTTTACTATAATACTAAGTCTGAGGGATATAAAAGCAAATCGTATCCATTAATTTACCAAATATTTATTAGGACTTGCCAGATAATAGACATATAACAGGGAATAACATGGCTACAGCCCTTGTCTTCATGAAACTTTACAGATGGTGGAGAAGGCAAATAATTTCACCAAAAACTACCTTCAAGTGTGAGGAACGTGTTCACTGGAGGAAGTACCAGCTGGGTAACCTAATTCTGTCTGGAGTCTGAGGGCTCTCCCTAGGGAAGGAATGTTTAACCTGCTATCTGAAGAGGGATAAGGAATTAGACGAGCAAGGAGGAGGAAGGAGGGAGGGAAGGATGTCTCCAGGAGAAGGAACAACATATACAAATGTCAGGAGACAAAAAGGGTCATGTCCTCAGATGAGCAGATAGACAAACCTATCTTCATGTATAAAATGGAATACTACACAGCCATAAAAAAGAAAACCTATTGATACACACAACAACTTGGATGGATTGCAAAGATATCACACTGAGTGAAAGAAGCTGGTCTCATCTCAAAAGGTTACATAGTGTGTGTATGATTCCATGGATATCCCATCTTTCAAAGAAAACTATAGTGATGGAGAACAGATTAGTGCATGTTAGGACTTAGAAAAAGGGAAGAGTATGACCACAAGGCAGATTTTACAGGAGTGATGGGACTCTTTTTACTCTGATTGTGATGGTGGTGTAGACCTCTACCCATGTATTACAATTTATAGAACAGTACACCAAAAATAGCAGTCAATTTCCCTGTTGGCTAATTTAGACAATAAAATTTTAGGTCACAAAAGAAAAAGAAGACCTCAAAAAGGAAAAGTGGGGCTGGAGAAAGATAGACAGTGGATCTCCACAGTATCTGCAGTATTTTGTTTCTTACAAGATCTGAAAGAAAACGCTAATCAGCCAAGGCTGTGTTTGCACATTATCCTGATGGTGGATTGAGTGGTTTTGAGCACGAGAAGGACATAACCGGATTTACACGTTAACACAGTTCCTCTGGGTGCAGTATATAGAGTGGATTAAAAGGAGCCCCAAGTGGCTACGGGGAGGCTAATGAGGGGATGTTAGGGAGGTCCTGGGGGGTGAAAGTGACTTGGAGTAGGAGGATGAAGACGAACAGGTTCCCACACAGCAACAGTCTCTGCACAGGTCCAAAGGGAAGGGGAGGGAAGAGGGTCGGAGATCCTGGCAGGGCCATGGGCCTCTCTGAGCAGAGCCCTGGGGCATCGCCCATCAATGAATATGAAATGTATAGTCCCCTTCCTAATCTGGTCACTTGGGTTAGAACCCTGTGGCTCTCCTAGTCAGTTGGTCCCATTTCCCCAGCTTTGGAGTAACAGCTCCCTCTCAGGGCTGATGGAAAGGCCAGTCCAGACAGTGGGCCTGGCCCCGGGAGAGAAGCAGCTGTTCACTTCAGGGTCTTTTCTCTCTCATCCCATCTCCTTCCTCTTCTGGGTCAGTTTAAATTTGGGAGAGGAGGGGTAGGGATCCAAGGGCAGAGAAGGGGGGGAGGAAAAGCAAGTTGTAATACTGTTCCCCCCAAGTCCTGCTGAGAAATGGCTTCCTAGTGCTTTATCTGCCCTGGATATCGGCTGCAGGGATCTTATCAAACTATAATTACCCAGCCTGGGTCTGTGCTAATTGGTTCTCTGGAGTAAAGTTACCTCCAATCTGTGTGTTACGGGTGCACAGCAGGAAATGATTTGAGCCAAGGAAGTTGTCTGTGATGCTGTGTCAGGGAATCACTGTGGTGACTGCAAGGACACAGGGCTGAGACCTGGCTTAGAGGGAAGGAATCATTCCATGCGTTCCAATTCTAACCTGAAATGACCAGCCTCACGTCACCTAGGGCCCAGGGCTCCCTCAGAGGACAGCCAGTGTGAGACAGCTTTCCTCCATTGTAGAAAGAGGTGGGCGTTGGGAGGAGGAAGGAAGGAAGGAAGGGAGGAGGGAGGGAGGAAAGGAGGGAAAGAAGGAAGGAAGGAAGGAAGGAGGGAAGAGAGGAAGGAAGGAAGGAGGGAAGGAAGGAGGGAAGAGAGGAAGGAAGGAAGGAGGGAAGGAAGGAAGGAAGGGAGGAAGTAGAGAGAGAGAAAGCAGGAAAAAACCCTCTCTGACCCCACTGACTTCCCTGGTTATGAGATTCTTGACAATTACTTCAATTACTAGATCTCTAGGCACAGCCTGATTACCTTACTAATCGCTTCTGTAATCTGACTTCTGTCTCAGTCTGCAACAGATATTCCATTTGCAAAAGCCTCCAAAGACCTAGGATGAAGGAATCGGAGGGTTGGCGAGGATCTTAAAGATCATCCAGTCCAACGTGTATGTTCCCTTTGACAGCCTCACCAAGGTGTTGCGCAGCTCCCACACACCCTCAGATGGGAGATTAGTACCCCGCGAGCAGCCCCTTCCACGCTCATAATGACTCTACTAGAAAGATTTCTTTGTTGACTTTTTAAAAATATGGAGCTCAAACTTGTCTCCTTACAATTTCATCTGCCCCTCTGGTGGCTCTAAGCAAGCGTAATACTTCTCCCCGCTGACAGCACTTCAGCTATTTTCCCCTAAAAATATCAGAACCCGACACCGCCATGCACTCTGTACCTAAAGACAAGATCCTAGGTGTTACATACAATCCCCTTTCATCACCTCCTACGCACATAACACATCATGTCAGCTGTCTGCCTCCAAAAAGCTTTTTAATCTGGCCACTTCTCTCCACCGCTGCTGGCACCACTCAGGTCCAAGGCACCATCATCTCAACACCATGTGACAGAACCCCCATCCCCACTGCTGGTCTTCTGCTTCTTCCCACTCTCCCCACTGCCAGGAAACCCCACATCTATTCTCCACTCAGTAGCTAGCGTAATTTGTTTGCCATTCTTTTTTACCGTGGCAAGATTTACATAACATAAAGTTTGCCATTTTAGTATTTTTAAGTGTACGGTTTAGTGGTATTAAGTACATTTCCAATGTTGTACAACCATCACAACTATCCATCTCCAGAAATTTTTCATGACCCCAGACAGAAGTTCTGTACCCATTAAACAGTAACCTCTCCTTCCTTTCCCCCAGCTCCTGGTAAACTCTGATCTACTTTGTCTCTGTGAATTTGCCCCCTCCGGGTACATAAATGGGAGCATATAATGTCCATTCCTTTGTGTCTGGCTTACCTCAGTCCATTCTTTTGTGTCAGGCTTAGCATCAGGTTTTCAAAGCTCACTCTTGCTGTAGCATGCATCAAAACTTTATTTCTTTTTAAGGCTAAATAATATTCCATTGTAGGTACATACCACATTTGTGTTTATCCATTCAGCTGTTGATCTGGATGGTCTTAAGATGGTTACTTGATCCTTCTGAAATTTAATTTCCTCAACTGTAAAATAAAATGAATAATATCTTCTTTTGAAGACGGCTGTAAGAAAACAAAACTCTTGATTTAAAAAATTTGGCAGAAACCCGAATAGACTTTTTTCCAAAGACATACAGATGGCCAACAGGCACATGAAAAGATGCTCAACATCATTAATCATCAGAGAAATGCAAATTAAAACCACAATGAGATATCACCTCACACCTGTCAGAATGGCTATCATCAAAAAGACTACAAATAACAAATGTTGGTACGGATGTGGAGAAGAGGGAACCCTCCTACACTGTTGGTGGGAAAATAAATTATTGCAGCCACTGTGGAAAATAGTATGGAGATTCCTCAAAAAACTAAAAATAGAACTACCATATGACCCAGCAATTCCAATCCTGGGTATATATCTGAAAAAAAACAAAAACACTAACTCAAAAAGATACATGCACCCCAATGTTCACAGCAGCATTATTTCCAATTGCCAAGATATGGAAGCAACCTAAGTGTCCAACAACAGACAAATGGATAAAGATGCTACATATATGTATAATGGAATACTACTCAGGCATAAAGAAGAATGAAATTTTGCCCTTTGCAACAACATGGGTGGACTTGGAGCATATTATGCTAAGTGAAATAAGTCAGACAGAGAAAGACAATTGCTGTATGATATCACTTATATGTGGAATGTAAGAAATACAACAAACTAGTGAGGGCAACAAAAAAGAAATAGACTCACCAATATAGAAAACAAACTAGTGGTTACCCGTGGAAAGAGGCAAGGGGGGGAGGAACAAGATAGGGATAGAGGATTGAGAGGTACAAACTACTATGCATAAAATAAATAAGCTACAAGGATGTATGTACAGCACAGGGAATATAGCCAATACTTTATAATAACCATAAATGGAATATAACCTGTAAAACCTGTGAATTACTATGTTGTATACCTGTGACTTATATAATGTTGTACATCAATTATATCTCAATTTTTAAAAGGTAAAAAAAAAGTGGCTATAAGGGCTAAACAAGATAGTATAACAAATGCACATAGTCTATAGTAGGACCTTAACAGATAGGAAGTATCATTATTATTACATTTTATTGAGTATTCCACTGTCATCTTCAATGTTTTAGCTCCATGAATTCTTCCTAGTACCCACCTAGGACTGTTCTTGGCATATGGTAGACAGTCAATAAATATTTGCTGAATGAATGAATAAATGAAATTCAACTTGCCTTTAAATGAACATATTTTCCTGTCGCTACCCAGCTTCCCTGCTACATTTCCTTATTTTTCTGTCACTGCTATTCCTATTCTTCCAGTTAGTCAGTGTCGTGAGCTTTTATCATTTTTGATCCCATCATTATGTTTAGCCTCTAAATCCAAAGAATATGTAAAGAGGTAATGGTTGTGATGCCTCCCCACCTATAGCTTTTTCCAAGGCCCTGCCTGCAGAACCTGAGCTATGTTTTTTATCATGTGACCCAGATTCTGACCTCACCCCACTCCTACCACCCCCACCAGACTACCGGTGATTGGACCAGAAGTGGGCATCACCTGAGGTGGCTGGCAACCTACAATACTATAATGTAACAGGTATGGGAAACTGAGTCGATCAGACTCTCAGAAGTTGCAGATTCAAATATTCAGCAGCTGAGTCACTTAGCAGTGGGACGACTGGAGGGTCAACGTTGACTTGGAAAAGCTGAAGTTATTGAGGGAAAGGAAAAAGTGAGTGATCAGAGAAAGCCAGTGGGAAGTGAGAAGAGACTGGAGAAGCTGTGTAGGAAGAGGGATTGATTCTAGGATCCAGAGAGATACGAACATTGTGGCCCAAGAGGGAGAGAGACAGAGATGGAAAAAGGAGCTGGCTCCATGGGTCTTCCTGGGTTTCTCAATGACTTCTGGGTTCAGTTCTAATTCCATCATTCCACTGTGTGTGTGTGGGGGGGGGTGTCTTAGCTCCAGATGACTTATACTCTCTAGTTATACTCTCTAGTATCTGCCATCAAGCTACTTCCTCCCTCAAAAGTTTTCATGGCTTCCCAGTGCTTGCTCGATGAAGTCTAAACTCAACAGAGACTCAATGTCCTATATCTCTTGGTTCTCAGATAAACCTGTGCTATTATCTTCCAACACGAAAACCTTCCCCCACCAGTCAAATCGCCTCCCCATCACGTTGCTTGCTCTGCTCTTCCCTAACTAGTCCGCATCCTTCCCTTTGTGTCCTAGAATTACCTTTTTCTCTCTCTTTATTTTTCTTCCTCTATCTCTTCTCCTGTGCTCCTCTATTTCCCTCTTTTCTCTTTCGTCTTTTACCCAAATTCGACTTCATCTTTCAAGACTGAGGTCAAGTATTCCCTAACTACCCCCAGACCACTTAGTTATATTTCACACATATTCATCTTGTCCTTCCCACCAAACTCCAGGCTCCCTGAAGGCACAGACTCTGTATTCTACCACTTCCATCTTCCATGGCGCCTAGCAGTGTTCCAAGCGCTCAGAAAATATTGAAAACATTCTTGTTCAATTAATTTCAATTATAAAATTAATGAATGTGGGTATAAATAGATACTTCATTTGAAGAAGTGAATAATGTTTGAATACCAAGCAAATTACTGTGTGTGTGTGAGAGGGAGTGGGGATGTATATTTTGGCATCCCACAGAGCATACTAAGAATTTTGTTGTCTACCACTCCTCTGCATATCAACAGTACTGGCTAGTGCTATTCTGCATATTCTTCAATAGAATCGAACTTCAGAACTCATTATTTTAAAAGAACTCTTTAGATTAAGAACTATATCACCTTCTAGTCCTACAAATTCAATTAAAATTCAACAAGCATTTATTAAGCACATTGTGGGAAATACAAAAATGATTAATAAGACTTAATCTCTTCCTTCAAGATGTTCACAGTCTGGTTGGGATAGGACAAGAGCATCAGTGACTATAGTCAAGAGCATCAGTGACTATATAATCTGTGCCATAAGAGAGGTGAAAGTGCTATGGTGGGCCAGAGAGAGAGAGGCTATGTAAAGAAGGGAAGGGTCTGCCGAGGAACTGGAGGAGAAGGCATTGGGACAGGCAAATGCACACATGTGCAGGCAACACAGTCACGTGAGGGAAACTTGAATGGTCCAGTTGATACTCACTGCCTCATTATCAGATCTCTGCCATTTCCTCTTTCCAAGAGGAAAGCTCCCGTGGCCAAGAGGTCTCATCAATACACAGCCACTAAGCATTTGTTGAGCATGAACTTGGGCATGATAGATGGAGAGAAGGTACTTTGTCCATCTGTCCCTTGTCAAACTTGACATGGAATAAATTGTTCACCTTCTCCTTCACAAAGGGACAAAAGCCAGGAAGAGTGTCTTACATTCAGTGACAGTTTTAATATATTTTTATATTTTATCAATAAATGTTATTCCATATTCATTAAATACTGATATAAATAATGAACAAATTCTGTATTTTATTTTTATCTCACGTTGGAAGCACTGTACTTTTTACTCCTACCCCGCCTCTGAGACCTGCAGAAGCTAGAAGTTTTTCTCGTTACCTGCCATCTGGTTTTAGATTTAGAAACTAAGGATACGTATTTACCTACACAAGGAGAGACTGAATGTATTCTGTATGGCTATCATACTATTATTTGAGTTGATAATGGAAGAGATCTCAGCCAGTAGTTGCTGGAACCATCCCATGCCGGCTCAGGAGAGCTGGTCGTGGGCATTTCTTCCCAATTCCTTGTTCAGTGACGTCAGATTGGCAGCTTGAAATTGGCCATGGTGGGTATATTTACACCGTGGAAATAGGCACAAACTGTAAGTAAAGGCTTTTCCTCTCTGGAGAGCTGGTTAAATATTTCCCAGTACACCCCTGGATCTCACTGTACAGAAGAGGAAATGGAAGCAGAGAGGTAAAGTAACGTGTCCAAGATCACATAACCAATTGTGCTCACAAAGCTGGTACTAGTCAGGTCACCTGATGCCTATGTATTATCACTCTTTTCACTGGAAGCTGCAGAACTGATGAGGATTTAAAGGGTGCCTCTAAATAAGAACAACAGCACAGATTATTATACAAAGGAAGTAGATGCCATGGTCTTCAAGTTAATAGTTTGCCAGGGCTAAACGGAGAACATCCAAGCTTCTCTCCCCAGATGGCTCTTTTGTACCGCTTCCCCCATACTCCTACCCTCCTGGGGGGAGGGGTTCTAAGAGCGGAGAAGCAGGAGAGGATACTTCTATTTCTTCCAGCTTTGCATTGGAGGGAGTGACGGAGACATTTCTCAGCCAAGTGCCTTGATGCTTTGGACTCCACTTTGCTCTGTAATTAGTGTCTATTTGTCTCCTTGAGTTGAACTGGTTTTTAGCAATTTAGAGCCAGGGAACCCATGTTATTTCAATGAAGTGATAAAAAAATGGATATGTAATTGAAATCCTGTTCTACTCCTCTGGGAACCTGGGATGTTGCTTCACTTGGCTGAATGATAAAGATTCGGGGCCCTGATCACAGGCAGATAAGTAGGCTGGTTGATTAGGATGAATCCCACAGGCAATCCCTAATCTACTAGTCTGTTTGTTAACTATCTGTCTTTTTAGAATATTTGGTTTGTGTAATATGATAATATAATAATGCACACGCTCTTTAAAGGTGGAAATGAACCCAAATTGAGGCCAAAATAGCCACAGCTGGCATCTCTCCTCCCTGCTGCAACAGATCAATTATCAATTAGCCACAAGTTTTTATTGAGTGCTTATTATTTGCATGGCACTAGTTAGGGAAGAGGAGGTGTCAAACGTCCAGTTCCTGGCCTTCAGGAACTGGCAAAGGCAGCAAGGCATGCCCACAGGAAATTCATAAATGCTGTAAAAAAGTGAATGCTTTGGTCCTAAATGTGTGAATCAGACCAAAGGAGCGGGTGTAACAGGGAATTTGGCTCTTGGCTGAAGAAAGCCATGCAAAGCTGGAGGACCTCACAACCACCCCCCCACCCCCCCACCCCCGGCAGTCCTCTCCAGTAAAAAGCACTGAAGTGTCTGGCTCAATGTCAACCTTTGTGGTTAAATGGCATCTCTTTATACCCTCGATCCAGGGAGCTCCAGGCACATCCAGAACACAGACTGGCTCCTCCCTCCCTCTGAGATGAAGTTGGTGGAAGTGGCTTGACGTGTGGACTGGTAACTTCTGCCTTCTGTGTTTCTCCTACACTTCAGTAAACATACGAAGAATGCCCACCACCCGCTGAGCTCCTGTGCCAGGCTAGACTCTGTGCCAGCTGCTTTACCCGTGCTGTTCCAATGTCACTCCTGCCACAAATGCATGAGCATGTTCAATAAAGAAGGTAACTGAGAAAAACAGACAAACACTGCATGGTCTCGCTTATACGTGGGCCCTAAAAAAAAAAGTTAAATTCCAAGAAACAGAGAGTAGAAGAATGCTTGCTGGGGGCTGAGGTGTGATGGAAAAAGGGAGAGGTTGGTAAGAGGGTATAAACCCTCAGCTATAAGATGCATATGGTCTGAGGATGAAAGTAAATCGTGGTGACTATAGTTGATAACAGTGGATTGTATGGCTGAAATTTGCTAGGAGAGCAGAACTTAAATATTCTCACCAAAAAGAAAAAAAAATAAGTACATGAGGTGATGATGGATGTGTTAATTAACTAAATGGGGGAATCCTTTCACGATGTGTACCTATATCAAATCATCACGTCATACCCTTTAAATATCTTACAATTCCGTCAATTGTGCCTCAGTAAAGCTGGGGGGAATAAAGAAGCTAAGCCTCGGAGTGAGGGAAGCCTTGTCCAGGGTCAGCCAGCCAACATTCCGACTCCAAAGTGCATGCTTTTCTCATCAGTCCTATCCATGTAAGTCAGTAATTTCTCAATCCAGTCACACACCATAGTGTACAGTTGCCGGGGCCCCGCTGCCTAGATTCTTTTTCTCGAAATCTAGGCTGGAAGCCAGGCAAATGAACTTTTAACCAACTTCCCCGGTGATACTGTCCACAAGTGCAGGAAAATAGGTGCTGTTACCTGTGGACATGCTGTCTCTCATCCCCTCCCTGCCCCAGTCCAAGGGCACCTCAAGGTCAGGAAGTAGGTCTGAGTCACCCCTGGGTCTCCAGCAACAGCGCAGTGCCTGCACAGTTGAAGCACCCAGTGCCTTTTTTGTGGCCATGCTGCGTCACGCTGCATGGTTTCTCTGTCTTTGCGGCTCTTCTACAAATAGGGGCTGGCTTATCACACCCGCTAAGGCTTCCCGAGACCCAGCTCACTGAGTGCCTGGGGGGTTAGTTTGCAACATGTGCATTCTACCAGTACCTGCAGGCACCCCCAATTACCACGCGGGGCTCCCTATCTGCTGGATCCCCAGCCGCCAGCCTTTCCCTCTGTTGGGTGTTTCTGCTCAGAGAAAGCTGGCTGAAAGTCAACCGACCAGAAAAAGCATAATCGGGAGGGAGGAGATTGGCAGACAGACGCTATAGGACATTCCAAAACCACTCAGTGTGACCACTGGCTCTTCCCTGGTGTGAGGTTGGATGCTCTCCCCTCCCCCACCCCCCTCACCTTCGTGTAGAATTGCTGCGTGAGAGTCACAGAGGCACAAAATGTTTGACGGGGAAACACCCAAGAGACTATTTTGTCACAGACCCCAAAAAGCATATTCCTGTAAGCATCAACAGCCGTGGGACGTTAATAAGTGTTCTGCAAAATTTAAGCCAAAACAGGTTGAACAGAAACAGTTCTCTCTATTATAGGCCGTTTAAGGGTTGCATTATGTTTATCTGCCTGTTAATTATCTTTATATATTAGGCAGTATTTCTCACACTTTTTCTTGAATTTTTTTTTTCTGGAACTCTTTTCTTTCTTGAAATTTTTCACTAATGTTCTGAGGAATAGCGTTTGAAAAATGATGATCTGGCACAATTCTCTTCGCTCCAACACCCAATGTCCACTTTGCACATCAAGAAACAGAGTCAAGAAAGGAAAAGGGAGTTGTCAAGACCTCAGAGCTGGGAACTTCCCTGGTGGCACAGTGGTTAAGAACCCGCCTGCCAATGCAGGGGACACGGGTTCGAGCCCTGGTCCAGGAAGATCTCACATGCCGCGGAGCCACTAAGCCTGTGCACCACACAACTACTGAGCCTGAGCTTTAGAGCCCGCGAGCCACAACTACTGAAGCCCACATGCCTAGAGCCCGCGCTCTGCAACAGGAGAAGCCACCACAGTGAGAAGCCCGCACACCTCAACGAAGAGCAGCCCTCTCTCGCCACAACTAGAGAAAGCCCGCTCACGGCAACAAAGACCCAACACAGCCAAAAATAAGTAAATAAATTTATTGAAAAAAAAAAAAAAAAAAAAGACCTCACAGCTAGTTACGCAGGATGCAGGTCTGGGTCTCAGGGATGCTGAGTCGCTTCTGCTCCCAGGATCTCACCTGAGATCACCACATGCCCACAGGATGGACCTTGTAGCCAAGATCAGTGCTGGCAGCTTTAGACTGTAAGCTTCTGGGGAGCATCCTGTCTTCAACATCCAGCCTTTGCCTACACCCAACGGTGAGAAACAGGATGAGTATGCATGGAACAGTCACTCCTTCACATCCTATAGCTTGACAAGCTCCACCTCCAGAGCCTCTCCACAGCCCAGGCAGGAGAAACACGCAGGATCTGTGGGTTTCGGGGCGTCGGGGGCTGTGAGAGGTTAACGAATATATCTGAATAGTTCAGCTGGCAAAAGGACAGACCCAGGACTTGAATCCAAGGCTTCCACCTTGCTCTCCAGCCACTCTTTGATGACACGTGCATCCGTCACTGGTGCCAGGAAGCTAGTTCTCAGCTCACTATGTGGTAAGTGAGTACGTTACCTGGCTGGGACCCCTTAACAGGCTGAGCAGCTCTTTGCTACCCATCTCAGGGCAGGGCTTACGCACCTTGCCCTCCAGGGATGGGGAAGCAGAGTGAGTGATTTATTCTCCCTTGTACGACTACACGTCTAATTCCTCCACCGGCCCTTCTCAAGCCCTTGGCCTCAATTACGTTCTACGACCAGCAAGTGACACAAATTAATTATCGGCCGGGAAAGGAAGGGCTTTCTTTTATCTGTCTGAAAGTAATCACCTTCTCATTTCAGGGATTGGCCTCATAAATTCCAAGGAAGGACATAGAAGATGGCTGCCCGTAGGAGGGAGGGAGAGAGAGAAAGAGGGGAAAGGAGGAAAGAAAGACAGGCAGAGAGGATGAGGGAGAGGCGAAAGAGAAGGGTGGGGCGGAGTGTGTGAAAGGGTTAGTGCAATACTAAAGACATTGTGATAGAAGAACTGTAGACACTGGCGTGTACAAAGGAGGTGGTACTTCAGTCTGCTGAGGGAGGCTGGATGTCAGGGAAGGCTGTAATATTTAAGCCGAGCATTCGGTCATTCAGAAAATATAAGCTCCATGAGGCAAGGAACCATCTTTGTTTAGTTCACCACTGTGTCCCCAGCACCTGTCACAGTGATCGGTGCACGATGGAGGCTCAATAAACATCCATCTGTTGAGTGGATGGATTAATCAGTAAACGCTGGCCAAGCAAACGGAGCAGGAAAAGCCATTGAGGGGAGAGCTATAGCAGTGGGAGTAAAGACAGCTGCAATGACCAGCAGTTTTCCAGGACTAGAGCACCACGTGTGTGTTGAGGGATGGAGACGCAGATGCGAGGTTGGAAGGGCAGCTAGGAACCGAAGATCTGGCTAGTCTGTGCTGGGGGCCCTGATCATCAAGAAATAACAGCACATTCCTTTCACATGGACAATCCCATTTCATCCTCATGGTCACTCTGTGAAGGATACAAGGAGGCTCAGAAGGCTTACGAGATCACAGAGCAGGAACAGGCACCTGATTTTGAACCCAAACCCTGTGATCTTTCCGTGACAGGTGCTCTTCCCTCAGGTATGTGGCCTGGGATGATTCACGCACCTTAGCGCTTTTCTTCCGGCACGGATTACCCTCTGGTCTGCGTTCAGAGCACAGACATGTGTTTTCATGGAAATATGCTAACAAGAAAATCCCTATGATTCATCCCAAAGGCAAATAGGTGGTCATTTGCTTCATCGGACACTCTGCGCCTCCCTGGGCCCCCATAGCCGCCCTCGTTTGCTCAAAGGTGCGTTGCCCAAGGGTAGCTATAGACAAGAGAATGGGAGCTTCAAGTCATTTCCCTAGTTGCTCCAGGCTAAAGGGAGCTAGAGAGACGTGCAGTCAGTAAGTCCCTAGACAGGCCCCAAGGACTGAAACTCACCTGGGCACGGCCCACCAGAAAGTGTGTTGAGGACAGGATGCAAACGGCATAGAGGACACCATTTCTGCCTCAAGAGAACTACCCACACGAGGCAGGAGACCGAGTGAGGTTAGAAGAATGGATGACTTGGGAATAAACTGGTCTCATGCATGCTTCCACCTGGGCAGGGGGAGGGAGCAACACAGAGGCTGTGGAGCCAGACAAATCTGGGTTCCATCCTGGACCTGCCACTTGCTGGCTAGAGGCACTCAGCTGTCAGAATGATACCAAATGTACGTAGAGGGCTATACAGGTCAATGCATAATCTCATCTGAACAACAGAGTACTGGGAGACGGTGTGGGATGGAGTACTTTCTGCAAATCCCATTTTCTAGATGAGGAAACTGAGGATCAGAGTGTGATTTAGCCAAAGGCACCCCGAAGCAATAGAGCTGAGATTTCTACGCTCCAAATCGCAGGGCCTCCCGTGGTGCTACACCGAGCGGGAAAAGCCGAGTTCTCCGAGCTGCACCAACAGCAGCACCAAGGAATCTTAGCAGGAAGCAGACAAAAGCAGGGTATGGATGGTAGATCCCCAAGGCCTTGTGCCAAGGGGCCTGGGGAAGGGAAAGTGGGGTCTCATTAACATAGAGTCGGGGACCCAGGACTCCTGGGCTGTCTTCCCAGCTTCCTCCATCTTTGCCCACTGCCCTTCTCTCCCAGGTTGCTGCCTAATTACAGAGCTGTTGATGCAAATTATACTAATAACGGTGCTAATTTACACACATTTACATATAATTTGCAATTCATTTGCTGTCCACATTTAGTCAAACTTCACTAATTCCGACAGAAGTGGGGAAGCCCGGTCTGAAATGAGGAGTCTAAATTATGGAATAATTCAATAGTTTCTCACAGGAGAGTCTGCTTTAAAATCAAGCATGTGAAGTCAAAAGGAGGTATTGTCAAAATTCTCCTTGCAAATCCTTAAAATCTCCAAAACATGGGCTCTCAGAAGCTCAAAAGCCAAAAATTAATTCCTTTTACTTTTCTTTGAATTTGAGCTCTGGAAGAAAAGACAATGGGTAAATAACAGTCTCCCTTTCTTCTCTCTCTCTTTCTCTCTGAATTTCGATAATGGAATTCAGGAAGTTCAAGTTCAATTATGTGATGTGATTCCACCTACTAACTTAGCTTGAACTAGTAAACTTCTCTTAGTGTAAAATTCTCCATCCCTCAAAATATGTAGATTGGAATTACTTAACTGAGACATGAGAAATCATAAAGTAAATTGGGCTTTGATATATGAGGGTCATGTAGCTAATGAACATAATTCAGGAAGTGCAAAATGACAGCTGGGTTTGTGGGGTATACACTGAATGACAGCATTGGGAAAGAGATAGTCTGTTAAGAGATAATAATAACAAATACACACACATAAATGTACATATTGTCTTAGGTTGAGTACTAGAAGCAGATCGTGAGTAGGAATCCTTGCTCAAGTGATTTATTATGGGGGTTAGGGGGAGCACTCTTAGGAGGGCTGGAGAAGCAGAGTAAAAATGTGAGAAGTAGCTTCAGGCTGATCCCACGGGGAAGCTCTAATCTAGAGCACTGGATGCACCAGAGTTAGTCCCACCTATAGGACTTTTGTCCTCACCATACCGGTCGGTCCTTGGCTGAGATCATCTCTTAGAGTGGGAAGGGGATTGTCACCTCCCCAGTCAGGTGCCCGGCACTCACAGTGGGTAAAGAGTGCCCGGGTTGGGCACCGAAAGCATTTTCTGCAGTTCGCCTTTGCCCAGCTCTGACCCCTTCACTTCTCCCATTATATTTACTCCATCCAGACACAGTATCTCCAGGATTCTGATAGGTCACAGTTTCCTGGAAAACACTAAAAGGAGGGTGAATAGAATGAACCGCAGCCCTGCTGCTTGTTCTGGAGGCTATGATGCTACTTGACATTTCCACCTCCACCACCCATTTTAGATCTCACATTCTAGCACTTCTGTTGGTCTAAGTAACTCATCTGGGGGGTTGACCTACCTTGCACTGTCCAAGCTAGGGGTCTGCTAACATCACCTGATAAATGGGATGTAGCAGAATTCCCCAGTGTGGAATATGCTGCCTCCAAAACCCTAAGAAGCCCACTAGGCGTTATGTTTCTTTCTTAGTGATAAGAGGTGCAAGGAGCAATAACTCATCCTGGGGAGGGACCACCTCTAGGTTATTAATCCTCTAAAAACTTCTGTGACGTTGCAGTCTCTAGGACCTAAAAGCCTCTAGGGTTTTATCACCAACCCTCCAGAATGCATGGATCTTACGATGGCATCCAAAGTATTTGTTAATTCTTCTCACTGGATCCAATTAACATGATGGCATTAATATACTGGACCATTCTGACATTTTATCAAAGGTCCAGATAGTGTAGGACACTTTGGACCATATTATAAACAGAGAATTCACATTCCCCCTGAAACAAGAAGGTGACTATATACTGTTGTATGTTCCATATGAATGCTAACTGCTTTTGATCCTCCTTGCTTATGGGTATGAAAAAAAGAATTCATTCACCAGATCAATAGCTACATACCATTTATCCAAGGCCATGTTAACCTCCTCTAGTAAATAAGGTTGACTGATAAGCAACTACAATTGGCACTACCTTGCAGCCGTCCACTGTCATCTGTCACAATCCACCTGTGTTTGTCAGGGGACAGACCGGTAAATTATATGGGACTATGACAAGGAACCACCACCTCAGTGTCCTTTCAATCACGTAGGGTGGCACTAATCTTCGCCATCTTCCATGGAATGTGATATTGTTTTTGGTCTTCTATCCTCGTGGAGGGAGAGAACTTTCAGGGTGTCCTACTGGTCTATCCTATTCAATAGTTCTTACACTATAGGTCAAAGAACAAAGTAAAGGTTATACCTTCTACTAACTATGTCCATTCCAATTATATTTCAGTAACCAGAGAAATGATCACCAAGTGGACATTTTGGGACCAGAACTCCATTTATTACCTGGCCCCTTCTAACCTCACAGGAGCGTCATAACTCTGCTTTGTGTCCCCAGGGCTCAGTGTCAACTCAGACCGTGTCTTCAACAGACCTCACAAGGCTCTGAGTGTTCCTTTTCCCAGTGCCTGGTTATGCAAGTAAATGACTATAGGTGCTTTGGGGGAAAACTTGGGGAATCAGTACTGTATACAGTATTCTACTCTCTATAATTATCATAGTGGTGCAGGGCCCCTCTGTGTGAGAACTTGGCCTCTCCTTTAGTCAGTGAGTTCTGGGTTTGAGAACTGGGTCACTTCTGGAAGCCAGACAAGGGATTGTGGCTTTCTATTGGAGAAGCTGAACTTGGCCTTAAGATCATCCATCCTAGATCTCTTTCTAGTATATATAAAGCAGTATTCTTGCTGGCTGCCCACCTATTTCGCCTCTCGGAACACCATGATCTATGTACCATTTCCAGAAATCCCTGCAAGACAGGCTCTCCTAGTTGCCATCCCAAACTTTTTTCCCATTACAGTACTATGCTCACCTTGCCTCTGACAACTAGGTGCTACCACTAGGCCTCCGCTATTCTGGAACTTCCCCATTTCTACTAGGGAGCCCAGTGTGTAACAAGATCTCCATCAGTCCTAACGCTGAGCTCTCTGGGGATGTCGGTGCCCCTTATCATCTTGGTAATCAGAGTGTCATCCAGGCCCTCCTGAAAAGCATGGTTAGCTGGCGGATTTTCCAGATTATATAACAGAGCCACTCTAACACGCCCCCTTCTCTGAGGCTTTTGATCTCCTCCTCCCCAGTTCGACATGGCAATTCTGGCAACTCTGTTTTGTTTAATATGGGCCATTGCTTTACCCAAGCTTCCAAGAGCCATCTTAGCAGTGTATTAAAATAGAAACTTGGTGTACTTGCCAGGGCTTTATATCCCGTGTCATGGGAGAGTGCCCTGTATTGGAAAACCCTGACTTTTTCTTTTTTTTTTTTTTTTTTTTTTCAGTACGTGGGCCTCTCACCGTTGTGGCCTCTCCTGTTGCGGAGCACAGGCTCAGCGGCCATGGCTCACGGGCCCAGCCGTTCCGCGGTATGTGGGATCCTCCCGGACCGGGGCACGAACCCGCGTCCCCTGCATCGGCAGGTGTACTCTCAACCACTGCGCCACCAGGGAAGCCCTGGAAAACCCTGACTTTATATTTTGACCCCCTCCCCAATCCAGGCCCTTCTGGGTCTACTTCTGTTTCCTGCCACTATATTGCAGCCAGATCCTGTAGCTCTGGATATAATCGTCTAATCCCTTAGCCAGGCCCAGCACTTCCCCAGTCTGGCTATGCTGAGATTTGACCCTAGTCTGTGGTTCTGATGACCAGAAGGGGAGGTGAGGAGACCTGAGGAGGGCAAGCATAAGGCATCATTTGAAGCATCTGCATCACCTTCAAGCAAGTAGGAGCCTCTGTCTTTTAACAAGGGAGAGTAGGCCATTTGCGCAGGCCCAAATGATTCAGGGAACTCTGGGGAATCAGTCTTAAGTACATAGTTCCAGATATTCCCGCTCCAGGTATCACGGTCCCCCACCTTCCCTAACAGAGCTCTGCTTTCAGCATAGATAACTCTCCTTGGCTGAGAATTCAGGCTTCTTTGAAGTTCTGCCACTCCTACAATAAAGGTCTATGCCTGCCTGGTTTTTAGCTCGGTCTGCTTCTGGCTAGAGGTATGAAATTTCTCTTCAAATGCTGCAACTTTTCTTTAAATTGTTAAGAGATTTGAGCCTGCCATTTTCTCTCTTCAGCAAATCAGTGGTGCTTTAGCAAAAGTCACCCAATCCCTACAGTCTTTCTAGTTGTTATTTCCCCCATTCTTTCTGTTATGGACTGAATCGTGTCTCCCCAAGAGTCATATGTTGAAACAGCAATAGCCAATGTGACTGTATTTAGAGATAGGGCCTTTGAAAGAGGCGGTTGAGGTTAAAGGAGGTCATAAGGGTGGGGCCCTAATCTAATAGGACTTGTGTCTTTATAAAAAGAGAGAAAGAGACAGTAGAGAAGTGTGTGCACAGATAAAAGGCCATGTGAAGACACAAGAAGGTGGTCGTCTGCAAGCCAAGGAGAACGGCCTCAGGAGAAACCAAATCTGCCAACACCTTGATCTTGGACTTCCAATTACAAAATTATGAGAAATGAATCTCTATGGCTTAAGCCACCCAGTCTGTGGCAGCCCAAACAGACTAATACACCTTTCAAATTCCCAAGACACTGAACCAGCTAGTGCATCCTCTTCCCAGTTCACCTTGGTAAAAATCTTAGCAGTCACTGTGCTGCAGCCTACCAGGGACTATCAACACTCCATCTACCACCAGCAATGGGGGTCCATTGCAATCCAATTCTAGAATCCTATACTTAATGCCTGCTTTTGGTTTGTTCGTTTGCTTGCATGCTTTTTTAGGACCACTCGATACAAAATGTCTTAGGTCAGACTCTCCAAAAAGCAGAGCCTTAGATAAGGACTTTCATTGATTTATTGGGACAGTATACTCAGGAGAGGGGGATTGAGAAAAGCAAAAGAGAGTGAGGGAAAAAAGCTAAGCAGCAATATGCCCGTGGCTGAAAACTAGCATCAGTTTGATCTCATGGGAAAGTCTGCAGTGCAAATTCTACCACAGAGTTTGTCCCACCTTGAGGCAAGAGGGCTGCCCTTTTACCCTGTGCCATTCAGTCATTGCCTGAGATCTGCCACTGGGGAAGGGAAGATGGGTGCCTAGCCTCAAGAGTAGAGCAGCTCCTGTCTGACCAAGGGAAATTCTCCAGAAAGGAGGCAGCTGTGAAGTGTTATGAGCCAACATTTACAGCAACTGGGAGGCAGGAGCACCAGCCAGTAAAAGTTATCTGAGTGGAGTACCAACAGCATCTACTACAGCAAGATAGATGGATAGATGGATAGTTAGATGATAGATAGATAGATAGATAGATAGATAGATAGATAGATAGATAGATAGATAGAATGAAGGAAGAAAGAAACATAGGTGATAAATGGTAAGTCAGGAGGTAGATGGGTAGGTAGATGGTAGACAGTGTTTTGTAGGAATTAATAGAGCATGAGAAGTCTGAAAAGAATCAAACCAACATATCTCTGTTAGATGAAAAAATGTAAATGGCCTCATTGCATTATGTCCTTCCTAACATGCCTCTTTGGTACCCAGCATACTACTGCACACTGATGATGATGGCTGGAAAGGATACTACAGTAACACAGACGAGGTTCGCCGTGTTACAGGTCAAGTTGCCCAGCAATCGGCCCCTGAGATGGAAATTAGTGGGCAGGAATATTATTATGGAGTATCCATGGGATCAACCCCTCTGGGAAAGTGAAGGCAGCAAGACTGAGAAGAGGGAGGAGCTGGGCTGGAATGCAGCCTCTTTAAAGGCTACAGTGACACCACAGGAAACTGAGGCTAGGCCGGCATCTCAGAGCTGTACCAAGCTGAAGCAGGGCCTAAGCTTTGACACCTTTCCACAGGCCAATCATCGGATGAGGGCTGCCCCATGAAAGGGCCATGACTTTGAGCAAGATGACTCTCTTCAGCAATGGCAATTCCTAAAGAGGGTTAACAGGTAAGAGCCATCAGCTGCAACCCTCTCAACAGCTAGCAGAATGCCTCCTTCAGTGCCTTCTTCAGAAAGTTCTGGGCTGCACCGCACAACATCCACCATCATCACCTAACATAGTCCAAGGGAGAGGAGAGGCTTCCGTGATGAGATGGCACATAAGCTGGACCTTGACAGAGACTGGGAGTTAGGTGGGGGGCCAGGCACCTCCCTGCTCCCTTCTTCAGTGTCGGATTAGGAAGCCCTCAATTAGGCCATTACACGCCGAAGACTTCTGCGGAAAGAAACATTCTGCGGAAAGAGCCATTAAGTAGGATACCTGTTCTTTCTCTGTTTTCTCTTTTAAAAACAAGCTGGAAAATATGCCTTAATTAAGCTGCTTTTCATTTGGAAGATGGCAGCAGAGCTTCTGAGCACGTCAGTTGCTTGAAGATGAAATGGAAGAGAGCTTGTCAAACATCTCCCAACAAGGGCAGGAAAGCAAAATTGGGAGGTGAAAGGTTGGGTGGGCGGATTGCTCAGACTCAATAAACTATCCACCAGGCACTAATTGGGCTGCCAAAATGTGCTGGGGCAAAGAGGAGAAATGCAGAGGAACAGATTTGCACCCAGGGGTTGGTGATGAGGCCAGGGAAAGGCACAACTAGGACCCTCCGCAGCACGAGAGCCTGAGAACTAAGTGGGGTTTCCAAGTGAGGCTGGGGCAGCTTGTGGGGGCTGATGCCCATTGAACTCCCTATTTCAGGCTCAGGTCCAGGCCATGTTTCTCCCCCCACCACCACCACCTCTGCACCCTGCCCATCTGCAGCATCACTGTGGGGGATTGCTGGTGGGGAAGAGCGGGAGGATTTCTGAGCCCAGCATTCCCAAGGACGAGGCTGAGGAGGAAGACCAGGGGGGCAGGCTCCTGGAGTCTCTCCAGAGGGCAAGGCTAGCGTCATGGAAGAAGGGGAGGGATGGGGACGAATGCTGCTAGGGGCAGGCAAGGAAAGTCACAAACAGCTTCAGGGCAGAAGAGAAAGCTTAGTGTAGGGAACAAAGTATGTGAAAGTAAAGAGAGGAGCTTGTTTGCCTAGCTCCTTTTCCACCCTCTGTTCCTCCACTTTCCACTTCTCAGCAGAACTTTCTTAGCAAGTTAGGTGGGCCACACGATGGACCCCCATCCTGATGACCCAGGCCTACTGCTCCCCACCGCTGTCCTCTGACCTCTACCCAGAGTGAGTCCGCAGAGGGCAGCGGGTAAAACTGCAGATGTATTCAGCCTCCGTGGCTAATTTCATTGTCATCCTCCTCCCCAGCAGTTCTTTTACTGAGGGAACTCCCTGGAAGCCAGAGTGTATTTCCTTTATGGCCTGAACATTTTTGTAGAGAGAAGCTCTATCCAGGGAGCTGGTGTCATTCATTCATTCATTCATTCATCATTCATTCATTCATCCTTTTTCTGTGTGTTTATTAATTTCTCAAATGTTATTTAAGTACCTAGTATGCCAGACATTATGTTTGAAATGAACACTATGCAATTCCTACACCTTTGAACTCACATCTAATGGGAGGGAGAAAGCCTTAAGCCAGTATGCGCACTGTAATGGAACCAAGCTGCAAAGTGATGGAGAGATTACTACTGCCTGGGGCTGGGGCATCAGGAAAGTTTGATAGGAGTTGGGGCTTTAAGGGTTAAGTGAGCATTGACTAGATGTAAAAGGATACGAGAAAAGAGATTCCAGCAAAGGTATAGAAGCATGAAATAGGTGCCATGTATGTAATCAGAAAATGTTGGATAATCTGGTAATGTCAGAGTCCATATGGGGAGGTAAGGGAAAGTGATTATGGAAGGCTGTAAAAGTGAGTCTAACTGTTTTAGATGCTGCCTGACTCTGCTTGGGCTGCCGTAACAAAATGCCAAAGCCTGGGTAGCTTAGAGGAAAATTTATTTCCCACAGTTCTGGAGGCTGGAAGTCCAAAATCAAGGTGCTGGTATGGCCAGGTTCCATCAAGACCTCTCTTCCTGGCTGGAAGGTGGTCACTATCACTGGGTCCTCACATGGTCTTTCCTCAGGGTGGGCAGGAAGAGAATGAGAACGAGCTCTCTGGTGTCTCTTGTTACAAAGGCACTAATCCCATCCTGGCAGCCCCACCCTCATGATCTCATCTAAACCTAATTGGCTCCTAAAGGCCCCACCTCCAAATCCCATCACAATGGGATTAGGGCTTCAACAGGTGAATTTGGGGGATGCACGTTCAGTCCATAACAAGCGTGGAAAACCAGTGAAGATTTTAAGGCAGATTTTTAGGAAGTGGTATCGTTAGATTTGAATTTTTAGAAACACCCATCTATCAGCAGAGGGGATCATGAACTGGAGGGGCAGGAGTGGAGGCATGGAGACAATGTAGGATGCTGTTGAAACAGTCAGAGCAAGAGGTGATGAGGGTTTGGCAGCAAATTCCAGTAGTGAACAGATATTTGTCAAATAAGCACAGAGTGGTATTTGAGAGATTCTGTGGCTATCCTCAAGCTGGGTGATGGGTAAAGATGGTCATAATATTAATGGTGCTGTCAAAAAAGAGAAGTATTCAGCTTGTGAGGGTCCCCTTCCCTTGCACCATTGTTTGGTTATTCTCCCTCCAGCAGATGAGGGGACTGAGGATTTGGGAGCACAAATGGCAAGACATACTATGGTCTGGATTGCGGTCATATTAGGCGACCTCTGATCTGTGACAGCCTCTCTCAACTTCTGGCAGGAAGTGAAAGGCTGAGCTTGCCCATTGGTGTGGGAATGAGAAGAAAAGTCCTCATAGGAATCAGAGAAATAAGTCAGAGCTGAAATATTCATTGCCGCCTGTCAACCCCACCTGCTACCCCCACCCTGATACTCAGATCACACGTGATTCCTTATTTAGGTGACCATGTATCCTGCTTGACTGGGGACAGTCCAATTTATACTTTTTGTTCAGGCATAGTTATTAATATAATCCCTTCCACTCTCAAAAGTGTCCCAGTTTGGATGCTAAAATATCAGTTTACCTTCCACATCAACTGCAGCCTTCTTTCCCACTGAGCTCAGATGCAATCTCAAAAATCCTTCTCAACTCAGCCTACTTTCTAAGCAACCAGCTACCTGTCAATCAGGTATTGAAACCTATTTGCCACCTTCAACAAAAGAAAGGACATAGGTCCAATATTAGCTTGGCAATCTCAGGCATGCCATTTGTTCTCTGGGAGCCTCCATCTCTTCATCTGACAATTGTAATAACAGCATTACCTACCCACAGGGTTAGTATGAGCAGTAAATGAGGTAGTGCATAGAAAAGTACCACACAAATGATGGTGTCTTGATGATTATTCAAGAGAGAAACAGTTGGCGTTGTGAAGTCTCAGGGGTCTTGGCGTCCTCCATGCTTCTGCTGTAGGAGACCAGGATCCTCCATGGGAAGGAGGCTGCTGATGCCAGCAACTCCTCCTGGAGTTTAAACCTCTCTTCCCCTCTTCTCCTTTGGAGACAAACAACAAACCCCTCCATCACCCCCGCCCCTCAGATCAACTCCATCAAGAAGCAAGGCTTCTCTTTGTACTAGAGCAAACACACGTCTCTTACTGGCGCTCCCCTGGGACCCTTTGTGGCAACACACACAGAGCTTTGTAGTTGCAAGTGTGTTTAATGTGCCAGGGTCCTGTCTCGGTTCAAGGACAGTATTTTAAGTCCCTGAGAAGATGGGAATAAAGTTTTGAATGCAGAAAGAAATAGATTCTTAACAGACTTGCATGATAAAATATCACAATCCCATCCAATTTCAGCAGCCAGCTCTGAAGAGAGACCAAAGGAAGAGACAATTGATTGGGAAGCCTGACTTCTATCCCAGCGGTGAGCCACGTTCCTGCCCTAAGCTGGTACCCCGTCCTTGACTTGTGATAGGCATGGGCTAAGCATGAGGGTGTGGGCTGCTGGGGACAGGGGGCGGGGAAGTAAACCTAACTGAGGTATGGAGGACAAAGACATGCGGTGGGGAAGTGACCCTTGAAAGATTCCTGCCTGAAGGAGGTGTCACCTGGCCAAATCATAAAAACCCAAAGTGGGGAGAGCATATCGCCTGACCTAGAGTCATTGGTAAGAGCATAGGCATCTTTTGTTTTCCTTTTCAAACGAGCTACTTTATTTCAGAAACAAACTGTAACCTTAGACGCCCATGCAAAAGGAGTCCAGGCTTCAGGAAGGAAGAACAGAGGTAGTCTTCTGGGAACTCCTGGAGGAAAGAAATATGAGGCAGATGACTCCTGAGATGATGGTCTCCTCGTGAATTCTGGAAGGACCTGGCCCAGAGCCTGGGTGGAGAACAGGCTGAGCTTCACCAAACCAACTCTACCATCTGTGCTACAGACAGAGGGACCTAGGAGATGCCCAGGCCAGGGAAGAGGCCACACTGGGAGGCCAGGGTAAGCTTAGTGGTACCTGAGATTTGGGAAGGGCCTATTATTCTGAAGGAGTAAGGCCAGCAGCTTGGGTTCATGATGGAGTGGTAGATGGGAAGGTCGTTTCATGGTGTCATCAAGAAGCTTAGGTCTCATCCTGATCCTCAACTTTGCAAAAACAGGAATATAATCCCCCTGCCTCTCCCAGGAGTGATCTGATGCGAGGGGGATGTTTTACATTGAGCTAAGGGCATCTTAGTCTTTTTTTCTGGAGGCCAGCACAATACCCGGCATACACCAGGTCAATGATTTTAGCCCTAGCCACTCATTAGAGCAACCTGGGATGCTTTATAAAAATATTGACGTCTAGGAGCCACTCCCAGTACCTCTGAATTAATTGGTCTGGGCAGGAATCTGGGAGCTTTTTATAACGCCCCAGAAGATCTGAAGTGGAGCCAAGGCCATGACCCATTGCAACAGTTCATCTGTGAATGTGAGTTGAATGAATGAAAGAAACAATGAAGGAACAGGAGAATTGGAGGTGAATGCTGTCACTCATTCACAATGGCAACATCTCCTGCAGGACCGCTGGCATTAGCATGGGCTGGTGAACAGGACTGCTCAGGAGGCCAAGTTATCCTTCACAAGGCTCTTGCGTGAACCCAACATCAAAGCAAAGGGAAATTGGCTGTTGCTGAAAGAACCTTCACATCAAACCACTGTAACTGGGTGTGTTATCCTCTCTTCCCTGCCAAATTCTGTTTAATGTACTGTTATGTGTCTCTCTCCTTTTCATTCTCATAACAAACCAGGGTCATAGGCAGGATAGGTGTTTTTATCTATGCTTCATGAGTAAATAAAATGTAAATAAAGTGAAGTGCCCCCTCTCCCAAGATGATACATGTTGTCCCAGGTCACTCGTTTCCCTGAGGCAGAACCAAGGACTCTGTGCTCTGGATTGGGTTCACCTGGAAGCTAAGGGTTAAACTGGGAGTCTGACCTCTTCTTCCCAACATCTATTCTACCCTGTTCCCCATCATACAGGCACACACAAAGTCTGGGGCAACACAACTGGGTGTCCAAGTGGGCAGATATCAAACTCAGAAGGGTCCCATTTCCTCCATTGTGACCTTGTAGCCATGATAAGGAGATGCAGGATCCTGAGCTTTGAGTCACAGTTTAATAAACATCTCGCCCATCGCCTGGATCCTGATTTCTGTTGAGACCCAAAGTCTTCTTGAACTAACTTGTTGAGTGATTGCAAATTTCTTTGAGAACCTCATGGGACATGATATTCAATGCAGGTTGAGCAAGACACAAACACAGGCTCCTTGGATGTGTACCCTAGCTCTTTCTTTCTTTCTCTCTCTCTCTCTCTCTCTCTCTCTCTCTCTCTCTCTCTCTTTCTCTCTCATGTGCACACATGCACACATTCTCCTCACAATGCCATAATGTCTATGTAAATTGGATCTTTAATATCCTTCAGATAAATGGCTTCAGAAAGAACTTGGATACAATAGTCTGTCTCTGAGTTAACATGATAGGCTCTGCCTCCCAAATTGGCTCAGAGAAATTAGCAGGAAGGAAAGAAGGATCAGACGAAATAATAAACCTGCTTACCTGCTCATTAATTTAATCTCTGCCCACCCCCCACCCTCTCTTTGCCTTGTGGTTTCACTACCCAAAAAATAACTAGATAACTTCCAAGTCCTAGATGAAAGGGACACGAGGTCCGGAAGCTCTAAGATTAAAGGAGAACTTTTAGGATTAGTCTTTGATTTTCTCCTCTCTCTCTTTTCCCCTCTCTCTTATTTTGTTCTTTTTATCTCAGAGGTGACTGAGGAAGCCTCCCCTTCTGTCCTTCTCTCTGCTGAGCTGGTCAACCTGAAGCTTCCCCTGGCAGAGCTCACAGGCAACTTGGGGCCTGAGACGGAAGGTGGGACTACTCTCTGGAAAATTGCCCACCAAGGCTCACTGGAGGGTATCTGTGATTTGGGTGATGTATAGGTGCAGGAAACTGCTCCCTCCTCATAGCTTGAGTGGGACTCCTTCTTGCAGATTCTTGGGTACCCTTCTCTATACCTCTCCTTCCTCATAGCTCCAGTGCTAAAGTAGGGAAAACCCCAACCCATCTAACCTGCAGAATCTTAGGAGATTTCAATGATGTCATGAGGTCTGCACCATCATGGGAACAAGACTGTGGACAGCTCCAACAGTGCTCAACACGGTGTGTTTCAAACAAGTTTTACAGACAGCACAAGGACCCCTCCCGAGGTCAATGCCTTCCCCTTGATATGACCAGCAAAGATGAGACAGACTGTTTCTATACTTTAGCTCCAATTCAGAGAGTTTGTTCTCATACCTTTCCACTCTTCTTGGGAGCTCCTGACAGCTCGGGTGGTAAGCCCCTGCCTGAAAGTGCTAAGTAACCAGGTCTTCATTCATTAGTCTGGCTCCAAGGGTATCGCTTGAATCCTCCCTAAAGTCTAGAAAGAAGAAATCATACAAAGTACGTAGATATTACATTCAGCTGGGGGAAGGTGAAAGCAAGACTTTTTAAACAGATGGGACTACAGATCGTCATCATCAGGCTCTGTTCAATAGATGGGACGCACAGGGTGATGAAGGTAGAAATCTGTACCAGAGCAGGAGTTTGCCCTGATGCTCACATGGGGTGTCATTAGAATGACTCCCCAACTCCTACCACAACCTCTTCATACAAGGTCATCTAAAACTTCCTCTTGAGTCAGACTTCTTCAAAACAACATGGGTGTCTCTACTGCAAGTGCTAGGTTTAGCCAAGGCACAGGCACGTGAAAACATTAACAAAAGCAAGATTCCAGGGAATTTTGCTGGGCTGGGCTGGGCTGGGCTGTAAGAAATGACACAGGAGATGTTTCTCTGTTTTTTTCTGAAGCCTGTCAAGAGATCTGAATGCAAATATATATGAATTTTTAAACCTCTGGCACAGAGAAATCCCCATGGCTGATACGCCACGAGATCTTACCTGCTATTCACTTACAAGACCATGGACCTCACATTTGGAAGGAAAGTTACTCTAATCTAGAGCAACAGATTTTTGATCTTATAATCTTAAAAATCACTAAAGACCTCAAAAGAGCTTTTGTTTATGTAGGTTATATCTATCGATATTTACTATACTAGAAGTTAAAACTGAGAAAATTTTAAAATATTTATTAATTCATTTAAATGTAACAACAAAAAATCCATTACATGTTAATATAAATAATGTATTTTATTTTTTAAAGTTTTTCCAAAACAAAATTAATGAGACCAGTGACATTGTTTTACACTTTCATAAGTCTCTTTAATGTCTGCTAAATTCAAAATCAGCTGGATTCTCTTATCTGCTTCTGAATACATCCGGTGGTGATATATTGTTTTGTTGAAGTATTTGAAGTAAATATGGCCTCACACTGATATATAATTGGAAAAGGGAGGAATATTTTGTTAGCTTTTTCCGATGATTGTGGATATCCTTGAAATTATATCAGGACTCAACAAATGGTACTTCCTTAAAGGTTAGTTGTGGTTTGGAATAAAAAACTTTTTCATTCTCTGTTACGTTAAAATCCATTGGTCTGTCTTACACTTTGAATGGAAGTTTTACATCATGCATTGATCCTTTGGAAATATTGGTTCACTGAGTTATGCAGGTCTTGCAAATGTCAATACATTTCATTATACAATTTTGGAAAGTCACATTCATTAATATCATTTCTAACCTCATCTGAAAAATGTCTAAACATTTGAAACTCACAGTGCAAGTGCCAGTGTGATTCACACCTCATCAGAGAAGGCATGGCTGCAGCTCAGCAATACTCCCTAAACTCCCCTTTTTCTTCTTTAATCTTCTTAGAAAAAGGATACTCCATGACAATAAGTGTTATTGTTGTCAATTAATCCCTAATAATATATACAATGGGGCTTCCCTGGTGGCACAGTGGTTGGGAGTCCGCCTGCCGATGCAGGGGACACGGGTTCGTGCCCCGGTCCGGGAGGATCCCACGTGCCGCGGAGCGGCTGGGCCCGTGAGCCATGGCCGCTGAGCCTGTGCGTCCGGAGCCTGTGCTCCACAACGGGAGAGGCCACAACATGTACCGCAAAACTAACTAACTAACTAAATAAATAAATAATATACACACACACACACACACACACACACACACACACACACACACACACACACAATGGATAACACCTAATGAGAACTTGCTCCATTCTGGGCATTGTGCTAAGAGCTGCACGTTTATTACTTCACTTCATCCCCCAAACCACCATGAGGTGGGTACAATTTGAGCTCATTTTAAAGATAAAGAAACTGAGTTACACATCAAATTTGCACAACTGGTAAACGTCAGATTATGTGTTTATCTGACCTCGGAGCCTGTACTGGTACCACTTAAAAGTGAATTGTGGGGGCTTCCCTGGTGGCGCAGTGGTTGAGAATCCGCCTGCCGATGCAGGGGACACGGGTTCGTGCCCCGGTCTGGGAAGATCCCACATGCCGCGGAGCGGCTGGGCCCGTGAGCAATGGCCGCTGAGCCTGCGCGTCCGGAGCCTGTGTTCCGCAACGGGAGAGGCCACAACAGTGAGGCCCGCATACCACAAAAAAAAAAAAAAAAAAAAAAAAAAAAAAAAAAGTAAATTGTGGCCCATGGGTATGGGTTGAGCTGGGGTATTCCTGATAGGGGATCAGAGAAGGGCAGTGGCTTGAAGGGGCTTGCAGGCAGAGAGGGTGACAGTCTGGTCTGAGCCTTGAGCATGCGCCAATCACGGCTTTCAAATTCTCTTTAGATAGATGATCTTATCCAGTCCCAGGAGACGCAGCCTTAGAATCTCTCTCAACACAGCCCTCGAGGATGACACTAGCAGTCACTGTGAATTCCAACCAGAGATTAAATTTATTTACAATCCTTGAACCCATAACAGCGAGAATAGGAAGAAAAAGAGAGAGAATTTGTAAGTTATCTCAAGGGGATAATGGAGTACATAAAACAGATCACTGCTTCTTTTATACCCTAAGTACTCGGTACATTTGCCAAACAAAACATTTTAACTGTTTGCTTTATGCAGTTGTTTGTTATCTCACTTAAACATAAGTCCCTTGAGGGCGAGGAGTGCCTTATCTTTCCATGGTCTTTAGTGCAATATGGGTATCAACAGACAAATATCAATAAACAGGTTTTGAATGAATGAGTGAAGGAATAAATGAAAGAATAGTTGATGGTCTTGAAAAAACTGGTGATGCCACTGAGAGAAACAGAAGATGAAGAGCGAGGCCAGTGTAACAAGGACGTTGTTTTAAAAAAAAAATGTTTTGGGGGCTTCCCTGGAGGCGCAGTGGTTGAGAGCCTGCCTGCCGAATCAGGGGACACGGGTTCGTGCCCCGGTCCGGGAAGATCCCACGTGCCGCGGAGCGGCTGGGCCCGTGAGCCATGGCCGCTGACCCTGCGCGTCCGGAGCCTGTGCTCTGCAATGGGAGAGGCCACAGTGGTGAGAGGCCCGCGTACGGCAAAAAAAAAAAAATTCATCTCAATACAAAAACTATCTTTATAGAGACCAAGAGTTTCTACAAGATGAACTCCGCTTCATCCGGAGGTGACGATGGTGAGGATAAAGATAGTTACCACTGATCTCATGTTCATCTCATGCAAGCCTCACCCCAGCCAGATGACATGGGAGCCATCCTCATTTGACAGGTGAGAAAGCCAAGTCTCAAAGAGGTTACATAATTTACCCAAGCAACGAAGCTGGGAGGGGGTAGAGACAGGCTTCAAAAACCCAGATTCTCCTGATTCTGGAACCTCAATGCACTTACTGCCTCTCAAACAGCAAAATTCCATTCCCTGGGGATGCACATCTGACCAGCTCCAAGCCCTTATCCTATCAGTCCTCACCCAGATAGGTGTGTTGCTCTCGAACCATAATCAGCCTCCTCTTTCAGACTTTCTGTTTGGAGACTAGGCCACCCCCAGGCAGAGAGGTCACTCCAAACTTTTTCTGGGTTCACATTCTAGTATTTTCTATGAGGAAATGAGGAGCAGAGAGAGACGTGGTTTCCTCCAGGCAGGCCTAGACCTCCATGTCGTCTGGAGCCACCTGCTCTGCTAACATTTCCTCAGCCTCCTACTTGGATATCTTTCCAGGTGGGCAAGGACTAACTTTGCCCTAAGAAACGTTTGGCCCTTGCCCAGCTCCTGGAAGGTAACTTCTAAGCCCTTGGAATATCTGCCTGATAGAACTGTCTTTCTTCACCTGGAGGTCTTGGGTCACTCAGTATCAGTGTGACCTCCGGGGTGACTGGATACTAAGGTCCATCATGCAGGTATGCTCCATGCCTACAGGAGTGTCCCCAATACAGACTAGACACCAGGGCTCAGCCAAGCTCCCCTGGCTGGCAATACTTCACGTGTGTTGCCACACATGGGGGCCAGGGCAAGTAAGGGCTGTCTAGATGACTCCACTGGGAGAGAACATCTGCAAGCTCACACCTGGAACTTTCCTGGGCCCTGCCTGCGCACCTTTCCCTGTCACTGATTGTAATCTGTACCCTTTTGCTATAGTAAACTGTAACCATGAGTATAACAGTCCAGCTGAGTTCTGTGAGTTTTTCTAGTGAATTATCGAACCCCCGAGCCGCAGTCCTCTTGGCCCTCATTACTCCTGCCTGCTCCCTCTCATCACCTTTGCTTCAGACCTGGGCCTGGCTCTCTACATGTTCCCTTGCACCTGCCCCTCTGGACATCTTTACCTCCAAGTTTGCATTGTCCAGGGATGGCACATGCAGCATCCTAGCCATGCCCATGGCTCAGTCTGGCTCCTAGAGAACCCCAGCCCAGTGCTGGAGCACTCAGCTCTCACCTCCCCAGGGAAGGGAGGCCAGAGATGCCCCACCAAAGCTGAACAACCGCTTGGCAGAAGCTCAAGACAATGGAGGGGAGGCGCAAGATGAAACAGGTGACCTTAAAGTTTCTCTCAAGCCCTAAAGTGCTGATTGCTAGCTGTGTCCATTCGGTTCCTATGCTTTCAGTTTGAAGCAATAACAAGATTTTCAAGTGGAAATGTCCTCTCGAATGCCCACAGACAGAGCTGGGTAGATGGATGTGAGTGAGAGAGAGAATATTCTCAGATCTGGGCCCTGCTTGGGAGGGGAGAGGCAAGCAGGGAGCTCTGACTTCAGGCAGAAATGTGGGAGCCCAGGAAACTCACTAGTCAGGCTGCTTTGCAAAGCTCAGCTTTGGATTTCCAGAACTTGCTGGGGAAGACTCCCCTTTCCTCGCTGCCAACTTCTCTTCCCCACCTGGCACCAAAGGGCTTAGCCTCAAAGTCACAATTATGAAAGCTATGCAAGGATGCTAATTTGCTATATCTGACCTCCCTTCAGATAACAAGGGAATCGCTCTCCCTAATTAGCCCTGCCGCTGATAGACCAGCAAAGCCAAATGTTTATTATGGGATGAATGCACTTACTGTAAATTTTGACATATGCTGTGGAAAGATGTTGGATAAATAAGACTTCAGAGGCATGGGTTGTTTAAATAATGAATACCCACTGCTGCGGGTGACAAGGGTGGAGGAAAACGAGGCAAAAAAAAAAAAAAAAAAAAGGAAAGGATCTTGGAGCGGTGCTCAGAACCTAGGAATAGACTGGACCAGTCAGGAGAGAAGGAGAGGGAGGAATTCTGGGGGTGAAGCCAGGAGGGCTAGGGGAGGGGAGAGAATATATGCCACCAGCATCTTCGCCTTGCCCAGTGGAGCCTCCATGCTCCTTCTTTCACGCAGAAACTCCCTCTGTGTCCCATCCCACTCACACCTACACATGGTCCCTTGGAAAGGGTTCTCGGAAAACAAGGACACATGTTCTTGAAACAAAGACAGAGGAAGGGTCAGGAGAAAAGTGTACCCCTGCCCCCAAGGACTCTGAAGCGGTGCATATGTGGATAAATCCTGTGTCTGTTGTTGTTGATGTCTTGTTTCTTCCCAGCAAAAGGGAGGGTGAGTCTATGAGAGCCTGATCCTGTTTCTGGCCTTCCTGGGCTGGGCCGAGATATCAGAGACTCAATCATTCCACACAGTCAGGAATCCCGGGGCCATGATATTCTGACGCATTTAGGAAGGGAGCTGATTTTATGGGTTCCCTTTAATCCCTGCAGGCCTAATCCTGGGAGAGCAAACCACATACTGTGAAAGAAAAATACCCACTTCTCGATGAGGAAAGACCCTCCCCCCGACCCCACAGGGCTCAGGACCAGAGGGTTGATCCACAAGCTGGTCTCACATAGTTGCTAACTTTGTTTCTTTCAGCTCATTGGGTTCCAACAGACAAAGGAGAGAGACATCCTCTCATCTCAGTGGATGGGGTGTTTTGGGACGAGTATGTGTGGATGACAGGAAATCAGAGGGACCCTCAGGAACTGCATAGACAGCCAGGCCCCATAGAGACCAAGCCTGTTTAAGGCACACAGCCCAGTCCCGGACGCCTGCTTGTCAGGTCTACACCTCAGCCCCTGGGCCTCTGCGAACAGGGTGACTTGCTACCCTCATCTCTGCTGCTCTTTCTCTTCCAGTCCCAACTAAATGACTCTCAGCGTGGGTCTTAAACACGAACTTGAAAGGCCTTTACCCACTACTGAAAGGAGTTTACTTTTCACACGTCGGCAGGCAGTGGAGAACCACCGAGGGTATGTGAATAAGGACCGACATATAGGATCAGTATATCAGTAGCGCTGAGGCAGCTGAGCCAGAAAGGATGATTCTGGGGACACAATTGCCCTGTAGGAAGCTGCTGCAATTGTGTAATCCTGAGGGTCTAAACTTAACCTGTACATGGGTCAGAACAGACTAAGTTATGTTTCCGTGGTAAGCAATCCCAAATCAAAACAAGCTACCAACTACAGAGGTTTATCTCTCTTTCATGATACCCATACCGTGTGGGTCAGTGGGGGCCTCTGCTCCACTTAGTGACTCAGGGACTCAGGCTTTGGAATGTGTCATGTCAGGGAGGAGACAACTGGAGGGCCGTTCGTCGGCTCTTTTTCTCTTCAGCTTCTAAATGACTCACGAGCTGCTCACAGCTCACCGGCCAGGTCTAGCCACACGGCTCCACTTTAGTGCAAGAGGTGGGACATATGGAGGAATGTTCGGGAAGCAGCACTATTTACGTGCCCCAGATCACGTCAGAGGGGATGGCAGAAATTAGCATCCCTAGTAACGTCTTTCAGCCCTCCCTTCCTCCCCTCCCATGCCTGCACAAGCACAGAGTCAGAGACCAACAGGCACCAGATCTACAAAGCCCCTCCATTTACAGATGGGGAAAACGAGACCAAGAGTGGGCTCAGGCTGCCTGGCCAGCTGATCCCAGCTCAGTCATGAGCCCCCAGCATGCTCCTCCTTGGTGTCTCCTGGTTTGTTCCTTGGTTCTTTCTCCCTTGTAATTTTCATTTCATTATCCTCCTCCCCTCCTTCCGAGGAACTTCCAAATGTCAGTCTTTCTTTAGTTTTTCACCTCAGCAGAGCCCTCTTTTTCTCCCTCCCTCAGGCAGGCTCTTTCGCTGTGAAGGGCTCCTTTTTCTCATCCCACGTAGCACACTGACATTTTCCTCCTCCATAGGACAAAGCCAGGCCTGGCGCACTCTTAACGGGAATTGGCTCTGGAAGTCTCGGTAATTGCTCCATCCTTACTGAGTCTGGGAGGCCGGTCTTGGCCAGGGCGGCCCCCTCCCTTTCCCCCTGCTCACTTCCTAGAATCAGGCTGCAGATGGGCTGCTAACGAGGTGACCAATCAACAAACGCTAAATTACCCCCAAAAGAGTATTTTTTCTCCCTGGCCTGATTTCCAGGCCCCTTTGTTTCTCCTAGGGAATCTGTCCTCCATCACGGCACCACAATGGGACTGTGCCCAAGCCGGACCCTATGAGAAGCTGACCCACTTGATCCTCAGTCACAAGAGCCCGTTACCCAACTCCTTTGCTTTTTGCGGGGGGGGGGGGGGGGGCGTGAGAGCAAGGAGGGTTCCTGCCTCTCAGGTATAAGAATAAAACCACACCTCTGACCACTTACCATGTGTTACATAACCCTCATGAAGACTTTCATTCACTCATTTATTCAAACAAACATGAACTGAGGACCTCTGAATGGCCAGATGCTGTATTGGGAAGTCCTGACCTAAGACCATGGCAAAAAAGGCCAGTATGTCCGAGCTCCATGCTTTGGAACATCTTTCTGTGAATTTTCTAAGTCTCTCTCTGGTGCCTGGTAGCTACTGGAGCTGGCAATGCTGACCAGATGGGCATTTACCCTGAGCCCTTCAAGAGCTCCATCCCAGTTTCTCCCCTCAGGGCATCCCCAACTCCCATACACACATACGTGGGGTTGACCAGATGCTCTGAGGCGAGTCACCTATGGAAACTCCTGCAGGAGTGTGGTCTGGCGAGCAGGTAGTGACCTGCAGCCATAGCGGTGTTTCTTTCATGGAGTCCCATGAGACTGGCCCACCAGAATGGTGCTGACACACTGACCTCGTGTGACTTAAACTGATTATGTAGACAGAGGCCGCACCAAAAAAAATTCTTCACAGGACTTTACACACTCAAGGGGTGGCCCTGACACCATCTCTATCTCTACCATAGAGAGATGGTAGGGAGCAAAACAGACACAGTCCTTGTCCCCGTGGCAGTCATAGTCATAAACACTAATCAAATGAGGACCAGAAAGAATAAAAGATTTGTGAGACGCATACAGGGACATGTCTTATTGTATGAGGTAGGTATTATTAACAGCTTCATTTTACAAATGAGAAAACTGAGGCACAATGAGTTGAAGTCTTGCCCAATGGCATACTCTAGTAGAGCCCAAAACAGACTGAGGAACCTGCTTACCTAGGCACCCATTGAGTGTAGGACTTCCCCCATCTGCTCAGGCTGAAGGAGGAATATTTTGGCCTGGACACAAGGGGATGGTAATTACGAGGATAATTGTACTAGTAGCAAGGGAGAGAAAGCCCAGCACAAACTGACTTAAGCCAAAAAAAAAGGAATTAATTGGCTCCTGAGGGTGCAGCAGTGTTTATCTTCAGGTATGGCTGGATCCAGGTGCTCAGATGATATCACAAGATTCAGCCTGTCCCTTCTCTTCACTATTCTTTTTTTGAAAACTGAGGTATAGCTTTCACCCAGTAAAGTGTACAGATCTTTAAGTGTACATGTCAGTAAATTTCTACACACAAAATTACCACCCAGGTCAAGGTATAGAGTTTCCAGGACCCCATAAGGCTCTCTTTTGCTCCACTGTGATCCATAACCCCTTAAGGGTAGCTACTGTGTTAGACTTCTTTCACCGCAGTCTAGTCTTTCCTATCTTGCTTTCGTACAAATCGAATCATACAGTGGGTATTCTTGTGTGGCTGACTTTGCCTTATCAGGATTATGATTGTAGACTTTGTGCTTCTTCTTGTGTGAAAAAGAAAGTTTGCTCTTTTTCATTGTTGTGCAGTATTTTATTATATGAATATATCACGAATTATTGTTGATAAACACATAGATTGTTTCCAATTTTGGCCACTGTGAATAAAGCTGCTATGAGCATTTTTTTTATACATCTATTGGCGAACAAAAGCACTCATTTCTGTTGGGTATATATACTCAGAAGGAGAGTTGCCAGAAAATACAGCATTTGTATGTTTAGTCTTAATAGTTACTTCAAAATAGTTTTCTAGAGCAGTTGTCTCAATTTACATCCCCACCAGCATTTTTTAATTGGATTGTCTGTCGTTTGCTTAGTGGTTTGTAGGAGTTCTTTATATATTCTGAATATTGTAGTTCTTTTTCTGATACATGAGTTGCAAATATTTTGTCCCAGTCTTTGGCTTGCTCTTCTTTCTCTTAATAATGTTTTTTTTATGAATAGAGGTTCTTAATTTTAATAAAGTCCAATTTAACATTTATTTTATGTTTAGTTTTGTGTGTGGGGGTTGTGTATATCCTGCTGAAGAAAATTCTGTCTCTCTCAAAGGCATGAATATATTCTCCTTTGTTTTTCTACAGAAACTTGATAGTTTTAGCTTTCATATTTAGACCTATGATCCTTCATATATTGATTTGTTATGAATGACATAAGGTAGAGGTCGAGGTTCACTTTCTTCCATATGAATATCCAATTAACCCAGCACCATTTATTAAAAAGTACATCCTTGGGCTTCCCTGGTGACGCAGTGGTTGGGAGTGCGCCTGCCGATGCAGGGGACGCGGGTTCGTGCCCCAGTCCGGGAGGATCCCAAATGCCGTGCAACGGCTGGGCCCGAGACCATGGCCGCTGAGCCTGCGCGTCTGGAGCCTGTGCTCCGCAATGAGAGAGGCCACGACAGTGAGAGGCCCACGAACAGCAAAAAAAAAAAAAAAAAAAAAGTACATCCTTTCATCCTTTACCCTCAGTGAACGGTAGGGAAGCATTTGCTGTAAACCAGGTGATTGTATGTATGTTTCCACTATACTTTACTCTTTATTAGCCACTAATGTGGTCCCTCCATGTGGTATCAAGATAGTCAAAAGTGGCCCCAGTCTTACCTTAATCAATTTAGCAGCACCAGGTAAAAAGAATACCTCTTTCCCAATCAGTAATCCCACCATTGCACTTGAGTTTCCATACTAATCCTTGGACCAGTCGGTACAGTGAAATGTTGATTGGCCATTATTTGGTCATACGCCCACCCCTGAAGGAGTGGTGGAGGGTATGGAGAGGCACCCATCCAAAGCTCTCAACTGCAGTAGGAAGAGTGTGGTTCTTCTAAGGACACTTGGGATTCTGTTACCAAAAGAAAGGGAAATGGACGCCGGGGCAAACAAAACAAGAACTTCTTGGACTCTGTGACCTTTGGAAGGCCCCTTGATCTTTCACGTTGTCACTCTCCTGATCTGACTTATTCGTGAGACTTTCCTGGTTACCAGGCACTCTGTGAATCTCTGCAGGTGGTAGAGATGCTTGAAGATTTCATACCCACCCCACCTCTGATGATAGGTAAGACTAAGGAAGCCTAAAGAATGATAAAGCATTACTGGGTCTCTTGGGTTATCCAGTGAACGCTGGGCAGGGCTGGGCACTTCTGAATAGCCACTGTCAGGCTGCAAAGCGAAGGCAGGTCTGGAGAGCTGCATGTCACGCCTCATTTCACCAGGTGTGATTTCCAATGAGACATCGCTCCACTGAGGGCTAATGACACTGGGAGAGTCGCGCAGGGGGGTTGTGATTTCCAGTATGCACCAGCCAGTCATTACTAACAGGAAATGGATTTTTGCCGGGTAATCAAAGTCAAATCTCTCCCTTTCCCCACCCTTAAGTGCCCCCCCGCAGCCTCCATCACACACAAGGTGTCCCGGCTGTACCCTACTCCCTGAGTCCTCAGCAAACCAAAGCCAAGCCAGGCTCCCTGCCATCCCCCCTCCCAAGGAGACAAGATGCCATCCTCTCATGGGATACTTGGATTCCTGTGGGGGAAGGGCACGTGGGGAGAAGGACAGGGGAGTAGGAGGGGTGAGGTCATAGGAGGGAGGGGTGAGGTCATAGGAGGGAGGTCTTCACCGGGCAGGAAGTACAGGAAAAGTAAAGCAACCATGTCAGGGGTTTAATCAACCTTTGACGACTTCACTGTGTTTGGACAGAAGTGTGTGAATAATATTCATTTGGATTGGCACCTGTGCACACCGCTGAAAGGAAAATAGCATTTTGTCGCAGTTGTGATGAGGGGCAAGCAGTCTGTGGAGACAGGCTGCACATCTCCTGGAAGCTGGGAAGATGGGTTGTTTTCCCTTTTGTTTCCATCTCAGGGTGACCATGTGACTCCTTGAAAATCCGGTGGCTCGGAGTCAATGCCTGACATTCCATTTTCTGCTTCTCCTGACGGAGGAGGAATCAGAAAATCCCTGGCAAGGGCGTTCATCCAGGTTGTGAATTGCCAGGTTTCTGGTTCTGGCCCCACCACTGGCAAACTTAGGAGGCCCTGGGCCAGGGGAATTAGGACTGTGCCTCAGATCCCCTGTATGCAATGCGCAGGGGACCTGTCTGTCCCTCCACACTTCCGGTTTAGGGTGAGGATCACAGTGGGAGAGGTGGCCCCTGAATCCAGAGGGTTATGTGAGGGTGGCCATTCTCCTTTTCCTGAAAGGGGACTAAAGGCATTCCATAGCCTTTAAGCTGCAAGACAGCCACGTTGAGTGGCTGAGTGCCTTTCAGGAGCCCCCATCTCTTCCTCCTCGGTGTGAGGGCAGCTCCACCTCTCCCACGTCTTTGTCTGTCTCTCCCGGGACAGTCCAGTCTCAAGGGTAAAGAAGACTCTCCACAGCCCAACCAAGGTCACTGTTGAAAGCTGAGACTTGTCAGCATTTGCTCTGGGCTCCTGGTCCAACTCCCAGGCATAATGGATTCTGGCAATCGGGCCTGTGCCCGAGCTGCCCCAGACACCCTAATCCTGTCCCCAAGGACACCCCAACTTCTGTAGATGAGAGCTCTCCTTCCTACTCTTTAGAGACTTCTCTCCACCACGGCCATGCAGCTGCCTGGGCAAGAAGTGCTGATGATGAGAACGCCCAGATGCTCCAGCCCCCTGTCCCTGCCCACCCCATCGGGTTGTCTTAGGCCTTTGGATCTCCCCCTCCAGTAGTGTGCGCTCTCTTCCCTGGTCCCTTGCAGGCCCTTCTGTCCTATTAAACACCTTCTGCACCCCTCCACCTTCTTCCCTCCCTTCTTCTTTCTCTTTCCCCTTTTTCTTCCTTTACCCTCCCCCCTCTCTCTTCTCCCTGCTTTTTCTCACCTGCCCACTCCTCCCTTCCTCTTAGCCCTCATCGTCTTTTCTTCCCCACAACTCTTCTCTTATTTATCTTCCAAGACAACCGTCCCAAGGAGCAAGCACAGCCCCTCCTCCCAGCCAGCCTCCCTGGCAATTCTGGCACGTTGGCCTTTCTAAATTATTGCCGTGGAATATTTCCTCCACATAGATCTGACACCACACACACAGGCTCCCCCACCCACCAGGAGGTCACGCGGTTGGTGGGGACACAGGTCCCTCACAGCCCAAATGAGCCACCACACTAGTCACACAGGATGTGCATCACCAGCTCCTGCTTTCCTTTACAGAGCAAAGTGGGGCCATTGACATCTAGAGTAGAAGGACCCTTAGAAATCCATTTTCTGGCCCCGGAATCCATTGTGATCCCAGTCAATACCAATAATATAGCAGTTTGCTATTCAAAATAATATGGTATTAGATATTAATGTACATCTAATAGATCTCATTAGATAATGACATCTAATATTCGATAGTATCTATATTACAGTACCATGTACCACAGTATAATATCTATATATAGTAGAGACAGCATCCACAATATAGTATATATATTATAGGGTTAGATACTATCTAATATTGGGTATTAATGTCTACCTAGAGAAAGAACAAAACTGGAAGAGCCACAAAAAGCTAAACAAAAAGAATGAGAGAGAAGAGCTGCTCTATGAGGTACTGAAAATATTTTAACACTATTATAATTAAAATAACCCATTATTCATATGCAAAGGGAGAGACAGTTCAGTGGGAAAGAATAGAGACCAGAAATAGGCCTAAATACAAAAAAATCACTTAACCTATGTTACAGGTGGCATTTCAAACCAGTGCAGGGAGGGGCGGACTTGATAAATGTTATTGGGTTTATCATTTAACCCTGTGCTGTCCAATATGGTAGCCACTAGCCACATGTGGCGGTGTGCACTGGAAATGTGTCCAGTCCAAAATATACAGTGGATTTTGAAGACTTGGTATGCAAAAAGAAATCTAAAATAGCTCATATATAATTTTTATATCAGTCACATGTTGAAATTATATTTTGGATATGGTGGGTTAAATAATATATTCTATTATAATTACTTCCACCTGTTTCTTTTTACTTATTTTAATGTGGCTAATAGAAAATTTTAAATCACATATGTGGTTTACATTATATTTCTATTGGACAGCACAAGTCTAACAATTTGGAGAAGTAAAATTGAATCCCCATCTCACTCCTTATACCAAAAATGAAGTCCAAATCAATAATTTTAATGAAAATATTACTAAAATAAAATATGTGTAATTAATTTTATTATTTTATTTTATGATCCTGGAGTGGAGAAGACATTTGAAACCATGACAAAACTCAAAAGCTATTTTTTAAAAAGATTGATAAATTTAATGTCATAAAAAATAAAATTGTCTATACACAAAATTCTCTTTATTAAGGTCAAAAGACAATTAAGTTTAATGGGCAGAACATTTGTAATTGATGACAGCAAAAAGTTCATGCAAGAAAGCTCTTACAAATCAGGCGTTTAAAAAAGATGAATAAACCTGTAGAATTGGCAAAGCATATAAATAAGCTGTTTGAAGTAAAAAAGTAATTAAAAATCATCAACACACATATAAAAAATGTTCAACTTCACAACTGAAGCATGAGAACTTGAAAATAAAACACTATTTTTCTTTTAACACATTGACAAAACTTAAAAGGGTGGCAAGAAACTAGCCCTCTCACTGGTGGGGTATAAATTTGTGGCACCTCTTTGAAAGTCAGCTCTGGCAATAACTATCAAAATGTTAAGTGCATATATCCTTGGACCCAGGAATTCCGCTTCTAAGAATTTAACCTACAAATCACTTATATAAGAAGGCACAAATTAGTGTACAAGAATGTTTGTTGCAATGTCACAGTAGCAAAAGCCAATCAACCAACCACGAACCAGCCAACCTAAAACAACTTCAAGATCCATCAGTAGGGATGAGAAAGTACATTTTGATACAGCCATGCCATGGAATACTATGCAGCCATAAAAAGAATGAGGTAGGCTTATGTATATTGATATGGAAATATCTTCAATCTGTATTAGTACATGATCAAAGCAAATTACCAAAAAATGTATAATATAATTCTATGTGTAGTTGTCAAAGATATAATTATATATGTTGTGATCACATGAAACATTTCTGGAAGGGTCTATAATTTGTAGAAGGTAGTTAGCTCCCAATGGTGGGAAGAACTCAAGAGTAGGGAAGGAAATAGTTTCATTTCTGTTTTTATCCCTTTGTGCTATTTGGACTCTTTTTGAAAATACCATGTTCATCTACTACTTATAATTTTCAAAATAAAGATTTAAAAATTGTCCGGTCTAATCCATCATTTTAAAGAAGAAAATCAAGATCCAACAGGGGAAATATTTTTTATTACTAACAAATTACTCTAGAAGCAGCTTATAAAATTATTTTCTGGTGCTCATAATTTTGCTGGTCAGGAGTGTGGGAAGGGCTTGGGGATGGCGGAAGTCCACTCTCCTTGGCCCTTGCAGTGAGATGCGGGCTGAGCCTTCAGCCACCTGAAGGCTTGACTAGGCCGAATAGGTAAGAGGACTGCTGTCAGCTAGGAGCTCAGCGGCACTGTGGCTGGAACACCTCTCCAGCATGGCAGCCTCAGGGTAATTGAGTTTCCTACATAATGGCTGGCTTCCCCCAAAGATAATATCCCAAGAAAATTCGTCAGAAGCTGTGTGACCTTTTCCAACGCGGCCTCAACTGTCACATAGCATCAGTGCCACCGTTCTGTATTGGTCTAAGCAACCACAAACCCACATATTCAAGAAGAGACAGCACAAAGCACCCTCCCCCCACTGCCCAATCACCGCCACCACCTTCTTTGGAACGTGTGTGAAAGAATTTTGTGGCCATGTTTTAAAACCACTACAGAAAGTAACTTGTCCAACACAATAGTTAGAAAGTGACTGAGGCCAGTGGAGACTAAGGAAGGAGTTCTCTGGCTCTATCACTGATCTGAGCTCATTCTGAATGTGACTTCCCGACCTCCCATACCTGCTACCCAACCGACTCCCACGCACCAAGGACTCCCATCCCAGCAGCTGAGCTCACTTTTCCCCCTTTTGTACAAATGTCTAATTGTTCTCCTGAGGTGTCCTCTGGGGCAGACACACAGGAGCATGCAGCCTTGCAAGAGTCTCCTAAGGTCATCTATTTATCCAGTCCAACTGAGTGAAGCTGGGGGCCACCTGGGCCTCCTCTGTTGGCTCACGGCGATAGCTTAATTAGTGAACGAATTCCTGCCTTGCCCTCCCCCATTCACTCTTTCCCCCTCTTCTGTCCGATCTCTGCTCACCCCTCTTCCCCTTCTTCTTCAAGAGCGTTGGCAGAAATTGTCAGGGAGTTGATCAGACTTATTCAATTTAGACTTAACAGACCTGGGACTCCTATTTCTCCTTCAGGTTCATAAGGTTTTTGATTCCATTTACAGGTTTATTCATTTATCAGATATTCGTTTCAATTCACTTTAAACACCAGGCTCGGAGAGATGCGTTCAGGAGAGATGCTCATCATTTACTGCCCTGGATCCTTTGAGAGCTGCTGGGCTGTGGCCCCATTTTCAAGTGGGCTGTGGTGTCAGCTGGGGTGTGCTTTAAAGCAACAGGACTCCAAGTGTGCGTATTCTGGGGAAAGGTAGGGCTCTGGGGCACACCTCTTTTCTAGATGGCTTGAGGCATTCTGGGGTGGGTGCCCTTGGGAAAATGTACGGCACTGCCATTTTCTGACCTAGAGTATGCTGCCTTTCCAGACTGGGGGCTTCCTCCTAGTCTCATTTTCTTGGAACTGAAGGTGAAGGCCCCGATAGAGCCTTCTCAAATTATCCCAGAAATAAAGAACCCCATCCTTCAACCACTGCCCGCCAGCCCCCCATCACTACACGCCTCCAGGTATCTCCAGGAAAGGATGCTGCCCTATACCCTTCAAGGTGGCAAACACGCCTCCAAGGGCTAGGGGTGGGGCAGGAGGGAAAGAGTAGGCCTGAGGGATCTCCTTAACATCTCAGCCACCACCCTGCTGTCTTCTACCCCAGGTCCCAGAAGCCCCCTCGCTACCAGCAAACCCCTTCACACATCTAATCCACACTCTCCTGCAGGGATTTAAGCCCATTTCATTCTCCATTTGCCATCTGTCCATCATCCTCTGAAAGGAAGAAAGGAAAAATAAGAGAACTTTTTAGTTATTTAAAAAGTGTTGGGCTTCCCTGGTGGCGCAGTGGTTGAGAGTCCGCCTGCCGATGCAGGGGACGCGGGTTCGTGCCCCGGTCCGGGAAGATCCCACGTGCCGCGGAGCGGCTGTGCACGTGAGCCGTGGCTGCTGAGCCTGCGCGTCCGGAGCCTGTGCTCCGCAACGGGAGACGCCACAACAGTGAGAGGCCCGCGTACCACACACACACAAAAAAAGTGTTATTGAACCTCTTTGAGTTTTGTTACTCCAGTTAATTCTCCCACAATAGAAGGGCCAGATCCCCGGCATCTCTCAGATGGACACATCTTCTTCCTTCTTCCTGTCCCACCTCCTACTACAAAAAGCCAGACAGGCTCTACTGCTGCCCACCCTTGGGATGGGGCATGGGCCCAATCGGCCACCTGCTCCCACCTGGGCCCTGGTTCTGGGTGGGTAAGGAAAGACAGTGGCGTCCCAGGACCCTGGGCCCTAGAGATGGGGGAAGAAGGGTCATACAGCAGCAGTGGCCATACAGCGTGGCCGGCTGAGGCCGTGACAGCCCCATGCAACAGTAGTGTAACATGTTGGCCAGACATCTCCTGCTTGAAACCAGTGGATGTCCCCCTTGTCTTATTCTCCAGGACCACCCTGGTGGCTGGCCATTCCTCAGCCTAATCAGGCAGCCTTCCAAAGATTTAGTGAGCCCCTGACATGCTTCCAAAACACTCCCCTTTTTATTAACTCCACCCAGAGCCAGTTCTGCCAGCTTGCAACCAAGAACTTGCCTCTTGCTCCAAAAAAGACAGAAGGCCAGGCTGTTCTGTCCCTAGAGCCTGAGCAAGCACATGACAGGTGTGGCTCCGGAGCTTCCCTGCCTGCCCCAGAGCAGCTCTCCTGACAGCGGGGCTCACCCCTTGGCAGAGGTTGGCAGGCCTGGGCACTAGAGGCCAGTGCCCCACTAAGTGGCCTGGGCAGCGCCATTAGCATTCCTGTGGCCATTGCAGCTGCTCGTGGGTTGATACTGTGACCTCACTGGAGAGGGGCCTGGGACTTGAAGAGCCTGCGGATTTTTGACAAGATGACAGGTACAGTGAGAAAACAGCTACATGGCTTCCTCCTTCAACCTTGAACCTGCTTCACATGCCCCCCAAACACACACACACACACACACACACACACACACGTCTCTCCTTAGAACAGACAGGTAAGATCCCAAGCTCAAGTAATGCCAAACTTCTGCTACCACCTCGTATGGCCTCTGGCAGGCCCTTGAACCTCTCTCCACTTCAGGCTTCCTGGCTGGAAGGCGGAAGAGGGTCCTCCTTCATCTTCTCAGCCTGTGAAGAAAGGCTGGGCTAGAGGAAGACATTCCTGAGTGCCGTGTAAGGTAGACACTACACATGGCCACCGCCTGGCCCACCCCAGAGCTCTGCTGGAGGGGAGGAAAGGCCTTAGAGGGGCTGCACATGAATACAGATAACCACTCCGTCCTGCTGACCTATGGAAACAGAGAAGACATCTTTTTTCTTCTTCTCCCTGAAGCAATGTGACCATTTCTCCTTTGAGATCGTTGATTCCAGAGAGGCCAAGAAAAGAAGAAAGAAAGGGGAGATCTGACCCAGGAAGAACTTTCTGGAAAGCAGCATTTCAGAAAACGGAATGGGAGGGCACATCCAATTGGAATCAGGGGGTGCTTTCTGGCTCTGCCTCTAACTAATTTCATGACCGGAAGCAAGCCAGTGAACCGCACTGGCCCTCAGTTTACTCATCTGCAAAATCGACATAGTACATTTGCCATCTGACTCACAGAGTGTAGGGAGGGGATGCACTCTGGAGGCTGCCCTCCACTGTCTCCGGAAAAGCCTCTTCAGTCCCCACGGTGCACATCAGAGCAACTTGCACCTTGTGGATGGATACTCAATACTTAAGTATGTATTTCTCTAGATCCTGCCTTGTTCTAAAACGATTTGAAGTGCCTCGTGTTTCAATGTGTACCATGAATGCATCAATTAATGGGTTAATGCATGTGAAAGTGCTGCAAAAAATATAAGATGAAAGAGACTTTTGTCATCAGAGCAGTGATGGAGAAAGCCTAAGTAGTACTTTGCAGAAGCAGAAGCCCTCCTAGGAACTCTGGCCGGAGGAGGGGTGAATTCGCTCTTAAGGCCAGGTGCTGGGCCAACTGACCTGTGAAGGTGACACCTATTCAGCATTACCTTAAAAAGGGGATTCTGATATCCAGGTTTTTAAAAGGCAGCCCTGAGGCTCCTAGCTATAAGTCACAGGTTTTCTGTAGGGCAATCAGCCTCCAGACGCAAGCTACATGCCATACTAAGGGAGGAGAGGGATTTCTCTAGGTACCTTCCTGCATCCACCTCAGGGGGTCCCGCCGCTCCCAAACATTCTCTGGAGTCACTGCCTGTCACCTAGACCTCTCAGTTCCCTGCGCAAAATGAGCCCACCCTGGTCTTCCACCAAAACCCCAAAGCCACGGCTGGAAGGGCTGCTCGGATGGACTTGAGTCCGGACCCCAGGGACACGGGACTGGGGGCACCAGTGGTGGGAGATGGATGGGGAGCTGTATGCAAGGTCCACAGCGAGGGTCAGCTCCGCAGAGCTAGTGAGCTATGTAGCCAGGCCAGGCAGACACTGAGCCACAGCAGGGCACTGCACGTGACTTTACATTTATTGTCCCTCAAACTGGTCACCCCCTCGGAGCTCACACAGTATGAGATGAAACAGCCTTCGGGAGGCTGCTAAGAAATAGAACAGCGGTGAAGGGGTTTTATTCCCCCCCCCCCAAGGGAAATGCTCTAGACATCACAACTTCCTTCTCCTCCCCCACCTCTACTGCTGTCAGCTCGGCTCCAGACATTTTTATCTGGACGGGTTCACGGTGTCTCCAGGATTGAAATGGACTACTTCCCCAGACACCTGCCCCCATAACTGGTGGGGTGAATCCAGCACTTTGGGAAGGAAGGAGGGGTTAATTACAGGGAAAGGGAAGGTTGCTGCATGAAACTATGTCTGCATCTGTATCTACACGGGTGTATATCTTTGCACATGCAAACCAGCATTCAAGTGTGTGTGTTTATGCTGTGTATGTGAATTTGCATGGGTGCATTATACATGCGTGCATATGCTTACGCTTATAAACTGTGGGATGCAGTGCACATGTGAAAGAGACAGAGAGGAAAGTCAGTATCCCACCGGGTACAGTCTGGGTTCTGTCCACAGCTCTGAGCCCTGCTATTGCAGTTCAGCCAGAGTCCAATCATTACCACCAGCTGGAGAAATCATTTGGTGTCATTTGGCTTTGCAGAGCTCCTGTACCACTGAGGAAACCCAGGAGGGAGAGTTCTTTTGGAAAAGAACAAAGGTAAGAGAGAAACAGAAAGCACAGGAAGCAGAGGGAAGGAACAGCAGGCTTCTTGAGAAGAGGCAGAAACAGAATGTTTGGCGGTGCTACAGGTAAACTGAGTTGGCTGACTGGGCCGGCTGGAATTTAGGACAAAGCAGGCCTTCTTCTCCCTTCAATAAAAGAGGACTTCTATCGTCTTTCGAGCCATTTGAAATGCCTTTCACCTTCCCATTTTACATTTCACAAAACAGCGAACCCTTTGGAAAAGTCCTCCAGAATTTGGGAGCAAGGTTGCTGGGGGCACTCCCTCGGAACAGAGTTCTGGGTTTGATTCCAATTGGTGCATGTTTAGCTTTCCTTTGGACCTGCCTCTGTGCATGGGACTTGGAGGCGGTAAGGGTGAAGATATGAGGGACTCCACCCTCTGAAGGCAGACCTCAGTCTGAGAAGGTGTGTGAGTCTCCTCCGGTGAGCTCTGGGTTTCAGGCCACTGGATTCCCCACCACCACCCTACCACCTGCTGCGTCCAGTTAGGGCAAGGAAGAGATCTGTTGATCCAATGGTTGGATGGAGGATAGACAGGCAGGAATTAGTATCAGTCAAAGACCACCCACTGGGTGCAGAGGCCCCTGTGCTTTATGATGGTGTCTGGGCTAGAAATCGTGTCTTCACTGCTCTGACTGCAGAAATCTCTGCCACCTTTGTAAATTCCTAGCAACGGAGCCTTCCTAACTGCCTCATTAACTTAGCCTTGGCTGCCAGGAATTCTTAAGTCTTACTCAGCTAACATTAGTAAAGACTCTACCTAACATCCACAGAGCACTGGTATAAAACATGGGGTTAGAGGTGGTCTTTCATAACATTTACCATACACTTAAGTCTATTCTCAATTTCCTGTTTGTTTTCATTGAAAACAACATGGAATACAGTCCTGCATTAAAACGAGGAAAAGTCAGTGAAAATACAGCAGCAGGGAACAAAGCAGAGTTGACCAGGAAGAGCTGTTGTGCCTAAACTGTGGCTTGCACAGAACTGGTGCCCTATAAACGCTGAATGAATAAATGTAACTCAGAAGAGGTAATCAAGAAAACACACACACACACACACACACACACACACACACACACACACACACCATTTCAATGTCCTGGTTCTTAGTCCGCCTGCATCAGAACAACCAAGATTCTTGGTAAATAGGTGATAGATTCCCTTCCCAGAAGCCAGACTAACAAAAACAGAATCTAGGTGATAAAGTAGGACTCATGACCTTGTATTTTCTAACTAGCATCTCAGAAGATTCTGATGAGCCACCAGGTCTGGGAGTCACTGGGCTGGATATCTCAGGCACCATGTGAGACCAGCATAGGGACACTGAGAGCACCAGATGACATTGATACCACCGGAGGCAGGTGATCTCGGTTCATAACTGGCAGCCGACTGTGTGTTCTTGGGCGAGGACACACAGACAATTGCTCTTTCTGGGGCTGAGTATGGTCTTCTACAGGTGTTGAGAACAGGGCAACAAGGTCCCGTCCAGCACAAAACTCCACATTTTTCATAACAAATGAGTGGGAGAGAACTAAGAAGAGTTCAACAGCATATGAGAGATAACCTTGAAGTGATGAAGGCCATCCTGGCTCTCAGCCTCCCCTGCCTACATGGGGAAGGGGGTCCAGAGGCAGCAGTTGTCTGGATGCAGGTCCGCTCAGCCGCGTCACTTACACAGCCTCCTGGAAGAAAGCAGGAGGACCAAGACCCAGATCCCAGGCCCCCACGGCCCTCTGACAGTCACCTAAGTCTCCCGGAAATGGCATCAAGGGGAAGCTCTAAAGCACATGGGGATTACAGTCGTTCTGTTTGCCTTTTTCCGCAGTAGATCCGATGATTTAAATTAGGTCTCGATTCTTGTTTAAATTATAGTTTACTGTTCTGCACCCCGCTCTGAAGTGAATTACCTTAAGCAGCGGTATTAATAACATGGTTATAATTAAGCCTCATTACTGCAGGCAGTTTGCTGAAACAAATTGCTTCTTCATTATTATTATAGCACCTTTGGTAAAAAGACATTTCCCCAGAATGCGACCTTGATGCTTTATATAGTAAAAGCTGAGATATGATAGAGATGTAAGGATGAATTAGCATCTTTTGCCTTCTCTATCCGGCTCATTAGAAAGAAAGGAACTCAAGTCAAATCCAAACAGCCTTGATGGCAATTTTAATCTGTATGAAATGGATAATGAATAGTTTTGAACTTTCTGTGACATTTTTGTAATAGTGCTTTATTTATACGATGCCACTATTAAAATGAATAAATAAAGAAAGAAATACAAGCCAAGGAGTAGAGACAAGAAAAGCCAGGAAGGTCTCACCAGACAGCCAATGGCATTGAACTTGAGCTTGTTATCATCAATTGGTTTGAGAGTTTCTGGCCCAGAGCCTGTTACACTGGGGGAGAAAAAAGGGAAGGATGGTCTGCCTATTTATTCTAATTCCGCTGCCTTACGCTGGCCTCGAGGCCTGGAAGGAATGACCTAGAAACTTCGCAAACCAAGTTTGAAAGGCATGCGAACTTCAGAGAATGTGGGGCGCCTTAGGAAAACTGTAATGCTCACTGGCGCTCTGCAAGCTTTGGCACCGCACGGCCCCTTCTGGTCTCCTCCACTCCCCATCCGAGAGGTGCTGAGAAGCAACGCACATCTTTGAGGACTAAGGGAATCAGCAGGGTCATTTCCTGTTTCGCTTATTAATTACTCTTTCTGGTGATAATTAAGACTCTGAAAACTAATTTTGTTTGGTGATTTACTCTTTTCTTGTAATTAGATGCAGTGATTAGAATGTGCTTTGTACCGCATTAGTGTTTTCTTAGAAAGAGGCAGACAGAGGCTCACGCACACACGGGCATCCGCACTCAGGAAGAGCAGCCCCCTCCCGAGGGGACAGACACCACTGCCAGGACAAGCCGAGCCCCACACCCTGCCCACCCCACCTCCCACGGACAAGGGGGCTGAGCTGAGCCCCTAGCTGCCTGCCTCCTTTTTCTGCTGCCCAAGATCCTGACAGGGTCTAATCCAACTCTCCCGACTTTATCTCCAGCTCAAGACACTCTACATAATCAGTAGAATAAATCCTCCCTTTCTCCCTCTCTCTCTCTCTCTCTCACACACACAAACACACACACACATCAGATACCCAAGGGGTGAGAACAGCCCTCATAAACCAACTGCACATTCATAGCCCTGGGACCAACCTCAAGGTGACAAATTTCTCCTGAGAAGCAGGCAGAGCTACGGGGGCACTGTCCCACCAGAGACAGTAAACTGTAGTTGATTGAGAATGTAGACTCTGGGGTCAGAGAGATCTGGGGCCGGATTCTAGCTCCACTGTTTAGTAGCTGTGTGGGCTTAGGCAAGAGACTTACGCATTCTGAGCCTCATATTCTTATCATTCTTAAGTCACCACGGTGCTATAGGCGTAAATGGGAGAGTTATCCAAAGTGCTGAGCTCAGTGCCTGGCTCATGGAAATACCCATTAAGTGGAAGCTTTGATTATCGTCCCTCCTGTATGCTTTTTCTCCTTTCTCTAGGGAAGGAGCTCCTGTGCTACGTACGAGGCCATAACAGACTTCAGGAGGCCTGGGGAAAGGTCAGAGGGCCAGTCCGGGGACTCTCTTTATTACACAAAAAGTTTCCAAGAATAGCTGAACCCATTTGGAACAGGCCCCCAGGCCTCCAGCTCTCTGTTCCTCTGTGGCAGGGATGCTGAGCTCAGCCTGGCCCATGAATGAGGACAGTGAAAGAAAAGAGACACGCAGCTCCACACTGCTTCTCTAGCACCCTGCCCTTCCTGGAGGAGCATCCATCAGTTCACTGCCACTAACCTCCAAAGAGGGTTCGTTGAGTCCCCAGCCACTGGGGACTTGCTGGGCACTGAGCTGGGCACGGGGATGGAACCCAGTGACTTTTACACGGTTCTTGACCTCCAACAGTTTACAGCCTCATAGGTGTGCCTGCGTCTCCACTTGAAGTTAAAAATCAGGATATGCCAGGAGCCGGCAGTCCTCAGCCGAGATCAGGGACAGCTTCACCTGGCGCTTGAAACCTCGGCAGAATATGGATGGGTGAAGAAGAAAAGACAATCAGATACAGAGAAGATCGTATCAGCCAAGGAGGATGGCGCAAACCTGCTCGGGCACATTCCACAATGGCGGAGAATGGGGTGGGCGGGGCTCCAGGTGTGCGGACGGATGTTGCAGGAGCTGAGACTTGAATGGTAGGTTGAGCGCAATTCCTAGATGAGCTTAAAAGCCAAAGCAAAGAGTTTGAACTTATTTCACAGGCTTGTGTGACTCGTTGAAGGATCTGGGGAAGGTGACATTGTTCCGATTATGTTTTACAAAGGTTACGGTGACAGCAGTGAGAGACAGGGTGGAGGCAGGAAAGTCAGCGCGGGAGCCGGAAGGGCCTAAGCAGGGGCAGGGGCACGCCCCGCACCGCAGCACAAGCCACCGAATATAGGGACTTGCTCTCTGTTCCCCCTGGGAATCTCTCAGCTCAGCCTGTTTCCCTGGACGATGCAATAAGGACCCCGCCATCTGCCTGCCTTGCTATTTTCAGACTTAATACTCGGGAGGCAGCCAGGCGCTTTCCATCCTACTCTCCATTTTGCTCTTTCTTATGCGGACCTGCCCCAGGCTCGTCACCCTCTCCTACCTGCCCACAGTCAACCCCTTGGGGGAAGGCATCCCCGACACCTGGGCACAGCCTGATCGCCGTTTGGGTTCGAACGCCCTTCTCAGTCCACCTTTGTGGCAGCTGGGCATTGGGCCCGTCCACAGGGTGCCCACCGGCTCTCTGCCATCCCTCTCCCCTCCTTGGCACAGCTCTGACCCCTGGCACCCCGACTATCAAGGCACTTAGACTTTGGAGCCATGGTTGCATGCTCCTACAGCAGGGACCTGGGTGGCATTTGAGGCAAAAAGCCATAAAGCCGAGGGCTGCACTTTTGTGGCCCTTCAGTCTCTTGTCGTTTCCCTACTCTGTAAGAATTGAGTCTGGCTGCATGACACTGCCTATGCCATTAGATCACAGGTTACCCCAGGGAAGAATCTTTGCCGTTGGTAAGTAAGAGATGGGCCAGCCAGGGCGCCCTGGGAACCTTTTCCTTGGGAGTTTAACCCCTCATGAGCCAAATTGTATAGAAGGCTGGGAGGTGCTCATCACATGCCAGGGAAAGCCTCTTGCAGGGAAGCACCAAGACCACCAACCTCCCTGACTGCATGTGTCACCAGCCCCCAGGAGCACAGCCTAAACCAGGGTAGAGGGAAGGAGGTGAGAAGGGGACAGGGCACTACTCTGGGGTGGTTGTCTGATTTGCAGGAACCCCCAGACCTTCCTTTCTTATTTGTAGGACAGAGGCCAAGCTGTGTGGTTGTGAGGAAGGGAGAAGAGGGGCAGTGATGAACTGGGACATCTAGCTGGCTTCCTGTGGGCAGCTCTGCTCCACAGTGAGGACAGGGAGGAAATGGAGCCATGATAACAGGTAGAGAATGAGAGCAACTGAAATCCCTGGCTTTCCCAGAATAGCCCTAATTGCATGCAACTGTAGTATTAAGTATGTAGTGAAATGTCGTTTACTATGCATCCCATTGTATTTATACATCAGAAGAGAGAGACCTTGTGTTATAATGACCTATACCACTCAACACACTTTTTCTGGTATCTGTTTATGACTGTCTTATCCCCTAGACTCTGAGCTAGTGAAGATCACAGACTGTCCTATTCATCTTTCATTCCCAGCATTCAGCATGGTGCTGATATATACATGGTAGGCTCCCAATTAATTATTTATGGAATCGATAAACAAATAAATGGAAGGGCAAGGGAGAAGGAAAACAGACTAACATTTTTGTGCATCTATTCTCTACCAGGTAGTAGCATAGACATTTATTCATTCATGAATCTTATGCCAACCCCTGTTAACTAGATAGCATCATCTTGTTACTCTCAGGAGGAAAATGAAGCTTCAAGACATTTAAGACGTTTGCCCAAATCATACGGGTATTTGAACCAGTAGCCAATTGGCTTCAAAGTCCATTTTTATGTTGTCTGTCCAAAAAAAAAATTGCAACGAATGTTTTTCTGAGTGTCAATCCCCTCTTCTTTCAGTAAAAATATTCCATATTTTCTCTCAAGAGACACGCTTCTGCACTCTCACTCCATGTGCTTTGGGAGGAATCGACTCAACTCCCAACCTCAAGGGTCTTGTGACTCAGGTGGATCTTTAGAACATGGCAGATCCAGACCCAGCGCTTTGTTCAGGATATTCACCTAATCCAACCTTAACCAACAAAACACAATCAACCCTTAGCAAGTGAATTATGGGGAGAGGGGCTATTTGTTGATACTCAGTATTGTCTCCACCTTTCTTAGCTCTTTCCTGGTACACAGAACCAAAAGCCAGAAGATTCTCTTTCCCAGACTCCCTCAACAGCCCGGTCTCTGGAAGAGTTCACCAGTGAGAGTCATGTGTACAGGATATGGAAAGTGGAAGAAAAGAAAGCCATTTTTCCTCCAGCTGCATGGAGTTTTGCGGGCTTCCAGGCATCCCCTTATGAATCACTCATTCAGGTGCTAACAGCCCCAAGACCAGGAGTGACAGCTTCCCTGAGATTCCTGCATTCCAGATCTCCTGGGGGCTAGCAGCTACTTTCTGACATTTGCTCCCCAGTCCTTCCAATGGTTGTTTAAGTTTTACTCCCTGTATTAAATGCATTGTTCCTCCATATACCTAAAGTGGTTTCTTGTTTCCTGACCAAACCTTCACTGATACATCCAGGGGTGCTCTCATGCTATCGCGGGGACTCCTAGCAGCAACGATGATTTTATCCTGGCCCCGCTGGGAGATGTCCTAGGAAACTTGAGAATGGAGCACAGATTAGAGGGGTGGAGGTGAAGTGAAACTTCGATGACATCATTTGAGCCCCTGAATCCAGCTTTGCCAGAAGCCAGTGCTAGCCCAGGGCTTCTCAGTGCCCAGTCTAACAAGATTCCCTTTGCAATTATTTAAGCCCATTTTCTCTTGCATTTGTCCAGCTAAAGATTCTGAACCTTCAGCCTTCTGGCAGATCCTTCAGCCTTCTTCTGTAGACATCTGTTCCAGCTTCAAGCTGCCTCTTGAGCTCCTTCCTAGACCTGTGACCAGGAAAAGCTTCTCCACATTCCAAAGACCCAAGTGCAACAGTTTTTTACCTCGAATCCTGCAGGCCTCAAAACCCACCTCTTCAGTCCCCTCTTCTAGAACAAGAAGAGTTTATGCCTGGGTGTCAGGATTGCAGAAGCAGCCAGATTTTTCTTTCCCTCCCTGCTATTCTTTCACCCTCCCCCTTCCCCAGCTCACTACCTCCTACTGTCCACTTCCACCCATCCGCATAGGTGGGATCTTAAGATTTGACAATTAGATATTCATAGTCTGTGCATGAACATAAGACCTCTGGCCACAATTAAAATGTACATCCCTTGGGAGAGGCAACACAAGCTCTAGTAATGGGGAGAGCAAGAATTCTAGTCTTCCATGCCAAAGGTTTGACTCCTACCTCTGTTTAACTGCCTTGGGCTAATTTCTCAGAGCCTCAGTTTCTTCACTGACACAATGGTGGGTGTACACTTCCCTCACAGGATCTTTATGAGGGTTGAGTCAGGCATTGCCTTTGCTCACTGTGAGGTGACAGACGGAGTCACTGTGACATGGACTGAGGGCTTACTGTGTGCTAGACCATCAAACCTTTCCATGTGTTACGTCACTTTATCCTGGCCAATCCCTACCCTAGGGTACTAGAATTGTCTGTATATAACAAATAAGGAGACCTCAGCTCCAGCTGGTTGTACTACTTTATTAAATAGAAGGCGAGACAGTATTTGGACCCTGGCAGAATGATACAAAACCCACACTCCTAATCTTTACTTCATATGATGTCCTGATCAAATATTTTACTGAAATATTTTTTGGTTTTTAGAAGGCAAAAAACAAGCGGTCTTTGGGAACCAGAAAAGGGGGCTTGGCTGGGAGAGAGGGTGCTAGGAATTAGGGGCCAGGAAGGTAAGTTGCCTCAGGGCTACCTCCCACCCTACTCTTAACCAGCCCAATGGGCTCATACATTCCCTTTTAAATTTCAATTAAGTGAAAGTTTATTGAACAACTACTGCCCTAGATTTTTGTGGGAGACATACATATGGCCACGTAAAAGAAAAGAAAGTTTAATAATAATGTTTTTAGAAGGAAATGTGTCTACCACTTATGTTCAATGGCTGGGCTGCTAATTTATTTGTGTGTGTGTGTGTGTGTGTGTGTGTGTGTGTGTGTGTACAATCTCGTACACACAATCTCATAAAGTACGTATAATATACACAGACAATCCTCTGCCATTATGACCTGATCCTGAGGGGCAACCCTCCAGAACAGAAGGGGTCATGGGGAACGAAGGAAGCCCTGAGGTGCTGTTGGCCTTGGGCCTGGGCAGGCCAGCCTCTGTGTCCTGCTCCTGGTCCAGCTTTCCCAGGGCAGGTCCAGAGCCAGTGCAGGAGGCTGAAGGGAAGTTGCTCCTTCAATTCATTTCTGGGCCAGTAATGGTTTCCGGCCTCTTCATTTACATTTGTAATTGACAGCTCCTTAGCAGCTCATTAAAAGTAGGTCTTTGTGACCAACAAAAAAGAGGACTGAATCCCTGGGGCTGAGATTTGAGAACCTGTTTAAGAATCTCAAAAAAGACAGCAGACAGATTCCTGGGAACCAAGAACACAAGGAACTTAGCAATCACCACTGGCAATGAACCCCAGCATTTCAGCACTCTGCAGTGAGCCTAGAACCCGTGTCTGTACCTGCTGTGGAGGCGAGAAAAGCAGGGACAATGGACTGAGGCACACAGGCTGGTGCTGACACTCAGAGATCAGCTAGTGACTACCTCCCTACCTCATCCGGTCCCCAGGGCATCAGCAAGCAGGGGCTGACCCCTTAGAATACCTGAACCCCCATGCTGGGGAGGCTTTAATGGCAAGAGAAACCATGCATCCTATAACTGTTTATCAAGCACCAACTGTTTGTTAACCATATCCCATACACTAGGTTGTTTTAATCCTTACAATGGAATTCTAACAGGATAATCATCTTCATTTATTTTACAAGAAAGGAATCTGTAGACCAAAAAGGCTGATTAATACATTAAAAGTCCCACAGGCCAGATCTTATGAGTCCGGTAACAATTTCCCCACAACAGCACAATGGACAACCCAAGGACAATGTGCCAAGTGTGAAAGGAGAATCATGGACGGCAAATTCTACAGGAATTCAGGGAGATAGAGGCCGTCCTGAACCAGGGAAGCCAGGGTAGGCTGCCAGGAGGCGTGGCCCTTGAGCTAGGTCTCAAAGGCTGAAGTTGGATTTAGAAAGACAGGAGGAGGGAGAAGGGCCATGGGGTGAGGGTAGAAGACAAAGCGTGGGCCAATCAGCAGTTCCATGCAAGAGGCCTCTGATTATCCTGGAGCAGATAAAGACTGGCACACCTGAAGCACAGGATGTAGGGGGCTAAGAGCAGAAAACGGTGCTCCAAAGGTGTGCTGGGGCCAGAGCCTGGACGGCAGCATATGCCGGATTAAGGAATAAGGACCACGGCCTCTGGAAGTTGGGAGCCATTGAAGATGCTTGAGAAAAAATATGGTGCTTCCAAAAGATGACTCCCAGCAAGGAGGAGGATCTCCCGACCAGGGCTAGCGCTGGGCCTGGGGCCTCCCCTGGGCTGTTTCAACAACTGCACTCTGCTCTCAGACTCCTGCTAGCTTAGGCTTCCTTGCCTAGTGGTGCCCCCTCTACCTGCCACCCTGAGACAGGAGGTAAGGGGTTAGGGGCAATCATTAAAAGAATGACACAGCCATTGAGTATACACGAAAACTGGCTAAAACCAACTAGGCCCAAGATGGCGGAAGACTTGACTTCCCATAGACCTTGAGCCTCATAATATGCTCATTTGTAATACATTAGCATGCTGACACACCCACAGACCCCAGGACAGTTCCAAGGCTGACTATAAAAAAACCAAAAAGAGGATGGTGGCCCAGTTCCTGGAAATCCCTGCCCTTCCCCCAAATAGATGGAATAATCCTTCCACTCATTAGCCTATGAAATTACCCAGCCCATAAAAACTAACCACCCCATACTTCTGGGCCACTCTCGCCTTCTGAGATGGACCGCCTTCTGCCTATGGAGTGTGTATCTCTCCAAATAAACCTGCTTTCGCTTTACTACGGCTCACTCTTGAATTCTTTCCTGCATGAAGCCAAGGACCCTCTGTTGGTGGCCTGTCCCAGGGACTCAACCGAGATCTGCAATGTGACCATCCTCTCATGCCCCATTCTCCTGCAACAACCCTACCCCTCCTTTCAGACATGCGGTTTCCAGTATGGCACCCAGACATACCCACTCCATGCAAGGGTCTGGCTTTACATACCATGTACTTTCCCAGATGTGTTTCTGTGCCCACCCCTGATGGGGCAGATTGCTAACTCCTCTCCCCATAAACACCACCCTCTTCCTCCAGGTTCTGGGTTCCCTCCCTTCAACCCTGGGCATCACCACCCCTGAAGCTGGATCTTTCTTCCTTCCTCCATTAGAATTTGTGTGTGACTCTATTCACATTTCCTGACATATTTATTAGTTTAAGCTATTCTCTCATTTTTCATGTAGCTCTTCCCTCACTGAGTGATTATTAGCCCAGCGTGAGCAGGGGCAGAGTCCTCCCTCTTCCCTGCTAAGCTTTTTCCAAAACCCCCTTCCACGCACATCTTTCCTTCCTCAGAACCCTCACCTGTCCTTCACACACTGAAGCTAGCTTGCACACTATTTGTCTCCTACCCATTCCTTCACTCATATATTCAGTGGACCTGCATCTCACCATCTTGAGCAAATCACTGGACTACTCCAGACTGCAGTTGTGTCCTGTGTAAGATTGGGGTGATAAGAACCAATCTGGCAGGGAATTGTATAGACATTAAGTAAGATAATGTTTGGAAACACACCTAGCACAGTCCCAGGTGTCTGGAGCCAACAGATAAGTGTCCAGTGATTCTGAATTAGTGATTTTACCTAACTAGCATTCTTTGAGAATCGACAAGGCAGACAGACTCATAAACCCTCATCGTGTAACCAAGCAGGACCTTATGGATCCTTCCCAGGATAGGCCCCTCCCCCATATCCTCTGCTGTAGCTCCTCTCTGAAGTACCTAGATAACAGTATCTGATGCACATTTCCTGAGTTGTTTTACAGATGCTGAAACCACCACCAAATGGAAGAAATTAACTACTTGATGATCATGAGCATGTAGCACCCAGACCTACTGGCACCTATGGATTAATAATGTTAAACCCTGTGACATCACTGTTACCTCATCATCAACCAATCAGAGAATTGTGCATGAGCTGATCATATACCCTGGGATACCTCTCCCTCACCAGGCCTTTAAAAATGTTTTTCTGAAACCCACTGGGGAGTTCAGGCTGTTTTTTGAGCACTAGCAGTCCTGAATTCCTTGCTTGGTTCCCTGCAGTAAACACTGCCCTTTCCTTCACCACAACCCAGTATCAGTAGACTGGCTTTACTGCACACAGGCCAGCAGGCCTGAATTTGGTTTGGTGACAATCACGTCCACTCTTCCTTTTGTTCCCTTTACCCCCTCATTCCCTTTCTTTCCTGCTGGACCTAGCACATTTTTGCGTACAGGGTAAGCTTCAGTAGACATCTGCCAACTTCATGGAAGTGAATTTGCATTCTCAAGACAGCTCCCAGGATACTCGGTTTATGTTAGCATCAATAACAGCAGGGGAGGCACTGGAAGTCCTGACCCAGTTATCTCTCTCTATGGTCATTCCCACTCCCTGAGTGACCTGTAATTACAGGATAGGCAGTGGCCACAGGCAGATGGTGACAGATCAGCTTGGTTGGATCCTTGCTAGCATTGTCAGCCTCAGTGGCCTGGAGCCAGCAGGAATGTCCCAACTCTTCAGTGGGGCAGTAGTGTTGACACTCAGGTTCCTACCAAACATCTCCTCATCAGATAGCCTCACTACCAGCCCTAATCCTTCTCCTATGGTCTGCACAAGTCTAGCAAGCTGGGGTCCATCTCCCTGCCTCCGCAAGGAGCCAGTTGTGCCCAAGTCACTTAGGGGCCTTAGCCAGGTAATTGGTTCCAGAAGCCCAACCCAAGAATCTAAAATTAATTCTGGTGGTGTTGTGTCAGGAGGTGGAGAAGACAGCACATAACTGGGATACACAACACCTGGGCTCCAGGCCCTGTTCTACTGATAACCAGCTGAGCAACTGCAAACAAATTACCTCCGTTACCAGACCTCCCTCTTCTCCTCAAGCTGCAGGTTGTACCAACTGCCTCTGACTTATCTTCCAAGTTCAAAGGTGAGTGATGTCAGTGTCCCAAGATCAAAAAGATCTCTTCTCAGGCTTGCCTGGTGGCGCAGTGGTTGAGAGTCCACCTGCCAATGCAGGGGACACGGGTTCGTGTCCCGGTCCTGGAAGATCCCACATGCCGCAGAGTGGCTACGCCCATGAGCCATAGCCACTGAGGCTGTGCCTCCGGAACCTATGCTCCACAATGGGAGAGGCCACAACAGTGAGAGGCCTGCATACCACCACCCCCCCAAAAAAAGACCTCTTCTCAACCAGCTGCCAGCCAAAAATTCTTCCTCCATAAATAACCTCAACACTGTGTCTTGAAAATTCAACTCACTCTTTTTATGTTAATCTCTAGGTTAGAGGCAAATTGTCATCATGTTTTGCTCTTATTCCAGTGTTCTTAGCAAGACTGGGCATGGGGAACTTGTGCTGCACCAGAAAGAGAAAGAGAAGGAAGCTTAATATGGCTGGTTCTTTTCATCCTTCAGAACTCAGATTCAATGTCATCTCTTCAGAAGGTCAATTTTTACCTTTCCTGACCATTCAATCCAAATCCACCCCCACCCACCATCATCTACACTCATTATTCTCTATCACTGCATCATTCATACTCTATTTCATCTATAGCAGTTACCACTATGTATAATTTATTAATGATTTATCTCTTCACTTATTTTTTGTCTCCATATTCATTTCCTATTGATGCTATAATAAATTACCACAAATTTAGTGGCTTAAAACAACAAAAGTCTATTATCATAGAGTACTGGAGGTCAGAAGTCCAAAACCAGCTTCACCAAGATAAAATCAAGGTGTTGGCAGGCCTGGGTCCCTTCTGGAAACTCTAGGGAATAATTTATTTCATTTTCTTTATATAGAAACCACTTGCATTCCTTGGCTTATGGCCCCTTCCTCCATCTTCAGACCTGCAATGTCACATCCTTAAATCTCTCTCTGACTGTGACCCTTGCTTCTGTTGTTATATCTTCTTCTCTAATTCTGACTCTCTTGCCTCCATAAGTACCTTTGTAATTACATCCATTAATTAAAATCAACTCAGAACCAGCACACATGTTAGAATTAGGATACAAGGATACTAAAAGAGTTATTATGACTGTATTTCACATGTTGTGAAACTAAACAGAGATGTGGAAGATACAAAAATACTCCCAACTGAACTTCTAGAAATAAAAAATCCAGTAAGTAAAATTAAAAATACACTAGATAGGATTATCAGCAGATTAGACATTGAAGAAGAAAAGAATAGTGAGCTTGAAGACATAGTAATATAAACAAACCAAAATAAAACACAGAGAGAAAAGACAATTTTAAAAATAAACTGAACATCAGTAAGCTATAGGACAATTTCAAACACCCTAATATATATGTAATTAGAGTCTCCAAAGGAGGATTGGCAGAGAAAATATTTGAATAATAGTCAATAATTTTCAAAATTTGATGAAAACTACAAATTGACAGATTCAGGAAACTCAATGAACCCCCAACATAAGAAACATGAAGAAAACTACAGCAAGCCTCACCATAATCAGATTGTTCAAACTATTAACAATAGCTAGGGGGAAAAAAAAAAACATGTTATATACAAAGGAACAAAGATAAGGATGACAGTACATTTCTTGTGAGAAACAAGGCAAGTGAGAAGACTGTTGAGCAACATCATTAAAGTACTAAAAGAAAAAAATGGACAACTTAGAATTCTATACCCAGCAAAAATACTTTCAAAAAACAAAGACAGTATAAAGGATTTTCAGATGTAAAAAAGGTAAATTAATTCATCATCAGCTGACCACACTATAATAAATGTTAAAGAATATTCTTTAGGCAGAAGGAAAATGAGAGCTCTACCTGCCACCAGTCCCTCCCATCAGGAAACTTTCACAAGCCTCTTAGATAGTCTCATCCACCAGAGGGCAGACAGCAGAAGCAAGAACTACAATCCTGCAGCCTGTGGAACAAAAACCACATTCAAAGAAAGATAGACAAGATGAAAAGGCAGAGGGCTATGTACCAGATGAAGAAACAAGATAAAACCCCAGTAAAACAACTAAAATCTGAAAGAGAACTTAAGGAAACACACCCATTTACTATTGCAACAAAATGAATAAAATACCTAGGAATAAACCTATGTGGGGAGACAAAAGACCTGCATGCAGAAAACTATAAGACACTGATGAAAGCAATTCAAGGTATACCAAGAGATGGAGAGATATACCATGTTCTTGGATTGGAAGAATCAATATTGTGAAAATGACTATACTACCCAAAGCAATCTACAGACTCAATGCAATCCCTATCAAATTACTAATGGCATTTTTTTACGGAACTAGAACAAAAAAATCTTAAGATTTGTATGGAGACACAAAAGACCCTGAATAGCCAAAGTAGTCTTGAGGGGAAAAACAGAACTGGAGGAATCAGACTCCCTGATTCAGACTACACTACAAAGCTACAGTAATCAAGATAATAAGGTACTGGCACAAAAACAGAAATATAGATCAATGGAACAAGATAGAAAGCCCAGAGATAAACTCACACACCTATTGTCAACTAATCTATGACAAAGGAGGCAAGGATATACAATGGAGAAAAGACAGTCTCTTCAATAAGTGGTGCTGGGATAACTGGACAGCTACATGTAAAAGAATGAAATTAGAACACTCCCTAACACCATACACAAAAATAAACTCAAAATGGGTTAAAGACCTAAATGTAAGACCAGACACTATAAAACTCTTAGAGGAAAACATATGAAGAACACTCTGTGACATAAATCACAACAAGATCTTTTTTGATCCACCTGCTAGAGTAATGAAAATAAAAACAAATGGGACCTAATGAAACTTAAAAGCTTTTGCACAGCAAAGGAAACCATAAACAAGACGAAAAGACAACCTTTAGAATGGGAGAAAATATTTGCAAACAAATCAATGGACAAAGGATTAATCTCCAAAATAAATAAAGAGCTCATTATTAAAGAAACAAACAACCCAATCCAAAAATGGGCAGAAGACCTAAATTGACATTTCTCCAAAGAAGACATACAGATGGCCAAGAGGCATATGAAAAGCTGCTCAACATCACTAATAATTAGAGAAATATAAATCAAAAGTACAATGAGGTATCACCTCACACAGTTAGAATGGCCATCATCAAATAATCTATAAACAACAAATGCTGGAGAGGGTATGGAGAAAAGGGAACCCTCTAGCACTGTTGGTGGGAATGTAAATTGATACAGCCACTATGGAGAACAGTATGGAGGTTCCTTAAAAAACTAAAAATAGAATTACCATATGATCCAGCAATCCCACTACTGGGCATATACCCAGAGAAAACCATAATTCAAAAAGACACATGTACGCCAATATTCACTGCAGCACTCTTTACAATAGCCAGGTCATGGAAGCAACCTAAATGCCCATTGACAGATGAATGGATAAAGAAGTTGTGGTACATATATACAATGGAATATTTCTCAGCCATAAAAAGGAATGAAATTGGGTCATTTGTAGAGACATGGATGGATCTAGAGACTGTCATACAGAGTGAAGTAAAGAAGAAAGAGAAAAACAAATATCGTATATTAACACATATATGTGGAACTTAGAAAAATGGCACAGATGAACCGGTTTGCAGGGCAGAAATTGAGACACAGATGTAAAGAACAAAAGTATGGACACCAAGGGGGGAAAGCGGTGGGGGGGGGTGATGAATTGGGCAATTGGGATTGACATGTATACACTGATGTATATAAAATTGATGACTAATAAAGACCTGCTGTATAAAAAATAAATAAAATTAAATGAAAACTTTTTTTAAAAACATAAAAACACAAGTGAACAATTAATTCTAACACTTTGTAAAAGCAAAACAACATGTATATGGAAAAATATAAAGGACGTTTTTATTTACACAGGAGTCAGAGATAGTCCAAACTAGACAAATTGTAGTATATTATACCAACTCAATCTTTATGCTTGACAAAGGATAAATACTTGTGGTTAAGATTCTTGGAAGCCAATGCTTTGACTTTTTCAGTTAGTATATTTTAAATTACTTAAGTATTTAAGAGAAATATTAAACTGGATGAATAAAAAAAAAGAGAAGGAAAATGATACCAGATGGAAATATGGATCTGCACAAGGGAACAAAGAAGATGAGACAAGGGAGATAAAATTAAAATTTTTAAATACATTCAATTTATCTAAAAGAAGACAAATATAGATGGAAGAAATAGAAAATAAAGAGCAATATGATCAATTTAAACCTAACCATATCAATAATCACTTCAAATTTAAATTAACTTTACATACTTCCATTATCAAACTGGATAAAAAATATAAGATCCAACTATATATTTCCAACAAGAAAAGTATGTCAAATATAAAGATACAAAGAGGGTAAAAATAAAAGGATGGAGAAAGATATAGCATGCTAACACTAATCAAAAGAAAGCTGGAAACAGATTTATACTCCTAGGAGTATAGGGTAGATGCACTTTTCCCTGTCCTTCCTACTAAATACAATTGAATATTCTGGACATTGCATATAAAACACGACAACTCAAAAAGGTGGAGAGAAGAAGTCATATCAGCTAGGGAACTCAAGATGCCAGAAATAATATGGTGGTATTTTCCTGGGATTTCTTTTTGCCTCATGATCCCAGAAGAATATATGAAGAAGCCAGCAACCCAGAAATGCCAATGAGCACAGATCAAACAAAAAAGCCTTTTTTTTCTAGCCAAAGACCAAGAAAGGAGCATCTTGCAAGACAGAAAACGTTTAGACAATAACCTCTCTACCCCGGCCAAATAACACAGCAAAAAATATGGACTCATTCCAACTCATGCTACTAAAGCCTGAGTAGGGAGCCTAGATTTCACTCCCATGAGGCTATAACAAGACTCCTTAACATCCCCACCAGTGTGGTGTCAGAGAAGGACAAGTAGAAGTCAGGGTTTTCCTTCCCACCTGGTTTAAATCCACTGCCCCCCACCCCCATGATGTCAGTACAGACTATATAGGGATTCAGAACTCCCCCCCCCCCACCCGGCAACTTGACAGTAATGAAGAAACCCTTCCCCTCCCCACTGGGGAATAGTCAAAGGAAACCTAGTCAGGACTTTCACTATCAACAAGTGGTAAAGAGGCCACTCCCACCATGACATCAGTGGAGACCACCCGTGATCTGGACCTCTCATAGTGGCCCAGTAGTAATGAAGAGTCTCCCTCCTTGCATGTCAATGGAGGTTGAATGGAGAACCTGAACTTCTACCTTCCAGTATCAAGACAGTAACACCACCAGCCCACCCCCATGGAGCAGTGTCTGAGAGAGGTAGTTCAAACAGAAAGTGTAAATAAGATCCAGAGTCTCAAAACATATTATTAAAATTTCCAAAGTTCAATCAAAAAATACTCATCATACCAAGAACTAGGAAGATCTCTCTCAAACTGAATTTAAAAAGATAATCAATAGATACCAATACTGAAATAACAGAGATGTTAGAATTATTGATAAATATTTGAAAGCAGCCACAGCAAAAATGTTTCAATGAACAATTATGAACACGCTTGAATCAAATGAAAAAAATAGAAAGCCTCAGCAAAGATATAGAATGTTTCAGCAAAAAGAACAGAAGGTATAAAGAATAAGCAAATTGACATTTTTGAACAGAAAAACACAAAAACCAAAATAAAGGTTCAGTGAATGAACTCAACAGCAGAACAGAAGAGAGAGAAAAAACATCAATAAACTGGAAGATAGAACAATAGAAATGACTCATTCTGAACCACTGAGAGAATATCAACTGAAAGAAAAGGTGGGGGAAAAAAAGAAGGAACAAAAGAGCCTCAAAAATCTGGGAGGTAGTAACAAAAGCCCTAATATTTGTTATTAGAGTCCCAGAAGAAAAGAAAGAGGGTGGGGTTGAAAAACTACTCCAAGAAATAGTGACTGAAAACTTACCAAATTTGTCAAAAGATAGAAACCGATAGGCTCAAAGAGCTAAGAAAATCCCAAACAGGAAAAACCCAAAGAAATCCATGATAAACATTATAATTAAACTCCTGAAAAATAAAGACAAAGAAAAGTTCTTGAAAGCAGCCAGAGGAGTAAACAATTCAAATTATTCAAATTATTGTGTATTTCTCATCACAAACCATAGAGGCCAGAAGGCAGTGTGGTACATTATTTTTCAAATGTTGAGAGAAAAGAACTGTCAATCCAGAAATTTATTGCCCAGCAGTATATATCCTATATCTGGCAAAAACTATCCTTTAGTCACGAAAGGGAAATAAAGATATTCTCAAAATAAAGAAAACTAAAAAAATTTTTTGTCAAAAGATCTAACCTAAAAGAGTGTCTAAAGGAAGTTCACTATACAGAAAGTGAACGATGAAAAAGAGATGTTAGAACATCAGGAAGGAAGAAAGAACATGGTAAGCAAAAATATGAGTAAATTCAATAGGTTTTCCTTCACTTAAATTTTCTAAGTTACAGTTGGCAGTTGAAGCAAAAATTATAACCTTGTCTGAGTTTGTCCTAAATGCATGCAGAGGAACTATTTAAGACAAGTATCTTACAAATAGGGGAAAGTAAAAGAATATACAGGGAGGTAAGGTTTCTATATTTCACTCAAACTGGTAAAATAATGATGTCATAGTCTGTGGTAAGTTATGTATATATAATACCTAGAGCAATCACTAAAAATGCTATAGAAACATATATGTTGAAAAACACTATTAGTAAATCAAAATAAATTTTAAAAAATATTTTTTAAAGTGCAAGTAGCACAGCTGAAAGCAGAAAAAGGAAAACAGAGACAAAAACAAAAAAAAGAGACCAAACAGAAAACAAAAAAATTAAGTAACAGACTTAAGCCCTGACATATCAGTAATCATGTTAAATGTAAGTGGTATAAATATATCAATTAAACGAGTGGATTAAAAGACTGACCAACCTATATTCTGTGTACAGGAAATTCACATTCAATACAATGATATAGGCAGGTTAAAAGTTAAAGGATGAAAAAATTACATATAATGCAAACATTAACCTAGGCAAAGCAAGAATAACTATACTAGTATCAGCTAGAGTAGATTTCAGAGTAAAGAAAATTACCAGAGATAGCAAGAGACATTATGTAATGATAGAACAGTCAATCTAATAAGAAAACATAGCAATCCTAAAAGGTTATGACCCAAACAAACAGGGCTGAAAAATACGTGAAGCTAAACTGGTAGTACTGAAAGGAGAAACAGAAAAAACACAATTATAACTGAGGGCTTCAACCCTGTACTCTCAGCAACTGATAAAACAACTAAACAGAAAATTAAAATACAACAAATCAAACTTTGTGGGACACAGCTAAAGCAAATTTATAGCTCTAAATGCATACATTAGAAAAGAGGAAAAGTCTCAAATTAATAATCTAAATTTCCACTATAATAATCTAGAAAAAAGGAGCAAATTAAACTCAAAGAAAGCAGAAAGAAGGAAATAATAAAGATAAGAGCAAAAATCAAAGAAATTGAAAACAGAATAATAAGACAAAGAGCTGATTCTTTGAAAAGATCAATATAATTGACAAATCCTTAGCAAGACTGACAAAAGAAAAAAGAGAGAGAGAGAAAAGGTACAAATTACACAAATATAAGGAATGAAACAGGGGATATCATTATACACCCTGCAGATATTAAAGGTATAACTGTACATAAATGTTTACAGAAACCTTGCACAATGGCCCAGAACTGGAAACAACCAAGATGTCCTTCAGTGCATGAATGGTTAAACAAACTGATTCATCCATACCTTGGAATACTACTTAGCAATAAAAAGGAACAAATCTATTCTTACACACAACAGTCTACATGCACTTCCAGAGAATTATGGTGAGTGAGAAAATCCAATCCCCTCCCAAATCCTATACACATTGCATGATTCCATTCATATAACGCTTTTGAAATGACAAAATTATAGGAATTGAGAACAGATTGGTGGTTGCCAAAAGTTAAGGAGAAAGTGTGGATGGGGGGAAAGTTGGGATGGCTATAAGAGGGTAACGTGGGATCCCTGTGGTGATAGAAATGTTCTACATCTTGTGTCAGTGTACATATCTTGGTGGTGATAGTGTACTAAAATTTTTCAGGATGTTAGGGAAACTGGTTAAAGGATATATAAACTCTCTCTATACTATTTCTTACAACTGCATGCAATCTACAATTATCTCAAAATAAAAATATTAATTAGCCTCAATGAGAAAACCACATATTGTCCAATTCTATTTATATGAAATATTCAGAATAAGGAAATCTGTAAAAAGTGAAAATGGTTGCTTATGGCTAGGGGAGGAAAATGAAATGAGGATAACTGCTAATGTGTATGAGGTTTCTTTTGGTTAATAACATGTTCTAAAATTAGATTGTGGTGATGGTAAATCTGTAAATATATGAAAAACCATTGAATTGTACACTTGACATGGGTAAATTTATGTGGTTTAACTTATATCTCAGTAAAGCTATAAAAAAGAAAGAAAGAAAACTTGAGTGGCTACATTAATGTCAGACAAAGTGGATTTCAGTTCAAAGAATATTACTAGATATATTTTAAGTTATTTCATAAAGGAAAAGGAGTCAATTCATCAAGAGGACATAATAACCAAAATATTTATGTACTTAATAACAGAGCTTCAAATGACATGAAGCAAAACTGATAGTGAGAGAGTGGCATGGACATATATACACTACCAAATGTAAAATAGATAGCTAGTGGGAAGCAGCCACATAGCACAGGGAGATCAGCTCAGTGCTTTGTGACCACACAGAGGGGTGGGATAGGGAGGGTGGGAGGGAGACATAAGAGGGAGGGGATATGGGGATATATGTATATCTATAGCTGATTCACTTTGTTATAAAGCAGAAACTAACACACCATTGTAAAGCAATTATACTCCAATAAAGATGTAAAAAAAAAAAAAGAGCAACAACAAAAAAAACCTGATAGAACTTCAAGGAGAAATGGGGCAAATCCACAATTATAGTCAGACACTAAAAAACTCCTTTCTCATAATTGATAGAACAAGTAGACAGAAATTATTAAAGAGATAGAAGATTTGAACAGCACCATCAAACAAATTGACCTAATTGACACCACAGAACACTTCACCCAACAACAGCACAATGCAAATTTTTTCAAGTGCACAAAGAACATTTCACAAGATGGAATGCATTGCATACTACACATAAATGTAAAGAGGTCAAGCTATACAAAATATGTTTCCTCAATTGGATTAAGTTAGAGATTAATAACAAAAATATCTCTGAAGGGGCTTCCTTGGTGGCACAGCGGTTGAGAGTCTGCCTGTCGATGCAGGGGACGTGGGTTCGTGCCCCGGTCCAGGAGGATCCCACATGCCATGGAGCGGCTGGGCCCGTGAGCCATGGCTGCTGAGCCTGTGCGTCTGGAGCCTGTGCTCTGCAATGGGAGAGGCCACAACAGTGAGAGGCCCACATACCTCAAAAAAAAAAAAAAAACTCTGGAAAATCCCCCAAAATTTGGAAACAAAATAACACACTTTTAAATAACCTGTGAGTCAGAGAAGAAATAAGAAAGGAAATTAGAAAGTATTTTCAACTGAGTAAATATGAAACACAATCTAGTCAAAATTGTGGGAAGCCACAAAGCAGTACTGAGCTGGTGAGATGAAGGGATTTAGAATACTAAATACTAAATACTAAATATTTTTAATGGAAGTAAGTCAGAAAGAGAAAGACAAATACCATATGATATCACCTATATGTGGACTCTAAAATATAGCACAAATGAACCTATCTACAAAGCAGAAACAGACTCACAAACACAGGGAAAAGACCTGTGGTTGCCAAGGGGGAAGAGGGTGGGGGAGGGATGGACTAGGAGTTTGGGGTTAGTAGATGCAAACTATTACATATAGAATGGATAACCAACAAGGTCCTACTATATAGCACAGGGAACTATATTCAATATCCTGGGATAAACCATAATGGAAAAGAATATAAAAAAGGATTGTATATATATGTATAACTGAGTCACTTCCCTGTACAGCAGAAGTTAACCCAAACATGTATAGATAACTGATTTTTGACAAATTTGTAAAGGCCATTCAGTGGAGAAAGCATAATATTTTCAACTAATAATACTTAGAACAATTGGATATCCACACGAGAAACAGGAACTTTGATCCATTCCTTATACCACGTACAAAAATTAACTCTAAAAGGAACATAGACACAAATGTAAAACCTAAAACTTTTAAAATTCTAGAAGAAAATTTTTATGACCTTGGGTTCAGCAAAGATTTCTTAGATACAACCACATAAAAAAACAAACTAGGGAGCTTCCCTGGTGGCACAGTGGTTAAGAATCCACCTGCCAATGCAGGGGACACTGGTTCGATCTGGGAAGATCCCACATGCCGCGGAGCAACTAAGCCCATGTGCCACAACTACTGAAGCCTGCATGCTTAGAGCCTGTGCCTTGCAACAAGAGAAGCCACCACAATGAGCAGCCCGTGCACCACAAGGAAGAGTAGTCCCTGCTCGCTGCAATTAGAGAAAGTCTGCACGCAGGAACAAAGCAGCCAAAAAAAAAAAAAGAACAAATTGGTAAATTGGACTTCATCAAAATTAAAAACTGCTCTTCAAAGATGCTGTTAGGAGAATGAAAAGACAAAACAAGACCAAGAGAAAACAGCAAATCATATATTTGATGAAGGAATTATATCTATGGATATATAAATAATTCTCAAATTCAATAAGAACATAATCCTATTTAAAAGTGAGCAAAAGATTTGACTTCACTAAAAAAGGTATACAGATAGCAAAGAAGTATATGAAAAGATGCTCATGTCATTAGTCATTAGGGAAATGCAAATTAAAACCACTGTACCTAAGTAATAAAATACATGTTTTTAGTCCTTTGTAGTTCTGTGGGCTTTAAATATTTTTTGTGCTTTTAAAAAGTATTGTATCAAATTGTGTTTCAGTTGGTCATTTCTTCATTAGATTTTTTCAGCTTTATGGAGATGTAATTGACAAATAAAATTGTATAATTTTTTTTTTTTAAAAAAAAACACTGTACCTCTATTGGAATGGCTAAAATTAAGAAGCCTACCATACCAAGTGTTGCCAAGGAAATGAGGCAATTGGGATTCTCATACACTTCTGGGAGGAATATAAAATCGAACAACTAATTTGGAAAACAGCACAGCAGTTTCTCAAAAATTTAAACATCCACTTACTATATGGTCTAGGCATTCCTCTCTTATTTGTCCAAGGGAAATGAATGTGTAGGCACATACCTAGACTTTTACACAAAAAGTCTTCACAAAAAACACAAAACATCGTGTTCCCAGGAGCACGATTTGTAATAGCCCCAAATTGGAAATAACCCAAATGTCCATCAACCAGTGAACAGATAAACTATGGTGTATTCATTTAATGAAATACTATCAGAAATGAAAAGGAATAAACTATTGATATATACTACAACACAGATGGATCTCAAAATAATTATGCTGAGTGAAAGAAGGCAGGCCAAAAAAGAGTGCATACTGTATGCTTCCATTTATATAATTCTAGGAAATGCAAATGAATCTATAGTGACAGCAGATCAGTGGTTGCCTGGGGATTGGGGGTGGGGGAGTGCAGGAGAGAGAGATTACAAAGGGGCATAATAAAACTTTGGGGGATGATGGATATATTCATTATTTTTAATACACATATGTCAAAACTTATCAAATTGTACACTTTAAATATGTTCAGTTTATTGTATGTCAGTTATATTTCAATAAAGCTTAAAAATAAAAGGATCCATAAAGAGGTACAAGAGTAGGAGGAAAGATTATTGTTTTGTCTCTTCCCTTCCCCTGATATTAATTCCCCAGTCAAGGCCTGGAGATGATGGAGGGAGACAGAAAGAGTAAAGATGAAAGGACATCTGGGCTTGGACCAGTCGCAGGGCATCTAATGTGCTCCTTTACCTCATACCCTCCCCTATCCCCCTCGACTCTCTGTTTCTTAAACTGATGCGTTTGAGAGCTGGCAGGGACCTGAGAGATGATAAAACACACACAATAGTCAACAAATATGTATTGAACACTGTACTGGGGCTCTCCAGAGAAACAGAACCAAGTGTATACACACACATACATACATATACACATGTGTGTGATATATATGGAAAGAGAGATTGATTGATTTTAAGGAATTGACTCATATGATTACAGAGGCTGAGAAGTCCCAAGATCTGCAGTCAGCAAGCTAGAGACCCAAGAGAGTCAATGGTGTAAATTCCATTGTGAGGACAGGAGGAGACCAATGCCTCAGCTGAAGCTGTCAGACCAGAGAAGGGAACTCACAGGAAAGCCAGCCTTTTGGTTCAATTCAGGTCTTCATCTGATTAGATGAGGCCCACCCACATTAGGGAGGGCAATCTGCTTTACTCAGTCCATGGTTCAAAGGCTCATCTCATCGCGAAACAACCTCACAAACACGCCCAGAATAATGTTTGACCAAATGCTTGGGCACCGCATAGCCCAGTCCAGTTGACACATAAAGTTAACCATCACAAACTCCTACTATGTTTTAGATACCAGAAGCAAAGAAGGAACCAAGACAAACATTCAGTCCCTGACCCCCCCAGAGCATTCCATCTACAGGGTGACAGACATTAAGGACATTGTTACCATAATTCACTGTGGTCAGCAGAATTCTAGGACAGCCTTCATAATCTCTGTCCCCTGGTGCTTTTCCTTGTCTATCCCCTCTCCTTGAGTGTGGACAGAACTGATGACTTGCTTTCATCCCATATAATATGACAAAGGTGATGGGATTTAACTTCCTTGATCATATTACTTTAAATGGCAAAGGTGAAGGCATTTTTTTTTCAGATGTAATTAAGGTCCCAAATCAGTTGATTTTTAATTAGTGAAAAGAGAGATTATCCTGGGTGGGCCTGGCTTAATCTGGAAAAACCCTTAAAAGAGTGACTAGGCCCTTCTTGAGAAGGACACTCTCCTGCTGCCCTTGAGGAACAATCGGGCATGTTGTGAATTGTCTATGGAGAGGGACAGCCTCTTCAGTCTTCCTGCCACAGGAGCTGAATTCTGCCAACAACATGAATGAGCTTGAAAGAACACCCTGAACTCCAGATAATTATGAACGCAGCTCGACCAGCACTGTGATTGCAACCTTGGGAGACCCAAGCAGAAGACCCAGTTAAGCCACACTGGGACTTCTGACCCGCAGGATTTGGGTGCTGTTCTAAGGTGCTAAAGTTGTGGAAATTGGTTATGCAGCAATAGAAAACTAATACATGCACTCACTCCAGACATATTTTAGAGAAGAGATCCCTGAGGCCCAGAAAAGTAAAGTGACTTGCCCAAGGTCACACAGCTGGTTACCGACAAAGTGGTAATAGCTAGCATTTTCTGAAAATTTACACTGTGCCATGCACTATGCCAAGATAATCTGACAAGACAGTGGTGTGCATATAGATAACTATGTAATAACCTTCGCATCCCTGTTTTACAGGTGAGAACCTGAGGCCTAAGGAGGTAAGAGAGCTGCCAAACACCACATGGGTGGGAAAAGGAGGAGCTGGGATCTGGGCCTAGACCTTCTGGCTGCTAAGGCTGTGCTCCTGACTTCTCTCCCTCCTGCTCTAATTGTGAGCTAAGGGGCAGAGCTGGTATGGCAGCTGTGGCCAAGATCACCCCTCACTAACTGTTTATTGAATGACAGTCCACAGAGAACTTTAGTGACAATGTACTGAGACCTGAAATCACACACTTGAGTGTCATGTCCCCGACCCCTACATCAGTGAACAAACAGAAGACCCAACCTTCAGGAGAACAAAAATGCAACATTTGTCCTGTCTCACTATTGTGTCGCACTTAGCAGTTTGCAAAGCACCTGCACAGGTCCTGGCTCATCAGAGCCTCAAGATGGCCCAGGGAGGTGGGCAGGGCAGGTTCAGGTCAAGATCTGCAGCCAGGTATAAGTTCCAGATGGAAAAACCACAGGCTCAAGACCAGGAAGAGCCAATGTTTTGGTTCCAGTCTGAAGGCAGGAAAGAACCGACATCCCAGCTTGTCCCAACTTGAAGGCCCCTCCCTCAGACAGAGTGAGTTTCCCCGTACTCAGTGAGGGGCAGCCTTTTTGTCCTAGTCAGGTCTTCATCTGATTGGGTGGAGCTCACCCACTGAACTCACTCAGTCTGTGTTCAGATGTTCATCTCATCCAGAAACATCCTCACAGACACACCCAAAGGAATGCTTGACCAAATGTCTGGGCACCTGTGGCCCAGTCCAGCTGATGTGTAAAATTAACCATCACATCCACGGAGGGGACTCTTTGCAAAAACTGGCAAGGAAGAGTGACATACGTCAGGGTTAGCAATTGCAGGGAGCCATTGTCACTTCTAGGCTGAAGGGATTTGTGGGGGGAGCAGTGACCAGAACTAGATTCAGTAGCTATAGGAGAGCAACAGGAGATGAGCAGTGGCCTTTTAGAGATGGATACAGATGACCCATGGCCCAGCAGGGTGGGAGTGAGTTAATAAGTCCCTTCCCCTCAGTCTCCTCCTGACCCAGTCTCTGTACTGGGACCTCCGATCAGCCACACAGTAGGCAAAGGGGGCCCGTTAATGCAGTCCGTTCAGAGCAGCACCCCCAGGGCCCAGAGCAGTGCAGAGAAAGGTGGCAAGTGGGGCTGGAGGTGCCAGCAGTGTGCCCAGTGCAGGTGAGGATGTGAAGGTTCAGAGCAGAGAATTTCCTAAGGAACAATTAGCAGAGCCAGAACCAAACTGGCTTTTCTGATGCTGAGTCCAGGATTCTCTCCCAGTCCCTCCTGCAGACAGGTTTGCTCCTTCTCCCTCAAGGGTACGGCATGGGCTTCTTTGGGACAGAAAGTCTGGATATTGAAGGACCTCCTCATCAGTGAATTCGGTCAAGATCCCAGACTCTGAATCTCCTGCTCAAGATGGCTTCCTGCTGCCCTAAGATCCCCACTTGTGATGCTCGCCTACGTCAGCATGTCAGCAAACTCACCTCATGTCTCCCTTAGTCTCTCCAGCCACTGATCTCCTTTCAGTTCCTCAAAGGCACCAGTCTTTTTCCTGCCTCTGAGCCTTTGAACATGCACTTTCCTTTGCCAGTAATGCCTTTCCTCTCACTCTTCACCCAGTTCACTCCTCTTCCCCCTCTCACTTCCCACCCACCATTTAAATTCAGGCCCCCTGCTGTTCTCTTATTGCCCCTTGCTCCTTTCCTTTCTAATCCTGTTGAGTATGTAAGTATGTATTAATTGCCATGATTTGCTTAGTAATTGTGCCTCCCACTAGCTTTTATTATTTTAACATCTTTATTGAAGTATAATTGCTTTACAATGGTGTGTTAGTTTCTGCTTTATAACAAAGTGAATCAGCTATAGATATACATATATCCCATATCTCCTCCCTTTTGTGTCTCCCTCCCACCCTCCCTATCCCACAGCTCTAGGTGGACACAAAGCACTGAGCTGATCTCCCTGTGCTATGCGGCTGCTTCCCACTAGCTATCTATTTTACATTTGGTAGTGTATATATGTCCATGCCACTCTCTCACTTCATCCCAGCTTACCCTTCCCCCTCCCCAAGTCCTCAAGTCCATTCACTACATGTGCATCTTTATTCCTGTCCTGCCCCTAGGTTCTTCAGAACCCTTTTTTCTTAGATTCCATATATATGTGTTAGCATACGGTATTTGTTTTTCTCTTTCTGACTTACTGCGCTCTGTATGACAGACTCTAGGCCCGTCCACCTCAATGCAAATAACTCAGTTTCTTTTCTTTTTATGCTTGAGTAATATTCCATTGTATATATGTGCCACATGTTCTTTATTGATTCGTCTGTCGATGGACACTTAGGTTACTTCCATGTCCTGGCTATTGTAAATAGTGCTGCAATGGAGATTGTGTTACATGTCTCTTTTTGAATTATGGTTTCTCAGGGTATATGCCCAGTAGTTCCCACTAGCTTTTAAGTTCACGCAGGGCAGGAGCAGTGCTCTTTTGCTCACCAATGTAAACCCAATGCTTCCCACAATGCCTGGCATATAGTAGGTGCTCAATAAATCTTTGTCAAATGAATAAAACAACTAGCTCTGTGACAGAGCTTGAATCTGAGCAAGAGATGGAGAGTGATGAGAGGCACCAGCCATCAGGGCATATCCCCACACCCAGTGGTTCTTCTGCAAGGAAGCCATTGCTTTCCAGTTGAGATTGTAGGAGCACCTCTCTGCTTTATTGCAGGTTTATGAGATACTTCCATTAAAGCACCAAACCTTTAGTTTAAGAATAATCAATTAGGGACTTCTCTGGTCGTCTAGTGGTAAAGAATCTTGCAATGCAAGGGACACGGGCTCGATCTCTGGTCCAGGAACTAAGATCCCACATGCCATGGGGCAACTAAGCCCGCGTGCCACAACTACAGAGCTTGCATGCCTCAACTAGAGCCCGTGTGCCACAGACTACAGATCCCACACTCCCTGGAGCCTGTGCGCCACAACTAGAGAGAGAAAACCTGCACGCCACAACTAGAGAGAAGCCCACGCGCCCCAACGAAAGATCCCTCATGCCTCCACGAAGATCCCGCGTGCCGCAACTAAGACCCGATGCAGCCAAAATCCATAAAGTAAATAAATAAATAAATCTTAAAGAAAAAAGGAATAATCAGGCACTTTATCCCCTTGAGAAAATGAAAGTCTCCTCAGGAGACGTAGAAATTTTAAGCACATCAGTCACTAATACTTCAGGGTGAGTGAGTTTACTGGACCCTTGAACAGAAAGCATGAGAGGAAGGGTGACTTAAAGGCTGGAGAGGAAGGCCCGCCACTAAGGAAAAGAGAGAGTGGAGAGTGAGAGGCAAGGTAAGACTCTGCCTGGACTCACTGCAGGGATGCTAGCTCCAGACTTGAAGATTCCCTTTAGCATTTGTTGGGTATAAATGATGTGGCAGACATGTGCCTGGTGCCTTTCACACATTACTCCTAAACCTCACAAGCCCCAGACGGGGCCAAAATACTCCCCCCATTTTACCCAAGAGGCACTCAAGGCCCCATGAAGGTAAAGTGACTTGCCCAAGACCACACAGTATGCAAGCAACAGCACTGGGATTTGGACCTTGATCTGTGTGCCTCCAACATGTCAGGATTTTTTCCTCCAATTCGACTATTCCTTCCCAAAATCATGGAATAATTTATGGATGAAGTCATAAATTTAACCCTCCCCATGGCAGAAGGACAGGATGGAGTCAGTCAGATATTTCCATCAAGAGCAGTGGAAGCCACAAGTCAAAAGTCTAATACATCTAAAAATATCAATAATAACAACTATAGTAATGGTAATAATAACAACAGTAATAGCAGCTGCTTAAGAAGCACTATGGCCAGGACCATATTAAGCACTTTACACAGATCCCCTCATGTATTCCTCACCTCAATCCTAGAAAAGTGGGGTCCTTATTATCCTCATTTTACAGAGAAGGAAGCTGAGGTGTAATGATATTAAGTACCTCCCCCCAAATTATGCAGCTAGTAAGCCAGGAGGCAGACCCCAGAGTTCAAGCTCTGACTCTGCTCTACCTTATCTGTGGGGTTCAGCTCCTGAACTCGCCGTGGGTGTGCTACTCCTCCTCTGGGGTGGGGGGAGCTTCCTTGCACCTCCCCAGACAGCTGCCCATCACCTAGGATGCAGCACAGCCCCCGCCCCCCTTCCCCGCACCATCCCACAGCCATGTGGGCAAACACCCTGCCTCTCCCCAGGCAGGGGAGGCCGATTTGCATAACTTAATTAAATTCTGCATTCTCCTTTTGGAAGGAGCAGGCCTATGAAGGACGCTGAGTACATGGTCTTAAGGCAAATCAACGTAGATGATGAAAGAGCCTATTTCGGTTAAGCAAATTATGAGGAGGCGGGTGATGTCCTCACTCTAATAATTTCCCGTGAATTATTTATATGGAAACTGCAATTACATCGGGCAAAACAGTGTTGTGTGCATAAAGCTCACTTAATTACCCAACCACCTGTTGGGACACCGGGTCCTCCACCAGCCCCTTTCTTCGCCCAACAGGTCCTTCTTCTGGGAGGGCAGGGGACCTGGGGACCTGGGGACCTGGGACCGGCGGGGCTGGGAGGAGAACCGTGGCTGTCTGCTGAGGCAACCTCGGCTCTCATCTCAGACTGAGTCCCCATCCAGGCTCCTCTGGCCCATCTTGGAACTAGACTCCCATTCTCTAGGGCCTGGACAGAGCCTGGCCCATCACTGCCTCTACCTCATCCCCGAAAAGGAGAAGGAGACAGTAAGGGGTAAGAAAGGGGGTGAGAGAAGAAGGAAGAAACCAGCCCCACACCCTTCCCCAAAATCCCTTTAACCAAAGCAAACGAGACTCCTTTCATCAGGGCCCGGTTGTTTAACTGGAAATGAGGGTTGCCATGGAAACCATCCTGTCACATAGTATTTCTTACCAGTTGCCAGCGGGAGAGGCGTTGATGTGTAGAGCAGAACCCTGGCTGGGTGGGGAAGGTCGGGGAGGTGGGGGTCCCCTGCTGGTGATCCATTTGTTGAAATCCAAGTCACATAGGCCTGTCCCTAACCCGGGGCATTTCAAGTCCATCTCTCCCTTTCCCGGATCATGGGGGTGGCGTATGGAGGTGAACCTCTCCTTCTACTCACCCCCCTGGGAGAAAAACATTGTAAATGTCAGAAATCTGATGGCACTGTCAAAAATACATGAAATCAGCTATATAAGAAATGGTGAAACATACGTTCTTCCTTGTTCTGTGACTGAAAAATCATGAAATTCCTTCAAGAGAAGGTAAAAACAAACAAAAATGACCACTAGGAGAGGTTGGACTGGAGTCACGAGGGTCTGTCCCGAGACTGGGGGAAGAGTCCTCCCTTCACGATGGCATTTTAACCAGGTTGGTCCAGGGCCCAGGCAGTGGACACAGGTCTGGTGAAGAGATGAGAAGAAGGGAAAGTTGGTCAAGGAAGCTGTTAGTCGTGGGGTGGGGAGGAGCCATGGAGGTCAAGCGCTGCCTAGTTACAAAGTTGCAGGGCACCAAGAATCCCGGCTTCTCATCCTGTCTGTCACTTACTACTGGGTAACCTCGAGAAACCGATTAACAGAAAAAAAAAAAAGCAGCTAGCTGTGAAGTTCAAATACGATGATTGTAACACCCTGATTTATTCCACGATTAATGATATAGTGAGTGAATATGATAATAGTCATGTTTAATAGTGTCCAGTAACAGAAATAGCTCGCATGTGTGGAGTCTTGACTAAAGGCCAACCACTATGTTGAGATTTATATGCATTTATCATGACTCCCATTTCACACACAAAGAAACAGACTAAGAGAAGGTAAGCAAGTTGTCCTAGCTACAAAGCTAGAAGTGACAAAGCCAGCATTGAAACCCAAATCTTTCTGGCTCAAAACTCATGCTCTTACCACTGGAGAAAGGTTTGGGAGATCAAAATCCAAGTTTTCTGAGAGTCCAGCCCTCCGCCAACGCCACCAGTGCAGTCTCTCCCCATCTAGTCTAGAACCAGCTGCTTAGCAGGAGAGAAATGGAGTGTTTTTTTCTCCTTTAAAGATTTACCATGTATAAATGTATGAGAATATTAAAGGCAACAATTTTTATTGGAAACCTTATATTCTCCACCCTCATTAGAGCTGCCAACAAGATCTATTATTAGTATTACTATGCAGATACTGTAATAAAAAGGGTATTTAAAGTGGATAGTTTGGCAATGAAATAAAATAGCTTTTCTCTCTCTTTCTTTTCCTTTTTAAGATATATGTGTGTATCAGAGATGGTCTGGAGCGAGGCCAAAGCCTCATGGGACCCGAGAACTGAAGAGCTCATAAAATGTTCCTCTACAGCCATTGCAGAGGCCGAGAGCAGGTGGGGGCCCCCTGGAGGTCATTGGAGCTCCACCCGCCTCTGGGTGCGATTGTCCCCAGCACTGTGCGGAAGAGGATTTCTGCAGGGTAGAAGCCCCTGCTTGTTGGAGCACAAATATGCCATAGGGCCCAGCTGCTGCCTTTGAGGTTGTGAACATCTCTGCAAATCCCTCGTGGGAGCTTCAGCCTCTTCCATCTCGTTCTCTCATCTCAAAGATGACTTAAACTCAGGCAATGACCCCATACCCTTCCTCCATTCGCCCCAGATCCCTGCCTTCGGTTATGCAAAGTCAGAAATAAGAAGAGCCTGCCTCTTTGCCTTCTTATCCTGGTTGCATTCCCTGCTAGCTCATCAACCTGCCTTTCTCAAGCCCCTGTCTCGACTCAGAAGGCTTCTTGGATGAGGGGAGGATTTCTCCTGGGTCTTTCCCAGAAATAAATGGAGCGTGGGGTGCTTGGGCTTTTCTCATTCGTGGGCTGGCTCGCTTTTGTAACACAGAGAAGTCACTGCCCTCCCTCTCAAGGCCACCTATCTGTTCCCCTTCCCTGCGCTAAGCCCAGGATAGGTGAGATAGGACGGGCAGGAGGCATCCAATTCCTGACTCACTGGAAGCATCCCTGGACCTGCTGAATGGAAAATTCTCAGCTTAATTAAAGGCTTAGCCCTCCTGTGAGGGCCTAGCTATGTAAGCCCTAATGTTTATGATTATCACTCTTTTTATTAATGCTAATAGTTACCATTTATTGTATGCTATGTGTTTACTCATTTAATCTTCACAACCACCCTGTAAGGTAGGTACTGGGGTTATCTTCATGTTGTGAGGAAACTGAGGTTCAGAGAGCTCATGTAACTCACCCAGCCGTCATCCTTGCTGAACTGAACCTTTGAAATAACCTTCTAACCAGCCTCCCTACTTCCACTCTCAATCCCCTGAAATTTGCTCTACATGGAGCAGTAAGCTATAAACCTGGGGAACATGTCAGCCTACATTGTGCCCCAGGGCCTTTGCACCGCCTGTTCCCTCTGTCTCAGCAGAATGTCCTTGCTCCAGATTACCTCTGCATCATCACTCAGGTTTCAACTCAAAGAGGCCTTAGTTGACCACCTTCCTAGGCACGCACCTGTCGGTCTTATTCTATACACTATACCACCACATGCCTAGAACAGTACCTGAAACACAGCAGGTACAATAAAATACATAGTAAATATTTCTTGAATAAATGTTAGCAAACTTATCCAAGGTTACATGTTCTGGGTTGTAGCTGAAAGTCAAATTCAGGTCTGTCTGACCCTTAACCACGCAGCATGTACTCATGTGGTTTGGGTGTTCAGATGAAGGACGAGTGGGCTGGGGGCTGCCCAGGGTCCTTGTGGACAACTCACCAAGAGCCCAAATGTAAATCCTTCACAGGACCTGACTGGAAGTCTAGGCAGTGAAAAGGCCAGGTCAGGACCGATTCACAACCTAGGGGGACAGTGAGCCCCAGGAAGGAAGGAGACAGGGTCAAGAGTGAGTCCTGGGGCACTGTAAGCTGTAGCCTGGAGGCCAGGGTCACCGGGTGAGCACTGCTTGGCTATTTGAACCCCACTCCAGGCTCCCAGGACCCACTGATCCCAGATGCCAATCACTGACTCTTATTTCTCCCTCTTGTGGAGAGCCCTGGACAGGGCTGTGGGGCAAGCTTCAGGGGGGGCCTCAGGATCGGTCCTCGTTGGCTGGGTACTTGGTATGAGTTCTGGACTTCCCCGGGGGCAACCTCTTACCCTCAAACAACAGTGGCCAGGCTACATGGAGTTTGCTCTGCTGTGCCATGGTGCCCGTAAGATTTCACACACTCACCTCCAAAGAGATCCATGACTAGAGGTCAATTGTGCCTTCCATCTTTGATGGGGGAAGGCTGTCCTAAAAGGCTGTCCTGGCGCTTGCTTTCCATTCACACTAACGTATCTGGCATGCCTGTAATCACCCTTGATCTCTTACTACTGAGCCCAGTCCTGAACTGTGGGGAGACGGAAAGAATGCAGAAAACACAAGCCTCTTCCTTGGACATCATCCATCTAACGGGGAGAGAGAACACACATGCACACGTACGTACACACACACACACACACACACACACACACACACACACACACTGCTTCACCGGCTAAGAGCGTGGGCTGCATCAGACCAAGAGGCTCACGTCCAAATCCCAACTCATCTACTTATGATTTGGGTAATTGCTACAAACCATCTAAGTCCCAAGTTTCCCATGTGCAATGCACAATAGTTCACGCACACCCCATGGCACTATCGTGAGGGTGAATAGCAGAGCCCTTCGTGAAGGGTCCGGCACTTGCACGCTTGTAATGGCAGCAGTAGCAGTAGCTGTTACAGGAAACAGCCCACAGGCCTCATAGTAAGAAGCACAAATTAACTGGATTTCAGGCTAAAGCAGGCCATGAACGCTAAGGAGGCCATGATGGTGATACATCGTTGAACGATGTGGTAGGGGCAGACTTCTCAGAAGAGGTACATTTTGAAGCTAGGAGGTGACTCAGAACATTAGCCATGTTATCCCAGCAGACTACAGAGTCAATCTCCAGGACTTCTTAACTTTTTTTACATGGCGCACCGAGAAATGGTAACATTTGTTTTGCACACTGGAGCACACAGCATCGGCTACTCCCAGCTGGAGGAGAGCCGGCCAGGGGCCCGGGGGCCGTCCCCACCCACCCAGGCAACTCGAGGGCTGAGGGAATCCCTATCTCAATAACCCTTATCTTACCTATTTGAGGTCAGCCCCCCACCCCGCCGCCGTGTACCGCAGCACATCTGCTGGGAAGCTCAGGTTCAGAATAAGCTCATCCACTGACAGATGAGAAAAACAATCTGGGGAGCAAAAGTGACTTGGCCGGGGTCACACACTTGGGCCAGCACCAAGTGGGAAACTAACGTCCCTGTACTATATTGTCTGCTCTTGAAAGACGGGAGGACATCAGGTCATGGGAGGAGGCCAGGGAGCTCATTTCAGGGCAAGGGAGTTAACCCACATTAACAGAGGACACCTGATCCAGTAAATAATGAGGATGACAGTAGCTAGACCGGGCATCTACAGCATCTTGGGCGTGTGCTAAGTGCTTTACATGTCTTTTCTCATCAGTGCTGGTACCCTGAGAGGGCACTATGTGGCCTGTGGAGAGGGATCGAGGTCAACCAGGTTGTTACACCACGTTGGATGAGAGCTCGGGAAGGTCCATCTCCAGAGCTGTGCCCACACACTCAGATGGGGCAGGAAGCAGGCTGACCCTGTAGCCTTGGGCCTCCACAGCCAGGGCCAGAGAAGAGGGTCCCCTGGGAAAGAATGGCGGACCCAGGTCCCTTTAACCTGAAGGAAGCCCCCCCACCCATTCTCCTCCCGTATCTTCCATCCCTGCTGCATCCATGGGAGAAGCCTTTGAACTCGGCCCTGCCACCTGTCCACGTGCATCTTCTGCAGCTCATCTCGCAGGTAAGTGACATGTCAGTATTGCACACACTCCACCTGTTAGAATTACCGGTCAGGAAGGCTGGGGGCAGCAGCACATACAGGAAAGTGAATCACAGATCTACAGCTTAAACACAGCCTAAGGATCAAGTCTGGCCTCTTCCATCAGGAGCTATTAAGGCCTGGCTTAGCTAGGCCATCCCCCTTGGTCCCAGTCCTTGGGTGCACCTAGCGCTTTCTCGTCAAACTGCCCTCCCAGTGGCCCCTCAGAGCCTCTGGTGCCAGCCCCAAGGCCCCTCGTCCGGGACCTCTTTGTTTGTGCCCTCCTGGGCATCTTCTTCCCTGGCTGAGTTAAGCTGTACCAGTGCCCCCCACCGCGAGTCCCACCAGGGTCTTCAGAAGCTCTCTACTCATCACAGCTATCCCCCCGCTTTTCCAGATGCCATGGTCGTCCTTCGGCCTTTTGCTGGGCCACCTAAATGCATGGCACATGCCTACTGCATAGTGGAAATAAGAAGAAAATCCAAAGTCGTTAACTTGTCTTAGGAAGGTTTGCCTCGTGGTCTCGCCCCGCCTCCTTCCCCACTGTCATCTCCTGCCACTGTCTCTCACACTCACTTTGCCCAAACACACTGCCTCTTGGTTGTTGTTTGTTTTTGTTTTTTTTAAACATGCCAAACTTTCCTACTTCAGGGCTTTTGTGCAGGCTGGTGCCTTGCCTGGAACACTCTCCTCCCCATCTTTACCTGCCCCCTATTCATCCGGCAGATCTGAGCTTATATGTCACTTCTTCAGATGAGACATCTCTACCAACCCCCATCCAGCTTCTCTCTCTCATGTCACCCTGGTTAATTTCCTTCCTAACACCTGTAAAAGTCTAGGATTATATACTCATTAGGCCCCACTCCAAGGCAAACTCCTTGAATATAGACCGTGTCTCTTCTCTACCATCCCCTTGGCTAGCACAGTTTGGGGCCTATACTAGGTGTTTACTAAAAATCTATGGACTGAATGATTGAGTGAGTTAGACAACCTGAATTTCAGTTCCAACTTTGCTGCTGACTAGCTGTGTGACCTTGGACAAGTCACATCCTGCCTCGGGACCTTAGTTCTTCCTCTGTCAAATGGGGGTAGAGGAGATGTTTGCAGTCCTCCCTAAGGTGCTTTCAGCTTTATTCCTGTCTCAGCCTGGAGGAGATGGAGAAGCCAACATTAAGAGGAAGAAGCAGGCTTCCCTGGTGGCGCAGTGGTTGAGAATCCGCCTGCCGATGCAGGAGACACGGGTTCGTGCCCTGGTCCGGGAAGATTCCACATGCCACGGAGCAACTAAGCCCGTGAGCCATGGCCGCTAGGCCTGCGTGTCCGGAGCCTGTGCTCCACAACGGGAGAGGCCACAACAGTGAGAGGCCCGCATACCGAAAAAAAAAAAAAAAAAAAAAGAGGAAGAAGCACATCTCATCTGAGCAATATCTCACCCTCTCCAGGCCCAAAGAAAGGAACCACCGGGCAAGAGGGAAGCCGCTCCCTTGAGCAAAAACAGTCTTACTGGATGCAGCTTGAAACGGAGGCAGCCTTGGGGCTGGCAGGCCCTCGGCAGAGCCCCTGAGGCCCCAGTGGGCCATGTTGGGGGCCAAGGTGGGGACCTGTAGGAAAAGCAGCCCCCAAGGCCTTAGTCCAATGCTGGACTTCCATTCAACAGAGCTCAGCACCGCACAGAGAAAGCACCCTGGGATTTGGAAGAGGCACGGCGCTTATCATCATAAAAAAGAAGCTGTTTTGTTTTCAAAAGTTTCACACACGTGATTTCATATATTCCCATTATGAGCTGTTTTTCCTCCATCCCTATATTTCCTCTCTCGCCTTCCCTCTCCCCACTGGTAACCACTAGTTTGTTCTCTATATCTGTGAGCCTGCTTTTGTTTTATTCACTAGCTTGTTGTATTTTTTAGATTCCACATATAAGTTATATCATACAGCATTTGTCCTTCTCTGTCTGACTTATGTAACTTAGCATAATGCCCTGTTGCCGCAAGTGGCAAAATTTCATTCTCCTTTATGGTTAAGTAGTATTCCATTCCGTATGTATATATTACATCTTCTTTATCAATTCATCTGTTGATGGACATTTAGTTTGCTGAAAGACAAGATGAACTTATACATAAAAAACATGGATGAATCTCATAAACATACTGTTGAGCAAAAGAAGTCATATACAATAAGGTATTTACTGTATGATTCCTTTTATATCAAGTTCATATACATGCAAAATTAATGTAATGTTATTAGAAGTCATTATAACAGTTACCTTGGGAAAGAGGTTAGTGACTCAGAAGAAACAGGAGAGCAATTCCAAGATGCTGTTAAAGTTCTGTTTCTTTTTTTTTTTTTGAAACACAAATATGGGTTTTTTTGACTCTTTTTAAAATTTTTTATTTTATATTGGAGTGTGGTTGATTAACAATGTTGTGTTAGTTTCATGTGCAAAGTGATTCAGTTATACATATACATTTACCTTTATTCTGTAGGTAGGCTACAGAGGTATGTTCATTTTGTGAAAATTCATTGAATTTATGACTAGTACACATCTTTGTCTATCTGTTATGATTTCATTAAATTGCATTTTATATCTTTCAAGTAAAAAAGAAAAAAAGATGTTTAATCTGTGTTTTAAATTTTAAATGAACACTCCTGAGACTAACTGTCCCTCTCATCTCCCTGTCCAGCCCTCAACCCTTCATTCAAATTCCATTTCTGTCCTGACACCCCTCCCCTGGAGGCCAAGTCCATTGCTAGGAGTCCTCCACTTATATTTCATCTGGGGGCTCCCTCTCTCCATCTCTGCAAAGCTTCTTGGCTCAAAGGCAGCTCCAGAAGCCGTCTGGGACACCCCATTCGTTGTCTGGTAGGTATCGTGGGCACTCAACAGGTCAGCCCTCAACCCCAATAAAGCATCTGAGAGGCTCTGAAGCTCTCAGGGCTCCCCACATCTGAGGTCTCCCCACATCTGAGGTCTCCACTGACCTCAGGTGGCACACACACCATTTTGTCTCCTTCTGCAGCCTGACTCTAGGAATCCCTTTACCATGCTGACGTTTGGGGCAGACACTGACTGTGGGATGCGTGCTAGGCCTAGAGCCCGAGTAGTATCACAAACAAGGCCTCTTCCACCTTTGTCCTCTAAGCTTCAACACTTGGTCTTGAACAGCTTCTATGGCTCCTATGAATGGTTTCAACAGCCACCATGTTAAATACAGTTTAACTCTTCAAAGATCTTCCTTTCTTGTTCTATATTCAATCCCCACAGTACCCCAAGCAGCAGCCAGCTGTGGCCAAAAAGCCAGGGACTAGATGTTAAGGGTCTGACTCTGCCCCTCCCCTGCCGTAAGACCAGACAGGTCACGACCTCAGCTCCCTCCTCCATAGAATGAGGAAGTTGAGCCAGGTAGCTGGGTTCTGATATTCTAGAGAGGCAGAGCAGGTTTTAATAGTCCTATTTTACAGAAGATGAAACTGAGGTTCCAAGATGATTGGCTGAAAAACGAAGCTTGCAATTCCTCTCCAGAATCCCATTCTTAAGCTATTTCCATGGGACCACCTGGTGGCTACCATAGCAGACAACACAGATATAGAATATTTCCATGATCACAGAAAGTTCTATTGGGCCAGTCAGGTTTGGAAGGTATCTATATCCACATTGCTCCCTCAATTAGATTGATCTCCTCAAGGGCAGAGGATCAGCATCTGCATCTTTGTTTCTCCGGTGCCTGGTACTGTATTTGTTATCAAAAGTGCTCAAACATCCATCACGGATTTCTTTGCTGGCAGAAAGCCTTGCCTCCCAGCTAGGATCTGGGCCCAAAGTTCAGTCTGGAGAACTCATGTTGGAGAGCAGGATCTGTGTAGGAAGGGGAGATCCCATCCCTCAAAGGGGATGGCCAGAAGCCCAGCTGCTGGGACAGAAATTCTCACGAATCCATCTGTGTTCCATGGGGACAGGTGAGGGGAACACCTGGCACCGGCGGGAAGGCAGTAGGCCGGAAGGAGCAGACACCGCCCAGGGGCGAAGCCAGGAGAGGGTGCCTCCTTCCCCACTGCCAAAGAGAGTCCCAGCTGGGCTGCTGCCTCACTGGTACCAGGAGACTACTCTGCTGATTACCAAACCCAAACTTGGGATTTGCATTTTTATGAAATGTTCGTACAGGAGGCAAATCTCTTCCCTTTAAAAAAAAAATCAAGATGGTTAGTGGGAGAAAAAGCTCATACCAGTACCTATTAATTCAATCTAATCATGGTCATTTCAGTTTCCGTAAGAAAGTGCTTTCATAAAGCTACAAAGCTAACATCCATAACTCTCCAGTTTCTCCAGACAGGATACCTCTGCATTAAGGCTCCCATTTATCTTCCGAGATGGCAAATCATCCATTTAAAATGGGATCTAGTAAAGCGAGCTCCCATCGTAGCTCAGGCTGCTGGAATGAGCCTCAGACCCAGAAATGTTACTCTGGGGTCCATGACTGTCTCAATCTTCTTGGCAGCCCCCGACTGCATTTGTCTGGTTGCACAGTGCCTGAGGGATCCACACACAGCACCATGGGGTGGCAAGTGTGTGCTGAAGGCAAGGGCCATGGCCATCCGAGAAGCAGATACCCTACTCCCACCAGCCCGTTGACACACATCCCTTCCTCGAGAAGCCGAGATGAAGACCACAGGAAAGGAGCTGAGCCTGGCTTAGTCTTTAAGGTAGCTAGAGCTCACTGTAGAAATGACAATTTGGGAAGAACAGGGTTTAGCAGACCGATTCCAGAGGCTCAGTTAAGCAGGCGGGGGTGAGGTCCCACTGTCATGTGGTGGCTTCCTTGGGAAGCAGCCTCTGAAATGGAGTTTAGCCAGCAAGGTGTTTATTAAGGAGTGCTCATGAGATCCACACCAGTGGGGAAGAAGGGTAGGACGTAAGCACAGGTAGAGGGAGGAGCTCAGCTTTTATAGAGACCGACAGCACCTTGGGCCACCCCACAAGGAGTTCTGGAGCCTGGAATGCCCTATGGAGCTGGTCCCCGATCCAGCCGAGATGGCCAGGCCTTCTGTTCCCGCATCAATCTGTCACTGGGCCTTGGGCGGGAAGCTTTCTGCAGTTGAAGCAGTCTCTGATGGGGCCACTTGCTGAAGTCTGTCTGCTGATCCGTTCCCCAGCAGCTAGGTCAAGTCCTTCACTGAAGGCAAATCTGCGCATCCTGCAAGGGTGTCTACCATACCTACTGTCCCTCTCCCCTGTCCACAAGGAAATAGGCTTTAATCATACTTCTTCTGGGCCTTTGGTGCCCAGGCCCTGTGGGGCAATAGGCAATGAGCCCCACTAACTTCTTGCTCAGTCCTCTGCCCTGGTTCTTCTCTGGTCAGGTGACACAGAAAAGGATACTCCCAGGGGCATTAATTCCTTGGCACTTTCAGCTTGCTGAGTGGGCAGCACAATAGATTCTGGGGGCCAGAAAAACTGTCAGGCAAACACATGCAGGTGCTAATCATTGGAAGTTTTCCAGCGTGCACCAAAGAGATAAGGGAAGGGGGATGTGGGCAGTCTTCCATAGGATCTGCTGTACCCCCTCTTCTGTATCCCCAGTATATGCCCATGTAGCCTCTGCTCAAGCTTTTCCAGTGACGGGGAGCTCACTACCTAAAACAGTAGCACATTACATTGTCGGGCAGTTCTAGTGGTCAGAAAGTTATTTCTAAGGTTAAGCTAAAATTTGATCATTGCCCAGTCTCGGCCCAGTATATTCCACTAGGACGGGGGCAGGAATGTTTGTCTATATATTTCATGCCTATATCCTCAGCATCTAGTACGAACATGTGGCACATGTTCAGCTCAGTAAATATTTCTTGAATGAATGAATGCTTGTACGCATCCGAGGAGTTTACGACTTGTTCCTATTTCCAATCTCCTTTCCCACTTATCATCTATGTGATCTGATTCTCATCGTCCCCATGGGTTTAAGTGCCTGGAACAAAGCTGAGCGAAAGTGCTGGTACTCATTCATTCAAGGAGCACACAGTGAGCTCTTATGTGTGTCAGACACTCTCTCTAGGTTCTCCGGGATCTGGTCTTTGGAAGTACAAAGTGCTAAGATGGAGATAGAGGGCAAAAAATTACCAGCAACGAGTTTGATTTTAGAAAAAAGTTTCTAGGTGTTTCATCAGGCACAGTGGGCAAATGTACACACACTCACTCCTACTCACAACTCACCATTCCCTTCAACAGAGCCAGCTCTCCCAATATAGACCCTGAAACCTGGCCAAGAAACAGGACCCCCAGGGAAAGCAGCCTCACACACCCCCTTTAGGAGAAGGAACAGGTCACGGACCCCCCCGAACACCATTCCTGCCGCCCCTTAGGTCTGGAGAAACTGGGTTCTCACAGCCCCTCCCTCTACCATTTGTATTTCCTTTGAAATGCAAGTCGGGGGGAATGGATTAGCTCCCCCTCCTGAAACACCGCTCTGATGCCAGGAAGAGCAAGCTGGAATCAGCAAGGCAAGTTAAGCTTTCTGCCTGGAGCCGCGGGCTTAGTGGGGCCGATTACAACAGCAGGTGATGAGCCACGTTGCCGCTGCTGCGGAGCCTGTGAAAATCCTGTTACATGGGCAAAGGCGTTTTAGCTACAGCTCCAAATTTCAAAGAATGATTGAGCTGGAACGTGGCAGGCAGGAGGCAACTGGGGACCAAAGTCATTTGACTTAAACTGAGAATCAGGACCAAGGGGACTGCGGGGGTAGAGAATTCCAGACAGGGGCCCAGGTGTGTCACCCTCCTCCACTGCCCCCCTAACAGATCCTCTCTCCCAGCGCACACCCTCCCTCCCGCCATCCTCCCCTCCCCTCCCCAGCCCATCCTCAAGCAGAAGGAGCTTCCATCTGCCTTGAATCCTGTCTTCCTCAGCAATCTGTAAGCTCATGGAGATCAGAGCGTGAGGTTTCTTCAGCCCCGCAGGGTTTAGCACAGTGCTGGCTCGTGTAAATGCTCAATAAATTTTGCCGAATGATCCGTTGGTGACGGCCTCAAAGCCACATCTTCCTTGCCTTGTTCTGCCTGATTTCTAGATTCCCACCCCCCCACACACACCCCAACAGAAACACAGTCCCACTGAGTGCTTCTGGAAAAACCCATATCTTTTATGCAGCCACCCCTGGTTCTTTGGAAAAGTAGTGCCTGGCTAGCAGATCCAAATCTGACTACAGATGAGACACTCAGACAGAGGACGAGATTTTAAAAAACAACCCAGGAGAAGAATGAGCCTTGGGTCTTTGCTCTGCCCTATTCAATGAGAAAGTGTAAAATCGCAAGATTTAGGGTCTATTCTAGGGTCCTGGAATCCAACATCACCATCACCACCCTGGTCAACCGCCCCCTCATATTGGCCCTCATTTGCCTTTTTTTTTTTTTTTTTTTTTTTTTTTTTGTGATATGCGGGCCTCTCACTGTTGTGGCCTCTCCCGTTGCGGAGCACAGGCTCCGGACGCGCAGGCTCAGCGGCCATGGCTCACGGGCCCAGCCGCTCCGCGGCGTGTGGGATCCTCCCGGACCAGGGCACGAACCCGTGTACTCTGCATCGCAGGCGGATTCTCAACCACTGCGCCACCAGGGAAGCCCTCATTTGCCTTTAATGGTAAGCAGCCTGATGCAGTAGAAAGAGTATTTGGGCTTGGATGCCTTTAGGGATCTGAATTCAAATCCTAGTTTTTCAAGTCGCTTTAGCTTTCTGACCCTCTCTGGTAAACTACCCACCTCATAAGCCTTGTATATACAAAGACAACACACATAAGGAACTTCTCAATGGTCAGCACACAGTAGAAATTAATCAAATAATAACAGCATCATTAATGCTAGAATCAAGGTTACCATATGCTAAACCTGAGCATTGCCCCTCGTGACTAAGGAAACCCAGTTTACAGAGGGTGTGAGTCCTTGATCTGATGTGATCTCCACAACAGCCCTGTATGAAGTGAGTGATTGTTATTTCCTTTGTACAGAGAGGAAACTGGGGCTCAGAGGACTAACTTGCCCAGGGTTGCCTGGCTGGGAAATACAGTTCCAGGCTGGAACTGGAACCCAGCTACTGAGGCCAGAGCCTGGAGCTGTTCCCCACGCCGGGGTACCCCCCAGACAGGAACAACTAATTGTAATCCAGGGTGCACATCCATTGCCTAGCAGACAAAAAAGATGGGGGCGAATCTTTCTCTCCTCTCTCCATCTCTCCCTCCCTCCCTCCCTTCCTTTCTTCCTTCCTTCATTCCTTCCTTCCTTCTACCCTTCCACCATGCAGTGATTAAACATTCACCGTATGCTCAGCCCTCTAGTAGTGAGCATGGGGGATACAAAGACAGAGACGAGACATCCTTGCTGAAGGCAGCTTACAGTCCAGCCGAAGACAGGAAGTAATCTCAGAGCAAGGGCCACGTTCCCATGGGGGTGTGATGGCTCTCCGAGCAAAATGCACACGCGGGGTCAGCAGACATGCATATGCACAGCACTGCCATGAAGGAGGAGACCCCAGGATGAATGAAAACTAACAGGAGACAGATTTCCCAGGCAGGAGCTACACAAAGATGAAAAGGGAGGCCCTGGAAGCTTGGTGAGGTCACCGTCTCCACAGGTGTTCAAGGAGTACCTGGGTGATTAACTTCAGACCCCCCCCCCCTCAGCCCCAAGATTTTCCAAATTAACAACAGTTCCTGTTAGGGTCCATTGTAAGAGAAGCAAGGAGATCCAGAAAGGTCCACCCGCATTCTCTCCGGAGAAGCCGGAGCTTCCCCAAGCAGGGCTCAGGTCAACTGCTCCCCAGCTGAGCTTACTGTGGCTTCAGCCTTCTCATCTCACATAAGGCATCCCCCCTCCAACTTCTTGTGCCTGGCTCCTCCAGGCCAAGATGTAGAGGACACACGGCGGCTGCCTCTCCCTCCAAGGGAAAACAAAGGAGAACGCACCCAAAGACCATCTGAAAATCCCTTGTTTGCTTTCCTCTTCTGAGTCACAGCAGAACACAGGCCGGCAGGGTCCCAGACAAACAGGAGACCAGACTCCACTTCTGCTCTGCCCTTTGCAAAGGCTCCTGTCTACCCTCCTCCCCTAGCGAGGCCCTGCTCTCACACAACAGGGGAAAGGACAGCCGGCCCTGAGGCACTCTGGGATGGCTGGTCACTTGTTCCTCCACCTGTCACTTTCCTAAGTGCCACCAAAATGAAGGAACCTCCAGGCTTCCTGCCCTGGGGATCCTCCTTGTCATTGGAAAGGCATTCATCCCTAGGGTCCCAGAACTGGAAAAGGTGGCCCTTAGTGGTCACCACACAGCAGCGTCAGACCTCCAGCGACTCCTTTTACAGACTCACCACTGACCACTGAGCTGCCTGGGCAGAACCGCATTACTATTGTGGGAATTCTGTGAAATCTGAGCATTGCCCCTCAGCCCTTAGGCAAGACGGTTTACGGGGCCTGCACAGGCACATAACATCCCAAGATGTAGCAGAAAGAGGAGGTTTTGAAACCCACAAAAGCTGGATTCAAATCCTGGCTCCTGCAGTTGGCAGCTACCTGACTCTGAGCTGATGACATGCAGCCCCTCCCACCATGCATCCGTTTCCCTGTGGTTAAAACAGAGATGAGATTTGCCTGTGCTGAGTTTTCGTGCAGCTTCCAGGATGCAAGGCATGTAGAGCCTTTAGCATTTAAGTAGTAGCCCACTTCTCCTCCCTCCCTGAGGCCCCTAGAAATGGAAATGCACTTTCTTCCTTTCTGCAAAGATCTGTCCCAGGATATGGTTCCTATTAGCCCCAGTCACCACTGCCTGGTGATTCAGCCAGAAGCAGAGAGGGACGTGGTGGGGAGGGGGAGGGAGATGGGTTTCCTTATCCTGAGAGCAAGTTATCTCTAAGATAGAACCAAGCACGGGCCAGCCAGCTTCACTCCCTCTGGCCTGAGCACCCCTGACAATTCCACCGTGGCACCACAGCTAGATGCACTGCGGAGAGGGTTGGCAGGGCACAGGTGTGGCAGATGTGCCTTCTGGCCCAGCTGAGGTAAGAGGAGCTGGCTGCTTGACTGTGGAGAGAGGCAACGTAGTGGGAATGGGAAGCATCTTCCAGGTGGGGTACCCAGGCCCCTTCACAGGAGCAGTCAACTAGGCCGAACACTCTGAGCCCCACTGAGGGGCTTCCCCCGTCCTTGTAAGACCAGATAAGGAGGACCAGGCTAATGGGGAATTGTAGAAAGAAAGTGTGATAATTAATTTTACATGTCAACTTGACTGGGCCACTGGGTGCCAAGATATTTGGTCAAACATTATTCTGAATGTTTTTCTAAGGGTGTTTCTGGAGGAGATTAACATTGAATCAATAGACTGAGTAAAGCAGATTGTCCTCCCTCGTGTGGGTGGGCCTTGTCTAATCAGTTGAAGGCCTGGATAGAACAAAAAGGCAGACACTCCATGAGTAACAGAGAATTTCTCCTGCCTTTGAGTTAAGATACAGTAAGTCCCCTACATACAAACGAGTTCCATTCCTAGAGCACGTTCATAAGTCCAATTTGTTTGTAAGCCCAACAAAGTCAGCCTAGGTACTCAACTAACACAGTCAGCTATATAGTACTGTACTGTATAATAAGTTTATAATAATTTTCACACAAATAATTCATAAAAACAAAGAAAACAAAAAATAAAGAAAACATTTTTAATCTTACAGTACAGTACCTTGAAAAGTACAGTAGTACCAGCTACATCACCGATGCTTTTACACTTGCTTCTGGACATCCTGGTCTTGAAATAAAGATACTGTACTACTGTACTCTATATAGTACTGTACAGTAAAGTACACAAAAGCACAACTCCTTGTAGAGGATGCATGCATGTACGCCACACACGTGAACTAACTTACATGATTGGACATGTGAACACATGTTCCCATCTTTGAAAGTTCACAACTTGAAGGTTCATACGTAGGGGACTTACTGTATTGGCTTTTTGCTGCCTTTGGACTCAGACTAAAATATTGGCATGTCTTGGGTCCTGAGCCTTCAGACTGGAAATACACCATTGGTTCTCCAGCTTGCCCACTGACCCTGGAGATTTTAGGACTTGTTAGCCTCCATAACTGCATGAGCCAATTCCTTTTAATAAATCCCTTTCCATATATATATATATATATATATATATATATATATATATATATACATATACATATATATGTGCATATATATTTCTGTATACAATACATATGGGATATGAATGTGAAACTATATATATGCACATATATATGGAAATATATATATGGAAATATATATGCACATATATATGAAAAAATATAAATATATATGGAAATATATATATGTATACACACACACACACACACACACACACACACACACACACACACACACCCCTTCTATTAGTTCTGTTTCTCTGGAGAACCCTGACTAATACAGGAAGAATCCTACACAACTCTAGAGAACATCTAGAGAAGATGTTCTAACTCTCTGAGCTGCCCACCCTGGATGTTTGAAAGCAGAGCCCCATCCGGCATCCACGCATTCAGTAGGGAGCTGAGTTTGACACATTCCAAAGACTCTTCTGTCTCTCAAAGTCTGTGATTTTAAGGCAGAGATGGAGAAGGCATCATGCAGCCACCCTTCTCCCCAGAAGCTGGCCAGGGCAGCTGCAACCAGAATGAAAGGGACATGAAATCTACCTCCCCTGTGAGCTTTTCCTTTGAGCCCCCAGCACCCCAATCCACTTAGATCACACGGTGAGCAAAGTGAGTTCTTCTAACTCCCAGCCCAGTGTTCTCCCTTCTCTGCGACGCTGAGAGGGGTGTGCAGATGCTAAGGAGGGAGGTGGAGGAGTAGCCCTGGAGAGATCCAGGGCTCATCGTGAGTGGGAGTCAAGGGGTGAGTGTGTGGTCATCTGGAGGGCATGGGAGAGGAGCCCAAACACCCTGACCCAGGCCCCAGCTCTGAAACTCAGAATCACAGCATGGCCTGGGGGCCACCTGAGAATAGCCGAGGTCTGCCTTCTCTACCCCCAGAGGGAAATAATGGGAGAATGATAAAGATATGAGGGCTACTTAATCTAGAGGAGAAAATTCTGATCTTTGTGTACTTTAAACACAGATTTAAAAGAAAACAGCATTTCTCTCACTTGAAGTGTTTTGGGGATAATCCTATTATGAGGAGAAAGTATGGGGAAAAGGTTTTCTCCGTGGCCGTGACAGCGAATTTGGAACAAAAGAGAATCTAATTCCCACTGGTCTCTCTTCTTACCCTTCTTCTCCATCTCCCCCACTTCTCTGACCTTCCCCACATACCCCATCCCCAAATCTTCTTCAAATGTGCTCCCTCTTGCTCGCTGGCTGGCTTGGCCCAGATGTCCCCAAGGAGACCTGAAATGGCCACCCAGATGCTGTGCTTCCTCACGTCCTGCTGACCGGAAGCCGAGTCAGCCAGGGTGGCAGTGGGCGAGCTGACACAGAGGAACCTGCAGCTGTGAACAGAGCTGGCAACCATGAGGTGGGGCTGCTGAGCAGAACCTAGGGTGCCCTGGGTGTCCAGCATCAACAAAGGGAGCTGATAAGGGGACTGTAGTCACCCCTCGCCCCCAAAAAAGCAGGCAGGCTCCGACAAGGAAGGGGAGCTCTGTTGAGGAGCCATTAGTCTTCTCTGGAATAGATTTCACAGTGGCGGAGTGAGTTGAGTGGAGTCTGAGTGTTATAAGTTGAACTATGTCCCTTGGAAGTCCTGACCTACCCAGTACCACAGAATGTGGCTTTATTTGGCGATAGAGTCTTTACAGAGGTAATCAATTAAAATTAGGTTATTAGAGTGGGGCTTAATCCTATATGCCTGGGGACTGAATTGCATCCCCTCAAAATTCATATGTTTAAGCACCAACCTCCAATGGGAGTGTATTTGGAGATCAGGCCTGTGAGAAGGTAACTCAATAGGTCATCCTGAATAATAGAGTACTGAAAATTATAAATTATACATGGAAATTGTAGATTATACATTGGAATTAGTTTAAGCAAAGGCTGTGTAATTCTGAAGAGTTAGGTCAACTGTGGAGCAGGTTGTTGATAGAAGAAATGTTTACAGATTATAGGTAAATTGAACTCAAAGGAACCCAACAGGAAAATAAGACTGTCAAAGAAACTGTTGGAAGAAGAAAAAAACAGTCCAAAATTTACAAAATTAACTAAAACTTTCCTGAAAAAAAAAAAGATTAAATGAGATCATAAAGGTGGGGCCCTAATCTGATAGGGCTGGTGTCCTTATAAGAAGAGGAAGAGACACGAGAGCTCTCTCCTTCCCGCATGTGAAAGCACAGTGAGAAGGAGGCCGTCTGCAAGCTGGGAAGAGGGCTCTCACCAGAAACCAAACCCTGCCAGGTCTAGATCTTGAACTTTCCAGCCTCCAGAACTGTGAGAAAATTCATATCTATTGTTTAAGTCATATCATGGGTGATATTTTGTAACAGCAGCCTAAGCTGGCCAATACAACTAGTGTCCTTATAAAAAAGGGAAACATGGACACAGAGACACCCACAGGGGTACGATGATACAAAGAGACACAAGGAGAAGACGGCCGTCTACAAGCCAAGCAGAGAGGCCTGGAACAGGTCCTCCCTCACAGCCCGCAGAAGGAACCAACCCCGCCAACACCTTGATTTTGGACTTCCAGCCTCCAGAGCCCTGGGACAGTGCATTTCTGTTGTTTAAGCAACCCAGTCTGTGGCACTTTGTCAGAGCAGCCCGAGCAGACAAACACGCTAGGCTAGACAGAGAACCACAGGCCTGAGTCTGGGAAGACCAGGTTTGCCATCCATGCAGCCCTCTGCTCCAGAACCTCCCCTCAGCCTGGAAGGGAAACCAATTATCAGACCCTGAAGTCCTTCTTTCCTATTGACTGTGTTCCAGGCCCCTAGAGTCCCAACTTTCCATCACATTTAGGGGGTGGACTCCACACAAAACCCTATTTTGCTTTGCAAGAAGGAATCATTTTTCATCAGGCAACAGTGACGCTCAGAGAGAAATCCGTGGAGACAGAGCAGGCGTGGTGCCAGTGGGAAGGCCAGTTGCCAAAGCCCAGCTCCCTGCTTTAATTCCATAGCTCACGGGGGAGGACATCTCTGCCCCGCCGAAGGGTAGGAGAAAGACGGGGTACTTATCAGCAGAAGCAGCTGCCCTCCCAGAGGCCTGGCTGGTGCCCTTCTCTAGCTGGGGTGACCTTGGCATGATATTAAGCTGGATTGGAAGGAACTAGAGGCAAAGGAAAGGGGTGGACTTCAGAGAGGAAAGGTGGTGGCCTGACACCGACAGACAAGTTGATTACGGCCCCGTTTCATCACCCGCTCCCGCAGCACACAGGCAAGGAGTCCCCGCCATGCGGTTACAAAGAGATGAGAGACAGGGCACAGAAGGGATCTGGTGGGCACCCAAAGAAGGTTGGCATGAGAACAAGGGACAGAGACAGGAGGGAAACACAGACACACGAAGCTGCCTCCAAAGCCTGCCAAGAGGCTTCAGAAAGCACATCAGTCCAACTTTTCAGTCTCGTCCAGGCTGCACTACCAGCCCCTTTGGGATTCTCTCATCAGTAGAAATTAGTGACAGCCGGGCAGTCTGTAGCCCCTGCCATCTGCCCCTGCCCGGCTGAAATGCTCCTCTAGGCGGCCCTGAATGTAGTCAGTGTGAGAACAGGAGACGGGGGCCCATTCCCCAGAGTGGGGAGGGGGGGCAATGAAGGGACCACAGCCCATATGGATTCCCAGATCAGAGAATGAAAGCCCTAAACCAGCAAGTTGATTCAGGACCCTGGCAGGCAAGCAAATCTGCAGAGGAGAGAAGGTGCAAGAGCAGCTTGACAAAACAATTCGACCCCAAAGAGAATTGCCTTGAAAACAGTCACTTCCCACAACAGGCCCTCTTAAGAGAGCTTTGAATTCTCAGTGATGGATCCAGAAAATAGACCAATGTCTCAGCCAGCAGTGGCAGCAGCCCATGTTTTCCCAAGTCAGGCGTGTCAAGTTCAGTTCCGCCAAGTGCACTAAAGAATGTGAAGCTTAGCCTGGTATTTCCAGGCGCTGTAGAAGGAAGATGAACTTTGGAGCAGACAGAGCTGGTTTGGATCTTAGCTCCACCTCTTACTAGCTGGGTGGCATGGACGAGTTCCATGAATCTCTGAACTTGTTTTCTGTATTTTTAAAATAGGAGTAAGAGCATCTACCTCATGGGTTTGGTGAGTGGATTAAACGAGATTATATAAAGAGTTGGGCACACAGTAAATGCTCAATAAAAATTCTCATCACCCCCACCCCTCTTTCGTACCTAATACATCAACCTCCTAGATTAGACTCACGGAGAAAGTTTCCTAGGCTCTGTTTGAAAATCTCCAGTGATGGAAAACTCACCCCTTCGGCAAAGAGGGCACTTCCATTTGGACAGCTCTCATGGTCAGAATGTTATTTGGCTAATAATAAGGTAGATCAAAATCAGCCTGGCAGTAATGTCTCATTGGTCTTTATTTGATCCTGCACCCCATCTGAAATGAGACATAAAAAGAGTAGGAATATGTTCTCCTCCTCCTGTAATAACAGGTCCTGTCATCATCTGTACCTTATCCATTCGTCTATCACTTTATCCATTTACTCAAGTCACTGAGGCAGGACACAAAGACACTAGTCCTGAACTACCAGCTGGCCAGTATCTCAGAGTAGCTCTGTAAGCTTTTTTTTTTTTTTTTTTTTTTTTTGCCTCCAGAGGAAGTACAAAAGGAAGGAAAGGAAAAAACTGGCTTTGGGAATACCTCTGGATGGGAAGTCATGTCCTCAGGGCCTCCAGAGAATCTGAAGATGGTGGCAGAAGAAGCAAGGTGATCCTAATTCCTAGTTCCCAATAGGACCTAAATCCTCTGTCCAAGGCTGGAAACCACTCTTTAGTTTGAGATGAGCCAGCTCAGTCTTATTTGCAAAGCTGTCCCCAAAGCCTCCACAGGAAGTATAATATCACCATAAAGAATCGCTACCTTTCCATGTGCCTATTTCTCTCCCTTTAAAAAAATAGTCTGAGTTTGTGGTGAGCAAGCCTCCCTCTCCATCCCCCTCCTTTACCTGATATTATTTTGGTCCCCGGTAATTACATTAGGTATAGAAAGAGACTTTATGGTGCTAATAATTACACATGCTTACAAAACAGATGGGTCTGGGGATCTGGAGGGGGAACGTTTATGGACTCGGAAATGAGACATTTTGTTGTAGGAAATGGATAGTTATTTCCAGGTTTTATTGCTGTATTTCGTAGGACTCTTCTTAAATCTTGTGGATAATACTTTGCCTGTATTACCTTCCGTGCATTTTATAAGACAGCTCATTGGTCCCAGGTGTGCTGGGAAAATGACATTAAATGCCTGGAGAAGGAGGGGAAGTCAGAAACAACAGGGGACTTGTCGATGCCACTGGGAGGAGGAAGCTTACAAACCGGGGGTGGGAACCCCACAGAATATCTGAATCAGAAGGAACCTTAGAAATCATCTAGTCAAGCAGTTCTCAAACTGGGCTCCCCGGACCAGCAGTATAGTCATGGTCCAGGAACCTCTTAGAAATGCAAATTGTCCGGCCCTGCACAGAAACTCAGCGTGGCACCCGGGAACCAGCCTTTCGTTCCAGGGTATCCTGATGATGGCTAAAATTTAAGTCACTGGTCTGCTTCAATCCTCTCACATTAAAAGTGAGTCATCTATATAAAATAGATAAACAACATGGACCTACTGTAGAGCACAGGGGACTATATTCAATATCTTGTAATAATGTATATGGAAAAGAATCTGAAAAAGAATATATATATGTATATACATGTATGTATAACTGAATCACTTTGCTGTACACCTGAAACGAACACAACTCTATACATCAACTATAGTTCTTTTAAAAAGAAAGAAGAGTAAAAGGGCTTCCCTGGTGGCGCAGTGGTTGAGAGTCCGCCTGCCGATGCGGGGGACGCGGGTTCGTGCCCCGGTCCGGGAAGATCCCACATGCCGCGGAGCGGCTGGGCCCGTGAGCCATGGCCGCTGAGCCTGCGCGTCCGGAGCCTGTGCTCCGCAACGGGAGAGGCCACAACAGTGAGAGGCCCGCGTACCACATAAAAAAAAAAAAAAAAAAAAAAAAAGAAAGAAGAGTAAACTAAGGCCCAAAGGGACTAAGTGATTTCCCCCAACTCCCCCAGCCAGTTAATGGAGAGTCAGCACTAGAACATCCAATCCACCACACTCTCCCTAAAACACCATGAGGTCCCCCTAAGAACTAGGCACGCCATGTAGCTGACTTGCTTCTCGAACATTGGTGCGTGTAGAAATCACATGAGGATCTTGTTAAAATGCATATTTGGATTCAGTAGTTCTGGGGTGCTGCCCACGCTTCTGCATTTCCAACAAGGCCCTGGGTGATGGGATGCTGCTAGCTCCTTGAACAGCACCATGCTGGCATACACTAGGTGTGGGATTCTGGGCAAGTCACCACCCCCCACCTCCCCTTTTCCCATCTGGGCAGCAGGAGCCACTGAGAAGGGGCACTAGTTCTTCCTGTCCCTCTTATGAGACAATCTGAGAAGCCAGTGCCTATGCGTCTCTCTGCACACCCCCTCTCGTTCTCCCTGGAGCTTTGGTCAGTGGGCCACTACCCGGACGGTCCTTTGCTGTCTCTGACCTGTAGACTTCTCCCCTCTGCAGGCTGCCATACTATCTTGGGGGAGAGCCAGTCTTCTCCCATTTTCTCCAAAATTCAACATGATAGACAGATAATGGGATCCAGGAAAAATGAAATATATCTCCCTTTCTTTCAAGGAACTCCTGGGTAAAAATCCCAGAACGCTTTCTTGGTCTTTCTGGCTCCTATTTCTCTTTGCAGTGATTTCTCTTTGCTCCTATTTCTCATCAGCAGTGAGTTCCTTATGCTATCCCTCTGGCTGCCACAAAAGTCATTTATTTATTCACTCAACAAGCACTTTCTGAGTGCTTTTTAAGTGAAAGCACCAGCGTAGACATTAGATAAATGGGCTTCATCTGTTCCTTATCTTCTTTCCCCATCATTTGTAGCTTAAAGAAAATGAGGTCCCAAGCTAAAACTCCCACAAGGACCCCTTGTCAGACACATTTACTGAATTTTTTCTCACTCCCTTTGGCTCACCTTTGCCCTGTCCAACCAGGTAGACGTGCCTCATCCTCCGAATTGGGAACACCCCGTCTCCAGCCCCCAAGCACACCACTTTGTTAGCTGCCAGCAGGCCTGGCTCTGCCTTTTTCATATCCCATCCCTCTAGGAATCTCATTCCCTCTCCGCTAGTCCCTCTTGCAGACAAACATTGATTATGAATAAATCTCTTTCAGGGAAGGGAATGGGCTGGCCAGTCCATGGGGATGGCCCTGCAGACACAGGCAGGATGGATGGCTGGTGGGGAGCATTGCCTTTGGCTCTAATTAACATATTGTTCTCTGGGCTCCAGCAGGATTATGGATGAGCTCCACAAAGAGGCCCATTTAACCTGAGCATCCGGCTTCCAATCTATTACTTTCTCCACTGGCTTCAGCCTACAGTTTGGCCTGGTATGGAGGGGCTGAGTGTGGTCAGAAAGCCAAAAGAGCTCAGTGTGAGGTGTTCCCCAAATGCACACACCCAGCTCGCTTCTACCTGACAGGTCAGCCTGTTGGAGGACTGGTCTTATCCCCTCCCCGACTAGTGGGCAAAGAAACACAACCCAAAGTGCCCCAAGTCTCTGATTTGAGGTCCCAGCCATAAACTCTTGCAGGTAAACCCAAGGAAGTTACCAGCCCACCGAGATGTGGGAGCTGCCCCATGATCCCTGGCTGGTGGAAAACAGTCCAAAAAACTTTAATGAGGCTCCTAAGCTAAGTTTTCATTTGCATATCCCGGAAAGTCTTTGCTATTTTTTTCACTCAAAAACTATTGTCCAAGGGCTGTTGTATCCAAGGGGACAACTTGTACAAGACTTAGCTCTCACTCTGAGGAGGCTGGCAGTCTACTGAAGAAAATAGGAAACATTCTCAGAAGACCAAGGCACCGAGGGTACCTCCTCTCCAAACATTGCCCGAGGGCACAAATGCGATGATGTAAGGGTGAAGATTATATGGGGTGATTAAGGGAGGTATATTGGAAGTGACAACAGGTAGGCCGGCAATGAAGGCCACCCAGAGAAGGAGATTCAGGGAGAGGAAAAGGGCAGCATGGCAGGAGAATTTGAGATATTTAGGGTAGTCAAGGGCGCTCCAACTGGACCAGTAATCTAGGGGCAGAGTATAAAGAAATATGAGGGCTGACTAAGGAGTTTGGACTTTATGATAGTCGTGAAAGTTGCTGAGTAGAAAAAAGACATGATGAAATGTGTGTGTGATTAAGAAAGTTACTCTGTCAGGGATGGGCAGGAAGGATTTGAAGAGAAACTATGAGGCGTTGCGGAAACCAGCTGGGAGCCTTGACATCCTCATAGGGTCTGGAATGAGGGTGGTGGCTACAATTTCCAATTTGCAAGGGAGGGAGGCTGGTCATACTGAGCCCCAGAAACTCTCCATGAGTTGCTCAAAGTCACACAGTTAACTATGGATGGATTTCCATATGAATGTCTTTTGACTCCTAACCCAGGATATTTTGCTGAAGATCATATAATCAGAATTCAAATCCCAGTGCCTCTAATATCTCCAGGTAAACAGTTATCAACTAAACTAAGCTACAATGGCCTAGGCTCTCACATTCTTCCAGAAGCTTCCCAGAGCAGAAAGGCAGCCAGAACTCTGCCCACTCCTGACACCATTTGCATCCTACATAAGCTTCACCAGGGTGTCTGCTCTACAGGATAAAGAAGGCTGATGCTTCACCCACCTAACCTCAAATCTCATGTCTAGGGGGAGCCATGGCAGCAAGGGAGGAAGATGGGAGACCAGGACCAGAAAGCCTGAGGCTTACGTTCTCACTCTCCTACAACCTCAGAGAGGCTCCTTAATCTCTCTGAGCTGCAATGTGCTCAGTTAGAAGCTAGGGTTATACTATATATCTTATGGGGTGGTGATAAGGGTTCAATGAGGTCTCATGCATAATAGAACAGATAGTATTGTCATTATCATTATATTCTTATAAATGTAAGGACTTCCACACCTAGAACAAGGACCAAGGAACAGTGCTCTGTTAGTAAAGCTTAATGCCTCAAAGTAAAGTACTGGAAGGAACAAGCACAGTTCTGGAATCAGCAGACCTACGTCAAAAAACTGATTCCACCGTGATTAGCTGTGTGATTCTGGATGTGATGAAGACTGGCAGGGCTCACCAATATCTACATTCTCCTCTTCTTCCTGGATGCCCAGCTGGACTACATTCGCCAGCCTTCCTGTCATTAGACGTAGCCATGGGACCGTGTTCTAGCCTATGGAGTGTGAGCAGAGGTGATGCACGCCATCTCCAGGCATGGCCCATAAAAAGCATTCCATATGAACCCTTCCTGGCTTTTCCATACACCTGCTAAATCAAGATACTCGAAATACCTGGAGGACACCAGAACCACAAGACAGAAGGAATCTGGGTCCCAATAACACTTCATCAAACAGAGCATCCCTGCCAACTCTCATTGAAGAGGGACATGTCTTTGAAACTTTGATTGAACTAATCCATGGAGATTTGGGGGCTGTTTGTCACAGCAATGAGCTTAGCCTGACTAGTGCACTATCCTAATCTCTCCTGGAGAAAAGATTCAAGAACTTTCCCTACATCCCCATGTCCCCACTTCCCTACCCCAAACACGTCCATACAGAGATTTCTTATCTCTGCTGGGTGGACCCAGGGCAGGTGCCAGACTGGAGCTTCTGCTGAAACCATTGCATCCCCAGGCTGGGGGAAGCCAGGCCCCCTTCATTCCCCTTTGCAGCAAAGAAGATGCAACGTGCCATCACCCCCCTGTGTGGTGTGTTTATTGTGAAGATTGATAGGGATATAGACCATCAAGTCCCCCACCTCTTCAGGGCAGGATGTAGAAGTTGGGAATGGACATGGGTCACTGGAAAGGTCACTGGTATACCTCTAAAATGTAGGCAAAGTGCATGTGCATCTGTCTCCGTGTGTGTGTGTCTGTTTGAGAGGAAATTGTGTGTGCATCCATGCGAGTTTGTTTTGAGGGCTGCACACACACGAGTTTGTGTGTTTCTGCAGGGGGTGCGTGTGTGTTTGTCTGAGAGCTGTGTGTATATCTGTGGGGATGTGTTTGAGGCATAAACACATGTGTATTTGAGGGGTGCACATGTGTGTTTGTTTCAGGGTTGGGTGCATGTGTACAGTATGGGTGTATTTGCAGTGTTCGCACATGTGCAGATGTCCATGTGTGCGCATACAGAAGTGTGTGTGTGTCCCGGGGTGGGAGGTGGCAGAAGATGAGAAGCTGAGGGACCATCATTAGGTAAGCCCTCCCAGCCTCATTCTGCTGGAGAATCAACTGGAACTACAGGGAATGTCATTGTTAGGAATAGTCTTCATCTCCCCTTCCTAAACCTTTTCCCTGGACGTTCTTTTTTTTTTTTTGGCTGTGCCACGTGTCTTACAAGATCTTAGTTCCCTGACCAGGGATTGAACACAGGTCACAGCAGTGAAAGTGCCGAGTCCTAGCCACTGGACCACCAGGGAATTCCCTTTCCTGGACATCTTCAAAGGGAAATCTTTTTCCCTCCACACCCTGAAGGAGGCAGAATCATCTGTTGACACGTCTGCTCTTTCCTGTATTTATTAAATATCTGTTCTACTCCTCTCTGCACCCCAGGCCTGTGTTGGGCTCTGGGCTCCAGGACCCTGGGCCCCTCACCCCGTCCAGGCCTGCTTTCCAGCCCTGGTCGAGGGAACAGTGTGCAAGAGAATTCTTTTAGGAACAAAGAAAGCCAGATTGGTGCAGAGAGGGGGAGGGAGGAGGTCTGCCGCCCTTCTGGGAAGGGAGGGGACAGAGTCAAGGGTGGCAGAGCCTAGATTGGGGAGAACTGCAGGGGAGGCTCTCAATTCTCAGCCCCGCGGGGCACCAGGGAGAAGCAGCTCCCAGCACGGCCGGCTGTCGGGTTAGGAACAAGCCCCTGACACAAGGGGTTTGCACAGGCGCACAAATGAAAGAAAATCAGAGGAGATGAAACCATACAAACTTCGGGTAATAGAAAGAGAGGAAAGAGAAGTGCGTGTGGTCTGGGTCTCGGCTCAGAAAGGTCGATTCCAAGAAGATGCTGCCCAACTTTATATTACTTTTCAGAAAGCCAGTGAGCTGAAAAATAACTCTCACCTTTTTTTTTTTTTTACATGATTATTTGTTTCTTTGGAGTTTCTTCTTCACATTGTTTTGTGCATCTCAGTGGTTCCTTTCTCCCAGTCTGATTTCATTTGGAGATTTGGCCTGGAGCCTGGAGGGAAAGATGGTCCTTCTTCCTAAGAATGCATTTATTTCCAATTCTCAGCAGCTCCTCTTGGGGGTGGGGGGAGATGGGGCGAGGGCAGACCTGCTCCCCTGGTTCACAGATGCTTGCGTGTTGCTCACGGGCAGATACACGTGTGCATACGTGTGTGTGTGCTTGAGGAAGCATGAGGGTTAGTGAAGGGGTCCACGCGTGAGTCTGCATGCGTGCAGGGATGCACACGCAGGGGTGTACGTGTGCCAGTGCACGTGGGGCCCAGAGCTCCATCCAGGTGGGAGGAACCTGTGGGGATGGGTTTTTCTCTTTCACTTGACTCTGAGGTGGCAGTGACTGGCTCCCTCACCTTTTGCCAAGCTCAGCAAGGCGCAGATGTTTGAACCAGGGAAAATGTCAGCCCCCAGGAGGAGGCCAGCTCTAACTTAAAGTGAGCCCCTAGGAAGCGTGGCAGTGCATTCTGGATGTTGTGTTTTGGATCCATTTGCATTTGCTCTTTCCAGTAACTAAGAACTGGTGGGTGGGTGTGAAGGAAGTAGGGACTCTGCCTCAGTACCCACGGCTCACCTCCCACCCCCAGCTTCGCCAGGCTCCTGCTGAGGCTGTGACACCAAAGAGAGCGGCAGAGAAGCAAGAGCAAATGCCCTAAGAAGCCCTGGCTTCTCTTCCACTCCCATGGCAACCTGGAAGGATTCTTCTGGCCTGAAGAACTGACTCCTGGGTTTCGGGGTGGGGGGGGAACCTCGGCGCACAGGCTGGGTGCTCTGGGGTGTGTCCTGCCCTTGGGCAGGCGTCTCCGGAAACGGCCACTGGTGTTTAGACTGCATGCTTGGGGTGGAGGTGGGGCCTCTGAGTTTTGCTGGAGCCCAAAAAAAGCGAAGGATACAAGTGTCCTTCCCTCCTTCATCACCAGCAGGAGCCTTCACCAAGCCCCGGAGGTAGGGGCTCAGCGTGATGCCCTCCCCGCCCCAGGAAGAGTCCAAGGGGCTGAGGAGGAGGCACAGCACCCCTGGGGCCCTGGTTTGTTCGGGCCACCCCAGCGTTTAGGAGATGAGGGGACTTGGCCTCAAAGAGGCTAAGGTACTTAGGCAGGGGACACAGCCAGGAAGCCGACGAGCTGAGTTCCCTCTCGTCACACAGGCACGTGGCATGTGGGCTCACTCCTGGACAGGTACTGGGAGGAGACAGGGCCCAGAGTGAAAAGAAGGCATGCTGTAAGCTTGAGTGCCACCAGGTCACCAGCAGACCGAGGCCCCGCCCCGGGTAAGCCCAGCGCCCTGAGAAACGGGACCTTCGTGGGACTGTGGGGTCACTGGCGTCTAGGCCTCTGGAGGGCCCACAGAGCTGCTTTCCAGGTTACTACAGGATGATTATTGTCCATCCATACCCGCTGAGAAATAAGAGAGGCAGTGGGGTGCGGTGAGGAGATTCCGTGCGACCACATCCAAGCCACTTAAACTCTCAGCATCTCAGAAAGGATGATGAGGATGGATGCCTGACTCACCGCGTTGGTGTGAAGTCTGAATAGACCGATAGGGATGGAAAGGCCTCCTGTGTTGCTTGGCACGTGGCGGTGTTCAGACTGGGTCCGCTTCCTTCCGCTTCAGTGGGCCAGAGTCACTTGCAAAGCTTCCCCATAGGAGGGCTCAGCTCACAGTCACCCCTCTGCTGAGCCCTTGTAAACACTGCCCCCTCCACCACCTCCACCGTGGGAAGCTGGGGTGTGGCACCCGTGGAGATGATCCCCTAACCTAAGGTGGGTCCCTGTTCTCCACCTTCCCGTGCAGAGTCTGTTAGGCTACAGGGTGGAATGACTTCCACCCTCCCTCTCCTCCTTGTTCAGGATCAGGAGAAACGGACTGGCTACAGCAGAAAGGTTCTGGTTTGACCTAGAGAAGACCTTAGAGAGAGGACAGCCTAGGAACCCCCCAGCTTTTCCTTTGCATCCTAGGCCTCCAATTCACTGAATGTGAGTTTCCCCTCTGGCAGCCCTTTTTTAAGCCCTTTGCAGTTGAAAAGCATCTTTGCAGCATAGCAAGATGATAAGAAGTGTGGACTTGGGAGACGGAGGACCTGGGCTAGTACTTACTGCTAGGTTCTGTGTAAAGTAGAAGCAATGATACCAACCCAGAGGGTTGTTGGGGGAGGAAATGAGTAACAGATGAGTTCAAGTGACCCAGTCGCCTAATTAGCCTAAAATGAACCTAACAGCTCTAGCTGTGTGACCTTGTGCAAATTGCTTAAACCCTATGTGTCTCAGTTTCCTTATCTGCAAAATGAGGCTAATAACAGGATCCACCTCGTAGGGTCAAATGAGTATTAAGTGAGGATTAATGCAGGATTGAGTTAATAACATACTTAGAATAGTACCTGCCACATGATGAGTGCTCTGTGAATGATAATTGTAATCCTTACGACAATTATTTTGCCATCACGATTGCCCTTGGAAGTCAGGAGTAGTGTTAGTCCATTTCATAGATGAGAAAACTGAGGGCAGAAGGGCAAGATCACTGGCCCAAGACTTGAACTTCAGGCTTTCTGGTGCCGAGTGACACTTCCTTGCACTCCTCTGCCCCCAGCGGCTTCGGTGGCTTTTCGGCTATGGGGAGACTGTCCAGGAAGACTCTGGTGCCCTGCGGTGTCCCTCTCAGCCAGCCAAGACAGCCTCTCCCTCCTGCTTCCCGATGGAGCCGCCACCCTTCAGAAGCTGGGTGGCTGGCTCAGGCTTTCCCTCAGGGAGACGGGACATCTGCTTTCTCCCCAAAGGAACAGCCTCAGGAGAAAGAGGCCATCAGCCTGGCATGGGATGGCTCCTGCCTTGGGTTTTCCAAAAACTCTGCTATCAGCAGGTCTCCTCCTTTGGTCTCTGTGGCTCTATGTCAGAGACTGTGGAGTCACAGCTGTCACCGTGTGTGTGTGTGTGTGTGTGTGTGTGTGTGTGTGTGTGTGTGTTGGGTGGGGAGGTGGGAAACAGGGGCAGGGGGGCTCTCTCCCCAATCCACCCCCAGGTACTCAGCTGTAACCAGAGCCTCGTGGAGGGTCTAAAATGACACGGTGCCCTTCAGAGGCGTCGCCTGGCCAGCCTGGGTCCCCTTCCCGAGCCCCCGCACAGGCCCCCCCCCAACACACTTGCGTGCGCGAGCACACAGCCCTACACAGAGGAGACGATCAAGTGCAGAGATCTTCCTGTGCTGCTTTATATGGCAAATAATCGAGCCGTACCCTTGTGGTCTCGGTGAGGAGCTTCATGAGGAGCTTCATCCATATTCATGCCTCGCGTTTCCTGTGGAAACGAACACGCGACATTCCAGCACGACGACGGCGGGAGCAAGAAATCTGAAGCACTAATTCAGTCTCTCCACTCCCCAGCCCGGCTCCAGCGCCGGGGAGAGCAGATTTAGCTGGTGTCTAACCAGCCAGGAGGCAGCGTGCTCGGGGAGGTAGACTTGTCCCTCCGCGTCCATCCAGCTCTCCCTTTCTCTGGCTTCATCTCCTTCTTTTCTTTCCTCTCCTCTCCCACCTTCTTGTCTTCTTTCCTGCGTCTCCTCTCCTTCCCTCTCCTTCCCCATCACCTCCCCTCCGTACTTCCCCTCCCCCCGCACCCCCCCCCAAAGCCTTTCCCCTCCTCCTCGCTCCATCCACCTGTCCCTGCCTTCAAAGCCTCCTGCCCCCTCCCTGCCAAAGTTACCTTCTGTGCGTGGAGTTTCACTTTCCTTATCTAGTTCTGACGGAGGCTGGGGGGCCTCGGTGCTGGGAAGCAGGTTGGGAGCGTGTCTATGAATACCAAGCATGTTAATAGGTTAAAGTAAATCTAAAGTAACATTTGAAAGCAGAGAGATGAAAGCAGATCACAGGCCAAAGATCAAACAATCTAGAGCCACTTCTAAGCCTTTTACAGCTGGAGATTATTAGCATTTGAAAGTGAGGAGCATTAGAGGGAGAGGGGGAAAAAGTGGGAAGGAATTTTTGTTGTGGAGATAAAAACTGAAATAAATGACAGTGGAAAGGGAGAACTAGAGAGAGGCTGACTTATTTTAAAAACCACATTAAGACAGTGGGGGAGGGGGGACACCTCTGGCTGTATATTTAGCTCATCAGCCAGCATCTGGGCTCCGATGCTGATGTATGCCACCCTCCCTGGTCTTCCTCTCCCCTCCTTCCTCCCTCCCTGTGCTTCTAGGGGAGGAAAGAGGTTTCAAGCCCTCCTTGGCACTCCCTTCCCTCCAGCTGTGAAGACAGCACCTCTGTTCTGGGAGGGGAGGATGGTTAGGGGAGAGTGGGACAGGTAGTGGGACTGGAGCCAGGCACCCCAGGATGCCCAGCCACACTCCCTCTAAGGGGTATCCAGCCAGTCCTTCTAATGCTAGAACATCTGAGTCAGTGGAACCAAGAGATCATCCACCTTTGATTCTTTTTTTCTCCATCCCAACCACAACTGATAATCCCGTAATCCAATCCAGCCTCTCTGTTTTCCAGAGAAGACTGAGGATCCCCACATCCCGGGCACTGAACCTTGTTACATAAGAGAATATAGAAAACCTTCTATCCTTCATAATTTAATTCAGTCAGTATCTGTTTTCTAGGAACCACATTAGTTATGAACCTCGCTATAAGTTAGGCACTCTGCTAAGAAAAGTATTGAATAAAACAGGCATGATCCATATCTATAGTATCTTAAATGGGGGGGATTTATTAATTAAACAGACTTCAGGCTAAAGATGGGGGATTGGTAACAATCGTTTGTCACTGTTTTCTGCCCAAATCACCCTAAAGTGAGACTCAAGTCACAAAAAAATCCTGCAGGAAAAAGCAAGTGGAAGAGGTGACAACAGCACAGGAGAAATGTTATCAAATTTGGGGGAGAGAGAAAGTACATGGAAGAGTGACAACTGACTTAAGAGAATGGAGGAGGCTTAAGTGGCCCAGACTGTGGAGGGAAGTGTCATGAGAGAGGAGTCATGGACCCTGGGTACCTCAGGAAAGCCTGAGGAATCAGCACATCAACATGACAGAAGGTAGGATGGGGCAGGGCGCTAACACAGGGGCACTAGTTAGACCTTCATGGCCCCTCACCTGGCCTGTGAAGCCAAGCAAGCGTCCTTATCCCAAACTAGGGGAGGGAGAGGGCGGGTGAGGGGGAAGTCAGCTCCTGAAGAAATTGAGCCAGAGAGCACAGGGACACCACACACACTGACAGATGGGGGCAAAAAAGTAGTATAAAACAGGAAGATTAAGTTAAATTCTGCATGTTGAACAGGGACAACCTCAGCCTACTTCCCAACTGAGATTTCATAATGGTAACAGCCAAGATATCACTCAAGTCCCTCACCCCCAACCCAGACTGGAGGCAGGAGAATTTTCCTCTGGAAAACCTGAATGGCCCAAGTTTATAGGGCGCCAACAGAATTTTGTGGGTCTTCCAAAAAAAAAAAAAAAAGCCAGCTCCTTGTATATTCACCCTACAGTGAAACCCACCAACCAACAGGGACCCATCCGTACTCAAACAACTGCCAATCATGTGTTTTTTTTAATGATTCACACTCTTAAGTATGGGCAACTATGGAGCACCAGACATTCTAGGAAAGCCTCTGCCATTAAGACTAGATAAGCAAATAAGAAGAAAATAAGGAACTCAAAAGAAACAGAGACAAGTTGTGAATTTTTTTTAAAAGTTCAAAAATATATATGATTAAGATTCTCAGAGAGATGAAAGATATTTCACCTGAAATAAGAGCAGGAGAAAAAAAGAAAGAAGGAAAGAAAGAAGGAAAGAAAGAAAGAAAGAAAGAAAGAAAGAAAGAAAGAAAGAAAGAAAGAAAGAAAGAAAGAAAGAAAGAAAGAAAGAAAGAAAGAAAGAAAGAAAGAAAGAAAGAAAGAAAGAGAGAGAGAGAGAGAGAGAGAAAGAAAGAAAGAAAGAAAGAGAGAGAAAGAGAGAAAGAAAGAGAGAGAGAAAAGAAAGGAAGGAAGAAAGAAGGGAGGGGGGAAGGAAGGAAAGGGGAAAGGGGGAGGGAGGAAGTATGATATAGACTGCCATATATAAAATCAAAGCACAAGGAAGAGCTCTTGGCTATTAAAAGTGATAGCAAAAATTCAAAATTCAATAAAAGTTCTGAAAGATAAAATAGAAGAAATTTCCCTAAAAGTGGAACAGAAAGAGAAAGAGTAAGAGAAATACAGATAATGGAAGAGAAGGATCAGCTCAGGAGGTCCAGCATTTGACCACTGGGAATTCTAGACAGGTTCCAAGAAAATGGAGGGGAAAATTATCAAAGAAATAATAGAAGAAAATTTCCCAGAACTGAGCAATGTTGGCTTTCAGATTGAGGTTTCACTAAAGGCCTAAAGTATAATATAATGTCATTATGTTTCAGACACCAGAAATGAGAGGCTCCAAAATGCTTCCAGAAAGGGAGCAGCAGGGGAGTCACCATCAATGGATTAGAGGACAGTCTCCTGGGGAAGAAATTGTTATAGATTATTGATACACCTGCTCATGTGACAAATAATACTGAGAGATGGTCTCCCATTCTGCTGAATCATAAAAAAAATTATGAGAAGACCATAGAAAAGAAAGCAAACCAAAAATGAGGAAAAGCATAAAGTTGCCCAAGAAAGGAAAGAGACCCATCGTAGAGTCCTGTCTCAGTAGTGGACATGTTTTACTTCTTGTTGTGGAAGAAGAGAATATAGATTTAATTTTCAAAATGTGATACAAGTATATCATGGGGAGGCACAGCTATGAGCTAAGACTCATGCCATAATAGGAAGTCAGTAGACAAGATCAAAAAATTGTTTTGTCAAAAAAATAGAGTTAAAAAAAGAAAAAGAAAAAGCAGTAGCTGCCTGCCTTATGTGGGCAGCCGTCGTCGTCGGTATTTACTGCGAGGGTGCCTGAGGGAATTCCCCAAGGGGACTGTAAAGTTCTGATTTTAGGTGGCAGTTTGGTTACATAGTCACATGCATAGCTCTGACCTCATGTATCTGTGCACTGAAGATCTGCACATTTCACTGCCTGTAAAATTTATCTCAAAAGGAAGGAGAAAAGAACCACAGGCAAATATTGAATTCTAATGATATGTATGGTGAAGTGTTTAGGGATGACTAAAGTGTAATCCTATCTGCAACTGACTTGGAAATGTACCAAAAGATAAGAGGGAGTGACAGATGGATAGAAGGATGGAAAATTACGAAGTTATGTGTTAGAGCAATGATCACAAAATATTAATTGTAGAATTAGATGGTGGATTTATGGCTGTCTGCTGTAAATCCAACATTTTTATATGTTTGAACATTTTTGTAATAAGATGTTAAGAAGGGCTTCCCTGGTGGCGCAGTGGTTGAGAGTCCGCCTGCGGATGCAGGAGACACGGGTTCGTGCCCTGGTCCGGGAAGATCCCACATGCCGCGGAGCAACTAAGCCCGTGAGCCATGGCCGCTGGGCCTGTGCGTCCGGAGCCTGTGCTCCGCAACGGGAGAGGCCACAACAGTGAGAGGCCCGCATACCGCAAAAAAAAAAAAAAAAAAAAAAAAAAAAGATGTTAAGAAAAAAGGTGGAAGTGTGAATATGTTGCTTAGATGAAGAGATCTAAACACCAGGAGAAACAGCCCAGAGTTGAAAGTGGCTGACTCTGGAGGGTGGAAAGGGCCTGGTGCCTTTCCTGCAAAACCTCTTGATGTTATTTGATTTTAAAATTTTGTGTGTCTATCGCTTTGGTTAAAAAGTAATTTACAAAGGAAAGGAAGGACGTATTAACTGATAAGTATTTTTAAGATAAGTACTTACACAAAAGTATACAATTTCATAATTGGGGAGGGGCCATGAAAGACAAGAACAGGGTGCGTTGGCAGTGAGAGGGGAGGGTGCTGGGGAGGTGGACAGTCACAGAGGCCCAGGGCAGGAACCAAGAGAAGACCAGTGGGCCTCAGTGTGAGGAAGGAGGAGGAGGAGAGGGAAGTGGGGGAGAGAAGGGGGGAGGAGGGGGAGGGGAGGGGAGGAAGAGGAAGAGCCGGAAGAAGAAAAGGAGGAGGAGAAAGAGAGGAAAGCGGAGAAGGAGGGGGAGAATGGGTGGCTCCCACATTTGTATGTCCCAGGTTGGACCCAGGGCAGAAGAGGGCTCATAAGCTATTTGTTTATTATAGTTGCTATTCTTTTGTCTTCCACTAGTTTTACTCTGTTTTAATAAAGTCCGTGCTTTGGAAACCCAGGGAATGTTTTCAGGCCTTATCTGTGTCCTCATCCCCAAGAGCACTTCACAGATTCCCTCTCTCACCCCAGATGAGAAAATGAGTGTGGTCACAGGGCATCCTAGTCGGAGAGAAAAAAAAAATGAGGAAAGAGAAGTGTGAGGGACATGGGAGGAATTAAGCTGAGTCACGCTGGAAGAGCAGAATTTTCCCATCAGGAAACTGGAGGGGCCTGGGGCATTTGGGGCCCTCCTCGGGACAAGGAAAAGCTGGGACAAAGGCAGGGAGGCTCTTTGCCCCCTGGGGAAAGGGCTCAGAGGTGCCTGGGTGGGCTGCTGGGTTGCTGAGGGAGCTGCTGCAGGAGACCAGAGAGCAGGAGGTGCTCAGGGTCTGGGACCCGGGCCTGCTATACAGCCATGCACCTCTGGCTGGCAGGTGCCTGCCCCTGGTGACAGTGAATGCCAGGGATGCCCAAGGCTCTGGCACAGAGCCTGCAGCTGCCACTGTGAGGTTTTTTATTCTAATGCCACTTGTCAAGCTGGCAGCCCTCAGAGCAGCTGGACTTGACAGGGAAGCAGCTGGGTCCCCTGGGTTTTGTTTCCCCAGAGCCTCTCCAGGTCCTCAGAGATGTCCAGCAAGAGCTCTGCACTGACTCCAGAAAGGGGAGGGCTGGAGGGGGAGGGCTGGTGGCTGCAGAGGGGAGAGGGGACCCCAGGGCTCCACAACAGGAAGTGCCATCTTCCTCTAAATCCCACCCACTCTAAAGTGGGACCCCAACAGCTAGAATGGATGGCACAACTGGATTTTCCCAGTGGGAAGGGATCAATATTAGTTCAGCCCTGGGGAATCTGAGAGGGGCCAATTGTCGTAGAGGGCGGAGCACAAGGCACCGGAGAAAAAGACCTTGGTCCTCATCCGGGTCCTGTCACGGTCACTGTGTGACCTTGACCAAGTAACGGTACCTCTGTGCACATCAACTTCCTCCTCTGTGAATTGAAAGTAAAGGGGATGGCTGAGGTGCGCTCATTAATGTAGCATATAGCCACTGAATACTTCTTAGGTACCAGACGCCATCTTATATGATGCAAAGATGAATTAATACATCCCTGACTTCAGATATTGATAGATTGGTGTTCTTGTAGGGAGGGTGGGACATTCCTCAGATCTCATGATCTAGGGCTTGAATGACAGGTATCTAGGGGATCCCAGGTCAGGGCATCCCTCACGGAACATGAGCCCAGAATGGACGCTATGGTCTCCACCCCGGTGGACACCAGGGGCCTACCCTGGACCTGAGGTCTGCCAGATTCCTGAAAACTACTTTCAAAACTAGTAAAGACTCATCATCGGGGGTATTAGGCCCAGAATCCTAACCGGCAGGATATGTGGGGGAAATCTGCTTTCTGCCTTTTTCCACAGGAGGCTGGGAGACTTGACAGCCTGAAAAAGCACTGGCCTTGAAGTCAGGAGACCCATTTCTAGTTCCCAGGAGCAGAGTGACTGAAGCAAGAAGGGCTCTTCCTGTCTCTGAGTGTCCATTCTTCCATTGGTAAAATGAGCCCCCTTCATCTTAAGAATTCATTGCTCTCTAAATGCAGAGCACACCTCCTCACCCTTTCTGGGAAGTAATCCTGCCCCCGAGTCTACCTGGCTCCTAAGGATGGAGCCAGGCAGCAAGTCACCAGCAGGTGGGACCCTCAGGAATGCCTGATGGGTACCAATGTATGCTTACGCATCACCCACCCAGCCTTCTACAGCATCCCTGAGACGTGTGGGCAAGTTTCCTGTAATTGTGTTACGGATGGTTCTCTCAGCATTGCGTCTGGCCGTAAAATATACTCACTTAATAGTCTCCAAGGAACTGCCAGGCCTTCTGGGCTATAACTCTGAGCCCCCAGCCCCTCCTGCCTGGCCTGACACCTTGTTTGGTGAATCTGATTTGACTTTGATCTTAAATCTGCTCTAACTGCCTCAGAGCACTAGCCACAGGGAAGGGGTGGGTACAGGGGAGAGAAGGATGGTTGCTGAGAATTATGACTCAAGCCCATTAGGAAGGGATGACCGCTCCGCACAGCCCCTTCTAAATCACGCCTGAGAAGACTGTCACTGAATCCAGAGCAGTGCTGCAGTTGGCAGGCAGGGAAAAGGACAAGGTCTCCAGTCCCTCTGTGAGACGGTAAGAGTCACTGGATGCTCCTCTGTGATCTCACCTCCTTTTCTCTGAGGAAAGAGTCACTGAAGAAGGATGGTGTGGTGGAGACATTGCCGGCTCCTCTTCTCGATTGGGCCCTCCCAGCTGCTGGCTAGAGCTGGGGCCCTGGTTACTGCCCTATTCCAGGAGTTCTTATTCATCCTCTGCAATCCTCCTACAACAGCCTCTCCTCTAGGAGACCCTTCCCAGTCCTCCTGGGGCAAACTGGTCCCTCCCTCCTCTCTTTTCTTTAACATCTGGGTCCAAAGACCCTTTGGTGCAATGATTGAATCTAGATTCCACCACTTCCTGCGTGACCTTGGATGGTGACCTCACCTCCCTGCGCCTTTGTATCCTTCACTCTAAAGGGCAGGATAATGAGAGTGTGTGTCTCGTAGGATCATTGTGAGAATTAGCCACATACAGCTCTCGGAGCAGAGCCTAGTACACAGTAGGGGCTTAATAAATGTTAGCTGCTGCTCTTGTTGTTTGTTAGTATTCCCTGGGGTGGGTGGGTGGGAGTGGAGGGACCCAGGAAGTATGCTGAATGTTTACTTTCCACTAAACCGTGTCTTTCCGTGTGTTGTTCAAGGCGTGGGAAGGAAGGAAGGGAGGAAGGAAGGAGGGAAGGAAGGAAAGAAGGAAGGAAGGAAGGAAGGGAGGAAGGAAGGAGGGAAGGAAGGAGGGAAGGGAGGAAGGAAGGAAGGAAGGAAGGGAGGGAGGAAGGAAGGAAGGAGGGAAGGAAGGAAGGAAGGAAGGAAGGAAGGGAGGAAGGAAGGAGGGAAGGAAGGAGGGAAGGGAGGAAGGAAGGAAGGAAGGAAGGAAGGAAGGAAAGAAGGAAGGAAGGGAGGAAGGAAGGAAGGAGGGAAGGAAGGAAGGAAGGAAGGAAGGAAGGAAGGAAGGAAGGAAGGAAGGAAGGAAGGGAGGGAGGAAGGAAGGGAGGAAGGAAGGAAGGAGGGAAGGAAGGAGGGAAGGAAGGAAGGAAGGAAGGAAGGAAGGAAGGGAGGGAGGAAGGAAGGGAGGAAGGAAGGAAGGAGGGAAGGAAGGAAGGAAGGAAGGAAGGAAGGGAGGAAGGAAGGGAGGAAGGAAGGAGGGAAGGGAGGAGGGAAGGGAAGAAGGAAGGAAGGGAGGAAGGAAGGAGGGAAGGGAGGAAGGAAGGGAGGAAGGAAGGAAGGAAGGAAGGAAGGAAGGGGAAAAGGGAGGGAGGAAGGAAAGGAGGGAGGGAGGGAGGGAAGGGAGAGGAGGGGAGGGGAAGGGAAGAGGGAGGGGGAGGGGGGCAGGGAGGTCATTGAGCATGGGACTATGGGGGATGCAAAGACCCCACAGCACGGTTGTTGCTGCATAGTGCTTCCATTCTGGTTGTGCTGCCGGGGCAGCCATCACGGGGAGAATGTCCCATGGCCCAGGCAAGCAGCAGAAACTTAGAGACTGGATTCCAGGCTCACCAGCACCAGGAGTTCTAAGAGGGGGTAACAGGAGGTTAGGGAGGGCCTAAACACCCCCAGACATCACTGTAGGGAGCATTTATGGTCCAAAGGGCTGTTATGCAAAGGGATATATAGCTCCAAAATTCACTGACTTTACCCTAAATTAACCCTCCTAAGCTTTGACTCATACTTAAGATTCCTGGGTGACTTTGGTCCCTGAGTATTAACTAATCTTTTAGTGTTAGTGCCTAGAGATTTGAAAGTCACAAAGTCATGATTTTTTTTTTTTTCATTGAACTGGAAGGACCTTAGGAACCAGCTAATTTACACCATTATCTTACAGAAGGGAAAACTGAAGTTTGGAGAGTTGAAATGGCTTCCCTAAGTCCACTGAGCTTCTCTCCAAATGTGTCTCTGTATTTCTTGGCACTGACTCCCTATCCACACATTGGTAGCAGGGTTGTGGAAATCCTTCTTCCAGTTTTGGGAAATTGAAAGGAAGCGTTGAGACCCAGATTGGTAAAGTGGCTTACCCCAAACTGCGCCAGAGGTCAGCAACAGAACTAGCCAAAGCAGGGGTTCTGACCCCCAGACCAGACCTTGCCCCGCCACCCAACCCCAACTGACCTCACTGTCAAAAAACAAAACCCTGATCGTGCGCAGCTGAGGTCTCCCGGAGTGGAGGTGGCGCCAAGGTGCTCCTACTGTCTTGGGATGGAGAGGGATCTGAAGCCTCCCTCCCCGCCCCACCACCAAGCACCTGGCAGGGAACCTGGCCTTCCAAACCGCCCTTTGTCAGCTGTTCCTCTAAGCAGAACACACCGCAGCCCGAGAAAGAGACTTGAGCCTTGAGTGCCAGGGAGGCTCCAAGCCTGTATCATGAGGATTTTCATAAACACAACTGTCTGTGTCTGGGCAGCCATGTGGAAAGTTGCAATATAACCCACTGATGTCATGTGGCATGGGATACAAGATTTCCAGAGGCAGCCATGCTGTTCTTTCCAACCGCAGTGTGAAGCAGAATCGCAGACAGGCTTCTGAAAGAAAGGGAAGGAAAAACAGCCCTGCAACAAATTGCAAACCAAAACACCGATTCCAAGGTCTCCAAGGGAGGGTAAGGAAGGGGCTTGGGGAGGGCCTGGAGTTGCTGGGGAGGAACAGCTGGGATGGGGCTTCGGGGGCAGTGCAGGGTCACCTGCCAGGGCCCCTGAGGGCTTCCTGAGGATGGCGTGGGCGGCCTGAACAGGAGGAGCTCGGCAGCGCCATTTGGTGTGAGCTGAGCTCTCCCTACTGTCCATCACCTCAGATCTCTGGACTTCATAAATCACCTGTCGGTCCTTTGACCTCAGGCAGGATTGACTCCTCACCTTGGACAGGCACTGGGTCTCCTGGTCCTTAAGATCTCCAGATTTCTGCAATCCTTTCTACCACTGATTCCGGGATCACATATGAAGTTGAACTCAAAGTCACCCTGATGCACTTTAAGCACAGTCCTGGTTCTCTATCCACCAGGCAGGACTCTCACAGAAGAGGGAGTGAGGGTGAGAGTGGGGTGTTCTTACCTTTTCTGTTGGCATTTCATAGAATGTTACCTCACTCCTCTCCTGTCTCCACTGGCTGGCAGAGCTTGGCCAGGTCATTTAACTTCTCTGGGCTGCAGTTATCTCTTTTCTAAAATGGGGAAGCAGAGAGCATATGATATTTAAGTTTTCCTGTAGCTCAAGAAGCCTATCATTTTATGACCATCTGCACAGAACAAGCAGTAGGGTAGTACAGATTACCTAAAAGATATTTTCCGGCTTTATTAACACTTACTGGGATTATTTTCCAATTATAAAAGTAATCATTCCAATTGCAAGAAAACTTGAAAACCAAGAGTGAGCATTTTAAAAAAAATTAAAAACTGTTTCCCAAGCTTTTTGGAATGTGTTATTTTCATCTTTAGTCTTTGCATCTTCTTATATTTTTTAATAAAAATATTATACTGTAAAAACGCTCTACAGTCTGCACTTTAATCACTTTGGAATGTATTCTAAACATTTCCTTATATCGATATTCTTCTACAACATGGCATTTTCTTATATTTGTAGTTTTTCGTATGATTTTTAATATTCAGGCAAATTACAAACAAAGAAATACTAAGGGCCAATAATCACATGAAAACAATTTCGCCTCAACAATAGTCAAAGAAAAGGAACGAGGTGTTATTTTTACACATCAGATTAGCATAGGTTTAAAAAAAAAAACCTGGCAAAATCTACCTTGTTAACTGGAGGAAGAAATGGACAATATTTTACATAGCTGGAAGGGTGAGAATCTATCTGGAAGACAGTTTTATGTATCAAAATATAAAATATGTGTGATTATTTACTTAGTAATCCTATTTCTAGGAATTTACCCTATGAGAGCAATCAGCTAAGTGTGAAAAGATATAAGCAAAACAATGTTTGTTCAATCAATAGGGGAATGGTTCAGATGAGTGTGAAACATACAAAACAGCAAAATAGTATGCAGTCATTAAAAATGATAATGCAGCTTTATATTTATTGACTTGGAAAGATGTCTGACATTTTGTGAAGTGAGAAGAAATCACAGAACAGCATGCAAAGTCTGGGTCCATTTATGTAAAGTTATACGCAGAAATCTGCATGTGTGTCTTAGATAACTAAACGCCTATAGCATTGTTGGCTTCAGATAGAAGGAGCTGAAAGGTTGCAATCTGGTTGGAACAGAGGGGCGGGGAGAGGATCGGGGCCCACTTTGAAGCTGCACTTGCTAACCAGCCATCAAGTTTTTGTGGTTTTTTGTTTTGTTTTGTTTTTCTTAGAATATATGTTCACTGGGGATGGCAGGGAGGGCGGTGGCCATCTGCTGACACGTGTTGACCAAAATATTAATAGTTATTTTCTCTTGGAGGTGGGATTTGGAATGTTTTAATTTCTTCTTTGAACTTTTACTATTATTCAAACATTTTACAAAAAAATGATTTGTAACACTTTCTGTTAGGGATGGCTCACAAATACTGGTTTATTTCTTTATTTTACAATATCCCAATAGCCTGGGTTTCCATGTCCTGCCTATCAATATGATTAACTTTCTTCACCTTCCTCAGAGAACTTCAGTCGTCTCTTGCCAAGTTTGGGGTATCTCGGTAGGTGCAAGCCCATGGGAACTTCATAACTCAGATTCTACCCCATCACACCCCAAGCCCACTGCCCCACCACCATCAGAAAGATGTTGTTCAAATCTCTTCTGTCCAGGCTGACCAGGGCCCTCTCACCTTCCTCTACCACCCTTTCTTCAGATTTGCACCTAAGATTCTGATTCCACTACTGAGCTCTCATCAGACATGGAAATCCCTGCCGTCAACTCTACTCCTCACCTCAGCTCTATGCTGGTAATACCCAGCCTGGTATCTGACCTCGCTCTGTCTTTCCTCTTTGACTTTGCTGCTTCCTGGCAGGTTCAAGGCACCCTACCATGCTAGGTGTGACAATACCCCATCCCACCTGATTCACAGTTCCAAAAACACCCACTGTGTGCTCAGCCCCTGGCTGAGTCTTGTGAACACAGAAACCATGAGCGTAGGTCCCTACTCTTGAGGGGAGCTCAGTGTATTGGATGCGACTGGGGGGCATCTACTATGATGGTAGCTGACACTGAAGATTTATTACTGCCTGCCACTGCCCTACATGCTTTGTGTGTATCATCTCATTTAACCCTCACAATAACCCTATGAAGTAAGTACTATTACTGTACCCATTTTAAAGGGGAGGAAACTGAGGCATAGAGGTAACTTCCTCAAGGTCACAGATTGCTGAGCAGTACATCAGGGATTTAAACAACCCAGTAATCCAGCTCCAGAGACATCAGTCGTAAACATCATGCTCTATGAAAAAAAAAAAAAAAGGAAGCCAGCTGCTGAGTCTTGTGATAGACATTTATAAAAAGGGCTGCAGCACCATGGAAAACGGTATGAAGTTTCCCACTCCTGGGCATCTACATGGACAAAACTATAATTCAAGAAGACACATGCAGGGCTTCCCTGGTGGCGCAGTGGTTGGGAGTCCGCCTGCTGATGCAGGGGTCGCGGGTTCGTGCCCCGGTCCGGGAGGATCCCGCGTGCCGCGGAGCGGCTGGGCCCGTGAGCCATGGCCGCTGGGGCTGCGCGTCCGGAGCCTGTGCTCCGCAACGGGAGGGGCCACGACAGTGAGAGGCCCGCGTACCACAAAAAAAAAAAAAAAAAAAAAAAAAAAAAAAAGAAGACACATGCACCCCTATGTTCATAGCAGCACTATTCACAATAGCCAAAACATGGAAATGACCTAAATGTCCAGGGACAGACAAATGGATAAAGAAAATGTGGTACCTATATACAACGGAATACTACTCAGCCATAAAAAAGAATGAAATAATGCCGTTTGCAGCAAGATGGATGCAACTAGAGATTATCACACTAAGTGAAGTAAGCCAGACAGAGGAAGACAAATACCATATGATATCACTTACATGTGGAATCTAAAATATGTCACAAATGAACCTATCTATGAAACAGAAACAGACTCAGACATAGAGATTTGTGGTTACCAAGGGGGAGGGAGGGAGGGAGAGGGATGGACTGGGAATTTGGGGTTGGGAGATGCAAACTATTACATTTAGAATGGATAAACAACAAGGTCCTACTGTAGCAGAGGGAACAGTATCTCATCTCCTGGGATAAACCATAATGGAAAAGAATATTTTAAAAAGAACATCTCTACGTGTATAACTGAGTCACTTGGCTGTACAGCAGAGATGGGTACAACATTGACATCAACTACAATTTTAAAAAATAAAGTATATGGGATCCTAAAAAAAATAAAAAGGACTGCGGGAGTTCAGTGAAAACAAGTCATGGATTCTTCTCTCAGACTCTTGGCTGGCATGAGACCCAGACATGTAACCAGCTTCCTCTTAGCTGCTCACCTACCCAAGCTTCTGCTTTTATCTCTGCCCTGGTGGGACACCTCGTCTGTTACTTACACTCGGTATCCATTCTGAGTGAGCAGTGTCTGCTGGGCTGGCCTCCAGCTCTGTGTGCACCGGACCTGGGCTGGCTGGCCCAGACCCTGCTCCACATCATCTCAGACCCACCGGCCAAGTGTCCCATCCCCACCCCAGTGCGTAGAGACACAGCTGGCCCCGGAGCTCTCCCACCTGGGTCTCAGCTTCTTCCCAATGCTCCATGAGCCCTCCAATTGGAGAGGAGTTGATGAACATTCTTCCGTGACCATTCTGCTTCTGTAAGTAGACCACGTTTTCTGTAAGGCACGTCTTCCAGAAAGGTTCTGTTTAAACTAAATATTTGTAGATTGAATCCCGTTTAGAATATAGTGGAATAATCAGCTACAAATGCAAACATCAGACATGACAGCACTAACTAGCATGGAGCATATACAACGTGCCAGGTACTTTGCTTGTAATGTCCATGTAATTCTTAGAACACCCCAGCAAGGCAGGCACCATTTTCATTATACCCATATGAAGAAAGCAGGCCCCGAGAAGTTAGCTGACTCGCCCAAGGTCACACAGCTAATAATAAGTGGCAGAACTGACTCTTGGCCGCCACTCAGTCTAAACCATCACTCTGAGAATTCTTAGGCAAACAGTCTCTTGGGGATGCAAGTTTTCTAAGTGTCAATTCATGTTTTGTCAGAAGAGGACAGACCTAACCTTTTTGATTCAATCTTCAGCCACCAGGCTGGGGTGAAAGGAAACATGAGTCTTGCTGGATAGCTTTGGGGCAGGCATAATAGAAGTTTCTCCCCAGCATCCCCCAGAAGGGGAAGCTCTGGAGCTACCCCCTCGCCAACCCATCATGTGTGTGCACACACACACATGCACACATGTAAAAATACACACGGGTGCACCTTCCCAGTCCAGCCTATGACTGTGCCCTTTGACCAGGCAGCTGCCTGGGCACACAGGACAGAGCCACTAGGAGCCAGGGCAATCAAGAGCAAGAAAGCTGAATAAAAGCAGCTAATACTATATCTATGATACACAGCTTCGGTTGTAATAAACACTGCCGCTGAATATTCCCATAGGGATTTCCTAATGGAGGAGGTGCGTACACTCCAGAGCAACTCCAGGGGTTTTACACACAGCTCTGACTAAACTCCCTATAAAATCAATCCCGCCTTTTCACCAGTTGTGACAGGGTGTTCTAATATTAGTCCACTCTCCTTGTCTGTCAGCTCCCCCAACAAAGGTTTTAATGCTCTTTAACCAGGCATAATCAACACTACACACTCAAGCAGAGAGTGCCCGGACCCAAGCAGCTCCTGTCCCTCGCAACAATCTGCTAGAAGTTTTGAGGGGGACAAAGGCGAACCCCTCAGCCCCCTTGAGCTACCTCCTCTCTCCCTGCAGGATGGGCTGTGCAGGAGGGCAGCCTCCCATGAGGGCAGGGGCGGCGGGTCAGCGGGCTCAGGCTGGCTCGGTGGGCGGGGTGCAGGGCCGGCCCCTAGAGACCTCTCCTCCGTAGGCTGGCTGTGGTCTGGACAATGGCCTCCGGGATGCTGACCGTGGCGGGTAGCGCTGCTTCTGCAGCTCTGCCTCTTTCGCTGTCATCAAGGGCATCCCCTCTGCGCTTCTGACAGCTGCCTTCTCTCTAGAGAAAAGCCGGGCCCGGGTGGAGGATCCTAGTGGCCCGGGGAAGAGGACAGGAGCCTGCAGTTTGGCCCCTGTGCCTGGTCCTCTCAATGCCCCCAGACCCAGCCTGCCCAGACCTTGCACCCTCCCCTTCCTCTCCCCACTCCTCTTTTTCTCCCTCCTTCCTTGTCTCCTTCCGGAGACCCTCCATGCACCTCGAGGTCCCGGAGAAGGTGGGCCTGGGACAGAGAGAGTGGCAAGGAAAGAAGGCAGGTGGCGGAGGAGGTGGGCAGACACGTAGCTGCAGGGCCCGAGGCCTGGGGCCTGGTGTGAGGAAATACATGGGTGGACCAGGAGGGTTTACCCCCTTCAAGTAGAAGGCCTTAGTCCTTCTACTTCTAAATCTGTCTCTGAGCCTTCAAGGCTGTGCAGTGTTGATCGGAGCCAAGCAGCGTCCCTGCACTGGCTCTGGGGCAGCTCTGAGTACTTCTGGCTCATACAGGAGCCTGTTTGGGAAGCAGCTCTTTAAGCTGCCTGGAAGCCTCGCCCGAGAACCTCCCAGCAAATTCCCTCGGGCGACAGCGAATCAGAGCCTGGCTTTTGGCCTCTGACTTCAGAAAACAAACTGGCCTGCGCTGTTTAATGCAGCCTCCCCGCTGCTCTGGACCACAAGGGGCAGGTCCGCAGGGCCCAGAGGCCTGCCGGGTATGTCCGGCTTTCCCGCAGCCCTGAGGGCCCTCCAGAGCTGCTCGAAGTCCTGGGAAACAGAGAGGTGCCTTCACTGTTTCAAATAGAACTTAGTTTAATTTTTTCACATTACCAACAAATATTTTGTACTTAACTTGAGAAAAATAGGAACGATATTAAAAAGTAGAAGGGGAGGCCAAGACCTACAGCAAGCAAGCACTGTTAACATCTGAATGCATGACCTTCCAACATTTTTTTGTTCTTAAAAGTGTTGAATTCGAGTTTGCCCTTGGACTTGTACCAGAGACCTACAAGGGTTCTTTTGCCTGAGAAAGATGCCCCCTGTGTCAGGGAGGGAGGGATTTTAGCCCATGATTTATTGGGAGACCAGGGCCCTTTCCTTAACTCTGTGCCTCCATGTTCTCAATTATTATAAAAGGAGATAATAATAGTACGGCCCTCGAAAGGTGGTGCTAAGGATTAAATGTTTTGGTATATGCAAAGTACTTAGAATAGTGTCTGGTATATACGTATGGGGTGGCATCACCAATAGTTTTATTCTTATCACAATGATGATGAAATTGATGACTATTTGCTCTACCTTCCCTGTGAGGAGTGGGGAGTAGGGACCAGCCCCCCTTTCCCCAGCAGCTGTGGCTTCCACGGGGGAAGTCTAAGCCCTCAGCTGTGTAACAGGTAGGCAGGTAGCCCGAGAGAGAGGAAGTCACTCGAGGAGGACAGAAAACCAAATATCACCTGTCCAGTAATCTGCCTTTGCTGGGGTGAAAGGGTAGGGGCATGGCTACCACCTCTCATGTGAGCTCTTTTCTCCCATGTAGTTCCATACTGGCACCTAAGGGGCAAGTGGCTGCTCCTTTCCTAGCCTTGCCCCTGTGCAGGTCAGTAAGCCAGCATCTCACTCCTCTCCACTGAGCCCAGCCCAGGATATGGATTATTTCTAACCCCACAGTCCAGTGGGCTTCTCTCATATACCAGGGCTGGCTTTCCAAAGGATACCTTCTTGCCGACTTCCTATAGCCCTGAAAGCTTCCTGACTTAGGCCATGAGAATATCAGAACATCCCCGGAAAGAACCCTAGAGATCCTCAAATAATAGCTCATGACCATAACAGCTCGTATTTGTTCAGCACTTACTATGTGTCAAGCCCTTTGCTAATTTACACATGTATTATCTCATTTAATTCTCACAACAAGACCCGAGGCAGGAACCATCCCTATCTCCATTTTACAGTTGAAAACTTAGCTTGGAGAGCTTGAGTCGTCTGCCCAGGGTTGATGCCTGGCTACATAGGCTACCGAGGGGACTTGAAATTACCTATGGAAAGGCTGCCCTTCGTTCTGGGGAAACATTACTGTGGACCTTTAAGTTTCCTACAGCTATTCTAAGGGGAAGCCTGATGCCATTGTTAAATTGAATGCTGATGATGGGGCTTCCCTGGTGGCGCAGTGGTTGAGAGTCCGCCTGCCGATGCAGGGGACGCGGGTTCGTGGCCCGGTCCGGGAAGATCCCACATGCCGCGGAGCAGCTGGGCCCGTGAGCTATGGCCACTAGGCCTGTGCGTCCGGAGCCTGTGCTCCGCAACGGGAGAGGCCACAACAGTGAGAGGCCCGCATATCACAAAAAAATTGAATGCTGATGAATGAAGTGTTGGTTTTGATCATGTAAGCTGGGTGTATCTCTTATCTGTGACGTTAAAAAAAAAAAAAAAAAAAAACCCAGAAAGGGTAAATCACTTTCCATGGCCACATGGCTAGAAAGTCAGAGCCTGAATCAGAGCCGGACTCCCCAGTCTCATTTCTTTCTAGCCTATCCTGCTCATCTTCTGTCCCTTCCAGAGGGCCCTTGGCCCAGGCCAGACACCGAGTCTCACACTCTTCTAGTATTCCCTGCATGGCACTCAGCAGAGCCGACACACAGCGTAGGTACTCACTCAACCCCTGAGAGCAAATGGATGCGAACTTACTGCAGGAGAGTCAGAGAACACAGTGAAATGTACACCCAGCCTTCTCTCGATAACTTGCCGTGGGTCATTCATTCATGAATAGAAACAAGCTTGTGCAGAAGCTGTTGATACTGCCGGCTGGAGCCCAGCCTGGCACCCTAACTCTGAAAAACTGAGTCTCCCCGGACCCTGTTCTTTCTCTACCTTCTCTGCCGAGCCCACCCACTCCTTTCCCCTCTTTCCTTCTCCCTCCTGCTCCTAAGAACACAGCACGTTCCCAGCCCAAGTTAGTGTCCCTGGAGAAGCTAATATTGTCCAAAAGAATCCGAGAGAGGAAAGCTGTCTGGATTTTATTACAGTGCTGATGCCTGATTTCCTCTGGGAGCTGCCTAATTTCTCTCATTCACAGGTTGGTAACTTCTTGCCTGCTGCCTGACTGTGGCTGTCCCTGCGACCACAGACTGGAGGCAGGCAGCTCGGGCAGGCCTCCACCAGCAAAGCACTGCTGGCTGGTGGCAACTATGCATTTTTTATTGGGTAAGCGAGTTAATGGGCATGTAAAACATACACAACTTGTCAGCCCGTTAGCTGCTGCCATTGCTGCGGCTGCTCTTCTGCCTCCGGCTCAACTAAATTGCTCTCATTGCCTTGCTCTCTTCCCCCCTCTCCTTGTTTTGTTTTGTTTTGTTTTGTTTTCCCAAAGTCTCTCTCTCCCCAACCTGTACCTCCCTCCCTCCCCAAACAGCTAAAGGGTCCCATTTTTGTTTATTTATTTTTAATCATAAATAAATAAGTTTGAGAGAAGGCTTAGCCTTGAAGTCTCGCCTGCCTCTGCCCAGTTAATGCTTTGTCCTCGGGTCCTGCCAAGGAAGCCGGGTTCAAGGACAGAGGCAGCCCAGAGTGAGCTTTCGCCCAAGGAAGAGGCATCTAGTTTAGAGCACTTGCCAGACGCGGGACACGGATGCCTGCGTGGACACGCCTCCAGTTGTGCACATGTGGTCAACTGCCTGCATCGGCAGGCCCCCCACCACCCGCTCACACCCCCAAAACCCCACTCTGCACGCACACACTCAGCCATCCACGTCGGCACGTACAGACCCTAACAGCCTCCAGAAATCCACATCCCAAACGGGTACCCTGGAGTATTTACACTTGAAAGAGCCCACAGCTGAGTTCACATCCTGCACGGTAGCCCCCTCTCTGCACCCCTTCCCGAGGGGCCTTCTCAAGCCTGGATGCACACTTCTCTCACACGCACACACCCCCCCACACACACACTCAACGACACAGGTCTTTAGGCATACCCCCAAGTCACCCCATCGAAAGGCCATATTCAAGTATAGCCCCATGTAGATGCACCTGCAGAACTGATGTGAACAGCCACACTCCCATAAGTACCTCACAACTGTTCCTGCATGCACCCCCCATTTATGTACACAACCAATTGCTGAAGGCTGCCTACACACTTCCAATGTGTGTGCACCTCTAATAGTCGCGTCTGCGTGTGCACACACCAGATACACTCAGCCTCAACAATCCATGCCTGCAGTGTACACTCCTGCATATGCACAGGTGGTAGGCAGGTCCTGTCTGCATGTGCACCCTACTCCCTACCCCTGGATATGTCCCCAAACCCTCATGTCTGTTGCATATGCATATAAACCAACACTCCCACCAGCCTATCTGCACGTTGGTCTTTAATGTATATTTCAGATATATTTGTACACACCTCACGTGCACACATACACTCTACCCCATTCTACATGCTTCCAACCCATGCACATAAACTCCCAGCCCCTATTTGTATGTATGTTTCATGTAAACCTCCCACAATGTTTTATTGTCTGTATGCTCACATCATATGAACTCATAGAAGACTCCTGTTCTGCCCATATTCATACTCCAACTTCCTGTCTGCATGCATGTCTCAAATGTACACCCCCAAATGCTCTAGTCTACCTATGCGTGTGTGTAAGCCCTGCAATGATTCCACAATCTGCTTACAGAGACCCCGGTGCGTGGACATACACCCGAACCCACCGTCTCCACATGCAAAGGCAGCATGTACAATCCCCTCTAACACACCATGGTTCTATCAAATGCTCACCATCAATTCAATTGAATTAAAACTAAACTAAATGATTGAGCCCATCTCAGACTCGGTGCTGAGTGCCGGAGATATACAGACGGAAAAGAACAGCAGCACTTTTACCCTCAGGAGCTTCCTGTCTAGGAAGAGAAATGAATAAGAAAGCAGCCAGTTAGTTCAGTCACAGGAGTACGTGCACACATGGGCACACACTCTCAGCAGCTCCAAATTGACAGGAACATTCTACCTGCACAGCTCAGATGTACAAATGGGCACAGCTTAATTCACATTCCCATATATCCCCATTCTGTGCCTACATCCCCAACTTTAGCCGTGTGTGATTATTCATTTCCTTTAGTCATAGTGGCTTCACAGGTCACCATCAGTCTCCTCCTGGAGGGTAACGCTGCTGCTAGGCGAGAATGTTCTCCCCTGAGCGCTGCATTGCTGGGACTGGGCCTCCTTTCTTGGGTTGCTCACTGAGGACCTAGTCCAGCAGCAACAGGGCCTTGGGTACAGAGAAAGTCTCCTCAGCAGCCATCCTGCTTCATTCTCTGCTTCAAGGCCTCAGACGAGTCACCGGCCTTGCAGTTAACCTCCTTCTCTTTGCCCTCTACAGAGGTTGCTGTCCCCACAAGGGGCCCAAGGGCACTTTCCTGCCTACTCTTCCTTGCTTGGGTGGCTGCCACTAGTAGTTATCTGATACGATTTTTTTTTGTTGTTTTTTTTTTTTTTTGCCGTACGCGGGCCTCTCACTGTTGTGGCCTCTCCCGCTGCAGAGCGCAGGCTCCGGATGCGCAGGCTCAGCGGCCATGGCTCACGGGCCCAGCCGCTCCGCGGCACGTGGGATCCTCCCGGACCAGGGGCACGAACCCGTGTCCCCTGCAACGGCAGGCAGACTCTCAACCACTGCGCCACCAGGGAAGCCCTGATACGATTATTTTTAAAAGCTAATCCAATTCCAGTCCAAATTCTTAGAATTTCAGTGAACTGAATTCCTAGAACTCGGCCTTGCAAGCCAATTCCGGCCCACCGTCTGTTTTTGTAAATAAAGTGTTATTGGAATGGTCACATCATTTGTTTAAGTATCGTCTATGGCTGCTTTGGGGCTGTAATGACGACAGTTCAGTAGTTACAACTATGACCATCACTAGTAAAATATGTAGTATCTGGCGCTTTATAGAAAAAGTTTGCCAACCTGATGTCAAGCATGGCAGTGGTAATCCTACTCTGGTCTTCCCTGGTCAAAACAGCACGATACATTCTAAGAGGTAAATAGAGAAACCGCGGAGTGCAGAGGGAGAAGATGGTAAAGGAAAGGAATTCAAACCACATCTTCAATTCACCCCACAGATATTGATTGGTGCCTGCTATCTGCTGACACTCTGCTGGGCATGGGGTTACAGCAGGGAATGGACCATGGCTCCTGTCCTCCTGAAGTAACCAGTCTACTGGGAGACATTAAACTACAACTTACACACAGACTCCATAGTGGAATTGTGATAAATATTGACAAGGGAAAAATGGGAATCGTTGAAGCCGGGAAAAGAAACTTAGAAGTACTTTGACAGGTGCACTCAAATATGTGAGGGATTGACAAGGTAGAGGGATTGAACAAGCTGTCTGGATGCCCCAGGGTGGGACCTGGGACGAGGACAGCACAGTGAAAACAGGAAGACCTGTGTCAATGGGACGAGGAGATTTTAACCCTCAGCACTGCTCTATAATGGGCTCTGCACACAGGAGGCTGCATGCTACATGAATATTAGGGATGGATAGAGGGGATTAATACTCGGGTTAGCCTACATGACCTCTGAGCCCAAGTGTGAGACTCACCATGGCTTCTCAATATGGTGCCAAGCTAAGCTTTGCCAATGTTCCCTCCCTCCTTGCCAGCATCCTTTGCTCTCCTGTGGCAGGTGTAACGGACAACCTCTCTTGACCTGGGCCTTGGGTGGGCCATGAACAGCTCCAGTCACAGGGGGCTGTGAGGGTGTCCACACTCCTCCGGTCATTATCAGTTCATACATTAAACTCTATAGGCCCTGAAAGTAAGTTTCCATACCAAATGGCTTCTAGGAAGACCCTCAGAACCTCCTCCTCCCCTTCTCACGTTGGACCCCAACCGTCTTTCACTGGCTGTCTCCTCCCCTCTGGAAAAGTTCCAGACTTTTCCATCCCTCTTTTGAGGCTTCCAGCCCCTCTCCTCCCCAGCCCCTCAGGTGTGGTCCACAGCATCATGCCCGATCCCATCTTGCAGAAGGTTCAAAGGAGGACATCAAAGTTCAGCCTCACCCTTAATCCAGGATTTTTTGTGCTTCTTGCTCTGGACACCAAGGACACAGATGAGGGCAAGAGAGAAGCAAAACTAGCAGCAAGAAGGAAGGCAGGATCAGGAGGAAAAAAGGAAGGAAGCAAAATGCAAGAGAAAACACAAAGGCGAATGGGGAGAGCCTTAGGAACCTTGTGTTTAAGGGGTCTGATAATTAAATGAAAAGTGTTTGGTGGAGAAGCCCACCTTTCAAAATCCCTGCTGGTGGTGAAGCATATAAAAACCTGAATAGCAAATATTTACTCTGCATTAACATGGAACGGATCCCATCAAGCAACCTTGGGGCTGTTTCTGGAGTCTTACCTTAATGTCTTGTGTGGCATGGGGGCCCAGGTGGGCACTAGACCTGGTGTAATATGCTAAACAAATCGAGTGGTGTGCCTTATTTCCCCCCTCAGCAGAATTCTTAATTATGTATCTTGCAAATGCACAGAGAAAATGGATTAACCACAGCAGCTGTTTCCTGCTGGAGCGGCACCCTCCCCAGAAGCCTTTGCAAGGAGACGGTGGGCTGGCCCGACAGGCCGCACCAGGGAGCTGGCAGGAGTCTGGGAAGTGCACAGGTGAGAGCTGATGAGGATCTGAATCTTCAGCCGGGGAAGTGTCTGCCCCTTGACACCCCAATGGGAGAGGTGAGAAAAGAGTTGAAGGGTGAGTAGTAGGGGGGCCAGATCAGTCTGTGGCCGTATGGGCTGAGGCAGGCTCTTGGAAAGGCTTCTCTGCGAAGACCATCTTTCCTGGTCCACCCACCCACCCAGAGTCATGCGCTAAACGCCAACTGGTTGTTTAATAGGATGACTCACTACTTCCCCCTTAGTTTCTCCTAACAAATTGCAGGAACCCGGGTATCAGTTTCGTTGGCACTTATCAGGGTCAATGGAAAAAACTGGGACCCAGAACGGGTTCCTTGGAGGAAGAGAAGTCAGCAAAGTTCAGAATGTCTGGCTTTAACTAGGGAAGGCAGACCAATGGAGAAAAACGGAAGGTGATATCAGGATGCCAGGTGTAAGGGCAGAAACCCACTTTGAAGTAAGGGTCTGGGGACTGTGTGGAAGAGAAACATTCTGCAGATAGGCGGAACACTGACATGAGCTGGACACTGGTCAGGGAGAGAGCACCAGTGAGACCACCTGTCCAGTGAACCCAGAGAGGTCCAGAGATGCTGGTTTGCATGTGTGTGTGTCTTGAGGACTCTGCCTGGGACATAAAGTTCTTTCTCTGTGATGCCTTTGGCACTGTTGTCTTGAGTAGCAGGATATCAAACAGGCTACCTGTATGGGGCTTTCGTCCTGAGTTTGAGTCCCATTCTAACGCTCACTAGAAACTCTTGTATGTAACCTTTCTGGGCATAGTTTCTCCGTCTGGTTTATGTGAAAAACTGGCAGGAAGACTTGAACTCATCAATAATATTATCTGAATCTGAATGTGTTGAGTGGCCATGTTACCTATAATGGATTTCTCCTAAAGTTGAAGGAGGAGTTTTGGTTGAAATTTGTGAAACAGCTTTATGACCTGGAAAGGGCAATAATCATATGCATTGAGCGCGTACTATGTGCCAAGCACCGTTCACTCAGTCCTCACAGTAATCCTGTGGGACAGGTCCTATTAGTGTCCTGATTATTCAGATGAGGACATTACGGCACAGAGAGATTACCATCCATGAATTCCCAAAGTTCGCACAACGAATAAGTGGGTGGAGCCAGGATTCACACCTTGGCATTTTAATTCTATCTGCTCTACAAGTGTTATCGGTGATTGCTGTGATATGAGACAGTTCTCCAGAACCGGCTGGGCTCAGCAGAAAACAGGAGGAAGCAGGTCCATGCACTTCCCGGCATCACAGGAAATTGAACGCTAAGGCAAAGCTTTGGGCTCCTGTCATGTAAACAGTGAGACTAAGGGCGTAGGCTAAATTTGAAAGACAGAATGAGTCTACAGTGTAGGGCCAGGGCAGGAGTATGGCCTGAAGAGGAGCAATATGGCAAGAACAAGCCTTGGAAGCAAAGCAATGCTGCTCACAGACTCCCCAGATGGCACTATGCAGTGCCTCCCCAAACATCTAGCCCATTCCATTTGATGAGACACATGGGGGATAAGATGACTGAAAGCCATGATCCCTGCCCTGTGTAGCATAGACTCAACCAAGGAAGGTTGATCTTACTCAAGTAATGGCAGGCATGATGAGTTTAAAGAAGAAAGAGGTTTGGATGTATATTAGCTCGGGTAATGCTAACTGCTAAAACAAATAGACCCCCTAACGTATAATAGATCAAACCCAAGAACTATATGCCTCACTCACGTGGCAGGACAAAGCAGATGTTCCTGATTGGTGAGAGTAGCTCTTCTTTCATTTCTTTCAGAGACAGGCTGCCGGCACCTCTGCCACCTCAACATACCTCCTCCTAGGCATTCCTGGGGTCACCATTGCAGTTGGCCAAAGGGAAAGGGGCTAGAAGGAGTGTACAGGAAGGTTTTCGTGGGCCAGGCGGTGAGGAGCACACGTCACTCCCACTCATACTTTAGCGACAGCACCTCAGCCCCACGTCACTCATAATGTCCAGGGAAGAGCAGAGTGCCCAGGAGGCCGTGGGCTTAGTGCAGAGCTAGCAGACTGCTACAGCGGGCCACACAGGATCTCTGCCCACCCCCTGCCCTCTGCTTGGAATGCCTCCCCCAGGCCCAACTTCCCTTCTTTCTACTCAGCAAACTCTGTGGCTTTGTGAACAATGGCATATAATATTCAACTGTAATATTCTGGTACCTATAATCCCCCTCTGTTCCCAAAAGCCCTATAAAAATTGTCACTCATAATACTATGTGCTAGTGGTGTCTTGGGAAGGGAAGAGGCCTTTGATCACGTGTGGCCAGATCTGGGCCGGCAGCAAAAAACAGCAGAAAGCAAGATATCAAGAGGGGACTCCAGAATTGAGTCAAGGACAGGAATTCAGAACCACCAGTAACCAGCAGAGCACAGGGCCAACCCCTAGAATCCTCAAACTAGCGGGGAGAGTGACTCCCCAGAGGGGTGTGGGATGGAGACTCAGATCATTTTATTTAGAAACTGAGAAAAAGTTGGGGGGGATATTCATAAAAATCTAGAGGAAACCTGGGGAAACTCATGAACATAACACAAAGTGTTTCACAAACGTTCTTAGATCAAAGAGCAACAGACACTGATTATTCCTGTGTACCAGGTACTCTGCTTCACAACAGCCAAGTTAGGTAGGGATTTTGCCCAACTGACAGATGAGAAAAATCTAAGAGAAAGTCTCACCACATAAATAGGGGAGCTGGATTCAGACTCACATACGTTCTTTTTTTTAAATTTTATTGAAGTATAGTTGATTTCCAGTGTTGTGTTAATTTCTGCTGTACAGCAAAATGATTCCATTATACATAAACATATACTCTTTTTCATATTCTCTTCCATTATGGTTTATCACAAGATACTGAATACAGTTCCCTGTGCTATACGGTAGAAACTTGGTGTTTATCCACCCTATATATTCTGTTTGCATCTGCGAATCCCAGACTCCCAATCCTTCCCTCCCCCAGCCCCTCCCCCTTGGCAACCACAAGTCTGTTCTCTATGTCAGACATGTTCTCAAGTGATATACTCTACTACCTCCTGCCTGAAGAGAAGAATAGAAGAAGAGCAAGAAGACAGGTGTTAGTAGGAGCTTGGGGCAGAAGTGGGCAAGCAGGAGATGCAGTTGTAAAGAGGGAGCAAAGCTTCCAAAGGCTGGACTTCCTGGAGAGATCGGGGCAGGCCAAGGAGGGTGAGAGGACCCCGGGCACCTGTGGGAGGGAAGCTGGTGATTCCTGCCAGCCTCCCCAAAGGAAGGAGGGAAAAGTCTGCTCACCCAGTGGCTGCTCCTCTCTGCTGGGGCAGAAGGAAGGGAGCTCTTGGCAATGCTTGACTTGCTAAGCCTCAGGGGAGAAAAAACAGGGAGCTGGTGAGAGCAGCTCCGTGAGGTGCCTCGGGTGGGATGCAGTGCTTTCCAGCAGGGAGTAAAATCAGGAGCAAGCGAATCAAGGCCAGATGGAGTTAGTGTTCCAGCAAGTGCATGTGGTTTTAGAAATGAAGGAGAAACATGGATTGAGGCCAAATCCAGTCCTCAGACTTCCACCAACCTGCAGCCTTTGGGAAATCACACAGACATAGGATGTCGGGGCTGGAGGGTATCGTAGAGATCATCCTGTCCAGCTGCTCCTTCTACGATGGGGGGAAACTGAGAGCCGGGGAGAGGAGGTGAGTGAAAGGGCTAGGGCGTATGTCAGCTCTCCCTCCACCGTCACCGATGCCACCGAGAAGTCATGTAGGCGGCCGGCACCGAAAGGGCCACCCTCCCACACCCTCCCTCTGCACTAACTCTGTGCAGCACCACCAGCTAGAAGGCGCTAAAGCCTTGGGGGGCTGCTGAGGTGCGAGTGTTTTGTGCAAATTTCCCTCCATCCCTCCCCCTGCCTACAGGCTCAGTAGATGGTCCCTGTTCCAGGGCCTCCAAGGGCTTCAGTAACCATGTGACCTTGGCAAGATACTTCGCCTCTCTCTCTAACTCAATTTCTTCACCACTAACATGACACGGCAGGACAAGAAAATCTTTCAACCCCAGTGCTTTTCCTGCTAAGGCTTTCAACCATTTGCCAGACCTTCTCCGAGTGCCTTCAAGGGCTACGATGTCCGTATAAAGGCTGAGATCGGAAGAAGTCAACAGGAGATGAGCAGAACCCCTCCTAACCTTGGGGGAACCCATGGCAACGGAGGCCAACAAAACTTCGGTCTAAATATTTAAAAGGTACAAATTAAGATAACAAACCGTATGGTAAAATATGCTTGCCCACCTCCCTTGACAAGTACACCTTCATGATGACAAAGTCAAAAATATCAGTGGAAAACCATGGATTTCTTTTCATATGATTGAAAGTTGGCAAATATCGAAGATAGATGAATTTAATTATTATTGCACGTTTGAGTGCTGACAGCGTTTGTATGAGTAACAAAACAAAGAAAAAATAATTCAAAAACTACTGAATATTTACTCCAAAATTAATTTTCTTGCCTTTATTTAAACAGAATCCCTAATTATGTTGTTATAATCAAGATGTTTACATAATTGGTGTTCTATTGAGATCAGTGCCAACTTAGGCATCTCTTGAGTCATTGTCATTCTTAGATCGTTTTTTTTTTATGAACTTCAATTTGGAGAAACTTCTCTGGTGAGGCAGGAGAAGTTGGAAATGGGAATAGAATTCTTAAAGTCACACTTCCACGTATTCAGAAATGTGGGTTGAATTTTACTTATTTTTCAAACATGATTAGTGTGGCCACATATGACAAATGATCACTTCAGAAGACAGAAAATAGTTCATTTTCATCACTGTTCTTATAGCAATATCTAGATCTACACAGTAACATAGAGAATCCGTATCACACTGCATGCATGTTATAGCTAGACCTACATATACACAAATTTAAGAGAAATGTGAGTTGTTTCATATTGCAAAAGGTTTCTGAGTTTTTACGTGCAGCTACTGCAAATACCACACTAATTAGTAAATACCTCCACGAATTTGAATTTGAACACAAAGAAAACAGGAAAATGGATGTTCAGCATTCTGGATACTTGATGATCAAAGAATCTGTCGCACCGTGCTATCTGAGAGGAAGGATTTGACAAGTTAATTAATTGGTCTTGTATTTAAGCACTTTCACTGCTTAAATGCGTGTTTCCCCTCCCACCCACCCCAAAACACTGTCTCCTGATGTGGGCAAAAGTACAACCCGCCAAGCTTCGGGTCATTCTAACCCAGCTGCCTTCTGTTTCAAGAACAGAGGGCAAGAGACAGGGAGAAGCATTTCCCTGGGGCCTGCACAGCAGCAGTCAGGAGAATGGACGCTTAGAGTCACAGGCAGGGCTGAGCCCGGGAACGCACTAACAGAGGCACCCACGTGTTCTTTAATAAACGTACTAATGTGGGGACTGGAGGGCGAGTAACTGGGCCCTTTAAAGTGCAGGGCCCAGGTAACGTTCTCCCCTTGTCCAGAGGAGTGTTGCTCCTGGAAACTGTGAGCTGGAAGGGTTGAGGCTAGCTGGCCGCCTGATATTGCCCAGGGGCCAGAACCTCTCAAATCATTTTCAGGTTCCTTCTGAGAGCACATGGTAGCCTGCCGTGCTCCACCCTCCCCTGTCCCATCACTTACCCGGCCGGTCATCTCACCAGACCCCTCAGACTCCCCTGCTATGCGCTCACACCCCTCTGTGATTTTGTTCTCGTGGTCACCTCTGCCTGGGATGTCTTTCCCCATTTTCTTTGTTTCACTGGTTTATTAAAGAGTTTATTAAACAGTTTATACTCAGTGGAGCATAAATACAACACTTCTTTTTTCTAGCCATAACTTTCATCAGTTCTCTGGAGTCTCTCATTACCGGATACTCTAACTTTCTGTTCATTTCCCTGGATCTGGGTCCTTTGGTGCTAAGGACAGGGAGGGAGTTAGTTAGGAGAGAGGGCTGGAGCCATAGTGCATGACTGGCAGCCTGACCCCGCAGGGAGGGCCCTGGTCTCTAACAACTCAGCCTGGTTCAATCTCCTGCTGGTGGCTCCGCCCATATGTAGGCACCATGGCTGTCTTAGATTCGGACTGGCTTCACTGGCCAGCTAGGTGCCGAGGATCAGGTCAGGGAGGAGGAGACATGGTTACCTTAGGCCCCCACCATCCTATTCCCCCAAGGACCCTCTCTGGGAGGGCTATCTCTTCATATAGTAGACAGCCCCCGAGTACCCGCCTCTCCTCTAGACCTGGCTCTTTCACATCCATGAGATCTGGGTTTTCTTTGGTACCCTCCTAGAGATAGAGAGAATTAGGATAGAGGGGAGACTCTTCTGTTTTCTTCCCAGGCTCCCTATGCCACAGATCCTTCTGGCCTTCACCCAAGCTGTCCCAGAAAGAAGCCGTCCTGTTCCTCACTCCCCATCTCCCTTACCCCGACTTCAGACATCTCCAGGAAAGAAGCAAGAAGAGAACACAAGTCAAGCTGTCCCAAGAATGCCCTCCATCTTCAACTCCATCCAAAGCACTAGGATGTCTCCTTCAGCCTGGGAGTGAGATCTCCATCCCTCTTCTTAGTGGCCCTCCCAGACTCCATGAACAATGAATGCCCTGAGAGCTTCCCTCACATGGCTTGGGGGAGGGAGAGACGATGTCACAGCAGCTTCCACTAAACCGGTGGTTTCCCCTCTCTCTTTTTCCATAGCCTGGGATACTGGACACTGGGGTGTGGTGAGGGGGTATGACAATACCAGATGTGCCTCTTCACAAGCCCTGAAGAAGCCCAGGTGTTGGTGTCCCTCTTTAGTGTGGTTTTCTTATCATTTCTTTGTACCCAGCCATTGATCCCATCGCCAAGTCGACCTCCTAAAACGCTTGCCTGATGGAAGACCTTGAGGGTCAGATAGGTTTCACCCATCTGCGGAGTCGGCCTTAGCCCCGCCCCACCACCAAGCAGCCAGCCTCTCCTCGGGCTCCCACGGTGCTTTGGATTAATTTTTGGCCCATTGTGGTGGGCTGTTAGCTGTTTGCAACCATGCTCCTTGGCCTAACTGTGCAGGCAAGGAATGGGCTTTGCATCTCTGTACACCCAAGACCTTCCACTAGGTCGGGCACCTCACAGGCCATGCTCAAAGCTTGTTGAAGGAAGGAATGAAATGAATGGACTTAAGAAATCATGAATAAGTCAGTTATTGAGTAAAGGAAGACAATCATAAGTGAGTAAATGGCTGAAGGAGTGAATGAACAAACCCAGCGCTTTGCTTCCCCCCTCCTGCTCTCCAGCCTCCTGGGGGCTCCCAGGAAGCCCATGTGTAGAAGGCCCTTAGCTCATCAGATTCCAGGGGAGCAGGCAGCCCAGCCCATGGTAATGGAACTGTTAGCTCAGGAGGCAACAGCCTCACTGTGTAAAATCACTGTCTGTTCTAGTCTAATTAACTAGGTAATACTCTGCATTAGTGTAAAATTCTCCATCAAACCATGAAGCCCGGCATTTAAAACATTCAAGGCCTGAGAAGGGGAGGAGAGGGCAGAGAAAGCAAGAGAGAATCAGTGCTTTTTCCTGACGAGTAACGTTTGAAACGTTTCCCAGCCTCTCCAAGCCAGGAGGGGTCGCACCTGGGATTGCTCAAAGCCCATGCCCGACGTTCCTGGCTGGGCCTCTTCTCCCAGAGCTTCCAATCTCTTCACAGGGTCTCTTTTCTTGGGGTCACTGCCCCTATATTGGGCCCTTCCCCTGGGGGTTCAGTTGGTCGATGCTGAGGTTGTCAGAGGGAGGAACAAGACGGAAGCTCCCCAGTACAAGCATGTCATGTCATTTCTTGACGACCCCTACTCTACGAGGAAGCCGCCCCTGCACCACCCTTGGAACCCAAAGGTCCAGCCACCATACTTATGAGTGGTGCCTAGGGGTCCCCCTAGTGGACCCGTAATTGAACTGAACAAAGACCACTCCTGAGTCTGGCTGGATATTACGGAGGGCATCTGTTTCTGAGAATAACATTTATTGGGCATCTCCCACGGCCAGATACTAGGGAGTGGAGGGGAAAGCTTTTGCAGGGGTCACAGGTCTAGTTTACAGGTCATCTGTGAACCTAGGAGATGGGACTGCCTTTCTGACACCCTCAATGGCTCCCAGTCAGTGCCTGGCAAATGCTACAACAGATACTGGCATTCAGAAATGAAAAGTGAAGTAACAGAGCCAGTGATACAAGGTACCTCTACAAACACCCATCAAAGTGGCAGCCACTCAACCCAACCCCTTAGGGCTCAGTCCTGGAGCCCCCCACAGGAGGGGGAGAAAAAGAAGCAGCTTCCCAGGGGATTGTTCCACGCTGAGGTAGCATACTGGCTGCTGTGCCCTGGGGAACCAGCTCCCTGCATAAATGCACAGATAGACAGATAGATCTTATTAAGCATACAACATTCAGGGGCCTCATTTGGAAAAGACGTTGATTCTAAACGGCTGTTTGCCATTGACAAGCCACAGCACCAAGGCAGACAGCTCTGGGTTATCCAGCTTACATCCCCCCACACCTCCATCCCCTGCGTGGGCACACGCATGCACCCCAGGGTCCCTCTGCTCTAGGCCTGTGCCCAAGCTGATACTGCATTCTGGGCGGCGGACTCGCTTGGCAGAGACCAGATGCCAGCACATCCCTCCCTGTCCCTTGGGGATCTCAGGGCCAGCTGCAGCAGTCAGGCAGCCTTGGGACCCTGCAGTCCCCACCAGCCCCCACCCGCAGAGCCCATCCGCATGACTCCCCATCTCTCTGTCCCCTTCCTCACCCCACCCTCCCTCCTTACTGCTTATGCCTTTGTAGGCAGGAGGCAAAGCCATGCGAATACATTAACATTTCCTTAATTCTATCTGCGCCTCCAAAACTCTGAGTCACAACTGGGTGGGTTTTTGTGCCTGGGGAACTGTCAGCCTCATTCAAAAATGCCATTTTCTACTTTGCTCCTGGATCAGCAAAGGGACAAGAGGCGGGGCTGAGATGGATGGTGGCACACTGAACCCTGACTGGTCCTTGACTGACGACAAGATCAGGGCAGGGCAGTTTCTAAAAGGAGAAGCCATAGAGGGTTCTACGAAGAACCCTAAGAGCAATGCCCTGCCTTTTATTGAAATCTTTACATTTTACAATGTGCATTCACCTTTTTTATTTTGTCATTCGCACACCCATTCTTCATATGTGCAAACTGAGGCACAACGATTTGAAATGCCTGCCCTGGATATCATCATGGTAATCATCAAGACTAATACTCATCTTTTGACTCCAAGTCCATGCTGTGCCACCCGGCCTTTGCAGCTGCTGGCAAAACTCCAGCAAAGTCACTGTTTTCCCAGAGATGGAGAGTTAAGGTTTGACCTTGAAGCAGCAGTCACACATGGGAGATCTCAGACATGCTTTTTCTGCCAGAAGTGTTTTTGAAAGAAGTGGATCTAGATGTCTTAGGCAGAGCACACGTACCCCTGTTACCCACATCATTCTCATCCCCGCCTGTGTTACACTGACATATTCATACATGCATGCTCCCTGCCTGGCTCTAGAATTTGCCCCTCACATAAGGTTTCTGCCACCTAAGGACAGTTCTGCATTTACACAGAGAAGGGGGCACCAATGGTGTGGGAACTCTAGGACGTTAGCCAGCCCCCTCTGCTCGGAAATAGCTCACTCACTTTTAACACGTGTTAAACTCTGTGGGCAAGGCAGTCTGTTGGGCTCTGGATGGATACCAAGATGAATAAGTGTGGTCCTTTCCCTCCAGCCATGTAATCTGTCATAGGAAACAGACACGAGAATTAGATCATAAGCCAGTGCTGCGGGTACAAAGATGCCACAGAACCATGGCAGCCTAGGGGCATGGTAGGAGAGGGGAAAGGAACGTCATGGGGTGAGGGGTTGAAAGGGAAGGTGAGAGGAAACCAAAACAAAATATGACTTTCTCCCCTGCATCCCTGCTCCCAGCCACCGAGGACTTCCACCTGGCCCAGAGCCCTGTTCCAGTCACTCCTCACCTAGAGATGCCTTGAGCTTCTGGTATCAAGATGCCCGCACAAAATGGTACAAATGAACTCACTTACAAAACAGAAATAGAGTCACAGACGTAGAAAAGAAAACCTATGTTTACCAGGGGGAAAGGCGGGGGAGGGAGAAATTAGGAGTCTGGGACTGACATATACACACTACTATACATAAAATAGATAACTAATAAGGACCTACTGTACAGCACAGGGAACTCTACTCAATACTCTGTAATGACCTAAATGGGAAAAAAAATCTAAAAAAAAAAGGTGGTATATGTATGTGTATAACTGATTCACTTTGTGGTACACCTGAAACTAACACAACCTTATAAGTCAACTATATTCCAAGTTTAAAAAAAAAAAAGACGCCAGCTCAAGCATTTGACCATAGTGGTTGTGCTCAATTGAATGCCTGTCCTCTCTTCCTTAACATCAGGGAAACTCAGACAGAAGTACCAGATTCTGCCATGAGTCAGTCCTGCTTGAGCGCAGAGAATGCTGGGACCTCAGCAGCAAAGTCTGGTGGGAAAGGGATACCAGCTTGAGCTTAGGCGTGTCCAGGACAAGAGAAACACATGGGTTGGTTGGGTTTCCAGAAACTCAGGAGGGCAGGGAAAAGTCAGACCTATCCTGGGCCCCAACCCTCTACATGGAATTGCCTACAATGGGATATTTCTAAAGGAGAACGTCTCAACCCACAGATCTCTATCAGTTGAGAGAGATTTCAGAAGTAATGTATTTCAAATAATTAAAAAACTGAATTTTGCAAATAAATTGATTAAATCAGGGTGGATTCAAGCTTATCCATGAAATCATATTCATTCATTTATTCACTCATTTATTTCACAAATACTAGCCTTGATTATATAAGATAAGCCCTGCTCCTCTCATTCTTAATGGTTGCACTAAGTGTATTCTCAAATGGCAAAGGGAAAGGTGGAGACCACCCCGGGGAGTCCACACAGCTCAGGCATGCGAAGAAGTGTCTTGTATGCAACCGGCATCTGCATGTATGGTAAGGAAACAAAGTTGAGAAACCAGTTCTAAAGGCTAGCTGGGCACTTCCTGCACCAGCCCACACTGACCTGTGGCCATGGGCCTCTGGGGCGTGTGACTGGGCCTGCAGCCCTCAGGCTGGGTGTTCTCCCTTGATGAGGCTCCAGGGCCAGAAAACGCTGCATAACTAATGTCAACAAACTCACGCTTATTCACAGCGTACTCCCTCCACTGACGTCTGTCGAGGCGTTCAGAACTTCATATTCAAAAACCTCACATGCACACACAACACCTCTTCACCATATCCCGTTCCAGAGCCCCAACACGGTTCCCAGTTCCTGTTCTTTGTCCCAAGGCAGACAATGCTCTCTTTCCTCCTTACACGTACTATGTCCTCTTCTCATCTCGAGAGGAGCTGATAAACTAATTTCCCCTGGTGTGCTACAGCCCAGCGAGAGTGCCTTACCTGGAGTCCCATCTGGGGAAATGTCAGGCTGTCAGGTACAGCACCATGGTATTTGGGAGCTTCCTAAAGCTGGAAAAAAATTAGGGATCCTTTAATCCCAACTGGTTTTACAGGAGGCTGAAGCTCAGACAAGAAAATGAATTTTCCCAAGAACACACAAGTGGATAATGATCACATCCAGTATTGCTGCTCAACAAATCAGCCCCAAACTTAAGGGCCTAAAAGCAACCACCACTTATTTAGCTCACAATTCTGTGGACTAGAAATTTAGGTGGGCTCAGTCGGGATGCCTCATGTAATCTGGGACCACTTGCAGGTCAGCGACGCGGCTCTCTTTCTGGGTTTTGACTGTCAGCTGGATAATGGAGGCAACTGGGCCACGTGTCTCTCACCATCTCAACCAACTGGTCTGGGTGGCAGCAGGGTTCCAAGAGAGTGAACAGAGGCAGGCAAGCCTTCTAAGGACTAAGCTTGGGGCTGGTACATGATCACTTCCACCATATCCTATTGGCCCAAGCAAGTCACAGGACAGCCCAGTTTCAGGGAGGATGGAAATAGAATCCACCTCTTGAGAGCTGCAATGTCACACTGCAAGAGTCGGGGACACAGGGAGGAGTGGAGGATGGTGAGCACTTCTGGCAATCTTTAGCCAAGACTGGAACCCAAGTCTGCTGACTCCATGCTGAAGGTACAGCACCCTTTTCTGATCCCACCTGTCCAACTCTTCCCTATTGTCCATGCCAGTGTCCTCCTCTGCAATCCAGAAACATCCTCTGTGCTAGGAGAAAAAAACTATCCAGCATTGGACAGAAGGTCAAGCTCTTCTGTGTTGCTGGGGAGAAACAGTAGGGGCACAGTTTCTGTATCACTATACCAACATCCTCCCAACGCATCCGTCATTCCCAACTCCTACCTCCTCCAGGACAGTGGCCAGAGTCCCCCCTCCTTCTACCCTCAGCAAAGCCAGAGGGATCCCAGATCCCATTTTTTTTACAACTCTCCCACATCACTATAAGCTCTTCACCTCCCCATCGTCCTGGAGGGGGAGATGGCAGCCAATTTTCCAACACTGAACAAGCTAGCCCCTGGAGTCACTTTTGAAGCACGACCAATATGTTATGCCAGCTTCTTTTCTGGGGGAGAACAAAAGCTATTTTTCTCTCTTTTCTTCCCCTGATGGAGAGAACCAAGACCCCTTTTGAATTCAACTTTCTCTTCTCTGGTATTAAAAAAAAAATTTAAAAACAAATCTGTCAAAATTCCCACCCTGCCTTCCTAGTTACATTTTTTAATTCAGCTGGCTCCTTGTGGGGGAGTCTTCTATTAATAGGTATACCAGGAGGCTTAGCAACTCAGGCAAAAGAGTACCTAGGAGAAGCCTGGAGAGGGCTGACGCCGGAACAGTGAGCAGGAATCAAACCGGGCTTAATTAGGAAAACATGACTTCCCTATTAACGCCCCTGTCCGTGTGATGCTGCCACTAGAAAAAAAAAATGCCAGGAAGCTTATTTGTTTTGCAATTACGGATGAAATAAAAAATTACTTGGTCTAATTGGACCTCTTTTACTAAAAGAAGCGTGTAAAATAACCTCAGTTTCATTAGCAACTCAAAATGCACTATTCAGTGTGCTACATATGTTTAAGTGAAATGTGGAGGGTCAATTTGCTATGTAAATTTCCACAAATTTGGCTAAACTAAAATGATTAACCTAATGTGTATGCAAATTAACTTAATTGATAATGACTTTTCTCCAGGAACTTTAAAAGGGGGGGGGGAAATATATTCCAATTCTAACAATCCTCCCAAGTGTCCTGTCACCCAATAGCAAAATGATATCTTGACAAATTAAAGAGAATATAATGAAATCAGATTAATTAATGCCAAGACCAATTAGCATATGCAAGGAAACAAATCTCACTAATAGACAAATCTAGTAATCATTTGAATGAGATTTTGAAAGCTTTCCCTATTTGTCAGTTTGTGTGTGTGTGTGTGTGTGTGTGTGTGATTCCATCTCTGAGATGTTCCCTTTTGTTTAGGATATAGAATGTAAGCTGGAAGGGACCACACACTCTGAAACCTCCACTTGGATTAAGAAACTGAGCCTCAAAGAGGTGAATTTATTTGTACAAAGTGGCACAACTAGAACCCCTGTCTTTCTTCTGTAGCACCCCATCTGCCTGGCAACACACTCGGACATAGGAAAACATTCCATTGCCCCTGCCTGGGAAGGCGCTGCTCTGCAGAAAAGCATTCGCACCCTCCTTTTTCCCAGGAGACAGTTGGTTTCCCAGGCTAGAAGGCAAGCAAAGCATTCTAGAAGGCCCCTTCAGCTCTGGGACTACCTGATCCTATAGTCTACATTGGAATGTTTACCATATTAGAATGCAGTCTACATTAGAATATACCTATATATTTAAGAATTGAGGGGATTTTCATCTTGAGTCTCTTTTCCTTGACTCAGGCCACCTTTTTCACACCAAAAGCAATCATCGTAATAAGCTGCAGAGGCTAACCCCTGTCCCCGCTGGGCTTAACTTGAACCCCTGTGCAGTTAACAGTGAATTCTCCAGGCTGATCATTTGCCTGTGAAAGTTTCAGCCCATCTATCCCCTTCCCCACTTCCCCATAGCTGAGGACTCTAGGCTAACAGGCAGAGCTCCAGCTTGGATTTATTACTTTTATTTATTTTTTCTCGTTATTCCAGACGGTTGTTGCTGAAAGATTGAAGTATGAATTACTTCCAGTGGGATGCTCAGACAATGGCAGAGTGGCAGGAAAGGCAGCTCAGCTTGTTGCAGGGGCACCAGGGAGCAGTCAAGCCTCTACCAAGCAGCCAGAGGAGGCAGAAACACTGCAAATGGAGCCCACCAGGCTCATTCCGTGGACTCGGGCCTGAGGCTGCCTCCTTTGGTCAGCTCCCAACCTTCTTTTTTTAAAAAAAAAAATTCATTTATTTTATTTATTTATTTTTGGCTGCGTTGGGTCTTCGGTGCTGCACGCAGGCTTTCTCTAGTTGCGGGGAGCGGGGGGCCACTCTTCATGGCAGTGCGCGGGTTCTCACAGCAGTGGCTTCTCTTGTTGTGGAGCACGGGCTTTAGGAGCGCGGGCTTCAGTAGTTGCGGCACTCGGGCTCAGTAGTTGCAGTGCACGGGCTTAGTTGCTCCGCGGCACGTGGGATCTTCCCGGACCAGGGCTTGAACCCGTGTCCCCTGCACTGGCAGGCAGATTCTTAACCACTGTGCCACCAGGGAAGCCCCAGCTCCCAACCTTTGGGTTCAGCTCTTGCCTGGACTGAGGCAAGGCTATGGCATAACAAGCCAAAAGAATAAGAGCAGGAGAACAGACACAGGCTGGGGAGTCAGTAGACCCATCACCAGGCCACTGAACTTGGCCAAGTCATTTCCCCTCTCTGGCTGTCAATTCCTCCTCTGAAAAACAAGGGAATGGGGATATGGATTAATAATCTCCTCTGGCTCTGACTCTAAGTCTCAGCCTTCTGGGTACAGTATTAGGCTCAAGAATGACATCAACCCCATAAAGTTGTTAAGAGGATTCAAGACTATATCCATGAAGTGCTTAGAATAGTGCACGGCACATAGTAAGCGATCAGTGAATGTGAACTTGTATTATTTTTATCCTACCAAGTGGTCCTTCCCCACCACTCGAACACTAGTGGAAAGGATCGCTACCGCTGTGGTGAGCTGATCAACGTTTAACAACCAGCAGAGGCTGGGGGTGGGGTTCAACTTTGTCGGGTTTGCCAATTGCCTCAGTGTAAATAATTCCACTGTGGTTGATTGCAAGCTATCAATATAGTGTAAAACAGCTCACAGAATTCCTGAAAATTTAACAGTTTGTTTTTGCACGCCATTATGAGGCAGCATTGAGTACCATTGAGATGCGATACCTCCCATTCTCATTCTGTTTAAACGATCGGACTGTTGCCCATCTTGAAAATGGAGAGACTGGATGACAATTAAATATAATGTCCTTGTGGCTATTCTCCCACTCACCAGTCTTGGGGGCCACTGCAAATTTCCTCCCCATCCACCCACTCCCACGTCTTCTCCTCAACCCTCCAAGCAGAGCAGTCTGTGTGTACTTTGGAAACATAAACGCACATTATCATTAATCTAACTCAAGCATCATTGAGAAAGTACATCTGCTGAAAAGAAACATTTATTCATTTTTAAATTTTGAGGATGTACATATTAATCACTGTGGAGGATTATCCACTCCACACCCTCTTGGGTGAGTCACCTTGTCCCCATTCTTCTGTCCTCTGCCTTTGACCTCAGCCTCAATTCTCATGGTCATGGCCTCTCTTGTTGGGATGGTTTCACCTAGATCCCAAACTTAACATTCCTCCTACTCCCAGGAAGTTGGTTATTTACCGACTGAAAATGGAGAATTAAAAGAAGGAAAATAAAACACCTTTCCCGGCGGGGGCCATAAAAGGCTCATGAAGTCATAAAGACAATTACTGGCAGGCCTATATGGAATACCCTCTGTGAGTCATCTGTCTTCTGCTGGCAATAAAGACACACAGCAAATTAATCGTGAGGGAGGCCCGCTCACTTACCCTGTAATTAGACGGAGCTGCAAGATGCTTCCTTTCAAACGTCATGTGGGAGGGTCTGTTCCGACGCCAGGTGGCCCTGCCTCCCAGCCCAGCCAGGCCTGGGCTCCTTTGGCTACTGCGCACACGACCTGGGCCGGGAGCGATAGGGACAGGGACAAGGCAGCAGCCTCCCATCCAGGGTGCCTCCCTCGAGGTCCTGAGAGTCTATTTAGAGAGGTGGACAGAGTGTAAAGATTCAGAGGGGTGACCATAATCTTCTCAAAGTGGCAGAAATACCTTTCTTTCTCACATCTTTCACCGCTTGCTCTCATGCATTGTACATTTCAGCCACATTAAAGCAGTTTTTTCGCAAGTTCATCATCTGCCCTCTGGCCTCCATAGTTACACACGTTCTGTTCCCTCTCCTGGAATGTCCCTATCCCTACAAGGTCTCGGCCCACAGAGACCTAATGCAAATCACATGTTCTCCACAAAGCCTTCCCTGACCCATCTCTGGGCAGAGTAACGAGCTCTCCTCTCCCTGCACACCTTTGTGCAAAACTTTTACTTTGTACTCATCCCATCAATTATAAAAACGTGTTTTGAAATCACCCCGGATTGTGACTCTGAAGCAAGGCAAAGGCTGACTAATGTCTTGGAATACCACTCATCATCGCACCGCCAACCCCAGGTCTCAGCAACACGCTCTCACCCAAGCACGTGCCCAATAAGTTAAGAGCGGGTGTAGCTCCTCCACCAAGTCGAGATCACATCACAGGGAGGATGGTTGGAGTCGCAGGCCTGGCCCCTGCATTTGGTGGAAGCAGCCCCCATCTCCCACCCCATACACTTTTTGTTGAAGTCCTTTCTCTCCACTCCGGACACCGCTTTTTTTGCAGTCAGCACCTCAATTCTGGCTCTGCATTGGGAAGAGGAAAATGCGGAAAAGGTCAGGGAGCGTTCTTGCATCTCAGGACAATCACCTAAGATGTTCAGCTCCCCAGAGTAGAATCAGGCATGCAAATGAGTGCTAGCCCACGGGCCCTACGCTGAAAATAAATCTGCTGGAAGCAAGATGAATTATGGGTTAAAAATAAAATTTAAGGCGGTGCCGATGCTGTGTTTTCCTAAGCCCAGTGCATGGGCAGCCAGAACCTTCTTCTTCAGGATACTGGTGAGTGAGCAAAGGGCAAAGGGCCGGTGTTTGGAGTCTGAATCTGTGGGCTCTTTGGGGCAGGAGGAGAGGAGAGAAGGGCTGCGGAAGATGCCAGATGCCCAGATGAGCATACCTACCATGACAGGTACCGCCCTTTTAAAAGTGCTTTGCCAAATCTTGCCCCAAATTTCCTGTAGGACCAGCAAATCAGAAGGCCTTCCAGTCGTGTAACGAATATTTATTTATCAAGTGTCCACCGTGTGCCAGGCATTCCCCCAAAGGCTACAGATACCAAGGTAAAAATATAGTCCCAACCCTCATGGAGCTTAGAGTCCAGGCATGGGGTATAGGAGGGGAGCAGCGTGGCGGTACCCAGTAATTACCGACAACTGCCTGAAATGACTATTTGTCACAAGAGTGTATGATGGGGTCCTGTTCCAATCGAGAGGTCAGGGAAAGCCACCCTGAGGAAATAACATTGACACCAAGGCCAGTAGGGGTGAGTGGCAGCCGGTACAAAAGGCTCTGGGCCAGCAAGGACACCCAAAGGAGCTAGCGTGGCTACACAGTGGGTGGGAAGGGAAAATGGTGATGGCTAAAACCCTGTGACTGTAGGACGTGCTGAGGATTTGGACTTTCCAAGGGGACTAGTGGGGACTGAAGTTCCACCCACTGTCCACTCACCAAGCCCGCGTCCTAACACAGGGCTGCGTTCCCCTGGGGAAGGCATCTTTTCCACAGTTTCACACAGGCGTCATCTGGGGCCAAGTCCGCACGGAGCCAGAGGAGTGAGGTTTCAAACCCACACACAGGCGCCTCTGGGCAATGGTGAATGTGTTAGACTAAACATCTCTGAGCCCCCCCCCCCCCACGCCAGCCTTCTAAGTCCTTAAAAGAAGGGGGCAATTATGTTACAGGGGAGGGGTGAGGAAATGGACTCAACGCCAAAAGAGCCTTCCTTATCTTTAGTGTTCTGTCTGGACCACCAAGCAAACCTCCAATCGTTTCCTCACCATCCAGAGCCCAGCGGAGGGGAGGGAGAAGATGGGGGCCCCCTGATCTGAGCAGGACAGCCGAGGCTGCTGCAGGAAGGGCCACCCTGGACGAACAGCCTCTGTGCGTTGGGACTTGCAGGCTCTGTGCTCTCATTTTGGAGGACAGCCCAGAGAGCAGAGTCCTCGGGGAGGAGGTATTGTTTGCACAAAGCGTCTGTCGTTGCCTGAGGCCTGCAGCTCCCCTGGACAGAGTCCCCAGCTGGCTGGCGCTCAGATTCCCTGTGCTGGGAGGACCTAGGGCGCTCTGTCAGATCCCATCCATCAGGGCACCGTGGGGGGCACCACAGGTACCAGTGGCCAAGGGCTCTGCCTCTAGCCCCCGTGCCTAGAGAGGAGAGGCGGCTTCTTCCCATCCCGTGCTCCGTGGTCCTGCAGTGACCACCCCCAGCCTCCTTCCCCATCCATGTCATACCCCTAGCAATGCATACCCGAGTTCAAACTTCCGACCCCTCCTTGGAAGTTGGTGCTGAAGGAGGCTGCTCCAGCAGAATACAGATTGGTCGAAGGCAGGGGTGGAGAAATCAGAAGCAGGCAGAGTCCAGGGTGGCTGGACCACTGTGTACCCACAGGAGGGCATAGGAGAGAGGCTATGAAGCGGACACAATTATTATCCCCATTTGACAGATGGAGAAACCGAGGCACAGAGCAGTTACAGAAGTCACACAGCAAGTGAATGTGGTTGCAGTCAGCCAGGGGTCAGCTCCATGTTCTTAACTGTAATCTCAGCCTGGGGCTGTGGGAAGAAAGTGAACGAGGGGCCCTGCAGACATCTGGGCACTTTGTGGGATGAGAAGATGAAGGAAAAGGAGTTGGGAGGGTATTGTTGAGAAGCTCAGGTGAGTGAGCCCCCTGATAAGAACTGGCGATTGCAAGTCCGGCCAAATGTTTCTGAGGCCTTTTCTAGCCTGTGTGTCAAAAGCCCCTCCCAGTGCTTTCTGGGCAAGCGTCAGGAGGGCAGATGATATTGTGACTTTGATGGCCCGGTTAGCACACCAGCCCCCAGAAGCCACAGCACCCCTGGGAGGTTCCCAGGACCCTGGGCCACAATGTTGGGTGTCCAGATGTTCCCCTCATTCTTGACCCTTGAAGATGGTAGCCTTCATGGAATTCCTGGTCTGTCTTTGCTGTGCGGATTGGAACAGGTGTAGCCCTGCAGCATCTCTGTGTACCTGACCCACCATGAGCCAGATTCCTTCTCCTAAGAGGACACAGGAACCTGGCCTTCTCATTTACTGGGGGTGAGGAGTTGCACAGACAGAAGGGCATAATGGGGAGAACTTGGACTTCGGAGGCAGACCAGCACAGACTCGATTCCTGGCTGTGTCACTCACAAGCTGTGTGACCTGGAGAAAAATCCCTTAATCTCTGTGGGCCCAGTTTCCTAGTCTATAAAATGGGAGCAAATAATATCTACCACACAGACCAGAGAAGTGCAAGGGTCCACACAACGTTGATTAATGCGTATCCCAAAGGGCCCTCTCTGTAAATGCCAGACCTCTTTGCTAACCACTCTTCCAGAACAGTGTTTAGAGAACCCACCCAGTGGCATTTACTCTTTGCCCAGAGCACCAGCCCAGATAAAGACAGGTAGCTCCAGGCCCTGCCCCCAAAGGCACAGACAAATGGAGAGGCCTCTTGGCTACCTCAGAAGATAACTCCATCACCAGCTCCTACAGAAGTCCTTTGATATGGATACCCCCCAGGCCTGTGGGTCTCACTGCTTATGAAGATGGTGCTGAAAGATTTATAGAGGAGATCTGTGGGGGACATAGCAAGAGGAGGGCAAGCTGGAAAGCAAGAAAGCGCGCGTGCCTAGGGACAGAGCATCTGAGAAACGTGATTACAGACGTGTCCATGTTAACTGGGATGTGAGTAGGGCTGCTGGCCAGCAGGCTGCTCCCAGAAAGGGGACGAAACAAACTGGAGATGTGCAAGGCCCCGTCCATATGTTGGTTCATTTGATCCTTGCAGGAGTTCCCTGTAGGCAGGTGAGGAAACTGAGGCCAGAGAGGTTAAATACCTTGCCTGGTGCCACACAGCATCACAGATGTCCAAAAAGAAGTGGCATTTGAGTTGGGCCATGAAAGATGGGTAGGGTTTCTACAAACAGGAAGCTGGCCTGGGAGAGGCCTGCCTTCTGAGCAGGGCCACCCCATGGGCAGAGGGCATAAAGGAAGACAGGGAGGTTGACAGCAAATCGGGTGTTGCTCAGGACAGGGAGCTTGCGGGGGCACATGTCTGCGGGGAACCTACACACACCAGGCATTCTTGGGATCTAAGAAACTTGCTCAATGTCATACAGCTGGTGAGTGTTCCAGAGAGAAGTTGAAATCTATGTCTTTTGACTTTCTTACTAAGACAAGATCTGACTTACTCTATCTGCAGAAACAAGGTATCAATCCAATGGAAAAGGCAAAAAAAGAACTAGAAATACCCAGTTCAGAGAAGAGTATACCGAGCGAGGCGTGAGATGGTAAGAATTGTCACCAAACCTGGTGACCAAAGGCTCCAGTACTTCCTCCCCGGAGACAGGAAGTGGGGAGATGGTAGAAGTGGTCCAGGCCTGCCCTTCCCTTCGCTGCCCACTGGGTCAGGCCCACAACTCCACAGCCTGGCCTTCAGCATCTCCACGCTCACCCCACAGCCTAGTCTCCCCTGTTCCCCACCAAGCTCTTGCTTCAGACAGGTTGCTCACAGTCCCCCAAATCTCTGAGCCCTTCCTCCAGCCACTTTCCTTCCCCGGCTAACCCATCCTCCTACTTCTTCATTCACAAAATGCAACCAATACAAACTACATCACAAGATTGTCTCAGGATTCCATGAAATGACTCATTCTCAGAGCCCACGGATATTTTTTGAGAATATCGCACACCTGCTACGTGCCAAGCACTGAGCTAAGCACTGGGAACCGTAGGGAATGACACCGAGTCCTCGCCCTGGGGGAGCTGGCCGTCTGGTGGGGAACAGACCGGTACGTTGTCCGCTTGAGAGCACTGACACTTCCAAAATGCAGTGGTGGGATTAAGGGAGGCTTCCTGGAGAAAATGACAGCAAAGCTGAGACTTGAAGGACCAGCAAAACTCGGCAAAGGGCCAGGGTGTTCAAAGCAGAAGGAGTAGCATTTGCAAAGGTTTTCAGGCCATGAAGAGCATGACATTTGGAGAAAGTATCTGCGGTTCAGTGTGGATGAAGTTATGGAGTCACTGGGGCCAGGGGCTCGGGGGTGGCCAGAGATGAAGCCAAAGGGTGAAGCAGGGGCTACATCCAAGAGGCTTGAAGACAGGCATCCTTAACCTTTGCAGGCACCACGGACCCCTTGGAAAGACTGGTGAAGCTTTTGGACCTCTTCCCAGGATAATGTCTTCAAATGCATAAAATAAAATACATAGGATTACATAGGAAATAAATTATATTGAAGTGCAGTGAAAGAAATATTTTTAAAAAACTAATTTGTGATATAGTAATATATGAGTTTTTTTATTAATGCAGTAAGCAATCAGTTCTGGTGGCAGGTCTAATTACATAATTTTGAAATAGTGCTGGAAGAAAACAATATTTCAAGATTAAGTGTAATAACTATAATATGATATAAAAATATCTGTGATTTCCATTGATGACAAAGTCACGAGTACTGCCAAAATTGCTGTGGATTAGATGCTATGGATGGTGCCTACATTTGTAATTAAAGGAAATGCTAACTTCAGTGAGAGTTTAGTGAAATTAAAGACTTTTTTTTCTCATCCATGTTTATTATCCCTGGCTTTGAAGACTTGTTAAGGAGTGTTTTCTTGATCCCCAACTCTTGAAAAGCCCTTGCCATAGCCATAGCCTCTTCTCCAATCCTCATCTCCTACCACCTGATGACTAGATCCCTCCTTTCCAGCTAATCAGCCTCTTTGCTATCCCCTGAACACCCCAAGCATAGAGCTGCCTCAGGGCCTTTGCACATGCTTGTCCTCTGCTTGGATTGCTGCGCCCAGAAATATGTACATGAATCCCTCTCTCCTTTCTTTTAGGACTCCACTCAAATGTCACCTTATCAGAGAGCACTTCCCTGGCCACGCTATGAAAATAGCAACACCCACCTGCCCCCAGTATCCATATCCCCCATTCCCCGCTTTATGTTTCTCAATCACACTTATACTACCTGACATTTGTAAGACTTTGCTTCTTGTCTTTTTCACCCCACTAGACTGGATGCTGCATAATAGCACAGACTTTGTCTATTTTGCTCGCTGCTGTCTCCCCAGCACTTGGAGCAGTTCACACGAGGCACCTATTACCCCCGACCCGCTTCTACTCATCGAAATCCTTCAAGGCCCACTAGCAGCATGAAGTCCCCACCACTACTCCAGCCTTCTCTGGATACCCACACTCAGGAAGACAAGGCTACTGAGGATGGAAACCATGCCTTGCATTTCTGCATCTTCCCCACCCTGCTTGGGTGTGGAGCAGGTTTTTAAAAACGCATGAACCAGCCGGCCTACACGGCTATGTGAATGAATAGAGCTGGCCAGAGGAGACTGTGGAATTCCATCTGTAGTAGGCTGAATGGTGGCCCCCAAAAAGATATATGTCCGTGTCATAATCCCCAGAATCTATGCATGTTACTTTATTTGGGAAAAAAAGGTCTTTGCAGATGTAATAAGGTTAAGGATCCTGAGACACAGAGACTATCTTGAATTATCAGTGTGGGCCCTAAATGTCATCATAAGTGTCCTTCTAATCAACAGGTAAAGGGAGATGACACAGACACACAGAAGAGGAGGTGATGTCAGGAGGGAGGGAGAGATTGGAGTGATGCAGTCACAAGCCTAGGAATGCCAGGGCAGCCCCCAGAAGCTGGAAGAGACAAGGGGTGCATTTTCCCCTCCAGCCCCTGGAGGAAGTGCAGCTTCACTGGATTTTGGAGTTTTGGACTCCAGAACTGTGAGGGAATAAACGTCTGTTGTTTTAAGCCATTCAGTTAGTGGCAATTTGTTAGAGCAGTCACAGGAAACTAATGCACCATCTATAGGCCTGCCGTGGGGAAACATAGACTGAAACTAGATCTTCCCTTTTCTTCCCCCCTAAAGAACCTGGAAATTTAACCTTTAATATGAAAGCTCCTGGGGACTTCCCTGGTGGTCCAGTGGGTAGGACTCCACCCTCCCAATGCAGGGGGCCTGGGTTCGATCCCTGGTCAGGGAACTAGATCCTGCATGCATGCCGCAACTAAGAGTCCTCATGCCACAACTAAGAAGTCCGCATGCCGAAACTAAGAAGTCCACATGCCACAACTAAGAAGCCCACATGCCACAACTAAGAGCCCGCGCACCGCTACTAAAAGATTTCCCACATGCCACAACTAAAGATCCCGCATGCCACAGTGAAGATTCCGCGTGCTGCTACTAAGACCCGGTGCAGCCAAAATAAATAAATAATTTTTTAAAAACATGAAAGTTCCTGATTTCTAAGTACGGCAGTCTGGGTTTTTGTTGCAGAAGCCAACTCTGGCTAACATGAGCTAATATGAACGCTTTATTAAAAGGAGCTAGATGAGCTCACAGAATTGAGACGATGAAATAAAACCTGGATAAAGGGCAGGATCCAAGGGAGACCTGCCATTTCCAGACCACAGGGGCATCTGCTCAGAACATGGATGCTACAGGCCACTCATGACCACACCACCGGCTGCCGCTGCACTCCAATCCCGAGATCACAGGGAAAACACATGGGGAGTGGGCTTCAAACCCAGGCAGTCGGGCCCCAGAGCCTGCTCCCTTCCCCAACACGAGGAGCATGTCAAGGGAGGCTCTGTAATCAGACAAATGTCTGAGTGACGGGCACTCCCAAAAGGAGCAGTGGATTTGGGGCTTGTTGTTTGGGGCCCACAAGGAGAAATGCATTTTAGATCACAGACCAGCATAGAAACACACCACATATAAACTTGAAATAATGTTTACGTTGCTGTGTACAGTCTCTGCTGACAGCCTTCTTTCCTCTTCCTTCACTTCTCTTCTTTTATTTCCTCTCTCTTCTGTCTATCTCTCCTATCCCATCCCATCATATCCTACTTATTGCATTCCATTTTCATTCCCAGTCAGAGTGATGTTCATTTCTGAAAGTAAGAGAAAATATTCCCTATGCACTGAAAGACTCAGAAAAGATAACCACTTAAGAACTTACTTAGAGATCAATTTTTCCCCAAATCAAAATTTAAGAATGAGTAACTTGGGATCCCTTCTAAACTGATTTTAGATAAAAATGAATACTCTAGGGCTTCCCTGGTGGCGCAGTGGTTGTGAGTCCGCCTGACGATGCAGGGGACGTGGGTTCTTGCCCCGGTCCGGGAAGATCCCACGTGCCGCGGAGCGGCTGGGCCCGTGAGCCATGGCCGCTGCGCCTGCGCGTCCGGAGCCTGCGCTCCGCAACGGGAGAGGCCACAACAGTGAGAGGCCCGCACACCGAAAAATAATAATAATAATAATGCAAAAAACACCACACCAGAGCAACCAATCCTACTAAAAAGAAAAATCAAAATACAAATAAGCAAAAACAACAAGCAACCAACAGTATAAGGGACAAGAAAAAACGATTTTGAGCTGGACACAGTCGTGGGCTGGCAGTTTATGTCCCCTTCATTAAAATCTTGATGTATTGATTGATGGATTGACTGATTCAACTGTAGTAAGAGAGAATGTCGGGAGAGCCCTCTTTGGCTTAGATTTTGTAATGACAGCTTTAACTCTAAGCATCTAGCACAGGGCCTGGCATACAATAGGTGCTCAATAAATATCTAAGTGCTATAAGGGAAAAGAGTCTGAAAAATATATATATCTACATATATGTTATCAGATATATATATAAACTGATTCACTTTGCTGGACACCTGAAACTAACATAACATTGTAAATCAACTATACTTAAATTTTTTTTTTAAAGGAAGGAAAAACAATGAAATTAATAAATATTTAAGTGCAACTGAAAACAGATGGTTTTCCTCAGTTCCCTTGTCCTGTGGCAGGCCCAGCTGGAGATTGGGTGTGGCCATGTATAGAAAGGGACCCAGGTCCACAGGTGGTCCAGAGCCCAGAAGCACCTCCACTCTCCGTGCCTACCAGCCTCTCCTTCCTCGGCTCCACTTGTCACCATCCTCATAAACACCCAGCCAGGGAGTGCTTTGCTTCACATCAACCAGCATCACCGTCCCCTCCCCCTCTCCTTCTTGCATCTCTCTTTGGGCAGTGCTATTTGTTAAACCGCAAAAATCCACCAAATACGGCTCTGTATTTACAAGGTGGGAGGAGAGTAGGGGATGGGACAGGCGGAGAGGAGAGAGGTGCAACTTTGCCTCTAATGTCTTCGTTAGTTGAACTCATCAGCTAAAATCATTTACGGAAATTTTTTTTTTAAAAAAAGGAGAGAGAGAGAGAGAGAAAAGGAACTGATCATATGCAGGAGAAATAACTCAGATGTGAAAATCCTTCAGACTGGGAGATTGCACTATTTATTCACCCAAGTGTCCTGCTGTGTCTCTGAAATGCAGTGATTTAATGAGGTGTTGCAAGGGTATTTGTTATTAAGAAATTCTGTCTCTGCTTATTCTCCTCTGTGTGATTAGGACGGAGCCAGCCGGCAGAAGCTCCTCACTGGCATGCTATTAAAGATTTAGGAGGCTGTTGCTCTTCCCCTGTTCCCCTCTTACAAGCGCCTTTTGAAATAGTTCCAAAATTAAATATTGTACAAGCCGATCAGCCTTGTTTAACGCAGATGCTGAGTGAGATTTAAAAAGAAATTAGAAAAGCATTTGTGTTAACAGATGTTCTTCCTTTTCTCTCCTGGAGCTGAGATGATTGGGGCTGGATCCCTCCTGAGGCAACAAGAGCCAAGAGGGATAAGCCCCCAATTGCACAGGGGCAGAGAGGGGACACCTGGGTCCTCAGTCCCTCTGCTGCTCAGGACCCCGGGGGCCCTGCGGGAAGGAGAAAAGCAAGCTGCTACCTTGCAGGCTCTTCCCCAAATCTCCTGGAGTCTCGTGGAGCCTCTCCCAAGGCCAGGGCATTCAGCAGGCCTCGCTGGAAATCTGCAACCCCGCAAAACACCATGATCCAGAGCTTCAGGAAATCAGCAAAGGAGCAGAAGTCTCTGTCCCCAAACTCATCCAGCTATTGAACTTGATGATAGACCAAGTCTTCTTAGCGCCTCTAATCCAGACCCTTCATCCAGGCAATACCAGCTCTGACCAGCCCCCCCCAAGTAAGTTAGGCACCCTACTTCCTTGGAATCACACTGCTTCCTTCCTTGACGTCCAGTTAGCATATGGTCTATCTGTGCTAACTTGGTAAGTTCTGGCTGATGTCTTAAATCTCTCTTCAACAGACTTTGCACTCTGTCCTTACTTAAAACTAATGGGGGCCATCCCTTGAATAAATAAAGCCATCCGGGTGTATGGCATGTTGAGGCTTCTCAAAGTGCCTACCCCTGCCCTGCAGATTGGTCCCCATGGCCTCCCTAGAGGCATGAGAAGGAGGTTCAGTGATATGGGTACTAGTAAGTGGCAGATCTGGAACTAGTACCATGCCCCCCCAAACTCAGTCAACTGTCCCATCTGATAAGCCGCAGAGATTGAGAAACAGATTGTCGATGCTCTTTGCAGATTTACATTTGTTTATCATTGTTGTTAGGAAAACACAAGGCACAGAGAGACAGCGACTTGCTCATGAGCCCACAGAGCTTCAGGAACAGAATCAGGCAAGAATCTGCCTCCTAAAGGTCCAACTGAGTTTTTCCCCTTCCGTCAGCCTATTGCACCATCTACCAATGTTTACTAAGTGCCTGCTGTTTGCCAAGCTCTGTGCAAGGCACTGAAGGCATGGGGGGAGCAAACCAGAGCCTCAGGAGGAAGCAGACATCAAACAAATCATTGCAGATACGGACAAAAGAATTCACAAGAAGGAGCATGGGGGCTCATGGGAGTGTGTAAGTAGGGAAATAGAACCAGTCAGGACTCGACGGCCCCCAAGGTAAGACAATGAACAAACTACAGCCAAGAAACCAACTGCAGACCAGAGGTAGCTGCTAACTATTCCTTTAACCCCGGGGCATCCTTTGCCACATTCAACTAGCTCCCAGTGATGGGGTCCTGCTCAGTTCCTCCTGCCAACCCCTGTCCCATTAGGTGTGGGGCACTGCCCTTCTTGTCCCCATCCCCACCCCCAACATGGACGGCAGAGTAATAACCTCCACCCCCGCCATCACCACCCTTACTCGCCACTTCCTCTCTGAAGTCCCAGCCCTTGCACACATGCCCCAGTAACAAGAAGAAAGACAAGCAAAAATGAGAACCAGGCAACTTCCTAATTAACACTCTCGGAAACAGCCGGACCTCCCCCTGCACACAAATGAAGATCCCCTTTAAAGGCTTTGGAGGGGACTGAGCCATAGTAGAGGAAGGGGTGCGGGAATGAAGGTGGCTCTGGACGGGGCGGGGGCCGGGGGGTGGCGGGCAAGGGACAGACCGTGGTAGTGCTGTGACAAGCCGCAGGGCTGGCCTGGATAAAGCTCCCCACTGCTCTGGGTCCCTGTCTCCCCATCTGCACCGGGGCGACTGAGCCCAGTGCGACCCGGGATCTGGTGACTCACTTCTCCTACCGGCCTCCTCTTCTTGGAGCTTCTCCTGTGGAGCTCAGCCTGTAACACACCACACCTCTTCTCATCACCCAGGTCAGGGCTTCACTCACCTCCTTCCTTAACTCTGAAATATCCCATTTTACATCAGAATCACCCAGGGAGCTTTAAATAGACAGATGCCTGAAAGCCACCCCTAGAGATTTTGGCTCAGCTAGCCTTGGTAAAGACCCAGACACCAGCTGGGTTTATTTCAGACACTTGAACGGTCATACAGGACCAAGAACACTGCCCAACAAGTTAGTGGGACTAGAGCTCCTCCCTGGAGGCAGAGGAGACCCTTCTAGGCTTTCCTTCCTTGGGCCCTCACATTGAGCCCTCCAAATTTGAGTGACAGCACCCAAGGCAGGGAGGTTTCAGCTATTGCTATGACTTTCGGGCTCTGTCTGTGCCCTCAATCTAATCTAGGTTACCTCTCCCCTCTTCAATGACCCCCCCATGGTGACTTCCACAGTCCCCCACCCCAGCCAATCAATCCACCCTCCATAGCATCACCACTTAGTGTCTGTGCAACACTTAGACCCCAATGTCTTGCCTTACAGTTAGTTGCCAATGCATATGTAGTCCTCTCCAGATGGCAGATTCTTTGAGAGGAACTGTGTTTGATTCATCTTTTTATCCTCCTCACACCAAGCCTTGCCTAGTGCTTTGAACATAATAGGGGTCCAGAGTCTTTAGTTGGGGAAATAATAGTAACACACATGAAATGGCTAGAGAATCATATAAAATAAGTATATATATTTCAGAGAGGCAAAATAGCCTTAGTCTAGAAATCAGAAAGGTGGGATCCTGGTCCCAGCTCTGTAACTTTGGAGCAAACCTGCAACCTCTCTGGGCCTTGGGATTTTTGCCTGTAAAAGCAGGTGGTTGGACTCAACCATCTCTAGGCTGCTTCACACTCTGTTTCTCTCATTCAGAGCCCCTAACTGCCTCTAGGTATTCAAAGAAGCAGCCCTGACTCCACATTACTTGAAGAACCAGCACAGGAGCAAAATCAGTATTTCATGCTTTGTCAGCCTGGGACATGACTGGGAAAGCACCAGCACACATGGAAGCGGAGGTTTCCATCCCCTCTAAAAATATGTGTGTCCATACATGGACACACTCGTATACATCCCATCTTCCTTTATCCTAAACCTCTACCCTCCTGTCTTACAAAATCCAGGAAGGCACAAAAACAATGTTGTCTTTGAAGCGGACCAAAATAGATGAGTACCAGAACCACTAGGCAAGGTGGCATTATATTTAAAAGTCCCATGATGCAAACTCTTCCAGAGCTAAGTGCCCTGCCATTATCTGGAAGAGGAAGGAAAAAAAAAAAAAAAAAAACTTGTTGTTCTGCCTGTCAAGGTCTGCTGGTTCAGCTTTCCTCTCAGCTGGGAATTCCTAGAGCTGTAGACCTGGAAATACAGTGATGGCAGCCAGTTTAGAAACTAAGAAGCTGTGGTAAAGGCTGATAGTTGCTTCCCAATAGCCACTCCTTCCTGTTTTCTTAGGAATACAGTCTTTCTGGCTTTTTACTAGGCACCCAGCTAAAAGATGACATTTTCCAGCCTCCCATTTAACTAGTGTGGCCGTCAACTAAATACTGGCCAGCGAAACAGAAGTACTGTGTGACACTTCCAGAAAGTCTCCTGAAAAGGAAGGGCCTCCTCCTTCCAGCTGCTGGATGTAATGGCTGGAGCTCCAGAAGCCATTTAGGACCACGAGGTAAACTTGGGAAAGAAGCCACAAAGTGGCAAAGTGACAAGATAGGGAAAGTCTTGGTCCCTAACCCTGTGATCTGCCATAACACCTTCTGGTTTGTTTTACATCTGATTTGTTTGTTTCTGATTTGTTTTACATCAGGGAGTGAGGTCACTGCTTGGCGGTTTCTGTTACTCAGAGCCAAACCTAGTCCTAATTGATACTGCAGATGAAGTGTACAGAACACTGGACCGAGAGTGAGAGGACAGGTTCTTGTCCTGGGTCTGCCATTAGAGTTGGCTGTAAATTAGGGCCAGTCCCTAAATTCTGTAGGCCTAAGCTTCATGATCTGTAAAATGGGTCCAGATGAGAGAAGAAATGAATTACATAGTTTCAAAGAGCCATTCAATTTCCAAACCAGATACTTCTGTTAAAATTTCAGGATACCCCAGTAACTTAGGATCGACCAGTTAGAGAATCCAGTTCAAGAGTCCCCAATGTACCAGTGATGACATCTTTCGTGAGCAGGGGTGCCATGAATGCTACTAGAGTGAGACACCATTAGGGCACTCAAAAAAACCAATATCACAGACTTCAGAATTTGATAAACTTGACTTCAAATCCCAGTGCCACAATTTTCTAACTCTGAGACCTTGGACAAGTCACCTATCCTCATCCCTAAAATGGGCAAACAATATCCAACGTTGCAGGGATGTTGGATGGATTCGTGGGAATGTAAACATCAAGCTTATCCAGAGCACCAAAGTGGCACAGTTAATCTCCAGGTTGTGCCAAAATAAGTTGGATGCCCGGAGACGAGGCCAGACACTCTGGGCAAACACCCTCTGATCTCATGGGTCACCAGGATGGGGACCCCAATCCCCACTAGGCCCACACTAAGCCATGGGAACGGGGAAAGACAGCCCAGGTTTCATTCTTCTCCATAATGGAAAGGGGGTGGGGATCACAAGAAGAGAAAGAAAGACAAAACTGAGGAGCTGAGGTTTGGGTGTGTGAGTACTTCAACAAGGAAACACATATCTTTATGGGCTCTGGACAGTCTGCCAATCAGCCACGAAATTACCAGCTTCTTTCTCCTCCCAGAAGGGCCTCTGAGGCTGTACACAAAAGCTGCCAAAGGAACTTCGGGACCTGGAGGATAAAAGCCCCTCTCTGCCTGGTGCGGGCTGATTTGCAATGCATTGCTTCAGCATAATGTCCCAACTCCGCAGCCACACAAAGGCATTTCTGTCCCTATCTGCAAGTTTAATAATTTCTATTTCCTACACCTTGCATTCAAAATGCATCCACCCAACATGGGCTTGGGCTGGGCACTGGCCTCAGGCCTCGGCCATGTCAGTTGCCCTCTCCAGGGGCCCGGGCTGGAAAACCATTTATTAGATAATTTAGCATCTTCAGAGGATGCAGCAACCGAAGGCAGGCTGCCTGACTTCCTTGAAATATAGCTCAAATGTACTCACCTGGCCCTTCTTGGCCCTTTACCCCACTTCATTAATTTATTTATTCCACGCAGCACCTACTAATGGTAGACATTGTCCCAACCACGCTAAGAACTGGTTTCATATCACTGATAGCCAGCACTGAGGAGGTGCTATATATATGGGGGAGGGGGGTGATTTGATACGAGAAGTGCACTTGACCATAACTCTGTGAAGGTTAGCACCATGTCCATTCAAGTTCACTCTTGATATCTTTAGCACTTCACAAAATCTGCACATAATAAGTACTCAATTATATTTGATGAATATTGAGTGAAAACATAAAAGATGATCAAGACCTATAAGTAAAATGAAAACAGATTTTGTTTGTTAGGTTTTGCTTTGTTTGGCGTGACTGTCGGTGGGGTGGGGGGAGGGCACGTGTCACAGGAGACCTAAAAGCCAAGGTGGCTGTGGAGGTGGCCCTGGGGGAGAGCAGAAGTTCAGTTTCACAGAGAAAGGCACAGATGAAAGAAACAGCTCCCTGCCTGGGGAAAGAGCCTGCAGAGGCGAGAAGAACATTAAGAGCTTGGGGTGGAGGGGTAGCCGAGTGAGCTGAAAAGGAGTAGGTTGGCTCCAGTGATCCCAGGCCTCACTCATTGGCCAGAACGGGGAATGACGTCAGACAAACATAAGCTTGGCTCCCAGCTTCAGCATTTATCAGCAGTGTGACTTCCATCAAGACCTCTCACCTTGCTGAGGCTCTGTTTTCTCTTCTGTAAAATATGGTCAATGCAAATTCCTCCCTTCCAGCATCGCCATGAGGCTCACGAGCAGTGGTCCTGCACGTGAGGCGGGGAGCGTGGCTGGTTCATGAGGGTCTTAGGTGGAAGCCACATCTGCTTTTCACAGGGATCCTGGCACTTCTGATTCAGGCAGCCCTGAGAGTGGGCAGAAGGGCTGCCATGCACCCCTCTCCTCTCTGTTTGGGAAACACCAGCAAGATCACTGTGCCTCCACCCCTGCAGGGAGAGCGAATCCCACCAAGTAGAGTGAGCAGCACGGAGGGCACAAAGGTCTGGGAGCAAACCGTGTGCAGCTGACTCGGGTCAGAGAAGTGTTAGTTGAGTGGCTGATGGCGACCGCGTGTCCCCCAGACACTTCCCTGAGCAGGTGGTGCACGCTGTCTGCTCCTTCCTGCAGACAGTGAAGACGGGGACCCCTCTTCTTCCTCTTCCTCTGCCCTCTACCAGCCACATCACAGATGCCTTTCTCTCTGACTCCAATCAGCTCTTGCTATCCTTCTCTGCACCTCCCCACCCGCAGGCCACCTAACCCAGCACTGAGTCAAGAGTAATATTGGAAAGGTTAGATCTGGAATGGACAATTATCCCCACCCATGTTTCACAGATGAGAAGACTGAGGCCCAGAAAGGTAATGAGACCTGCCCAAAGCCACACACTGAGTCAGTGGTGGAGGCAGTGGCCACTCAGTACACACATACAGTACACACATGGTTGAATGTTTCTGCCTATACAAGTTAGGAAGCTTCTAGCTGCAAGTAATAAAATGTTCAACCCCAAAGAGCTTAACAATGAAAATATGTATTCTCTGATATAACAAGAGGCACTGTTAATTCTGTCGATCATTTCTTTCCCTCTCTCTGCTCTGCCATGCTCAGCATGTTGGCAGTTGCCCTCAGGCTCACCTCCTCATTGTCATAAAGTGGCTGCAGCAGCTCTCAGCATCATGCCCTCACATAATAATATCGCTCAAAAAATAAAATGCCCCTCTTTTGTGCTCATTTTAGGGTGAGAAATCCAACAATCCCTGCAGGCTCTATTGTGTCCCACTGGTTCGAATTGCAAGGCAATTAGATGGAGTATGATTGCCTGGCTGCCTACATGATTCGCCCTCTGGTCCTGGGAGAAGCCAGCTTTCCCTGAGGTGCATGGGTACAGGAGATCTAGACAGAGTAAGTGTTCTGCCAGTAAAGAACAATGTGGAGGCTGAACGGCATGCAGGCAACCAATAGCTGGCCACGCTACCTATGTGTGATGTTGACCTTCAGCTTCTCAGGGACAACGAAGAGACAGCTTTCACTGGAATGCAAAGGTGCATCAGCATGTGTTACAGCTTAAGTCTCTGCTTTGCTCCTCTTTGAACTTGGGCACAGAGCTAAACAGCCAGGATCGAATCCTTACTAGCCCTGTGAGGTGGAACCACCAGCTTGTCCTGGAAGCCTCAATTCACTCAGCCACTTGAGAAAGAAGCTGTACTATTCAACTCTGCACCCCAACACTTAGCCTCATGCCCCTACACATAGTAGTTGCTCACAAAATGTTGCTAAGCCAATGAATAAAATCTGTAAGCCTAGGATAATTCCCTCTCTCTTACAGGGCTATAATTGGAATCCAGTGTAATAATGTAGAAAAAAAGCATTTTGTTAAAAGTGCAAGGAGGTGTTACTATTTTCATTATTCCCCTCTCTTCTCTTTCCTCTCCACCTCAAAAAAATCTGACTCTATACAAAAAGTTCCCCACTGGAAAACTTGGGCATGGGTGGAGAAGAGAACATGAGAAAACAAGTCCTAGTTCAAGGTCTGTGTTCAGGCTTCCATAACAAAGTACCACAGACTGGGGGTCTAAAGCAACTGAAATCTACTTCTTACAGTTCTGGAGGCTGGAAGTCCAAGATCAAAATGCCATCAGGGTGGGGTTCTGTTGAGGGCTCTCTTCCTGGCTGGCAGGTGGCCACCTGCTCCCTGTGACCTCATATGGCTTCTTCTCTGTGTGCATGTGGACAGAGAGAGCCCTGGTGTCTCTTCCTCTTTTATTGGATTAGGGTCCCACCCATATGATCTCATTTAACATTAATTACCTACCTCTAAATACAGTCATATTAGAAGTTAGGACTTCAACAAATGAATTTTGGGGAAAGGGACATAATTCAGTCCATAAATTCTGAGGAATGCTCTGGAATTGTTCCTCTCGTTTTGGGAACCAAACTTAGACATAGCCTGCCCTCTGTGGTCTGTGTCACAGCAGAATGTCAGAGTAATGGTGGCATTCTCAGATCTGACCTGCCCTTCTTGGTATCACTCTTGGACTCAGCCAGCCCCAGTTTTATGTATCAGTATTTGTTGTTGCCTCTTTCTCTGCCCAGACCACATGCACAAAATTCTAATGACCCATTCAGACTCCATTTTCTGGTTTGCTAACCCTGGCCTCCCGCTGAAGCTAAAGGATCTGCACACCCCTTCACTTCTGGCATCATTCATCAGGATCGATGAGATTGTGCTGCAGTTCCCGACAATTCCAAAACCACAATCACTTAACAGATTTATTTCTCACTAATCTACATGCCCAACGCTGTAGGGCTTGAGGCTCTGCTCCACACAGTCATTCAGGGACCGAGGCAGATGTAGGTTCCTCCAGATTGTGACACGGCAGGATTTGCTAAAGAGAGAGAGAAAAACAATGCAGAAAAATGCACACCAACTCTTAAATGCTCACAGAAATGTCATTTCTGGTTACACTCCACTGGCTAGAACTGGCCATACAATACAGATGAACTTGTTCATGTGACAGGAAAGAGAAAAGATTTAGAAATATTGGTGAGCACGAGTAATGTCTATCAAAATCACTCTCTCCGGCTTCCCTGGTGGCGCAGTGGTTGAGAGTCCGCCTGCCGATGCAGGGGACACGGGTTCGTGCCCCGGTCCGGGAAGATCCCACGTGCTGCGGAGCGGCCGGGCCCGTGAGCCATGGCTGCTGAGCCTGCGCGTCCGGAGCCTGTGCTCCGCAACAGGAGAGGCCACGACAGTGAGAGGCCCGCGAACCACAAAAAAAACAAACAAACAGACAAAAATCACTCTCTCTAATAACCATGACTTCCCCCTCGCCAGGAAAGCCCCCACATTCCGTTCTTCCCCTCGTGGATATAGAATATGTATGTATTAATAATTATACATTCTCAACGTCTACACCCAACAATAGGCAAAAAGCCACCCATTATTTCTGAGTCAACAATTTCAACATTTTTCTACTAAGGTCCCCAGAAATAAAAATAGGCAACTCTCTAACTCTCATCTTCCCAGAAACTCAAAGTACCTCTGCCTGCTTACAGACAGACTGCCCTGCCCTCTCCTATAGCAAGGTACTCAGGAGTGACATCATCACTAGCCCACCACTGCTCCCAACCCCCTTGATGGGCTATGCTGGGGAGAACTTACAAGCACCCAGTGTTTCCCCTCCACCCAGGGCCCCAGTCCCACCCAAAGATAAATAATTCAAGCTGAGACATTCGACAGTGCTGCTACCATGCCAGGGATTTAGTGCACGCATCACTCATGCTCCTCTTGCCGCCACAAGAAATATTACAAATTGATCCACAGGACCCGACTCCCTGCTCATCCTTCTCCTGGGCTGCCACTGATGCTTCTCCCTAGAAGTAAAGGCTGAGCTGGTGACAGCAGGATTTAAGTCTGGTGTGCGGGGTGGGGGAGGTGTTGGGGATGGTCAGCTGAGAAGCTGAGAAGGGTGGACTGTGGGAGGAGAGGCCAAAGAGCTGGGCCTTGACCACGATGTAAAATGCTAAGTGTTTCCCCCCAGGGTCCCCGTGGGGAAATAAGACAAACCCTTTGCAGCTCAGCAAGCAGGACCTTTGTCTTGTCTCCTTTAGAGTAAGGACCAAAAATACTAACATGAGCCACCAGTTCTTGAGCCATTATTATGTGCTAAGCACTTTTCTGAATGCTTTATATGTAAATATATTCATTTGGATTAATTAGAGTTAGGCTCAGCTGGGAGTGACAGTAAACCCAAAATAACAGTAGTTTAAGTAGGATGTTTATTTTAGCTCTTGAAGTGAGCTGTCCGGGGCTCGTATTCACATCACAGTATCCGAAACCCAGGTTCCTTCTGTCTTGTTGCTCTGCCTGTATGGCCTCTGCTTCCAAAGTCACTTCATGCCCCAGCACGACTGTTCCAGTTCCAGCCACTGTGCCTGAATTCCTGCCAGCAGGATGGAGTAACGGGAGGATAAGAGCATGACCCCTCTCTTTAAGGGCACTTCTAGAAGCCACACTTACTGCTTCAACTTGCATTCCTTTGGCCCAACCTTAGTCACGTGGCCACAGCAGTAAAGGAGGCTGGGAAACGTAGTCTTGATTCCAGTCAGCCACGTGCTCCAGGCAGCTAACATTTGAGAGTTCTATTGGTGTAGAAGAAGAAGAGAAAATAACTGAGGGACCACTAGCAGCATCACTCATGGCATTCATCTCACAACAGCTTCTTGAGGTAATACTGTTATTAAATGCCTTTTACAGATAAGGTAACTGGCATACAAAATTTTTGCATGAAATTCTCTGATCAAAATCATGATTATCCTTCAAGTTACTTACTAAATGTCAATGACCTTCCACCTTGCATTAATCGTGTTTATCTCTCAGGCTACACAAGGCGGGCTGCACAGTGCCCTTGAAGGCAGGGCGATACATTTAATTCATTTCTTTCTCCCTGGTGCCTGATACCGTGCCTGGTATAAAGGGGACATTCAGCGAATAAACATTTGTGATATTAGATCAAATATAATTCTTTCCTTTGCTCTGTCATGATCACCCTTATTATCAAAAACCAATTAATTAGCTGTTACACGCACTTGGCACTCTTAACTCAAGATCAACAGACGTGGCATCCACTGCCCAAGAAGTGATCATCTAAATTTGGGAGAATTTGAGATGGAAAGAATAACATCTACCTCTTCCCCTACCCTCTTATCTGGAGATGAGAGGCCCTGCTCTCCTGTTGGAGGAATTCTCATGGGCTTTCTAGCCGAGAGGAAAGAAACTCCTGCCTCCCCAGGGGAGAGAAGCAGGGCTGCTCCCAAGAATATGGAACTGCTGCTGATCAGCATCCTTTGCAGATGCCCCCCCACTGCCTCCCCCGACGCTGAGGAGGCTGAGCGGTTCAGGCAGAGTTCATCTGAAGCGACTCCATCGTCACCCCACTCTCAGCCCACTCTCCGTGGAATTTGCAATTTCTCTGCTCCGGGGGTCATGTCTCCAATGTGCCCTCCCCGAGTAATTGTGAAATTATTATGGTTGGTGATTTTAATTTAAATTGGATGGAGAAATGTCATACTGCAGTCAGCTCATTTGCTATGGATTTTCACTTAACCAAATTGATTAGTCAACTAACTAGACTTAACTTGAGAGTTGTAATCATTCATCATTAGATCTCATTTTTCCCAATGCGCCCAGATGATGTCAAGAAATGTAAAACTGCAGCAGAAACTCCAGAAATGTCTTCTCATCAAAGCAGTGGGATCTAACTGAAGCGTTCCAGAGATGAAATAGGCTGTGGAACTCTGTGGGGAGCCACCAGGGCCAAAGTCCTTGGTGCTGCCCCAGAAGAATGGCCAGAAGAAAAGAACTGGGAATTCGTGGGGAGGAAACCAGGCTATCAATCCCTTCCTCCCTCTCCCATGTGTCAAACTTCTGCTCATTCTTCAAGATCCATCTCAAATACTACCACTTCTTTGAAGCCTTCCATAACTTCCCAGGCAGAGTAATTTGCCATCTTTTCCACTCCTGTATACATCTCTATTATAGGAACCAGTAGGTTTTCGGGTAATTATTGTTTAAATATCTTTTCTCCTCTAAATTAAAGCTCTTTAAGTCCAGGGTCAGGTTTTAGTCAATAACATATTCTGTCTGAAAAAGCATATATATATATATATATATATATAGAGAGAGAGAGAGAGAGAGAGAGAGAAAGAGAGAGAGAGAGAGAGAGAGAGAGAGAGAGAGAGATGTTTATCTGAATCACTTTGCTGTACACATGAAACATTGTAAATCAACTACACTTCAATTTTGAAAAAAGAACGTAATGTATTAAAAAAAGAAAAAAGTATCCTGACTCCTATCACTGTGCTTAGCACATAGTGGGCCCTCAGTAAATATTTCGCTATAGGTTGAATGAGTGAATAAATACTCTGCCTAAAGGACAATGCACTGGGATGGATTCTGTGGGCAGAGCAAGATTCACCACTGTGGATTCCTGCAACTGCCCAAGAGCGGAAGGGAGATGGCTCAGCTGCTGCAGGTATGAATCATATCTAGAGATTAACGTGGACATTATGCTGAGTGTGACGTACCTGTATGCTCTGACTGCCAGTAAAAGCTAATATGATTGTCAGTTGCTTCAACAACACTAAAGAATATATCCCCCAAAAAGTGACGGTCGCGGTGCTTTTGCCCTGGACAGTCTAGTCCCAGAACATCACTTAGAGGACACTGCAGACTGAAATCTGGGAAAAGAGGTCCCACGTGCTGTGGGCTGGCTTCATGGGCGTACAGCCCTGAGCTTGATTGAACCCTGCCTGCTGTCACCATCTTGAAATTCTTGGAAATTCTTGAACAAAGGTCCCCACATTTTTTTCAAGACCCATGCAAATTATGTAGCTGGTCCTGCATATGGGGGAGGAAACCATGTCACGTGAAAAATAGCTAAAGAACCTAGGGTGATTTGCCTGGAGAGGGGAAGCCTCAGTGGGGACATCCGCACTGTCTCCAAATACCTAAACACAGTCAAGGGGGAGAAGAGTGAGACTGTTTCTGTGCTACCCCAGAGGACAGAACCAGGACCATGGAGTCGAGGCTCATTTAGATTTGGGGTTGATGTTGGTAGACGAGGGGCAGGGGCACTCTGCATTGACTAGAACTATCTATTTGCAAAAGACTCCTGGGAGATGAAGTACAGTCCATGGCCAGCGGTATTCAAGCTGAGACTGTATTTAGCATGGAATATTGTTGAGGCAGAAGAGGAAGCAGCAGACGGGGGGGGGGGGGGGGGGGGGGGTCACGGACACTGAAGGATTCATAAAATCCCTCCCAGTGCTTTGATCCCATGCTTCCAAGGCTAGGCAATCCCCTTTCTAATGCAGAGTAGGGACAAGTGGAAGGGAGTGGAGAGAAGCAGAGGGGAGTGAAGGGGGAGAGAATCATGGTCTGGGGTAAGTAGAGGCAGACCCGGACCCTTGAGTTATAACAGCTGCAGCCAGAGGTGAAAGGAGGAGGCTTCACAACCGACCCTCCCCCAAGTCTCTCCCAGCAGCCTTCCTTCCTGTCACTCGTGGAGGAGGTTTAGCTGCCGGGGGCAGTGTTACCTGGGCAACCGGTCAGCATCCTCTCTAACCCACAGCCAACAAACACCCCCCAAGTGGATTTAATCACCCACCCAGGGTGTATGTGCGGGCTGAGGAGAAGCTGGCAGTGGCTAACGAGGAGTTAAGTCCATGATCACCCCTCAAAGTTGTCCTAAGTGGCTTTGATCCAGAAAGATCCAGGGAGTCTTAACACAAAAAATAAGTTCAAGACCAATTGCTTCCTTCCTGGCTCCTGGAATCATTTTTCCAGCCGTGCTGTCTGCATACCCCATGGGATCTATTCATTAATGAGAGTGAGAAATGCCTAAATTATGCCTCTGGTTCACGTCCAACTCATTCAGAAGGTAAGAAAGTGAGATAACTCACTTGCACCGTTTCAACCATTATCATCGAATCATTTCCCTTCCGCACAGAGAGGCCATTGACCAAGAGACCCAAACTGCACACACTCCCCCTCATTTCTGCATCTCACACCGGAACCGGGGCTCCTCCTTTTCCTTGCTATTTTCTTTATCAATGGAAACTTTGTTTCCCTTTCCCTCGGCCCCTACCTGGGCACCTGATCTTATCTCTCTCTGTCTGGTTTGGAGATCAACCACATTGAACCCTTTCAACATTCTCTTCCCCGGAGAGGAGGAACAGTTTCATGCAAGTGGGACTTGCTGCAAGGGAGAGGCAGTGGGACAGGTCCCCTCCTCCTCTCCCCACCCCACCTGCCCGCCAGCACCTCCAGCTTCAGATGGGCTCTGCAAACTGCCACCATCTGGGGGAGAGCAGAAAGCAGAGAGGAAGAGGATCTGAACAAAGGCTTTATTCACACTCCCGCATGCTAACATCTCCAAAAAGCTTTTAACAGAGACCATCATCTCCCTCCAAGAATCAATGCATTTTAATTCATACGAAGGTATTTGTCTGCTGCCGTTCCTTCGTTCCTTCAAGGCGTAGAAACACGTTTAACAAAACAAGTCAGCCTAGCGTGCAGACAAACGGGCCGGCTTCTCCCTGAAATTACTGGAAGTTCATTTTCAAAAGCCCGTCCTGTTTTCTGGGAATCAATGCATATCAACTAAAATCAATAGCTTCTCCGTGCGGATGGGCTGAGACACCAAACTGATCTAGCGTTCCAGTGCATTTGTATCCAAATCTAGACGTTCTCAACAAGTCAATGAATTTAAGCGTCTGCCAGTGTCTTTTCACTTAAAACTAATCTGTTTGCTGATCGGACTGCACATTTCCAGAGCGCATAGTAATATACTCTGTGTGTTTACCAGATCCAATTGTACATTAACTCGAAGAAAAATATTTCCACTTAACTTAAAATCGAGTTTGTCCCAACTTTAGCAATGCTCATGGGAATGAACTTTAGCCAGTGTGCTAGCCCAGCTCTCGCAGAGAACAAGGCCTGGTCCCCTCCGTCTGGCACCAAGGGTGTGGTCTCTCTGGGGCTGACTGATATATTCTGGAACAAAGTCCTTCCTGCTTCTGTGGACCATCAACTCCAGACAGAGCATCAAAGGATGTGTTTGGTCACCCTGCCTCCCAAACTGGAGATTTCCCCTAAGCCACTCTGCAGAAGGGGGTCCCTCTTCAGTTCTTAGAAATCACCTAGGAGCATAGCTCTGCACTCACTCATCCTGTATGTGCAACCAAGGACCATTCCCATATAGGTTATGACAGAATATTGACTTTGCTGTACACCTGAAACTAACACAACATTGTAAATCAACTCTACTCTCATATAAAATAAATAAGTAAAGAAAAGGACCATTCTCTAATGAGCCATTTATAGAGCACCTACTATGTGCAAGGCCGCGTGGACATTCAAAGAAGTAAAGGAGTGGCTATAGCCTAGAAACCAATGGCCTCGGATGGAGGGGCTCTGATCCGTGTTTCAGATGGTCAGTCAGCCAATGTTTCTCAGGCCCCAAAGTGTCCAGAAGATTCTGTGCTAAGCACAGGGAAACAGTGATGGACATACCAGACAAAGCCCACTGCTTGCAAGCTCCCCAAGAGAAAAATCAAATGAATCAGTACAAGAAACCAACGATTAATTATAGGTGTGGGCAAAGCACTGCTAGGGAAAAATACAGGCTGCTGAGGAGCAAAGAGCAGCATCTAAACTAGTGATGGGAGGGAGGCAGAAGGGAGGGCCTGTGCCTGCTACTCTCTATACCAGCACTTTGTTTCATCTTCACACGTTTGTAAGGAGTTACAAGCATCCCCAATTTGCAGGTGAAGAAACTGAGGCTCACAGTTGCTTACCAGCTCCATGAGACCATTAGGAAGTGACACTCATCCGAAAAGAACAAGTTGTCAAGTGGCAGAGTCAGGATTCAAGCCCAGGACTGTCAGAGGCTGGACCCGTGCCTTCCCCACCGTGCCACCTGCCCTTCACGTGCAAAGTGATTAACAACACAAGCCGTTATGTGTTCCTAGGAGCAAGCCAGACCCAGAGGGGCAGTGGTGTCTGGATTTAGAAGACAGGGAGAGCCCCAGGGGCTGAGGTCTATATCAGGGAAGGCTTCCCAGAGAAGGTGACTCTGGAACCAAGTCAGAGAAATGCTGAGGAAGGGAAAGGTCCCAGACATTAGGCACAGCTGGGGCAAATGCTCAGAGGTGGGAATAAATATTGTTTTGGTGGGGGGAGTGAGGAGACCAGGCCAGGCTCATGTATCAGTTCTGTATAGCGGAGTCATAGGGGATGAACCTGCCTAGGGAGCATGAAACTAGATTCTAGAAGACCTTGAATGTCACACTCCAAGTGCGTTCTTTGATTGAATCCCAGGTTCCAAAACTGCGGCTGGTCTTAAAGAAGCCCAGGGTCAAGAATACACTTCCCTGTGCCCAGGACAACCCCATCCAGACCTCCTTTGATCCCAAAGGACCCCTCTCCCCACCTATCTCTGACTAGCAGCTCTTGGGGAATGCTACTGAAGGAGCCTGGTCCCTAGCTCGGAGAAGCCTCAAGGCATCACCATGGAGACGATACAGGCTGCAGCCACACAAAAGGAGCTGTGAGCTCTCCAGCTCACCTGGGACTCCGAGCTAACAAGGAGGTGGCAAAAGTGTTTCATTTTCTCTCTTCTTCTTGAACTCTTTAAAAAAGAAGAGGCAATTCACACAGGCAAACAAACCCCACCCTGCCGTGGAAGGAAGCTGCTAGGCCCACCCTTCCAGGTAGCTGGCCTCCTGAGAGAGGGAGGGAGAACCCTCCCTCCCTCAGACACAGGGTTCTCCCTGTATCTCCCTGTATCTCCCTATATCTTCAGCCCCCAAAGTCCCAGAATTTCTTTCCTAGGAACAGGAGGTTCCTAGGAAAGAAAGATGATGGAAGGACGAACGGGAAACCTAGGGCTGTTCACCTTTTCTCCTACCCAAATAGAGGAGCAGCTCAGCCATGTGTCAATGTAAGCTGATATCTTTTGCTTCATTCGCTTTGGAGTTCTGAAATGCAGACAACCTCTATACTTGCTGCAAGCCCAGGATCCTTCATATTAGGGTCAGTCATGCAAATTGGGTTTACTGGGATGATTTCCACACCATTCCCACTCGAGAACTGCATCCTGGATTAAGCATCCCGATGCAACCTCTCCCCATTTAGCATCCCAGGGAATCCTGACTATGGACAGAAGGGCAGGAGTGTCTGAGTGGTGCAGCAGGAAAAGAGGAGAGAAGGGATGGAGGTACTGGGATACCCAGAAACAGGGCTGGGGCGGAATGCGGAAAGGAGGGCTGTTGCTTCTGAGTTGGGAAGGGAGGAGACAGGGAGCATCTCCAGCCAGCAAGCAATCTTCACACATGCATTGTCGTTTTCTTCTGCAAAGGGGTGAGAAGAGGGGAGAGGGAGAGGTGGCAGCAAGAGAGGGAGCAGGCAGGAGAGGTGAGAAATCCAGCATCTTCAGACCTGCCCACACTGCTGGCTTCTCTACTGTGAGCAACACCTCATCTCACAGTCATTAGAGAGCCCACAGGAAGGATGCAAGCCGGACAACCCGACGGGTGGGAAAATAAAGAGAAGGGATGCACATACATGGATGTGCGCCCGGACTTCTTGGGAGAGATGGTCCCCGGCCTGAAGCTGTCCCAGCCCCCAAATTCCGAGAATCCTTGGAGTGGCAAATGGACCCGCTCTCCTGTCACTCCAAAAGCCCCAGGAGCACACAGCGGGCAGAGTCCCCATGTCTGCTCTGAACTCTGTTCCTCTTTCCTTGCCTTCTCCTGGAGCAAATAGGGTCTCAGCTTTCCTTCCAGTCTGGCCGAGCCCCTTCCAGCTCACGAGCAAAGACCAATAAACTGGGAGGCTAGGGAGGGGAGCAGTCCCCAGAATAGCCCTGGCAAGATGAGCTCTTGCTACTGTGAGTACAGGTCAGACCCTGACAGCCCTCTACTCAGAGCTTGCCACAGCTCCCAACTCACTCAGGGTAAAAGCTGAAGTTCCTACATAAAGGCCCTGTGAAATCTGCCTACACACCCCTCTGACCCATGACCTTTCTGAACTCCCCTGGTGCATTGCCTCTCACCTGCTCTGACCAGGTCACAGCATCTCTTTCTTACTCTCCAAGCACATAAGATGCCCTTTGGGCCTCAGGGCCTTTGCACTCGCTTCCCCTGCGCAGAACTTTTTCTTTAGATATTTTCACGTCTCTCTCTCTCTCAGGCCTGAATTTCAACATTACTTTCTCAGTGAGACTTCTTAGTTCCTCCATCTAAAATCCTAGCCACCCCTACTCCTCTTCCTAGTTCTACTTTGTCTCAGCTTTTATCACCATTTTTAATTAGTTATTCCTCTAGTTCATTGTCAGGATCCTTCACTGGAGTGCACACTCCGTGAAGGCAGGGAGTTTTGACTGTTTTGTTTTCTGTTGTTTCCTCCGCACCTAGAAGCATCTTGGCAGACAGTAGGTCCTCAATAACTATTCATGTAATGAAAGAAACATCTCTATGCCGGCTCCTCCCACTTCCCCGGAAGTGCCTACGGCAATGCTTCTTCCAAATACCTCTGAAGACACCCACCGTCCTGGAAAATTACTTATACTTTGGACTCGGCGGACTGAGACTGTCAGAAGAAAGATGGCAGAGAATGACAGATGAGGATCTTCTCCTTCCAGGTCCAGAGTGGGCAGGATATGGGTGAAAGGGGATGCTTCAGTGGGACTCCTACTGACCACGTGGGCACAGAGCAAAGTACACCAGTTTCCTCCTCTGGTCATTGGGGTTTGAGGAAAAGAGCTCCAGAGACAGGTGATGGATTCCAGTCCCTCCTGTCAGCATCGGACTCTGCAGACCTTAGTGCAGGCAGTCATCTCACCAAGCTGCTGAGACCTGGTTTCCTTCGCTGTTAAATGGGGCCGGAAATGCCCCCTCATCCTACCTACAATGTAAGAGTGGGGTGAGGGTCTCAGCTGGTCTCAGGTGTGGCCACCTTTGTAAACACCATCCTACTGAAAAGCATCCTTAGTGCCCACACAACTTTTCCTGATTTCTACCTACAGTTGGTGAGGGCGGGGCTGGAGGGCTAAAGAAACAAAAGCGAAAGGAAGAAAATTAACAACACCCCCATAGCAGGCCATTAGGCAAAGCACCAAACCATTCCAGCTGAGCTGACTTCCCGCTGGAGCAAAGGCCTTTCGCAAGTGGGATTAACAGTGAGAACCACAAAGGCAAGCCAATGGCTCCCAGGCACGGGTGCCATCCCCGTGTGCCCCCATCTGGGCAGGTGGGACCCAGGGCAAAGCACACACTTTTCAGGCAGATGAGTCAGGTGCCCATGACACTGTCAAGGTGGCTCGGGGCTGGAAGACGCTGAACAAGGCACCCTGGCCCCAGCTGGGCAACCTACCATGGTTTGTAATTGAGCTTATCGCCGGCCCGTTCTCACCGTCTGTCACTTAAAGCCATTTGACGTCACTGAGCCTCTGGAAAAAGGAGAAGGGAGGGAGGCAAGAGGCAAAGGCAGGAGAAACAAAAGGAGTTTCGTAGCAGGACTTCAAAAAACCAAGTACTTGAAAAGATCTTTGCTAAGGTTCTAACCTCCTTTGCATGTGGATAAGCCATCTCCTTCGCTTTAAAAGAAAAAAAAAAAAAATCCCCGCACAAAGTGGTCGCAGCTCTATTCAGCAGAGCCAGGGCGTCACTGCAGAAAGGGGCTTTAGCACTATAATCAAACCTCATTTAGGAGCCATGATTTGGGTAATTATATAAGATTTCAGCCTCTCTTCTTTCAGGGCCCTGCATAGCCCTGGAAGATGGGGCTGCCAGAGTGAGGCGAGCAGGGCTGAGAGAGGAGGTGCCTAGCAAGCACAGCTGCAGGGAGCAAACTTCTTCACTGGGTCACACCCTAACCCAGGTGCAGACCTGGGCTCTGACCTCTCCCAGCTGGGTAACCTTGTGTTTTCTTCTCGTGCTTACACCTCAGATGGTGAGTCGGGTAACAGCCACAAGGGAACCCTCCTGGTCCAGTACCTGGCACATAGCAGGTGCTCAATAATGGTGACTCTTGTCCCTGGTTTCTAGAATGAGTTAAGAGTCAACCCATCCTGCTCACAGATTCCTCGGACCCATGAATGCCAACTGGGATCTCCAGCCCCCCGTGATTAGAACATAAGCAGAGTCAGGGCCCACAGAGTGAGAGGCTGGCTCAACTGCTGGAAATGCCCAGCCTGCAGAGGGCCCCAGGGCAGACTGAAATCAGAACAAATGGGACACATGAAGGGGCAGGAAAAGAGGCACAAGGACATGGGAGTGGAGGAACAAGGGATGCTCTGCGTAAAACAGATGGCGAGGGTGGCCATGTTCCCTCACCTACCACCCTGCCCCCACGGCCTCATTGCCCCACTGACCCATAGGGTACAGCACCCTGAACTTGGTCCCCAAGAGAGAGAAGAAAGTGTTATGTGGGGGACATTATAGGACAGTTACAACGTTTGAGAGAAATGAGATGAGCTGGGATAGAGATCAGAGGGGAAAGAAGGAGAAACTCTTGTGAAGTTGGGCTGTTTGTTGTCATTAAAATAATGAACGGTATTAATAATTTTATGATATCGCCCTCACAACAATCTTTTGAGGATGGTACTGTTAGGGAACATTATGATTTCCATTTTATAGATGAGGCAACCAAAGTTCAGAGAGAAACTCTAAACTGTTCAGAATCGCACAGCTAGTCTGAGGGTCTATGTCTGAACCAAGAGTCTGGGATCTCAGTTACTCTATACCGCGTCCAAAGTCTTTGTATTCATTCAATAAATATGTAATGAGCACCCACTGTGGGTGTCAGGTTCTGATCCAGGCACTGGAGATACAGCAATAAGCACAACCGAATAAGTCTCTGCCCTCATGGCACCCACACCGGTCAGCTTTGTGGGTTTTGAAGCCGCAGCCTTCCCCTTCCCTGACATGATGAGGGATACTCCAGGAACATACTCCAGGGATGAAAATAAACCCTTTTAATCTCAAATTCAAGCATCTAAGGGTAGGTCAATGTCTTTTGAAAATCTAATCATTTTGTGAATTCCAAACAAAGACGAAATTAATTGTGGATTATCCTTTGGCTTCGGGTTGCCCTCCGAATGCAGTATCTGGCAAACGAGCTACCATTGGCTCCCTGGGCCTTGGTGAGAAGGGCTTTGAGGATTTGAGTGCCCAGTGCCTCCTCCAGGTCCCTGGACGGGGGCATCTTTGACTGGTCTGATGGTGGGCGCGGGCATCCTTTGCCTCTCACCCTGTTGCTGTTCATCTGTGGGTCGCCTAATCCAAGGGCAGAACAGAAGGGCCAGAGCTCGGCCAACCTCTACCGCTCCCAATTCAGGCAGGATTAAACCCCCAGACAAAGAATGCTCAGGGCAAATGTGCAAAGATCTCACAAGCTAAGAAATGCACATGCTTTTTGGTCTAGGGTACCATTCAAGGCATTATCCCATGTAATCCTTACACCTTCTGCCCAAAGATGTAAGCCTGAGGATGTTTGATTCAGCATTGTTTATGATAATAAAAATGGAAGCTCATAAATATCTGTGAATAAAGGAATCATGAAATAAACCATAGTATAGCCATACTGTGGAATACAACATATCTGGTAAAAAGACTCAAGTGGAGAAATAGACACTGCCATGAAAGATGCAAACACATTCAGTAAAAAAGCAAGCCACAGACAATATGTTTGATATAGTCTTATTTTTAAAAAAAAAAAAAACCTGTGTACCTGTTGAGGGTTACACAATTTCAAAGAAGATAATGCACGTAAAACTTTAGCACAGTGTCCAGCATATAGAAAGTTCTAGATATACTTAGCTATTATTTCCAAATATATCTTTAAAGGTGGGGCATAAGGAAGAATCTACACCAGGCACCCCCAGCGCTTGCCTCTGGGGGCAGGAGTGGGATGGGGGTGGTTCTGAAACTGAGCGTCCACCTTGAGCTATTCTCAGTCTATTGTTTGAATGTTTCACATCAGGCATGCATAATTCTTGCAGCTTTCAAAACACAAAAGGGGGAGGAATACTTGAGCTTCTTTTTCCCAAATAACTGTCAGAGGAACTTTCCTTGATCCTATGTCCTTTGGCCTTTGATAGTTCTTTCTGGTGTGTTCACTGAGCGCCTCCTGAGCAGCTTCAGGATATGGCTTTGCTTCTACTCCCCCTTCGCAGAGGAACTGAGAATGCCTCACCGAGCCTCAGAGCTTCAGCCACTCAGGGCCCTCTCCCTCTGGGATGCTCAGTATCACCCCGGACGCTGGACCACCAAGGGGCCAAGCGGTGAGCGCACTCTTCCGTTCACCCAGTTCAGGCCATCAGTTTGGTTAAGAAGCCTTTACTTTGTCTCCTGGGTTTCTGCCTCTGTCCTAACCCTTTTATTTTCTCCCTTCCTCGCCCTTCCTTTCAGCTTTGGCTCTCCACTTCTCCCTGACGCATCCACCTTCACTCATAAATGCAGCTCTGCAGATGAATGCATGCAGAGCATTTTGACCGATGCTGCTCGGGCCAGGGATTGCTCTTCCCAAGGATGGTGGAAACGGACAGGCAGTTCTGAGGGAAGGAGATCGCCTGGGCTGGAGCGCTTGACCCAACCCTGGTCACTCCAACCCCCTGACCTCTTCACCTGGAGAACATTGAGAGCTGGGGGGCGGGGATAAGAGGATGGGAAGTGTTGGGGGGTGGGCAGTCCCAAGAAACCAGCCCGCTGCAACCTCCTTCCCACTGGAAAAAGGTCTGTGCCTGAAGGTGATCCTCCCTGCTTCCGTGGAAGGCTCTCCGACCTTCCAGGCTTGGCCCCATCCAACTCCACGCATCCATGAGAGAACCGGGGTGTTTGGAATGATGTTCAGCCATCGCGCACGGTCCTCAGCAGCTCGGACCCTCAGGAGATCCAGAAATGGTTAAAACACAGCTCCCTGTCGTCCCTTGGGATCTGCCTGGGGAGCGGAGGGGGAGAATCTTGGGAGACGCTGTGTGCACACTCCCGGCTTCAGCCCTTGGCCAGTGGGGCCCCCGCTTGGGCGAGAAGACACGGGTCCTGGCTTAGCGACACGGCAAGATCCACTCCTAGCGTATCTCCCCAGACAGGGGAAACCTAGGAGTCTGCACCAGCCTGTCTCTGCCTGTCCTTCCTTTCCCACCTTGGAGTCGGAACGGCTGGCTTTTACTCATTATGAACGAAACACAGAATTTTCAACATTTCCCAAACCTTGCTTTTATCTTCACTGGCTCTCGGAGGGAGTTAGTTTAGGTAGATACAATGTTCCCATTTTATAGATGAGAAATCGAGGTCACAGTCACACAAGGGCCAAGGGTAGACCAATGACTGACTCTCCTGGCTCTCGGCCTCTTTCCATCAGACCGCGCTGGGCCTCCGGTGAGTTTGCCTTCCCTGACCCCTGAAGCCAGGCTCCCCTCTAGGTTTAACCGTACCATTATCTGAAAGTACCCACCGCCCAAGGGATCAAATGGTAGACATCCTTTAGAAAAGGCTTTCCCAAAGCCTTAGAATCATAGCGTACTGGAGATTTTCTGATCCTTTTATTTTGCATGTGAGGGAGGTGGAATCCAGAGAGGTGAAGTGATTTATCCAAGGCCACACAGCAAGGCAGAGCTAGGATTCACCCTCTAGCTGCATTTGCCCTCTAGCTGGGCCCAGGTACTGGATCGTGAGCTCACCCGTCTCAGGGTGAGTCCAGCCCTTGCCTGTGTCTCCTGGCAGAGCCTGGACAGGGCCGGGGTGGATGGGGTTTTCTTGCCAGTTGGATTGGAGCATATGGAGGGATTTCAAGGGCGAGGCAACTTTGCTCTCTTCCCTCTCTCCTCCCACATGCATCAACAGAGGCCGTGAAGGATTTTCAGCCAGAAGATTGTAAGTGCCTCACGGTGCTCTGTGATGAACCTCACCCCCCACCCCAGGCAGAGCCTGCCCAGACAACGCCAGGACGTGGTGACCCCGGGCGGGGGGGGGGTATGTCATAGGTGCTACCCACAAGGTGGGCACCCCACTGGCAGGGCTGAAATTTGGGGTCCCCACTGCAGCTTCTGTCTCATCAGTTCATACCTACATTAGCCTACATTGAAAACTCTGAGGCATCCTGGGCAAAGAAAGCCCTGGAATGGGAGTCCAGAGGCTTGGGTTCAGCCTCAGCTCTGAACCAACGCCCAGGACGCCCTGGTCAAGTCTCCTACACATTCTGGGTGTTGTGTCCCCACCCGTGACGTGAGGATGGTGGGCCAGATTATCTCTAGGGTCGCTCCGGTTCTGCCAGGCCCAGCTCTGTTGTTTAGGAAGAAGGGAAAAGACAGAGTAAGAAAATTAGGAGTCGTGAAGAGAGGCGGTTGAATAACAGTCTAATGTAACATTCCTTAAATACAGATCTATGTTCTAGGAAGTCAGCTAGGGGCTTCACACCTGTTCTTTCTTTTGATCCTCTCAATGATCTTACTTTAATCATCTTCATTTTATAAATAATGCAACTGAGGTTCAGAGAGATTAAGTAATTGTCTGAGGTCACGCAGCTTGTAATCAGTGAGGTCAGAACTGTTTCTCTCACACACACACACACACACACACACACACCACACGCTCACCCCATACCTTGCCTCGAGCCAGGCCCCGCCCTCCGAGTGAGGCTGCTGAGATGCAAAGGTCCTGCATCTCCCGATCAGCCTCGAGGGTCTCCCTCTCCCTCCTCTGGTGTCAGCAGCAGCCCTAACTTTCCAGCACTTTCTCAATGTCAAAGACTCTTATTAGACCACAAATCCCAATTTTTGCTCCAGAGAAAATGGCTCCATTCCATCTCTCATTCATTTCCTTCCTGCTTTTTCCCCCAGATTTACCCTCCCCTCCTTGAGGTCCCTGCCCATGACTCACCTCCAGCCTCTTTCCCAGGGACCCCACCTTCCCAGAACACTCCACATCCGTGGTTCTCCTTATTCCTGTGACTTTAACTCCCCCCAGCTGCTTGTCCCGGGCTTCAGGGCTCTTGGCTTCTCCGGATGCGGGTGTCTCCATCCTGCACCCCTCCTCTGCATCTTCTCAAATACGGCCCCATATCAGGCTCAGCGCAGGGGCTGAGGGACAGGTGCCTGGATACTCACAGGTGAGATCACAGCAGGAAACACCCAGATGGGCTCCACCGCAAGGGGCTTGCGATGGGGCCGGTGCGGAGGGGAGGAGCTAGAGGTCACGACGCCACTCAGGCTGGAGGAGCGTAGGTTGGCCCCCAGGCTGAGGAATACCCCAGGGAACAGAGCGGAGGGGGATTCGGAAGGAAAAAGCCGGAGGACTTGCTGATTGAGTATAACCCAGAAGAGGGGGCAGCAGAGGACGGCAAGGCTTAGGGAAAACCTGGGTGATGGGAGAGGTGTGGTGAGCCTCCTAGAAATCAAGCTGTGAGGACAAAACTCCGTCTGTGTGTGTGTGTGTGTGTGTGTCTGTGTGTGTGTGTGTGTGTGTGTGTGTCTGTGTGTCTGTCTGTCTGTCTGTGTGTCTGTCTGTGTGTATGTCTGTGTGTGTATGGTGGGGCAGGACAGGGTGGAGGATCTAGTTTCAAACACAGGTTTTGAAATAAGAGGGATTTTCAAGTGGAAATGCCTGTTGGACGATTTACAAAAGGGACCAGAGCAGCAAGGCGGGTGCAGGGTGGGTTATATAATTACCGTGCTCTGAACTCTAAGCTGCGCACCGGGGGCCCAGGTCTGCAAGCCCCGGCCACACCTGCCCTGCCAGAAGCCTGAGTCAGCCAGCCTCAGCAGAAACTTGACGAGTGAAGGCAGGTGACGGCATCCTGAGGGTGACCCTATAAGAACAACCTGCACCCCACGGGTGGCTAAGGTGTGGAGTGTCAACAGTTACCAACACTGCAGGGAACAGAGGGGATGAGGAAGGCCAGGAGATGCTTGGTGACATTCCAGGGAGCCATGTCAGCATGGCCGTGAGAGGAGGTAGGCCTGCAGAGGACTAGAGGGGGGGCTTGGAGAGTGACAGTACTGGTTTAAGGGAGAGAGAGAAAGAGAGAGAGAGAGAGGTGTGTAATCAAACGTTAGCTAGAAGGCGTGGTCGGAAAGGTCAAGCTTGGTCCTCGGTTCCAGTGAACAACCTTGAAGCGCAACGGTGGCGCCCGGGGGTGGATTAAGTCCCTGCCTGAGGAGGCTGGGGGTGGGAGGGCTTCCCAGTCTGTGGGGGAGAGAAGCAGTGGGCCCACAGTGACAGCACCCTGAGGCAGGGGCTTGGGCCAAGGCAGGAGCACAGTCTTTGTTGAATTTTTATTGGCTTAGAGTTGATTTACAATGGTGTGTTAGTTTCTGCTGTACAGCAAAGTGAATCAGTTACATATACATATCTATCCCCTCTTTTTTTAGCTTCTTGTCCCATATAGGCCATTACAGAACATCGAGTAGAGTTCCCTGTGCTCTACGGTAGGTCCTTGTTACTTATTTTATATATATAGTAGTGTGTATATGTCCGTCCCAATCTCCCCACCTATCCCTCCCCCCACTTAACCCTTGGTAACCATAAGTTTGTTTTCTACATCTGTGACTCTATTTCTGTTCTGCAGATACCACAAAACAGGAACACCGGCTTTTGAAACGGGGGACGTGTGCACTTCTGGGGAGAGAAGGGGACTAAAGAGAGTCACACGGGCCCTGGGAGGAAGGGGGTCCGGGTAGTGCCTGGAGACTTAGGTCCCCAGACAGCAGCCTCCTCCTGCCAGAATCACAGCTTCCAGAAAACTGGTCGGCTTCCTACGACCCTCAGGCACTTGGGAACCCAGGCAGGAGAAGCAAGAGTGTGACTAACGTTCTAGCTGTCTCTTCCAGTTCAGTGAATGCTGTCAGTGTGCCCTCCCCCCTCCAACACACACACACACACACACACACACACGCACGCACTGTCACACAGCAGAGCCACTTCCGCCTTCAGCAAAGGTCATGCAGCAAGTCACTGAGTCGGGGAGGAGCTGCCAGTGTCCCCTCTAGCAGATATTCCCCAGATGGGTAGGGACGAAGGGCCCAGCCCCCAGGGGAGCTGCCTTTGCTCAGACCCCCCAGAGCCTCCATCCCCTCTCCCAAAGGCACCTTCCCTTCCCTGGCCTTTCCCAGAATCAATCCCGACATCTCCTTAAATCGAAGTCAGCCGCGATGAAAGGGTGGTGCGGAATTTTGTTTACCAATCCTGGCATCTAATTAAAATTAGCTGATGGTTCTTCGAGTTGGTTTTTTTGTTCTGACTATTTTTAAGCCCGAGCTGCTAGATCAGTGCAGCCACTAGTAAGCTGTCAAATCAAATTTTCAAAAGTAAATTGCTTTTATAATTAATTTAATTATTATTACGGCTCCCAGTTTTGTGTTGCCTTAATGAACACAAGCAGCTTTCACCCTCTGCTTCTCCCACCACTCACTTAGCAAGCCCTTGCTTCCCCAGACCCACCTCCCCCTCTCCAGTCCAAGGTGGGCAAATGGAAAGGAAAGAAGAAAAGCAGACACGTGCCCAGTCCCCCCCGCCAGATCCCCCCAGTAGCTATCTCTCACTCATGCCCTCACCCTCAGAATGAGTAATTAAAGTTCTGCTCCCTGTTTTGGAATAAATAGTACATGTTTTAATTACCCCTGAGCCTACCCAGGCATCTTCACACCCCCCGCCCAAGTCTGTGAATCTGTGTGGAGAGGAGGGGGGGGGACAGTTCAGAGAAAGAGAGAGAAAGCGCTTCTGTGACAGTGACAGCGGTCTGTCACCCGGGGTCTGGAATTCACTGGGGAACTGTCAGTTACTAAGGAAACTAGGAAGGAGAGAAGAAGGGAGAGAGGCGGTTGGATCCAATTCTGGGTGACAAGTGTAAGGCATAAAGATTTTGGACCCTCTGTGCATCCTAGCCTAAGGGGAGGCGTCTTTGGGTGGGGGGGCAGGTCACGAGAGAGGTGTTACCTGGAGGCCACACCCTTCTCAGGAGCCCAGAGCCAGTCCAGGGGATGGAGACACAAAGGGAGGAGCAGTGATGGGCCGGAACAGTGACCAGAAGCAGTGTGTGTGTGTGAGTGTGTGTGTGAGTGTGTGTGAGTGTGTTGTGTGTGTGCGCGGCCACCCACATGCTCCCATGAGCACACACCACTCACACCCATGTTTGTGTTATGTCTACGTATTTATCCTTTTCTGTCTTTTGGGTGTTTTTTTTTCCTTTTTGTTTTCCTCCTTCCTCAGTTTGCAATTAATCTCATTTCCATTTTTGCCCCTTTTCTGGTGGGCATGGTTATTCTGTTCTGTCCCCTTCCTTTCTCTTTCTCTCTTCTCTCTCTTATCTCTGTCTCTCTCTCTCTGTCTCTGTCTCCATCTTTGTCTTTCTCTTCCTCTGCTTCTCCATCTTCCACCTTTCCCTGCATCCTCCCAACATGTCTTTTCTCTGTTTGTCTAGTTCACGCCCTCCCAGCCCCTCCCTCTCTGCCTCTGTTTTCCTCCCTCTGTGTCTCTCGGGCTCTGCCTCAGACTTGACCATGTGAACTGTAAAGGCGAGAGACCTAGGGATAGCTGAGCATCTGTGCCCGCCCTGACTCCCCTCCTCCTGCCCCAAGGAGCCACAATGCCCACAGAGGACGGGTCCAGGGGAGTGCTGATGTGGAACACATTGTGAGATAAGGTCTCAAAATCTGATGCTACTGGGATGGAGGAACAGAGGGCATGGCCCATACAAGTCCCCGTTGTTTCTAAAACTGAAGCAGAGACCAGGAGAGAAAGGAAGGACTGGGGCGGGGCCCAGAACCAGCCCAAGCGGGGGGCGGGGGGGGGGGTGAATTCGGGCAAGGTGAGGGAGACAGGGTTTATTTCTGGGCTTTTGACCTGAATGACAGGCGTGAAGCTCACAGAATGAAGGGTGGGAGTCATCTGCTGAGTGGGGCTCGGGCCTGGCTGGTGGTAGGGCATTCTGGACGCCACTCAGGAACCCCTGGAGGATGCCAGGCCCTGGAGAGAACCTGTCCTTCCTGAGAAAAAGCGGTGCCAGGCTAGGCTGGGCCATCCCACTTCCTGGGCCAGGACCCACTCCCTTTCTCCAAGAAGCCAGGCTGGGACTTCAGCTGCCTCACTCCTACTGCAGGGCCAGCTCCTCCTTCACCTCTCACTCTCATCTTTTCTATTTGGCACTCAACTGACCCGGGCTTGGATCCTTTCCTGTTCCCCTCCTGGTGAAGAGAGAGCCTGGGCTCCGTGTGGCCTGACTTCTGGCTCCCGGGGCCCCTCAGGGAGAGCCCAGTGTGCTGGAGGGACGGACCCACTCCCCAGGCTGGTCAGAGGGGCGAGCAGAGGTGGAGGACCACTCAGGCTGCCCTGCCCAGAGCAGGAATAGTCTAAGTGGTGGGGTGATGAGTTACCTTTCTCTCCAGAACCAGGGCCCTGGGACGCCTGGGAAGAGAAGAGGTCCATTTCTCTCCCGCCGACACACACACACACACACACACACACACACACACACACACACACACACACACACACACACACACACACACGGATCCAAAGGGTGGCAACTCAGCCCTCCCTACTCTAGGGGGCGCTCTCTGGTCAGATACCTGACAGCAGCCTGGAGGCACTTCCAGGAGACCAAGGTGCCCCTGGAGCCAGTATCTCAGCAGGAATCCAATGCCAAGTTGAGAGGCTTTAGCCCTTCTTCTGAAGTCACCCACAAGGGCCTCAACAGTCCCCGGGCCGCGGGCTGATTTGGCATCCTCAGACACCCCTCGCCATTGCCAGGCAAATGCTCCAGCCAAGGCATCTGTGTAGAGCAAGCCTGCCACCTGGTGGTGAGGCCACCCAACTACAGACCAGGGCTCTTGAGGGGGTTCCGCTGGCTTTGGACCCCCAAAGCTGTGGCCTCTCCAGGACTGATCACTGAGGCAGCGCTGCCATGAGGAGGCTGCGTGGAGCCCTGCCCTGGGCCCTTCTAGAAGAGTTCATGGGGGCAGAAAAGCAGAAAGATGGGCTGGGGTTGGGTTCAAGGACTGAGGTTAGGGCACCCAACGGCCAGGCCTAAATGGAGGGACTTGTGGAAGAAGACGTTTCATGTATCTCTGCCCTGGACACCAGTGAGGAATCAAAGCCTGGGGCACTGGGAGGCCTGAAAGCCTGGGCTCCTCTCCTGGGTCCACCAACACCCACCCCTCAGGTAGATGGTGGGCCTTCCCGTGGACCTGGAGCTCCTGCTGCAGGAGCAGGGCAAGTGGACAGGGCAAGACGCAGGCCCTGCTCTTGAGGGGCTCATGGGCTAGAAGCAATTCAGACCTGGAGCCAGGAGCTGACAAGGGTTTTGGAAATCTGCTGCCATTAGGACAGGGAGGGCCTTGGGTGTCAGCTAGTCCAACAGAGGCTGCAGCACAGGTTTCCTTGGGCCCCTGCCTTCACCCACAAAAATGTCCATCGTAAAAAAGATGAAAATATTTATACTACATCCATAACACTTCTTCAACCTAAAAGTTCATTTTTTTCTTTGGACTTTCAAAGAAATCAAACACTTCCATATGCCTAATGGAAACATGAGCCCTGAGTCCACCCTCCTCATCTTCCTGATGAGACAGAAGCCCAGAAGAGGACGAGGCCTGCCCAGTGTCACACAGCGGGCAGTGGCAGGGCTGGGGCCACAAGCAAGTCCTCCAGCTCCCAGGCTAGGGGTCTCTCCATTCCCCAGTTAACTTCTTTCAGGAGGCAGAAAAATCCCTGTTACCTACACCACAGGCCAAGGAAGAGCCCCCTTGCCCAGCCCCGCCAAGCTCCTTGGATTGGCCACCACGTGGAGATGCTGGCTGGGTTCCACCCGCTCCTCCCTGCCCTCACAGCAGAGGCCTTCCCTCCCCCAGTCCTGGCCCTGAAGGCAAGTCGCCACCACCACCGCACTCTTTGGCCTGCTGTCTTATTAATTCCTAATTTCCAATTTGCAAAAAGAGAGAGCCTTAAACCTCCATCTCACCAGCCCAGCAATCACACAGATGATCCAAGTATCTGTGGACAGCCTTTAATTTATTTCCCAGTGCACGTGGGCACTGCTGAGAGACTTGATGGCACCAGCTTAAACATAATAAATTACTCAAGTACCGGAGATTAGTTAATAAAGCTCCAGGCTCCCTCCCAGCCCCTGCTGACTTGGTCAGCAACACCAAAGATTCTTTTGACGATGCCCAATGTTGGGGAGGGGGGTCTGTGCTAGCTGTCCCCAGGTCTGAGCCAGCTGCCCAGCCCTCCTCAGGACCCCTGATGCCAGGCAGAAGTGGTGACACGGGGAGAGGGAGGGGCCCCAAGAAACTCCAGGGTGGACTCCAGGGTGGCATTTTCTACTCCAGGTCTCAGTATATCAGTGGGGTCATTAACTAATGGTGGCAAATCTCACCCTTGCTTGGGCACAGCTTGGAAGACCAGGGGTCAGAAGTGTGCTCAAGAATGAAGGAAGATGTCGGTTACCTTTGGAGCCAGGCGAAGGGAATGGAGATGCTTTTCTTGAAGACATAAAGGGTCAGGGATGGTCTTTAAGCATCTGAAAGTCCATCTCTGCCCCTCACTCCAGTTACCTGCCAGGTGTGTCTTCGCTGGGCCTCACATCCATACCATATACCATCTTCTCATCCCCAATACCTTATCCACACAGTGGTCCTCCAACAGTTCCGCTTCACCGACATATTTATAGTCCCTTCCACCCCCCCCCCCCCATCAGAACCCAGCTCTTTATAAAACCCAGCTCTAACCCCATCACTCCTCTGATCACAAATTTGTGATGCTCTTCCACTGCCTGCCTAATAAAACTAGCTCCATACCTTGGAATGCAGTCTTCCCCTGCTGGTCATGAAAATTCTGAGACTGGAAAAGATGCCCGAGGGAGAGGGTGCAGATTCTCATCGTCAGATGACTCTGCAAAATCCTGCAAGAGACAAAGAAATGGGCAAGAAAAACTCAGAATTGTGTCCTAGCCCAAGACACTGGGAAAAGGGTTTCTGGGGAGGGCGGAGGATAGGAAAAGGATATCTATAAAGTGCTAAGCATTGCCTGAACCCTGAGCTATCCTGGGAACCCCCTCCTCCTTAAGAGTCTCTCCCACTGACCTCAGCTCAGGCACCCCAAGCCTTAAATGATCTCAAGAAAGATAAATAACTACATCCTCTTCATTTCTCCTGATACCAAAGCCAGAGCTCCTGGCTCCCAGGCCTCCGACCACTCCAGGCCCCCACTTGGGTCCCCCTTGGTCCCAAGTCAGACCCGAGAGCAGGGAGCTGGACTTCTTCCCCAGCCCCCTGGCATCGAGGTGTTCCTGTGGCTAAAGAAATTGTGATCCACAGTCGCCTTTGTTCCCAGGCACTAGTATTACTCACTGTTATCAGCAATAAAAACCTCTTCAGTATTTCTAATTCTTTTCTTCCATAAGGCTCAAAATACTGCCTACACATGCTCTTGTTTATGCAGAGAGGGCCTCGCTCACACAATAGATGGTGACTGAATATGGGGTAAATTGAATCACATTATAAATGCACTAGGGGAATCCTAATATGAATCCTTTTATAAAGAGAATAATTACCCCCTAATTTATCATTAGTGTAAACCCAGGTGTTCATAGGACAAGTATGTTGGATGTGAGCAGAACGTGCTGTTCTACACACACACACACACACACACACACACACACACACACACACACACACACACCCCTGGGGAGTGGAACCCACCATGCCCAGTATAGCTCCAGGCACAAAGTAGTCTTAATAAAAGACTGATAGGGGCTTCCCTGGTGGCGCAGTGGTCGAGAGTCCGCCTGCCGATTCAGGGGACACGGGTTCGTGCCCCAGTCCGGGAAGATCCCACGTGCCGCGGAGCGGCTGGGCCCGTGAGCCATGGCCGCTGAGCCTGCGCGTCCGGAGCCTGTGCTCCGCAACGGGAGAGGCCACGACAGTGAGAGACCCGCGTACTGCCAAAAAAAAAAAAAAAAAAAAAAGACTGATAGATATACTGAGAGTATATTTCTGATAGTGATACTGATGAATAGGAATACCAAAAATGATATAAGATTATTGTTTCCTCTTAAGAAAAAGGGAAACTGAGGCCCAGAAAGGAGCAATGGCTATGCTTGCTGTCACCCATCTCCATAGAGAAGATCATTTCCAGGTATTTATAAGAACTTCTGGGTCCCAAGGAGATGGTGGGGAAGTGGGGGGAAATGGAGGGATGGCTGCTGGGGTCCAGGGATTGATCTTGGGAAGTGTTGGTTTCACATCAGTTCCTACAGGCTTGGGAGTGAGTCACGTGATAAAAGAGCAGATGAGATGCCGTGATTTCAAGCTGACCCTAATTTCTGCCTGAATGTGAGGGCTCAAGGTGGAGACTTCCCCGAGCCCCTGATGACAGGGTCCTGGGGTCCAGAAGCAGGTATGCTGCTGCCTCTCGGTATGGCAGGTATGGCCCAGCCTTCGGCTCACATCTAGTGGCGGCCAGGAGTACCATGGCCCAATGTACTTGCTTTAGACCTTTTACTATCTAACCCCACTCCTCGGGTCCTGGAAAGGGCCTCAGTCTCCCCCAGACTTGTCCCCTACAACACCTGATCCTGGGAAAACCTGGATTCTGGGCCCAGCCCTGCCACTACTAACAGCCCATTCTGGTTGCATGGGCTTTGAAATTGATAAGGCACCGTCCTGCACCATCTCATTCAATGCTCACCACAACACTGAGAGGGAGAAAAGTTTTAACTCCATTTTGCCAGTGAGGAAACTAGTGCTCAGAGAGGTCAAGTCACTTCCCCGAATCGCACCAGGTCTTCTAAGTGGAAGCCCACACCTCTTCTCCTCCATCCAAGTGGCAAGGTTTTCTGGTGAGGAATCAGACCAGATAATCTCTAAGGTCCCTTTCAGCATTATTATCCCACCATTCTATGAAGCCACGGCTCATAAATTTGCAGCTAATCCAGAGAGACTGCCTAGAATAGGTGAATTTAGAACGAGGTGTGGAAAAGAGCGACAGGTTTCCTTGGTGGAAGAGTCCTGTGTTCTCTGTGTCTCCATCAAAGGAGTGCCCAAGACATATCACCCCTCTTTCCCTCCATGGTCTAAGAAAACTAAGGGAAAAAAGACAAATGGTGGCAGCTGGGAGCTAGAAATGCCACCTTTGTTGCTAATAAAGGCAAACTTGGGGGCTTCCCTGGTGGCGCAGTGGTTGAGAATCCGCCTGCCGATGCAGGAGACACGGGTTCGTGCCCTGGTCCGGGAAGATCCCACATGCCGCGGAGCAGCTAAGCCCGTGAGCCATGGCCACTAGGCCTGCGCGTCCGGAGCCTGTGCTCCGCAACGGGAGAGGCCACAACAGTGAGAGGCCCGCATACCGCAAAAAAAAAAAAAAAAAAAAAAAAAAAAAAAGGCAAACTTGGTATATCTAGCTGGCTGAGGGGGCAAATGGGTCTCTTGGACCCCCGAGTCAGGTGGCCATGACCATGACATCACAGGCAGGGTAGACCAGCAGGCTTTGCACATGGAGGTAATGGTGGAGGGCCTGCCCAAGTACAACGGGTGTCACCAGCGGGGGGCGGAAGGCAAATGGGCTCCCGGCCATCAGCTGATCTTTAACAGAGGAAAGAAACCAGTAGGAGCTAAGCCGGCATGCCCATGTGTTCTCCCCAGAACACCAGGCAGATAAGTTTGCTCCCCTTTGCTGGGGCGGAGAGAGTAAGGGGAGAGAGAGAGAAGCAAGAGATACACCGACTGAGCTCCCTCCACGAGAGAGGAGTGACCAAGAAGGAAGTGAGGCTCTGACCACCCCACCTGCCTCCTTCAGTGGCCACCCTCTCCTCCAGAGTTATAGAATCTCAGAGGATGGGGCCACTCTCGGCTGCAGATAAGAACCAGCCCTCCTCTGCCTCTGCCTCACCAGACCATCTCCTCATTCACTGACCTGGATTTGGAAGATGCGTGTGCTGCAGAGATGGTCTCATTCACTGTCTGGGGGGTTGGGGGGGGTGCATGATGGGAGTTCTAGAAATCTTTTCTGACTGGTGAATTAGAGCTCATGACCTGCAAGGAGGTTAAAAAAGACCTAGAGAACCTGGTGGATGGGGCAAAAGGACATTTTCTAAAGTGACCAAGGACCGTGCCAGTGTTCTGGACACCTCTTCACTCCAATGACAATGATTATGCACCTGTGTAAACTAGGCATCGTAATTACATCAGAAAGTTATGAAAATGATACAAGAGAATTCAGAGTTCTTAACTATGATATTACAATACCATGCACCACTCACAGATTTGTGGCAAGCAGCCTTGATGCTATTAGTGGTAAATTAGACACATAAACTAGAGTGAACATCACTTGTATAACTTGTATGTACTTCAATGTGCCCTCTGGGGTAAGACAAGGGTGATAGTATGATTAGTACCACCGGGACTGCTCATTACCCACAGCCAATCTTATCTATGCCTATAATCTGTGTAAATCTAAAAGTCATCTGTCTTGGAAAGAAAAGGAAGATAATCATGGAAATAATATATGTAAAATAGCTTTGTAAACTAGAATGTGAGTTTATATGCTAGAAGTAATTTACTGTCATTATCATTATTATGCAACTGGAAGGAAAAGGCTTTTACTTTCAGTCCGGAGCCTGGATGGAGAGGAAGCCCTCCCAGATCACTCCCACCTACATCTGGTTCAGATGATCCCCAAAATCGGTCCTGCACCATCTAGTGTTTGATGATCTGGATGCTCTAGCTATTGGCCACTGTTTTATGTGTAGCCCGGGTGTCAGCTGAGACCTCCCCACCCCCCAAATATAGGTAAACTTGACCAAAATCACCAACTCTCCACCTGTGGGACTCCAGAGCCTCTAATTTCCCTGAGTTCCCCACATCTGGTTAATTCCCAGTCCTCATTGTCTTTGGCCTCCATCTCCATACTGGCTACCTCCATCCTGCTCTGTGCCACCCAGGACACGAAGCTTAGGCCCTCCATGGAAGCTCCACCATGAGGTCAGGGACTGGGTCTTGAGATGGACTGTAAGAAGCCCAAAGTTCAGTTTAATAAATGCCATCATTACAGTCAATTCTCATGATCCACAGTAGCCATGTTCCACACAGTCAGTTAAACACTGAATTAGCAAACACTGAACCTTTGTCCCAAAGGGACATAACAGGGTTAGGTTTTGTGAGCCTCTGGTCACCATATTTTCATCAACTGATCAATACATCCCCTTGTTTCCTGCTCATTTCTGTTCAAAGACACCTTATTTAATATCATCGTTGGTTCATTAACATTGAACTCACAGCCAACAGCATTATAACTCGTGCCTGATCGGAGCTCATCTAACACGTGTTTCTCCATAAGGCACATTACAGCCTTCTGTGCTCAGGACACCCGACAGCACTGTAGCACCACACGTGGGGGCCATTTTAAACAGCGAAATCACCAACGAAAAGCACAAAAAAATGCAGAAAAAGGTGGCACAAAAGGGCCCACGAGAAAGAACACTTGTTTACAGGCTGAGAGCTGAAACAGGAAGGCAAAGTGTTGCCTTGTGCAACCTCCACTGAGAATGTGTGCATCAAGCAACTCAAATTTCTCACCACTCAGCACATGTCTGTGAATAACCAAGAAAGCGCCTTACGTATCCATTGTGGGGTCATGCATTTTAGCAAGTAGGCGAATTTGCAGACACAGAGCGCACCCATAATGAGGACTGACTGTCCGTGTGTGCTGGGGAGTACTACACGGCCATAAAAAGGAACAAACGATGGTGCTTGCAACGGTCCTGGAGACTCTCAGAGCTGTTGTTCCGAGTTGGTCTCAAAGATTCCGCATTGTATGGCTCCACTTATATGATATTCTTGAAAAGCCAAAACCGTAGTGATGGAGAACATATCAGTTGATGCCTGAGGACAGAGGTGGGGGGCAAGTATGGCTTTAATAAAAGGATAACTCGAGGGAATTGGGGGTGGCAGAGATGAAACAGTTCTATATCCTGATGGTAGTGGTCGTAACTTAAATCTCTACAAGTATTAAAATTCATAACTGTACATCAAGAGAAAAAAAATTCATGTTATTGTATGATGATTTAACAAATAAAATAAATATGTAAGCAAATATGTAAGCAAATATCATAATAATGAGTAACCAGAGAGGCGACACCCTGTCTCCAATCTGAACCACCTTGCTGCATGGAATTGGGCCCCATGAGAAGGTGAAAGTGGCCATCTGAGGACCTTCTGTAGTCCTAGTGGCCTTGTTGGAGGAAAGAAAACGGCCACCTACATGCTTGGGTTGTAGACTCATGCCCCGTGTAGGTGACTCCTACAGCCTGCTAGTCACCAGAAGAGGGTCACCAGCACAGTCCAGAGGCTTCTCAGCCACTTTCCGATCATGGGCTCCTCCGTGAGAAGACCCCCACTCCTCCAGGGTCCCCAGGGCATTGGCTTTATATCCACATGCAGAGATTCACCCTTAGAAGTTAGTGTTGCCCCTAGCAACCAGCTCTCTCTCCAAACTGCTTTGAATACTGACTGCCTTAGGAAGACTGCTCCTCAGAACCAATTTCTAAAAGACCTCCTATCACTATGTGAACAAAACATTTTTAAACAGAAAATTTAACAAGGTTTTAAAACAAAGATTCATCTTTTTCATCATCTTCTGACTATATGTTTGCTGAGTGGCTTGAGGGCGACTTGCTGTTCTTTCCAAAGGAAGAAAGAGGGAATGATGGTGGCAGATCGTGACATGCTACCTGTTCTGAGAGACCTATGAGAGACAAAATAGAGATAATACGATGTCTCTACACCTAGCGATGTCCGCTAGTATAGGTGTTGGCATTTGGTAGGTGCTTAATAAGTCCCAGGAAATCAAGACAAATTCCCAAGTATAAAAGAGTTGTACATTATAATTATTAAAACACAGACATGCCTACTGAATATCATCAGTAAACATTGCTGGTACCCAGTAAGACCCATACACAAAGATGAGTTTCAATGAATAAATAAGATACGGACCACACCCTCTGAGGTCTCCAGGTCTAGTGAAGAGAAAGATATGCATAAATAATTGCACTATCAGGCAGAGACACTTGATGCTAGAATAAAATATAAGAACATGCTATGGGGCAATGGGTAGGGAGGAGTGCATTAATCAAGGTTCTTTGGTTGCAAGTGACAGAATCTCAACTCAAATGAACAGAAACAAAACAGCCAATGCATTGGTTCACATAAATTGAAAGGACCTGGGTGTATCCAGAGACTCAAATGGATGTTGACAGAAAATTCTGTTCTTCTGCAATCCTTTGTCCTCTGCCTTTATGAAAGAAGTCTTTAGTTTGAACACGAATCTGGCTTGAACCCCAGCTCTACTGTCTACTAGCCTGAGCTTTTTTGAGCTGCAGCTTCCTGATTTGTAAAATGGGACTAATAATACCTACCTCACAGATGGTAGCTGAGGGTTAAAGGTAAATTATAACTGTAATTGTCACTGTCAGACAAATCCTGTATCCCCTTTTCAGCTCAACGATCTTATCTTCTAATCCCCAAGTACTCATCCATCCATGCATGCATCCATGCATCCATCCATCCATCTACTCAATATGTATTAAACACCTGCTCTGTTCCAGGCAATATGCTATACTCTGAGAATATTGATATTAATAAGGTAGGCTCCCCTACCCTCCAGTTACTTACAGGTAAGTGAGTGATAAGACAAACAAATATGAAACACAAAATGTGAAGAAGTGCATAGGAGAAGTACAAATAATCCCTAACATCTGTATAGTGTTTTCATTCTTAAAGAACACTTTTACACCCAGTCACTGCACTAAAGTCTTATAAAAATCTCATGAAATATATTATCACTCTATCCTGCTAATGAGAAAGCTGGGGCAAGTTTTCAGCCATATGACTAAAATGCTCACAGTTGGTGGGAGGCAGGAACGAGTTCTCCTTTCTGTGATGTTATGCTCATGTGGAACATAAACGATTTACTGGGAGGAGGGGAAGAAAAGATTTGTCTTGACATTATTTTGAAATACAGTGACCAATAAAGAAGCCATAACCAAACTGAGGAAAGTAGGAAAGAGTGAACCAAATGACACAAAGTACTGCCGGCGTGAACAAGAGTAAAAGAGCTGGTGCGTAAGCACAAAGCAGTTTGCCACCTGGGTAGAGAAGTCTAGATCAGAGCATGAGTGGTGGAATCACACCAAAGTGCCCACATTTTTCTTTTCAATCTTGAGAGAAATTCTGCAGATTTTTGCAGGACCATAGAACTCTGAGAACTATGATGCAATACGGAACCTCATGTCTATTGCATTTCTCATATTTACATATTCTCTTTGGGGGACATTAAGATGGTCTTTGGCTTCTGCCCGGAGGGGGACCTTTACTGGAGGCAAATACCGTAAGTGATTTTCCCAAGGTAACAAAGTCAGCAGGCAGAAAACCTGGAAGTTGAACCCAGGTCTTGAGATGTCAGTTCTGGTGGCTTGTCAGTCACATGAGGCTGCTCTCCATAGCAGATACCAGAGGCAGGAAAGGACTCCTGAGTTCCTCTGTGCCCCAGCTGGATCTGACCTGTCTTGAGGAATTTCCCATCATGACCTGAATCATTTCCCTTTCTCCCACAAGGGTGAAACTGACCCATTTCTCCAGGTACCCTTAACTCAGAGGATTGAGGTGATGGGTGCCTCCCCACCGTGTTGGATCAGCAAGGGAGAGATTGGGTGGGGACTTGGATTCAGGGCTCCCAAAAGGCTGCCTGCTCCAGCCGTTGGCAGAGTGTCGTCTGCTGGCAGTGCCAGGGCACCCTGGCATTGCCAGAATCAGAACACCTTCTGCCACCGGGCAGGGCTGCCACCACCTGGACCAAGGGTGGGGCTTGAAGGATTGGAATAGCATACCACTTCGCAGCCAGTTGCCTGTGTTTGAATCCCAGCTCTGCTATCTCCTAGATGTATGATCTCAGCAAGTCCCTTAACTTTCCTAGACCTCGGTTTTCTTATCCACAATATAGGGATGACGATAGTGATAATAACATTTGTGCTACAGGATTGTTGTAAGGCACAAATAAGTTTATCATGCAAATATATTTTGTCAACCTTATGGGTATGTAAATGCTTACTTTTGTTAGCTTTTTTTTTTTTTTTTTTTTTGCAGTACACGGGCCTCTCCCTGTCGTGGCCTCTCCCGTTGAGGAGCACAGCCTCCGGACGCGCAGGCGCAGCGGCCATGGCTCACGGGCCCAGCCGCTCCGCGGCATGTGGGATATTCCCGGACCGGGGCATGAACCCGCGTCCCCTGCATCGGCAGGCGGACTCTCAACCACTGTGCCACCAGGGAAGCCCCGTTAGCTTTGCTTTTATTGCTGACAGGTGAGGGTCAGGGAGGAGAGTCTGAGTGTCCTCAGAGATCCCACTGGGAACTTCCAGAAATTTCCTGGGATAGATAGAGCAGAAAAGCTTTGTGCAAAGTAAAATCATAGTCCCATAACCGGGGGCAACAGAAAATTTTGGTCTTTGGGCGCGCTTTTTTTTAATCTCAGAAAAAACTGTAAAATAGTTGTAGAAGAAAAAGTAGATAAAATGGAGGAATAAATGGGACATTTTCCCAGCTGGGCAGGAGGATGCTGATTGAGTACAATCAATGCCACCAGCCCGCTAACGAGACCCAATCAGGCGGGGCGATTAGAGATATTCTTCAGAGAAAGAAGCCTGACAGCTGCAGGAAAGTTTCTGCTTTCCTAGAAAAGGGGGAGTGGGAGAGACAGGCAGAGTGGTGTGGCAGAAGGGAGAGGGAGGGAAGTGAGGAGAGGGAATCAACAAAGCATCAGCACCACCCAGCTCTTTCTTGAAGTCAAAGAAGGGTGAAGAAGGCAAAGAGGAGAGAGAAGGGTAAAGCCTCTAGGGAGAATCTGCTGCTGTCTTCACTTTCTCAGATGCTGATTTTCATAGTCCTTCCCACTAACTTCCCTCCTCCTGCTGGGCTAAGGAATCCTGGGCTAAATGACAGTGTGCATTGAGATAGGTGTGTCTTGTGCCCCTAACAAGGATCACAGCTCACATCTGCAAAACCAATGACAGGTCACAAATCTCCTTCATGTACAAAAATCTCATTTTGACCTCACATAAACCTTTGAAGATGGTATTTTTAATAAATTCCCCACTTGAAGGGTGACTTTAGTACAGTTCATTTCACTATGTATTTATTGAGCATCTACTTTACATGCAGCATTTGTGTTAGCATTGAATAAAAGGGTGCCTTCTCTCAGGGAGTTCCTAGTCTAGTAAGAGACACATACATCAGTTCAATATTGTCCGGTAACTATACCTTTCATCAGAATGACAACAATAGAGGCAGGAGGAATTAGCTAAAAAATCATCCTTTTGCAAATTTCAAAGTAATAATTGAAATTTTAGGCAAGAACCATTGGGATGATAAAACCATGGGGTAAAAATCTGGTAAGGACTAGGATATTTACAAAGTATCTCCCCATAGATTACTTATTAATTACAAAGGAAGAAATGATAAACTTCCAGTAGCAAAACCTAGAAGGCAATACTTAACAAAGTGATTAAAGTAAACAAGACCAAGAACAGCACAAGGAGGTACCGTGTGCCTTTTGATATGATGCACTGAAAAGGACACAACACAATTTATGGAGTACACCTGCTAAAAATGTTGAATCTGAAATTAACCAGGAAGAAACCATCACACATATCCAAACAGGGCGACAGTCTACGTGCCCGCTATCCTGCACTCTTCAAAACTGTCAACATCATGAAAGGTCAAGAAAGGCTAAAGAACTATCCCAGATTAAAGAGACTGAGGAGATCTCACAACGGAATGCAATGTATGATACTGGATTAGGTCCCGTATCAGAAAAAGGATGGCTCTAAAGGACATTTTGAGGATAATTTGGTGATGTTTCAATATGCCTGTATAAGAGCAGAAGCCTGTTGGGAGTGGGTAGATAAGTGAGTGGCAGGATTCAACTGCCTACTTGACATCCATACACTGATGTCTGAAAGATTTCTCATCATTAGTTCTTGATTCTTCCCACCTCCAAACCTGTAACTATCATATTTTCCATGTGAGTTGTCACCAGCATCTACCCAGTGGCTCAAGCCAAACAGCTAGAAGACATCTTTGTTTCTTTCTGCTACCTCCACAGCCAATCACTCTACCAGCAATTCCTGTTGACTCTACCTTCAAAGGATATCCCACACTGACCTACTGCTTCTCACCTCTACTGCTACAACTCTGGTCCAAGCCACTACCATCTTGTGGGAGTACTACAACAATAATCTCTTCATTTTCGCCAAGTCATCTTTAACCCAGGGGCTAAAGAAACTTTCTTTACTTGTAAATCAATACAGGCACTACCCTGCCTAAACCTCTCCATAGTTCCTACTGAGCTTAGAATAAAATCCTGAAACCTTCTATCTCCTCCCTGAAAGAAACCCTTATCTCCTGTAGTCTCAGTGCTGGGCTTTCTGGAAATCAAACCCAGACTTGTATCCTGTGAGTGGCTGAGTTATTGCACAAATTGTGTTCCCAACCTTGCAGGGTGTCTTCTGGTAAAGTTAGGACATGGATTGAGAAGAAATAGGATCCTGAAAATCAGACTGGAGACATATGAGAGGATCCCAATGAAGCTAAGGACCCCTACATTCTGCAAAGTCCTTTTTGTAGAAGCAGCTCTTACATTTCCTGCCTAAGGAGGTTTGCCCTTCTTTGCCTGAAAAACTTGTAATGGCCTTCCCTAAGGTGGTTGCCTTGCAAGGCACTGTTGACTCTCCTCAGGATCCCTGCCAACGCTCTTTGCTTCCAAGCCCATAACTAGACTCAAACTAGGTGCCAAAAGGCACAAAAGGTGAACTGTGAGGAGTTTCACTAAACATCAAAAGAACTGCACTATTTTTCCAATTTACACAGATAGAAATCTGGGGAATGTGTGTGGAGATGAATATGAACTGTGGGATCAAGGTAAAAGGAACGTAAAATTGGGTCAGGCCAAATTTATTGATTTGGGCCCACTAAGCAGAGATTCTGGATTCAAGGTTAGCTTGAAAGGTTTGGAAAGGCTCTGTCAGTTTGTATGGTTAGTTGACTGAAACATGGACCCAAACGTGGCCTACATTAAGTGAAATTGAAATGCCAAAACTGCCTTGGTATACAGTAGAGGAAGGTATCTAAAGACTTAGGGAGATGGGAATATTAAAGTGAATTTATCATGTAAGACCTGTTCACTCAGCCCAGGAGGGTGTAGAGGATACACCTTTACCCACAACTATGAGAAATAAATTTATGAGAAAAGTCCCAGCATCATTAAAGAGTTCATTAGTCACCCTTCTCTGTAGGTTGGAAATTACAGTGGGAACTGCTACCACTGAACTGGGATCTCTAAATGTATTGGGTATAATGGAATACTGGGTGGCAGAGCCCAAGCAGTGGCATTAGTTGCCAAAGACCAGGTGGGCATGGCTACTGTAGAGAGCAGCAGAGTCAAAGCAGTAATCAGAATATTTCTGACTCTCAGAGACTCATGGCATTGGCTAGCTGATCATGGTGTCCCTAGAAAAGAAATAGATGTGCAGTCTACTAAATTCTTACTTGATCGATATAAACAGAAGAGTTCTAGGCCCAATGAACAGAAGTCTAATATGAAAGACAAAAACATGGTTACAACCCCTCAGTCAATCCTAGACTTGAGCCAGTTTATAGACTTAGAATACTTTGAATGAAAGGGAGCCTGGATCCACTTTGCGACATTGCCAAAAACCTATACTGTTAAGTCTTCTTCCCAGCCTTCTCCAAAGGGATCTACAGACGTTTAGCAGGGTAATTGCTCTTTGGGTGAAGAGAAATAATCACATCTTTCAGGGATATTAGACATTGGCTCTAAATGGACACTAACTCCTGGAGACCCAAAATGTGTGGTCCGGCAGTCAGAGCAAGAGCTTATCCATGGAGATCTAGTTCAGGTCCCTCTCATAGTGGGACCAGTGGGTCCTGGAACGCTCAGTGAATCCTTGAACCCATCCTGTGGTTATTGCCCCATCTCTGGAATGCATCATTGGAATACATGCTCAGCAACTGTTAAAAACCCCACATTGGTTCTTTATCCTGTTGAGAGAGGGCTATTAGAGTAGGAAAAGCCAAGGGAAAGCCACTAGTACTGCCACTACCTATAGAAATAGTACAACAAAAGTAATACAGCATCCCTGGAGGAAATGCAGAGATGAATGCTACCATTAAGGACTTGAAAGATGCAGGTGTAGCGATTCCCATCACATCCACATTTAACTTACGTAAGCAAAAAACAGATGGATCTTGGAGAATGACAGTGGATTATCATAAACTTACTCAGGTGATGACTTCAATTGCAATCAGATGTGGTTTTGTTGCTTGAGCAAATTAATATGTCCCCTGGTACCTAGTACATAGCTATTGAGCTGGCAAAGGCTTTTTTCTCTATACCTGTTAGTAAGGACCACCAGAAGCAGTTTTCCTTCAGCTAGCAAGGCCAGCAATATACCTTTACTGTCCTACCATAGGGGTATAGCAACTCTCCAGGCATATGTCATACTTTAGTCCACAGGGAATTTGATCACGTTTCCCTTCCACAGGACATTACACTGCCCAACTGTATTGACAATATTATGCTAATTAGACCTGGTGAGGAAAAAGTATCAACTACCCTAGACATATTGGTAAGACATTTACATGTCAGAAGATGAGAACTAAATCCCACAAAAATTCAGAAGTTTCCTACCAGTAAAATTTCTAGGGGTCCAGTGATGTGGTGTATGTCTACATATCCCTTCTAAAGCAAAGGATAAATTGTTGCCTCTGACCCCTACTACCACTAAAAAAAAAAAAAAAAATGGCATAACACCTGGGAGACCTGTTTGGATTTTAGAGCCAATGTATCCTTCATTTGTGTGTGCTACTCTAACCCATTTACCAAGTGACCTAAAATCTACTAGTTTTGAGTAGGACCCAGAACAAGGGAAGACTCTGCAACAGATCCAGGCTATTATCCAAGCTCTCCTGCAGGTTGAGCCATATGATCCAGAAGATCCAATGGTGCTTGAAGTGTCAGGAGAGGATAGAGATGCTGTTTGGAACCTTTGAAGGGTGCCTAGAGGAGCCTTAGGACTATGGAGCAAAGTCCTGCCATCTTTTAGGAATAACTACTATCCTTTTGCAAAACTACTTTTGGCTTGCTACTGGGCCTCAGTAGAGGTTGAACACCTAACCATGGGCCACCAAGTTACCTTGCATTCCACTTGAGGTGCCTTCATGGACTGGGTGTTATCTGACTCACCAAGAAATAAAGTTGGGTGTATAAACCATCACTCTATTACAAAATAGAAATGGTATATATGAGATCAGGCTCAAGCAGGTCCTAAAGTCACAAGTAAGTTGCATGAGGAAATAGTCCAAGTGCTCAAGACCCCTACTCCTTCTACGTTCATTTCTTCCTCTAGGCCCGCCCCTTGGCCTCACGGGGAGTTCTCTATGGCCAGCTAACTGAGGAAGAGAAAACTCAACCTAGTTTACAGATGGTGCCTGTGTACATGATACACAGGTACCACCTCAAAATGGACAGGTATAGTATTAAAAGCCCCCTTTCTGGAACATCTCAGAAGGACAGTGGTGAGAAATCCTCCCAGTGGGCAGAACTTCAAGCTGTGTACCTGACTGTTCATGTTGCCTGGAAATAGAAATGGTCAGAAGTACAAGTCTATACCAATTCTTGGGCTGCAGCCAAATGATTTGGCTGGGTGGTCAGGGACCTAGAAGTAACACAATTAGGAAATTAATGACAAGGATATCTTGACAATTGCAGTGTCAATGGTAGTGGAGGTGAAAGTCTGAACGGAGCGAGTGTAAGACCGAGGGGAGAACTGACACCACGAGTCACAGATAATACCTTCAAGGTTCTGCTGCCAACAGGAGCAGAGACAAGTGGGTGGGATGGCAGTGGGAGTGGGTAAAGCAGAGGGGAAGTAGGAAATGCTACTCATTATTTTAAGATACAATAAAGACTGATTAATCCAAAAAAAAAAAAAGGAAGAAAATTACTGACAAGGAGGTTTGGGAAATAGGTATGTGAATAGACCTCTCTGAATGGGCAGTAATGTGAAGGTGGCTGTGTCCCATGTGAGTACTCACCAAAAGGTAACCTCAGAAGAGGATATTTTAATAATTTAGTAGGTAGGATGACCACTCTGCAGATACAGCATCTTCTTTCCTCATGGCTAAATGGGCTCATGAACAAGGTGGCCATCACGCAGGGATGGAGGTGATGCACGCCCTCAGCAACATGGACTTCCACTCACTAAGGCTGACAAGACTACAGCCACTGCGGAGTGCCCAATCTGCCATTAGCAAAGATCAGCACTAGTCCTTGATATGGCACCATTCACCAGGATAATCAGCCAGCTACCAGTGGTAGATTAATTACATTGGACCACTTTCATTATGGAAGGTGCATCTTTTCTTCTTACTGGAACAGACTCTTACTCTGGACAAGGATTTACCTTCTCTGCCCCCAAAGCTTCTGACAAAACTACCATTCATGGATTTATAAAATTCTTATCTACCATCATGGTATTCTACATAGCATTGCTTCTTATCAAGGAACTCACTTCCCAGTAAATTAAGTGCAATAATGGGCCCACACTCGTGGAATTCACTGATCTTCCCATGTTCTCCATCATCCTAAAGCATCTGACTTGATAGAACAGTGGAACAGCCTTTTGAAGACTCAGTTATGGTGGCAGCTAAGTGAAAATACCATGCGGGGCTGGAGCAAACTTCTCCAGCAGGTTGTATGGGCTCTGAATCAGCATCCCCTATAGGGTGCTGTTTTTCCCATAGCCAGGGTTCATGGATCTAGGAAGCAAAGAATGGAGATGGGAGTGGCTCTATTAGCTATTACCCTAGTGATCCACTAGATGTTTAGTGGATTCATAGATCTGCTAGTTTGCCTCCTTTCCCTGTGACTTGAGACTCTGCTTGTCTAGAGATCTTAGTTCCAAAGAGAAGAATGCTTCCACTAGGAGACACAACAATGATTTCGTTGAATTGGACCATGCAGCCACTTGGGGCTCCTCACATCTCTGAATCAACGAGCAAAGAGGTGGGTTGCCATACTAGTGGGATGATTGATCCTAATTTTCAAGGGAAACTGGGTTGCCACTACACAATGGAGATAAGAAAAAAGTATGTCTGGGATACAGGACATCCTTTAGGACTCTCTTAGTACTTCCGTGTGCTGTGATTAAAGTCAATGGAAAACTGCCACAACTCAGTTCAAGCAGGACTGCTAATGGCCCAGACACTTCAGGAATGAAGGTCTGGGTCACTTGATGAGGCAAAGAAGTAAGACAAACTAAAGTGCTTGTTGAGGACAAAAGGAATGTAAAATGAATAGGAAAAGATAATTATGCATACCATCTATGATCATGTGACCAGTTTTAGAAACAAGGATTATAATAGTTATGAGTATTCTTCCTTATTTTGTTATGAAATATAGATATAATATTTGTATAAAATATTTTAATATCAATATTTAAATTTACTTTTAAATGTATATTATATTTTAAATAAATATATTTATAATATAACATTATAATTTATAATAAATATGGAATTAATATTTATATTTATTATTAATATAAATATAGTATATAATATTTTCCTTCTCTTATTCCCTTATCCTCTAACATCAGTTTTGTTTTGTTTTGTTTTGCGGTACGCGGGTCTCTCACTGTTGTGGCCTCTGCGCAGGCCCAGAGGCCATGGCTCACGGGCCTAGCTGCTCTGTGGCATGTGGGATCTTCCCGGACCAGGGCACGAACCCACGTCCCCTGCATCGGCAGGCGGACTCTCAACCACTGCGCCACCAGGGGAGCCCCCCATCATCAGATGTATGAATAATACTTAACTTTATATCTCAGTATTTAAGATACAAGACAAAGAAGAAGAGTGAACACCCATCCAAGGACTTTGAAATCTCTTCTGGGGAAAATGCTGGTATGTTTTTGGTTGTTCTCAGGATAGTTGTATCGTGTTAGATGGAAGTAGTACACTGTTACTGTCTTTATTTGTATATTAAATATGTCTGAGATGTGTATGGGTGCCAAGCTGGCAGGGGGTGGTCTGTGATGGTCATTTTGACATGTCAGCTTGGCTAGGCTGCAGTCCCCAGTTGTCCAATAGAGCACTAATCTAGATGTTGGTGTAAAGATATTTTGTGGATATGATTGAAGTCCATAATCAGTAGACTCTAAGTAAGAAAGATTATCCTAGATAATCAGAGTAGGTATAATTTAATCAGTTGAAAGGCCTTAAAAGCAGGACTGCAGCTTCCCTGAGAGAAGAAGAAATTCTTGAAGATAGCAGCTTTAGCTCATGGCTGAGTCTTACAGCCTACCCTTCCTGGTAGCCTCCCTACAGATTCCAGACTTGCCTAGCCAGCCCCCATGATCATGTATGCCAATTCCTTATAATAAGTCTCTTGATATGTATTTCCTACTTATTCAGCTTCTCTGATTGAACCTTCACTAATAGAATTGGGGGATCATAGGATTTTTAATGACATAGGACAGGTATCAGCCCTTGACCATCAACAGCAAAATGGATGTAATTACCAAAAGAGTTTGCAAGGTCTGAGGCAATTGGGGGGTGGGGAGGGGGGGGTGGGGGAGGGGCGCTGAACTGCAGGGATCTGTGGTATTGGCTAACTGATCATGGAGAAAAAGAAAGCTCCCTATGGTATCATGCTGGTTTTATAATCTTTTTTAAAAATCAAGTGCTGGAAAGCAGAAGGCTGCCATCAGCTGCCACAGTGGAAATTTCTAGGCCTTCATCCAATTTTCAGATTGAGCATATCCAGAGCCCATAGATGAAGTGGAGTCTGTGTCATATTGTGGAAAGATCCTACAATGTCATCACAAGTATATACAGCCTGTACTACCCCAATCCTTCCCCAGAGTGACACAAGGCATTTGCCAGGATGATTGTGCCCCAGGGGAAAGGAAATATCTTAACTGTTCAAGGACCATTAGATACAGGATTTCATCTGACTCCAATGCCAGAGAACCCAAAATGCCATCACAATCCTCTGATTAGAGTAGAGGTTTGGGGGTGGGGTGTGACCAAGATGGCAGAGTAGGAAGACCCTGAGCTCACCTCCTCCAATGGGCACACCAAAATTACAACTATTTACAGAGCAACTGTTGATGAGAAAGACCTGAAGAGTATCAGAAAAAAACCTTCTATAGCAAAAGATATAAAGAAGGAAGAAAACAAGATGGGTAGAGGGACAGAGATGCAATATAGTCAAGACCTGTACCCCCAGGTGAGAAACCCACAAATGGGAGGATAATTACAATTGCAGAGGTTCTCCCCAGGGAGTAAGGGATCCACGGTCTGACTCAGGCTCCCCAGCCCAGGGGTCCTGCAACAGGAAGATGAGCCCCCAGAACCTTTGGCTTTGAAGTCCAACAGAGCTCACTTTGGGTAGAGCCAGAAGATTGTAGGAAATAAAGACTCCACTCTTAAAGGGTGCACACAAAATCTCATATGTTCTGAGACCCAGGACAGAAGCAGTAATTTGAAAGGAGCTTGGATCAAACCCACCTGTTGATCTTGAAGAGCCTCCCAGGGAGTCAGGAAGCAACTGGAGCTCACCTTGGGGACATAGACACTGGCAGAAGCCATTTGGGGGGAGTTTCTACCATCAGAAGAACACTGGTGCTGGCAAGAACCATTTTGGAATCCTCCCTCTGACTTTTTAGCACCAGGACTTGGCCCAACCTCTCAGCCTGTCAGCAACAGTACTGGGACATCTCATACCAACCAGTTAGCTGGGTGGGGACACAGTCCCACCCACCAGCAGGCAGGTTGCCTTAGGAATACCTGAATTCCCAAAGAACCAAGAACCCAGTCCCATCTACCAGTGGGCCAACACCAAATCCAGTACCCCCAGGGCCCTGCAACCACAGACCCCAGAACCCAGCTTCACCCACCAGTGAGCTGGCACTAGGCCCAGAACCCCCTTGACCCCTACCCTGCCCACCAGTGGGTCAACACCAGCCCTAGGACCCTCTAGAGAGCCCCACAACCACCCACCCCAGGACCTAGCTCCATCTACTAGTGGACCAGCACTAGCCCCAGGACACCTGGGGCTCTGCAGCCAGTTGCCTCATGACCCAGCCCTATCCACCAGTGGCCAGCAGCCTCAACAGAAGGCAGGGCCTGGCAACCAACAAGACCAGGGGCCATCCATGCCTACCAGACTGCCCACAGTAGTCAGCCCACTACAAGAGAAGGGCCCATGCAGCCCACATGGGAGGCAATCCTGGAGCATTATAGCTCTAGTGGTCAGAGGGGAGTGCACTGCTGGGATGCATAGGATGTCTCATATAAAAGGCCACCTCTCCAAGATCAGGAAGCATAACCAACTTTCCAAATACATAGAAATAAAAATAGAAAATTAGGCAAAATAAGGTGACAGAGAAATATGTTCCAAACAAAAGAACAAGATAAAACCACAGAAGAACTAAATGAAGTGGTGATAAGCAACCTACCCAATAAAGAGTTCAAGGAAATGATCATAAAGATGCTTAAAGAATTCAGGAGAAAAATGAATGAATAGAGTGAGGAGTTAGAAGTTTTTAACAGAGATAGAAAATATAAAGAACAAAATAGAGCTGAGGAATACAGCTGAATAACTGAAATACAATCTGATATAACTGAAATAAAAACTATACTAGGAGGAATAAACAATAGATTGGATGATTCAGAGGAATAGATCAGCAAACTGGAAGACAGAGTAGTGGAAATCACTGAAGCTAAACAGAAAAAAGAATTTTAAAAATTAGGACAGTATAAGAGATTTCTGGGACACCATTAAGTGTACTAACATTTATATTACATAAGTCTCAGAAGGAGAAAAGAGAGAAAAAAGGGGGAGAAAACATATTTGAAGTGATAATAGCTGAAAACTCCCCTAACCTGGGAAAGGAAACAGACATCCAGGCCCAGGAAACACAGAGAGTCCCAAACAGGATCAACCCAAAGAGGATCACACCAAGACACATTGTAATTAAAATGGCAAAAATTAAAGATAAATAGAGAATATTAAAAGCAGCAAGGGAAAAGCAACAAGTAATGTACAAAGGAACTCCCATAACGCAATCAGCTGACTTTTCAACAGAAACTCTGCAGGCCATAAGGGAGTGGCATGATATATTTAAAGTGTTGAAAGGGGAAAACCTACAACCAAGTATATTCTACCCAATAAGACTTTCATTCAGATTTGAAGGAGAGATCAAAAGTTTTACAGAGAAGTGAAAGCTGAAAGAATTCAGCACCACCAAACCAGCCTTACAAGAAATGTTAAAGAAACTTATCTAAGTGGAAAAGGAAAGGCTACAACTAGAAATAAGAAAATTATGAAAGGTAAAAAATCTCATTAGTAAAGGCAAATATACAGTAAAGGTACTAAATTAACCACATATAAAGTTAGTTGGAAGGTTAAAAGACAAAAGAAGTAAAATCATCTATGTCACAGTAAGTAGTTAAGGGATCCACAAAACAAAAAGATATATGATGTGAAAAACAGTAAATGTGGGGTGGGGGGAGTAAAAATGAAGGGTTGTTAAAATGCATTCGAACTTAAGAGATCAGCAACTTAAAATAATCATATATATGTAGACTGCTATATATAAATCTCAGGGTAACCAAAAATCTATAATACATACACACACAAAAAAAGAGAAAGGAATTCAAACATAACACTAAAGATAGTCACCAAATCACAAGGGAAGAGAACAAAAGAAAAAGAAAGGAACAAAAAAGAACTACAAAAACAATTCCCCCAAATTAACAAAATGGCAATAAGTCCATACCTATCAATAATTACTTTAAATGTAAATGGACTAGATGCTCCAATCAAAAGATATAGTGGGGCTGAATGGATACAAAAACAAAACCCATATATATATACGCTGCCTACAAAATGCAGATCCAAAGACACACACAGTCTGAAAGTGAGGGGATGGAAAAAGGTATTCCACACAAATAGAAGAGAAAGCTGAAGTAGCAATACTTATGTCAAACAAAATAGACTTTAATAAACACAGTTACAAGAGACAAAGAAGAATATTACATAATGATCAAGGGATGAATCCAAGAAGAAACTATAACAATATAAATTTATATGCACCTAACATAGAAACACCTAAATACATAAAAAATATTAAAAGACACAAAGGGAGAAATTGGCAGTAACACAATAATAGTAGAGGACTTTAATACCCCATTTACATCAATGGGCATATCATTTAGACAGAAAACCAATAAGGAAACACTTAAATGACACATTAGACAGGTGGCCTTAATAGATATATATAGAACATTCCATCCAAAAGCAGCAGAATACACACTATTTTCAAGTTCAAATGGAACATTCTGCAGGATAGGTCACATATCAAGTATCTTTTCTGACTACAATGCTGTAAGACTAGAAATTGACTACAAAAAAACTGCAAAAAAACACAAATATGTGGAGGCTAAACAATATGCTATTACACAACCACTGGATCACTGACAAAATCAAAGAAGAAATCAAAAGATACCTGGAGACAAATGAAAAAAAAAACAAAACAATGATCCAAAATCTATGGGACACAGCAAAAGGAGTTTTAGAGGGAAGTTCTTAGCAATATAAGTCTATGTCAGGAAACAAGAAAAATCTCAAATAAACAACCTAACCTTACACCTAGATAAACTAGAAAGAGAAGAACAAGCAAAGCCAAAAGTTAGTAGAAGGAAAGAAATCATAAATATCAGAGCGGAAATAAATGAAATAGAGACTTTAAAAAAATAGGAAAGATCAATAACACTAAAAGCTGGTTCTTTGCAAAGATAAACAAAATTGATAAACCATTAGCCAGTCTCATCAAGAAACAAGAGAGGGGGCCCAAATCAATAAAATCAGCTATAAAAAAGGATTTACAATCAAAATCACAGAAATACAAAGGATCATAAGAGATTACTATGAACAATTATATGAGAGTAAAATGGAAAACCTAGAAGAAATGGACAAATTCCTAGAAATGTACAATCTCCTAAAACTGAAGCAGGAAGAAATAGAAAATATGAACAGACCAATTATCAGTAATTAAATTGAATCAGGAATAAAAACTCCCAACAAATAAGAGTCCAGGACCAGACAGAATCACAGGTGAATTCTACCAAACATTTAGACAAGAGTTAACACATAGCCTTCTCAAACTATTCCAAAAAATTGCAGGGGAAGGACCACTTCCAAACTCATTCTGAGGCTAGCATCACCCTGATACCAAAAGCAGAAAAAACAGCACACACACACAAAAATTACAGACCAATATCACTGATAAACATAGATTCAAAAAATCCTCAACAAGATATTAGTAATCTGAATTCAATGATACATTAAAATGATCATACACCATATTCAAGTGGGATTTATCCCAGAGATGCAAGGAAGCTCAATATCTGCAAATCAATCAATGTGATACACAATGTTAACAAACTGAAAAATAAAAATCCTACGATCATCTCATTAGATACAGATAAAGCTTTTGACAAAATTCAACATCCATTTATGATTTAAAAAAACTCTCAACAGAGTGGGTATAGAGGGAACATACCTCAACATGATAAAGGCCATATATAATATCATACTCTATGGTGAAAAGCTGAAAGCATTTCCTCTAAGATCAGGAATAAGACAAGGATGCCCACTCTTGCCATGTTTAGTCAACAAAGTATTGGAAGTCCTAGCCACAGCTATCAGACAAGAAAAAGAAATGAAATGAATCCAAATTAGAAAGAAAGATGTAAGATAGTCACTGTTTGCACAGACATGATACTATATATAGAAAATCCTAAAGATGCTACCAAAAAACTACTAGACTTCATCAATGAATTTGGTAAAGTTATAGGATACAAAATTAATATACAGAAATCTGTTGCATTTCTATACACTAACAATGAACTATCAGAAAGAGAAATTAAGAAAACAGTCCTATTTACAATTGCAACAGAAAGAATAAAATACTTAAGAATAAATCTAACTAAGGAGGTAAAAGACTTGTACTCAGAAAATTATAAGATACTGATGAAAGAAGTTGAGGACAACACAAACAGATGTAAAGATATACCATGCTCATGGGTTGGAATAATTAATGTTAAAATGACCATACCACGCAAGGTAGTCTACTGTTTCAATGCAATCCCTGTCAAAATACTTATGGCATTTTTCACAGAACTAGAACAAATAATCTTAAAATATATATGGAAACACAAAATACCCCAAATAGCCAAAACATCTTGAGAAAGAAAAAGATGGAGGAATTACACTTCTTGATTTCAAACTACATTACAAAGCTACAATAACCAACACAGTACGGTAAGGGGACACACACACACACACACACACACACACACACACACACACAGACACATAGATCAATGCAACAGAATAGACAACCCAGAAATGAACCCACACTTATATGGGGTATTAATCTACAACAAAGGAGGCAAGAATATACAATGGGGAAAAAACAACCTCTTCAATAAATGGTGTTGGGAAAACCAGATAGCTACACACAAAAGAATCAAACTGGACTACTTTCTCACACCATGAACAAAAATAAGTTCAAAATGGATTAAAGACTCAAATATAAGATCTGAAACCATAAAACTTCTAGAAGAAAACATAGGCAGTATACTCTTTGACATCAGTCTTATTCATATTTTTTGAATATGCATCCTCAGACAAGAGAAACAAAAGCAAAAATAAACAAAAGGGACTACATCAAACTAAATAGCCTTTGCTGAGCAAAGGAAACTATCAACAAAAAAAAAATTTCACCTACTGAATAGGAGAAGATATTTGCAAATGCTATATCTGATAAGATGTTAATATCCAACATATACAAAGAACTCAAACAAGTCAACATCAAAAAACAAACAACCCAACTGAAGAATGAGCAGAGGATTTGAATAGACATTTTTCCAAATAATACATACAGATCACCAACAAGCACATGGAAAGATGTTCAACATCACTAATCATCAGAGAAATGCAAATCAAAAACACAATGAGATACCACCTCACACTTCTCAGAAAGGCTAATATCAAAAAGGCAACAAATAACAAGTGTTGGCAAGGGTGTGGAGAAAAGGGAACTCTCCTGCACTGTTTGTGGGGATATAAATTAGTGCAGCCACTATGGCAAACAGTATGGAGGTTCCGCAAAATATTAAAAATAGAATTACCATATAGTCCAGCAATTCCAATCCTGAGTATCCAAAGAAAACAAAAACACTAAATATGTACCCTTATGTTCACTGCAGTATTATTCACAATAACCAAGATGTGAAGGCAACTTAAGTGTCCATGAATAGATGAATGGATAATGAAGATGTGGTACACACACACACACACACACACATACACACACACACACACACACACTGGAATATAACTCAGCCATAAGAATGAAATCTGGGACTTCCCTGGCAGTCCAGTGGTTAAGACTCTGCACTTCCACTGCAGGGGGTACAGGTTCAGTCCCTGGTCAAGGAAATAAGATCCCACATGCTGTGTGGTACAGCAAAAAAAATAAAGATGAAATCTTGCCATTTTCAAATATATGGATGGGCCTAGAGGGTATTATGCTTAGTGAAATAAGTCAGACAGAGAAAGACAAATACTGTATGATTTCACTTACATGTGAAATTTTAAAAACAAATGAACGAACATTGCAAAACCTCAACAGAGTCATGCATGCAGAGAACAAACAGGTGGTTGCTAGAGAGGGTGGGATGGGCAATCAAAACTACAAACTTCCAGTTATAAGACAAATAAGTTCTAAGGATGTAATGTACAACATGATAAATATAATTAGTATACTGCTGTTTTTTATATATGAAAGTTGCTAAAAGAGTAAATCCTAAGAGTTCTCATCACAAGGGAAAAATATTTTTTCTATTTCTTTAATTTTCTATCTCTACGAGATTATGGATATTCACTAAACTTTTGGCAATCATTTCATGAAGTGTGTAAGTCAAATCATTATGCTCTACACCTTACATTTATACAATGATGTATGTCAATTATATATCAATAAAAGTGGAAGAAAAAGATACAGTAGAGGTTTTGGAGGACAAGTGATGAACGGAGTTTGAGTTCAGGCCCTTCCACAGTGAGTCCCTTGAGGCTATCAAGCCACTCTCTGGTTACTTTGGCATCTGGCAGAATATTTCTATTCCTTCCCTGGATTAAAAGTTATTATGGGGGTGGGGTGGGAGGGAGGAGTGAAGTGGAAATCCCTGAAACCACCTCTGGCCAAGATAGTATATCAGAAACGGTACTGCAGCTGGAGTATTGCAGAAGTTCCCACCACCATCAAAGAATTATAAGGTGTGGGCGTAATAGTCCACATCTTATCCCCTTTCAAATCGCAGCCCTATGAAAACCTGGCTGATTGTGACAGATGATAGTTTATGACTAAACTTAACAAGGTTGTTGTCCCATTTGCAGCTGATACGGCAGACGTGATATCTATCCAGGATTAGATCAACCCAGTTTGGACTATAGCTAATGATTTGGCAAATGTATTCTTGATCTCCATCAGCAGGAAAGGTGAAAAAGATAGTGTGCATTTACATGGTCAGGCAGCAGTACACAGGCACTGTATTTCCAAAGGGCTATATTAACTCTTCGCTAAAGTGTAGTGCACAAGGACCTTGTTCACCTTGACATTCTGCAGACCTTCTGAAGGTCTACTATCAAGAGAGTAGACAACCATATATTTATGATTTATACACAGGGATTACAATGGACAAACTAACCTTAAAATATCATATCGCGTATACACGAGTTTGCGTGAGTTCAATAACACCCACACTGGTCTAACCTCGTAAAATAAGAACTCCACCAATCACAAACTTAGATGTCACAGCAATGTCAAGTTGCTGTAGAATTTTCTAAAAGCATACCTCTCAACTTCTGCATTTATCTCATTGCAGAGCAGTAACAAACAGTTCACAAACTGGCACCAGTCCACAAACCACACTGTCAGTGAGCACTACTATGGATGGCCTAGGGAAAAATGAGTGCAACAAATAAGAAATTCCACGAAGATTAAGGATTCTGCCGTATATTGAAATGTTTAGGATGCTGGTGGTCTGGGGCAGGTTGAGACACTTTCTCTAAGATAAATGACAAGTTCTTGTGTCTCATTCCTCCTACCATTTGCATTGGGGTAAGAACATGCCCTTGGGAATACTGTTTTGATCCATTATCAGGTGACTTTGAAGGCTTTCAAAAAGAACAGCCTCTGTAGCACATCCAGGCTGTGTGTGCGAGTTGTCTTGTCACTTAGACCATATGAACAAGAGACAGAGAAATGTATCCATGACATACAGCCGTATTTAGTGGAATCTTTTACAAGCACCAACTGGTGAGACCTCTGACATGCTATTAGTAGCCCTAGTAGAGACTGAACCCATATGAAATCAACAAATTGCATAACCAGAGCTGCCCATTATAGTGTGGGTATTATCAGATCCACCAAGTTATAAGGTTGAGTGGTCATAACAGCAATCCATTATGCAATGCAAATGGTACATTTCAGATTGAGGCAGAGCAGATCCAGAAAATACAAGTCAATTGTACTACGTGAGCCAGACTCCCATGTCTACTATATGTTTGCTGATTCCTCTGCCCCAATTCACGTTACCTCATGGGGTAGAAGAGTTCTTAAACGAACCAAGGGGGAAAAAAAGACCTCAGGCTGGTTTGTAAAGAGTGCAATATGATAGTACTAGCCAGAACTTGCTGCTGCATTAAAGCCCTACTCAAGAGCGACAAAAGGAAATTTTCTCAGTGGTAAATATTCCCAGAGGGCAGACAAGGAACATTATGCTTCATCATTTACTGTGGGTGAAGGAAAAGAAAACTGAGCTGTGTATATACATGATCTCTGGGTAGCAGATGGCTTGGTTGGAAGGAGCCTGGAAGGAAAAGAATTGGAAGATCAGAGACAAGGAGGTCTGGTGAAGAGTTACATAGACCTGTGGGCACATAGGTGGGCACAAAATATGCAGATCTTTGTGTATCTCCTCATGCTCAGCAGAGGTCATTCACTACAAAAGCAGCCCTCAACAACCAGGTAGAATTGTCCTGTGAAATCAGCCAACCCATCTCCCCAGGCAACAAGTGCTGAAGCAATGATCTCATGAACAAAGTGACAGTGTGGCAAGGATGGAAACCACATGGGGCCCCAAAGCATAGGCTTCCTCTCATCGTGACTGATTTACCTATTTTCAGTGATGACTGCCTGACGTGCCAGCAGCAGAGACCTACCCTGAACCCTTGATACGGCACAATTTCTGAAGGAGATCAGCCAGCCACTTGGAGACCTTCAATTACATCAGACTCCTTGCTCTCTGGAGGAGACATCCATTTATCCTCACTGAAATTGATACTCTCAATATAAGTGTGCTTTCCTGCCTACAAAACCTCCACTGGCACAGCCATCCAAGGGCTTATAGTAACCTATCAACATGATCTCCCATATAGCACTGCCTTGGATCAAAGCTCCTATTTTATGTCAAAGGAGGTACACCAATGGACACATGGTCATGGAATACTCTGGTTAAACCAAGTACCCCATCACCCAGAAACAGCCAGTCCAAGTAGTGACTAGTCTTTAGTGCTCCAGATAAGATGCCAGCGAAGGGTGGAGATGAAGATACATTATATGTGTTGAAGTAATGACCTACATATGGTGCTGTACTCCAATAGCTAGAATTAATGGAAATGGGAATCAAGGGGAAGAAATAGGAGTGGTCACTCTCAACATCACTTCCAGTGACTCAAATACAGAATTTGTCCTTCCTAACTTCACAGGATTACGCTAGCCAGGTTAGAGGTCCTTGTTCCCAGGGGCAGAATACTTTTGTCAGGGGTCACAGTAAGGGTTCCACTGAACTGAAAGTTGTGAATTTGGCTATTTTGAGTTCCACATATCAATGAACTAAGAGGCAAAGAAACGTGTTAATTTAATGGCAGGGAAACCTACCCTGATTATCATAAGTTAGAGTTGCTGCCACACAATAAGGGCAGGGAAGAGTGTGTCTGGTACCCAAGTTGTTCACAGGTATGTCACTTGGTGCCCAGAGATAATACTTAGTATGCAATTATAGAAACAATAGTCCAACAAGGGCTACTAAGGCTAAGATGCCCCATGGATGAACGGCTGGGTGTCCTTACCAAGACCAGTCACAATACTCAGGAAATCCAGAACGATTGGGAGGAGAGAAAGATGATGAATATCAATTACAACTTTGGGGCCAACTAAGCAACAGTAGTTTCCTTTATTAACTGCTTGCTTTGAGTCTTTTCAGAGATTGTGACTAGCCTCTATTTTAAAGGGAACTCTGAAACTTACTGGACTCGTATCTCCACTCAGATAATGAAGGCATCTTCTTTCATTAAAATGGGGAAGGTTCAGCATAAGCAAGGCATGGAACCAATAAACATCAAGCAGTAGCATGTGGTTCAGGCAGAATACGTGATGGGGTCATAGGGAGTGTGCTAAGACTTGTCTAAGGTCACGTGGAGAGGCAGAAGAGGAAGCCTCAAACCTAGGGCTTCTCTTCTTAAATATCAAACATTCCCCTGCATCTTGCTTTTTACTTTATTGAGTAAGAGCCACAGAGTGAGTCTCTGGTGATATCAAGATGTGCTCACTACGGTTGCTACCCTCAAGTACTAATTTAAATTTGTTTTTAAGCATATATTTTCAAGTAAAGAATAACACAAGGCAGCCAGAGCTCAGTGCCAAAGAAATTATACAGTCAGACAGTACTACAAAGACTCTGGAGGAAAAAATACTTCCCCAAGAAGGGCCAGGTGGGCAGACCCCACCTGTTGATCTTGAATCCAGCTTTCCCAATACCCACATAGAAGCAGAGGTGGGGGGAGGGCTTTTCTTGCCAATGCGATGACCTTTAATTTGGGGCGGCCCTTGTGCTGAATATGAAGCTAGCTGGATATCTGTATGCCTTATGAATGCTCACATTCTCTGCATGTCAGACTCTTCCCCAGCTCCCCTACTACTTGCTCAGTGGACCTAGGTACAAAGTGGCCATGGTGGCATGGATGCAGGCTACTCATGGGATTGACAACATGCACTTTGTGTCACCAAGGCTGACTTGCTTTTCACTCTTGCTGAGTGCCCAACTTGCCAGAAGCAGAGACCAACACTCAGCCTCCTGCATGGTATCATTTCCCAGGGAGACCAGAGGCAGTTTAAATAATTGGACCCCTTCCATCATGGAGGGGACAAAGAGTTGTCCTCATCGGGACAGACACATATTCCGGGTTTGGATTTGCTGTCCTTGCTTGTCACACTTCTGCTAGCACCACCCTCCATGGGCTTATAAAATGCCTTATTCACCATCCTGGTATTCCTCACAACATTGCTTCTAATCAAGGAATTCATTGCTCAGCAAAAGAAGTGTGGCAATGGGCTCAGGCCCGTGGAATTCATTCTTATTACGTAGCTCACCAACCAGAAACAAATGGTCCCAGAGAATCTCGGAATGAGCTACTGGAGCCTCAGCTATGGTTCCAGTTGGGAGAGAAGCCTCTGAAAAAAATGGGGTCTGTCTTACAGAAGGCAGTATGTACTTTGACCAATATATGGTGCTACATAGAAATCTTCCATAATAGGAAGCGGAGATCTTAGAATCAAGGGCAGGAAGTGGGAGTACCTCCTCTCACTCTGACACCTAAAAACTCTCAGAATTTTTGCTTCCTGTCACTATAACTTTGAGCTCTGCTAATTTGGAGGTCTTGGTTTCCAAGGGAGAAAATCTTCCACCAGGATAAATACCAATGGTTCAAATGAGTTAGAATTTGAGACTTCCCCCTGGCCATTCTGGGGTCCTGTGCCACTGAAGCAACAGGCAAAACAGCAAGCATTACTCTACTAATTGGGATGATTAATAGCAAAAGGAAATTTAATTGCAGAAAAGACTTCGTCTGGAGCCTAGGGGATTCTCGGGGACATCCCTCACTACTTTTGTGTCCAAGAGTAAACAGTAATGCAAAATCACAACAACCACAAATACACAGAATCTCTAAGGACTTGGACTCTTCAGGAATAAAGTTTTGGGTCACTCCCACACTCCACCAGGTAAAAAAACAATGACCAGATAATATCCTGGATGAGGATGATGAAAACACAAAAATGTGAACAGGTAGTGTAAGAAGGAATATGTATATTTAATATAATTTATTTATATGTAATTTATTTGTATAACTTTCTTTGATATATATACTTTATGACCAGTTATACGGACAAGGACTATGGCAGTGCATATTTTCTTCCTGTGTATGTGTGTGTGTTATTTTACCTTCTGTCCTCCTTCCCTTGTTGTCATATACGTTGTTAGAAGTTAACTGCAATAAAGAAGAAAATACTCAGATGGACGGCACGGAGAGAAGCTTCACCCGGGATTCGCTACATGCTTTATCCACGAGGTTTTAAGAAAAAAAAAAAAAAAAACGGGGAATCCGGGCGCTACAGTGGCCATTCTCCGGTGGCTGGAGCACGTTACCCAGAAACTGCTCCCTTAGAAGCCGATGGGAGCGGCTGGCGGGCGGCGCTCTTTGGGTCACCGAGCATGCTGAGAGGTGTGGTCCCGGCGCGGCCCGAGGATTCTGGGTAGTGTAGTCCTGGCGTCCTGCTGGAGTGCCCCCCCCCCGCCCAGCTGGGGGCTCGAATGACCCCCTGTTCTTTGGTGGCGCTGGTGAGTGTGGCTCGAGCGGGACCCTCGCCACAGCCATGCCCTTCCCCGCGCGGAAAGCAGGTCCACTCCTGACGCCTTTAAGTAAGAGGAAACCCTACCCTGCCGGATCTTGAGTTTCCATGGACTCTCCTAAACCTTTCGGTTCTCGTTCTGACCCCTGTGGCTCCTGCCTGCCCAGAGAGGACTGCCTGGTGGGCCAGGGGAGGACTCCTGGGCTCCTGACAGCCCAGCCTCAGGCACACATGGCATTCAGAGATGTGGCTGCGGATTTCACCCAGGAGGAGTGGATGCTGCTTACTTAGACCAGCTCAGAGATCCCTGTACCGGGAGGTGATGCCGGAGAATTACAGCAACGTGGTCTCACTGGGGAATCCCATGTTCTAAACCAAAACTCATCACCCAGCTGGAGCAAGGGAAGGAAACCTGGAGAGAAGAGAGAAAATGCCCACCGGCCACTGGCCCAGCAGAACCAAAGCCAGAATTCCACCTCAGTGCTTTCTGCCCTCCGGATTTCTCCAGTCAGAAATTCCACATGCAGCATATGCTGTGTAGTCATCCTCCCTGGACCTCCTCGTGCTCGTGTGCAGAAGATCCTGCCCAGCAGCAAGCCTCCGATGGAAGTTCCCGGAACGATAAAGCAGAAGGTCAGGAGAGAGAAGGTACCCAGACTTTGGAAAGACAAAGAAAAGGACTTCAGGGACTTTCCCCAGGCCGCCACCCCAGAGGCTCTAGGGATGGCATCCAAGGCGTGGAGGTAGAGGCCAGCCAGCTCAGAGGGGGAGCTCTGAGGAAACAGACAGACTGTTAAAGAGAAGTGTTAGGATTTGGACCAGTCAACTGTGGGGAGTGTGGACTGGGCTTCAGCAGGATGACAAACGGGCTCAGGTACCAGTGGACACACTCAGGGGAGAAGCCTTATGTGTGCAGGGTGTGTGAGAAGGGCTTTAGCCTAAGGAAAAGCCTTGCCAGACACCAGAAGGCACACTCAGGGGAGAAGCCTGTCGTATGCAGGGAGTGTAGGTAAGGCTTTAACCGCAAGTTGACGCTCATCGTACACGAGAGGACACGCTCGGGCGAGAAGCCTTACATGTGCAGCGAGTGCGGGCGGGGCTTCAGCCAGAAGTCAAACCTCATCATCCACCAGCGGACACACTCCGGGGAGAAGCCCCACGTGTGCCAGGAGTGTGGGAAAGGCTTCAGCCAGAAGTCAGCTGTCGTCAGACACCAGAGGACACAGTTAGAGGGGAAGACTATTGTGTGCAGCGACTGTGGGCTGGGCTTCAGCGACAGGTTGAACTTCATCTCACACCAGAGGACACACTCCAAGGAGAAGCGTTATGTGTGTGGTGTGTGTAGGCGCAGCTTCAGCCAGAGTTCAACCCTCATCTCACACAGGCAGACACACACTGGGGAGAAACCTTATGTGTGTGGGCTGTGTGGGTGAGGCTTTAGATTCAAGTCACACCTCATAGACACCAGAACATACACTCAGGGGATAAGCCCATTGTGTGTAAGGCCTGTAGGTGAGGTTTCAACCAGCAGTCCAATCTCATCAGACACCAGAGGACACACTCAGGGGAAAAGCCATACGTGTGCAGGGAGTGTGGGCGAGGCTTCAGTCACCAGGCAGGTCTTATCTGGCACAGGCAGAAAGACTCAAGGGAAAAGCCTGACCCGTGTAGGCAGTATGGACTCGGCTTTAGCAGTAAGTCAGCTTTAATCACGCACAAATGGGTACACTGAGAAAAGAAGCCCTGTTTATGCAGAGAGCATTGCCAAGGCTTTCCCCAAAAGTCACACCTCATCTTACATCAGATGACACACCAGGGCAAGAAGCCTTACGTGTGCAAGATGTGTGGACAGGGCTTTAGCCAGAAGTCTCACCTCAGCAGACACAGGAGGATGAAGTCTGCCCACCACAAACTGACTTCAGTCTGACCCTGAGGCCTACTTGGGGCAATCTTCTGACCCCTTACACTCTCTTTGAAAGTGAAGAGGTGGCAAGGACTGAGTTATCAAACATCTTATACTTTCATGAAATGCATTCCATAAGTGGTCAAAGGGCATTTGACTTCATATACTTCTTCCATGCTAAGTCTTCATGTTTTGTGGCCTTTTGTTCTAATAAACTGCATGTTTACAAAAAAAAGAGAAAATACTCAGATGTTGAAGCTCTCTTTTGAAGAGAGTAGTCAACACAACCTGGTAATGGACAGGTGACTGTCCCCCCAGAGATGGATACAATGACTATTGAAAGTTTGCCTCTCCTCACCTTGAGAAGAGGTTGGGAATGTCTTTGTACAAAAGATGGTTGCATCTTGTTAGGTGAAAGAACAATTCATTTCATGGTTGTGGGAAGTTCAAATCTGTGTAGAAAGGAGTGTATAGATGCTGAGGACCCAAAGGAATACCCTGGAACAGCCCAATTGTCTTTCTAATTTGAACCCTTCCTTCCAAACTCCACTTTGTGATACTAGGACTTCTGCTGTGCACTGGCTCCCTGGCCAACTCTGTCCATTGGAGCCACTGGAGGAAGACTGCAGGGCTGCAGGAGGAACAGAGAAACTTGGCCCTTCCTGTTGGTGCCCTGTTTGCTTTATGCTCCGGTCAGAGTTGTCTGTCTGGTCATGGCAATTTGTTTCAAGGCAGCAGTTGAATAGTTTGAAGTTTCTCCAATACAGGTCCCGCCCCCACACCCTTAGAAGGATTGAGTCCCAACCCCATGAGCCCTTCCTTCAAACTCAGCAATACCAGTCCCAGCCAAGCAGTTTCTTTTCCTTAGAAGTTTGACTTTCAGCTCTGTGGGTCCTCTCTTTCAAGATCCTAGGTTTTAATAACTCCAACCTCTTCTCTTTGTTGCCCCAGTTCTAGGGGTGGTGGCTGCTTCCTGCAGTTGCTACTTCCATGACACTCTAGTGTTCTCTTTTCAGTTAGTGAGCAATTCTTCTGAGCTACTTACTGTCCTTTACATTAATTCTCTACGTTTACAATTTTCAAAATACCTGTTATGGCTTTTGTCTCCTGATTAGACCCTGACTAATACACCTTTCAAGGGGGATCTCTACAGTGACGTGGCAGACAAAGATGGAAGCCCCTCCTTCGAATCTGACCTCCACCACACTGTGCTCCAGCAATATCAGGACTGCCTGTAGCTCCCATCCATAATGTGGTTTCTGCTTCTGGGTTATCTACCTATTTTGGAATCATGACAAGACCATCTCTTTGGACCAAAGACTAAAATGAAGATGTGTACATAACACAAAGTGATAAGTGCCCTAAGAGATAAAGCAGGGTGGGACTATCAAAGACTGAGATATTCCAATTAGCAGTAGGTGGGGAGGGAACCAGGAAAAGCTTCATGAAAAATATGGCAGTGGATCTGGATTTGGAAACTTTAGGTAGAATTTGTACAGGTAGGGGAGAACGAAGGAAGAGAATGATGGGCAGGAAGCATGGCATAAGGAAAGGCCCAGAAATGGAAAATCGTGGGTTGTGGGTGGAGAAGAGTAAATCAGATTATTTGGATGGAGCATTAGGTGAGTCTTCAGTGGGATAGTCACCCCTCCGTCTCCATCCCCCACAATCATTCCCCTAGCTCACCCCTGCTGGAGCTCAGCTACCCCTCTAACTCACCCATCTCTTGCCACTTCCATCTCCCCACCCCTGCCCCCAGGGAACCCTCAGTCAGAATGGAGGGATTTATGAGCGGTAACACTCCCTTCTCAGATCAATGGCTGAAGATAAATAGCTATAATGCAGAAAAATAATCCATATTCATTAGAATTGAATTGAGCAAATGATATTATAAAAACTCCCTTGGAAATCTATGGAAGGGAATTAAAGAGAAGTTATTCTAATGTCACTACTGTCTGCCAAGCTACAGGTTTAAGAAATCAGGCAACTGAAGCTCCTGTTACTATTCAAAGGAAGCTTCAAAGGTCATTTAGGGTCATAGCTATATTGGCTACTTGGATGTAGAGGGTAAGAGATGGAAGAGATGTTTTCCTCCCTGATCTTCCTTGGAGATCTAAGAAACAAATGAACTCGTGGGTCGCCTCCAATCCTAGAATCCTGTAACTCCTGTATTCCTCCCTGATGTCATGAGGAGTCACAGATGAGCTTCAGGAATGTCAAGTGCAACCATTAACTTAGAAAACAGCCTTGACTCCTAAAGACCAGACTCCCTAGGAGGTCCCCTCTCCTGTCCCATGGAGCCTCTGGTCATTCTCGGAGCCAGACCCCCCCAGTCTCTATTCACCATACATCTCACAAAATAAGAATAGATACAGATTCACAAGTCTTAGTCTAACACAGCTGTGAAGAGTGGAGAAAGGTCAAAGGGAAAGTACAAACCTGGCCTGGTGAATGTTTGCAGAGCTCAGGCAGAAGGGCTGGATTCCAGTTTTGACTTCACCTCTTAGCAGCTGTGGGAAAATGACAGAATTCTTTGAGTCTCAGTTTCTTTGTCCGCAGAATAAGGACAATAATATAATAATTCCTCCCTCAGCAGGATTACTACGAAGATTAACACAATGCATGGTGAAAGTGCTTTACGCACTGCGAAATGCTATTCAAAAACTTTTATTGTCCTAAAAGCTTAGAGATGTTTTTCTGAAGCAGGTATCTTGTTAATGGAATCTGTCTATGGTTCCATGAGGTTCATAAATGCCCTGAAATTGTATGCCAAATTGTCTATGTATGTATGTAGGTATGTATGTATGTGCATTTTGAGGGGGAAGAGGACCATGGCTTTTAAGAGATTCTCTAAGAAGTTTGTGACCAGCAGCGATTATGAATTAAGAACCCCTGATAGAAGGAGAACTGACAGAAGTGCCACATCTCTGTGCAGATGGGACCAGAGTCTTTTATGCATCACAGCAAGAGAGACCTTATCTTAGCAGGAATCACTGCAAGATGAAGCATCAAAGCCATTGAGGAAAGTTGTAGAATCTTGGTGGTCAGCCAGCCAATGGCCTGGGTGCTGACTTGCCCTGAAGCAGGTGGAATGGTATTAACAGGTCCTTAACAGTTCTTCAAACCTCCATGGTTTGAAGAACTCCATGGTGTGTTTGAACACACCTCCATGGTGCCCAACCCCAGGGGGCTCTGTTCAGCTGTATGTGACTGGAGCCCTTTGGAGGTGATCCCTGGAGTTTGGCAGAGAAGGGGGCTTGCCTCCATCTTACTTCCCTCTGTGCCCTTTCCAGTCTCAATCCTCAAAACAAAAGGAATCACAAATGCTATGGTAGCCTCTTGCTCTCCTTTGCCCTTCCTGAAACCCCTGTTGCTTCCTTCTCCCCCGGGCATGCTGGGAGATTCCTTGCTGTGGGGGAGGGAGGGGAGCATCTAGATTGCATCTTACTTTATAGTATCTTGTGTTTGGAACCCAGACTTAGGTACAGGATGGCCCCACACTCCCTTCTTCTAACCCAGGCTGTCTAAAATCTCCCCCAGAGTCCCTGGAATCCTCCAGAGGAAAAATTAATCAGGGCCCCAGCTCACTGAAGGCACGATTGGCCAACTGTTAGGTTTTTGTTTTTATTGTTCACATAATTTTATTCCCCACTGATGACACTTGAAAATCCTGGAGGCCCCTTCCCGATATCTTTTGCAGTGTTTATAAGATGGGGGCATAGAGGCTGACCCACATTGGAAGGAAATAAAGAGGTTATCTTGTCCTTGCCCATAGCTTCCTTCCCTGAAAGGGCCCCAGGGTAGATACCTCACAAGCTGCCCTCCTCAGGAGATCAGGAACGTCTCCTGGTGTCTCATCTGAGTCCCCTGGATGGTGCCACGTGAAGTAAAGCAAGTGACCCCACATCTAGACTCAGTCTCTTCCGCTCCAACTTTCTGCAAGTCTCAGGGCCCCATAAACTACTTTGGGTCTCTTTTCTTCCTCTGAGTTTTATTTACTTTTTTCTGGGAAACTTCCAAGCATTTGGGGGAGGTAGTGTGGACAGAAATGACCACAGCGCTAGAGGGAATGTTTAAGGAGCCCAACAACCATCCAACACGATTTATTGAGCATCTGTCATGTTACAAGAATGATGCAAGTCACACAGAGAGAAGGATTCCGGCTGGGTGAGCCCCTCCAGAAAGCCAGCTTCCAAGGACAGGGCGACCACCCTGCAAGTCAGGTCCACAACGTTTGCCTATCTTTATGGAGTTTATCCCAGTCTGTCTAATGGGTATCATGGTGATTTGGGTAAAAGACCTACTCCCCCACTGGACCACAGATGCCTTAAGGGCAAGAGGGGTCCAGACATGTTCTACATTTGTTGGTTGAATTAAATTAAATCAAAACAGAGTTCATGCCCTGTTTTTTATTATCTCTTTAGGTGGTAGAGAGCAAAGGTAAATAGGAGTAGAACAGTGAACACACACAATGCTCCTGAAGAATTCTCCTCTATTAAACGCGCGCGCACACACACACACACACACACACACGCTCATATACACACATGCACATATGTGCATATTCATGCACGCACACACATCACATTCAGAGGAGACTCTTGGCTCCCTGCCGCTTGCTTGAAAACCCAGGCTTCAAGAGACAATTAAATATTTATATCTTTACATCTCAGTATCTTCTTTTCAAATCCAAACAGCTCCAACAGGAGCCATCACTGGCACTTATTTAACTCCTTAAAAACATCCACGAGGGGTTTTATCCTTTTACAATTAAGTTGTTAAGAGCAGAGAAGATACAACAGGCTTGAGTGTGGGAATGAGCTTACTCCCCAGAAACAAGGCTGTGGGAGCCCCAACTCACTCTCTTAGACTCAGTCTGGGATCCAGCGCTCCTGGATCTGGGGCCCAGCCGCCCAGCCCATACCCTCACCCATTGTCTGCAAAGGACAAAGGGATGCTCTCTTGCCAGCTTTCCCCAACAGGCCCTTGAGTGCCCTGCAATCAGGGCTTGGCAGATTATGCAAATTGCCTGTACATAATAATGTCCTCACTAAGTAGATTAACCCAGTGCAGGTTACCGGACAGGAGCTAGCAGCTGTTGGCTGCCGGACCCTTAGCTCTCTGCCCCAGCCCCAAGCATGGTGACAGTGCTTTTAGACCAGGCTGCTATGGCCTTCTCACTACACTACCTTCCCCACCTGCCACCGGGCCTCTATCATGTGTACACCCTTACCTCTTCTCCCTCAGTCTGTGCCTGACGGCCTACCCTGTGGGATCTCCAATGTCAGGGCTGAGAGGAAAGGGAACAAAGCCCTTTCCCAGGAGTTGCTTGAGCTAAGGGGAGGTAAAGGAGCTTTCAAATGGGCAGAGTCTTACCACCTTGAGTCACTGACATATGCATTTATGTCTAATTCTCCATCTGTGGGCAGGACTTGTGTCCCTGAACTCTCCATAAAACCCATTCTAGGGCCTGCAACACAATGACTACTCACCAAATGAATGTTTGCTGGATAGAATTGAATTCCAAAATCACAGGGCTGGGAAAACATCTTCAAAATGATTCAAGCAGTCAACAGACATATTCTGATTATGACACATCTGCCAGGCACTGTGTGAACACTGGCATAGGGATTTCAGCCTTTGCTGCTATGAGTTCCTCGAAATTATAAGCAAATTATATGTTCATACGTTTTTCTGTAGGGAGAGGGCCCATGGCTTTCACCAGCTTCTTCACGGGGCCCTGACCTCTCCCTAAAAAAATGTTAACCACTGCCTGTCTGCGGGAAGGACAGACATGAAACCCAACAATCACAGCAGTGTGATAAGCCTCGGACCAAGATGAGCACAAGATGATATGAGGGCATAGAAGAGGGTCCAACCTGCAGAGGACAGAGCCCTGAAATCAGCATCACTCCCTTCTAAGGCAGATATTACAAGTCCCATATCACTGGTTGGTTAAATGAGGCTCAGAGAGTTTAGGCTACCTGACCAAAGTCACACATCAGTAGAACCAAAAGTAAATCGAAGCTCAGTGTTGAGCTTGCTCCCTGCAGCTGCCTTGGCATTTGAGACCCCAGCTTCAAGACCCCTCCTGCTCCCCCAGGGTTCAGGGGACAGAGGAATGGAACCCCTGCAATGACTGTCTGAATTCTGATCAGCCATGGAGCAGGCTTGGCGGCTAGGTCTCTGGGTCCCCGGTGTGCACATCTTTGCATGCTTCAGCAGACTTTGTGGAGTCTATTTACCACATCTAAGACCAATTTCCTTCCCTTCGGTTGCTTTGAAGATAATTTAAGGTACTTGCATTGTCTGCCTGGGAATGTAAAAAGCTAGCTAATGCCGAAATCGATGCTTCCTGCTTAATGCCGTGCCTCCGCCCACCTGCCCTGCGCAGCGGCTGGCGCACACAGCCTTCAATGACGGCTTCAGCAGATCTTCCCGGCCGGCTACTTTGTTAATCAGAAAGGGGCTGGGGGCTGGGGGCGCGGGGGGGGGTGCCTCAGGATAACGGCAAGCAGATTGAGTTGTTAAGCACGAATGAAATATTTAGTAACACCACTGGCAGGGTTCGGCTGGTCGGGAACAGTACCTCAGCCCTGCTTGGGACAGGGGGTGGGGGAGGGTGCCCAAAATGGTCTCCCCAAGCTAGGGGTGCAGATTAGCCTGTTCCAGCCCGCAGTGAGGGAGCAGAGAGCAGCACCGGATCAGGCTGAGAAAATGCTGCAGAGAGGAGGGGGGAGAAGACCAGCCCGGACATGACCTCCCAGCTGGCTCTGTTCCCAGGGCAGGCTGGGACCACTTAGGAGGGCAGGTTACTCTGCCAAACCTGCACCTGCAGCCCCCCAGAGGCCATGAAATAGGGGTGCTCATCACCAAGGAGGGAGCTCCCGTTGTCTGCTTGTCTCCACATCTCTTCTAGGTGCCGATGCTCTGCACTGGAGCTCAGCTCTTCGTAGAAAGTTTAACCGGGACTTAGAGGGCTAGCTGAAGGGTGGGGTTGGAGAGGTAAGAATAGAAAAGATGGCATTTTCCATGTTCTTCCTTCCTAAACTACTCTGGGAACAGAGTACTCTAGCCCTATGTACTTTGTATTATACTATCCTGACTTCCTCCCTGCTAAAATTATGGAATCTCAACCTTAGATGGGACTTGGCAGATCACATGTTCATCCAACATTTATTGAGCTCCTTACCTACTATGACCAAGTATAGTATATACCATGCCATTCACCCATCCCACATTCAATATTTTAATCCCCTTTGTAGCATCCCATCCCAAATTGACCAATACTAGAATGACTTCATGGATGGGGAATGAGTTATTTCCTACTGATTCTCATTCCAGCAATCTTTATTAGGAATAATTCCCTTTATTCGAACCAAAATCTGTGCCCCTTCAGCTTTTATTTATACCCTTGGCCCTTGTTCCCCTGACCCATTCCCTACTCCCCCATCCTCCCCTACATTGCCAAAGCCACAGTAGCATCCTTCAGATATCTGAAAACATCTCCAGGCTTCTTCCAACTCAGCAGTATGACCAAAATCTAATTATAATCTGAGGAACCAGGTGGACTGTGGCAGTACTAAATCTTTTGGATGTCAAATAACTTAATCTTTTCATAGCTTTTCTCCCTCACGTTTATTTGATTCCTTTTCTACTTAATCTCCAGGTCTACCACAAGGTGACAGTCACAAAACTCCCTCATAAAAGCAGGTTACAAAATTTCTGCTCTTGTCTGGGGTAGACTGGCTTGTATCAAACAAATTCTCCTGCTAATAAAAACTTCAAAAATCAAAATCAAAAACAACTCTTTAAAAATCAACAGAGAGCTGCCAAGGCATCCAGGACTTATGAGCCAAAATTTTAAAAAGAAGGGAAATGAACTGAGAGGCACCCTACATTCATGATTGCTTTTCCCTGATTCATATTTAGTAGCTCAGAGGCTGAAAGGACAAGCAGAGACTAAGAAGATGAACATAAAGTAGTAGCTAAGACACAATGAAGCCAAGCAGAGCTTTTGACAGTCTCATGAGGCTGAGGAGACATATACTGGAGCTCAGAGCTACCAACCAAGGCATTTAGGATATAAAGGTTGAGATCCTGGAGACAAGAGAAGACCAAAGAAGTGAGCCCAATACTTAATGGCACTTTCCCTCAAGGCATGTGTGATCCATAAGCAGCAACCCAGGGGATGAAAAACCTAACTAAAAACTGGCTACAAGGCTGGGAAATTTTAAAAGGCTGTTAGGTCTGGGTCCTTGCTGCCAAGATGCCAGAAGGGCTGGGTGTGTTGTGCCCCCTTCCTAAGAGGATCTTCATCCTGGTGTAGACCAAGAAAAGAAGCAATAATGGTCATGCCAAAAAGGCTATGGCCACATGTAGCCTATATGCTGCACTAACTGCACCCAGCTTGTGCCCAAGGACAAGGCCATTAAGAAGTTCATCATTCAACATATAGTACAGGCCACAGTCATCATGGACATTTCCAGAGAGAGTGTCTTTGGCACACTTGTGCTTTCTCTATGTGAAACTACATTACTGCATGAGTCATGCCATTCACAGCAAGATAGCCAGGAAATCATTCTCACAAAGCCCAGAAAATCCACACACCTTCACCTAATTTAGACCTAATTGTGCCACCCCGTGACCTCTGCCAAAGCCCATGTAAGGAGCTGGGTCCTTAAGGACTGAAGAAAAACTGTCTTCTGGAAAAAAAAACGACTGGAAGTTATGCTTTTCAAAAAGAGACTTTAGTAGTCTCACAGTCCTACGAAGACAAAAATGAAAGGCCACAACCAAGGAGGAGACCTGGTACACATTCCAGGATTTCATTTGGGATTCATGAAGTGCTAAACCGAAAGAATAAATGTGAAGAGGGACTATACCAACCTTCACAGAGACTGGAACCCAGCTTCAAATACAGGTGCTCTTCCTCTACTATAGTTGACTAAGCAAATCTTAACTGGAAGAAGATATCATCTAGAGATTACAAATGTCATAAAAATGCCTGGCATTCAATAAAAACTAACTAGGCATGCAAGGACACAGAATGAAATAAGTAAGAATGAAAATAAAGGTCAGATCTTAGCTTCAACAGATGAACCAAATATTAGTATTTTCAGACACAGACTTTAATGTCACTATGATGAATATCTTCAAGAAAATAGATCGAAATGAGAAATTTCAGTAAAAAAGAAAAAAACCACTCTGGAATCTTTACAAAGAACCAAAATTCAAGAACTAAAAATATATAACACCTAAAATCAATAATTTGGGTTTAATTAGAGATTAGACACTGCTGAAGGAAAGAATAGGTTGGAATGGTAGGTTGGAAGACAATAACCAGACTGATAAAAAGAAAATATTTTTAAAAGATGGAAATGCAGAAAAGAATATAAGACATATGGGACATGGTGGAAAGATCTAACATGTGAAACTGGAGTACGAGAAAAAAAAAAAAGAGAAAAAATTTAGCATAAACAATATTTGAAAAATAGTGACTGTGAATTTTCTGAAATTCACATTCTTCTAAACTGAAGAAAGACATTAAGCCACAGATTTTCAGTGGGATAAATGTGTAGGCATATCATGGCAAAATTATTGAAAACCCAACACCAAGAGAAACATTTAAAGCAACCAGAGAAAAAAACCCACATTACTTTCAAATGAGTAACAACAAAACGTAGATAACTTCTTAATAGAAATGATAAAAGTAGTAAAAATAATGATTTCAGTTTATTGTAATAAACCAAAGATGCATATTATAGTATTAGGAGTAACCAATAAAAAAATAGCAAAAGACTATACAACTAACACGATAATAGAAATAACAAAACATACTGAATTAACTCAAAGAAAAAAATAAAGGAGGATAAAATAAAGCATTACAAATAAGAAAATATACACTCTAGTGTGTTTAAGCCCAAATATATCAGTAATTACATAAGAGGATAAATACACTAAATCCTTCTGTTGAAAACAAAATTTGTCAGACAAATTTTTAATTTGTCAGATAAGTTTTTAATACCAATTATTTATTTATATTATTCAGAAAACACATATAAGGTTTCTAGATTGGGGCTGACTATTACTACTTACAGTAATAACTGCATTTGTTCCCCATGCCCAATTTTCCCGCTTAAGGGTGGTGTAATGAGAACCAGATTGTTAGGACTGTACATGCAAAGGGTACACAGAGGAGAGGAATTCAAAAATTATGAATCTGAGAGTTTATATAGGAACAGCCATAAGGCTCCCCTACCGCCTTCATCCTGAGAGAGGGAGAGGAACATTTCTAACGCAAACTATTTTCTCAGGGAAGAGAAATGACAAAGTCTCTACTCTGGAATTCAAATACTTGGCTCTGGGGTTGATATATTTACTTACCCTTTGAATGGGAGCAGATGGCTCCATTATAAAGAATAAAAGCAGCTCCAGGTTTATCACCCTTAGAATGTGAGGAGCAAATGTGTCTGGGGGAAAGAGACATTCTTTCTTTGCTTAGAAAGACTTAGAAAACTTTAACCAGGCAGAAACACGAAAATATTCGTATTGCTTTCCAACAACTATGATGAAGAAAAACAACTATATGCTGCTTATAAGCAATGCATCTTAAATATAAGACCAAAGAAAGGGTAAAAGAATAGAAAAAGATATACCATGCTAACACTAACCAAAGGAAAGCTGGTATGGCTATATTTATATCAGACAAAGTAGACTTTTAAGGCAAGAAGAATTACCAGAGATAAAGCAAGACATTTCCTTATGACAAAGAGATCAATCTACCAGGAAGACATAAAAATTCTTAGTATGTATGTACCTCATAACATGACTTCAAAATGTAAAAAGCAAAATTTGGAGCAAGGAGAAAGAAAGAATTTCTTATGTTTTTCTCAATAACAAGTAGAATGAGTACACAAAAATATAAAGGATATAGATTTGAAGTACACACTTAATAAACCTAAACTAATTAAAACTGTATTAAACTAATTAAAAATACACAAAAACAATACACTCAATATCCTTTTGGAGTAACAAGTAACAGATATACCTTCACACCTAAAATAACTTAAAAAATTGAACAAAATTTATAAAACAATGATTCTTAAGGCTTTGGCCATCAGGCTACAAAGAAGAATGATCCTTGAGAGATGGGAAGTAAGGCAGGTGAGTGAGCCCTGTTATTGTCCCAACTTACTGCCTGCAGAAAGTTTTCAGGCTGTGCTACACGGAGGAGAAACCCAAGTGGAACTGAGTGGTCTCCTTGAATTGAGGAAATAAATTCAAGAGTCTGGGGAGTCCAAGGTGACCAGAGTTAACTCATACCACAGTTCAATAATTCTCTCTTATTATTTTTCAGTCTTTATTTTTATGTTTCTTTCTGAATACTTTCCACTGCTTTGTCTTCAAATGTACTAATTTTTTCCTGTACAATGTCTAAATTACCATGATCCCATTTAGTATCTTTTTCATCTGAAACATGGCAGTTTTTTCATCTTTAGAAATTCATAGTGGGCCTTTTTCTTTCTTTTATGTCTCTACTTATACACAGTATAGCTAAATTTTCCTCTAGCTTTTTTAGCCTATGGAATACAAGTATAATAACTGTTTTCATGCCCTTGTCTACTAACTCTACCATTTGGATCAGTTTTGATTGGTTGAAAATTCTCCTTATTATAGATATACTTTTCCTGCTTCCTCACAGATCTGATGATTTTTTATTGGATGCCAAGCATTATAATTTTATCCCACTATGTGCTGAAATATTTGTATTCCTATAAATATTCCTTAGCTTTGTCCTGGGATACAGTCAAGTTATTTGGAAGCAGATTGACCTTTCTGAAGTTTGGCTTTAGGCTTCATTACGTAGGACCAGAAAAACATTTAATCTAGGGTTAATTTTCACCACTACTGAGGCAAAATCCTTCTAGTTTTTGTCCCTGAGGCTCCATGAATTATGGTTTCCATTCTGGATAGTAGGAATGGGTACTATTCTCAATCCTATGTGAATACCAGAGATTGATTGTTCCATAGAATTTTTTCAGGTTTTTCTTTCCCTGGCCTCAGGTGGTTTCCTCAAATGAGTTTTCTCTCTCTCTCTCTCCCCCCTCTCTCCTTCCTCTTCTAAAGTTAGATTATAATAAGTTTAAAATATATACTATAAGCCCTTAAGATACCACTAAAATGGCAAAGCAAATAGTTACAGCTAAACCCAACACAAGGGATAAAATGGGATTGTAACAAGGACTCAATTAATACAAAGAATAGCAGACATCTTAGACAAATCGAATACAATATATAAAAAGATAATATATCATGACCAGGAATGCAAAATTGATCTAACATTTTAAAATCAATGTTATTCGTTGAATAAACAGACCAAAAAAGACAAACCATACAATCATCTCAATAGATGCAGAAAAACATTTGACAAAATTCAATGTCATTCCTTATAAAAACTCTCAGAAAACTAAGAAATAAAAAGAACTTCCTCAACTTGATAAAGATCATCTACAAAAACCTGCAGATATCACACTTAAAGAAAACTTCAGGTACAGATGATTTCTCCAGTGAATTTTATCATACATTTAAGAAATAAATCTACACAATTTTTCCCAGAGAATAGAAAAACTTTACAACTCCCAACTTATGAGACCAATATAATCTTGACACTGAAACCTGATAATAACATTACAATAAGAAAAACTTCAGATCAATCTTTCTCATGAACGTAAATTCAGAAATTCTAAACAAATTATCAGCAAATGGGATCCAATGCTATATAAAAAGAACAATATATCACATTCAACCTGGGCTTATTCCAGGAAAGTAAAGTTTGTTTACTATTTGAAAAGCAATCAATGCAATTGATAGTAATTCACCAATTAACAGAATAAAGGAGAAAAAAATTACATGATCTCCTCAATAGATGTAGAAAAGTCATTCAATAAAATTCAACACTCATTCATTTTTAAAATTAGAAAAAGAAAGCTTAACAAGTTAGCCACAGAAGGAAACTTCCTTAATTTTATAAAGGATTAAGGATAACTATAAAAAACTTGGAACAAACACCATTCTTAATGAAAAATATTAAAAGACTTACCCCTGATATCAGAAATGAGGCAATGATGTCCACTGTCACCCTCCTATACAACATTATATCATACATCCTACCCAATGCGATAAGGAAAAGGAAAAAAGTATATAATGTTTGAAAATAAAGTCATTTTGCAAGGGATGTGATTGTGTACTTGAAAATCCAAAAGAATATGCTGATAAACTGAGAGAGTTAAAAAATTAATTTAGCCAAGTCAAGCAAGGTTACAGTTCAACATGCAAAAATTAATTGAATTTTTATATACAACCAAACTATTAGGAAATATTTTTTTTTCTTTTTCTTTCTTTCTTTTTTTTTTTTTTTTTTGTGGTACACGGACCTCTTATTGTTGTGGCCTCTCCCATTGTGGAGCACAGGCTCCGGACGCACAGGCTCAGTGGCCATAGCTCACGGGCCCAGCGGCTCCACAGCATGTGGGATCTTCCCGGACCAGGGCACAAACCTGTGTCCCCTGCATCGGCAGGCGGATTCTCAACCACTGTGCCACCAGGGAAGCCCTTAGGAAATATTTTTTAAAGATAGCGTTTTCAAAATAATATTTTCAATAGCATCAAACACATAAAATACCTAGAAATAAATCCAACAAAAGATGTGCAAGACTTCTAGGAAAGAAAAAAACCTATACACTTTATTAAGATAAAGAAAACTTAAATGAGTGGGAGATATTATATATTTATGGATTGAAAGATTCAATATTGTAAATTAAATACTGTAACAAAAAGTCAATCCTCCCCAAAATGATATAAAATTCAATGCCATCCTAATCAAAATCTCAGCATGTTTTTTATTTTATAGAAATGGATAAATTGATTCTAAAACTTACATGAAAATGCAAAGCATAAAAAGAGCAAAGACAATATTGAAGAAGAGTAACAAACTTGGAGGACCTAAACTACTAGATATTAAGTATATTATTAAGCACCAGTAATTAAGAAACTGTTGAGTTGGCACAAGGTGAACAAATGTACAATAGAAAGAAATAGAGAATACAAAAGCAGTCTGATACATGCTTCACTTCTAGCAAAGGTGATATGGTGGAACAAGGGGAAATCAACAGTCTTTTCAATAAGTGGAGCTCAATTATTGGTTATTTATATGGGGAAAAAAAAATATTGACCCCTACCTCACACCATACACAAAAATCAGTTCCAGATGTATTATAAATAAAAAAGTGAAAGGTTAAACAATAAAACTTCTAGAACATAGGAAAATATATTAATGATCTTGAAGTAGGTAAATGTTTCTTAAATTGGCACAAAATATACTAACCATAAAGGAAAATATTGATAATGGGACCAACTTAAAATTTAAAGCTTCTGTTTATCAAATGATACCTTAAAAGAGTGAAAAGGCAACTCACATAGTGGGAGAAGATTTTTTCAATAAATACTTGACAAAAAAACCCCTCATATCCAGAATATACAATGACTCCTACAATCAATTTTTAAAAACACAGAAAATCCAATAGATAAATGGGAAACAAATAAACAGGTATTTCACCAAAAAAGGATATCTATGTGCCCAAGAAGCATATCAAAAAGCACTTGATTTCATTAGTCATTAAGGAAAAACAAAAAAAAAACCACAATGAGTTACAACTACACACTCAACAGAATAGAACATTTTAAAGCATTGGTAATAATCAAGTGTCGGCAAGGATATGGAGCAAATGAAATTCTCGCAGACTGTTGGTGCAAGTATAAATTGGTTTACCCACAAGTCTGTTCCCTAATAGAAATGCATACATAAATGTATCGAAAGACATTACTGATAACAACACACTGGGGTTGGGGGTGTTGGGGGAGTACCTGTCAATAGTAAAATGTGTAAATAATTTGTAATACAGTCACACAGTGGAATACTATGCAACAAAGAAAATGGATGGACTAATACTACATACAACAGCATGAATGTACCTTACAAATATAACGTGGAACAAAAGTCACACGAAAAAGCATATACTGTATGATTCTATTTATAAAAAATTCAAAAGCAGGCAAAACTCCTATCTAGTGATGAAAGTCAGAGTAGTAGTTGTTTTTGGTATGGTTAGTGACTAAAAGAGGCATGGAGAGGTTTTGAGGAGCAGGTGATAGTCTATTTCTTGATCTGAACATTAGTTGGTTACCTACCAGTGAAAATTCATTGAACTATACTTAAAATTTGTGCACTTCTCTCTATATATTTTCAGCTTCAATTTTTTTAGTGCTTACCAAAAATAAAATAAAATAAAACAAGATGATAAACATCATCTGTAGCATGATTTTATATGTGTAGACCTGTATAAAGAATATGTGCTAAACATATATAACTATATATGCCAAAATGCTAACAGTAATTATGTCTGGGCATTGGTTTATGAGTAATTTTCATTTTCTTCTTTATACATTTTTGTCTTATCTGAATATTTTTGATGAGAATATATTACTTTCATAAAAACTAAAAATAATAAAGCTTTAAATAAAGTTCTAATTTTCAAGTGGTAAAATGGCATGTGGCTATATTTAGAGAAGAAAAGAGTCCTAAACTCTTACAAATACATAATTGAAGCATTTACATATGAAATAATACAATGTCTAACAGGGTGCAGGGAGAAGTGGGGAGTAAAGTTTTTTAATGGCTATATATTGGTAATTGTTAAGGCTGAATTATGGTCCACAAAGGTTCATTATACTCTCTTTTCTACCTATGTGGGTTTAAATAATAAAAAGTTGAAAAACAAACATTCTTTCATAAACATAGAATTTGTGCATGGCAGATATTATGCATAACAAAAGCTATGCATAATCTGTAAATAGCCAGAGAGGGTGAATTATTATTTTTTTATTTTTTATTTTTTTATGTTGTGTCTATCAATAGTTTATTCCTTTTTTTTTTTTTTTTTTTCCAGTACGCGGGCCTCTCACTGTTGTGGCCTCTCCCGTTGTGGAGCACAGGCTCCGGACGTGTAGGCTCAGCGGCCATGGCTCACGGGCCTAGCCACACCGTGGCATGTAGGATCTTCCCAGACCGGGGCACAAACCCGTGTCCCCTGCATCGGCAGGCAGACTCTCAACCACTGTGCCACCAGGGAAGCCCAAGGGTGAATTATTAAAGAAGATTTTCTCAATATTTGGATGGAGTCTCAGCAGGACTCCAAGAAGAGTTTGGCATGGAGACTGCATTCATGCCACGTTGAAGGTCCACCAGGTTCTACATGTTGATCAAGAGTCCAGCTCAGGGCTTCCCTGGTGGCGCAGTGGTTGAGAATCCGCCTGCCGATGCAGGAGACACGGGTTCGTGCCCCGTTCCGGGAAGATCCCACATGCCGCGGAGCAACTAAGCCCGTGAGCCATGGCCGCTGAGCCTGCGCGTCCGGAGCCTGTGCTCCGCAACGGGAGAGGCCACAACAGTGAGAGGCCCGCATACCACAAAAAAAAAAAAAAAAAAAAAAAAAAAAAGAGTCCAGCTCAAAGAACCACTTCTCCAAAGGAAGGAGACCACTCAGGGAGGCCAATCTCCCACCAGCCTAGAGAGAACCACACCCAACAGAGCACACAGTGATTTAGAAATGGAGCACCCACAGCTGACCCTTAATCTAGGGCTTCCCTAAAAGGAGACAATGAGGTGACTTCTTTCATGGGAATTCAGGACCTACCAGAAACTTTGAAGTAGTCTTGCCCTTTCAGCTTAGGAGTAAGGTATTGGAGAAAGGAAGCAAGAGTCAGGATGAGGTGATGAAGAGGCATGAACTTGGAGCCACACTATTTGACTCTGAGATGTCTCCAGTCTCAATCCCCTCCTCTGTAACATGGGATAATAAATATCTGCTTCTCAGCTTCTGTAAGGACTAAATGACAGAAAACATGGTGCCAAGCAAGTACCTTACCCAGAGTAGAAGGAAAAAACATATTATTTCATTTTTGTAATCAACAGATATTTGTTCAACAGCCCATATACAGCCAATTCTGAAAAAACCAAAGCCTACAAAGCGGGAGAAGTGAACGTAGGACAGTGAGTACCACTGAGAGGGTTCATCCTTTCTAAAAAAGGCTTCTACACAGCTCTGTGGCCCAAGCCTTTGCATTTGTTGCTTGCGTCCTGCTCATTTATGAAATCTCTAGAGCAACACATTGGCCCCAGGAGTTTCGCCTTATCCAATGTGTTCACCATTATTCTGGATTTTGACAGACATGATACTCGAGGAGAGGCTGGGAAAGTTTCTTGAGGGCCTACGGAGCAGATGTGGGCATGTATACCGATGACCCAAAGGTATAGAATCCAGGGAAGCTCAATTATAGAAGTGAAATGATGGCTATAGCAAGACAGCTACCAAATATCTTCTTTGTGACTTTCCAGATCACCTCTATTTCAATCATCTTCCCCTGCCACTGCTTTGGAGTACCTGTCTCTTTCCAAGCTGCCCAACGTTGAGCAGGGGACCCAGTGCCACGATGAGCCAGTAATTTCTGGAGAGCTGTAGCTAAGCAGCATATCACCTGCTGCATCAACAAAGTTTAGGTCTAGAGCAGGGGAGCATGTGACAACATGCTGCAGGTATGTACCCGTTCGTGTCATGAGGACTCCAGCGCTGCCTAGTAATGGTGCTGCCTGGTAATTGTGGTGCCTAGTAATGCAGGTGGCTGGTAATGGTGCTGCCTAGTAATGGTGCTGCCTAGTAACGGTTGCTAATGTGCACAGCCTTTTGTTTTGTCCTTGTTCCAACCCACTTGGCACTGCAGTGAGAGCCTCCATTCACTCCCACTTCCTGCCCTCGCCCAACATCTGGATTCCCCCTCCACTGATCACCTATGCTTTTCTGCAGCACATCTGCAGAGGGCAGGCCCTGTCCTGAGCTTCTCTAGGCCTGTCCATCTCCAACCAGCCATAGGTCAGCAACAGCTCCCAGGGCCCTGCGTCTCACACAAAATGACCAGACCACTGACACCAGGGACATCAGTGCAAATGAGACCTACGAGGGGACAGTCAAGGGAGCTGATGAGAAAGCCCCAATCCTGGGGAGGTAGAACTACCTTTCACTGAGTCCAATCAGCTCCCAACACTGTGTCTGACACGCATGGCCTGAGTTAGCCTTCAGCCCAACTCTGTGAGCTAGAAATCATTATCCCCATTTCACAGATGAGAAAAATCAGCAACTCCTAGAGTGAAAGTAATTTGTCTAAAGTCATCCCTCCAGGATTTGGCAGAGCCAATCTTAGAAACTAGATCTCTCTGACTTGACTAATTTTTTCACTACAAATAGTTTCTAAACTTTCCATGGACACCTGCTTGCTTCCCAGACCCCAGCAAGTGAATGCATCTGAATAATTCAATAGGCTGTGTGTTGCAAGGGCAGGTCTGGTGGAATTCTCCTAGTCCTGAACCCCACTCGGTTAAAGCCCTCAACCATGGTGACTCTGCCCCACGGTGCTCTGCCTCTCACACAAGGAACATTCATCTCCCTGAGACTTTCCCCCTGCTTCTGTCCGGGAGCCTTTGGGAATCCACTAGCTCCCTCGTACTACAGAGCAGGGCCCAAATGCCTGGGAGGAGCCCCAGCCCAACCTGAAAGCTAAACCCTCTGTGACCCAAGTCTCCTCAAAACAGAGAAGTTGATAGTTGGAAGGAGCCTCCAAAGTCATCTCATCCAACTCCTCAAGTTGGAGTCTTCCCCACAGGGACTCCACCTGTCTCTCACTCTCCCTCCCTCCTCTTGTAAGAGATTCCCCAGGGCTTCCCTAGTGGTGCAGTGGTTAAGAATCTGCCTGCCGATGCAGGGGACAGGGGTTCAAGCGCTGGTCTGGGAAGATCCCACATGCCGCGGAGCAACTAAGCCTGTGCGCCACAACTACTGAGCCCGTGCACCACAACTACTGAAGCCTGCGCACCCTAGAGCCTGTGCTCCGCAACAAGAGAAGCCACCGCAATGAGAAGCCTGTGCACCTCAACAAAGAATAGCCGGCGCTCACCGCAGCTACAGAAAGAGAAAACCCATGCGCAGCAACAAAGACCTAACGCAGCCAAAAATAAAATAAATAAAAAATAATTTTTTAAAAAAAGAGATTCCCCAGCCTCTGCTTGATGGCCTTCCTCCAGTGACCAGGAGCTCACCACCTCCCTAGGGAACCAACGTTTCCCTTGGTCAGTGCCAGCTGGAGAAATCTCTTCCTTCCGTTGGGCCCCAGGCTATCTTCCTGAAGCATATACACGTGTCCTCTTTTTACCCTTAGGGATGCAGAGAACAAGCGTGTCCCCTCTTGCTCACAATAGCCCCTGGGAGACAGTCATAATGCTCCTGCGCGTCCTTGGGCCTACAGACCAGACATCTTCATTTCCTTCAACCATTTCTCACGAGTCTCGGCTTTTGCCTTCACCCCATCTCCATCACCCTCCACTGAATGCGCTCCAGCTGACAGGTCTCTGATAGTATGCTGTAAAAAGGGGTCATGATTTGCTGCAGTTCTCTCCTCTCCCCTCTCTGTCTTTCTCCCTGTTTCTCTTTCTCCCAGGTTCATCATGAAAAAAAAGATCAGATCGGCTCGTGGGGCCTCATCCCCAGCATTCCTGTGGGGCTCTGGCAGCCAAGTTACTAGCATCTGTATCTGGGGCATACTTGGGGCCTCTCCCTCCAGCCCCCCAGCACAGAGACTATTGCTACCTGCCAGTGCTGGAGGAAACGGGCACACACAAGCAGAAACGTTCATTTGCCAGGACTTGGCAGGAACTCAGAAAACCTTCACAACTCTTTGGGACTGGTTATGGGACAATCTGCCTCTTCAATCCAACTGGATAATCCAAATATCCAAATACTAGGGGACAATCCAGGGCAGGTCAGAACTTCCATGCTAAAGCCCTTAGAGCTGGGAGGGGACACTATTTTCAAAGACATTCCTGAAACTCCCTGCCACAGAACTCCTTCTCTTTCTTGGGACGCTAAGAATGGGGGATCGTAAGTGAAGCAGCAGAGACTTGGGCTAGATATTGAGAAGATACCCTGGATTACCACCTGGCCTGCTGAGGCGCATGACAAAGTCATCTGAGGACCCCCAGGGAGGCTGTCCTTGGCTCAGAGTTGAGGGGATAGCGGGCACTGCATCTTCCACACCCTTTGGGAAGGTCGCTCAGACGCAGAGGGTGTATCGTGAAATCCAGCCTAAACCCACACATAGGTATCGCTCCTGCCCCCGCCCCCACAGTTACACAATTAGCCTGCATAACTGCGTGAGTGGCTGGAGAGGTACAAGAAAGAGCAAACGTCATCCCTCCCGTAGCCTGCCCGTGGCATCACCCCAGTTCTGGCTAACTTTGCCGAGGCCAGGAAGCGCGCAGAGAACACCAGGGGAATCTCAATGGGCAGGAGAGGCCCTGCAACCACTGCCCGCCCTGCTTGTTTTATATGCTACCTTGGACCTGTCCTTGTCCCCAAGATCTTACAGTCAGTTAGGGGACACCTCAAACCTGGTGATAGAACGTTCGCTCACACTTCAAGCAGCAGAGAGTGGGGCACAGGCTAGCCAGGGAGTTAATCACATGGTAAAGGCTGGAGGAGAGATCCTGCAGAGAAAATGGAGTCTTCAAGGAGGACACATGTGGGAGGTCTAATCAATCACTGGAGCCAACACATTTGCTCCAGTAATTCCAGTTATGTTGGCCCAGACTGGGGTGTAATGGCAAACACTCCCCTGGATGGTCCCCTCAGGTCCACGCACCACCTCCCTCACACCGCCACTCCAGCCAGCACATCCCAGCTCTAGGCTCAGTGGCCCAGAGAACATTGCAAAGTGGAGGGCAGCCCTCTTCCCTTGCTGTCTCCCTTTCTCTCTCTTTCTTCAGTCCCAGGTTTCCCTCTTACTCTACCTGGTTCCAGATGCCCTCTACTCATTCCCCAGCTAAAAGCACTCAGAAAAGGCTCTGTTAAGTCATTCACACCTATGGGGTGCCTTTTAAAGAACAAACACATTAAACTAAAGGAATAACATTCAAATGGTGGAATCTTGGGCATCAGGACGTGGGTAGGGGATGTATTTCTGGTTCAGAAAGCGGGAGGAAATGCTTCCAAGATTCCACGGTTCCACTGTAGGTGACAGCTTCCTGTGATTCCCACGAGGCTGTTGCTACCTCCTGGAGCTGGGAATCTCACTGAATAATAGCAAAAGGAGAGAACTGTGTCCTCCTTTCCCCCTCTCCCAGGGTGATTTGTGGGCAGTGCCCGTACTCAGCCATAGATACCCCTGGCAGATCCCATCCCTGCCACACCACGCGTTCACTGTGTCTCTTGGGAAGCTCTCTTCCCCTCCTTGGCCTTGTTTTCTCATCTGTAAAACAAGGGGCTTGAACTAGATGGCTCCTAACCCATTTCTTCACTGACGTTCTGGTCAGCTGGGTCTCTGGGCTGCAGCTGTAGGAAAGGTTGTCCTCTTCTTCCCCTCACCCTCTCTCTCTGGTGACCTGCATCCCCACCCTCAGGAAGGAAAGAAGATGTAGAAGGTATGTGCTTAAAGAACCCTCTTTTTTTTCTATCTCTTTCCTTGCAGGCACTCAGGAGATACCTGGAGGGACAAGAAACTGGGAAGTAGGAAGAAAATCTAATAGGTCACTTAGGTATTTTTCTCCTGGGCTATGATAAAAGGGAAGGGAAAAGAAGTACCAGAGGTTGAACTCGATATTCTAACCCAATCAGGTCCTAATTTGAACAAGCATCCAGTCCTGAGTCTACTCCAGGGCAAGACACACGGACAAGGAGAGGCCAGAATCATGCTCTCCTTCCTCTCCAGACTGGGCTGCACCAAAATAGTTTCTACTGAAGACTGGAGATGGCTTGGCAGGAGGGTTGGCAAAGAGAGTAAAGCTTCAGACAGGCTGCTGGACTCACTGACCTACCTGTAAGGCCCCTTCCAGTTCTGGCATTCTATGAGAAGTGGTACCCAGACTGGGCCATCAGAGGTCCCTGAAATGTCTGCGGGGTCCACCTTGCCTGTCCCTGCTCAGAGCTCCCTATTAGCCGAGGACCCAGATTCCAAGGCTGGATGCCCATGCAAATCACCATCAGCATCACTACCCACCCCTCTGTGCATACCCTCCCAGATCGCTATTTGTAAATGTGACATAGGCAAGCAGGCTGGGGAAACAGCCATTGCTATGCTAACTGCCCACATGTGACCTGAGGGTTAGAAGATGAAACTGTAAAACTGCTCAGAAATCAGAGGAGCTGGAGTCCCTGCACCCTGAGGGCTGAGAGGAGTCCAGCTACCTGGGTCTGACCTGGATTTGAGCCCTGGCCCTGGACACCAAGGGCCCATCAGGCTGCAGGAAAGGCCGCTGGCCCTGGACACCAGTGACCACTATGACTCCGCTTAGAACATTGCTGTGCCCAAGAGCGGGGTGAACACATGACCCCCTCAGCACAGCCAGGGCTGCACTCAGCCAGCCTGCCCTTGACCCCTTCTTTCCAAACCAACTCTCTGGGAGCGGGCAGGGCTGCCCAATGGAAGAAGCACAACCAGGACTCAGGAGATTGAGTTCTGGCAGCTGTGGACCTGATCACCTAAGTTATCTCCCTCTCTGAGTCTCAGTTGTCCCATAAGGGTCTATATGACCCCAAAGGCTCTTCCAACATGGTGCCCCTCTAAGAGGAGGTCTGGTAGACTCACTCACAGTGAGCTGTGTGTAAATGATAATGTATAAGCACCTCCTCTCATTACTTAGGAGAAGAAACCTCTATCGGAAGGATGAAGAAACAACGATAGGATTTCAGGTAAGAGAACAAGCCAGTCAGCGTACCCTCTAGAGACAGAAGACAGGTAAAAGATGTCCTCTGACAAGAACAAAAGGTTCGACCTAGTGTAGAAACTTGAACCTCATTATTTGGCTGAGTCCCTCACAAAAATAGGCAGAAAGAAGGAGGTGGTCATTAGCCCAAGCCCCCACCCTCTTGTGGGCAACTCCAGAACTGGACAAAGCAAGTACCAGCAGATGCCTTTCTGCTGTCACCCAGGATCTGCCTTGTTATCTGAGCAACTAGTGGGGCAAAAGAGCTAGCTGCTTCCAGCCAGGGCCATGGCCTTTGGCAGTGGGGTGGGAGAGGGATTCCTGCACATCACAGTTTGTATACAAAGGATACTAGATTAAAATCAACACTAAGGGCAGTCTTACAAGATAGAGGTTTAAAAACCAGTACACGCCCACGGAGTTGGCATAACTGGGTAGGAACAAAACCTACCCATTTGCCTCAGTGATTAAGAAAAAAGAACTGCAACTCATACAACTCAATAACAAACAAATGAACAAGCCAATCAAAAATGGGCGGAAGATCTAAATAAACATTTCTCTAAAGAAAACATAAAGATGGCCAACAGGCACATGAAAAGATGCTCAACATCTCTAATTATTAGAGAAATGCAAATCAAAACTATAATGAGGTATTACCTCACACTGGTCAGAATGATCATCATTAAAAATCTACAAATAATAAATGATGCAGAGGGTGTGGAAAAAAGGGAATCCTCCTACACTGTTGGTGGGAATGTAAATTAGTGTAGCCACTATGGAGAACAGTAAGGAGGTTCTTAAAAAACTAAAAATAGAGTTGCCATATGATCCAGCAATCCCCACTTTTGGACATATATCTGGAAAAGATACATAGACCCCAATGTTCATAGCAGCACTATTTACAATGGCTAAGACATGGAAGCAACCTAAATGTCCATCAGCAGAAGAATGGTAAAGATGATGTGGTATATATATAATATATATATACACACACACACACACACACACACACACACACACACACACAATGGAATACTACTTAGCCATTAAAAAGAATGAAATAATGCTATTTGCAACAACATAGATGGACCTAGAGATTATCATACTAAGTGAAGTAAGTCAGACAAAGACAAACATCATACGATATCACTTATATGTGGAATCTAAAATATGATACAAATAAACTTATTTACAAAAAAAACCAGACTCGCAGACATAGCAAACAAACATATGGCTTCCAAAGGGGAAAAGAGGTGGAGGAGGGATAAATTAGGAGTTTGGGATTAGCAGATACAAACTACTGTACATAAAATAAACAACAAGTTCCTACTGTATAGCACAGGTAACTATTTAATATACTGTAATAAATCAGAATAGAAAAGAATATACATATATATAAAAAACTGAATCACTTTGCTGTACACCAGAAACTAACACAACATTGTAAATCAACTATACTTCAGTGAAAAAGAAAAAAAAAAGTATAGACTGATTACAAGTGCCATGCAAAGGTGCAAAGGTCTTTTTCAGTGCTTCTGGCTGAACCAACAGGTGGCCCTGCCCAGCTGCTTTCCCCTCATCCTCTCCTCTTTGCTCAGTGTAATAATATCCAACCTAATGAGTATAGACCCCAAATTTCATCCATAGGCATTATCTCATTTAAATTTTGTTACATTTTACTAATGAGAAAATTAAGGCTAATAAAGGTTAAAAGACTTAGCCAAGATCAGACATTCAATAATTGTGCTTGAACCCAGGTCTCCAGAGTCTACAACTAGAAATCTTCCCACCTTGTCAGAGCTGCTGGACTGGGCTGGGAGGACTGAGGCAAGCTGCTGAGCGGGCATCAGTCAACTCCCCCGTGGCAGGAGGGCAGAAGGGCCAGAGCTGATGGAGGCCCAGGAGCCCATGGCATGATGGGAGAGTTTTCCCACAAAATGGAGCAGGCCGCCAGCATGCTCATTACCCAGCCTTATTCCATTTCATAATAAATGAAGCCCCTGGAGGGCCAGGCATGATAGGGTGGGGTGAGATGGGGAGTGAAGACTATTACTGGATTTTAACCTTCGTCTTCTCTTTCTGGGCCTCTGGAACAGCTGCTCAACAAAATGGATCTGTACAGACAATCATTTTTGCTGCATTACTTAATATACAGTTGCTCTCGGCAAGAGATATAATTGACTTGCTTAACTAATCAATCTTTCTATAAGCATAGCTGCTTTTCCTCTCCCAGTGGGGGAGGAAAGCAGGGGAAAGGGGAGGAAAAGAGAAATTGCAAGGAGCAACCTTTGGCGTGAATTAGAGAGCTCTAACACCCAGCTGAGGTTTCAGAGCTAGGGGGTAAAAACTGCTGCCTAGCCTTCCCATCCAGTTTCCTTCTTGGTCCAGACGTGATCTGTGGCAGCCTGGAGTAACAATCGCCCCACAGGAAACGGAGGCACGAGTGCCAGGAGAAGTCAAAGGAGCTGTGGCCCAGGCAATCCAAAAGTCATCTTCAGTTGTCTTTGGAGTGACTTCAGCGTCTCTTAGAAATAAAAGTGTGTCTGATGACCTGGGACTTGAAACACTCAAATTAAGCAAGGAAGCCATGGATAAAAGCTCATTTGGGCTGAGTGTGAAAATATCCAGCCTCCCCCATACTCCACCCACCCCTCCACCCCTGCTCAGTTTCTCCATCTCTCCACTTGGGTGGGGGGGTGCAGCATCACCCAGCAAATTCTCCCAAAGTACAGGCCCAGACCACACTGCCCTCTCTCTAACCTCTTCTGCATCTGACTCCCCCTTCCCTCCATTCAGAAGAGGAAATTTTGACCCCTTTCCTTTTCTTGTCTTCCCCTCCAGCTCTCATCTCCATCACTCTCCACACCTACACACGCACACACACTCCCGCAGGTACTACTGAACTGGGGGCTATCATTCTAAATTTAGAGGAAATGAAGTTGAAGAATGAGTCACAACGTAGAAAGGATGACTGAGTAAAAAGGTTGATGTCACCCCAGTGGCTACATTATGCAATAAAAAGTACCCCCTTTGGGCTCATCTCCACCCCCTCCCAGCACTCCAATCCTGGTAAGTCCATCTCCTTTAAGTCCTAACTCAAGTATACCAAGCTGAGTGAGGTGCCCCTAGGCTTGCTTCCCACCTGTGTGCTTCTAGATGGACTACTTAGATATTATTATTTGTCTATGTGCTCATCACCCCAATGCCACAAGGTGCTTTGTGAAAGCAAGGATTTTTGACTTGACCACTGTTTCTTTAGTGCCTAGTACTTTGCCTGAAATATTGTAAGCATTCCATGTAGGATTAATATGGAATCATGAAGCCAAAAATTATGTCTCCATTTCAAGGTTCCTGAGTAGAAGATCTCTCTCCAGAGAAGAAGTCCAAGACCCATCTTCTGTCTCATTCAATATTTATATTGATGGCATACATGAAGTTTGAGAAAAGATGATTACCTAATTTGTATATGGCAAAAATTTAGGGAAATTAATTGCATGGCAGACTCAGAATCTGACTAAGTAGGCTAGAACACAAGCCAAGACCACACAAATGAAATCCTGGAGTGTTAAGTCTTACATTTAGGTTCAAAGAATCAATTGCACAAGCCTAAGATAAAGGAGTTCTGGCTTGGCAGAGAGCCATGAGAAAAAGATCTTGGGGTCTGAGCTGACCACAAGCTCAATATGGTGATACACCTGCTAGGAAGGGAAAGAAATCTAAAAAGTGCACAATTAAATGGGAGAAACGAAAGTCCCTGAGTAGTTTACCCTGATGGAACCCATCTGAATCATTGGGCTATACTCTTACTAGCTCATTTTAAAAGGGGCAGTGGAGAGTGACTAGGATACCAAGGAGTCTAGAAACAGCAACAGTAACTTTGGGAGTGTTTCACCCAGAACAAATGACAGCTAGTTTCAAACACGAAACAGGCTGAGGAGAGAGGAGTCAAGATTTGCCTGACAGTGTAGAGGTTAAAAAGGCCAGCTCAGGAGCCAGAGCTCCCTGGGTTCAAATTTACCTGGGCTCTGCCATTTACCAGGTGAGCGAGCTAGGGCAAGTTTCTTGAGTTCTCTGTACCCAGTTATCTCATCTATAAAATAGGTATAATGGTTCTTAACTCATTTAACCCAAAAGCTAACACAGATCTTCAGAGAAAGGCACAAAGTCAAGTCTCCACAAATGATGACATATTACTATGCTGTGACTCCACAAGACACACCAGGAGGGAAGTGTGGAAGTTACCAGAAGGCTTATTTCAATGGTGCAAGAACTTCTAACAACCAGAACTGCTGCCCCCAAAGTGGGATGGGAGGACTGTGAGATGTGAGAGTTCCTGATCATTGGACTGTCAAGCAGGCTGGGCGCTGTGGATGGGACCATCTGTACCTGGTAAAAGACTGTCCAAGATTCGATTTAAGGTCCCTTTCAACTCTCAGATTCTTGGAATTTCCAGGAGGTCTTCCTCCTTCCTTACCCTCTGGGGAGCTGATCAATTTTTTCCCTTTTATGTAAGGAGTGTAAGAAATGGAGCATCAAGAGGATGTCATACTCTGTAGAGGGCCCTTCCAACCCTCCTTGGTCCACAGAGCCTTTGAGCCCCACCCCACTGGGACAGACAGACAAAGCCTCACACCAGAGGCCCGGAGTGCTGAGCTCCCCAAGGAAGGAGGAGGTCCCTTCCCAATTAGCACTGAGCCTCACAGAGCAGGCTTAGGTCTTGGCCCTCAAGCCATGAGCAAGCACCAGGAAAGGCCAGGTGTCAGGGAGACTCAGAGGGAGATCAGAAATGAGATTTAATTACCAGAGGCACCAAGCTCTCCTGGGAACAGAAGCTTCACACCTTGGTCCAAGGGTGACATTTCAGGAGGTCCAAGGAAAATAGCTCACTTTCCCCTCATGCCTGTACCTCGCAGACAGCTGCCAGCATTATTTTAGCAGGAAGGCAGCCTTGGCCTGGTCCGGGCCCCAGCGAGAATGCACCGGAGGGAGGCATCAGTTGAATTACTAACCCAGAATACTACGGGGGATGGGTAGGAGGGGTCAGCTGTCCTGGTGGCTGCAGCAGAGGTTTTGTGCTAAGGAAATGCTATCTCAGATCCCACTTTGCTTTGGGCCTTGGCTCAGAATTAGTAATAATAATGACTTTACCACTTTCTCCCAGGGTGGCCTTGAACCAAGTGGTTCCATCTCTTTAAGCCTCAGTTTCCAGATCTACAAGATGAGGGGCTGTGCTGGTTGACCTCCAATGCCCCTTCCTGTTCAAACACAGTTTGCCAAGAAACCTCACAGTCTTGGGTTATTTAACTCTCCCAATAACCCATTGAGTTCGGCTGGCCAAATTCTATAGTTTACAGAAGAGGAAAGCTTAAGAGGGGTAAGTGACTTACCCAAGGTCACAGAGCTAGGAAGCAGAAAAAGCCCAAGTCCACTGGACGCCAAGGTGCAATTTTCTTTCTACACCCAGTTTTCTCTCTACCTCACATCAGCCCCCCACCACATGTTCCTAACCCATGTCCTGTAGGGTCTCCCCTCTGGTGAGGGGGTTACAAGGATGCAGTGAGCTGGGTGGGGACAAGGAAGGGGACAGAGGCTTCTGAGGGTCAGGGCCAGCTCCTCCCAGGCAGAAGCTTGGAACTGATCCTACCGAGGAGGCAGCTTCCTGGCCTCACAAGGAGATTAATCGGGGTTTGATGCTGTAAATGCACATCATTGTTTTGGCACCTTAGCGCTGAGCCTTCCTCTACAAATGGCTGTGATTTTCATGGCAGTGTTTATGGAGCTGAATATTCAGATTGATTCTCCTTTCCCTTTCCCAGGGCTCTTCTGGGAAGCAACAGAAAACACCCCCACCCCAACGCAGGAGCAGGGAAACTGCTCCCTGCTTCCCCAGGCAGACGATGGCCCAGTCTCCCTGGCCGCTGCAGGCCCCTCCACAGGTCCCCAGCAACTCCCAGGGATGGATTCCCAGAGCCTCAGATGCCTCCACATCCTCATCTGTTTTCTCCCCTGAAACCTAGAAGCCTGTGATTAGGAAAACAAGACAAAACAAATATAGCAAAACAGAACAAACAGAAGAAAAGGTGGTCCACTGAGCCATTTCGAGTTGGCTGGGTCATCCCAGGCTTTTGTTTCTCCAGTCCTCCACAGAGAGCCTGATCTCCTGCTAATCTCCAATCAGGTGTCTTCCCATTAAACCGACAGGCCCAGTTCCCTTTCTTTTACCCACTAGCAGAGGAAGGACAAGCTTCTTCCTTCTCTAGGGTTGGAAGCCCTGCTCCTGGCCATGTTTAAAAAGGGGCACCATTCTCACTCCCAGGACCTGACCACCTGCATTTCCTCAGTAGGAAACAGCATGCCTTCACCCACAGCAGAACACATTCCCATCCCAAACCACTGATCTGCCTCTGGGGCTCAGAGAGCACCTGGGAGGTCACCCAGCCCACTGCTGCCACAAACTAGCTAGACTAGTGCATCCTCTCCCAAACCTTGATCTATGATAGGGTTTGTTCCCCTTTACACACAGCCAGTTAGGTTCTGTAGCCAAATACACTTTCCTCCTCTTATGGGTTCCTGAAGCATTATTAATATCTGAAAGGCACCCAAAGTCCTTCACTGAAGCAAGATCTTTTATACCTTTAACCCAAAGTTCTCCAAACTTTTTAAACCATGGATTCCTTTCTCCCTAAAATGATTATTGACATCTTGGAACTAGGGTTCCATGGGACACAATTCCTGAAACTTTGGATTAGCTGGTTTTCTGGGTGCCCTATAAGCCCTGACAGTTCATGATTCTATAACTTAAGCCTCTGCAGTATCATTTAATGTGGCCCAGAACGTGTCCAGCCTCTGGGTCTCTATGATTTGCCCCTATTGTCCATCATGCCCTGTCTGCGGTGATTGAAGTTTCCTCTATTCCCATCACCTGCCGAAAAGGGAAAGGGTTCAAGGTCTACACTCCCAAATCTCAACACTTTCACCCATTGCTCCTGCAGCAGCACAGCTGCCATGGGCTCTTAGGAGCCAGATTTCACTCCATCTCTGCTGTTTACAACCATGGGGCCTTGGCCAAATCTCTCAAGTCCTCTGAGCCTCGGTGCAGCATGCAGAATTCTAAGACTGCCCCCTAGAGTCCCGTGCCTGACGCACACCCGCTGTACCCTTCCCCCCCCCACCCCCCCCACCCACCCCCGGCTAGAGCGTGGGGTCCTGCCCTTGAGATTAGATCACTAATCAACTGACTTTGAGTTCATCAAAAGGGAGGTTCTCTTAGATGGGCCTGATCTTCTAGAATAAGGAAGCCTAGAGCCTCACTTCTGTTCTTTTGCTTGTCTTTTCTCACTTTCTTTCAGGACTGTCCTTGTGTACCTTGGGATTAAGATGAGCTAAGTGGGATCAAGCCATAACCCATCACATGAAGGAAAAAAAAAAACACTCAAGAGTAGATTAATGGATTTGACCACCTGAAAGTGAAAAGGTCCTACCAAGTTTCCAACCTCCACTCACCAGGTCAGTTGTCATTGACAGTCAGCCAGTCATGCGTTCATCCAATAACAAGCACTTACTGTGTACAAGCCATGTGTGGGCCTGGAAATAAGACAGCATCCTTGCACTTAAGGAGTTCCCAGTGTGTCTGGGTTGCAAACAGGTAGTGACAATAAGATTTCCATCAGGGCCCCAGCCTTGGATTGAAGTTCCATAAACCTATTGGTTGTGAGCATCAAAGGAAAGACACCGACTATTTATTCCATGGGGTGGACATCAGATGCGCACTTATAAGATTTTCAAGCGGTTCTATTACCAAGGCTGCCCCTAATTTTGAGGCAGTGAACACCCAGTTAGGGGAAGAGCATACACTGAATGGAGATAAAATACCTGAATCGGGTGTATCAGCTGAGCCATAAAGGATGATGGTTGGTGGGGAAAAAAAACATTGAGAGAAACACTGTGTGTGAACACACTCACTGTCTCCAACCACTCCTAGCCCTGGCAAAAGATAATAAGAGGGCTTCCCTGGTGGCGCGGTGGTTGAGAGTCCGCCTGCCGATGCAGGGGACACGGGTTCGTGCCCCGGTCCGGGAAGATCCCACATGCCGCGGAGAGGCTGGGCCCGTGAGCCGTGGCCGCTGGGCCTGCGTGTCCGGAGCCTGTGCTCCGCAACGGGAGAGGCCACAATGGTGAGAGGCCCATGTACCGCAAAAAAAAAAAAAAAAAAAAAAAAAAGATAATAAGAAATAAAAAGGAAAGATTTGTATAGAAGATTCAGAGAGTCATCCTGGCAAATTCATTCAACAAGTACAAAGAGACTACATGTGCCTGATCATTGTTCTAGATGCTGGGCATACATCAGAGGACAGATGCTAATTCTCCTTTGATAGGGTTTACATTCTAGCAGACAGAGGCAAACAAGCAATAGACATGTTTTTTAAATAAATCAATGTGTTGGAAGGTAATGGGGACTGTAGGTGTAGTGAGTTTTTGCAATTTTTAAGTAAGTGATGAGTCTGGTCTCATTGAGAAGGTTGAAACAAAGACTAGGAGGAAATGGAAGAGTTAGCCAAGCAAATACCTAGAAAAAGAGTTTTTTCAAATGAAGGAATAACTAGAGCAAAGACCACAGGGCAGGACTTGGGGAGCAGCCAAGTGTGGTCGGTGTTGCTAGATCAGCATAAGGTACAGTAAGGGTAACCGGCTTTTGAGTAGAGGGATGCCATGATCTTTCATAGCCTCTAAGAGGATCATTCTGGTTTCCATATGGGGAATAGGGGGAAGAGCAGAATCAGAGAAGCCTATCGAGGCTACTGGAGTGACTCAAGGTGTGAGAAGAGTAGGAGTAGTGGAGGTATGAGAACTGGTCAGATTCCATATATTTTTTAAAAGAAAAGCCAAAAGTAGAGTATTTCCTGGCAGGTGTTTTGACCTGAGCAACTGGAAGATTGTAGTCATCATGAGCTGAGATAGAGAAGGCTGTAGATAGAGCAGATTTGGAACAGGAAGGGAGGAGAGGTCAGGAGTTCTATCTGGGGCACATTGAATCCACGAAGTCTATCAGAATTTAAGCAAATGTGGGGAGATTTTATACTTCTAAATAGGTCAGTGTAGGCTCATTGGATATGCAAGTCTCAAGGTTGGGAGAGAGGTAAACTTTGGTGTTATCAGTATACAGCCAATATTTCAAGTCACAAGACAAGGTGAGATCACCAAGGAAATGAGTATATTGAGAAGAGGACCAAGGAGTGAGCCCTGGGTTCACAATAAGCCCAACATTAAGAGACCTAGGAGAAGAGAAGAGAAAGCAAAGGGAGTGAGGAAGAATCAGCAGCGAGACAGGAGGAAAAACCCAGAGACTGTCATATGTGGGAATTCAAGGCAGAAGGTGTGACCACCTGAATCAGAGTGTCAGCAGTAGTGTTCAGTCTGCATCTTGCTTGACCTGTCCACTGGACTTAGCGATAAGAAGTCATCATTTGCCTTGACAAGAGCAGTGTCAGTGCAATAGTGGGTGAAAGGCCTTCCTGGGTGGCACCAACTCTTCTTAGAAGTTTTGATGCAATAAGAAACAAAGGTATAGGCAGTAAAAGAGAGGTGGGATCAAGAGAGGATTTTCTTCATCTTGGAGAAGAGTGTGTTTATGTGCAGATGGGAATGGTCCAGTACAGAGGTAAAACTTGACGAAGTATAAGAGAGGGAAGACTTGTTGGAGGGGAGAAGGAAAGGGCTCTCATGCACACACAGGGATAAGAGCTGGCTTTAGCTAGGAGTATGGACTGTTCATCCATGTAGCGTATGGGAAGGGCAGAGAAGGAGGGGGCAGATGCTTGTAGGTGGGTAGATGCGCTAGTAGAAGTCTGTGGAAGACCTCTTTTGATTGCTTCAATTTTCTCAATGAACTAGGAAGCAAAGTCATCAGCTGGGAACAAGGATAGAGGAGGCGTCACATGAGAAACCTTAGGGCAGGCTGTCATGATGATATGGTGTTATGACAAAATTATTGAGCTTTTGCTTCGCACCATGTACTAAGCTCTTGACATGCGTCATCTTCACAACAACCCTCAGAGGTTAGTCATTACATACCCTCTAAAGACGGAGAAATGAGGCTCAGGATGATTAAGCAAATTACCCGTGGTCACCCAGCTGGTAAGTGCCAGAGCCAGGATTCAAATTTCAGCCTGACTCGCTGCAAAGACTTTGCTCTTAACCAGGCTGGGAGTGGAAGGCAGAAGCAGAGGATGCTCTATAGAGGGGAGAAGGACACTTTCCCTTCCTTAGGACAGTGATGAGCCCAGAGGAGAGGACTGGCTTGGCTGCCTCAAGACCCATCGGCGAATGAACTGAGTTTATCAATGAGTTGCTCAGATGCTCCCCACCCCTGCCATGGCCCTTTCCTGAGCTCTTACTGTGTTTTGCACATACATTTATTAAAGACAGCACTTTCATGATCTATTAAAATCCATTATAGTGTACCTCAGGCTTCCCTCCATCACATCAGCCAGATTCAGGACACCAGAGAAGCACACATATACTTCTGTATTCGTTTCCTATTTCTGCTGTAACAAATTACTACAAACTCAGTAGCTTGAAACAACACACTTATTATCTTACAGTTCTGGAGGTCAGAAGTCCAAAAGAGGTCTCACTAGTTAAGACCAAAATGTTGGCCAGACTGTGTTCCCTTCTGGAGACTCTAGGGAAGAATCCATTTCTTTGCCTTTTCCAGCTCCTGGAGGCCACCTGCATTCCTTGGCTTCCTCCCTCTTCAGAGCCAGGAATGCAGGCTGAGTCCTTTTTACATGCAATCACTCTGACCTCCTCTTGTGTCTCCCTCTTCTACTTTTAAGGCTCCTGTAACTACACTGGGCCTGCCTGGATAATTCAGGCTACTCCTCTTATCTGAAGGTCAGCTGATTAATTCCATATTCACAGGTTCCAGGGCTTAGAAGGGGGTGGAGTATTATTGGGTCTACTACAATGGGTAAATTCTGGAACACTAGCCTCTAGGTCCTTATTGTCCTCATTCATTCATTCATTTATTGATCGATTTAGGAATCTGGGCTTTAGGAACCCGCCCTGGTCTGGGAGTCATTGTCCTGACTCCTCCACAATGTTTATGTTATTAATAGGTATGTTCTTTTGCGAGGAAATCCCACAGAAAGTCTGAAATGAAAAGTTACTTTGTGCCTAATCCAATACCACCTCTGTGCTCACTGTGGGGGTCCGGGGAGGCAGGGGGTGCTCAGGAGAGCTGGGGAAGTGGTATGGGGGTGGAGGGGAGAGATCCCCCCTCCATTTCCCCAGCAGGTCTTGTCCACGACCTCCTTGTCCAGGATGTAGTAGGTGTAGAAGAAGTCCTGATGGGCTGTGGTGTTTTTCCTGACGAACTTTGTTAGCAGGGCTATTTAAATCATTCTAATCACTCCAGAAACACCCCATTAGGTTTCCCAGTGAGGGACACTGCGGAAAAGGACCAGGAGAAACTGAGGCGGGACAAACTGAGGGGGAGCTGAGAAAGAAAAACTGCAGCAGACCCGCCATTTGGCTCCTGCAACCTCTTCTGCCATTTGCTTCAAACAAGGAGGCAGGAGAGGGAGCCAAGGGCAAGAGAGAAAATAAACAGATACTGTCAGGTCCTGCCATTAGAAATGCAAAATTCATTAGAAAAACATTGATTGCAAAGAATTGATTTAGTAGTGATTTGATTGTCAGGCATACAGTACATCCAAGGAAAATTTTCATGATGATTCAGAATTCGTTAAAAAGAAGATAAGACCGGAAGGTGGTGAGGGAGGACACGTCAGCCCGGCTTCCTATTTATTGTTAGAGACCCAAGTCTGGCGGGGCAGGGGGGGTCGGGCGGAGATGTTGCCCAAGAGGACCATGCTTATTGCGTTATAGAGGAACTAGTGATTTACCTGTCACTTCCCCGGGAACTTCAGTCTGTGTACACTACCGAGGGGCTCAGACCTGTGGGCATGACCCCACCTCCCAGTTAAGGGAGGCCAGGCATCCCTCCACTGTGGCCCCCGTCTCTCTCACCCCTGCAGTGAGGTTGCACAGCTGAATCTGGGGCAAGCACAGGGGCTTCAGGGTATCGAGGATGCCCAGTGATGTGCCGCCTTAGTCCAGGTTCCCACTCCTCGGAGAACTTTGCTAAGCCTCCCTCAGACCCTGCTCTCAACACACACCCCCAGCCGGTGTTCTGAGGCCCCTCCTTTCTTCTGACTCTCACCATGCTGCCACCTTCTCACTCTTTTACGTCCCTGGAAAAGCCAGGTCTTTCCTCTTCGGGATCCTGGTATATTCCTTTTGGCTTCTGGTCTTGACTCCATCTTCCTCACCAACGTAGATTCTCTAGGAAAACTTTGACTTTTCTCTGTCCCACCTTTCTGGCCCTTGATAGAAGCCCGGGTCCCTCAGCTGATTCTAAAGATAGCTCTCCATCCACTAAAACCACTTGTGCAATTTTCTATTTTATTTATTGAGCTATTTGTTCTAGCCAGCTCTGTCTCCATCCACACATATAGATTGTCATCTTTTATCCTCCTGCCTCTGTCTCTGTTCCTACCCACTTGTACTCAGTATTCTTTGCTTCCTCTCTCTCTTTTACCAAATACCAACCACTAGCTTTTCTCAGCTGTGCTCCTTTAATCCCCTGGACGACTGGCCAAGGGGATGTAGGATCTTCTCCATCACTCGGCTGGAACATCATCTCTCTTTACAAGGTTTCTCGACCTCCTTCCCTAGATTCTCATCTGTAAAATGAACGTGATCATAGCAATTGTGCCTACCTACCTCAGAGGAGCAAATATAATCACACACTGTGTAAGTGCTTTGTAAACTGAAAGGGCCACTTAAATGTAAATTGTTTTATTTCTCCAACTCAGGGATTCACAATATAATTTGCATTCTGAAGACAATCCTCAATGATTAGCATTAAATATTTAAGAAATACTTTTTGGCCAGTGATTCTCAATCCTAAATGAAAAATAGTGGTTTCATTGCTCCAGGTTAAAACTCAAGCAAAGTATTTTTGAGAAGCTTCCCAGTAATGGAAATTGGCAGCCAGATTTGAGAGCCAATGATTTGTACTTGACTTTTACATTTCTACACCTATCTATCCCCTTGGTCCAGGAGTAAACTCCCCTCCTCCACCTACTTTCCTGCCCACCTTCCTTCCTCGTGTCCCTCATCCAAAGTGGGTCTGTGGAAAGAGATGTGTAAGGGGACAAAGAGGCCTAGAATGTGGGAGACTGACAAGAGACCTGGGAGATGATTGTTGCCCTCAAGGATAATGGAGACTTGTTCCCTAACCTCAAGTATCTCATCTCAGTCTCAACAGCTGCCAGTCCTCTCTGCTGAGGTGTGATCCAAATGGGAGGGTAAAAGTCAAGGAAGGCTTCACGGAGGAAGTGACAAAGAGCCAGGTCCACAAGACTAAGAAGGCAATTAACAAGCCAATAAGAGGGAAAATGGATTCCAGGCAGAGGAAACCGCATGAACAAAGACTCCAGATATAAAAACTCAAAGCATACCTGAGGAGGTGCTGTGTCCCAGGTGAGCAGCTGTGAGGTGGTTGCATGGCCAGAGAAGAAGTAAAGTGGAAACTTGTGAAAATCCTGAACGGCAGGCTAAAGAGTTAAGCCTGTGGCCTTAGCAATAAGGAGTCACGGAAGGTGGAGTGTGGCATGCCTTCTGTGAATGCTTGCAGCACACTCACTGGCAAAGGACTTCTGCTAAACGAGCAGGTCTCGGTGATCGTCTGACCGCTGGCCTCCTCGCACTACCATATGGTTTCATAGGCTCTGCCCCTGCCTCTGACTCTAGCGGAGCTGAAATTCCAAGGATGGCGTAGATGCCAGCTCAGAGGACTTAGCTTGGGGGAAATCCTCAGAAGCACTTAATGAGATCATTAGCACTGATCCAGGATGCAGCAACAGAACCTACTCCCTGCAACTCATGAGGCTGGGGTAGGGAAGAACACCCATCAGGACCATTTGGGAAGAGGAAGAGGTCCTGAACTGGGAGAGGATTTGAAGAGGGAAAATCAAGTGTGAGCTCCTGGTCACTGAGGTCATACTGATCCATCCTCCAAGGGGCAAAGCCATTGGCCCCATGGGCTGAGGTTGCAAGGAGATACGATTCTATCTGCAGTTTTAAAGGATAATTCTCAGGCATCATGAGTAAAAGCCAGTGATCCCTCTGAAGAGTGAAATTTGCTCAAAGGACAGCCAGAATTACTGTAATGAGTACATCCATTAATTTTATTATACACCACAGGAAGAGTCGCTATGGAGACTGGGGCTTTCTCTCTGGGGCTGGGCTGCTCCGGGTGATCAAAAGGAACCTCATTTTGGTATCCTGTGATTTAAAGACAATGACAGTGAGAAGGGACTTGGGAGGTTTCTCTTAAGGGTCACTTCCTGAAAAAGAAGAGGCAGTGTATTAAGGTAATGCTAGCTGCTGTAACAAATAAATGTAAAAATCTCAGTGGTTTAGCGTGACAGAAGTTGTATTTCTTCCTCTCCTGGGGAAGAGCTCTGCTTCAAGGACCCAGACCAATAAAAACTTTTCCACCATCAACATGTGGCTACTCCCTGGTCACCCTGGGCAGTCACTTCTAGCCAGCAAATGGGGGAGACCAAGAGAATATGTGCCTGGGAGGTAATTGAGAATGAGACCTGGAGCTGGCATATGTCAATCACTTCCACTCATATTCCATGCTCAGAACTCAGTCACATGGCCCATGTAGATGCAAGGGGTGATGGAAATGTGGTCCCTGTATGAACAGGGACTTTTCCCATGACAACTCTACACTGTAGAAGGGAAACATGAATCTTTGCTGGACCACTAGCCATCTGTCCCAGGAAGCCTGGTGTAAACAGGGGAAAGAGCACTGGACCAGGAGTCCAGGAGTAAATGTGTAGGCCACAATAAGTCCCCTCTCCTCCCTTGGCCTCAGTGTCTTCATCCCTAAAATGGGAGGGTTGGACTTCATGGTGTCCAGCAGGCTTCGACCGTAATGCTGAAGTTGAGGCTGTCCTGTGAGAAAGGAGCTGTTCTCCAAGCTCATGGAAAGTTCTGGGCAGCATGAGTCACACTGCTTTGGGAAGACTGTGCCAGGCCACAGTCTCACTCTCAACCTGACATCACACAAATGGGACCCCAGAGAGACTGGAAATGGAACAGTCCCCACAGGAGAGGAAACATTAAAGGTTACATGATTTGAGCCTACACAGGGGTCCAAGTGACCTTTCCTCGAGTGGAAAGACACAGGCTGCTGGTCCAGTGACCAATGAGGCAGACAGTGCCAGGAGCTGGGCTATCCCCAGGAACCACGATTAAGCAGAAGGGCTCAGGCTGCCTGACTCACAAAGGTGGGCAGGAAATAACGGAGCTCTATGGAGACAAACGCACAACCCGTCTGTTACACAAACACATGTAGCATTTACATGGCTGGACACCGAGGTCAGGTACACATCAGAAATGCAAGAACCTGTATGTGCAAACACGGAGGTACATATAAATGGATACACAGCCAGCACATACTTGCCCCGGGGTAGATAAGGATGAACTGGGACACACATGTACGTCTATCCATGAGCGGGTAGACACACTTAGATACACACAGAGGCGCATTTGGATATTATACCAGGACGCATGGTAGATACATAATTAGGTATATCTAGATGGATGCATAAGCTCGTTTATACACAGAATTCACATCAATGCATTCAGAGCATTCCCATGAAAATCTGCATAGTTTCCCACATATGGAAACACACCCTACACAGGAGCCCATACACAGGAGCACACAAAGACAGCCACCCATGTACGACTAACACCACAGATATACACACACATATACATAGAGTCCACACAGATGAACATCTCACAGTTAACTGTCTAACCTCAGAGCTGCACACAGAGGAGGCTGGGAATTTGTCTTAGACCCCGGTTAGGTGTGTTGACCTTCTAGGCAAATCATTTCTTCTCTCTGGGCTTCAGTAAACTCATCAGTACGATATGGGGGCTGGACCCTAACCCTAACCCACTTTGAGCTGCTTCCAGTCTAGGGAGAAGCGAGCAAGCAGAGTCTAGAAATGACAGGGAGGCAAGGAGAGCTACCAGCTTGTGACTTGTTTGAGGAGCTAAAATAAAGGTGGCACCACAATTTCCTCTAAAGATTTGGTTTCCTCCACCGAACAAGACCGAAGTGAACCAGACAGTCTCCAGGCCTTCCCGTGGAGGCATGCCAGGGAAGCCTGCAGAGGGCAGGTTCAAGGAGGACTGAGGCCGGCAGGGGCTACTTACTCCCAGGCGTCAGGGTCATGGGGGCAGGTACATCTGTCCAGGAGTCCCCCTGCGAGGCTGAGAGCCTACACCGAGAGGACCAGACTCAGGTGACCTACTGTGAGAGGGAAGAAACGACCACAGTGACAGGCTGGAGGACAGTCATTCTGTCCTTGCTCCACCCACAGCAGCCCTCTGGCTAAAGGAACTCTATAAAGTGGCCTCTGAGCAGATCTGCACACTCTGTCTTCCACCATCAAATGGCTTATGGATCCCTGCAGGACGATGCTGGCCAAGATCCAGGAAATAGGGCTACCTAGTACGGGCACCTGCATCCAAACGTGCCCACACGTGAAGACCTGTGTACACGCATGTGGGTGTGGGCACTTGAGGCCTTGCGTTTGCACATGTGTGCCTGACAGTGGATACCACACAGGTGTAACTGCTTACAAGTCTTCCTCGCCCACCTGAACCTGCTGTGTAATACACACTTGAATACGCAAATCATTGTATCTGAGGGTGTCTGTTTTTGCCCACTCACCCCATTCATGGTACCTGGATGTATCCAGCTCAAAGGGAAAACCATTTCCTGTTTTCCTGCCCTACTCACACAATGGGAAGTTCTGCCCTCCAGGAAACAGTGGGAAGAAATCTGCCCTCCTCTCCACCTGCCTCCCTTCCCCGACCCACGCCTCTCTTGACTTAATTGGCAAGACTGGGGAAAGACTGGGGCATGGAGCCTGCATAGCGGGGTCAGAATGGACTGCATACATCCTCCCCTCCTCGGCAGGGTAAGCTGGCCAGGCTCTGCCCGGAAGCAGGGAGGCCTGCTGCTGTCTGGGTACTTGGCTTGTGACTGTGGGCCACCTCAACACAGGAGGGAGTGGTAGGAAGCCCGTGTGGGCCTCATTTCTTTAAATCAACTTTGCTAGCAATAAAGCTGGTATTTCAACAAATCTAATATGCTATCAATTGTAAAACATACCCCAGATTCAGAAGTGAAAACGTGTCTTAAAAGAGATGAAATACAGGAATATTTTGGTCACTCTCTGCCTATTTTTTTTTTAATTATTATTTTTGTTTTTGCAGTACGTGGGCCTCTCACCGTTGTGGCCTTTCCCGTTGCGGAGCACAGGCTCCGGACGCACAGGCTCAGCAGCCATGGCTCACGGGCCCAGCCGCTCCGCGGCACGTGGGATCTTCCCAGACCGGGGCACGAACCCATGTCCCCTGCATCGGCAGGCGGGCTCTCAACCACCGTGCCACCAGGGAAGCCCCCTCTGCCTAGTTTTTACTTGATTCAGAAGTTGGTCAGAAGAAGGATGTAGTTAATTATCACCCTCAAATCTCTAGACATTTATTCATCCTGGACACAAAGTATCTGTGTGTGGGCAACGATTATAGCCGGACCATGGAGCCTGCCCATCTGTGATTACTGATGTGTCCACTGATCGCTGAGGAACTGCATTTATACGTGTGGCTCACTGAGCATGTAACGGCTGCGTGCTACAGGTATTTTTATGTGGGTGTGAATGATTTCATGGGTGCTTTATTTGTCAGTATTTGCCATCTTCGTGTGTGAACGTGAATCATAACCCCAGACCCAGATTCCCCACCATCATCCTGAAAGGGCCACAGCTGTAAACCAGGAGAGACAAGAGGACGGTGGCCTGTCTTTCTCGCTCCTTCAATCTCCTTGCGCTGGCTTCTCCCTCTCCAGGAAGAGGTCACCCAGAGGCCCCTCCAGAGACAGGCCCTGCCTTGCCTGTCTGGAAACAACAGGCGCAAAGCAATCTAGCAATTAGTAATAATCGTGTCTCTCTGACAAGCCATTATTTCTCCAGGACAAAGAAGGCACTCGGGGGCTGATGAGGGCCAGGAACAAGAAGAATGGAGAAAGGGCTCCTTCATGTCTCTGGATTGGGCAGGAGTTTGGGACTCCTCAGGGGAAAGCGGGGACCCCATACTGACTCCCCTCAGTCTCCTCCCCGACTCCCCACATCCCCCTCCATCCTCTCCAGCCCTTTTTCTCTCCCTTGCCCCTGAGTGCCAGGCAGGCCTTACTTCCATCCTCACAAAGGGAATGAAATGGTTCAGGCACAAAGAAACCCACACCCAGCCCGCGGCTCAGGGCAGGAGTGCAGGAATGACTGACGGGGAGACGTGGACTGGCCAGTCCTTGGCCCCTGTATCAGCAGAACATGCGTTTTGCAGGACTGAGCTGGTGCAGAGCTGCCTTAGAAAACCAGCTTCTGGAGGACATGCCTCAGCCTCCAGCCGAGCGCTGGGTCTCACAGACGCTCCCTGAAGACAGCTGGTTCTTAATCCCTCCGGTATTCACGGAGGTTTCTGGGGTGCAGGGAATGTTGACAAGGGGACACGAAGGTCCAAAAGACATGATACCTTCCCTTGAGGAACCTAAACCCAGTAGGAAGGAAAGGAAATCTCCACAAATGACTGTAATACAGAGCTCAGTGTAAAGTACCAGGAGAGAGAGGTGAACAAGTGCCATGGGAGACGAGAGACCCCTGGCACCTAGGGAGATTGGGCAAGCTTCCTGAGAGAGAAAATATCAACGGAACCATCCAGAATAGAGAAATAAAGGATTCCAAAGGGAGAAGAGGAGCACAAGGGCATTTGGCGGGCAGGAAGTTATGAAGAAGATGATGACTTTGATGATGTTAAACAATATCAAGGATGACATCAAAAATTTCCTTGTTACGTTCTAGCATGTTCTGCTGAGTCCAAACCCAGCCACTCTGCTCAGCACTGCCTGACCAAGCCCAAGCCTCTTCACCTCTCCAGCCTCTGCTTCCTGGAATTGCTAAAACATAGAGGCGATCCAATCTGCCCTCCATAACAGATAGAAAGCGATAGAGCTTTGGTCCTGGCTCAATCACAGGGCAGGCTGAGAATACATGAGAGGATTACAAAAGGAAAGGAAAAAAATATAATACTTTGCATCTGGATAATACAGCTTTCAAAGCACTTCTATATATATTATCTCATGTTGGCAAAAAAAGGTGATATCGACCACATTGCAAAGATGAGAACCAGACTCAAAGAGCTTGGGGGTTATAGCCAAGATTGCATAGCTGGCCTTGGCTCTCTCTGCTGCCACTCCACAGTGCCTGGAAGGACACATGTGGACCCACTTTGAGCCCATTCAAGAGGAAACAGGAGTATGCTCTGAAGATTAATCTCTCCACAGCGTGCCTTTCTCCCAGCTGTCCAGAAGGATGGGAGGAGCCAGATGTCCAACAAAGCCCATGGCCAGAGAACCCTTGCTCCATGCCCAGACACTGTTTAATTCCAACTGGAGACCCACCCCTCTTTCAGCAAACCCTCCAGGAACTGCTGAGAATGTGGCCCTAGCATGGTGTCAAGCTGTGCATGCACTGGGGACACAGCCACCCCAGGATGCCCTTCAAAAACCGGCAGAGGACTCCAGTCTCCTCCAAAGCAAAACCGAGCCTTCTGTGATCTGGCCCAATCCAGCCCCACCCTGCTCATCCCTGGACATCTTTTTCTCTAACAGGGAAGAGCCAATTTTAACTCCATGTTGGATCTGTTTCTTTCACTTTAACCTTTGCTTTTCCTTGCTTTTGTTATTATAATCATGCATAATGGCCTGCTTCAGGGAACCCTACCTACCTGTGAATGGCTGGCTTCAAGAAAGAAGAAATTAACACATCCCCTCCCTGAGGCTGGACATTCCAGGAGATGTTTTGCAAGACTGATGGCCCCTTTTTACTTCCTCCCCACCTCTCCCTCTCTATTCTGCCTCTTTACTTTACTTCCCTCTCTGATTTTATAAAAGAAACTGGCATCCAGACCCCAATAAGATGGTTTTCTGGGGACTCTAGTCTGCCATCTTCTCAGCTGCCGGCTTTCTGAATAAAGTTGTATTCCCTGCCGCAACACCTCGTCTCCCCGAGCTATTGGCCAGTCATGCGGTGAGCAGGGCAAGCTTGGACTCGGTAACATTTCCTCTGCGCTACCATTCAGCCCTCAAACTCACTTGTGCTCCCTGCCTCTGTGCCTTTGGCTCTTTCAGTTCCTCCACCTAACACATCCCCCTCTGCCTCCCTGCTGACCTTCAAAAGGTCTTCTCCTCCTCCCATTCACATCAGAATCCATCTCTCCCTCCACCTGCACTTTCTACCTCAGTAATGCACTTAACCCAGCCTGCCAGGCAGCAGGGTGATTGACGGATGCCTCTGTCTCCCTCCAGTGGACTGTAGGCCACAGGGAACCACACGGCAGGCCTCCTTTATTTCTTCACCTCCCCAGTCCCTGACACACACACACACACGCACGCACGCACGCACGCACACACAGTAGGCACTTGGTTTAAATTCATTGCATGTTGTTGCATCCAAAGGTCACAGTGACTCTTAGTGCCGCTGCGGTGCCTTACATAGCAGGACAGCGTCACACCAGGGTGGTCCATGGGGAGACCCAGGCTGCCGGAAGTTAACCTGGCTGGACACAGACCCAGCTGCAGGGCAGTGGAGGATGGATGGCAAAGTGTGCCCAGCCCCGCGAGGATGACCCACGTGGGAAACCCCCATTAGCAACCCCTTCTCTCAATCAGGCTGCTCCAGGCACGGAAAGACCCTGAGGACCATTCAGATACCCTGGAAATGTCAACACTGCCTGAAAGAGGTCTCAACTGGCCTAGAAATCTCCGGGCTGCCCACACTTGGGATAGGCACAATAAATAAAACAATGAGACCCATTTGAAGGCACTTGTGAGACAGCAGAGCTTTGAGAACTTGACTTTGATGAGCTTGAGGAAAAAAAGAAGAATGAGTTTCCTCTTGGGCCCAGGTTTGTTTATCCTGCATCTCAGAAGCCAGAACCTAGTGTGATGCTTTTAAATGGCCCAATATGTTTCTCCTACAGGCCCAAAGGCACCTGTCTGCCCCGGGCCAAGTCTCAAACCAGTACAGAAGAGGCACACCCACTCTGGCTGCCTGGAAGAGGTAGAGGGGCGGGAGAGCAGGGGTTGTGGTGGGGGGAGTCCAGATTTAGTCCTCCCGTGGGAGTGCACAGAAGAAGTGAGGAAGTAGGGGAGCTCCGGCTAAGGGGGAATCACGAGGTACAGGTGGCTGTGAGACCCAGCCAGCGGAGCCCGTGAGGGCTCATCCCACAGGGTAGTGGAGGACAGAATCAGGGATTAAGAGTCTGGAGCTCAGAGCTTGGGCCTGGATCTGCCCCTCACATGCCTGGTGCCAAGTCTTTTCTCTCTGGGCCCTGCCTTGATTCCTTCACTCCCTAAGCAGGTGGCTCCATGGCGCTCCCCAGCTCCTTCCTGACCCCTCCCCTCCCCGGCTCACACCAGACCCATCTGGACCCCATTCTGCAAGGGCCTGCTCCCTCTTAGCTGTCAGCACATCTCCAACCCAAGACCACCCATCCGGCTGGAAACCTGACTGTGGTACCTTGAGGCGTTTCCTCTCACTCTGGAAACTTGGTACTTGTCCCCCTGGGGCCACAGGCTACACACCCGTGTGCCCCACCCATCAGTAACAGTACTACTACTATTTCTGTAGTCCTCACTACCGTTTCAGGCACTTTGTATGCCTTCTCCTACGTGATACAAACCTTTCTACAGATGAGAGAAAAACCAAAGCTTAAAAAGATTTAAGTAATTTGCCTCCTTCACAAGGGGCTTTGGCACCCATCTCATCCTCACGACACGTCTGAGGGTCAGCAGCCAGATATTCCCATTTTAGCAAAAAGGAAACAGAGGCTGGGAAAGGTGAAGCCCCTTGCCAAGATCACAGCTAATAAGGAGCAAAGCTGGGGCTCTGAATGCATGGGAGGTACCCATTAACCCCACACACTGTTGCACCCCTTCCCAGGACGGCCAGACAACACTCCCCTCCCGCACCGCCGCCCACCACCTGTGTCACAGTAAGACCATCAGCCCGCCCTGCCTCCCCCTGGATCATTCCACAGAGTGCGGCCAGACCCTAACTGGCTCTGAGGAGTGATTACTTCAAAGAAGTTCCCATCGGACCAAGATTTCTCTGAAAAAATAAACAGCAAGCCCTCGGGCGCCCCGCTGCCTAGAGGAAGGTGGCCCCAGAGCTGGATTTCCGCCGGCCAGTGGGCGGGGCTGGTGGGCGGGGCTGCTGAGCCGGGCTGGGGGCGGGACCAGCACGCCCTGGCCTGGCCCCGCCCCGCTTCCTCCTCGCCCACCTGGGTCCCCTCCCATCCCGACGTGGAAGCAGAGGCAATTGGGCTGGAAGGCGCTGAGCAGTGTGAGGCCAACCGCACGTCCAAGTGCGGCCAGAGCTGGGACGTGTCCTCTCAGGGTTCCTCAGCCAGTCGTTAGCAGAACTGGGCTAGAACCCACTAGACTAACGCCCGACCCCACACCACCCTGAGCTGCCAGAAACTCACTCTCACAGCATGGGACCTGAACCAGGAAGGATGCCACCTGTCCACAGGTAAAGGACAGGTGGAGGGATGCTCTGTGAGGAGCAGGGAGCCGAGGGGGCAGACCAGAGTACTCACGAGATTCCCACCCTTGGGCATGCTGTTCCTTCAGCACGTGCGGTGACCTACTGTGTTCTAGGCCTGGGTTCTACGGTAAGCAGGACCTGCCCTCCAGAAGCCTGAAGCAGTCGCAGTGAGAAACTCGCTTGTGAGTGAGTGCTCGTCTCCTCACCTCCCCCGGCCCCACCACGCCTTCTAAGAAGGAAGGATCTGTGGAAATCTGGGCAGCCTCTGGCCTTGCCCTTCTGCACCTTTGACACCAACACTAGAGCACGCAAGCTTGGTCAGAGGTCCTGACCCAACGTAAGCACCTGGCCGTGGTGAATTTTTTTAAATTTTGAAATAGAATCCACAATGATAACTCATATTTCTCACTAACTTTCAGATTCCTGGCTTCTCTTGATAAACTCAGGTCTGGTAATGCCCCGCCCACATTCCTTCCTTCCTTCATTCTTTCATTCGACCAAGTGCCTGGTCCCATCCCAAGTGCTGGGAATAGGAGGTGGATAGGGCCATCTAAGTCACTGCCCTTGAGAAGAATCTCTTCAAGGGGCCATGGTCAGCTGGCGCTGGCCCGTTTGTGGGGCATGTCCGCTCTACTTCGCCAGAGTCTCCACCATTCCCTGGACCACCCTTCCCATTTGTGAGCTCTCCTTGGTCACTGAGTTCATGCCCTCCTCACAAGACCGGCTGATTAGAAGGGCAGAAAGCTGAAGCAAACTGGACCAAATGCTAACCTCTCTTTAATCTGTGCTGAGTGCAGGAGTGTTTGTCATACTATGTTCTGCCTTTGTATGAATATTGGAACTTCTTTTTAATTTAAAAATAAGAATGCAAGTGAAGAGAGTTACTTGAGAGTGAAAATCTAGAAGGGTGAAGGAAGGGGTGAAACAAATTAAAGCCAGCAAAGGCTGTGCTTGGGGTGCCTTTGGGAAAGCGTAGGGGGAGGGGAAAGAGACTGTAGGAATGCTACCACACTGCGTGGGAGGGCATCAGACGGAGAGAGATGGAGGAAGGGTTTTTTTTTAAAGGTTTGCTGTATGTTAGGGATGAATGTCCCTTTGGCATTTTTCAAGCAGCTTCACAAAAATTTTAAATTATTTTTCAGTGCTTTTGGGACGCCCGTCTTCTGCTTCTTTTGAACGTAACTCTGTGGGATGGGTGTGAGGAGAATAATCAATAAAGCATAGTGAGTGCATAATCAGGAAGTAGGGCATCCTGAGAGAAGCACCCCTACTGATCTGGGAGTCAAGAAAGGCCCCCAGGGAGAAGTTCTTTAAACTAAACCGTGGATGAGTAGATGTTGCGTGACACAAGAGGAAGGTGACGAGATAAGGAAAGGCAAGGAATCTTCCAAGCAGTGGGGATAGCTCTGGGAAGGCTCAGAGGGCAGACTCCAGGTTCTGTGTGTGGTTCAAGATGGGAGGACAGTTGGCCTGAGGTAGAGATGGAAGGAGAGCTGGGGCTGAAGGGGTGGGCAAGGACCCTGCCAGGCCTTCTGAGCTCCATGACAGCTCATGGACCATGTCCAGTGGGCAATCGGGAGCCACTGAGGGCTGTAATCAGTGGCTTTAAGTTACTCCTCTGTCTGTCCTGCGAAAATGGACTGGAATGAGGCAAAGCAGTGGTAGGCAGAGCAGGAGGCTATTGCAATAAATCAGGAAAGAGATGATGGCGGTTTTAGGCTGGGTTGCTGGCAAAGAAAGTGGGAAACAGGGCTTGATTCTAATGACGTGGAGGAGATGGAGGAGAGTGATGGTCTAATTCAACACCACGTCCCTAGCACCCAGCATGCTGCCTGACACTCTGTACAAATGAAATGAATATGTATTGAATGAATGGATAAATGAACTAAAGACCTAATACATTAGTAAGCAAATACTGGTAGATGAATGTTAGCTTGCTTAAACCTCCTCCCTCGGGGCTTCCCTGGTGGCGCAGTGGTTGAGAATCCGCCTGCCGATGCAGGGGACACGGGTTCGTGCCCCGGTCTGGGAAGATCCCACATGCTGCGGAGTGGCTGGGCCCGTGAGCCATGGCCACTGAGCCTGTGCATCCGGAGCCTGCGCTCCGCAAAGGGAGAGGCCACAACAGTGAGAGGCCCGTGTACCACAAAAAAAAAAAAAAAAAAAAAAAACACCTCCTCCCTCCATTGCACGATGCTCAAAAAAAATGGCCACCATTTCTGAAGGCCTACTGTGTTCCAGGCAGCGGTGTTAGTTAACGCATACTCATCATCTTTACACAATCTCTAAGCCTCACAAAACTCCTGCATTTAGGTGCTATCATTCCCGTCTTGTGGGTCAGGAAATTTAAAAAGTTAAGTAGCTTGCTCACTTCCACCCGAGGAATAGGAAGCAGAGCTAAATTTCTACCCAGGGATATTCTTTCCACTCTTCACACATTCTCAGAATGGCCCCTTCCAGGCTGAGGACACGATGCTCAGCTCCCCCACAACTTTGTATTATAGGTAAAAGGGAACAGCTACCGAGTGACATAAATGGAAGTTTGGAAAACATGAACCGGAAGTTCCTGAACTTTTAGTTCTGCTCTCCACTAGTCATCTGCATCATCACCGACACTTAGCCAGCGCTGTTGTATACACCAGCTACTGTACTGGACAACAGGGCTATGGAGGAGAATTTGATTCATTCCCTGTCCTGGAGGAAATCATCCAGCATCTGATGAGGAGGGCGAGCGAGTGAGGAGTAATGGAGTAAATTGGGTTTCCTGAGAGCATGTGTGAAGAAGGCTCAGAGAGGTGAATGTGTTGAGACTGGGGTGTGGGACCCTCAAGGGAAAGAGGTGGTGGAGGAGAATTGAAGGACGGTGGACAAGCACCTTAATTAAGGCAACAACAACGGGGACTAAGAGAAGGGACAGAAGTAAAAGCTGCTTCAGTGAAGGTCCAGACAGGATGGTGATGCTGGGTTAGGAGAATGAATGGACTGCCCACCCACCTGGAGCTACTGAGAATCTTGGTATTTCAGTCAGAGCAGTCACCAGCTCCTCCCCCCTGTCCCAGGACAGTTGCTAAGACATTTTATTGTCCCCCAGGGCCAATGTCTCAGGAACAGAGAAGGGACTCAATCTCTGCCCAACTCCCTCTGCAAGCACAGCTCCTGGTACCAAATGCATTTGTGCCTGGTGCACAAACCAAAACGTCAGAGTTTGGAGCCCAGAAAGGTTTATTGCAGGGCCAAGCCAGGAGAATGGGTGGCTCACACCCCAAAATCCCCTGAACTCCCCTAAGAGTTTGGGCAAAGCATTTTTAAAGGCCAGGTGAGGGAGGAGGGTCGTGGAGTACTGATCAGCTCTTACACACAATTCTCCGATTGGTTGATGTTGAGATAACAGGGGTTTATATTATGAATCCATAGGTGCCAGTAGGTCTGGGGCTCATGAATTTCTTGCATTTGGTGCTGGTTTCAGCATCGTGAAACAACTCAGGAAGTGTGCATCAGTTACTATTATCTGGGTACTTCAGAGAGGAGCTACAGCAGAAGATGTGGGGAGGGACTGTCCCGGGAAGGCCCCAGAGGGTCCTGCTTGTTACAATCCTGCTTCTAGCGCCTCTCTCCTTACCTGTCAAAATTCACAAATCTGATCAACCCACTTGCCCTCAAGCCAAATAACTCCGTCTTTGGCTAAATAGAGAAGAGGAGATCAAGGATTTGAAGAGACACTTATTTATCTCTTTACCAGACAGTCTAATGAATAATTTCATGTTTGCAAAAGCTCATTTTGAAATTTGAAGACAAGAGATATATTGCCAAGGCGGCTCTAATACTGCGACATTAATTTTGCACTGAAAGATTTACTCAAAAATTAGATTTTACAATTTTAATGCCTCCATTCTTTTCTTTAAATAAGCTGTGAAATACAGTTAATTAGACTTAAACCCTAGAAGCTTAGACATTTGAGCTTTGGTGTAAGCTACAAAAGAATGCAAGCTTTTTCACTTGCAAATTAAATCTAAATTCATTACATGCCTAAACCTATACTACTTGCAGAAATCCTGCTGGGCTGAGGAGGGGTCTTCTTGAGGCTCCAGATGTCTCCCTACAGCACCCTGGCTGCAGAGAAGGGTTATGAAAATGAAAGGAGGGACAGGACGGGAGGTGGAAAAGACGGAGAGCATCTGACAACCTTGTCTTGGGCAATGTTAGTGTATTCTTTGGAACACCAGCCTTGAGAATTGCTCCTTGGGGAAAAGAAGGTTCCGTGCTCAAAAAAAATCAGGGAGAGGCTGCCTATCGTGCTCCCTTCTTGGAAAGTCACAAGGTTCAAGGAAATAAAGCAAACAAGCGAACAAACGAAAAGCTGTTTAATTTTATTTCATCCAGAATTCCCAAATATATTCAACAGTGAAGCCCTTTTTGTCAAAACACCTAACATTAGGGTCTATCCACTGCTCTGTAGAACAGTCTGCTCTAGGCTCTGGCAGCCCCTCTAGGACTGCTTTCTACTCCTTAGACATGGCCTTGGAGACCCAGCCCAAACTGTCTGTTCTCTTCCACATTGATCTCTTCACTGGGAGCCGTGAAACAATCACATACACAGCCAGCTGAGAAATACAAAATTGAGTTCACGACAGGCTGAGGATTTTAGGGACCCAAGGTAGGGACAGTACTGGTATCCCGCTAAGTGATCATGTCTGCAACACACTGCTTAACACTTGAATCAGAGAAACAAACAATTCAAAGGTGTAAGAACGCGTAGGGACCTTATAGCCCAACAGCCCACCTAATGCTAGAATCCCTTCTACAAAAGCTATGCCAGTCCATTTCAAGCAAAGCACTTCTCAGGACAGGGAACTCACCACTTCCTGGAAGTCCATCTTATCTCAGGACAGATCTGACTTCACATGTAGCTATAAGGCTACTTTCCTGTGAGACCCCTCACTGGCCTGGAGGTGAACTTGTCTAGGACCCTGCCAGGTGGGCTCCAAATTAGCTGGACTGGGGGGCTCCGCTCCTGCTAACCTCCTAGTACTTCCCCAGCCCTAACTTGCATTTCTGAGTCAAAGAGACCTTCTTTCCAGCTACTAGCCCATGCCTCGTTCCACGGCCAAGCCCCTTTCCTTCGGTCACTGCCTCCGCACATTCCTGGGGACCACGGACGCCTCTGAGAATCTAATGAAATCAGTGGGTCCTCTTCCCAGAATTGTCCAGTATTGAAAGCTTCACAGATGCCTTGAAGACTGTCCATCAGCCCTGTCTGTGACTTCCTAGTAGAGGCATCTTGATCTGATTGTGGGTGTTGGCAAAATCCAACCAACCCCAATAGACTGTAGGGAATTTTCCAAACATCCACCATGTGCCTTTGTTTTGTGCCCTTTACTATTCAGGACACCACCCTTGCTATCCACCACCTATTACTCTATTCCGGACATAATTCATCTTTGGAGAGTAATGGTAAAAATGATACCAATAATAATTCCACCTTGCTTTTGCAGTTTACAGAGTGGTGGCATGACTTTGTTGAACCTGACCTTCTCCAAGGTCTGAGTCATAGGAGTTATGTTTTGCTTTTAACAAAGGGAAAAACAGGTTCAGAAAGTTGAGTGACGTAGCCAGATAGGAGTTATGTTTTGCTTTTAACAAAGGGAAAAACAGGTTCAGAAAGTTGAGTGACGTAGCCAGAAACAGAGCCACAAGACAGGTTTCCTGAGTCCTAGTTCCTATAAGTTATCATGTTGCCTCCCAATTATAAACCCTAAATTCTATGTTTTCTTATAGCACCTGTAGCCCTTGATGTCACAGAGGAGAGGGGAGGCTATTTATTCTTTGTATAACAAGTACAAAGACCAACTGATTATTTTGTATACAACAGGGTTCAGAACAATGCTTTGGATTTTAAAATATCAGGTTCAATACCAGTATTGAACTTGTAGCTCTGTAACTTTGTGCAAGGCACTTCAGACCCTTGGAATTAACAGCAGAACTGAAGTCATAGAGCTACTGGGAGGACTAAATGAGATAACACACATACAGTGCGTGGTACATGGCACACACTCAACAGATGTCAGACTAAACAGGAATGTGGGCTGGGGAAGCCAGAAAGTTCTTCCTGAGAGAGGTAAGGTTTAAATTGGGCTCAGGAAGTGGGTTGTAGGTATAGGAAGACAGAATGAGACCTGTGAAGAGGTATCTAGGGAGGAAATTGCAAAGTGCATTGGGGTGGAGGAGGGAGGGGCATTATAGATGAGCTTCAGTCTTGGGCAGTAAGCATTCTGGGTGGAAGGAGCAGAGAGTGGAAAATACGGTCCATTGGGGCTTTGGAGTTTGGACTTCTTTTTGAGGCCAAGGAGAGTCACTGAAGATTTTGAACTAGAGAGTGATAAAGGATGATGCTTAGTCAGTTGACTGATGGCTAGAAGTAGATGGAAGCAGGAGAGACTAGAAAACAGACAACTTGGGGGGTTATTGCAGTGGCCTGGGTGATAGAGAAGTAAACCCATTTTTTACATCTTGTTTGATTCTAGCAAGTTGCCCTGCCTTGTTCCCAATCTCCAGGTCCCTCTCCCATCCTTACCCTGAGTGCCCAGGTAGAATGACTGGGCCTTTGCAGTGGACCCCATTCCAGGATTCCCATTCTAATGGCCTGATTCATAGCACAGTTCTAGCCTTTGTCTGGGATAGTTTTTTGCTTTGGGATTTTTTTTAATTGAAGTAGAGTTGATTTACAATGTTGTGTTAGTTTCAGGTGTACAGCACAGTGATTCAGATAGAAGATAGATAGATAGATACATAGATAGATAGATAGATAGATAGATAGATAGATAGATAGATAGATAGAGATAATTGATAGATAGATGACAGATAGATAGAGACACATTCTTTCACAGATGTTTTCTTGTAGGTTATTACAAATTATTGAGTGTAGTTCCCTGTGCTATACAGTAGGGCTTTGTTGGTTATCTATTTTATATATTGTAGTGTGTGTATGTTAATCTCAAACTCCAGACATAGAAAACAAACTTATGGGATAGTTCTTCACTGTTGACTCCCTGGGAACTGGACCCTTATCCTTGGGACTCACCCACCTCTGCTGTAACTCACCATGTTGAAAACAGCAGTATGACTGTGGCTTTCCTGTGGTTTCAAATTCACTCACAGGGGTGTTCAACCCATCACCTGCCATAGACAAGGTGCTGTGCTGAGGGCCGTGGAGGGTGCAGAATTGGGTCCAACAAGTTCACAGCTTTCAGTAAGCTTGCCATCTAGTACAGAAGGTAAGCCATATATAAAAAAGACTATGATATAAGGTCAAGTATGACTCAAAGAGCTTTTTAGAGCAGCTCTGGATAATCAGCTATGGCTGTTCTAAAAACAAATGACCCAGAAAGCCATCATAGGTCTCCATGTATTTGGCCAACGTGATCTTTCCCATCAGAGCTTTATGCTACCCAGGTATGAGGAAACAACTGCCATGGGAAGTGGTCAACATTCCTTCCTGGCCTGCTCTGTGCCTCCTGTTTCCAACTCTCTTCATGCTCCGGATCCCCGCTTTGGTTCCTCCTGGCTTTGAGGTTATGGCTGATACTCCATCCAGCCACTGAAGCCTGTTTCCCTGCTTAGGTCTGCAAACACACCCACAGTGGGATTGGGGTGGGGGGAACCTTTCAAGGAAAGCAGAAGAAAAATACCAAGGCCTATAAAAAGAAACACGTATTCAGAGTGCTTTTTTCCCATTGCAAATTGAACATGTAGCAAAATATTGACTTGGCGGGCACGGCCCAGTGAGAGCCCCCAGGCCCTGGTCTCTTCTTGTCATTTCACCTTTTTTTTTTTTTTTTTTTTTTTTTCGCTAAATGCTTTAGAAATGCTTGGATCTCTCTCCAAGCAGGTTAGAGCTGGCCCTGCTCCCAGGTCCTGTAGGATCTTCAGTGACTTCCTAAACCTACTTTGTCTCTGAGTTGGGGTCCCTAGTTTTTCCCATTGAGCTAGAGTTGCTGCTCTGACTGACACCTTAGTTCTTCTCAACATGGCCCCTTGAGAACTATCCCAGACAAAGCCTAGCTGCCCCGCCCCAGCCTGGGCCTCCCTGCACTAAGCAGAGTGGAAGCAGATCTTTCTTTGCTTCCACTCAAGAATCTTCTGACTTGGTCTGGAATAGCCTTCTTGCCCACCCACCCTCTTGGCTGTGTGGGCTTGGTTTGCTGGTCACTAAGGGCCAGTTAAAACCAATTTTGTTCCCAGAACAACTTCTGCAGCCTTGTTTGTCCACACCGTACTCTCATCGGCTTCCAGGAAGCCTTCAGAGCTGACACCATCTTCCCTCAACTGAATCATGCTGCCACCATCCAAGGACCAGAAACAAACACCATGTCCCTTTCTGCCTATAAAGGTCACTCCTTTACCCCCCCTCTCCCATCTCTCTGGGTGAGCAGAAGAAGCAGCCTGTCTCAGCAACTGCTTGACAATTGCAACAGCACCCTAGGCATCCTCCCTGCCTCAAGCCTTCCCCTTCCTGGTCTGTATTCCACGGTGCAGTAGAGGAAAGAGCTTTCTACGGTGCACATTTCTACTGTTCCCTGGCTTCGGACTCACAGTGATTTGCATTGTCTTCACATAAAACCCGCATCCTTGGCACAACTGACAGCGCCCTGCACAGTGCATCTATCACCTGCCTACCCTGGCACTCCCCATGGCACACCTTCCCTCTAGCCATTTGGGTCGGAGGTTACCTAATATGCCTTGCTCTTCGCCCATCCCTTTGTCTCCTGCCCAGACCACCTGGTAAACCTTGGAAATGACTATTCAACCTCCAGCTCAAGCATCATCTCCTCCAGGAACCTTCCTTGACCTCCCTTGACAGAGGCAGCATCATTATTCTCTGAGGATCCCACGTGCTGCATTTGGACCTGTATCGCAAGACGATGCCATTTCTATAATTTTATATGTTCGGTCTCTCCTGGATATAAATTGTGGCCAAGAGTTCAGACTCGGAGTCTAACAGAGCAGAGATCAAATTCCAGCTCCATCATTTACTAGAGAGGTGCCCTCATGCAAGAACAGACCTCAATCTCAGTTTCCTCCTGTATAAAATGGTAGTAATGATAATGAGACCTACCTTAAAAGAGGCTGTTGTGAGGATTAAATGAGTTAATGATCTAAATCACATTGCCTGGTATACAGTAAGCAGCCATTCGATGCTGATTCATTCTGTTTTAGACTCTGAGACCCTAAGTTCTTACCATACAGGAACAGTAACTACATTTAGCATTTGCTAGTTTTACTTGTATCGATGCATTTAACCCTCATAACTGCACGAAGGTGGTACTTTTGTTATCCCCATTTTGCAGATGAAGAAAAGAAGCAAAGAGGCTAACTAACGTGCCTAAGTGAACACACCCAGGCAGCAGCAGATTCGAACCCAGGAAGTCTGGCTCCAGAGCCCTCCACCCTAAGGATTACACCCAGTGGCTCTTTAGATAGTCACTAAACATTTATTTTTAAAACGGAACCAATCAGTCTGTTCAGCTTTGTATCCTTAGTGCCAATCATGGACCCAACACATCTGAGTTCTCATAAGTGGCTGTTGACTAATGAGGAGCAGAGATTACAAGGCAGGGAGTGAAGCCTTTCCCTGTGATCAGTTCTCCCCCTGCTCCATGCACGCTGATGAGTCCTGACTCAGGAGCCCCAGTGACCGCGGACTTACTCTCCACCATAAACAAGTACAGTAAATAGAGCAGACTTCCCATTCACCAGCTCAGACAGCCCCAGCCCCTGGGCCACCCCATACAACCCCCTGACACCTGCAGTTGTCTGCAGAGAAGGGAAAGAGCCAGGCCGGGACAGGGAGAGAGAGAGAGAACATTTGACTCATTAGCTGCATATTCCATTCTGACGTTTGAACCTGATGGAATCCAAGCAGGGCTGGAGCAATGAATTAATCCCAGGGAAGAAGACAGGTCTGCAGCTCCTTAGCTATTAGTGGCCCACTGCGAAGGGGAGCCCTGCTGAGCCAACATGTGCCATGAAGATTATTCCCCACTACCTGGCTCCTGTTGGAACCTCCCTGGTCCAACCCAGCCAACTTCAGAGAGACCAACACGTGATAGGTGTTTGATACGTATCTACCAATTAAGGAACTGATTGAAGAGTGAGTCATCCCCCACCCCCACCCCCGGGTTCACTGGGACAGGACCAAGCATCCTATGATTCTGTGCTCCGGTTAGCAGTTCCCATACCTCCTGGAGGTCAGCTTGTCCAGGCCCCCGCCTTTGGGCAGTCTGTTCTCCTTTTCCAGGGTCACAGATCAGGGTATCTCCTATCAATGATCACAGAGGAAAAATGGTCATCAGTTTCCCCAGATTTATTTTCATTTATTCATTCATTCATTTATTTTCTTTCTTTCTTTCTCTTTCTTTTTTCTCCTTCTCTCTCCATCTCTCTCTCACACGCACACACACACACCCTCCCCAAATCCACCACTCTCCCTTCCAGTCTCCCTGGCTACCAACATTCTTCGTGACGCCAGATCCAGGAGGCCACAGGATGGTGCTGGCACAAATCTTCTTCGTAAGAGAAAGACGAGAGAGGGAACGACAGAGAGGAAGAGGGGCATCCCTGCACCCCCCAGCTCTCTTCTCCAGGCTTGGCTGTCTCTAACCCCAGGCCACAGAATTCATCGCTCACTCTGATTCAGTGGGACAGTTATTTTATATTATTAAAATAAGAGATTATCATCACCACCGATCTCCATCTCCTTTCCAATCTCATTTGAAAAGCAGGCATTGCCTCCTGCTCCCGGACCCCTAATTCTCTCTGCCTCGGCTGTTAAATCATTTAACCTAGCAAAGTGTTGGAATATGCATTTTACATGAGAGACACGAGGCTGGATAAATCTGGGCTGACTGCAGAGGCTGAAAAGAAATATCTGAGGTGCAGACAAGGGTCAAAGAAGCCTTGGATGGGATGCAGAGTCTGGAAAGGCTGGGTCTCCTCCCTCTCCTCTCTTGCTTAGTGAATAAGAAAGACAAAGCCTCGTCCCTCTTTGCAGAAAAGCAACTGAAACCCATAACAGACACTAGTAACAGGGACCAGGGCATACCATGCAACCCGGCCTTCCCTAGACTTCTATGATGGGGCATTACCACGCTTGACCTTACCAAGCTCTGGGACTCAGATTAGACCCAGTATTCAGCATTCAACTTGATGCACTCAAAGCTGGGCTACAGAGTTCAGGACCAGTGGAGCCGTCTCAGAATGTCTGGGCTGTAAAGACCCCAAGCACAGCTCCCTCTACTTACAGATGAGGAAACCAGAGCCCAGAGAGGGGTAAGGACTTAGCCAAGGGTACAAGATATTAGCCAACACCAGGACTTGCACCCAGGGTTTGAGCCTAGGGATCCTGGCCCCTGGTCCAATGCCTGGTCCAATGGACTTAAGATTGGTTCTGACTCTGGCCATTTCTGTACACTTATCCCTTTGTAATTTATAAATGACAACTGTAGTTACTCAGGAGCCTGGGTGAGAACACTGGGAAGGTTCATTTACTCATGAATTCATTTTACCAACTTATATGGAGAGTCTGCCATATGTTAGCCCTGGACTGGGTGCTGGGGATGCAGATGTGGACTAGACACAGCTGTGCTATCAAGGACCTCATGGTTAGATAACTCTAACAGGGTTAAAAGCTAAAAACAATGCCAGGTGTGTGCTCTTGGTTGAGAATATAATTTTTCCATATGCTTTATCAGTCAGATGGAGATTTTGCAAACCACTGTGTGAGTCCCATAAATGCTTAAGTGCCCCTAAGTTCAAAGTTGCTTATTTCTTGCTTGACCTAGAAAGAAGAAGTAATGCTCCCTAGGGCATTTGGCATGTAGATAGCAAGCCCAGGGCTCAAACCCAGGAGTCCCACTTCAGCTATGGTGTCAGGCAACTAAAACAGAGGGCCCAGGGAGGGTTGCCACATTTAGAAAATGAAAATACACAAGGCCCGATTACATTTGAATTTCAGGTAAACAATGGTTAAAATAATTTTGTAATATGTGTGTCCCAAATACTCCATGAGACACACTTACACTAAAAAAAAAGAGGTTTTTTTTTTGCGGTAGGCTGGCCTCTCAGTGCTGTGGCCTCTCCCGTTGTGGAGCACAGGCTCCGGACGCGCAGGCTCAGCGGCCATGGCTCACGGGCCCAGCCGCTCCGCGGCATGTGGGATCCTCCCGGACCGGTGCACGAACCCGTGTCCCCCGCATCGGCAGGCGGACTCTCAACCACTGCGCCACCAGGGAAGCCCTAGAGTATTCATTTTTATCTAAAATTCCAATTTAACTGGGCATCCTGTATTTTATCTGGTAACCCTTTGGGGATGGAGAGAGCGCCACTTGGAAATTGGATACACAGGGACTTGGGTGAGAGATAGTGAGAGATGCTGGGCCCCGGAGCCAGGAGAGGTTCCTGGAGCCCAGTGGGTGTCTCCTCAGTTCCCAAGGGAGGCTGCCCCCACTCCCCCAACCCAATGGCAACTTGATCTGCCTCTGTAGCTGTGCTAATGAGAACGCTCTTCCTCAAACAACAGATTAATTGATTTAAAACTTTTAATGCCAGATGCTTGGTGGAAGCATTTTAATAATCCTCGAGTCAGAATTAATCATGTCTCCTGATCTTTGAGGAGGGCAGTTATTAAATCCTGCAGAGGCAGGGGATGGGGCCAGGCAGGGGCAGAAGCTGTTTCTCCCGGGAGAAACAGGCAGGGGCCTCTCATGGAGGCCCCTGGTGGGGTGGCATGGCATGGGGGGCAGAGGCAGGTCTGGAATGGCACCCGAGAGGCAGGAAGTTGACCCACTAAGCCCTGGTTTCTCGCAGCCCAAGGCCAAGGTGGGGTACAGGGGAGTCCTGCTGCAGAGGTTCCCCCATGGCCTGGCCACAGTTAACTGCAGAACTGGACACACTTGGCCAGGCCCAGGACAGGGCCATCTTTCTCCCTGAATCCCTCTCACTCCCCCTTTTCACATCCAAGGAATTTTAGAAGAATCTCATTCTCTGAATCTAGGAATGAGGAAAAGGAAAAAAATGTCTCCTGTAGTGAAACCAGGGGCGCGTCTTCCCCCCTGGCTGAAAACTAGAGTCCTGCCTCTGGGCAACCTCCCGCCACGCCAGCTGCCCCTCCGTGGGCTCTGATGCCCTTTCTCCTTGGCCTCTCAGCTCGCTCCCACTGTGGGCTCTTAGTCCTTTCCCTCCTCCATCCAGAAGCCACCTGAATTCCGCCTCTATGTCTCCAGACTTCCACCTTCTACCCCCTCCCTCTCGTTTGTCCAGTCGTCTGCTCTCTGCCCCCAACTCCTCTCACTTCAGCCTCCTATACTTACAGTACACCAGGCACATCACCAACACAAGTTCTAATCTTTATAACCCTCCGAGTCAGTAGATTATTACTCCCCGTTGTTTGCAGAGGGGTAAACTGAGGCTTGCTTTGTTAGGTGGCTTGTCCACAGACACACAGCTGCATTGGGTCAGTTCCGAGCCCCACCCCACCCAGAAGGCTTCTCGGGCCCCCATTTTCCTCTGGGTTTCAGAGTTCCTAAGTAGTCACATCAGAGGGAGCTGATTTTGCACATAATGATACCAAATGTTCTGCCCATTCGAAGCCCCTAAAAGCCCGGGGCCATGTCTTGTGCTCCTGCACAGCGCATCAGCCCACCTGGCACCTGAGCCTCCCACGATCTGAGCCAAACAACTCCATTTCTCTTGAGAGTCAATCCTGTGGATGGTGGCCTCCCTCCATCACTCCCCCCTCACCTGAAACCCTCACGCACCCCTCAGCAGTGTCATGCAGACACTAAGCACTGAGCAGGCAGGGGCCTGCCAATGGTCTCCACCACATATGAAGTCCAGCCCCAAACAGCACAACCCCAGACAGCCTAGAGGGTGACACATTCTGCCTCTGTTAATGCTGAGCACCCTTGGGCTCCCCTGGTCTCCTGATGCCCCACTGTCAAAGCTAAATCAATACTCCCTTTTTTCTCTGCAAGAACATCTCAGTAATCCTAATTGGTCACTATGGCAACCCCAGCTGCAGCTCCTCGTGGCCTCAATGAAGAGACAGAAGGATGAGAGGGGGTGAGATAGAGGTTAAGCCTACTTATTGTATAATGCTCTGCCTTTGATATCACCTAGATCCACATGCTAAGTACCTGGAAAGAAACAAAATCCCGTGTAAATTAGAATGATACCATCCAATCCCCTGCTTATATCCTCACTAGTCGCAGCCGATAAGGCCATTGTCTGCAGCCACTGGGCCTGACCTCCTCCGCCTGGCGGCTGATGGGGTTTTGGTGTTGGGTCACTTTCATCAGAGAGGATGGGCGGAGCTGTGAATCCTGCAGGGCAAAATGGCTGTGCCGGGGCCTCTGCCTGTAGCACCCCCACCCCAACCCAACCAGGAGGGGATCTGAGGGAAAAGGAGAGACAGGAAGACCACTGCCCAGAGCCTGGTCCTGTGTCTCTTCCTTGCTGGAATCTTGAGGCTGCTCTTCCATTTCCTCAGCAGATGGATCATTCCCTGCTTGGATGGGGTACCCTCAAAACCCCAATCCTGCCTTGCGTGCTGGGGTGAGATCTCCCCATCATGCAAACATGCACACACATGAACATACATACACACTTCCTGCCCGTGAATGTGTCTTCCCATCTAGCCACCCTCAGAAAAATAAAGTCTCTGCTCTCTTCATTCTTCAAGACTCCCCCTTCCCCTTCCCCTCAGTGCCGCTGCCCCACACCGGCTGGGCCTTCCTTCCGTGACTCCGTGATCTCTCTGTTGCCAGGGTGAGGGTTGGCTCTGCAGCTGCCCACATTTGCCAATGACATCAGATCCTTCAGCTCTGCCCTCTGAATTGTCTTCTCAGAGCCAGACTCCTTCCCCATCCCAGGAGAGGTGGGTTTCAGCTTTCCCTCCCTACACACTGCTATGCTTATGCCCTACCTGCCCCACAGGGAACTTCTAACCTATTTTCCACTTGCTGCAGCAGATGACTCCCAGGATCATAGTCTACCCCAGCCAGGGCCAGAGCCAGATCAGTCCTATAAAGCATGGGTTCAGTGCAGCCCCCTTTCTTGGCCCAGCTGCCCCAGGTCCATTTGAGCAGAGCTTTTAATCCTACCCTGTGGCCCACAGAGAGACTCCTTTGCTGGGAGTCCCTCCAAGTTTTTCTATGGTCCGTTTTGGTCCTCTCCCCCCTGGGAAATCCATGGTGGGACACTGGATTTTTCTTAACGTTAAACAGAAGGTGAGAAAGCCCTGTCTGTTCTGCCCTCTTTCTGTCTGCCCCTTTCATAACTTCTCCTTGTTCAGCACACACAGCTGTGATCAACCATCCATTTCCGGCCTCCAGTCAACACCTAAGGCTTTTCCTGCTGCCTGCCAATTCACTCTGTCAACCGTCCATCTTAGAACCATTTAGGGGGGCACTTTGCCACGTCCTGGGCACAGTTAGGGATGCGAAGAACCTGAAAAGTTCCAATTTTCTAATCCAAAAAGGACTAGAGGGCATGCATCCGTCCATAACTAGTCTGTAGAAGATAAAGCTTTTCTCTTGATTGTATCTGGGGACAGAGAGGAAGAACAGCCGTGGTGTGGGGGGAGGAGACATGACTTTGGAATCTGATCTTGTTATGAAAACTTGGGCAAATTCTTCAATATCTCTAAGCCTAGGATTCATGGAGATCATAATGCCTGGCTTGGAAGGCTACTGTGAGGAGTGAATGTGATATAGCCTGGAAAAAGGCTTTGTCAATGATGAGATGTGGTACAAATGTAAGGAACTATCATTACCACGGCAGTGATATGGGACCATAGTTCTCTTGGCTTTGGATGGATGCTCTTCCTGTTTCTCCCCTCGTGGAGACTGTTTTGGGAGAGGTCACATAGGCTGTGACCCTATGTATTCTTGCCTTCTCCCCGCAGGTTGGTCCAGGATAGATGATTGTAGGTAGAGAACACAGCGACAGAATCCTTCCTGTCACCACTTACCCATAGATGAGAAACAACCGCATCCTCTTAGCTTAAGATGTGATAATAGTCTTTTCACCTGTGAGTCCCAATCCCAGCTGCCTGGGAACATGTTCCCACCAGGTAATGTTTGATCAGGGATGTAGCTGCAGGCACATTTCAGATACGTCCCTTGATCCCCAACACCTCCTGTGACGCAGATAAAGAAAGCACTATGCTTATCCTCCTTATGTCAATGAGGAAACTGAGGCAAGAGAGGCGAAGTGACTTTTCCAAGACCATGGAGCTAGCAAGCTGCAGATCTGAGACTTCTAATTCCCAAGTGCAAAACCTACACTCTCTTTCTCTGTGCAGCTGCCTGCCTCCTGAAAGCTGCTCCCTGTAGCCCACTCATCTGCTATTCTGGCAGGGTAAACACTTGAAGAAGGCCCTTTGCTCAGAGGGCACGTTGAGCGGAGTATCGGGTCAAGGTTCATCTGCATTTGGGGCGACAGAAGGCTGCCGAGATAATAGGGTCCCCTTTGTCCTCCATGGGGCTGGATGGGAACAAGGATGGATGTCTGAAGGAGATTACAAGCAGTTATGGATATTGCTTGTCATGCTACCATCAGCAGACGCCTCTTTCAATTGACTAGTTGCTTGTATTTCCAGAATAGGGAATGCCAGATGTATTTCCTGCACTGAAAGAGAGTACTGAAGGCCCTTGGGAAGAGACCCAGCTGTTAAGTATCAGTGGAGGCTGGGGTAGTTTTAACCCCTGGTGGCCAGGTAATCAGAATGCCTGGGAAGCCAAGGACAAACAGCCAAAGCAGCCCACATCTAACAAATGAATGGAGGCTTGAAAGCCCTTTCTAAGTTGCTTGTTTGGAGTTCAAAATTCACTTTGCCGTGTCAACAGTGTTATTAGAACGAACATTTATTGAGTCCTGTATGTGCTACATGGTATCAAAGCATTCTGCTTTCTTTTTTTTTTTTTTCCATTACATCCTCACCTCGTTACAACTTTACAAGGTAGGAGTGGCAGACACTGGCTTGTTCACCGTCCCAGTAACCCTTTCCTCTTAGGCACACAGTCCTTCCTCAGCCTTCCTTGTATTAGGGGCAGCCATGGGACAATGGAAAGTAGATGGAAAGCATATGCACCACCTCCTAATCTGGCCCATAAAAATGCCTCCTGCCCAACCCTTTGTGTGCTCTCCTCCTTCATCTATCTGCTGGATGCATGGATCCAGTGAAAGGCTCCCAAGCTCTAGGGAATTATGTCATCCACTAAATGGAATGATCCTGGGGTCCCTGAATGACTGCATGGGGCCAAACCCCACTACTGACCTATGTTGGACTTCGACGTGAGTGAGAAATAAAATTTTACTGTGTTAAGCTACTGAGATTTGGTAGGTTTTCTCACCCACCCAAACGAATTCAGTAAGTATCAGACTATATCAACAGCCTCCATTTTACAAATGAGGAAACGGAGGCTCAGAGAGGTAGCGTGACATGCCCAACGCTACATAGCAAATAATCTGTAGAGCCAAGTTTAAAACCCAGGTACATCAGACTCCAAAGCCAGTAGTTTTCCATGCTACCTGCCACAATAGGTGGCCAGGATCCTAGGCCGGTCACAAAAGTCTATTTAACCAACGAAATACCCAATGCATTTTTCAACTACCCTTAGCCATTGCCCATAGCAGTTTCTGTGGGATGTTGACTGAGTTTCCAAACCTGACTCTGAGAGCACGTCTCATCACCATCACCTCACCCCCCCAATAATTTTGGACCACACTTCCAGGCCTGAGTAAAATAACATGCTTCCATAGATGTGGACGCTTCTCAGTCAGTTGCTCCCTAAAGACTCTGACTCAGAATTAAAGAGCATTTGCTTCCACGAGAATGAAGGGCCCACACTCAAACTTCCCCTGTGTATTCCAGGTAACCCTGGCTGAGTCAATTTGTTGGTAGATGGGGAGTCTGCTTATGACCTAGGACAAGCAGGTCAGTTCTGGTTCTTAGTATATTGCTATATTGATCCTAGAAGCATGGATCCTAGAACCATTTTTTTTCTGAGCCTGAAATCCAAATGCCTGGTCTGACCAGCTGAGGTACATTTACAGTGACAAGGGGAAGGAATATTTTAAATTGTAAGTGACTTTGAAACCCCAAGAACTCTGATTGCTGTAGGCAGAGGAAAACTCATGCTTCTTTTCTTAATGGGGCTCAGCCAGAGGAAACAAATCAGCTCTACAGTATATCCTGAGTGTATGATGTGTGCCCACCAATGTATCAGTCCATGGGATGGCAGCCACCATGCCTGCCCTCCAGAGGATCATAAGCTGATTAGGGAGACCGAGCTGAAACACAAGGAGACAAACTCTAGAAAACTCTCCAGCCACTTGATGTTAATTTGCACGTGTTCACATGTGGAACACTGACCTCTGTCCCTTTCAGCCTTCTCTTCAAACTCTCAAATAAATCCAGCTGCACATAAGTCAGTGGTATGGAACTTACTGAGTATTTGGGAGGGAAGATGAAGATTTACTTCACATGCTCCACTGAAACTTTTTAAAACGTTTTCCTAGTTCTTCTCTCTCTTTACCCCAAATCCCTTCTCTTCCTTGCCTGCACTTGGGACCTCTCCTCTCTGACTCTCCACATATTTTCTCACCCCTTAATCCAACTTAGTTTCTGAATCTCTCACTGCTGCTATATTATGCAGAGGAATGTGACCCTTTCCCAGATCCTGTCTTCAGACTTTATCAGGTCTTTAGCTAACAAGTATCCTTCTAGTTATCAGAACCCATTCTAGGGGGAGAGGCAGGCATGTTACAAATAACCCACCGAAAACATTTCTGATATTCTGCTTGTGGAATTTCACCCTGCAGAATCTTATCCAGGGCTTTGCCTGAAAGTGTGTTTGCTGTCCGTGGTGCTGACCTGGGAGGCTAAGGCTAATCATCATTTGTCTACACATCATTCAGTCAGGGGATTGGATGGTCTTGCTGTCTGCTCTGAGCCTCACCCCCCGTCATCTCTGAAACGGGATTATTAACAGCACTCACCATATGCAAAGCATTTAGCATCCTACCTGACACAAAGAGCTCAATAAATGGTAGTATTTCTTACTGTTATTATTATGCTATTATCCTACAGGCTCCTATTTATTCACCGCCACTTCCCAGATATATTTTTTCCTCCAAACCTCAAGCTAAATAGTATTTGGATAAGTGATTCCACCTTCAGTTTTCTTCCCACACTTTGCTTTACAATGAACACAGGTTTTCCAAGGTTTTTTGCTTTAACCGTGAAAGAGAAACCGAAGTTAACAAAACAAATAACTGGTCTCACTGGTTGAAACATGAGTGGAGTTAACTCTGGAATTTTTTCAGCTTTGATTTTGTTCCTTCATTGATTCATCTCCTGACTCCTCACTTGGGAATAAAACCCACTCAAATGCTCCTTTTTTGCTGTTGTTGTTCTTGAAAGTGTGTGTCCCCAAGATTCCTTGTGCTTGCTTCTCTCATAGTACATCTCATGCTCTACTGAAACTGCCTCTTTAAAAAGACTATGTTGGGACTTCCCTGGTGGTCCAGTGGGTAAGACTCCGTGCTCCCAATGCAGGGGGCCCGGGTTCGATCCCTGGTCGGGGAACTAGATCCCGCATGCATGCAGCAACTGAGAGTTCACATGCCACAACTAAGAAGTCCACGTGCCACAACTAAAAGATCCCACATGCCGCGGTGAAGATCCCGAGTACTGCAACTAAGACCCAGCGCAGCCAAAATAAATAAATAAATATTATAAAGACTATGTTATTCGCCATTTTATCCTCAACAACTTGCAGAATGCCAGGTACATTGTTTGGAACTGAATGAAAAAAAATGTATTAATAACCAAATAAACAAAAGAACAAAGGGAATGTGGTGGGCTGCATTTTCGCCTCAAGCTTTCTCTCCTCCCTATATCCACACACCCTTTTCCATGTGTCTTTGCAATTCTTCCCACTAAAGGAGTAGAGTATATTTTCCCTCCCCTTGACTTTGAGTTTACATATGTGAGTTTCTTTGGGTATATGATGAAGTAAAAGTAACAGTGGGACAGTTCTAAGCCCAAGCTTTAAGAGGACTTGCACCTCTGACTTCACTATAAAAAAAAAAAAAATGCCCTGGATAGCCCATGGTACCAGGAGGAGGATAAGAGCCACATGGCGCAGACCAACGAGAGCTGTCACAACCCAAAGCAGAGCTGCCTCAGCCACTCATCGATCTGAAGATCTGAAGTGAAACCATCCAGCCAAGCCCATTCTAGATGAGCCACATCTTAGCTCACCTTCCAAAGCTTAAGTGGTAATGATTATAGGTTTTTTTTTTTTTTTTTTTTTTTTTTTTTTCGGTACGCGGGCCTCTCACTGTTGTGGCCTCTCCCTTTGCGGAGCGCAGGCTCCGGATGCACAGGCTCAGCGGTCATGGCTCACGGGCCCAGCCACTCCGTGGTATGTGGGATCTTCCCAGACCGGGGCACGAACCCATGTCCCCTGCATCGGCAGGCAGATTCTCAACCACTGCGCCACCAGGGAAGCCCATGGTGTAGCCCATGATTATAGTTTTAAGCCACTAGGTCTGAGGATTAATTTGTTACATAGCATTATTTGGGCAATAGCTAACAATACATAGAGAAAACATACAATGGATTATTTTTTAAAAAAACAGACGAACATGGCTGATGAAGTTCAGCATCTCACCTTCTCTGAGCCTTAATTCTTCTTCTATAAAGTTTGGATAACAATTTCTGATCAACCTAGCTCACATGGTCATGGTTTCAAATGATTATGGCTAGGACGGCACAGCAGTGAGTTAACCAACAGAATAGAAATAAAGGAGTATTTTCATTAGGGGTTAGTATTCCTAAGTTTCTTTAACATCCTGGTACAACCATAATCTCTAGCCCTGGATCCTGTATACTTCACTGAAATGGGACATCAGATGGCTAAAGATGAGTGTTTGGGTCCACCAAAGTATTGGTAAAATTAATTCTCTTCCAAGAGGAAACTTGAGACTGCCTCTTTAAAGTTCAACCAGGAAATTCAACTGAATTCTAGACTTTTGAAATAGGAAACTCCCATTCTACCCTACCCAGTGCTTAATGCACTTCACAATACCCCCAACCAGAGTTTTCCAGGCTCCACTTAAATGTTTCAAAGGAAACTCAACTACAAAGCACCTATTTCAACTTTGGACCGCTATGTTTATAAGAAAGCTTTTCCTTATCTTCCCTAACCCCCAGACTAGGTCAATTTCCTAGTATAAGCGTCTCATAGCACTCTATTGCTTCAGAGTATTTATGAAAGATTATAATTTAAAAGTTACTTGTGTAAAAATTTGTTCAATGTCTATCTCCCACACAGCGCAGTAAACTTCATAAGGACAAAGACTGCATCTTCTTTGTTCACTGCTGTATATTCAGTATCTAGCATGATAACAGTAAATTAATAAGCATTCAATAAATATTTATTCACTAACTATATTAAAAAGATTTTAATCTTAATTAATAATCTTATATAGTACTTACTTAACAAGGATCAACTCAATAATGAATGAACAGAAGACAGTATCTTCCTGAACTTCCTCCCCCACAAATAGCATAAATTCTATCTTTCGAGGGTCCAACAGAACAAGTTTCCTCCCTGGATCATCCCCTCATATTTCATGGTGGTAGAGCTGAATCCTGGGAGATTTCTGATTAGAAGAGATAAAGGATTGAGAGTGAAGAATTTACACTTCACATAACAAATATTTATTGAGCATACTTAGTCGCCGAACATACTTTCGGGTATTGGAGATACAGCAGGAAGTATAACAGACCAAAAAAAAAAAAAAATCCCTTCCTTCATAATTTTATGCCCTAATGGGAGGAGAGAGATAATAAACAAATCAAAAAGTAAAACACATAGCGTACCAGATGGTGATAAGTGCAATGGAGAAAAATAAAGCAGAGAAGGAGAATAAGGAACCCAAGGGAAGATTGCTATTTTAAATGAGATTGTCAGGGAAGGTCTTTTTGAGAAGCTATTTGCACAATAGATCTGAAGTTGATGAGGCAGTGAGCCATGCAGATATTTGCAGTAAGAAGGTTCCAGGCAGAAAAGAATAGCCAGTGGGAAAGGTCCTGAGTAAGAAGCATGCCTGGCAGAATATGAAAAAGGTATGGAGGCCAGAGTAGCAAGGGAGAGAACAGCATGAGATGAAGTCACAGGGTCACAGGGAGCCTTGTAGCCCTTGTAAGGACCTTGGTTCTCACTCTGGAAAATCAAAAACTATTGAGTGATTTTGAACAGAGCATTGAGATATGACTTGATTCACCTGACTGGTAGGGTGGGTCTAGACTGTAGACAAACAAGGGCAGATGCAGGTCACTTAGAAAGATCTGGCAGTAATCTGGTCAGATGATGACAGTCTAGCCCAGGGCGGAGTTTATTCTTTTCTGTATCCTAGCACCTAGCATCTAGAGGATGCTGAATAAATAAATGAATGATTGGACAGATGAGAGATGGAAAATGCTTTGGTTCTGGAGTCAGAACAACTGGATTTGGGCTCAGAGTTCCAGTTAAGTCTTACTTATGTTCCTTGAATTATTTTCCCTAGAATCCTGTCTTCAGTCCAAGGATAAGAATTAAAGTTATTAAAGCATGTGTAAGAGTAGCCAGCCCAGCCGGACAAAAGAAACCACACCTTATATGATTCCATTTACCTGAAATGTCCAGAATAAGCAAATCCATAAAGACAGAAAGTAGATTAGTGGTTGCCAGGGACTGGGGAAAGGGGATCCTGGACAGAAAAAGGACAATAGGCAAAAACAAAGGAAATGTGAATAAAGTATAGACTTTAGTTAATAACAATGTATCAGTATTGGTTCATAAACTGTGACAAGTGTACTAGACTAATGCAGAAGGTTAATAATAGGAGAAACTGGATGTGGGGATTTATGGGAGCTCTCCATACTATTTTAATCATTTTTTATAAAACTAAAGGTGTCTAAAATCAAAAGCTTAATTTTTTAAAACGGAGTGTCCAGGGCTTCCCTGGTGGCGCAGTGGTTAAGAATCCACCTGCCAATGCAGGGGACACATATTCGAGCCCTGCTCTGGGAAGATCCCACATGCCGCGGAGCAACTAAGCCCATGCACCACAGCTACTAAGCCTGTGCTCTAGAGCCCGCGAGCCACAACTATTGAGCCCGCGTGCCACAACTACTGAAGCCCGCGCACCTAGAGCCCGTGCTCCGCAGCAAGAGAAGCCACCGCAATGAGAAGCCCACACACCACAATGAAGAGTAGCCCCCGCTCGCCGCAGCTAGAGAAAGCCTGCACACAGCAACGAAGACCCAATACAGACAAAAATAAATAAATAAAATAAATTAATTTTTTAAAAAATGAGTGGCCATTCAGGCCTGGGAAATGGAAGGAAGAGTCTCAGTGGTTTATTAGCCAGGAAGTGTGGAATGCCCCCATTCCATGCGCAGAACTGGCCCTTCCCTAGAGACTTGGGGCTCCAGGGAGGTAGCGTGCCTTGGCCATTCTTCCGTAATCCATTCTTAGAGCTGCTTCTTTCTGTGTGTGCCTTGGGCAGTAACTGATCATTTAACATAATAATAAGGTAAGAAAAGTCTGATACAGAAAATACTTCTAAATGACTTTAACTAATGTCCTCTGGGGTTCTGGGTGGGTAATCTGGGCCCCTTCTGTGTACAGGCAAATGTGATTACAGCGGGGCTTGTAGTGGCCTGTCTCAGCTCCCAGCCCCCAAGGCCACTGCCTGTCCTAACCATATTAGCAGCACTAGAGCCATCCATCAGACTAACCGGGGGCCTGGGGTTGGGCCTGGTCCTCCTGCAAGAGCTGGGCCCTGCCATCAGGAGACATCTGGCTCCTTCTTCACAGTCACAAGATAAAGAATGTGGCTGTGGAACTGATCTGCCTGTCCTGCCCCTTCCTCCTGCCCACCTTGGCCGCCCCACTGCATCCTCAGAGCTGCTTGGTGGGGCCTGGGGAGGGGGTCCCTTGCTTCCTGCAGACAGTCCCAGGCTGGCTGGGGTGAGAGGCCACACTTCTAGGCACCATCAGCCTCCCACCGCCAATTCAGCAGGTGCCCTCTCTTCTGCCCCCACTATCAACTCTCCCAGTCTCCCTGGCCCAAGGCTGTCAAAAATAGAACTCACTGGAAGCAGGAGCAGGGGAGTGGAAGGGGCAGGGGTTCTGTTTACCTAACACCACGCTAGCTGCTACAAAGGTCAAGGCCCATCTGCCAGGCAGTGGGTGCCAGGAAACCAGCTGCCTTCATGGCACGGGCACCACACATTAGTGAGGGGCAGGTGGACAGACCGAGTAACGGCTGCACACACACACGCACACGCACACGCACACACGCACACACTTCACGCCCAGAATTGACTAGGTAAGCCATGGGTAACGCATTGCTGCATGACTCATGGCAAATGTTGAGACCTGCATTGGCTTCTTCCTGTCATTTAAAATGCCCACAAGCCACCATCCCTGCTCCCTGGGCAAGCTCAGGGAGCCCATTTTAATTGTTATTTTTTATTTTTTTAAATTTAGGGTCTTTGCTGCTGTGCGCGGGCTTTCTCTAGTTGTGGCGAGCGGGGGCTACTCTTCGTTGAGGTGCACAGCCTTCTCATTGCAGTATCTTCTCTTGTTGTGGAGCACAGGCTCTAGGCACGAGGGCTTCAGTAGTTGTGGCACACGGGCTCAGTAGTTGTGCCTCACGGGCTCTAGAGCACAGTCTCAGTAGCTGTGGTACACAGGCTTAGTTGCTCCGTGGTATGTGGGATCTTCCGGGACCAGGGCTCGAACACGTGTCCCCCTGCATTGGCAGGTGGATTCTTAACCACTGCACCACCAAGGAAGCCCAGGGAGCTCATTCGAATATGAGACTAAATTCAACATAATTAAGAAGCCTAATCAGCTATTGTTTGGGGGAAAATGACCAACAACACTATGACTCATTTTAAATCTGAACAGAAACAATTTGGGAGCACTTTGGTTTTGGAGATTAACTTCAGTCAACTGAGAGTTGCCTTTTCAGGGTCCCATATGCCCGGACTCCCAGTTCTGTGAGGAGTGGGTCACTCCCAGCCTCAGTGCCTCCATCAGAGAAATGGGGAGGATATCCCAGCCTGACACTAAGAGGAAGAACTGGCTTTGGGGAACTGAAGAATGAATTGCCAGGGCATGTCCCCTGCCAGCCCCACTTCCCAGGACCTCACCTGGGGCTCAGGAAGCCAGTAAGCAGAGTGATGTTCCAGCAGGCAGGAACCCCTTCTTCATGGTGTTTTATCCACACATAGGAAGGCAGGGCTAGTCCAGAAAAACCGGTCCTTGTGTTGACAGCAAGGGCAGGCGCTGCCTGACAGGACACGCAGGAGTGGCTCGCTGTCCTGAAGGAAGTAGTTAAAGGTGGACAAGGGCTCACTGGGGTGTACACACACGTGGGTGCATGCTAGGAGCTGCTGAGCCCCCCACATGTCCAGAAACACAAGCAACTTCAGGGGGAGGGAGCTAGGGGCTCTGGGAAGGCTTGCATCAGCTGTGTGACCCTGACGAGACAAGCCTCTTTGCTTCTCTGAACGTGTTTCTAATCTGTAAGCTGTCAGACTCGTTCCCTGAAGTTTCAACCTTCACAGTGCATCAGAATCACTTGGGAGATTTCCCCTGGTGGCACAGTGGTTAAGAATCCACCTGCCAATGCAGGGGGCACGGATTCAATACCCGGTCCAGGAAGATCCCACGTGCCGCGGGAGCAAAATAGCCCATGCACCACAACTACTGAGCCTGTGCTCTAGAGCCCGTGCGCCACAACTACTGAGCCTGCATGCCACGACTACTGAAGCCCGCACACCTAGAGCCCGTTCTCCGCAACAAGAGAAGCCACTGCGACGAGAAGCCCGCGCACCGCAACAAAGAGCAGCCCCCGCTCGCCGCAACTAGAGAAAGCCCGCGTGCAGCAACGAAGACCCAACGCAGCCAAAAATAAATAAATTAAATAAATAAAATTTTTGAAAAAAAGAATCACTTGGAAAGCATTTTAAAAGTATACTTGCCCAAGCAAGCCTGGAGATCTGGAGTTCATTGGTGGTATGGGGGTCACTAGTAGTTTTTAAAACGCACCAGATGATTCTAAAGCTTAGCCAAGCCTGAAAAAAACACTAGAGCACCACATAGCTTATATTGGAGCGACGGGAGGGCTTATTAAAACACAGATTCCAGGGCCTTGCCCTGAGAATTAACATTTCTAACAAGTTCCCAGTTAATGCCAATGATGCTGGCCTGGGGACCACACTTTGAGAACCACTGTCCTGGACCAATGCCACTCAAAGCATATGGTGCCCAGAGTGGAAGCAACATCATTACCTGGAAGTTTATTGCGAATGCAGACTAAGGTGCCTTATTACAAACGTTAAGACAATATGTCCTTCTGGGATGAAGAAAAGTATTGTGATGATGCTGATAAAGGAGCTGCAGAGAGGTCAAGGAGGGGGGAGCCTGGGTAAGAGAAGGGAGCAGCTGGCCCGAGCCAGCACTGTGTTGGTGTTGGATGGAGAGACTGCTGCCCCTCTCACAGCTCTCTTCTTCTCTCCTCTTGCCTTCCCACACTATTGTGAAAAGTCTTCATAAGCGCTGCCCCAGCCCATTTTCCTCAGGTGCGGATCTGCATAAATCATTGCTCAGCCCTCAGCCCCACCATGAACCGTTAGATCCCAGTTCATCATCTTGCCCGCATTACAGATGGGAAAAAATAATTGATTTGAATGGCTGCCTGGATACCCCAGGGCAAGGCTTTAATTCACCTTTGATGCTGGCTGGGTGCTCTGCGCTGGAGCTATAGATACTCCCCGATCAGCCTGGACCAACTGGCAGGCTGAGCATGCTGTGACCAACCCGCGTCCTTGGCCTGCTGCCTGATCTAGCTACAGCCCCTCCCCAAACCGTGAGCTGCATAGGTGCTGTGAGGTGTTAAGAAGAGAAGTAGCACAGGCTGGTTGGGAGAGCCCTGGCTGGGGAGACAAGAGCCCTTGTGCTGCCTTGGGCTTAACTCCAATCTACTGTGACCTTGAACCAGCCTACGCTCTCCAGGTCTTAATTTCACTCTCGGCAAAACAGAAAAAGGCATCCTTGCTGGTTTCCTTCTGATGGGGTTGCAGGCTATCTCCCATATACCAGATTGCCCTTTGTTTGAGGTCTTCCCCTTCAGTCACTCTTGGGTTTCCTGTATTTGAGGAAGAACCAGAAGTATGGAGCAGACATTGTTTGGTGTGCCCAGAAGTGCCATTCCTAGCATGTTCACTCTGTGGAACGAAGCATGGCCATGTGACTGACCTTGACAACACAAACATCAAAGTGAAAATAAGACCTTCTTCCAAAGGTGGTTCCATTACTTACCCCATCATTCAGTTCCCTTTCTGGGAACTGCCAGAAGGACCTATTGCAAGTTACTTTAAATAGCCTCATTGGTGGCAAATCTTCATCCTAGGAGTGTGGATTTGCTTGTTGGAAACAGCCCAAAGCTATCCAGAGCCAAGAATGGTGAATAGAGTGAGAGATTAAGGCTGGGAAATACCATTTTTAGTCTAAAACAAGGTGTAACTATAATTAAATGGATCTGGGGGTTGGTCTGAATGACCTCTAAGGTCTCTTCCAGGTCCAACACACTATGATTTTCTTGTGTAGATAGAAAGTGGATTCTGAAGGCAAAGGAAAACATTCCACAGGTGTCCTGAATGAAGTAACTTCAAAGGAATCTGTATAAAATTACTCCTCCCAAGATGACTCATTTAAAAGGCAATTCTCCTCTAGATACATACCTTATTTCATGGATTCATGAAATTAGGTAGTTTTATTCTCACATTTTATCTCTGAAATCAGGATACAGATGACAATTGGTGGAGGGTCGTAGTTTAAATGGCAGTATTTTTTTCTTTCTTAGCGGTACATAAAGTAATCTTTTATATCAATGGCATCTTGGATTCAACGAAACACAGTAAATCCCAAACTGTTCTGATTTTCAGTACCAGTTGCTTTAGAATTACACTTCTTATATTTTCTTCACTTCTCAGATTAGTCTTGATTCTTAACTTTGGATGCACATACCAGACCAATTAAATCAGAATCTCTGGGGGAAGGATTCAGACATTCTTAGTTTTTAAAGCTCTCCAGGCACAGGGCCTATGACACCTTAAGATAACTACAGCTCTCTTGTAGCTGTATAGGAATCCAGGCTTGTGGGGAAGCCTAGACCATGGCTGGTCGATCAGAGAAATGGAAAGTTTTAGGAATAAATAGTTTGAGCTCTTGGGTTGAGCCATGCCTGAAGTCTTCCATCACCTCTAGACTTCACAGTTTGGTAAGCATTAGATCTTCTGAATTGTTCAAGCTGGTTCAACTTCTATGTATGTCTTGCAACACACATAGAATGAGGTACCGGCAGGGGTATGTTAACTGCAGCTGACTGGGCTGAGGAAGTAAAGTGCTGGGCAATGAGAGTTCTACTATCCTGGGCCAAGAGGTTGGTAATCCTTGTTCTGAGGTTGCAAATAGCTGATTAAGTGATGACCTTTTTTTTTGTCTTAAGACTCACACCATCGATTTGCCAAGTTTTCAGCACTCCATAATTTGTTAGCAAAAATTCATAATATTATAGAGCGAAGGCTGACTTTTGAAGCCTTACAAAGGCTCACAACAGGCTCATCTGAAAACAGCTCTGGAGAAGAAAATATGGATTTGCTAAGAGAGGCCCTTTTTAGCTTGTGGTCTGCAATATACATTCCCCAGGAGTCTGGCAATTAATAATTATCCTTGCAGAGCTGGAAAGGCCACATTCTCTACTTCAAGCTCAATTTCCTACAAGTTGAAGGAGGAAGTAAGAAACTACTCAGCAGAAGACAGATTAGGACCCCAAAGAAGCCTAATCCCCCAGGTGTCTCTCAAATACTCCTGTTAAGTATTGTCTGCCTAAGGAAAGGATTATATCACTTCCCTGGCTAAAATGTAGCTGTAAGCCAGAATACTAAGAGGGCCTTTCTCACCCCAGTCTGAGGTTTCCAACTGCCCCAGAGTACATGAAAAGTAGAGCATTGAAGCCAGGACTGGTTGACTGGGAATAGAAGTTTACAGACCCTGTTCTAGGCTCAAAGACAGTTTCTCTAGCTTTAATAATCCATGGCCCAAAGCAACAGGACCTATTAAGATTGAATTTAGTTGCCTCTACAAAAGACTGACTATTGGCTTCACCACAATTTATGTTTACTTTTCCTATCATCCCCTGAAATAAAAGATGCATCACAGGCATTGAGCAAATGTTTGACATATGATGAATGAATGAGTGAATGCATCTGGCTCCAAGCACTACCAATGGTATTCAGCAAATAAAGCTCAAAATGAAGCAAAGGGATAGCCAGTGGAAGTACAGTTCCTCATTTTAGGTTGTGAAAAAGGGACCTAGGATGAAAGATTTGACACCTAATCCTGCAGACCTGAGCTGGCCTCTTCTTCATCTCTCAGAGGGACCTCCATTTTGCCAGGTCACAAACACTACTGCTGAGAATTCGCAGGGTCTTCCCTGGGGGTCTACACTAAAGACTACAATAGAGTCCTATTTCCTAGGAACTTTACTGTGTTGGGTGATGGATAAGATGGATACATCCAAAGTCATTCTCTATGGGTAACAGACAAAGGAACCAGGGATACGATGTACTGAATTCATATGAAACTACAAAGGCTCAAAATAACCAAACCAATGTTGAAAAAGAACAGAGGATTTACATTTACCAATTTCAAAGCTTAAATACATGACTACAGTAATCAAGACAGTGTGGTACAGGCATAAAGATAGACATAGATCTTTGGAATAGAACTGAGAGTTCAGAAATAAACCTCTACAGTCATGGTCAGTTGATTTTGGCAAAGGTGCCAAGATAATTCAATGGGGGAAAGAATAGTTTCTTCAACAAATGACGTTGAGACAATTGGATATGCAGGTATAAAAGGATAAATCTGTGCCATTAACTCATACCGTAACCCCAAAATTAAATCAAAAGCCATCATAGATATAAATGTAAGAACTAAAACTATAAAACTCTTAGAAGAGATCACGGGAGTAAATCTTTCTGACCTTGAGTTAGACAATGATTTCTTAGATATAACACCAAAAGCACAAATGATGGAAAAACAAATTGAAAAGTTGGACTTCATCAAAATTAAAGCCTTTTTCTCTTCAAAAAACACCAAGAAAATGAAAAGACAAACCACAGATTGGGAGAAAATATGTAAATATATTTACAAATCATATAACTGACAAGGGATTGTGTCCCTATGTGGTAAGCAGAATTATGACCAGCCAAAGATGCTCACGTCCTGAACCCTAGAACCTGTGTATATGTAACCTTACATGACAAAGGCAACTTGGCAGATGTGACTAAGGTTAAGGACTTTAGATGGTGAGATTATCCTGGATTATCCAGGTAACCTCAATCTAATCACATGATTCCTTAACATCAGAGACTATTTCTAGGTTGTGGTCAGAAAAAGATGTGATCATGGAAGAATGGCCAAAGAGATGACATGTTGCTGCTTTTGAAGGCAGAGGAAGGGGGCCACAAGCCAAGAAATGCAGATAACCTCTAGAAGCCAGAAAGACAAGGAAATAGATTATCCCTTAGAGCCTGCCAACACATTGATTTTAGCTCAATGAAAGCTGTGTCAAACTTCTGACCTATGGAAGTATTAAATGATAAATTTCTGTTGTTTTAAGCCACTAAATTTGTGGTAATTTTTACAGCAGCAATATAAAACGAATACACCGGAATACACAAAGAATTACTCCAGCTCAATACTGAGACTAATAATCCAATATAAAAATGGGCAAAAGATTTAAATAGACATTTCACCAAAGATACATGAATGGTCAGTAAGTACGAGAAAGAATGGTCAGTAAGTACGAGAAAGAATGCTCAACATCATTAGCAATTAGGGAAATGCAAATCAATACAGTCATCCCTCTGTATGCATGGGGGATTGGTTCCAGAACCTCTGTGGATACCAAAATCCAAGGATGCTCAAGTCCCTTATATAAAATGGCATACTACAGTCAGCCTTCTGTATCCACAGACATGGAACCAGCAGATACACAGGGCCAACTGTACCATAATAAGATACTACTTTACACCCACTAGGATGGCTATAATTAGAAAGACATACAATAACAAGTTTTGGAGAGGAGGTGGAGAAACTGGAAAGCCATACATTGCTGGTGGGAATATAAAATAGTGTGAAATAGCTTGGCATTTTCTTAAAATGTTTAATATAGAGTATATGATAAATGTAAATATAGAGCATATAAATATATGGACCAGCAATCCCACTCCTAAGTATCTACCCATGTGAAATGAAGGCATATGCTCACACAAAGATTGTATGTGAATATCTGTGACAGCATTATTCTTTTTTTTATTGACATATAGTTGATTTACAATGTTGTGTTAGTTTCAGGTATACAGCAAGGTGATTCAGATATATATATGTGTATATATATATATATATATACATATACATATTCTTTTTCAGATTCTTTTCCATTATAGGTTATTACAAGATATTGAATATAGTTCCCTGTGCTGTACAATAGGTCCTTGTTGTTTATCTATTTTATATATGGTAGTGCGTATCTTTAATCCCCAGCTCCTAATTTATCCCTACTCTCTCCTTCCCCTTTGGTAACCCTAAATTTGTTTTCTATGTCTGGGAGTCTGTTTCTGTTTTGTAAATAAGTTCACTTGTATCATTTTTTTAGATTCCACATGTAAGTGATATCATATGATATTTATCTTTCTCTGACTTACTTCACTTAGTATGATAATCTCTAGGTCCATCCATGTTGCTGCAAATGGCGTTATTTCATTCTTTTTTATGGCTGAGTAATATTCCACTATGTATATATACCACATCTTCTTTATCCATTCACCTGCTGATGGACACTTAGGTTGCTTCCATGTCTTGGCTATTGTAAATAGTGCTGCTGTGAACATTGGGGTGCATGTATCTTTTTGAATTAGTGTTTTTATTTTTTTCTGGATATATACCCAGGAGTGAGATTGCTGGATCATATGGTAGCTCTATTTAGTGTTTTAAGGAACCTCTGTACTCTTTTCCACAAAGGCTGCACCAATTTACATTCCCACTAACAGTGTAGGAGGGTTCCCTTCTCTCTAACCCCTCCCATTATCCTTAAAAGCCAAAAAGTGGAAATAACCCAAGTGTCCATCAATAGGTGAAGGGATCAACAAAATAAATAAGGATAATAATAACAAATACTAAGGAAAAAAGAACTTATACATGTTACAACATGGATGAACCTCAACAATATTATGCTAAATCAAAGAAGGCAGTCACAAAGGACTACATATTGTATGATTCTATTTAAATGAAATATCCAGAGTAAGCAAATCTATAACAACAGAAAGCAAATTAGTGGTTGCATAGAGGTGGGCGGAGGGGGCTTGGGGGTTGGGAGGCGATGGCTAAGAGTATAGGTTTTCTTCTATGGGGTAATTAACATGTTCTAAAATTAGATTGTGATGATAGTAGCACAACTCTTTAAATATACTAAAAAATCACTGAATTGTACGCTCAAAACGAGTGAAGTTTATGGTGTGTAAGTTATACGTCAATAAAGCTAGGGAGAAAGTGAATAAGGGGCAGAACAGTGCATGGCGGGGTTGTGGAGCCCTGCCAAGTGAGCGCTTCCTGAAGGCGGGGCGTGCTTTGACAACTCACATCCGTGGACAACTAGCTGGGTTCCTCCTTGTACCGATTAAATATAGAATTTGATTTTATTTCAGGAGCCTATAACATTGCAAAGATTGGTCAGATCTTCCCAGAGAGAGAAAGCCATCTTTTCTGGGGAGTGCTCGCTGAGAGAGGTGAGACTGGGCAGTGAATTTGGCAAGAGGGAAGGTTGGCTACAGTACCCATTGATTTCCAACCAGAAAATAGGACATGTACAAACATATTCAGAAGGCACGAGACAAATTATACAAAACCAGGCCAACCCAGAGGGTCCCCAGCCTCTGGGTACAGCCATATTAACCTCTGTCTGCAGCCTGTTCCTTGGGGGGTAGAGGGAGGAAAGGCCAGGGCTGGGCTCCTGGGCCAGGATGTGGGGTTGCAGCCAGCGTAATGAATAGCATCCTCCAAACAGGCAGGGAACTCAGGTGGGAATTAGCCTGTTCTAAAAGCAGGACCTGGGCTGCCTTCTGAGTACATGAAACCCATTCCCATCCATCTATCTTCACACCTGAGAGAAAGAAAGTGCAATAACAAGCATCTTGATATATATGTGTCTACAATCTGGTTATGAGGTTATCAAGCAAGAAAGACGACCCCAGGGAATGCATATGCTTTTTTCATAGAGGAAATAGTGAGTAAATAGCTGAAATTTATCTTGAGGGAGATAACAGAAGCACTTTTTTAAACTGTGGAAAAAATAATATTTTTCCCCCGAGCAATCAAGTCCTTCCAGGTTTTGATCATGTCTCTCATCAATGGGCCTCCAAGCCAGATTCATCTTAGGTTCATGGGACAAGAAAGGAAGAGGATCTGCCTTGGCCAGTGGTTTTAATCTAAGCCATTCCATTTTGCCCATCCCCAAAGTATCTCAGAGGGTGGCCCAAGGGCATACACTGCTAGTGACCTCAGGAACACTGGAAATTTCTGGAAGAAGGTTTGGCTTCTAAGTCTGTCTGTTGCTGGGATCTCTGTATGCCATCACCGCCTTGGTGAGGGACATTGGTCTCTTTGCCTGCATAAATGTAAATACTAAATGTATTTACTTTACTGACCTATTTGTGTAAGAACTATCTTTGCTGGCTGAAACAGTCTGAGATCATGAATATGGAAGCTTTTGTGAACCAAGAAGGACTGGTAGGGGGCGGGGAGGTGCAGGGGAGGTGGCCGGGGCAAGGATTTATTGAATACATTCAAGTGCCAAGCTCTTTCCTTTTGGTTATTTTTTTTTTAAATACTTGTTAAAAAAAAGAAAAACACTCATGACGTAGCCATTTCCACTTACATATGGAGAAACTGAGGCTTACAAATTTAACATGGCATGTCTGACCCAGGCTATACAATTGGCAGTACAGGATTTGAACCCCAGGTCTGTCGGACTCAAATCCACAACTGGTCCCGAAGGCTGGTCATGGCTTCTACTAGACTAAAAATACCCTTGGCGCCATGGCTGGGGCTGGACTCTTGTCTGGCTCCTCGGGTAAACCACAGTGCTGCCCGGGATGCAAGAATGCCCTCCGTGTCACTAGCACAGCAGTCCTGGTATCTCTGACTTGTCGTTTAGACATTCCTTTGACCTCTTCTTTCTCTGTTTCAGTGAGCGAGTCCTGAACTCACAGCACTCAGATAGCCCCTTCCCCTGGTGAGGTGGGATGGAGGTGGGGAAGTTCCTGTCCCCGGCTTAGCCATCATCTATTTTTTAGTGATGGTATATGCTTGCCCTGGCTCAGCACTCAACCTCTCTGAGCCTTGATCTCCCCATTGAACGATTGGACCAGGTTGATGAATTTCAAACTTATGTCACCACAACTCACAGTAACATTTTCTCTGACAGCCCAGTTCACGTGTAAATATTTTTCTTTCCACAAAACAAAGCTTATCCATGCTATACATGCATATGTATACGCACTATACTATTTTTCTGTTTTACTCTGTTTCTTTTTTTTTTTTTAATGCTGGTCACAGCCCATTAATTTGTTTGATTTCACTCCCCTAAGGGGTCAAGACCCACAGTTTGGAAGATCCCATTCTAGACACTCTCTAATGACCATTCCAGCTTTGACACTTGATGAATCTTTACTCAACCTCCCCCTCCTCCAGAGGGGGCGCCCTCTGAGCTGATGAGCTACTGTGGAGCCTGCCAGGACTCTGCCCCCTCCCTGTCCCTGGGGATGTTTCTCCTGGCAACCTGTTTCATGTGCGCACGTTACCTTCATGAATACCCCAAAGTAAAACGACTCGTTCAAGTTCACTCACGCCGCTACGAGCTGGAGCAAGGACTTCAACTTGCACAACAGGACTGCATATCCAGGCCTTCCACACAACCACCCGCCTCCTGAGACAGGCACCCTGTGGTCAGGCAGCACCCAGGCGTCCCAGGAAGAAGTCCTCCACCCACCAACTTGCATGCCCTCAGCCCCCTTGCCCTTCTCCCAGCTCTTCTTGACCTTCTGCAACCAGCCTCCTCACCTTTTTGCTGCCTCTCAGCTCCCCAGCCTGTCTCTGATGTCTGTCTGGGTACAGCTGGGTCACGTGTGCATTGGGGGATGAGGGACAGGCAAGTCAGTCCATTTGGATCTATCTAGTCCATGGGGATATTTCTGAATTCTTAGTCCCACGGGAGCAGACATTCTACCTCATGCAGGTTTGAATTGGTCAAACCAAATATGTGTCATTAAAGTTGTATCTCTCTTCCAGTCCCCTGAGTAGACCTTTGACTCCTCCTATCAAAGACCTCCCCGACCCCATCTGTGATGTGGTATCCAGGAGTCTCACAGAGGCACAGCTAGGGATGCTGGGAGAGGTAGAGAAGGTCTATGGCATCCTGGCTGAGTGTACACAGGAGACCACCATCACTCAAAACTTACATGGCAGACATGGGTCTCTCACCTCAGAGGGACATCTATAAGCAAAGTTCTGGTTTGAGACTTCTAATGGCTATTAATTACTGCCTCTGAGCTTAGATATCAAGCACAGATAGAGAATGATAGCTAGGTGACAGTTGATGGCTGTGAAATAATAGATAGTAGCTGTTAGATGGTAGGTAACTATAGATAGTAGAGGATAAAGGGTAGCTGATAGATTGTGGCACATAGCAGATAATAGATAGTAGCTGATACTAGATCACAGATAACAAATGGAAGATACTGGATAATGGCTGAAGATAATAGAAGCTGATAGTGGATAATAGTGGGTAGTTGATAAAAGTAGCTAATAATGGATAATAGGAGCTAGGTGATAATAGTAGCTAATGGTGGCTAATCGTTGGTAAGTGATAATAGTTGCTAATAGAGGGCAGTGCTAATAGCAGATAATGCTGGCTGTAGATCACAGCTGATAGCTCACAGGTAGTGGCCTGAAAGACCACTAAATACCAAACAGCCATCGGGGAGTTCCATTTATTATTTTAAATGACTTTAGGACTCACTTGGACACTCTCGGGTAAGCCTGTAACCAAGGTGGGGGTGGGGTGGTCGGGGATACTCAGCCCAGTTAGTCACAAAACTGGTTTCCAGTTGCAGTTCCTTCTAGCTGCAGGATCTCGGGCCCACCATGTAACCCCTATGATGCCTCATGTGTAAAGGAGGAGGTGGGTCATATTCCTGATCTATCCACTGCAGAGGGCAAAATGAGGGTAAATGATAGAGGTAAGCACACTTCGACATTTCATAATGAGATACAGAGTCAGACGGTCCGCAAAGCTGGCAAAGGCCCAGCTGCGGGAGGCCAACCACAGGTCCCTGGTTTGTGGGCCAGAAGATAACTGTGTTTTCCGTACTCACGGTGAGTAGGTTCATGCCCAGGGGCAGGGATGGCACATGACTGACAGGCTAGCCCAACTGCAAGAGGGCCAGGGGTACCCTTTCCTGGCCTTTCACTAATGCTCACAATCTGAACGTTCTCCTGATACTGTCCAGTGGTTTCTGGCACTTGCTGATGGCTTCCTCCATTGTACTTCAAATAAAATCCAAACACTTCATCAGGACCTCCAAGGTCCCTTCTGATCTGGTTCTTTCCTAAACTTCTGACCTCAGTCTACACTTCTCCCCCATCATTTACCTTTGCTCAAGGGCTTCTGCTTGTTCCTCAGAGAAACCAAGCTTATTCCCACGAGGCCTTTGCACTTGGTGTTCCCTCTTCCTGGAATGTTCTCCTCTCACAGCCACATCCCTGAGCTGTGGGCACGGTAGGTTCCTTCTCAGCTGCTACCCCTCAGAGAAGACTTCCCACCTCAAGTCACTCTCCGTCACACCACCCCATTTTATTTCCTCTGTAGCACGTAATCCCCATCTCACATTAAACCCCCATCAGCTCCTTTATTTACTCATTAAGTTGTTCAATGTCTCTCTACCCCATTCAAATGTAACTTCCAAAAAGTTGAGGCCCTTGGTATCTCTTCACTGAAGTTTCCCAGCACTTAGAACAGTTCCTGGCACATAGTAGAGTCTATTAACAAGTATTTATTGAATGAATCAGTGAATGAAGAAAAGGCCATTGCAACTGCAACAAGATGGCAAATTTGGGGCCAGACAGGCTGGGATTCTGAGACTGCTCCACTTCAAACTTGTGATGAAATGTTGGACAAGTTTCTTGACCTCCCCTATTATCTTTAGTTTACTCAACTACAAACATCAAGATGATATTGACAACACTGAACTTGATCTGAGCCCTGTGCTCCCTAAGGGTCAGAAATCCCACCACCCTTTTGTGTTCCTAGACATGACTAACCTCAAAGGACCACCCTGCTCTTCTAATTCTGAGATAAGACCCACCTACATCCTTCCTCGTGACTCACATAAGATTTGCTGATGGCTCCTTGTTTACCTGCCTGCATAAAACCCTAGCCCTCCTTCCATTTCTTTGAGACACTCCTCATTAATGAGCATTTTCCCCATTGCAAACTGTCATAATAAAATCATCTCCTTCATTGTCCAGTGCATTCTGTCTTTCACAATATTTCTTCCCCTTGCAGAGTTAATATGAGGATTAAACGGAATAACGTGTGAAAGTTGTATTGCACAGCACCTTCAGTATAATTTTCCCTCAGTGGGATTTGAATGATCTCCAACATTCTCTAGATTGAGGCAGAGTATTGATCCATTCACAGGTCAGAGAAAAACTAACCACAAAGCATATTCACAGTTACTCAGGACTCCAATGCCCATTACCTCTGCTCCCATGAAAAAGAGGAGAGCAAAATGCCAACCCTGTTTATATACATATATATATATATACATACACATATATACGTATGTATATGTGTGTATATATTATATCCATCTATACATATTGGATGGATATATATATATACATATACACATATATATCCATGCAAATAATTTCCAAATATATATCTTCATATGTATATACAATGATACACATCAATAAACAAATATAATAAATAGTACATATTATAATATTAAGAACCACTTTCATGTCAACGATGTACTGTGTGACAAGCACTGTGTACTAATCATTATTATTCCCATTTTGGGGGTCTTAGAGAAGGTAAGGGATTTGTCCAAGGTCTTACAACTAATTAATGACAAAGCTGGGAATTGAACCCAGGTCTCGCTGACCCCAGAACTCATGCATTTTTCCTCGACATAATCATCTATTATTCATTTAACTTGTATCTTGAGTGCCTGCTCTGGACTTGTCATAAATTGAATATAAAGGGTTGTTTATACAAACGTTGCCCTAAGAAAGCTCCTGATCTGCTTCTTGAGGCAAGACAGACTCTGGGAACCGTGAGGAGATCACACAAGACAGGGTTAGCAAGTAAAGTCTTGAGGGAGAGGTTCAGAGAAGAGCAAGATAGATGTACACCAAGGAGGCTGGAGGTGCACCACTTTGTGCGTGGGTTCAATAAACAGTCTGGATGAAAAAATGATTTAATTAAGGTTTAAGGGGCGCGATTGGATTTAATTTGGTCTATAATTATTACTCACCCCAACATCTCTGGTCCTTTCACTGCCATAAGGATGGGCAGGCGGAGAGTCATCCTGACCTCAGTGGACTTCTCTCCTGTGTATTTTCCACCTGCCAGCACTCCCGGGAGGGCTGGATTTGCCTTCCTGGGGAAAAGACCCTCAGCTAAGAACCCTGATCCTTTGGCAGGCGGCACTGTTCCATCCAGTTCCCCACGTGACTGTCTCCTAAGAGCCTCCCCCATCCTGCTGAAGATTTTTAAGTTACGGAAATTAAGGAACAGGCATATTCCTCCATTCCCTAGATGGCATGATGGCCATTAACCAATTAATGGCTGGGCAAGTGCCAGCCAGTAGGGTAATTATTAGATGGTAATTGCCATATCATTACAAGGTAAATATAGGGTCGGACTGTCATCCACCCCAAAGAGGGCAACTGGGAATTCATTTTATTCCTATTAAGCATAATTATTCCCCAGTCTCTGGGAACCTGTGATTTCCAATATAATTATATAGTGTTTGCCAATTCCATGCATGAGGGATGGGGCTCAAAAGCAGACAATGAGGGATGGCCTGGGGAGGTGTGGGCAGGAGCTGGAAGCTCACAGCAGCGTCAGGGTTTAGAAGCTAAATCAGTTGGGCATATCTGAAGGTAAGGGGGCCCAGTAAGGGAAAGGAAGAGGAAAAGAGATTTCATTGAGATTTAATAGAACCCTCTTCTCGGAATGTCTAGAAAACATGTTATACAGATCTTTATTACCCCCAATCTCCCATTCACTCATTCTTTCCATCCAAAGCTGATGAGGGAACGTGGCCAAAAGTCAGATATTATGCACAGCCCTGGAGATACAGAGGAAGATAGAGCAGGAAACCTGTTTTTAAGAGGCCAAGTAGAGGCAGAGATCATGCTATCTTCATTTCTCATTTTACAGGTGGAGAAACTGAGGTTCCCTGGTTGGCTACATGTGCTCAGCTCTCTCCGAGAAATAGAATTCACAATCCAAAAAGCAGAAGGTCATCTATAATGCCCAAAAGTGCAAACCGAGAACTTTTAATGCTTGACAGGAGCTGTGCAGATATGACAATTGAGACATAAAGTTGATAAAGCACCTTAGGTACTGCAGACCGAGATGGTGGAGGGCAGGGTTCCCAGGCATGGGAGATGTGAAGCTGTGACCCGGAGCAATCTGGGAGATCCGGAGACACCACTTTTCATGCTAATGTGGAATAATGCCATATATCACCTTGAAAGAGAACTTGACTGTAATAAACATTTACACCAAAACTATTTCCTATAAATCAAGCAACAAATCTCTGGTCTATCGGAGACATACCTTGTGTCTGGGAGTCTCGCTATTAAATCAAGTATTGTAATTTGCTTCAGAAATGTTTTGCCAAAAGGTTAAAATACACACACTCATAGCTCGTCAATCTCATGGGTTGGTAGGAAAGCCCTTTAGGTTTTGTTATTCAAGCCTTCTTTTGATTTCCTAACTGGTTACCCTGTAGAGCTCTACTGGTTATGCTGTAGACTCTAGGGCCCTGGATTGGGAGGGATGGGTTGCTGGTTGAGGTAGAAGAGGAGGCAGGCGGATTACCTAGATCACAGGCTTTTGATTACCTACCAGCGATGGAACACCAACGATAGCTACAATCAGAAACCTATTACAAGCGAGGCACAGAGGCAGCACGGGGGATAAAGCGGAGAAAAAGATGGACAGGGGTCCTGCCTTCATGGAATTTAGTTGAGCAATTTACAAGAACCTGTACATCTTGTGTCACGCTGAGCCTTTGCAACCTGTTAGAATTATCCCCATTTTATTGGTGAGGCTACATGAACTGCTCCACTTTCCACAGCTAGAAATGGGCAGACCAGGGATTTCAACCCAGATCTGTCTAGTTTCAGCCCCTCCCCCCCGCAGCACTCTCCGTGTACAGGGAAGCACACACAGTTCTTAGAACACTAAAACATCCTCCACCTCGGTTCCCAGGTGACCCTGCAAGTGTAACGTGTTGTCTCCTGTCTATCCCACCTGCCAACAACCACTCTTCTATTGGGTTTATTATCTTTGTGGCACACAGTTACCATAGCAGTAAATTTATCCTCAACAGTACAGTACTCCTGGGCTTCCCTGGTGGCGCAGTGGTTAAGAATCCGCCTGCCAACTCAGGGGACACGGGTTCGAGCCCTGGTCCGGGAAGATCCCACATGCCGTGGAACAACTAAGCCTGTGTGCCACAACTACTGAGCCTGCGCTCTAGAGACCATGAGCCACAACTACTGAAGCCCGCGTGCCACAACTACTGAAGCCCACGCGCCTAGAGCCCGTGCTCCACAACAAGAGAAGCCACCGCAATGAGAAGCCCGCACACTACAACGAAGAGTAGCCCCTGCTCGTCGCAACCAGAGAGAAGCCCGCGTGCAGAAATGAAGACCCAAAAGCAGCCAAAAATTAAAAATGAATAAAAATAAAATTTTAAAAAATACAGTACTCCTATGATTTTTCAACTACTAATGGAATTACTATTTTTGTTTGTTTTAAAGCCATAGCCATAAAATAGGCTCCCAACAATACTCTTGCATTTTTTAATGTCTTTAAAATTTACTGGAAGTGATAACTGTAATAACAGAATGCCTGTAAACACACAAATGGCCTTCTCGGAAAAGGAGGGGTGAGGGGCTTTGGTTTGTACCGTGGTGGGGTCCACAAGGATGGATGGATGGGAGCATAGAAAGAAAAGGTGGAGGACCCCTGTACCCTTGGAGGTTTAGAGAGGTCTATGACTCCAACCCTAGGTGGTTGATAAGCCATCCCTTCTCCCTGCCAGGAGCATCCAAGGAGGTGATTGGTAAAGAGCAAGGAAACTGAAGGACAACTGGATGTGCCAGGAGTTCTGGCTACTCCTTGGGAAGGTGGGTGTGAACAAGGCAGGCCACACCCCTTGGTTCCTAGAGGCTGCACCCTAGTTCTAGTCCAAAGTTCAGGGACAAAAGGAGAAACAGAGCCACCAAGATGGTAGACCTAATCTGGAAACTTCTCTGAGATTAAGACCACCTGAAATATGAGTTGTTTCAGAGACACGTCCTTCCCAAGAGTCTCAATTTATGGCTTTAAAATTTTGGCTGGAGTGCTCACCAATTCATGGGTTAAGTCTCGGCTTTAGAAGGGCCATGCCGAATTGTAAGTATGTTACCACTGGCGTAACCTATTCACATTCTGGAAGGGGTTAGCTTATCAATCTAGCTGTCTCCAAGTGGAGCTCTCTTATGGAGACCCCAGATAAAGAAAACTTAAAGCGGGGGGCGGGGGTTGGGGAGGAAGATAGCCTAGACAAAGTTTCAGAGTCTAGAGAAGGCAGGATGGTCTTGCTGGGCCACCAAAATGAGGGAGGAGAAGGACTGGACAAAAGGCCGGTGGGAGAGAAGAAAGGGGGACAGGTTCAAGAAGGTGGTAGAGGGAGGGGAAAGAGAGAGAAACCCCTCAACCAAGACAAAGGCTCTACATGCAGGAGTGGGAAAGGAAGGACAGGCAGTAATCTTAGAGTGTGCTTGTGTGCAGGGGCCACAGTGGGCAAGGACACTTGATTGGAGAGCCTAGAATGGAAATCAGGGACCATCAAAAGCCAAGACTTCAAGGAGATGCCCAAAGAAAGGAGAGTGGTCTGAAAGGGCACTTGTCCAGGAGCCTAGAAGAGCATGGGGACCAGGTAGCCCGAAGTTCAAGGCATAAGGAATAAGTCGGCCAACCTGATTAATGTGGTCATCTGAGTCACAACCAAGTTAAGTGACCAGGTTGTGATTATGGAACTCGCCAAACAGTACATACTCTACACTCAGGACTTCCTTACACACAGCTGATAGACCTAGCTCAGGATGCATGGATGCCCTGTTAGGAGATGACATAAAGTATTCAAGTGAAGAGGCAGAATCCCCCTCCTGAGGATCCTTGGCCTGGCATAGACATGGGTGCAAAGGAAGGAGCAGAGGGTCTGGAGATCTGCTTTCAGACCACCCGGTCTCCTCCAGCATGTACCCTGTGCACACACGTGTGCAGGACACGCACCCCCACCCCACCCCCGTGCCCCGCTGCCGGCTATCCACAGCTTGCCCATATTATCTTTACCCTCACCCCCAGCCTGGTTCTGAAATTATCCAAATCCATTGTTGTTTCACCAGCAACACCCGAGCCGGACTCAGCCCACCCCACCGTGGTGCTTCCGACGGCGGGGAAGAAGCCAGGCCCGGAGCCTGCTCTCAGAGCCCTGAGGACTCCAGCTTCGTGGGCCAGGACCCAGCAGGACACATGCCACCTCCTCTGACCCCAGCGGTGGAGGATTTCAAATTTGATCAAGCTGAGCCTGACGTTTGAGGAGCGAGCCATTGGGTGGGCTGCTCCAAACAGAAGAAGCAGACACAGCAGCAAGCAATTTCGTTCCTACTCTGCTGTAGGCTTCCAAAGAAAACAAGACAGCTCTGAGGCAACCTGGGGCCACTGGGGTGCCTGTCTGAGTACACTGGGGTACACATTTGCATCTGCTGCCGAACCGATTCATGCAAGTAATAGCCAACTCTCTGCAGATCCATGTGGAAAATAATTCATGGCCAATTTTTAACCCTTCCTCCCCTCCCCCACCATTCGGCACATTTCTAGGGCTCTCTCCAGATGGTCCAAGTCCCCACTAGGATTTCCCACCCACATTCTCTGCTTCTTCAAACCCTACCCATTCTTTTAAAGCCTAGCCTAAGCTCCCCACCCTCCATGAAGCCTTCTTTAAAGACTCCAGTCCAGGAAGAACAGCCCCATTCTGAACTCAGGCTGCATGTCTCCATACAAGGCTTTTGTCATGGGGGTTCACTTGCCATGGAATGAGAGCTCCTTGAGGTCAAGGAAGACCCTGTCATGTACTGCTCTAGTGTTCCCTATAGCCTCCGATAAGGAAATGCTCAATACAAACTTCCTTTTGAATCTATATCAATAAGCACAGTGATCTCTTACAGGTTGTTACAGAGAACGAGTTGATAACAGTTCAAGCTCTGGCTCTTTCCTGCTAGGTGAGCTCAGGCAATTGATTCAGCTTCTCTAAGCCTCCATTTCCTCATGGGGACAGTGTAGAAATTAAGCACCACCTCACAGTGTTTGGAATCCAATGAAATAAGGTGAGTTCAGGGTTTAAAACAGAAATGGACCTGTAATAGACGCTCAAACAGGGCTTGCCTGGTGCCACCAACCCCCCATGTGTATTCAGTGCCTTTCATTTAACAAAACCCTTTCCTATACATCACCTTAACATGAGCTTCACAACAATAGAGGCTAATAGAATCCCAGGAGGTGGATTCTATTATTGATGGTATGCGTGTCTTACTGAGGTCTGGGAAGTTTATGCAACTCTAACCCAAGGTGACACCACTAGTGAATACTAGAAATAGGCTTCTAATAGAGTCCGTCTGACTTTAAAGTCCAGGCGGCCTGGCTGGGACCCCGTGGCAAGTTGGCACCTAGAGGTGATGCCAGTTAGTGGTCAGACTCAGGCCAGTGTGCAGTGAAAGAACGAATATGGAGAGGCAGGCAGAGATCCAGGGGCTATGGTGAGGCTCCAGCAGTTTCTCACCCTGACCCATCACCCCATGACAGGAAGGCACAGAGCCAGCAGGATCCAGGCATGACAGCATTCTGCCTGGTTGGCTTTGCCTCCGTCAGGATGCTGAGAAATTCAGGCTGTAGGCAGTCGCCATGGCGATGGTGGAGAAGGCATCGAGCGGAGAGCTCCTCCTGGCCCAGCCCTTCTTTTAGGGACAGAGAAACAAGATTCTCCAGGAACTTCTTGATCCCCAGACCTTAACCCACCCCACCCACTGGAGTCCAAGCCCTCCTTAGAGCCCCATCATCACAAGACTATGGGGCCGGAGACAAAGTAAGTGAAGAAAATTCAGGGGAGCCAAGAAAGGCTCTGCTGCCCCAGTGTCTCCCCCACCATTATGAATGCCACCTGTAAATGTTCATTGTAAGGCTTGAAGGAGGTGGGATGGGGCAGGGGTGTGGAAAGAAACTTGCTTCGATAGACACCAGCTGCGTCAAGCACTGTGCTACATCCTTGAGGTCCATGAGCCCTTTTGATCTCACAACATCCCTGATGGGGAAGGTATTAATATCTCCACTTTACAGATAAAGAAACTGAGACTCAGCTTAAGCACAAGCCAGTAAGTACTTAGCTCAGCCAAACTTTGAGCCCACACACATCTGACTCAAAGTGTGTAACTTTGAAGGGGCAACACGTCCACGTTTTATCATCCAGCTGTTTGGGGAATGGGGCTATGACTGCTGGTTGGAAGGAAGGCTGAGGGAATAGAATAAAATTCAGGGCAGGTCAGGTTCACAGGTGGAAGATGAGGCATTGCTGGTGGGGGGGGGGAGCTCCAAAGCCAAAATTCAACTAAAGGAGTCATATTCTAGAAGCCTGTCTTTAAAGCCTGTCTTTCTCCTTTCCTCTGGCCCCCAACCTCTCCCCCTCACACCCTTTCTCCTGGGAATATGACAGGATGAAGGCAGAGGGTGAGGTGGTGTAGAACACTGGTGTATATGCCCTGGAAGCCGCTTGGAGAGAGCAGCTGAGGTGGGGTGGCGGGTGGGAAGGGGAAGACCTGTCACCCCAAGTCCCACAACCAAGCGGAGACAGTCCCCCACCCTCCTACAGACTTGTATTTAAAAGAATATGGAAAATAATTACAGGATAGAGAGGATTTATTAAATTGGATAAGTCCTGGCTACAGCCTTCTTTTTAGGCTTTGAGTGGTGTATGTATTTTTTTCATCAAGGCTGCATAATAAAATAATTGCATAATTAGTAAGGAATTTGTTTCTTTTCAAGGAAGAGTCTTTAATCCCACTAAAGAACACCTCCCCTCCCCCAGGCTCTACCTTTATGATGGCTGAGGAAGAAATAAGGAGAGAGGGAAGGAGGCTACCCTTCCCATCAACAACTCCTGGAGGTGAGAAATAAAGGTCACTCCCCACCCCACCCTACCTGCAAACTGGAATCACCGATGGCTCGGGCGGGCAGAGCCTCCTGGGGGTCATTCTATCCATCCACCTTCTAGACCTAGACCACTCCTGTGGACCCTACCCATGTCCCCCAAATGTGGTTCTCAGAATCTTTGTCAAATGCAGAGTCCTGGGCTCCGGTCCTATATAAACCCAGGAGATTAGTGGAGTTGCAGCTTTCTACACGGAGCATAACATAGTAATAGTTATTCATATTGTAGTCTGATAACCACTGGTCCATTCGCAACCCAGGGAGTGAGGCAGGGTCCCAGGAAGAGGAGGACTTGATGCTGATGGAGAAGAGCCCAGGGAGAGCTGTGTGCCCGCCCGCCCATTCTCTCTTATATCATGAACAGTTAGAGAGATCCTCATTTATGATCAAGTCTAGCTACTTCCCTTCTCCTACTTGGTCCTCACTTTTCTCATCTGTATAATGGGGGATTGTGCCAGATATTCTAAGTTTCCTTCCAGCTCTGAGGTTCTTTGATTCAATGACCTGTTATCAACCAACTCCTTATGATCTACCATCTACTCTGATCTATTATCCCTCCCAGGTGCAGGCAGAAGTGACCCTATGACTCCGATGAAAGAAAACAGATGTCAAAACATTTTAATCCTAGAAAGGACTCTCCTCTTCAGATTCCAGAATTAAAGCTCTGATCCCTAGTCGAACACAAACATCCCTGGGAAGGGTTAAGCTGTCATGAGCTTCTTTATTCTTCACAGCAGGTTTTAATAAGAGGAAGATGGGGCTTCCCTGGTGGCGCAGTGGTTGAGAGTCCGCCTGCCGATGCAGGGGACACGGGTTCGTGCCCCGGTCCGGGAAGATCCCACATGCCGCGGAGCAGCTGGGCCCGTGAGCCATGGCCGCTGAGCCTGCGCGTCCGGAGCCTGTGCTCCGCAACGGGAGAGGCCACAACAGTGAGAGGCCCGCGTACCGCAAAAAAATAATAATAATAAAATTAAAAAACAAGAGGAAGATGGAGAGAAAAATATAAGACTGGTCAGCTAAGAAAGAAGTAAGAGGATGGAGAAATGGAGTGACATCAGTGGTCTGGGAGTCCAGGGTCCTGGATTCCAGTCCTAACCCTACAATGTATAACTGTGTGATGACAATGTTGGATTTTACCTGAGCCTGTGAGCCTGGAAAACAGTGCAGGCTAAAAAATCCCCCATCCTCTGTCTTCCAGAAAACAGCATGCTGCAAAAGCTCTCCCTTCCCCACATGACTTAGAAAAGATTCACAGACGTGGCCCTTTGTTTCCCTATGACAAGGCCAGACACAGACCCTCCAAATTCCCTTTCTCTGATCCATAATTGATTAGCTGAACTGCTCATTGCCACTGATCAATCAGAACTAAATGCTGCTTAACCAAGTTTTGGTTCTGCCTCTCTCTCTCCACCAGGCCCTGAACTTGGGCCCTGTCTTCCTGAGACAGCCCCTCCTGAGGACCAGCTGGCCTCAGGGTGAGCCGCTCCCTGGTCTACTGTCCCCTCACATCCCCTGTCATCCCCCTCCCCACACCTGGCTCTTCCTAGCTTGTTTACTGCTCTCTACAAAAGAACCCCTGTTTGCCCCACTTTTGTGGTGCTTTGCAGATCTTGTGGACACATCATCCTCCCTTACTGCGGTAGTTCCTTTCCCTGCCTCATAATCATCCTTTCGAAAGACTCATATCTCTCCTTACCAAGTCCGGATTTGTTTTCATTTGACAATGACCACGGGCAAATCATTTCACTAGAGTTTCCGTATCTGTCAAGTAAAAAAAAAAAAAAAAAAAGTCACAAAGCTATAAAATCAGCGACGTAAGTTATATAAAAGTACTTTGTATGCCATAAGAAAAGAAAATACAGGTCTAGGGGATGCTCAAGTCCTCCAGCCTGGATTTCCTGCCAAGCATGTCCTCCAGCGCCCACCGGCCTTACGTTCCACCCCTGCTCTGCCTTTCTCTGTCCCTGGACCACCCCAGGCTCCCGCCCAAGTTTCCTGGGGCAATTACCTTGGGCAATTCAGCTCTATGGTCTCAATCCAGAAAGCCACCCCTCCCTTCCCCAGGTGCAGCCATCCCTCATTCATCACTGTCACATCCCACAGAGGGCTTCTATTTAACAACCAACTTATTTCCAATTTAAGTAATATGGAGATGGGCCATCTCTCTCTCACGCAAACCAACGATGCCTGGGTTGTAAATAGACTTACAAACGAGTGTGCTGGATAATATAAACTCTCATCACAGCCACATCAGGAGAGAGGGGTGAGGAGGGAACAGGGGTGAGAGAGGAGATGGCACCGTGATAAAATATGCAAGCCCCCCAAGGTAAACAACCCCTGCTACGATTCCTCCAGGCCCCTGCACTCGGTGCCACCTGGAATTTTTATTTATTTGTCTCACTGATTTCCCCGGCTCCCCCCGAGCTCAGACAAATGCCTCATAAACAGTGTATGAGATGCCAACTTGAGGTTGGGTGGGAGCGCACAGGTTCTTGAGGAGGTGGCCATGATCCGGCCCGAAACCAAGTCCCCCTGACCCCACGCCCACCCCCTGGCAAAGTTGCTTATACTTGGGTGACACAGTGGCCCCAGATGAGAGAAAACTTGCTCTTTGAGTGGGATAGGTCATCAGTAATCTACAAGGTCCAGCCTGCCCAAGGAATACGTATTGATCGGCTGGAGGTATCTGAGAGGAGGGCTTTGTTTACAAGGCCCGTGGGGCTAGGTCAAGGCTCAGGGTATCCCCCAGACTGGGTGGGTCACCAATAAGCCCGGAGGCTGCCTCCATGTCTCGGCTTCCCTGCCACCCCCTCTCTCCTGATTCTCAGATTGTGTGCAGACCCCAGGAGTCCCATCCAGGGCTGGGGCCCCAGCTAGAGGTAGAGGCATTAGGTCAGGAATCTGGGTTTTAGAAAGAGTGGAGCCACTTCCTAGCTGAGTGATTTGGGGTAAAACATCTCCCGTCCCACCTCAGTTCCCTTCCCTGAAATGAAGGCTTTGAACTAGACAATCTCTGAGGTCTTTCCAGCTCTACCTCTTAGAGGTGGAGCCACAAAGATGGCAACAAGGCTGTGAGAGAGATTTATCCTCAGCCTGGGAGGCCCACCAACATGACTTTAAATTATACCTCCTTAAACTCTGCTTAACTCGGCACTTTCCAGGGCTACCTTGGGGGGCAGAGGGAGTTTATGTTGAACAAACACCACTTGGTTAACAGAAACATATTTATAGTGGTTGTGCAGCTCCAGGAACGGAGAGTTCTACCCAGGCCAGGCTTTCAGGAAGGATGTCCCCACTGAGCAGCTATCTCCAGCCCCCAGAACAGGACCCTCCTTTCCCCAACCCTGATTTCTGCTCTCTGCAGCTGCCATAATTCCATGCCTGTATCATGCACCTGGTGTCTGGGGAAACCCAACTTACAGGCCTGCTGATTCCATTTAAAAGAATGATGCATGTGGGAATGATATTTAGTTGGGTATCCAACTCAATTCTAAACCAATCAGAAGAGGGTGTGTTTATTGGGAGAGCCAGGGGCATCTGTTTTAGAACTGCCTTCAGGATGCTGGTTGTATGTTAGAGGTATGGGTTGCAGGTGGGAACCCTCATCTTAAGAGCAGGGAAAAAGCCCAGGAACAAGAGAAGGGGGAGAGGGTCCTCCCAGAAGAGCCATCATTCTCAGAGGAGGAAGCTGAAGACAAAAAGAGAAAGAAGCAATAAGACTTCCTTACCCCTCCCCTTCCCCACATCCCACGGTTACATGGCTGGATTCCTCTAGTGGCCGGCAATATTTAATCGAATACTTTTGTTTGGATCTTGCATCCCTGGTAACCTGAAGATGTTACCATGGCAATCCCTGAGTAATACATCTCGATTATTTATGGCCTTGCAAGCAGGGTGGGGAACGACTCTAGGCCTCACAGAAACAGCAGAGAGCTAGAGGCCTCATTTCCTCTTCTCACTGTTTCCCATCAGTCCCAGAGGAAGGGGAAAAATAAGATGCCACCTTGGTTGGCTGGAAATAGCTCAAAGCATGTCAAAGCATTTGACATGGAAAAAAATCTCCACCCTCTGCCCCAACCCCATTTCCCTTTTATGCCCCTTTTAGAACTTTCCTGTTCCCCGGCCCTTCCATTCTGGGGTCCCCATAGTTCTCCCAGGTTGCCCTCCATGAATAGCCAAGGATCGAGGAAAGAAGTCAGGAGTATCTAGTGACTTAGGCCCCCAGTTGCAACATAAGTTGGGCTAGAATCCTATTCACACCACCTATTACATCTGTGACCTCAGACACAGTACTTGGCCTTCCAAAGCCTCTGGTTCTTCAAGTGTCAAGCAAGGGTAAGAATGGGTCTTACATTCACACGGTTATTGAGAGAGTTAAATGAAATAATGCATGTAAAGCTCTTTGTATGGCACTTGGCACATAGTAAGTGCTCAATAAATCATAGCTGTTCTATAGCAATTACATTATCAAACATCCTAGCATATCCATGTTTGCAGATAGACGTTGGGACTGTCAAGAGGGCAACAAAGGGCAGGAGGACAGAGCTGAGGGTGGACAGGTGTTGGGGGGCAGGGAAGACAATTTTCTTCTCTTACATGGACAGAGGAGCAGCAGGAACCCCAGCGGCCAAATCAAACCTGGACCCCCTCAGCCCAGTCTCAGCAGGCCGTCACCCTGCTCTTAACGAGCAAATCCTTCTCACAAGGTCAGCCCTAATGAGTGAGTCCTGTGCTGGGTTGAATAGTGTCCCCCCATAATCCGTGTCCACTCTGCGAACAGGACCTTATATAAAAGTAGGGTCTTGGAGCTTCCCTGGTGGCGCAGTGGTTGAGAGTCCGCCTGCCGATGCAGGGGACACGGGTTCGTGCCCCGGTCCAGGAAGATCCCACATGCCGCGGAGCGGCTGGGTCCGTGAGCCATGGCCGCTGAGCCTGCGCACCCGGAGCCTGTGCTCCTCCATGGGAGAGGCCACAACAGTGAGAGGCCCGCATGCCGCAAAAAATAAAATAAAATAAAATTAAAAAGTAGCATCTTGGCACTTCCCTGGCGGTCCAGTGGTTAAGACTCTGTGCTCCCAATGCAGGGGGCACAAATTCAATCCCTTTTTGGGGAACTAAGATCCCACATGCTGCATGGTGCAGCCTAAAAAAAAATAAAATAAAATAAAAGTAGGGTCTTTGAAGATTAAGATGAGGTCACACCAGATTAGAGGAGACCCACCCTAATCCAGTGACTGGTGTCCTTATAAGAAGAGGGAAGTTTGGACACAGGACCACCAGGGAGAATTTGACGTGACAAGAGGCAGAGGCTGGAGTGATGCTGCCAGAAGCCCAAGAACAAGAATTGCCAGCAACCACCAGAGCCGGAGCATTAAACTGTCTCCCTCAGAGCCCCCAGAAGGAAGCAATGCTGCTGACACGTGGATTTCCAACTTCCAGCCTCCACAACTAGGAACGAATACACGTCTATTGTTTTAACCCACCCAGCTTGTCGTATTTGTTACGGCAGCCTTTGGAAACTAACACAAGCCCCCAGACTCTGGCTAATTTACTGGCCCATGTGTGTCCCTTCAGCCATCAGGAACAGCTCCATCAAGAACTGACATCACTGGATGTACTAGAAAGAGAACAGAGCTAGGTCCCAGTTTCCCAGGTCACACTGGTCTGGATCTTGCAGACCCTCCTCATCTGTTCTGCTCAGGCCTCTGTGTCTCTGTGACCTGTTCAGGTAGCTTTCCCAAGTCACACACTAGCTGTGAGATGGAAGTGGATTGCTTACCCTCTCTGAGCCACGTCTATGAAATGAGGACATTGATGCCTGTCCCGCCTGCTTTGCAGGATTGTTAAGAGATTTGCATTTGATCCCGTCTATGAAATGTTTTATCAGCTCCAAAATAGCCTGTACACGCAGCCAATCACGTTCATGTTTCTGTGACGACACAGAAGAACGTGTGTTTCCCATGTCCCCCATGCCTACAGGTCAAGGCCCCCACCCAGAGTTTAGAGCAGGTGGAGGACTTCTCCCATCCAAACCCGGCTCCTGGCTCACAGCCTCTGGCCCCTGCCGCCTTGCTGGCATCCCTGGCGTGGCTCTTCCACCAATGGCCCCGGGCAACCACAGCCCAGTGCTAGCCACCAGTTATAATTCAAGGTAAAAACTATTGCCAAAGAGACCACTGGAATCCTGGCTACCTGGGGAGGCTCAGAGGGCAACAAAGGGTAGGAAATTAGAGCATCAGTCTGCAAGGTCTTTCTAAAAGGTACTTCTCCCCTGCCTCTGCAGATGCCGACCCTCACCTAGAACCGCAGTTGTCCCTCCTTCATTCCTGGGTAGTCCCAGTCTCTCCTGCCCTCAGCGCTAGGTTCCTGCAACTCAGCTTGGCTTCTGGGTTGCCAGGAGGCATCTTTTTTGCCTGTGCTGACCTGGCCCTTGTTTACGATAAATTCTTAGTATCTAACAAAGCCTGGCAAATTCTGGGTATTAAAGAAATATATTTTGAGTGAATGAATGACACTTAGGGGCTCGTTGTACTAGATTCATGGTATGAAAAACCGAATTCAGACTGCAGATAGTCAGGATGGAAAGAATTACTTACATATGTGAATGCTCCTGTACATTTACGGTGATGTGAGACTGGAACATTGCATGTTTTAGACTAAGATTGAACTTTCCTCTGTTGGAAGAGAAGATGGTGGTGGTGGTGGTGGTGGTGGTGTGTGTGTGTGTGTGTGTGTGCGCGCGCGCGCGCGTGTCTGTTTGTCTGTCTGTCCATCTGAGGGAGTGAGTAGGGATCAGGGAAAGATTTAGGGAGGGAGGCTATTTACAAGACCACATGCCTGATGGTGGTGGTGGTACAGTGGTCACGATGAGTGTGTGTGTGTGTGTGCGCGTGCACGCGAATGTGTACATGACTTCACGTGTGTCCATGTGTGCCCTGGAGGACCAGAGGGGGTGCCCTGCTGTTCACTCTGTCCCTGGCAGTGGTGGCACTTGGGGACAGAGGGGTGTCTTCAGCCCCCTCTGTGGAGGAAAGCTACCTGAACAGGTCGCAGAGACACAGAGGCCTGAGCAGAACAGATAAGGAGGGTCTGCAAGATCCAGACCAGAGGCTCCAATCTGCAGTCCTCAGACACTTACAGGTTCCTACAGGTAGTAATGGGGGCTCAGGAGCTATTTTTAATATTTCTGTATGCCTAGCAGAAACGACATACCAAAGATAAGACTGCACAGACTGCTAACTGAGACATCATTTCTTTGCTTTTGGCTGGAATTATATCAACTCAGTGTGATAACACTGCTAATCTCATGCTAATCTGAACCCCTGATTGGCAGTCAGACATGGCTTTGATTAATAAAAAATGGGAAAACAAATTACTACTTGATAAATGCAGTTTGTTTGGTAGACAAAAATCTCTAAAAATACGGGGTGCGTGGTGCAGAGGGAGGGAGAGATTACGTGACTGTTAAGAACACAGGCTCTGGAGCCAGACGCTCAGATTCAAATCTGGGCTCAACCACCTATAAAAGTAAGTGGTACTAGTCTTTTAATTCTCTAAGCCTCAGTTTCTTCATCTACAAAATGGGAGTCATAATAATATCCATCTCCTAGGATTAGTGTGAGGATTAAATGATATAATATAGAGAAAGCACTCAGCTCCTTGTCTGGCACAGGGAAGTATGCATTAAATATCAGGTCTTTTTATTACAATCAGTAGGTATTACTACTCTTACCATTAGTAGGGATGAAAAAGTTGGGAACCACTAGGCTAGATTCTTCTTGAGATCCAAGACACATCTGTCATCACTGCTCCCACAATGAGGTGACAACTAGAGGAAACTGACCCTCAGCCCACAGGTCAGAACTCACTCTGGGTGTAGGTAGTCTCTGGGGGATTAAAAGATTTGAAGAAGAAGATGAGCACCCAGTTGACCTCGTGGGGGGAATCAGGTTTTATCTGCCACGTGAGGCCAGAAATTAGGAAGAATGGAGTCCAGGCCAGGTGACAGTGTATTATTTTCTATCGCTGGATAACAAATTGCCACACGTTTAGCAGCTTAAACACACACCCATTTACTAGTATCTCACAGCCTATATAGGTCAAAAGTCTGGGCAGGCTCAACTGAGTTCTCTGGTCAGAATCTCACAGAGCTGAAATCAAGGTGTTGACCAGCCCTGTCCCTTATCTAGAGGCTCTGGGGAAGAATTCACTTGCAAGTTCCTTTGGGTGGTTGGCCAAATTCAGTTCCTGTGGTTGTAGGACTGAGGTCCCAACTCCCTTGCTGACCATCAGCCAGGGCTGCTCTCCGTTCCTACAGGGGCCCACATCCCTCCTCCACGGGCCCCTCCATCTTCAAGCCAGCATGACTCATCAATCCTTTTTGTGCTTGTCTTGACTTTCCCTTCCACCACCATCCAGAAAGAGCTCTGGTTTAAAAACAATTGTTTGATTAGATCAGGTCCACCCCATTCATCTCCCTATCTTAAGGTCAACTGTGTTGTAACATAATCACAGGAGTGATAGCACATTCACAGGTGAGGGTGAGGATCACTAGGGGTCTTGGGGGGTCATTCTTATAATTCTGCCTATCTCACACAGGACGCCAGACAGGGGGCAGCTGGCTTAGGATAAGGCACTGAAGGCTCAGTAAGGCCCTGTTTGCCCCATGGGAGATTGTGTATTTCTTTCAATTCAAGGGCGGCATAGTCATCATGAAGGAATATTATTAATACACGTGAGGACCAACCTTTCCCAGTTTCCCCCAGCAACTGTCGGGGGCCCAGGGTTTTGGGGAGCAGGGCTGATTTGTGTATGTGTCACCCGGAACTGCATACTCTGAAAGCAGATGCTCATTCGCCTACTGGCTTCATTCCCTTCCCTTCCTTTTCCCACGCCACACCCCCGGCTCAGGCTGGGCCACTGTTCCTCTTCTCACTGGAGAAGGAAGGCCTTTTGTTATTCAGCTACTGGCTTCCGTTCAAAGCCTTGTGACTCCTCTGCCACCATGGCCCCAGCCCTGTCTTAGGAGAGTTCCTTCTGTTCCCTTAACATGTGGAGTAAGTGTCGCACTAACCCGTAGTGGATCCAAGACCCCATCTTTGGCCAGTCGATCCTGTTCTAGGGCCTTTTGTCCCCAACATATGCTTCCAACCCACCTGCACCCTGTGTGCCCAACTACGTCTGGCATGTCCCCCCAGCCCTCCAGTAAGCCTTCCACGCGGGGGCCTCTGGATGGCGCTCCGACTCTCCACGGTCCCCCCAGGCAGGTGCTCTCTGTGTGGTCAGTGTCACCTGCACAGCAATCAGTCACCTTCCCAGAAGCCATTCTGCAGGTGCCCCAGCACTTGGAAATGACCTGCTCTGTCACACTCCACCTTACTCTCTACATCTGTGACAGGGAGACAGGGACAAGGCTAGATCAGCAGTTTAATTCTGGCTATGTAGCAAAATCACCTGCGGAATTGGTAAAATACAGATTTCTGGGTCCCACTCCCAAGAGGTGAGTTGAAGCTCTGGGGTGGGGTCAGGCTCTGTATTATTAGGGCATCCCCTAGGCAGTGCTGGTGGCCAGCTCAGGAGCTCTGGCCCTTCTAGATCTAACTTCCCGTGCTTCTGAAAACCTCTAGGTCACAGATGAGCCAGACAACTCACAGCCCTCTCTCTGTGAAGCCCTTCAGGGGGACACAAATCCTCTTGAGGAAGAGGCGGGGGCTTTCTGCCCCCAGGCTCTCTAGAGTGTTTTAAGTCATCTCCAATGGCTGTTCTGTCTTACAACAAGAATGCCTGAGTGTAAGGGCATCCTCCTTGTTCTTGGGATAAAGGAAAGTGTCCTCACTTTCCTGCAGCCTTGATGGGGAGGGACAGGGGCAATTCCACTGGAGCCAGCGCCCCACCCCAGGACCAGCCCCCTTCCTGTTGCCGGGGTGCTGGGAAGAGACTTGCTGCCGAAGTGCTCGGAGCAGTGATTGTTTCGTTGGCCTGGTTATTATGGAGGGATCCGACACAGAGGCAATCAAACCCCTTAGCTCACCTGCCAGAGGAAGAGAGCAAACGACAAGTGTAACAGGGGGAGAGAACAGATCTTCCATGTCACTCAGCTCACATTATCGCCCGTAATGAGCTCTGCCCAACAGACAACTGCTCACACGGCTCCACAGGTACAGCACTCACTCGCAGCCCCACGGTGCCAGGGAACCCAGAGGAGGCTTCTCTGCCCCCCCCCCCCTGCAAGTCTGGGGCTCTGCCAGGCTCCCTCCGGCCCCAGCCTCCCCTCCCGCAATCCCAGCTCACTGAACAGGCAGGAAACCAAACCATCCTCAGGGCAGAGGCTCAGCTCCCTGCAGAAATGGACAGATCACAGGAGCCTAATGTTCTCACATCCCCTCATTTCGGATGCATAGAAACTGCGGCACCTTGGCCAGTCAGACAGGGGCTGTAAAGGACCTGGCTTGAGCCCTGTGTGTGTGTGTGTGTGTGTGTGTGTGTGTGTGAGAGAGAGAGAGAGAGAGAGAGAGAGAGAGAGAAAGGCAGACAGAGAAAGAAAGAGAGGGGACTGTAGAACATTGCTCTCTTGAGTTTACACTGGGGCGGGGGTGGGGGGGGTAATAAAACTCTCTGATCTTGAAGCCCCTGATGAACAATACACAGGATTTTAGAAAGTGTACCTTGAAGGGTCAAATTGTCAGGGAGGCCCAAGACCTGGGTGGAGGCTTCGGGGAGGAGATGAGAGTTACACTAAGCTCTGGAGGAGAGACAGGACAGGTGACAGGTGTTAGGTGATGTCAGAAGGGCAGGGGGGAGTAAAGGGACGGTGGGCTCCCCCTCTGGCTGGGAGAGGGCCAGCCTAGGTCACTAACGTCATCTCTCCTTAATAAGCTCCTCCCTCACTTAGGACAGGCAAGGTGAGCGAGCAAATCCGACTTGGAATCAGGTCTCTAAGTTCTTGGAGACCCGAAGGTTTTCTAAAAGCCTAGTGGTGATTGGGGGGGGGGGGGTGGCGGTCAGAAAAAGCGGCTTCCAGTCCCATCTCGGCTTCTGACCAGGGCGTGGCATTGGGCGAGCCACTCAGCTTCTCTCCTCTAGCCCTTCCTAAGACCCTGCCTTACAGCCTTGTCTGCCGTGGGCCTGGGTTTGAGCCCAGTCAAGGGTGAGGAAGGAGGCGGGAGAGGCAGGGGAACTTCCCTGCTGCATTACTACAATGTTAAATCTACAGCCTTTGTGTCCCCTAGAAGAGAAGCTCTCGCCAGCTCCCACGCAGGGTTTCCCCAGCAGACCTCCCCAGGAGCCCCCCGCAGGTGGCAAAATAAAACAAACTATCAATTCTTTGTTTTCTTTTTCCTCCCCAGGGTGTAGTAAACCCATTCTCAGTTAAGTCGGCCTGCTTTCCGCCTCCCACTCTCTCTGTTGCTGCCGGCACCCTGAGAAGCCCAGACACCTGAGGGATGCTCTGGAGAGCACGAGGCCCGGGAAGGGTCAGGGCCCGGAGGCGAGGCGAGCAGCCGACCCTCCCCAGCCTGGCTGGAGATCTGTCCGCTGCCCTCTCCCCATTGGCTCCTCTCCCTCCCACAGCCAATGGGTGCGCTCCTCAGGCCGGGCTGCACCCAATGAGACAGAGCCCAAGCCGGCCAGCCTGTGCAGCTAGACCAGCGGCAGGATGCAAGAAAGGGAGGGAGAGGGAGAGAAACAACCTGGGGAGAGCAAGAAGCAGGGGCTTGGAAGAAAACTCAGTGGTTTCTGAACATTAAATGAGCTGGTGTTTAAATGGCATGCAAATGACATGCAAATGAGCCTCTCGTACTTGTGAAAAGAGGCATCAAAGCTTGGCTGAGAGAATACCAGTTAATCTCTCAGCTCTCCAGAGACACCCAGAGCGACCCCTCCTCTCCGGGGGACTCTCTACTGCATTTAGGAGCTGCCTGAGCTCCCCAAAGCAGCCCCTGCCCCACTAGGGCCGCCAGCGACTCTGCTTTCCACAAGCTAAACGGCGAAGGGTGAAGGAGCACCCCCAGATCTAGAATTCCCAGCACCATAGAAGTCCAGTGAAGGAAGGGACCCCGCTATCTTTGCTTCCCCCATTTCACACGTGAGGGGGCCTGACCGAGGCCACACAGCAGTTTGTGGCAGAGCCGGGCTTGGAACTCAGGGCCTCAAGACCCACGGACCCCCTGCTCCAGTTCACCATCTCACCCTGTGAGCGGAACTTCCCTTCTAAGTCCAGTGATGTGGGGGAACTGCTCATAGGAAAGAGGACCCGACAGCACCCGAGAGAAAGAGAAACGGCACCTGTGTCTCATGTCTGGAACTTCAGCCAGATTCTCGTCCCAACTCCAGAGTCCAGTTCAGAGGAAGTGGGACGACACTTCCCCAAGGACTCCATGCAGTTCTTGAAGCTTCTCTGATCTCCATGGACTCCCCACCAACAACCCCCCTGCTTTCCCCATCCTTTCCCAAACCAGACCCTGCACAGACATTCCTAGACCGGAGCCTCCACTCTTGGGGCCCCCCAATGGTCCGCACATGGGGTCTGGGAATGCCAGAAGGAAGAAAGTAGGCCAATGGCAGAGAAGAGTATCACTCGTGCAAACTGAAACAGCCTTTGCCAGAGCTTTTAGGGGCTTGAGATGTCAGAAACAACCTCCAGAGGGCAAAGGGGAGCTGGCTGAGCCCCCTGAGGAGACAGGCAGCCGGGAGGAGAGGCAGGCCGGGGTGGGGGGAAGAGTCAACCAGAATCTACAGCCTGTTCCTGGGGAGGGGCTCCGCAGACCACGAAGCGCCAGGTGCCCAGAGGAAGAGTCAGACCCCCCACTCATGTCCCTCAGCCCTTGGCAGGCTTCGGAGCCCACCTTCCTGCGCTCAGCGCTCCTGGCTCAGCCCTTCCCTGCAGTGCGCCCCAACCCCAGGACGCAAGGGCCCCCAAGTGAGCACAGGCAGGAGATGGGGCTGCGAGTAAACGAGGGAGCAGCCCCGACACACACTCCCTGACAGGCACCCCTTTAGTTCAGAGCCGGGCCCCCATGCACTTACTAAAAGCTTGATAAACAGACATGTGAATTGATTGGCTAATAAATTGATTACTGTTGGACAGCTTTCAGCCAGGGACTTCTCACCCCCCTCCCCAGGTCCTGTAGTCGCCCCACAGAGCCACTCCTCTACACAGCCTGGCCACCCAGTGGTCCTGAATTCAAGATGCAAGGATAGGGAAGGGGTGGCACGGGCACATCCTCCCAACGAGGCAGGGCGACGCCAACCACGAGCCTCAATCCCGAGCCCCCCGCAGGCTCTGAGAACTCGGGCGGCAGGTGCCACCTCCTCGACTGTCCAGGCATCTGATTGACGTCCTCCGCTGGCCCCTCCCCTAAAAGGACAGAGGGCTCGTACGGAGCGCAGGTGACAAACCTCTTCAGATTCAGATAGAGAACCCAAAGCCCAGAGCGCAAGGTCACAGCTGCCCAGGGACCAGATCTTCCAGCAGAGGGCGGTGATCATCCCCACCCCAAGGAGGGCCAATCTGAGGGGAGAAGGTGAGGGCTTTGGGGAAGAGGAAGAGGACAATCACGAGGATTGAGGAGCACGATTAATTATTCACCGGGACCGCAGGTGCCAACCCGGACTCTCCCTAGCAGACGGGGGACATGGGTCACCCTGACCGCGGTTGACACAAGGTCCCGCCCTCTGTCAGTCAAAACACCTCTGATCATCTGGATGTGACCACCGTGTCCTCCTCTGGTGGTCTCACCCGTGGGGATGAGGAGATCAGCCAGCGAGATGAGACCCGGGGCGCTGCTTAGAGAAGTATGTGTTAGGTAAGGGGGAAAATAAAGAACTGAGCACCGGGTCACAGCACAGTCTGCATTTTCCAGTCATTACTTTGGGAGATACTTACCTGCCTACAGTGTGCCCAGCATAATGCTGTGTATTGGAGAAACACTGGCAATTAACACAGACAGTGACTCTGTCCTCATGGAGTTTACAGACCACTGTAAATGCTGAACATTAATTATACATCATGTTCTAAACAAGGAAATACTAGTGATGTGGGAACATTCAGGAAATACAAAAGCCAAGCCTTTTCTAAGGGAGTCTTGATTGCTTCAAATCAATCCAGTGTGGAAGGTGACCGCAAAGGAGCTATGTGACTTTGAGCAATTAATATAACCTCTCTGAGCCTCCGATTCCTCACTTGTAAAAGGAGAGTGATAACTACTTTACAGGTTTAATCTGAAAATAAAATTAGGTAATAAACGTGTGAAATTGTCTCCACAGTGTCTGGCACAAGATAGGTATTCAACAAACACCAATCCCCTTTTCTTTTATTTCTAAAGAAAATAAAATTTGGCCTTTACTCCTGCCAGATATTCTCTCCTTCCCATTGTCTACCTGGCAAACTCCTATTCATCCTTCAGTGCCCAGCACAGCAGCATGAAAGCCCGCAAAAAGTAGTAGTTAAACAAGTACAAGGTTTTTGACCCAGTGTTCCTGGATTTGAATTCTGATTCTGCCAATTGCTGTGTGATCTTAGATAAATCACTTAACTTCTCTGTACTTCAGTATCCTCCTCTGTTTCACAGGATTATTATGAGGGTAAAACATGCATGATGCACTTAGACCAGTATCCACTACTTAGTAGGTGCTCTATGAATTTTTTTAGGAATAAAATGACCAGCTCAGATGTCATCAGGAAAATCTGATACGTTACTGAATTAAGCTGAGCCTGTGGCACTGCTCTTAGCTGTAAATGATCCTATCCCTGGGCTCCCCTCCACACTGCCCAGGGTGGCCTGTGTATCACAGGGCAGAGAGTGAAGGTCAGCAGATGAACTGTGAACTAAGTAGAGGAGCCAGGGCACAAGCTGACTTGGGGACCAGGAGTCTAGAACCAATCCAAACCCCAGGCCTAACTACCTTTCACTTCTACAAGTACACTTCTGGGGAGTTTAAAGACTGGACAGATTCTCCTCTCAAATTGTTTAGACACTGCTCTTTCAGAGATCATTTCTCAAGGTCATTGCAAACACAGGATCTGACAGCCTCTCCCTGCAGCCTTCCTCCCTAGGAACATAGTCCCACCAAGAGCCAACTCTAGCTTCAAGAATTCAAGATGTGTTCTGATCACTTCAGGCGCCCTACCACCCACCGCCAGCCCTCTATCCCCCTGAGTCAGGCAGCAGCACAGCCACTGTCAGGAAATCCTATCCAGCCCTGGCTTGACATTTCAACAGCCCAAGACCTGGAGATAAAAGTTGTCACTGAACAAAGTTCATTTCCCCCTCCCTCTCCTTTCCGGAGGAGGCTCGATAGGCATCAGTGTGCACACCAAGATGGCCCTCTCTCTCTCTTGCTGCTGCTGCTGCTGCTGCAATTCCTGCTTTTTTGGGGGGGAGGGGGGAAACCCTCACAATTGATGATTACAAAGAAGCAGTTTATCACCTGTGCTTTTATGATTGCAGCAACTAAGGGGAAAAGATGTCCTTTCAGATAAGCATTTGAAGGAGGGGGGAGAAAGATTTTCAAAGCCTCCTTTGTTCTCCTGAAGAGCCATGCCATGGAGTTCTGGCAGGCAGCCCAGGAGAAAGGAGAATTTTAAAAACACAATCTGAGCTGGCTTCCAAGCTGCTACACCATCCCTGTCATCAATTAGGGATGTTACTTAACAGGGGGTATGGACCATTGTCTCTTCCAGCCTGCTCTCCCTAATTGGATGTGGACTTGTGATGAATTCTCCTGAAAAGGGCTCTGTGTTTAGAGGTCCTCCTCTGGTCCTTGACACTCAAGTCCAGCTCGGGTTGGGCTGGCACAGGCCTCTGAGGCACATTGCTGGCAGGGAGATAAGAGAAGGACCTTTCTGAGACCCCTCAGTGCAGGCAGAGAGCACAGACCCAGAACTCAGAGAAGGGCAGGTCGCCAGTCCATGCTGGGAACTGAGCTTGGGTAGCCATGGAGGGGATGGGAGGTTGATTCCATGCCCCCTGCCAACTGCATCCCTGCCCAGCTGCAGCCCGAGGTTCTTCCACGGCAGACCCGGCTTCCAACCCATGTTCTGAAGATGAGCCTCATCAGGGTGCGGAGAGCTTCAGGGCCTCAGTCGCCAAAGGGGTGCATTGAGCTGCTGCAGACTCAATCAATATTGTGCTCAAGAAGCCCATTTACTCTGAGTCACAGCCTCGCCACTGCCAATGATCAAGAAACGACCATCTCCCCTCGCCAACTGAAACTCCAATCTGCCACAGTTTGTGATGGGAGAACTGCTGGGGTGAAATGGAACTGGGATCCCACGGTGCCCTGGACCCCCTAGGCCTCTGGAGAAGACGGAGCCTGGAGCTCAGGGTGGTTCCCCACTTTACCTCGCAATCCCAAGTGTAGGGAGGAACATTTTCTTTACTCTCTACAGTATAGTAAGATCAAGCTAGAATGTTACAGAAGACCTTACCAAAAGCTCAGGAGGAGCAAAAGGGAATAAACCCAAAGTAATACAAAACCAGATCATCTGGTTCAAGACCTACAATTGGCTCATGTTCATTGTGGAGCCCTCACACAGTTGCCCCACACCAGGATGGACCCTGGCCAGAAACTGCCTTTCCCTCTCTCTTCCGGGATCCTGGAGGTCCATGTCCAAGGAGGTGAGATGAGATTTACCCTCCAACCTATCTTAGACTTGCCTTCTGATTTCTAGGTTCTGTCCCAGAACCGACCTGTTGCCTGGGTAATTAAGGCAGGGAATATCCAGCAAATATCTCTAGGAAGAAGCACATCTCACACCTCAGCATCATGAGCATAGAGAAATGTAATCCCACAGCCTCTCACATGAGCAAGAAACACAGAATTTATAAGCAAAGGGCTGTTTCCCTAATCCAAGTGGGCCTAGCTCACTTGAAGACTTGGTCTTCAGCCTAGGTTTCCTGCTCATTCTTTCAGTTCTCTACGGCAGTAAAGCCATGCCCTGCTTGGCTGGCGTCCTAAGGCACCCCTGCCTAGCTCTTGCCAACTCCCTGCCCTATGCATGGCTCTGGATGCAATTCCTTAGAACTCCTATTTGCCGGCTGGGTCCCTACATCGACCAGATGCACCATTTGTATCCACAATAAAACCTGACTTGCAGCACTGATAACCCCTTACCCCACCCTATAGCTGACCCTACTCTCTGACACCAACTTGAATACAGGCGAAAATCATCCCAAGACTTTTTAGAACTTATGAATGGAGGGTCTAGTGGTCCTTTTACCGAGAACCATCCACATTGCTGAGTGAGATGATAACCATCAGGGCAACAGATGGAGAATTCTCCAGAATTCTCAAGAGAAGATGAGTCCCCCCAAGAAGTCTGGAAATGAACAGAACTGTTCTACTTGAGGCAGGAATTTGCTTGATACTCTGAAGAGGGAAGAGAAAAAAAGAAAAGAAAGAGAAAGAGCTGGTAAGATGGCCAAAGGTTGAAAGTGAACCATCTCTTCAATCCCTGCCTCCTCTAACCTTCATCAAGTCTACAAAAACTCAGCAAATCCCAGAAGTAATTAGACGGTATATGGACACCAGCCAAGGAGAGGATGAAAACAGGCCTGGAAGTGGAGCATCTGAGGCATGAAACACTAAGTGAAGGAGATCGAGAAATCACAGGTTCATCTCACAAGCCACAGATTTGAAGTTCTGGTCAACTTTAACAGACCTCTAAGGGTCAGGAGGTCCCAGCTCATAGCTTAAAGTATAATTGCTATAGCCACCATTTTACTGAGTACCTACTATGTGGCAAATTCTGCATAATTTGTTTTCTTAAGCCTATATAACCCTGTGAGTTAGGTACTATATCCATCGTAGTGATGAGGAAACTGAGGTCCAGAGTGGTTAAATAACTTCCCCAAGGGACTTCCCCGGTGGCACAGTGGTTAAGAATTTGGCTGCCGATGCAGGGGACATGGCTTTGAGCCCTGGTCCGGGAAGATCCCACATGCCGCGGAGCAACTAAGCCCACGCGCCACAACTATTGAGCCTGTGCTCTAGAGCTGGCATGCCACAACTACTGAAGCCCACGCACCTAGAGCCCGTGCTCCACAACAAGAGAAGCCACCGCAATGAGAAGACCACACACCGCAACGGAGAGTAGCCCCCTCTCACCGCAACTAGAGAAAGTCCGTGTGCAGCAACGAAGACCAATGCAGCCAAATTAATTAATTAATTTAAAAAAATAACTTCCCCAAGATCATACAACTATTTTGTCAGAGCCAACCTGTTGGGCAGCTGAGTCTAAAATCCATGCTCTTGCCACTATGATGTGTTGGACTTCAGAAGTCTCCTGGTTCCCTTCCGTCTTCAGCTTGGTTTCTTCCCATTTTCCTTCAGTCTGCTCCTGACAGCCCAGCTTGAGTCTATGGTGAGATCAGCTCAGTTAGACCAGTCAGCCGCTTTACAAACATTTCTCAAACTCTTACCATGTGCCACGAATTGTGTAAGAGACTAAGGATTCCAACACAAGTACAACACAAACGATGACCAAGTGCTCGGTGCCATGATGGATACGTACCTATGGGACAGCACAAGGGGAACCCATGTTCTGCCTTGGGGCAAGTAGTGGAGAACAGGTCATTGGAAGTGCTGGGTGGTTCTTTGGCCAAAATGGACCACACGCAGTCTCCCGAAGCCAAACAGCTGAGCCTAGAGCTCTCTAGGGGCTGTCTTTTTTTTTTTTTTTTTTTTTTCACTTTATTCCTTTGCCAACCAGGAAAGAACAGAAAATGCAGAAGCCTTAACAGATGCAATCCTACACTGAAGGAAAGGAAAAATCAAGCTAACATTTTCTGAGTATCTATGTGCCAGGTACCCCTTCGGTCCTCACAACTTCATTTCGCTGCAAGAATCACAGGGGAGTTAAATAACTTAACCCAGGGCGTTCAGCTGGAAAAGGCAGAGCTGGGCCTCAGACCCAGCCCCACCTACTCCAAAGGCCATGAATGATCCTCGTCTCACCGCCTCTGGGCAGAAGCTGCTGCAGGCCCACTTGAATCGACTGGCTGATTAAACGTGGGCACAGCACGTGGCATGTGCTGCATGGGACTGTACCAACCTGCCCTTGCTGGACCCTCCCCACGTCAAGGGATACAAAATAAGGAAGTGTCCGAGGGCTTGCGGCTATGCTTGTCCACGCTCTGTGGCCTCTTCGGCACCGAAGAGCCTCCCCGCAAGGCTGCCTTGATTCCCTTCATCTCCACCTGTCCCTCGCATCCGGGAAGCCTGAGCACCAGCCTCAGGAAAATGTCAGCCAGGCCTGGCCAAGCATATGCCTGTGTCATTGGCACCACAGGGAGCTCCAGCAGTCGGGAAGTGGAAGAACCCGGTGCCAGGGGCGGGGCAGGTGGCAACTCATCGGCCCCGCCACTGCTCTGAGAACCCTCCAACCTACTCTTGGCTTCCTCTCTGATACAAGGGCTGCCCACGAACCTTCATCCCCCATGCCCATGGCAACCCACCGGCCCGCGGTGCCATGCCAACCCGCGAGCTGGCAGAGACACTGCCGTGGCGAGATCCCCTCTGCCACCTGCCCGTTGTCACTCTTCATTGATCATCGCTGCCCTTGCACGCGGCTGCGGTCCCAGGCTCCAGGCTTCCAATCTGCTCTCTGGGAGGCTGCCAGAGGATGGGCGGGGCTCGGGGAGACCTCCCTTCCTCACTCCCACCAGCTCCTTGTCCAAGGCCTGGATGTTGGAACAAGAGCTAGGAACCCAGATGGTAATTGCTGCCATCTAATTATGCGTGCATATGATATTAGCCAAAAGCATTTGACGGTCTCCTGCAGGCTCGGGCAGATCAAATGAAGAGGTGCGTGGGTTCGAGGATTACTCCAGCAGGGTAATGGCTGACAAGACCGCCTGCTGCCACTGGCAGGCTGTCTCCTCCCATCAGACTCCTCACTCTTCACCTGAGGGAAGAGGAAAAGCTGGGGCCAGCGGGGGCTGGGGTCCGCCAAGGTGCGTGGCTCTTGGCCTTTCCCTAACCATGACCTGCCAGTCACAGTATTGAAGACCTTGAACTTCACCAGGAGAGAAGCAAAGGGTTTGTGTGTCCCCAAAAGGGTAACTAAGTCCTCATGGAGAATTCTGTTCATGTCCTAATAACCATGAAGGGGTCCCACGTTCTTCTGAGGCTACCATCTCCATCTCACCCGTTGATAATCCTTATGTAAAAGGACACTTCAACCCATGTAGCACTTTTTTGCAATTAATTGGGAACTATTATTGCCTTGGCCTTGCCCAGTTTCCTGAAGGTTAGATACCCTAACCTTGGTTTTATTATCTTTCTGGAACCTAAGATACTCAGCACGTGCTTTGTACACATTAGGGGCTCAAGACATGTTTCTTGAGCTCAATTTCACAGTTCTAGTCAGCTGTTCTCCGGTTATCTGCTATGACAGGTACCAGGCCAGACACTGGGAGACAGACATGAGCAACCCACAGTTCGTGCCCTAGAAAACTCTCATCTAACCCACTAAGAGTCAATTGTGAATGACAGCAGAAAGGGAAGAGAGGGAGCCTCAAGAAGGAAAAAGACAAGTGGGAGCTGAAGGCAGAGAGTGGAGTGAATCATCAGAGAAGGAAGAGTTTATGCACTGTATCAGCAAGGACCTGCCGAGGATTTCAACACTTGCATCATCTGCACCCACTACGTATGAGGCGGGGGGGTCGCAGAGTGTCTCTGATCTCAAGGAGTGTACAAGGAAGTCGAGAGAACAGGACATGTCTGTACAGAGACAGCATTGCTTCCTATACTCATCACTTAAGAAGCAAGAAAATGGCATGGAGAAAGCCCTGGTGACCACAGCAGTCAGAGGGTCTCATGGGCTGCTGGGACTTGCCAGAGCAGAGCAGAGTCAGTCTCTGAGAGCAGGATGGGGTGGGCCAGGTGCTGCGGAAGCTGACCCAGCTGAGGATAATGACGTCTGAGGCTCGGTCTGGTGAAGAAGCAGGTACCAAGGGACAGAGCTGTCTCCATCTTGGACCAGGGTGAGAGTTCCAAGAAGATGCAGAGGCTCCTGTTTAAGGACCGGCATTCAACTGAACCCTGGAATGAGGCTCGGTAGACACACAGGACAGAGCTCTCTCCTGCCAGAACTAGAATTCAGGTGCATAAACAATGTCATCAGAACTGGTACATGGCATCGAGGTGGGGCCAGCAAAGAGGATTGCAGAGGGTTCTCTCCTGGGTTCCTTTGGCGTAGCCCTGGACACAGGATTCCCTCTGGCCTGGACACAGGGTGAGGCCCCCTTCATAGGAAGGACCAGCACTCCAGCTGTGGGCAGGATCAGCCAGAGCAAGAGAGAAGGGCATTATTGGCAGAAGCATGGAGTCAGAAAAGACACAGAGGTAGAATTTTTGTATAGCATGCTTCTGGTCCAGTTGGGAAATATGTTCTACTGGAGCGCAATATTAAGGTTAAAGAGTATTGCTTATTACATTGGGGAATACAGATAGGGGCTAGATGGTAGGGGGGAGTTGAATATCAGACAAAGGAGTTTGGGAATTTTTCTGGAGGAACTCTAGAGCTGAAGAGATATAGATACAGTGGAGGTGGAGGATTGCAACTAGGTAAGGTGACCCTTGGGATCTCACATTATCTATGGAAAATCCAAAAAGAGAATAGCAAATACTCTCATATGCTGCTCGTAACCAGGGGGAGAGTTCCAGGTAGGAAGCAAGGGAAGAGAGTGACTCAGGCAGTGCGTGCGAGTGTGTGTGTGTGTGTGTGTGTGTGTGTGTGTGTGTGTGTGTGTGTAGGACTAGGTGCTGGACAAGCATAGCCATGCTTATGTTGTGCTCTTAGTGTTCACCCCACACCTGGCTTTGGGTCCAGGGCTCAGCTTTGGAATTAGACTTGGTATAAAGACAAGGCAACACCAGCTGCCAGTTCACACCTTTCCCTCCAGCAGCTTTCTTCTCTCTCCCTTTCCCTCCTCTTCCCTCTCTCTTGGTCTCCAGACAGGATGCCTTCCCTACTTCCACCTCCTTCCCCAGCAGCGTGACTTCTTCCTTCCAGCCACAGGGAAGCAGGTGTGTCAGGTTGTGGATCACCACAGAAGGGTTGACACCTCATGGGTAATGAAGAGAGAAAATGTATCAGGGATGTTTAGGGGAGATGACAGCTGATCACAGAGACCTCCTCCTTGCCCAGATGCATTTTGTCAACTGATCACTCAGCAGACCGGAGTTGGAGTTCAGTCAAGACCCCGGGGGGCTCCGGAGAGATGGGGACTCTTTTGATCCCAGATGTGCATAAGTCTGGTCTTAGCCACACTCCCGCTTTTCCCGTGGTGGGGGAGGAATGAAGAGGGAACAGACTCCCTTTGAAGCTCATCCTGGGACAGGGCAGAGCTTCCTTTCCCTGTAGAAAAGTGAGAGTGGCAAGCTGTGATGTGCTTGGAAATCAAATCCCCTGAGAGCAGAGAAGATGCTCTGGCCAGGGGTACCGTGGCTTTTTGCATGGCCCTGACCTTCTCATGGCTCCTCCAGCCTGCGCTGACAATAACAGCAGAGCCATGTGACCGCGAAAAGCCACCAAATCTCTCTGAACTTCAGCCTCATTATCTGCAAAACAGGCACGATTCTGTATTTTCTTGACTCTAAGATACCGTTGATTTTAAGACCCATCATTGTTTTATTTACCACTAAGAAAAAAAAGTAAATGCTACCAATTAAACTATGACATGTCATCAATTGTAAGACCCATCCTGATGTCAGAGATGTTAAAGTGAGAAAAAATGTCGGCGTGAACATTTATGAAATAGGATAATAATGATTCTCACTGCAAGAGGTTTTAGAGAGGATCAAGTGAGCTGAGAAGCAGGGACATATTTTGTAAACTCTGAAGCCCAGTGACGGGCATGAAAAGATCCAAGGTGGACCTGAGCTGCGTGCCCCTGGGAGCATTTCTTGGCCCCTCAAATTGGGTGGGCACATCCTTCATGGGTGGTCGTGAGGCTTACACACAAAGCATGTCCTCCAGTGCCTGACCATTATTATAGTCTGCCCAGAATGGTTCTTTAGGGTTGTCACAAGGATTAAGAGATAACTGATGTAATGTATTCATATAGTAGGATTTCAAAACCATTAGTTCCTTCTAATTCCTTTTCAGTGCCTATCACACTCTGCTATTTAGTATATTTACTTGTGTGCTTATCTCTCTTGTTCTTTATGGTGAAAGGACTGTGATTTATGCTCATTTAGCAGAGGCAGGATGGAATTGTGGCAATAAAATGGTTTTTAGAGTCAGACAGAAAGACCTAGATTCAGATCCAGGCCCACTGCTTACTCACCAGTGGAGTGACCTTGGGTAAATTGCTTCATTTTGTTAAGCCTCCATTTCCTCATCTAAAAATATCATCTCTAAAAATACTCCAGGGACTTCCCTGGTGGCGCAGTGGTTAAGAATCCACCTGCCAATGCAGGGGACACGGGTTCGAGCCCTGGTCCGGGAAGATCCCACGTGCCGCGGAGCAACCAAGCCTGTGCGCCACAACTACTGAGCCTGCGCTCTAGAGCCTACGAGCCACAACTACTGAGCCCACATGCTACAACTACTGAAGCCCAGGCGCCTAGAGCCGCCGGTGCTCCTCAACAAGAGAAGCCACCGCAATGAGAAACCCGCGCACCACAATGAAGAGTAGCTCCCGCTTGCCGCAACTAGAGAAAGCCTGCACGCAGCAACGAAGACCCAACGTAGCCGAAAATAAATTTAAAAACTACTCCAGTGGAAGTGCCTGGCTCATGAAGCACGATTAGTAATATTCATTGAGTGTGCGAATGAAGAGGCAAGAGAGAAGCTGCCCCAGCTGGCCTCCTTTCCAGTTGCTCATGCGAAACCCTGGTCACGCTCTTCTGCTCTCTAACCTCCTCACCTGATTAGTCCCCAAGTTCTGGTCATGCTGTCTCCTTAATAGTTTATAATCTCTTTCTCCTTGTTGTCTTGCTGGTAATCTCTTAACCCAGGCCACCAGGCTTTCTAGTCTGAATTCCCGCAAGAGCCACTACAAGATCTTCTGTAGCAGATGCTCTTTGTTGCCTACCCAGAGTTGCCTTTCAGGCGTCCAGCTCTCTCCCACGTGGCGCAAAGGTAAGTCTGGATTCATCACAGCCAATCATGGTAAATTCATTCCCCTTGTCAGTGATTCATTTAGGAAGGGGCAGGGGACCCAAACCTGGCCAGTGAGGAATAAGAGGACATCTGCTGGGGTCTTCAAGGAAGGGTTTCCTTGCTGATAAAGAGAGACACACAGGAAGAGACGTGTCCTCCCGTCCCACCGAAGGCTGTCCTGTCTGTGCAGGAAGCCATCTCCCATTGTGAGGGGTCACAGCCAACATGCTGAGGACCGCAGAGCAGAAAGATGGGAAGGACCTGGGTTCTCAATGGCAGGACGGAGCTGTCCATTGAGCCAAGCCTGGACACTCCCTGATGCCCTGCTGCTCTCCACGTGAGATGAATGTTTTCCAGAAGCCTTGGGAAACGAATACAAGTACACATTTTACAACAGTGTCAGAACCAGAGTTGGAACTTTATCAATATTTGTGGAAGAAAGGAAAGGAGGAAAGGGGAAAAGGAAAAAAATGAAACTGCCTTTTACCCCTTGCTCTCCTAGACAGTTGTCATGGGTTTTTAGGCTCTGCATATGGGAAGAGAAGATTCCTTCCATAGAGTGTTATAAACATGCACCTGACGCATTCTCTTGAAAGTGAGTGAAGCTGAAGAAATGTTTCCTTCCAATAACAAAATAACATGAGGCTGTAAAACTAGAGTATCCCAATGGCCTCATAAGCTTGGAGAGAGAATGAAACACTTAAAAAAAAATGATAAGAGGCAGCCTTGTATAATTTCTCTTAAGTGTCTTCTGGTGTCAATAGCCTAAAAATAGATAGTGCATCTGATGTGGGAACTGTCTTGGTGTAGAGGGTAAAGAATAGGGTGACGTTCACTGCACTCCTTTCCTTCCTCCCTTTTTTCTACAAATATTGATAGAGTTCCAACTCTGATACTACAGCTACAGGCTCTGCACCTTTCCAGATTTGTCCAGACTGTGGGGTGGGTAAGGCTGCGTCAGAGAGCTGAGCACTGCAGAGTGCTCTGGGAGGGTAGCTGCTGAGGCAGGGGGAAGGCAGAGGCTGGAGGGTGGGCTGACTGACCTGTGGGTGGCAGGCAAAGAACAACTCCCTACCCCGATGGCAATGGCGGTGAGGCAGTTGATGGTTCACTGCTGAGAGAGAGGGGAATTGTATTAGTTTCCTATCGCTGCTATAACAAATTACCACAAGTTTAGTGGCTTAAAACAGCACAGATTTGTTATCTTACAGTTCTGGAGGTCAGAAGTTCAAAATGGGTTTCACTGGGCTAAAACCAAGGTGTCAGCAGAGCTGCATTCCCTCCTGGAAGGTCTAGGGGAGAATCCATTCCCTGGCCTTTTGCAGCCACTTTCCTTAGCTCCTCCACTCTCAAAACCAGTAACATTGGGCCAAGTTTTTCTCAAGGTGCCGTCTCTCTGGTTTGTCCCCTTTTGCTCTTTCTTCTACCTTTAAGAGCCCTGATAATTACATTGGACCCACCTGAATAATCCAGAATAATCTCCCTATTCTCAGGTCAGCTAATTAGAAGTCTTAATTCCATGTGCAATTTTAATTCCCGTTTGCCATATTAAATGGTATGTTCACAGGTTCCAGGGATTAGAGTGTGGACGTCTTCAGTGGAGGTTGGGGGACATTATTCTGCCTACTAGTCTACCTTCTTATGCCCAAAGATACACGTCCATCCAATAAGCAAAACACAAATGCATTCACCCCACTTGTGGTACCAAACTCTACATTAGTCAGGGTTTAACCAGAGAAGCAGAACCAGTAGAAGGTGTATATTAAGAGATTGATTGCAAGGAATTGGCTTACAAGACAGTAGCAGCTGGCTAGGCAAGTCTGAAATGTGTAGGGCAGGCTGGAACTCTGGAGCATGGCCTGAAGCTGCTGCCCACGGGTGGACTGTCCTCCTCTCTAAGGGAATCCTCAGTTCTGCCTTTAAGTCCTTTCAGCGGATTGCATCAGGCCGGCCCAGATTATCTAAAATAACCTCCCCTACTTAAAATCACCTGATTATGTATTTTAAACACATCTACATTAGACCTTCACAGCAACACCTAGATTAGTGTTTGACTGAATCACTGGTGACTGTAGCCTAGCCAAGTTGGCACATGAAAGAGACCATCACACAGATGGAGGTGTCTCCCTAAGGACCCAGTCCTCTGCCTCGGTATAAACCCGTAATGGCTGCTCAGTCCTGAGGATGGTCCTCTCTATGGAGTTAAATGGGCCTGGGGAGCCCTAGAAGCCCATTCTGCTTTTCTGCTCCACTGTTCCCAGAGATTAGAAGCTTCTAAGAACAAAAGCCAGGGTTTTGTGTTTCTATATCTATATCTAGCAGGACCTAAGCTACTGCTCCTTGTATAGGAGATACTCAGGCAATGCTGGTTGGAAGAATTTTATCTCTGTTGAATAAATGTATTCTCCCCTGTTCCTAACCTGTGAGCCCACTATGGAAGCTACAAATTTTACTGCATTTCCAGCTACTAATTCAGATGTTGGTGTAATATAGCGTCATATATGGCCAAGTGGCATTGGTGGGATAATGGGGAATCATCCTAGGAGTGGAACTGGTGTGGGTGATGGTGAAATACGAGTAGAGGAAGAGGCCATGGCATGTCTTTGTAGAGACATTCACAAGCAGAAAAGAGCCCAGTCTGGCTGCATCAGAATGAATATTGACTTATCTACAGACAAGTGTCCTCAGAATGGCCTGACAGGCTGGGAGTCTCTCGTTCCTGAGTGTTCAGATTTGGGGGAAATCCAGGATGCCTTTGGCATCAAGGACATAGAGAAGAGCATGATGCGCTGGCCCTTGGAAAACATTTTGTCTTAACCCCTTGTTTTATAGAAACTCAGAGAGGGACAGTGACTTGCTCAAAGTCACACAGCCAGCCACAGGAAGACAGACCTGGAACTAGAACCCGGGCTTGTGATTCTGATGCACTTTTCACTTCTCACCATGCCGTCGTGTCAACCTCGGTGATATCATGTACCAGGATACCCAGAACTCAATCTATGCATCTAGAAGGGTTAGGCATATTTCTCCAAAGTTCACTGATACATTCACTGGTGGAATATACAAAAATTGACTTAGAGATGGCTTACCATCTTCCCCTTCAATGATTTCCAAAGGCATGTCCAATAATCATTCATTCATTTTTTAAAAATAAATTTATTTTATTTTTTATTTATTTCATTTTTGGCCGCATTGGGTCTTTGTTGCTGCATGCGGGCTTTTCTCTGGTTGCGGTGAGTGGGGGCTACCCTTCGTTGCAGTGTGAAGGCTTCTCATTGCGGTGGCTTCCCTTGTTGCGGAGCACAAGCTCTAGAGCTCAGGTTCAGTAGTTGTGTCACACGGGAGGGCTTGAACCCCTGTCCCCTGCATTGGCAGGCAGATTCTTAACCAGTGCACCACCAGGGAAGCCTTAATCATTCATTCTAAATAAAAACAGTTTGTGACTTAAGAAAAGTTCCTTGTCCATTCTCTTCAACCAAGTTACCTGCCTGAAGTCCATCCAATGCAGAAATTCTGGAGCCCTCATTATTCACACAGGATCATTGGTTACTGGCGATTGACAGGCTTGAGCCATCTCATGAAAACCAAGCCCAAGTAAAAATGTTTACATCACATGTATAGGGGTTCAGAACAGGCCTCCCCACAGTAAGCCACTTTGGCAAGTGTATTATTTTGAGCTAAAGACAATCAAGACCTTGTGGACTCAAAAGAAATTACTGCCCTTCTACTACCTACAAGAATTTGAATTGGGTATTTTTCCCAGAAAAATACTCTCACAGATAAATTTTATCTAGGTGGGTCCATCTTATGGCAAACATCTAATTACCCAACATCTGCTCTTCTTCTTGTACCCTGTGAACGACCCTCCTGTCTCTGAGGTCCGCAGGCCCCTCTCCCATTCCTTAGCTCAGGATGGCATATATACCTCATTTTACCTTTGTGTCTCTGAACCTCTCATGTACGTGGGGTTCCTGTACATACAAATTAGTATTATTTCCTCATGCTAATCTGTCTCTCTTTGACCAGCCAAAAGAACCAAAGAAGGGAAGGGGGAAAGGAAATTTTCCCCTTCTCCAAATATGTAACTGGATTATGAACAAGAACAATTCATGGATATAGTCATTACATTTTTGTTTCCCACTGTCCCTGTATGATTCATTCCATGGGGGCAGTTTTCCCTTCTCCTGTGATGATAATCTTGGTTCCGGGCATGTTCCACAGCTGGGTGGCGATGGTGGGCAGAGTCCTAAGATGACCTCCAAGACTGCAGCCCACTGGTGCACACATTCTGTAAAATTCCCTCCCCTTGAGTGTGGGCAGGACATGTGAATATGCTGGGATAGTTACTCCTGTGAGTATGTCACACTACATAAGGCTCCTTCATAGCAGACTGAATGGAGACTCTCCTGCTAGGAGCTAAGGACCCAGGCTGACTGTCAGCACGAAAATGGGGATCTCAGTCCTACAACCACAAGGAACTGAATTCTGCCAACACTTTGGAAGAGGCTCCCAAGCTTTAGATGAGACCACAACAGCAGACACCTTAATTTCAGCCTTGTGAGACCCTGAGCAGAGAACCCGTGCCCAGGTTCCTCACCTATAGAAACAGTGAGATAATAAATGCGTATTGTTTTAAGCCACTAAGTTTGTGGTAATGCATTACACAGCATTAGTAGAAAACTAATAAAGTAACTTCCTAGCATTCTATCAAAGCATGAAGAGAAAATAGTATTTATATAGTACAGTGAGATAAATGGGCAAAGGTACCCAAAGCTGGGGGCACTGCCCTGGGGTTCGAACATGCCCCAGGCCCCAGTCAGCCACTCTGAAAGATGAGGGGCTCCATGTCTACTCCCACCTGTCAAGAAGCTCTGAAATAGAAGGTCCCACTTGCAGTTTGAGCTGTGAATACAATCTCCCTCGAGATGTTTTGAAACAGGAGGGAAGGGGGCAGGGCACAGCCTTTAAAAGACTGACATAGCCCGAGGACACAACATAAACTGATTAGAACCAAATCGTTCCAAGATGGTGTACTTCCACTAGACCTTAAGCCTCAGTATAAGCTCATGGTAACACATCAGCACACTAAATGACACACCCACAGGTGCCATGACTGTTCCAAGGCTGACCATAAAGGACAAAAAGTAGGTGGTGGCCCAATTTCTGGAAATCCTCACCCCTTCCCCCAAATAGATGGAATACTCCTCCCACTCATTAGCCTATGAAATTACTCACCCTTATAAAAACTAACAACCCCGTACCCTGGTGCCCCTCTCACCTTCTGAGCTGGCCCACACTCTGTCTGTGGAGTGTGTTTCTCTCTCAATAAATCCACTTCTTACCTATCCCTTTGTCTCTCACTGAATTCTTTCCACAATGCGACATCAAGAATCTGAGCTTCATTAAATCCTGAGACCAGGTGTGCGATCTCAATTAAAAGACCATGGGTTCAAGTCCCAATCTAGGTTTTGGCTGGGTTTGAGTCCTAGAGCATGGATTCAAGTCCCAATCTGAGATGCACAGTTTCAGTCTGAACATTTGGCATTAATAATTCGATTTGGTGTTGAAATCGAGCAGGACCCTGTGGGCCCCTCCTGAGTACGAAAGGCCCCCTGTGTCCCCTATTTCTTGTCTTGTAGAAAAAGGCTTTAGTCTCGAAGCCTTCCCTCAGTTCCAAAGAGCAGACTTAAGCAGTTACTAATTAGGGAAGTGAGGGAATGCAGAAACAAAGGAAAAGCAATTAAGAAAGGTAAGTAATGTTAACAGTTCAGCAGTAAAACAGAATCCTAGTTCCTCCTCAAGGAATATATGTAACAATCTAGTGCATATCTTTTGAGTTGTTCTGCAGAAACAAATATCCCCACCCAGGTGGAGGATACTGACCGCAAGCTCTAAACCCCAGAGTCATAGGAACCAGAATATTGATTAAGATTCCTGAAACACCACGCTGTTACCTCACCACCAGCCAATTAGAATAAAGCCCACAACCTGCAACCTTCACCCCAACCATTGCCTTTTAAACCCTCCCCTAAAAGCCGCTGGGGAGCTTGGGTCTTCTGAGCCTGAGCTGCTCAGTCTCCCTGCTTGGTGCCTGCAATAAACACTGTACTTGCCTTTACCACAACCTGGTATCCATAGACTGGTGTGCTGTGCAGCAAGTAGACCCAAGTTAGGTTCGGTAAGAGTGTCACATTTTTCTCCCACTCCAGCAGTATCCTGCTGCCTCTGGAATGCTTACATTGGAAGAGGGAAGCGAGATTCTCTGCTGTGGTCCAGCAATGGCATCCCCTTGTCAGTGACCCTGACTCCACATCCTTCTCATCCTAATCAGAACGCATCTTCCAGGCTGCTGGCCCTGATGGCCACCGACAGGCCCTTCCTAGGAGTGCCCACCTGATACTGGAGCATAAGGATTCTGGGAGTCTGGGGGCCATTCAGGCCTAAACATCTTCAACCTCTGTTCCCATACTGCTGAGGTGTGGTTCTGGAGAATGCAAGCTTCACTCAGGGTGGTCAGGCAATCACCCCTCTCCTTGAGGCCCCTCAGGCCTGTCTGGGCTCCAGTCAACATCGCAGCCTGGGCCCAGCGGATGGAGTGCCAAGCCCCTTCCCAGGGACCCACCAGTTTCAGTTTAAACTTTAATCGCGTTCCTTCCAATTCTCCCTCCACTCCACCTCACCCCCTGGTTGAAATCTTATCTCTTTTGGGGCTGAGAAAGAGACTGTTATTCTCCACAGTCTGGTTTATGATATAAAATCTGTGCTCTGAGCCCTCTGGCTTTGGCTTTTGATATTTAAAGCCAAGCTTTTGAAATTCAAAAATACTCTTTTTTCTCTCAAGCACCTTGCCCTTAGAATTGAAATCCATGGCTCTCAATACCATTGCCTCTACAATAGATTTACAAAAGGCTACTTAAGAGCTCAAAAGCCAGGAAAGGGACTCTTTGTTCTCTCTGTATGGTCCCTACCCTAAAAGCAATGCAGAGAAGGTGCTGCTGCCACTGGGACAGTGAGGCGGAGAAGTGAGGGGGTTAAAGAATTGGAAAGGCATCAGTTTAATATCAAATTTTTACTGTGAGGCATTTATAAAATGCTGAGGTGCGTTTCCCCACGGCTTAGCTAGGTGTGGTTTTCATGACTCATTCCAGCAAAAGTACTAATAAAAGCAAGAAATAGTGCCTTTATAAATATTGACACAAATCATTGACAGGTAAATTTATTGTGTTCATTTTTGAGCGTCTGTTAACGAACTTTCTGAAAATAATCTTAGAATTTATATAATGTGCAATTTTAAATACACCACTTATTTTATACTTGAAAGAGTGCATTAAAATAATTATAAGAATCCACACATATACGGTCAACTAATTTTTGACAAAGGTGCAAAGGCACTCCAGTGGGAAAAGGGTGGTCTTTTCAGCAAATGGTGCTGGGACAATTGGCTATTCATATTTTAAAATATTAACTTCTATTCATATATCCACCATTTACAAAAATTTACTCAAAATGAATCATAGTCCTAAACGTAAAACCTAAAACAACAAAACTTCTGGAAGAAAATATAAGAGTAAATCTTTGTGAACTTAGAGTAGGCAAAGACTTTTTTCTGACACGACATCAAAAACACCAATCATTAAAAAAAAAAAAAAATTGATAATTTGAACTTCATCAAAATTAAAAATTTCTGCTCTTCAAAAGATACTGTTGAATGAAAAGAGAAGCCAAGGACAGGGAGAAAATCTTAGAATATGTCTTATAAAGGACTTGGATCCAGGGTGAATAAGGAGCTTTAAAAATTCAATAATAATACAAACAACACAATTTTTCCAAATGAGCAAAAGATTTGAAGACATTTCACCAAAGGAGATGTATGGATGAGCACAGGAAAAGATGCTCAACATCCTTAGTCATTATGGAAATTTAAATTAAAACCGCAATGAGATACCACTAACAGAATGATCAAGATGAAAAAGGCTGACCTGATAAAGTATTGGTAGGGAACTCTCATGCATTGCTGTTGGGAATGTAAAATGGTACAACCACTTGGGAAAATAGTTTGACAGTTTCTTAAAAAGTTATACATACACCTACCATGTGGCCCGGCCATTTCTCTTTTAGGTATTTGCCCAAGAGACACGAAAGCAGATTCCATACAAAGACTCTTACATGAATGTCCAGAGCAGTTGATTTGTACTAGCCTCAAACTGGAAACAATCCAAATGACCATCATCTGGGGAATGAATAAACAAACTGTGTATATCCATACAGTGGAATACTACTCAGTAATAAAAATGAATGAACTATTGACACCCTGGATGAATCTTATATTGAGTGAAAGACACTAGACAAAAAAGAATACATTCTGCATGATTCCATTTATATACAATTATAAAAATGCAGACTGATCTCTAGTGATAGAAAGCAGATCCATGGCTTGCCTGTAGGGAGAATGGGCAAGAAGGGATAGAGGAGGACAGACAGGGGCAGGAGGAATGGATCACAAAGGGGCATAAGGAAATCGGGGTGGGGGGATGGATATGTTTATCATCCTAACTATGGTGATGATTTCACAGGTAGATAGATATGTCAAAACTTACCAAATTGGACATTTTAAATACGTGCAATTTCTTACATGTCATCATACCTCAATAAAGCTGTGAAAAAGATGTGTGTGTAAAAGCAACGTGTGTTTCTGGGTCTGTCATTGTTAGAAATGACAGACTTCCAACAATCAGGGACAGAATTCTAAGACAATTCATGCATACCTTCCAAAACCTAAACTTAGTCACATCCAGCTACATATGGCTCTCAAAGATTCCCTTGTTAACCTCATTAAATGCTGTACACGAAATGGACATTTTTAAACATGTGCTTACAATAAAATAGAGAACTAATTTTTATTTTATTTTAATTAATTAATTTATTTATTTATTTTATCTTTGGCTGCGTTGGGTCTTCATTGCTGCACGTGGGCTTTCTCTACTTGTGACGAGAGGGGGCTACTCTTTGTTGTGGTGCATGGGCTTCTCATTGCGGTGGCTTCTCTTGTTGCGGAGCATGGGCTCTAGGCACGCAGGCTTCAGTAGTTGTGGCTCGTGGGCTCTAGAGTGCAGGCTCAGTAGTTGTGGCACACGGGCTTAGTTGCTCCGCAGCGTGTGGGATCTTCCCGGACCAGGGCCCGAACCCGCGTCCCCTGCACTGGCAGGAGGATTCTTAACCACTGCGTCACAAGGGAAGTCCCTAATTTTTAAATGTTAATAGCTTATCAATAACTGAAACCAAGCAGGACACTGCTAGGCCCTCCTGGGTACGAATCCTTTCCACTTCTTCCATTTCTTGTTTGTAGGAAAAAGGCTTCAGCCTCCTAGACCTTCCTGAATACCAAAGGGCAGATTCACCCTGTTACCTCACTACCAGCCAATCAGAAGAAAGTCACACCCGCAGCAGCCTTTTGCATTGTCAACACATGTGTCTCCTCAGGCGATGCATTTCCAAGTGTTAGACAAGAGTCCAGTCTTGGGCCCTGGAAGGGGTCCCTCTTCTGGTAACACAGCTACAGGAGGGGAGAGTGATCAAGAAGAAAAACTGTACTGAGAAAGGCCAGGATGGGGAGAGGAAGGGACGGCGAGAGTGGGTTATTGAGCCCCACATAGCCTTGTAGGCACACCACTCCTAACAAGCTGTCCATGTGCAGGTGCTTCACTTGTTATCTCAGTTCATCCTTAAAATCCTACAAGTTAAGTACTACTGTTAGACTCCTTAAAAGGTGAGGAGACTGGCATCTGGTAGAAAATTTGAATAACTTGCCTTAGGTTAGAAACCATAACAGCTGGAGGAGTTTCCAACTGTATTAGTTTCCTAATGTTGCTTGGTGCCTGGACCAATTTAGTGGCTTGAAACAAAACAAATTTATTCTTTCACGGTTCTCGAGGTCAGAAGTTCAAAATGAGTTTTACGGGGCTAAAATCAAGGTGGAGACTATGTTCCTTGTGGAGGTTCCAGGGGAGAATCTCTTCCTTGTCTCTTTAAGCTTCTCAAGGCTGCCATCACTCCTTGGCTTGTGGCTGCATCACTCCAATTTCTGCTTTCATCATACATGGCCTTCTCCTCCCTTTGACTCCCTGTTATGAGGACCTACCTCCCTCTTATGAGGACCCTTGTGACTACATCGAGCTCTTAAAAACAAGAAACAACAGGCACAAACTAAAGTCATTGGCCCCCATGACAGCAAACCAAGACTTAATTGCAGTTTCAACCTCTCCTAGGAATGTGGTCTTTAAACAGACAACCTGAAATTTCCTAAGCAGCACTAGCAAAGCGATCTGCATAATGGGTCTCCCTGTCATTCCCTTCGCCTCAAAAGAAGATGATCTGGCTGCAAACAATTCTTTCTTTTCTCATTTCTCTTGCTAAAAACTTCCTTGCCCTACCCTCCTTCTGCCTATAAAAATCTTCCATTTTGTACACATCTTCGGAGTAGCACCCTACTACTTGCTAGATGAGATGCTACCTGATTCATAAATTGCTTAATAAAGCCAATTAGACCTTCAAATTTACTCTGTTGAATTTTGTTTTATTTTATTTTATTTATTTTTGGCTGCATCAGGTCTTAGTTGCAGCACACAGGATCTTTGATGTGGCATGCAGGCTCTTCATTGCGGCATGTGGGCTTCTCTCCAGTTGTGGCGTGCAGGCTCCAGAGTACGTAGGCTCTGTAGTTTGTGGCACTCAGGCTCTATAGTTGAGGCGCACAGGCTCAGTAGTTGTGGCACGTGGGCTTAGTTGCCCTGCGGCACGTGGGATCTTAGTTCCCTGATCAGGGATCGAACCCGAGTCCCCTGCATTGGAAGGCAGATTCTTAACCACTGGCCCACCAGGGAAGTCCCTTAAATTTTATTTTTTAAACAGAGCCCACCTGGATAATCCAGGGTAATCTCCCCACCTCAAAGGCTTGATTTAATAATCACAGTTGCAAAGTCCCTTTTACCATGTGTGGTAAGATAGTCACGGGTTCTAAGGATTAGGACACAGACATCTTCGGGAGCGTTGTCTGTCTACCACAGCAACCCTGGTTGATATGACTCCCTCGATCAAGAGGGAAGGCCCTTGCTGACCAGTCCCCAGTCCCCCTTCCCCATCCCACCGTCTCTCACTCCCTCCCCACAGTGGGCACGGCAGCCAGAGCTCACAACCTGGAAGCTTGTGGCATTTGGGTACCATGTTCAGCCCTGTGCTGGGTTTGTGTAAGCTTTTCAGGATGGAATCATGTCTCTTTCATCTGCGTAGCCCCTATAGCCCCCAACACGGAGCCCTGTGCACAGGGAGACTCCGTATTTATTCAGCACCTGAGCGGCTCAATGGAGGGATGAGACAAAAACATCAACTTTGTCTCCAACCACAAATGAAACAAAGACACATCCATTTCCCACCACATAGAGGGTGTGTTCAATCTGCAGTGCAGCTCTGAGGGCTCATACCACTCTCAGGGTGTGTCCGAATCCCAACCCCCAACGTTACAGCATTTGGAGGTGGGGTCTTTGAGAGGGAATTAGGTCATGAGGGTGAAGGCCTCATGAATGGGATCAGTGTCCTTATAAAAGAGACCCCAGAGAGCTCCCTGACCCCTTCTGCCACATGAGAACACAGCAAGAAAACAGCCGTCTATGAGCCAGGAAGTAGGCTCTCGCCGTAAACAGGGAAGAGCCATATCTGACTACATGTTGCATCCGTTTCTCTTACTTTAACCTTTGCTCTCCGCTGCGCCTGTTCACTAACACGATACTATCCATACACAATGGCCTGCCTCGGGGAACCCTGCCCCTCTGCCTGAATGTTAAACCGAACTGCGAACTGCCTTTGTTCAGACAAACATCCGGACCCTCTCCACCTGTGGGTGGCTATAAGAAAGAAGAAATTAACACATCCCCTTCCCGAGTCTGGCCATGCCAGGAGATATTTGCAAAACTTATGGCCTTTTTACTGTACTTCCTCATCTCCTCCCCCTCTCTGTGCTATAAAAGAAACTGGCATCCAAACCCCGATAAGATTGTTATTTTGAGACTCTAGTCCGCCATCTCCTCCGTCTGCCGGCTTTCCGAATAAAGTCGTCTTCCTTGTCTCAACACCTCGTCTCTGATTTAGTGGCCTGTCCTGTGTGGCTCGAGTGAGATTGGACTTGGTAACATTGCCAGACACCAAATCTTCCAGCATCTTCACCTTGGACTTCCCAGCCTCCAGAACTTTGAGAAATAAATGTTTGTTGTTTACGCCACCCAGTCTATGGTATTTTTGTTACAGCATAGCAACCAGAGCTAACCACACCACACAGAGCTAACACCTTTATTTTACCTACAAGGGCCCCAAAGCTCAAGGAAGGGAAGGTCCCAGGCGTTAGAGGCTCCACCAACAATTTCATCAACCAACATTTTTTTGACACAGTGGGCAAAAGGCACTGAGTTAGGTACTGGTTCATCTACTCCAATCCCTTCACACAGAGGTGCAGACGTGTGTGTGTGTGTGTGTGTGTGTGTGTGTGTGTGTGTGTGTGTGCTGCAGCCCCTATGGGATTGGAAATAGAGGTGCTCAGTATTCTTCAAGGCAGCCCTGCATTTCCATTTCTGGTTGCTTAAATCCATTTCTTTGCTTATCTACCTCCTCTGGGGAAAAAGGTTTGAGGCCAGAGATTTACCCTTTAACTTAAACTATAAGGCAATGACTCTTAAACAAAAATACTCCAGAGTTCCTCCAAAGAATGTGTGAGTTTGGGGTGCCAAGGAGTTTGGAATTGTTCTGGCCAAGAGTTTGGCACTTGCCTAAGTGGTGATGCTTTGTGTCCCCAGGATGGAGTAGAGAAGAGAAATGGATAAGAAAGAGGGAAAAGAAAGTGAGACGCTCTTAGATAACCTTCCACCTCTTCATTAGTCAGATTCTCACATGTAGTTTGGGATACTGTAAATTTCCACCCTCACTCACCCTCCACCTAATAGAATGTTAGAAATATATGCTAATAGCAAACAAAGATGTCTTTTACCATCTCAGGGGTTTGGGACTCCATAGCATCTTTCTCTTGAGATGTTTTGACAGTAGCTGCTGCCCTGTGGACCTGCAGCAGCGTTCATACAATAAACAACAGACCACGACCACATGGGTAGGCAGGTGGAGTACTGAACAAATCTAGGGGGGCACCATTCACGCTGTCATCATGCAGAGTTGTACATTCACTGTGACAGTTTTCCAGCAGATGGCACTGACGTGTCTTGAGGAAGGAGCCCTTGTTTATAGGAGCTGAGGGCAGTGCTGCGATACCCAGAATGTCTGGTTCACCTGTGTGACCTTGGGTTCTCTCCTTTAGAGAAATGGTGCTGGGAATACAAACTGGTCAGAGGGCTAAACCATCCCCACCTGTGTCCATGTGACATGTCCTCGGTTGGGGATAGAAAAGTGACCTGGGTCTGATGAAGGCGAACTGAGCAGCTGAGGGGAGTCTAACCTCCGTCCTGGTCCCTGGCCACATCTGGTGTGGAGTAAAGGGTACGGAATGAATGTCTTTCTCACTGCTATGTCCCCAGAACCCAGCCTGACTCAGAAAGAGTGCACAGTACCAGTTAGTTGAGGGAATGAATGAAAGAATGAAAGAAAGAAGAAATCTTTCCAGCCACCTGTGGCATACCTGGTTGAGTGTGTGCTTCCCTATCACCTGGTGCATTCTCTCCCTTGAGTCCTCAGAGAGAGACAACAAAAGCAATGCCCATGGACCTGTCTGAAGGAAGGCAGAAACTGCCAAAATGAATTCACTTAAAAGACCCCTCACCAGGAGGCAGCCCCTGGAGAGCCTGCTTTCTGGGGGAGCAAATCTCCTCCTTCATCACCATGTGCTGTCCTCGCTGCTATAGCTCGGTCTGTCCAGCTCTCGGCAAAGCCGATTTGCCCAACTCACTTGCAAGTCTGAGAGGTAATCACTGGCTCCCTCCAGTGTTAATATTCCAACAGAACTTCCCAGAGCCAGGCTGGAGCCCCAGCTGGTTTGGCTGGGTGTGGCCCTGCCTCTCTCCTCCCACACTGCCCAGGCTCTGCACAAGAAATCCACAGATAAGGCAGAAATAGAAACCAGGTGAAAGTCTGGGCTGGGGCCAAGAGACTCCTGCTGGGAATTGCCCACGGCGGACCTGCCCGGAACAGTCAGCTCACTGGCCTTAGGGAGAAAGGCTGTGTGGGACCCCAGGGTCAGGCTTCAGGTGCAGAGGGCTCCATCCTACTCTACTTGACTCCCTAACAAGTCAAAATTCAGATTGGTGAGACCTGAAAATGGAAGAAGAATGACAGGAGAGGAGGATGGGGGAGCCAGATCCCCAAAAGTCTTCCTTGTTTACCAGGCATGGTGTCTGCAATTGTCCTGGGGGTGGGGTGTCTGCAGGGAGCCGCAACACCGTTTGGGGGAATTTGTGAAGCCAAAGCAAGTTAGGGATGAAGGGATTGGCAAGGAAGGGACAATAAGGGATTTTGGCAGCCTGGAAACCTTTTCTGAGCATTTAAGGCAAATTCTATCCTATTCCTTCTCCGCTAAGTGATAGACACACTTGGGTATAAAAGAAGGTTACAAATAATTCTTCATACTTCACACTTCAGAAAGGATTTTCACATCCATCTCCTCACGTGATCCTATAATAAGGTGGCAAGTAAGATCATTTTATTCCACTTTACAGATGAGGAAACTGAGATCCGGGAGGTAAAACAACTTACCTAAACAGCGATAATAAATACAGTTGCATCAAGAACTTTCTATTTTCCTAACACTAAGTTTTTACATAACCTGTGTGACAATCTAAGGTTAGGAAATGTGGCCAGTGTGCATCCCTCTCCCCCCCCCGCCCCCGCACAGAAGGAGCAAATGGCCAAACCAGGAGTGGACCCCAAGGCTCTGAGAGATGGCCCAGTGCCCTTGTCTTGGCAGACCATACAGTCCGAGAGAGAGACCTCAGAAACCACTGTCCGTACTCTGGGGGAATCAAGAAGAACCCCCATGACACTAAAACCCTGGCAGTCCAGTGGTTAAGACTCCATGCTTCCACTGCAGGTTTGATCCCCAGTTGGGGAACTATGATCCCACATGCCGCACAGTGCACACAAATAAATAAATAAATAAAGCTGACCTTGTATTTATTTTAAAAAAACAAACAAAAAAAACTGGGTCTGACATGTATAGGTGTGGGCATAACACATGCCAAGCTGTTAGCATCACATAGAGATCTCTGGGAATTCCAAAACCTGCACTGTTTTCCCATCCCTTCCCACTCCCTGTCTCCCAGACCTGAGTTCTCCGGTGACCTAAGGGGGTTCACTCCAGGGCCTCCCTTCTGGAAGCTGAGCCCATCCTGCTGTTGGACACCTTGCTTCCCATGTCACACCAGAGGCAGAAGCCAGCTCTCTTGGGCAAGTTGCTTAAACAGCAAAATTAAAAATACCATCTGGGGGCTTCTCTGGTGGCGCAGTGGTTGAGCGTCCGCCTGCCGAGGCAGGGGACACGGGTTCGTGCCCCGGTCCGGGAGGATCCCACGTGCCGCGGAGCGGCTAGGCCCGTGAGCCATGGCTGCTGAGCCTGCACATCTGAAGCCTGTGCTCCACAACGGGAGAGGCCACAACAGTGAGAGGTCCGCGTACCGCAAACAAAAAAACAAAACCATTTGGAACAGCATTGGCAAACAGAGCCTTCTGTCTAAGGGTCTTTCTGCCATTCTCCCAGTTCCTGGGTACCTTCTCTACTAGAGATGTTTTTCCTGGGAGGGTGAAGGGATGGGGGGTGGAGGTGGACATTACCCTTTTCTTAAGAAGGTCTTTGTTGCTGTTGTTTCCATCTTTCTCAAAGGCTGAGAGCCCCTGCAGAGCTGTGAGGGCTGCTCAGTGCCATGGAGACAACTGTGATATCAAAGGGGAGGATTACGGCTCCAGTGGGGAGGGAGGAGCAGGAGTGCCAGCTGGAGCCAGCAACTGACAAGAGAAGATGACAAGTCACTTAGGCCCCATGTTGAGAGCCAGTGGCAGAGTGTGAGATGCAGAGACAGGCCTTGTCAATTCTGAAGGATTGCCAGTGTCACAGGAAACAACACTCTCTTTAAAAAGGAGCCTAGGAATAAACCTACCTAAGGGGACAGAAGACCTGTATGCAGAAAACTATAAGACACTGATGAAAGAAATTAAAGATGATACAAACAGATGGAGAGATATACCATGTTCTTGGATTGGAAGAATCAACATTGTGAAAATGACTGTACTACCCAAAGCAATCTACAGATTCAATGCAATTCCTATCAAACTACCAATGGCATTTTTCACAGAACTAGAACAAAAAATTTCACAATTTGTATGGAAACACAAAAGACCCCGAATAGCCAAAGCCATCTTGAGAAAGAAAAACAGAGCTGGAGGAATCAGGCTCCTGGACTTCAGACTATACTACAAAGCTACAATAATCAAGACAGTATGGTACTGGCATAAAAACAGAAATATAGATCAATGAAACAGGATAGAAAGCCCAGAGATAAACCCATGCACATACGGTCACCTTATTTTTGATAAAGGAGGCAAGAATAAACAATGGAGAAAAGACAGCCTCTTCAATAAGTGGTGCTGGGAAAACTGGACAGCTACATGTAAAAGAATGAAATTAGAACACTCCCTAACACCATACACAAAATAAACTCAAAATGGATTAAAGACCTAAATGTAAGACCAGACACTGTAAAACTCTTAGAGGAAAACATAGGAAAAACACTCTATGACATAAATCACAGCAAGATCCTTTTTGACCCACCTCCTAGAGTAATGAAAATAGAAACAAAAATAAACAAATGGGGCCTAATGAAACTTAAAAGCTTCTGCACAGCAAAGGAAATCATAAACAAGATGAAAAGACAAGTCTCAGAATGGGAGAAAATATTTGCAAATGAAGCAACTGGCAAAGGATTAATCTCCAAAATTTACAGGCAGCTCATGCAGCTCAATATCAAAAAAACAAACAACCCAATCCAAAAATGGGCAGAAGACCTAAACAGACATTTCTCCAAAGAAGACATACAGATGGCCAAGAAGCACATGAAAAGCTGCTCAACATCACTAATTATTTGAGAAATGCAAATCAAAACTACAATGAGGTATCACCTCATACCAGTTAGAATGGGCATCATCAGAAAATCTATAAACAAATGCTGGAGAGAGTGTGGAGAAAAGGGAATCCTCTTGCACTGTTGGTGGGAATGTAAATTGATACAGCCACTATGCAGAACAGTATGGAGGTTCCTCAAAAAACTAAAAATAGAACTACCATATGACCCAGCAATCCCACTACTGGGCATATACCCTGAGAAAACCATAATTCAAAAAGAGTCATGTACCACAATGTTCGTTGCAGCTCTATTTACAATAGCCAGGACATGGAAGCAACCTATGTGTCCACTGACAGATGAATGGATAAAGAAGATGTGGCACATATATACAATGGAATATTACTCAGCCATAAAAAGAAATGAAATTGAGTTATTTGTAGTGAGGTGGCTGGACCTAAAGTCTGTCATACAGAGTGAAGTAAGTCAGAAAGAGAAACCATATGCTAACACATATATATGGAATCTAAAAAAAAAAAAAATTGTTCTGAAGAACCTAGAGGCAGGACAGGAATAAAGACGCAGATGTAGAGAATGGACTTGAGGACATGGGGAGGGGGAAGGGTAAGCTGGGACAAAGTGAGAGAGTGGCATGGACTTATATATACTACCAAATGTAAAATAGATAGCTAGTGGGAAGCAGCCACATAGCACAGGGAGATCAGCTCGGTGCTTTGTGACCACCTAGAGGGGTGGGATAGGGAGGGTGGGAGGGAGACGCAAGAGAGAGGAGATATGGGGATATATGTATATGTATATGTATAGCTGATTCACTTTGTTATAAAGCAGAAATGAACACAGCATTGTAAAGCAATTATACTCCAATAAAGATGTAAAAAATAAAATAAAAAAGTAAAACGGAGCCATCCCCCTGAAGTGGGGGAAAGTAGCAGCTGGCAGCGGGGCTGGGGGTGGGGGCAGGACCAAGCAAATGGCGGGGGGCAGTCCTGGTAACAGGACTGATGGAGGTGGGACAGGAAACGGACAAAGAAGGACAGAGGGGAGAGGCCAGTCTGTTGGCCAAGACAGAAGGAATGGATCCTCCAGAAGAGCGGGACTGAGGCTCCCAAGACGTGGGTATTCTGGAGCCAGAAGGTTTGGCTAGACCTGCATATAGTAAGGGTTCAATAAGCAATTGCCATAGAGGACGGGCAACCTCAGAGGTGAGTCCCAGGGCTCAGTCAATTGACCAGGGTGTGTTGTGAGCTCACCTTGTGCCTGATGACATGCTAGGCAACTTATCAGACACAGCAAATATTAGGCATGTCCCTGCCTTCCTGATTGGCTGCAAGTACACATCAATGACACATCCATTCCTGAGGGCCCAGAGCTCGTGGCAAGGAGGTGGGCAGGGAGTGGCTAGGCTGGAGGCACCCCTCAGGAGAACTGGCAGCAGGAAAGAAGGCAGAGGGGAGAACTGGGTGGTCCCATGCAAACAAGCTACTTAATTTCTCAGGGCCTCAGTTTCCTCATCTGTACAATGGAACACCTTGCACTGCAGGATGCTGCATCAAAGACACTCTTCCTACCTTTCCACCAAGGTCCGGTTTCTTTTCTTCTGTAGCAGCAGGGAGCAGTCCCTGACATCCATATCTCTCAGAACAGAAATAACTCGGGCCATTATTTATCATCAAGCAGAGGAAGAAAGAAAATCATGGTGGTATCTCTGAGGCAGGTGGTAACATCTTCCAAGAGCCCCCTCCACCAGTATCCCACCCTGCCACACCCAAAATAAATAGGGGAGACACATATTCCAGGCTCTCCCTGACACATCTAACGAATATCTGATGGCAACGTCTGCAAAGCAAACAGGAATCTAATCTATCCCTTCATTCAGCCAAATGGAAACAGCAGGATATCCATGGCTGAGCCTCCAGCTTCTGGCGGGGGACACGAAGAAGGAAAATGGAAACAGATTACCGTCAGTCTGATATCCAAATAACAAATAGGTATCCTGGAGAGAAATGTGTTTTATTGATGTGCGGGAAGAGATCCACTGATTTCCTTGTCTGCCCTTGCCACTTTAATTGAGGAAGGTGCTAGTTAAAAGTCAAAGGAAAAATAAAATGAAAGAGGGTGCTTAAAGGCTGGCTGTCATCTGCTCCCGAGTACATCTAATCACACATATGCACCACACACACTCTGTAATGAATTCTCCCAACAATCCAAAGTGTCCGTTGAAACTGGCCAGTGATTGGGCACAGTTCATTTTCCCAGGGGTTGACAGGTGTCTGGGCTTCAAGGCAGAAGGATTGCACGGGAAAGAAATAGCTTTGGGCCTGGCACTGGGGGCTGGGGATGTAGGTTTCTGTAGGGAAGAGCTCAGATCGGCCTGGGGTTCAAGCAGAAAGGGGATGTGGCCTCCCAGAGGCCAGGGAGGGGCAATGGAATTTTCACAACAACCCTCACAAAAATCTCAGCTCTGGAGCCAAAAAAAATAATAGAGGTAAGGGAAAATGAAGCAAAATCATGGAAGGAAGGCAAACAGCTCAAAGGAAAGGAAAGAAGAGAAGGTATTTAAAAGGGGACAAAGTGGCCAGGCCCTAGTGCTGCTCCAGCCCCGGATGCTTCATTATCATCAGGACCACCATCTACCTCTAAAGATGCCAGGTAGGAGGGAGATTTTTGTGATACTATAAATATCGTTTATAAGGCTTTGGTTTATCTTTTTGACAGACCCAATAAATAATTTACTGGTCAGTAAAAGATCAAAGAAACTGCTAGAACTGCAGCCTGAAATATCAAAACCTCTAATGTTTGTATGGAAGCTATACCAACCCTGCAAATTTACTGTTTGATGGGATAAGTTTATGGTCCTGTGTCCAGGGCCCCAAAAGGTAAAACTTTTAAGAAAACAGAATAAATGAAACCATGGGCCAAACAGACATAGGAACAGACATAATAAGAAGAGAGCTGGAATAAAGCAGCTGACATCACGACATTGTTGCTCCTGTGGGAAGTTACAATGACCCAGTCCCACCCTATTCCCTCACAAAGGACCTCAGAGGGATGTGAATAGTTATAACAGCCAACAAAATACATGTGATCAACCTTCTAAGAAATCACTGGAGAGAAACCCCAGATCTGAGTGAGTGAAGAATCAATGGTCCCAAATCCAGTCAAGGTAACACAGGCATTTTTCCCAGGAAGACTGGATACGATTGTAGTTAAGGTCTGGGAATCCCAGGGGAGAAAGGCTGTACTAATAGGAGATGCCAGGCCTGGATCCTGGAAGAGAAAGCCCAAAGCAAGCCCCACCCATTTTCTTCCCGCCTCAGCTCTGTCCTAGAGCTCAAGCCAACTGTCCAAGCTCCGTCTCCCTGCCCCCTGCAAAACAGCTGTTCCTTGGCCATCCTCGGCCTCAGGATATGCACCCTGCCAATGGATCTGGGGTAGAGGCCCTGGGAGCCGGCTTGGGGCTGTTGGGTCTGGAGATCCAAAGTCCCAGGTAGGGGAAGGGCCAGAGTAAGGCCCTCTGAAGCACAAGCTCAGCGCAACATCTATAGGTGGCAGGGGCCCCGGGAGCAAGTGTTTGTTGGGGTTTATCCAGCACTGGCTGAAAGGGAGAGACACAGATGCCACAAATATTCCAGACTCAGGAGAGGCATTTGCAACGATGACAAGTGATGATTGGTTCATAGGGCCTCACTGTGCACTGGCTTCCACTAGCCCCTAGTCCATGCTCACCTTTGGACTGATGAGTCATTTTCCCTATCGTCCTGGAACAAGGAGGAGCTCCATAGAGCAGAGGGAAGTCTCTGTCCACCAAAAAGTAACAGCCCCTCTGTAAACTGTTCCAGGGCAATTCTTTTTTATCAGTCTCGGGTGAGTTAGCATGAGTCAGCCCCACCTTGAGCCCAGTTACCCCTGCGTACCTTTGTCCCTCTTACCCTAGACTTTTTAAATTAATTTTTATTGGAGTAGAGTTGATTTACAATGTAGTGTTAGTTTCTGCTGTACAGCCAAGTGAATCAGTTATACATATATTCACTCATTTTTAGATTTGTTTCCCATATAGGTCATTACAGAGTATTGATTAGAGTTCCCTGTGCTATACAGTAGGTCCTTATTAGTTATCTATTTTATATATAGTAGTATATACATGTCAATCCCAATCTCCCAGTTTATCCCTCCCTCCCTCCCTTTTCCCCTTGGTAACCGTAAGTTTGTTTTTTACATCTGTGACTCTATTTCTGTTTTGTAAGTGGGTTCATCTGTACCATTTTTTTAGATTCCACATATAAGCGATATCATATGGTATTTGTCTTTCTCTGTCTGACTTATTTCACTCAGTATGACAATCTCTAGGTCCATCCATGTTGCTGAAATGGCATCATTTCATTCTTTTTTATGGCTGAGTAATAGTCCATTGTATAAAAGTGCCACATCTTCTTTATCCGTTCATCTGTCCATGGACATTTAGGTTGCTTTCATGTCCTGGCTATTGTAAATAGTGCTGCAGTGAACATTGGGGTACATGGCCCTAGACTTCTGCCCTAGACTTTTAACAGGGCAAGTACTGACATCTGGGTAGGATGAGTCTTTTTGTGTAGGACTGTCCCTGCTCATTGCAGGATGTTTAGATGATCCCTGGTCCATACCCAGTGATTATTGAGAGCCAGGAGCAGTCCTTAGTCATGGAGACAACCGAAGTCCCACATGGTTCTACGCACGGCCTCTCCCATGTGCAATAATGCCTCTCTACTTGGGAACCACTGCTCAAAGTAGGGAATGGACTTGAGGACACGGGGAGGGAGAAGGGGAAGCTGGGACGAAGTGAGAGAGTGGCATGGACATATATATACTATCAAATGTAAAATAAATAGCTAGTGGGAAGCAGCCGCATAGCACAGGGAGATCAGCTCGGTGCTTTGTGTCCAGCTAGAGGGGTGGGATAGGGATGGTGGGAGGGAGACGCAAGAGGGAGGGGATATGGGGATATAGGTATATGTATAGCTGATTAGTTTTGTTATACAGCAGAAACTAATACAACATTGTAAAGCAATTATACTCCAATAAAGATGTTTAAAAAATATATATATACAGCTAGGGAAGAAAAACTTGGGTAAAGTCATGGCCAGCTGGGAGACACAGACATGAGAATAGACAGATACAACATATCAGACAGAAATGGGGACAGATAAACCATCCTGGGGGGCAGCCAGGACAATTTATGATAAACCTGATGCACTTCTACAAACTGATACAATCAGCAAACTTGGCATTTGCTTCTTTTCTTTCCATGAGAGAGAGGTGAAGACACCTTTGAACCCAGCTGCCACCTTGAAAGAGACAATCAGCCATTGCCCAGTTTACCAAGTCTCCCCGGAACATCCCTTTGGGATTTGGAAACCAGATGAGATGAAACAGACAGATCTGTCTTTCTCTTTCATTCTCCCTCCCAGCTTGCCCCTCCCCGACCTCACCGGCCGTCCTATCCCGAATGGAAGCCAATTGCTGACAGATTGGTGGCAGGTTGTTTTGCTGGCTTCCTAAGTGGCTTCTCCCCACTTAGAGTAGGAGGCAGCCACTGGCAGGGCCAGCAAAAATGTCAGGTCGTAAACAAGCTGGCCAGCAGCTCCATTCATTGGAGCAACTCAGTGCTGTGCATCAGGCCCGAACTGCAGCCCAGTCTGGGGCGAGTCCAAGTGGAGGTCTCTGTGCCCACATGCACTCCCAGGAAGGGTCCCTGGGGATGAGGCCAGCACTCCAGTCCTTTCCCCTGCCCCCTCCCGTCCCCAGGCCTCAGCCTCAGAAGAGCCCTGCTCAAGGGGAGGACTGAGGCAGGAGCACTCCAGGGCCCCGGGGAGGACTCTTCCCTTCCACTGTAGAGAGAGGACACAGAACTGCAGAAAGCGAAGCAATCTACCTGCACCCTGCTTTGCCAGCTTTGTCATTCTGTCTCTCGAACCCAGAGTGGTCACTGTATCACAGGCCCCATCCCTGCATCCCCTCACACACATCTGATCCCGGCAATCGGCTGAAGGGCCCAGGGGCTCAGAATTCCCAAAGGATGCTGAGTGGAGGCCCCACGTGGAGTGTGGCGTGTCCAGCACGTGAGTTGTCTGGGTCCCTTCCCCAACTGTCACCTAAAATTAAGAAGGAAGACCCTTTCTTCCTCCATCAGGACCACAGGAACGCAGCTCTGCTTTCATAGCTGGCCTCTGTTTCCCTCCTCTGCTCCAAAACAAATCGACTGGGGCATTCAGTGCTGCTATTGAGTGCAACAGACCACTTCACTGAATCTGTGGAACCTCGGGGTATGAACCGTGTATAAATACATAGCACGGAGATTGATAATTACTATCTTTACCACTTACTGAGCACCGACAATCTGTGATAGCCTCTGAACCAAGCTCTTTATATACATTAATTTATTTGATGCTAATAACGATCCCATGAATCGGGTACTATTATTATTCCTCATTTTTAAAGCCAAGGCAACTGAGGCTCAGAGAGGTTAAATAACTTGCCAACGACCACACGTGTGCCATGCTCTACTCCGTGGAGCACTGTACATAGAACAGAGACTTAATAAATATTTGACAAACCAATACTCAATTCTGTCTTCCGTGACTCAACTTTCTAACCCCACCCTGCAGCCTAACCCAGCCAGCTAAGCTATTTGTTTATTCAGTAAAGACTTATGGAGCATTTACTCAATTTTGTTCACTGCTGTGAGTGGGTACAAAAAAAGCAGCCACTGGAAAAGTTAATGGAAACATTCAACTAATAAAAAGTTAGCAACATTTAACATTAACTCGAATTAATTTCAAGGTTATCTGTTTCCATTTTTAGCTAATTAAATGTTAGTGAAATGGTGCAGAACTACTTGACTACAGAGTAATGTATCGAAAAGAACTCTGGATTTGAAGTCAGGGGTCCTGGGTTCCAAAACCTCACAAGCCCCCTCAGCACGTGAACAGAGCAAGACACGACCTTTCCAAGCCTCTGCCTGCATTTCCAACCTGAGACTGAGAAGCCCTCCCACCATCCCAGAGTCACCATCAGGACTCAGAAGGAAAATGCACAACGCTGAGATTTATAAACCTTAAAGCTCCAGAAACATGTGAGATGGCATTCTTTTTTTTTTTTTTGAAGATTGAAATTAGTCCATTGACAGTGTTTTTTTTCAAAAGCAATAATGGGCAATTTGTCCATAAGCTCATAAATTTACTTGAAACTTTCCCTGAAAACAATTTGCTCTTTCCACATGATTTGCAGTATGACAACATAACAATGTTGCTAGACTACCATGTGAAGGATTTTTGAATTTAATGATAGCAGAGAAGGGAAACTGTAATTAAAATAAGGCAGGATAGTGACACGGGTTAGCGCCAACAGCCTGGTCATTGGTCTTGCATCTCATTTTCAACAGTTTTCACGCTTGGTAGTGTTTTATAGGAATCGGGCACCTTTCTTTCAGTCCAACCAGACGACAAGCTCCCGAAGGCAAGAATAGTGTCTTCACTACCTTTTCATTCCTACACCTCCCACCGCCCAGCACAGCTCCTCTCTGGAAGGGAACAGGGTGGGAATGTCTATTGCACAGACAGGAATAACACAGGAAGCATCCCATACCCCCAGGCAAGGGTCACGTTCGACAGGAAATGCTATAAACTTCACGGTTAGTTTGAATTTTGATTAAGGAATCGATCAGGGGAGAAAAAGCAAAAGAAGGAGTGTACCATCCTTGGAGCGGCGTGGTTACAGCAGGTCAGCTGAACCTGTCATACCACCACGGGCAGTTGTGATTCTAATAATAGATGACACCCACGGAGTGCTTCCTTTGTCCATCGCTATGTTCAGCTCATCTATTTCTCTCGACAACTGTGAAGTCCAGTGAGTAGTCCTGCTTTGCAGATGAGGAAGCAAAGCACAGAAAGGTCAAGAAACCTGACCACACCCACAAAACAAAACCCACAGCTCAAGGGTGAGCTGAGTTCCCACTGACCCCAGAGCCCTGAATTCTGGACCACTGAGTAAACTGCCTCTGGATGCAGCAAGCAGAGTAAGTCATCTTGGTTTCCACTCAAAATGAGATAATTCTCCAACTTTCCAAAAAAGGAGAGAGCCAAAGAGAACAATGATGTTTTTTCTCATCCAGGTAAGTCCAGATTTGTGGGGAGATGGATGTAGCGGAGCCGCACTTGGCTTTTAGCCAGAGTCAGGGTGGTCGTCTTTCTACTGGCTATGACTGATCCAATCGTCTTTCTACTTGCCATGACTGATCCAATCGTCTTTCTACTGGCTATGACTGATCCAAGATGGGGGCTTGCTGACTTAATTTTGCAAACTTAACAAAGTGAACTAGAGACGAGGGCCAGCGCTGCTGTGCAAACTGGCCAGCGGTATTTCTTGGTTGGGAATGTCTCTCCCTCCCAGTCATAAACAGAGTACAATGCGGAGCTGAATGCTGGCGAAATTACTTGGCTGGTTACCAAGGTTTTTTTTGGAAGATGTTGGAGGTAGGAGTTTATTTATTTATTTATTTTTGCTGTGTTGGGTCTCCGTTTCTGTGCGAGGGCTTTCTCTAGTTGTGGCAAGCGGGGGCCACTCTTCATCGCAGTGCGCGGGCCTCTCACTGTCGCAGCCTCTCTTGTTGTGGAGCACAGGCTCCAGACGCGCAGGCTCAGCAGTTGTGGCTCACGGGCCCAGTCGCTCCGCGGCATGTGGGATCCTCCCAGACCAGGGCTCGAACCCATGTCCCCTGCATTAGCAGGCAGATTCTCAACCAATGCACCACCAGGGAAGCCCACCAAGTATTTTTAATAGCAGCATCCTTTAATTTCTCTCCCTTGGCTTGACCTAACTATGGAGGAGATGGATGGATGCCTGGCAAGACTTGGAGCTTGCTTGGAAAGCCACACTCTGCAGCCGTGGAGGGAATCATGAGACTCAAGACCCTAGTACAGTGACTAGCAAATGAGAGGATACAGCAAATGGGGCACGTGTGCACGTGCAGACACACAGCCTGGCAGTCCTAATAGCACTAAGGACCTGTGGCATTGTGCTTCCTGGTAGATCCAGTCTCGGTGTCGGGGGGAGACTTGTACCCTCAAGCTCTCTCAAACAAGGTTTTCAGAAAAAACTGTTATTCCATACTGAGGATATTGAATGAATGAGTGAATATTAATCATTTATGAACTCCCCCAAAAAACCTAATTCTCAAAATGTTTCAGGTCTCTAACACACTTTTAAGCAAGTTCAAGCTAAGTCCTTTCAAATTATTGAACGTAAACGCTGACCATTATTTAACTATAATGACGTCATAGATAAGACATTAATCTTTCAGCTCATTAGTTACTGGTGTGAGGAATCACCTCTGCCCACAAGGAGCTTGTGCCTAGTAGGAAAGAGGAGGCATGTACATGAATAATGTCAGTTCAAGGCACTGTGTGATCAGTGCCACGTGTAAGTAAAGAGAGGGAGCGTTTGCTTCTAGGTGGGCAATCAGAGGAGACTTCGTGGAGGAGTCACCTAGGAAAGGAACTTGAAGAATTGAGAGCAGGAATTTTACTAAGTAGATTTGGAAGGAAAGGGGAGGAAAGGAGAAAGACTCAAAATTGGGTTCAGGGAATAAAAAGTGAACCAGTTTAACCTGAGCATGAAGTGTATGTGGGGTCATGAGTGTGGCATAGTATTGGGAATGTAAAATGGGACCAGATTGTGCTAAGCTGTGAATCTCACGGTAAGGCTTACGGGATTTATTGGGGATACAATGGGGAGACATTGAAGGTTATTGAGCAGAGAAGACAAATGATCAAATTAGTTTGTTCCCAGTCCCTATTTTTTTGAGAACATATGATCCTCTCTGGCAGACACTACATATAGCCTAGACTAAAGCCAAAAGTACTCTCCCAGGCAGCAGTGAACCTGGCCGTGCTTCCGGCCTGCTCTCCGTGCCCAGAAAGCTCTTGAATTCGTCCCCTTTCTGGGCACGTGGCTGAGGTCAGCTTCCCTAAGCTGCTCTCTCTGACTCCTGCTTTACTGAACACACTCCATGGTTCTTCAATGAGGCTCCAGATTCTTCTGCAGGGAAAATTCAATAACGGCAAAACTTTCTCTATTCCCAGAAGAATAAGTTAATTGATGATTGCCTTAATTATAAATTTTTCAACTACAAAATTATTGTTAAATGCTGGCCTCTGCTACAGCTTGCCTTGAATAGAATCTAGCATGAGATGCTACTTGATTAAGTACAAAATGATATTTTTAATTTGCCTGGGTTTTGAAGTTGGGCCCATCTGGATGGGAATCCTTGGTCCACCACTTACCAGCTCTGTGACCTTCGGCAAATCAATTGCCTTTTCTGAGCCTCAGTACACTCATCTGCAAAATGTGGGCAATTATGCCTTTCCCACCCGGTGTTAGGAGAACGAAATGAGATGAAACACAGGTGGAGTGCCTAGCCAAGTGGCAGGGCTTGGAAGGACTCAACAAGAGCTCTGTCCCTCGTTCCCTCGCCCACTCCTCACTTCTCCCGCCCTCGGGGGTGAGAAGTGTGCTTCCTGCCAAAGCTGGACTTACCAGCATCCTGAGATGCTCCATAAAGTGGGAGGCAGTGCCACAGGGTGGAACCAGCATGGACTCCAGGTGTAAGACAGAACTGGGTTCAAATTCTAGCAGTTCTCACTGGTGGCGGAACTTGAGCAAAACGTTTGTCCTCTCCAGTCTTCATCTCCTCCTATGAGAAATAACAGCAGTGCAGTTACTGCGATGATTCAGTGAGCAGGTACGTGCAATGTCCCTTAGCCTCTCACTTAGTGGGGCTCAACTAATGTTAGCACTAGAAGCTTCCAGCAGCCAACCCTGGCAAGTTTGAGGACTGTCAGGCTCAGTTCTCTCCCCTCTTAAACCCGCTGCTCCTGGTTCCACTTTCCTCTTCTTTTCTCAATAGTTTCCATCTCCTTGCATTCCATTTGCCCAGGAGGAGGTGGATTACAATGAGTAATCATGTTGTCACCCAAGACAGACAGACCTGCATAGGAATCTTGGCTCCATTATTCAGAAGCCCAGTGACCTGAACCAGAGGGTTCAGATTCAATGAGAAAATGCAGGGAAAGCACCTAGAAAAGCGCCCACTTGCGGCAGCCCTGTTGAGGGTAAGCCCTGTCGGTGTCATGGGTTTTGCTCCTGACGGCATCCAGCTCCATCAGCTCTGTCATCATTGCCTCTTCCCAGTCATCTTGGGCTCCTGTCCAAGTTCACATTCACAAACCCACAGCAGTACTGATCCTCTTACCTTCAAAAACAAAAACCAGGGTCCCACATATATATATATATGACTGGTGGGGGGGGATTCATTTCCTGGGGGAAACTGGAGGGGTTGGCAGCCAGCACAGAGGAAGGCTAGTGGGCCCAGCAAAGGAGGCCAAGTTGATGATTTCCTATTCCTTCTTTGTACATTTTGCTTAAAGCAAAGCTCATTGCCACCTCCCTGCCTTAGTCAAAGGAACTGTTATTTCTGCCAACTTTCCCTGCAGACGTTAATTTAACTCTCTGCAAGGCATGGCCAGATCCCACAGAAGTCAGTGCCCCATAAGACAGAAGGGGACCCAAGTGGTACCTCCTCTCCCTTGCATGCACCAGGGAGGGGTGGCCATTTGTCCTCTGTCCCGGCCAGCCCAGGAGAGCTGGGGACTTTAGCCTCAGAAACTTGGCTTTGGAGAAGGGAATTATCCTATCTTCCTGAAACCAGAGAAATGCCCTTGCTGCAGGAAGGATCTAAAGTATTAAAATAATCACTTCCATTTGTATTTGCTCTGCTGTTTACAACTCATTGACCCCTATATCACTTCACTTCTTAGAACTGGAAAGACCTTAGAAAAAAGGTCATCTGGCTTTTTCATTTCACTGTGAGGAAATGAGGTTGGAGAGGCTGTGAGGCTTGCTCAAGGTCATCGGAAATGCATTTGGCTGAGCCCAAATGAGATCTCAGCCCCAGGGTTCTTTCCACAGCTCCCCACAGTAGGACACAGCCGCTACTCTGGAAGCAAGTTCGGGCGTGGAGTAGACAGACACAAAGTCTATCCATTTCTCAGTTCGCATTTATATTATATTGAGCACCTACTATGTGCCAAACACTGTGCTAGTCACTTTCATGTATATTATTTCATGGGATTATCTTGCCCAGTTTTGGACCCCTGCCAGCACTGACTGGCACATAGTAGTTGCTCAATGAATGTGGGTTTTCTTCTTTGCTTTGGGAGCTGTGTTGGGAGCAGAAAGAGAGTGGGTTTGGAGTCAGTCTGGGTTTGAATCTCATCCCTACCACTTGTCAGCTTTTTGGCTTTTACCTCTCTAAGCCTCAGTTTCCATATCTCTAAAGTGGAGATAACAATGAAATTGGAGTATGGTGATAACTTATTGCATGGGAAGGACCTATTACTCATAATAAGTACTCAATCAATTATAGTCATCTCCATCATTCAGTGTGCTGTTATTGATATTGTTACATGCCTTCAAGGAGTTGATAATCTCAGAAGACACATATACACATAACCACAAAGCAGAGCAGAGCAGAGACCAGTGGAGGGCTATAGAGGTTCCAGGAATGCCCTTATGTCTGGGGATGATGGAAGGATTCCTAGAACAGGTGTCACTATAGTTGAAGGAGTTGAACAGATGGCAAGGGCAATGTTGCTGGGAAAAGAGCAAGGGTACGGATCAGGAGGCAAGAGAATACAGCAAGTATTTAAGTCCAAGAAGGTAGAAATTTAGAATTTTTGGAAGACTGGAGGTTTAGGAGAGTAGTGAAGATAAATCTAGAAAAATAGGTAGGATCAAATTGTGGAGGCTAAAGACTGAGGACCTTATTCTGCTAGCAGTGGGGACTCAGAGAAACATTTTGAATAGAGTCATGGTACGAAAATACCTAAGACTTAAAGTGATGAATTTGGCCAAGGGTTCAGTGTAATTTGGAAGGCAGATATCAGAGACTAGAAGCTACTGCAAGAGACCCAACTTGAGCAAATAAACCCCTGACAGAAGGAATAACATGGGGAGCGAAAATAAAGGCACGTAAGACAAAGATCAGAGGTAAAGGGCTTCCCTGGTGGCGCAGAGGTTGAGAATCCGCCTGCAGATGTAGGGGACACGGGTTCGTGCCCCGGTCCGGGAAGATCCCACATGCCGCAGAGCGGCTGGGCCCGTGAGCCATGGCCGCTGAGCCTGCGCGTCCAGAGCCTGTGCTCCGCCACGGGAGAGGCCACAACAGTGAGAGGCCCGCGTACCGCAAAAAAAAAAAAAAAAAAAAAGATCAGAGGTAAAGTAAAGAGGACTGAGCCACAGATTGGATGTGGAGTGAGGGAGAGAGAGGAATCAAAGATGGCTGGGGTGGAAGGGAGCTGAGAGAAGGGTGATGCCATTAATCTCAGTGGGGAAGTAGCAAATGTTGATCAGAGACAAGGAGAAAGAACAGGAGGTCCCTTGCAAGGAGGGCTGGGGAGACCTCATTATGCAGAAAGAGATGGTGGAAAGAAAGATGCTGAAGGTATAGGAAAGAGAATAACCAATAAAGAAAGACCCTGCATGAGGCCAGAAGCCTTATGGGGCCTCAGTCAGGACATGGGCTGGGAGTAGAAAGACAAAGGAAGAACTTTAAGGTGGAGAGATGGAAAACTGAATTTCTTTGTCATACTCTCATTCATTCCATAAACATCCATTGAGTACCTATTACCTGCCAGACAGGAAGCTGACCCTTGTTACCCTGCATCAGACTTCCAGCAACTTGGAGGCAAGGTCATCTGCTCAGGGAGAAGGGGTTAGGGTCCTTGGGAACTTATTCAGAAAGTCAACTCCTTGGCCCACTCCCTCCCCCACAAAGATACCAATTCAGGATCACTCTCCAGGTGGTTCTTTGGGAGATATCCCAAGACCACAGCTGGAGAAACTGAATTAGAAGCTCGCCAAGAGTTTTGGGGTCCCTGCTGAGATCCCAGATTTGCAGAGGACCCAGGCTACATCCTTCACAGTCATCCTAGGAGTGTGGGTGTGAGGCAGTAAGTGGGGCTCACCCATCGTTGGGATGAACAAGGAAATAGCAGGTAAAGGGAAGGGGGATGATTGCAGGAATCACTAGGAAAACACTGCAAGTGGCCTGACTCTAATCTCCATTAGGGCTTTGCACACCCCACAATTCTGACTTCATCTTCCAACTTTTCCCAACCCCTAAAAACCCTTCTAGGAGCTCCAGAGAACTAGACTCCTAAGGCTTCTAGGCTTCCTTCAACTCTGATATTTAATTACACTTACACTTAACACATATCCAATGATCAGATCTGTTCAAAGGAGGAGACGATCCTCACGATAGGGCCTAATGTTTTTGATGAATGTCACGGTGTTCAGAGCAATTTCAGGCACGTTACTGTACATGATATTACATCAGCATTCCTCCAAGTATGAACCGTAGACCCCACCAGCATCGACAGCACTTGGGAGTATGGTAGGCACGCACATTTGTAGGTCTCAGCCAAGACCTGATATATCAATCATCTTGAGAGCCAGGACCCTGGAAACTGAACCTGTAATATGCCCTGGGGTGATTCTAAAGAAAACTCTAAATTGGCAATTTATAATCTGGTCTCTGTCCCTAATTCCTGGTACAGAGCTTCAAAAATTCTTAGAATTTCCTGATAGGAGTGTCTCATTCATAATGAGCCTCTTTTGATCATTCCTGAGTTTATGCTAATTGTGAGCCCTTAGATAGTTCGAAGGGAGGGGATGGCCATGCCAGAATGACCAGTCCCACCCCCTAACCTCTGGGGAGGAGAGAGGGACTGGAGATTGAGGTCCATCATGTAGCTATTGATGTAATCAAATGTGCCTATATAATAAAACTCATATAAAAACTCTGGACACTGAAGCTCAGTGGACCTTCCTGGTTGGTGAACATATTATGTGTTGGGAGGTGACTAGACCTGATTCCATGGAAGCTCTGGCCACCCCCCACCCTGAGACCATTTGGAAGTTCCTGAGTTGTATCCTTTACAATAAAACTATAATTGTAAGTATAGTACTTTCAGGTAGTTAGCAAATGAACCAACCTAAAGGGAGGTTATGGGAACCCCTGAATTTGTAGCCAAGTCAGACAGAAGTGCAGGTAAGATAGGGCCCCATTCGTGGCTGGCATCTGAGTTAAGAGCAGTCTTGTTGGGGACCTTGGTCTTTAACTCTGGGATCTGATGCTAACTCTGGGTAGTGTCAGAATTGAATTGGGCTGCAGGACTGTCAGAACACAGGAACCATAGCCCTATATAAGTCAAACCACAATCTTATAAGTTACATATCAACATCCCATGTTACAGATGAGGAGACTGAGAGACAGGGAGGGTAAGTGACTCTCCCACAGGCAGGGAGCCATTCTGGAGAAAATCAGGAATATGCAGTTGGGTCCTTGGCCCCAGGTCATGCCTCTTCCCTCCGGGGTACAGCCACCACATGGTCCACTATACCCCCAAGATGGTAGTAAAATCACAAAGCTCGGGGGCTGGGACCAGCCTTGGGTTTGAGGGTGAGGGTCTAGGGGATCACCTAAGTCAGCCCAACAGAGCCAGCTGCCAGGGAGGTAATGAAAAGGAGCTGAGGCTCTGAGACCTTTGAAAGTTTAAATTCTATACCTTTCTGACTGTGTGTGTCTTGTGTAATCCTCAAAGATTTGTAATGGTGACAGCCTTGGAAAATTACAGCTGACTTGAAGCAATTTAATGATAATAAAAATAAAATAAAAACAGTAAACAGCACTGCTTCTCCCTCTAATTTCCCAGCATCTTTATCATATAAATGCCTCCTATTCTTTTCCCCACAGACGATTAATGAAGCTGCAATTGCCATACTGGATGCTGTGCTCACGTCTCCTTAATTCTCTTTCCGCTGTAGCTCCAGCACTGGGGACTCCCCTCCCAGCTTCAATGGCAGGGATCTCACAGGGCCAGCCAGACTTCAGAGGCAGCCCTCGGAGAGGCACCCAGGTCTCCTCCCTGGACCAGACTTTCCTCCCTTGCTCCTCACCCTAATGGCCCAGGGCTGGCTTCTCCAGACAAGTTTCTCCAGGACCCCTGGTGATCTGAGCAGCCACAAATTGACCTTCTCTCCGGGCATCTCCTTTCCTCACTCCTGGTGTTAATATGCCCCTTAAAGAGCTGCAAACTCAACAAGTCTCTCTTATGCAGGTTAATTCAGAGGCAGCCAAGCTGTGATCAAATGACCTTTACTCACGTCCCTGCTAATTTTGATGGGCAGCTCCATTTCCCTTCTCGCTCCCGGTCCCCCCTTACTCTAAATTGGAAATCTATCAATTTTCTAAGTAAATGGAAAATAAAGACACACAGGCACAAGCAACACACACTCACCCACATACACACTAACATGCGCTTGTTGAGATGGGGCTAGATTGGGCCTGTTATTTTTTAAAATACTAAATTTCATGGAACAATGCTAGAGCTGGATCCTGAGCTAATGCCAAAAGGAAGTAGAGTTTCCAAAAGAGAATCCCTCCTCTACAATTTTATCTCTTGCTTCATCAGTGAGGTACAATCACAATCATAAATAGGGAGAATAATAACAATAAAAAGTATCATTTAGCAAGTGCTTCCTGCTTACCAGTCATTTCACAAAGATTATCTCATTTTTATTTTATCAACACCCCTATGAAATGAGAACTATTATTATCCCCATTATATGGAAAAAGAAATTGAGGCTTTAAGAGATTATGGAAAATGCTTAAGGACACACATACAGAAGGAGGCAGAGTGAGCATTTGAACCTGGATGGTCTGATTCCAAAGTCAAGTTCTTGCTTTGTTATTAGCAGCGTGGCCTGGAACCTGTCACATAATCACATTTAGCTTCAGTTTCCTCATCTGCAACAGGAGTATAATAAGACTGACCTCATCAGGCTCCTGGAGGATCAATTAAATGGTGACCATCCTTTGAAAGCTACAAATCACTGTCCTTTCACCATTATAACAATGACTATTAATTCAGTTTAATGAATTACTGGTACAAGTATTTCCTAATCACCTACTATGTGCCAGCCCTGTCCTAGGCGTAGAGAAAAAGCAGTGACTGAAACAGATAATATTCCTGTCTCCGAGGAGCATGCATTCAAGTGAGGGAGACAGACTGACAAGAAACAAGTAAAATACATAGTTTATCAGATGAAGCTTAATGCCAGAGAGAAAATAGAGTGGAGAGGGGAGTATACGGAGTGAGGGTGGGAGGGCTGCTCAGGGCTGACCACACAGAGAAGGTGATATTTGGACAAGGTTCTAAGGGAATGAGGGGAGCAAGCAGAGCAGTCATGCAGAGAAACAGTGTTCTGAGCAGTGGAACAGCAAGTGCAAAGATCCTGAGGCAGAACCAGCAAGGAGGCCAGAGTGGATGCCGCAGAGGGAGGCAGGAGGGAGTAGCAAGGGGTGAGTCCAGAGGGGTAAAGCAGGTGGTGGGCCTTGTACGGCCTTGCAGGTCATTGGCTTTCACTCTACTTGCCGTGGTGGGGAGGGGTTTTGGGCAAAGCAGTGACAAAGTCTTAACGTTTTCAAAGAGTCACTCTGACTACTACGGGAGGGCAGGATCAGAAGCAAAGAGACGAGTTAGTAGGCTCTGGCCACTAATCCAGATGACAGAAGATAGTGGCTCGGACCAGGGAGCTAGCAATGGAGGTAATGAGGTGTATTTGGATTCTGGATATATTTTGAAGGTAGAACCAACCAGATATGCTGATGGATTGGATGTCAGTGTGTAAGAAGGCGAGGAGTCACTGATGACACCCAGGCTTTTGACCCGAGCAGCAGAAAGAATGGAGTTGCCGTTTACCAGAATGAGATATAGTAGGAGGAGCAGGTGTTATGGATTGAACTGTGTCCCTCAAAAATGATACGTCGGGGCTTCCCTGGTGGCGCGGTGGTTGAGAGTCCGCCTGCCGATGCAGGGGACACGGGTTCGTGCCCCGGTCCGGGAAGATCCCACATGCCGTGGAGCGGCTGGGCCCGTGAGCCATGGCCGCTGAGCCTGCGCGTCTGGAGCCTGTGCTCCGCAACGGGAGGGGCCACAACAGTGAGAGGCCCGCGTACAGCAAAACAAAAAATCAAAAAAAAGATATGTTGAAGTCTTAACCCCCCAAAATCGAGAATGTGACCTTATTTGGAAAGACGGTCTTTGCAGATGTAGTCAAGGTAAGGTGAGGTCATCAGGGTGGGCCCTAATCCAATATGACTCGTGTCCTTATAATAACAGGAAATTTGTACACAGTTTCACACAGCAGGGAAAACGTAATGTGAAAATTGGAGTTATGCTGCCACAAGTCAAGGAATTCAGAAGCTAGGAGAGAGGCCTAAAAGAGATTCTCTCCTGGTGCCTTCAGAGGCAGCAGGGCCCTGCCAACACCTTGATTCGGACTTCTCACCTCCAGAACCATGAGACAATAAATTTCTGTTGTTTAAGCCACTTAGTTGGCGGCACTTGGTCATGGCAGGTTTGGCGTGAAGAGTCAGTGGTTCATTTCTAGACATGCAAGTGGAGATGTCAATAGCAGCTGAGTATGGAGCTCAGGGGGGATAACTGAACTGCACACACACATCCAAGAGTCTTATCTGCTGTGAACGTAACAGCTATGGGGTCAGCTGAGGTCACTTAGGGCAGATAGATAAGAGGTCCAAGGACTGAGCTCTGGGACGCTCCATCATTAAGAAGACAGGGAGTTAAAAAGTAGTTGGTGAGTAAAGAGGAACACAGGAAAGATGTTCTGAAAGACAAATGAAGACAATGTTTTGAAAGGCTCAAGCGTCAAACTGCTGACATTTGACAGCAAGGAGTCAAGTTGGATGACGATGAAGAATTGACCATTGGATTTAGCAACTCAGAGCTCATCTGTGACCTTGACAATGGCAGTTTCAGAGGGGGGAGTGACGTTTAATTGGAATGGGTTGGAGAGAGAATGAGAGGAGAAATTGGAGGCACAGGCACAGACATCTCTTCGGAGGAGTTTGCTAAAGGGAGACCTGGAGTCAAGAGAGAGCCTTTCTAAAGATAAGGGAGATAACAGTATGTTTTATGCTAAGATAAATGATTCAGCAGATTGGAGGAAAGTGATGAGATGGGGAGAGCAGGAAGAACTGCGCAGTGGTGTCCTTGAGAATCTGGTGGGGGCTGGACAGAGCACACACTTGCCCAGGAGCATGGGCGGCGCACCCACGGTCACAGGAGAGAGACAGGTAGACATGAGCAAGGTGCCCAGGTGGGTAGATGCGGAGAGAGACAGGTAGACATGAGCAAGGTGCCCAGGTGGGTAGATGCGGTGGCGACTTGGGAGGTAAAGTCATCTGCTGAGAGCGAAGAGAGGGGAGGAGGTGCTGCAGCTCTGAGGAGGAGGAAAGGGAGGGGACAGGCGTGGGGGAGAGTGAGAGGTGGGGAAACACAATAGGGCTGTCGGGCAGAGCTCAGGGCACACGCTCATGAATGTGCAGTAAGGCCCGTACGATGAGCACGCACTTTTCTCCAGCCGTGTTCAGCTGCCCACGTGTAAGCTCCAAGTCCACAGAGAGTTTCAGTTCATCTGAGGTGGGGTTTTGCTCCTGGAATGCGAAGACCATGGGAGCAAAGGAGGAACAATCATGATGGACTGGGGAATTTAAGCTGGATACGGATAATAGGGAGGACCTGAGAAGGGCATTTGCATAAAGGGATTGTGGGTTCCAATAAGGGGAAGGATTGTTAGAGTCGGGATACTGGAGCCTGGGAGCTAGAAGAATAACGAGTGGAGGTCCTTAACATGTGTATCTTGGAAGGGTAGCAGTGACTGGCAATGACAAAGTTTAGGGTATGGCCATGGGGCAGGGTGGCGGGGGGCAGGATGGAGAACATTGGAATAAGTCAAAGAACAAAGAGGCCAAAGTACTAGAAAGATCATGGATATTGCAACCACCAAGAAGTTAGAGAAGGTAGAATTGGAGAGAGTGACAGTGAGCCAGGAGCTGAAATCCTGAAGCAACGAGAGCAAGTCTCCCAGAGTCGTTAGGCACCTACAGCAACTCCTGATGACACGAGTTCCAAAGCTGGGGGTGCTTCCAGAGGCGACTGAGAAGAGCGTGAAAGCAGCAAAGGCAAACCAGGGACTGCTGAGAGAAGAGACTGAGAAAAGAGGGGGTTTGCCAATGGTTGGCCATGAGTTCCAGAGGGCAAGAGCAAGGGCTGGGAGGGAACAAAAAATTCAGTCAGAAAAGGAGACGTGCAGAGCCTAATAGAGCGCAGGGCCAGGGGGTGAGAGGGCGTCTGTGATTGACATAAAGGAGGATGAAAGGCACAGGAAGGGGTCCAGAGACTAAGCCAGCGAGGGGTGGTGAGGCCGGGGCGTGGAGAGGAGAGAAGGGTGAGCAGTGCTGGTAGGAGTGCTTCCTGGGAGCTCCTGCCAAAGGTGATGGATGAGAAAGGGCTTGTAGTTATCCTAACATAAACATTACCGTTTCCATTCCTACAATATCGGTCAGACTTCTCAGGTGTCAAGAACTCAACTCTGGCTAGTTCTCGCAAAAAAAAAAAAAAAGAAAGAAATTTATTAAAAGATATCCCTAGCTCCCAACAATGTGGACCCAGCATCTAAGGCCATGCAGTCAGGTTCAAGGTTTAAGCTCACTGTGGGTGGTCTGTTGATGCCTCCATCAGCTCAGGACTAAATACTAGAAGCTCTGCCACTACCACCCTCAGAGACCCAAACAGTCAACCATTGTGCTGGCCCAAAAACTAACTCCTCATCATCACCACCGCCGCCCGCCCCGCCGGTCACCTCTGCTTGCCGTTCACTCTCTGTGGACCAGTCTGGCTGACCCAACCTCAGTCATGACCCAGGCCTCAGCTGCAAGGGAGGCTGATGATGCAAGTCTCCTGACCTCCACCTTAGGAAGAATTATGAAAATCTCTGTGACTCACCCAGATCTAAAGAGGCTGTTCAAAGATTTTAGCAAACCACCAATGTCAAATATTTATTGAATAGAAACAACAACAACAATAATTTTATTGTTAGTTTGCCTAAGCTTTGCAAGAAAGAGCTGGGGAGGATTCTGTGCAGCCACGTCACCCTTTGACTCTCAGATGAGGTTTCTGACCTTTCAGCAGCAGTTGAGAACACTGTTCCTATCGATTAGAGCCAAGGTCTCAATAAAACACGTGCGTGTTCTCAGGTAGGACCATTGGCCTGAGCCTTCCCAGATAAGATCAGCTGCATTTAGAGCTCACTTCACAGCAAAGCACACTCTTGACCCTGAAAAGACAAGATGATAGAGGCTACTATTTACTCAGCAGCCCCTGTGTGCCAGACCCTGTAATCTTCACTCGGTGTGCATGATCTTGTTTAATCCTCAAGGTGACTCTGTGAGGAAGGGAGTGGGATTATCGTATTTCAGATAAGGAAATAGAATTTTAAAGAAAATACTAGTAAGTTGCTTGTGACCCCACCCCTGTCCCACCCCACCCCACCCCCGACCCCCAGCAGCAACAAGGTCCCTGAATGCTGTTGCACAGGTCACGCACTGCACAAATCCTGTGTCCAACTGTACTTGATGGGGATGGCACCACATAGAGTTGTGCAGTGTGCAACCCGTGCCCTCGGTGTAGGGCCTCCGCTCACTTGGTTCCGAAGTCCATTTCCTCTCTCTTACAGCGTCCAGTAATCAGTCACTTGAGTCAGAGCTCCTTAAGGTCAGGGAATATTTCTTCTTTGGATGCACAGAGAGTAGCACGATGCCTGGCACTTAACAGGTGCATTGATTAAATGGCTGCAAGATTAAAGGCTATCAAAGATGAGCATGAATGGGCTCATCAACTCTTGAATCACTGGATCTACAGAGGCACCACTTGAAGCCTGAAATAGGTAGTTTAAACAAATGAAAGGAAGACCTACCGCTTGGCACAGCTGGCTGTCAGCTTGTAAAACTCATTAACCCAAGAGGTGGTTTAGGCAGCAAATACTAATGGACTCCAGGTGTGTCTAGGAAAGTTCAAGGCTTCTACAACCATAGTGTTCTATTAAGAAGGGTAGCCAAGGAGAGGACTAACATTGTTTGAGCACCCACTATATCCCAGGCACTGGGCTAGATCGAATATGTTCTATTACTAATCTCTCCGAGTGTATTTCCTTTTATGTAAGATGGAACTAATGTTACCTGCCTATGTGGGGGGAGGTCTTGTGATCATTAAATAAAATAATATACGTAAAAGCCCTTAGCACAGGCTTGCCACAGTATTAATGCACAGCAAGCGTTCACTATTATTCCTACAAAGAATAATAATAACAAATGAAATTGTGTGGGCATTTCATGAGTAGGAAAGAATTTCACAAAACTTGCTTCTCATACCAAGAAACCAGGTTCAGTTACTTTCTTACATGGACACGTCCCTGATCCAGACTTTAAGAAACTAACATTTTCAGATTTCACATAAATAGAAGATTCTTTTTCTCCCTTGTGACTTTCAGCCAGGGTGATCTTTAATTAAAGCAGCAACATAATGACAAACTCCTGCTTCAGGCATCCCCCACCTCCTATAATTTCTACCAAGAGCTTTCAGGGGACCAATATCGTGTCAGGCACCAAATAAAATATTCAGATGAGACTTCTGCTTTCCTATGTAGAGATTTGTATGCAGAGTTTGTGGATATTGTCGTACACAGACAAGATTATAATACTTGAAGCCAGATCACAAAGAAAATCATCCCAAATTTTCCAGCTTAGTCATGCTTAGAACCAACTTCCTTTCCTTCAGATCTGAATGTAGCCCCTGGAGGCCTGTGCTGCTGTACTGTGTACCCCTTGAAGGCAATGATCATTCAGTTATGTGTCATTTCTTCTCTGGATCCACAAGCCTATCATGGTGCCCGGTACAAACTAGATTTTGCCAGAGAGAGAGAGAGAGAGAAAGAGAAAGAGACGGACTGGGAAGATGGATGGAAGAAGCAGCATGGTATAACTGACCCTAGCATCAGCTCTAAAGTAATACTGGGTTCCCAAATCAGCTCCACCATTTTTTGGCTGTGTGGCCTTGAAAAAGTTTCTTAATCTCTCCGGACCTCTATTTCCTTAACTGAAGGATAATATGAGGATACTAATACTACTACTTTGTAGGTTTGTTGTAAGTATTAAGTAAGAGAATACATATAAAGCACTTACCTATCCATCAACACACGTTTATTGAGCTCCTGCTTGGATGCTGGTCCAAGCAACGAGACTACCGCGTTAAACAAAGCACCGACATATATACAATACGGAATGTAAAATAGTTAGCTAGTGGGAAGCAGCAGCATAGCACAGGGAGATCAGCTCAGTGCTTTGTGACCACCTAGAGGGGTGGGATAGGGAGGGTGGGAGGGAGACGCAAGAGGGAGGGGATATGGGGACATATACATGCATATGGCTGATTCACTCTGGTGTACAACAGAAACTAACACAGTATTGTGAAACAATTATACTCTAATAAAGATCTATTTAAAAAAACAGATAAAAATCCCTGACTTCATAGATTTTACATTCTAATTGGGAGATCAAATCAAATATAACAAATTAGACAGTTATCAAGTATGGTAGAAGGTAAGTGTTTTTTAAGAAAAAAGAACAGAGTAAGGGGGTGGTGAAGGGTTTGCAATTCAAATTAAAGTGGTCAGGGTGGTCCTGACAGAGATGGAGATCTTTGAACAATGACTGAAAGGAGTGAGGGACTGAGCCATGGGGATACATGGAGGAGAGCACTCCAGGCAGAGGAAACAGACCGTGCAAAGGCCCTGAGGTGGGAGTGTGCCTCATATGTCTGCAGTACAGAGAAGGTCGGTATGGCTGGAGCAGAGAGAGACAGGGGAAGAGTAGGAAGAGATGAGGTCAAAGAGGGAACGGGAGGTCAGATGCCATAGGACCTTAGAAGCCAAAAAGGTGTTGGCTTTTTTTCTTCTTTTTTAGTGAAGTGGGGATCCCTCTGGAGCAGCTGACGGACATGGTCTGATTTCACTTTGACTGTTTTGTGGAGGACCTGACACCTAACTGGGACACAATGGTAGGTATTACGAATGCTTGGCAGAAACAGTTAACTTCTTGGGTCTTAGCAAAGCTGTTTGGCCTTCTAGTTACTTATACCATCTGTTTTCATAGACTGAAGCAAAGAGATCTGCAGAGTTGAATAGAAGGAGTTGGAAGCCAGCACTGCAACTCTGCATGGCTCACTGTCAAGGTGCTCCCAGAGCACAGGGAGAATGCGCACGTATGTGGACATGTGGTTGACCCCCCAGAGGGGAACAATTTGAAATTGCTCCTCTCCTTGTACATCTGCTATGGGACGCTTCCTCTGTAGCTGTCGGGCAGCCTCCTCTGGCCCAGAGAGACGGGCATAGTCTCCCCAGAGTTGGTGGCGAGGACATTTATAAAGTCCTTCACAGGAGACCTGGCCCCTTCCCCTCCTCCTCCTCTGCTTCCTCCTCCTCCTCCATAGACATCATCTTCATTATGTCCATTATCATTATCTTCCTCGGCATCATCACCACCACTATTCATTCATTGCTTAGTCTGCCCGCGGCTGTGATGAGCACGTTATATGCATTACCTAACTTAACTGCCACAAGAACTATATGAGACGAGTACTACTGTTATCTCCATTTAACCCAGGAAGAAATTGAGGCCTGAAGAGGTGAGTTGCCCGAGGTCCCACAGCTGGTCCACGGCCAAGCAGGCCTATGACACAGATAGATTGGCTCCAGAGTCTAAGCTCACAGCCATTATGCTACCTGCCTGCAACTGCTTCGGACTGGAGGCTATTGTTCTTCTTTCAGCCTGTTTGAAAATGCTGTCCACATTCTCCTCCGTACGTAGGAAAGGGGGAATGGCGATGTCGAGTGGAAAGGACAAACAGCCATGTAAAGGCAAATCGGCGTCCCACTGCAGTGCATATGACTTCTAGAGCACCTGTGTCCTGATACTCCTCTAGGTGTGAGCATGTGTAGAGAGGGAGAGAGAGAAGGTAGATTAGGTTTGGGTGTAGCTATGGATCCGGCCGTGAGCAAGGCTTACACTATCCTGGGAGAGGGGTAGTGAGGTAGGTGGTTAAGAACACCAGCTCTAGAACCACAGCCTCGTTCAGCCCCTCACCTGCCTGGAGGCCTTCATCTCCCAGGAGATCGTCACCTCTTCCCACCTCTGTTTTCTCATCTGTAAAATGAAGGTGATAATAGTACTCATCTCATAAGCTTGCTATGAGGATTAAATGTGCTAAGGCACAATGTAATAGGAAAACCACTAAGCACTTCAAATTACAAAATGTGTAGACATCGCCTAACTTCTGGTTTTTGGCCCAGACATGGCCATCTACTGGCCAGAGTCCTAAAGAGAATTTGAGCTATGGCTCAAAGGCAAAGGATCCCTTGGAAACCTGGTCCCAACCTTTGAAATTAAAAGGCGTAGACCTGGGTGTGAGGCATGTCCAGGATGCCCGCATCCCAGGTTAGGGACTTGCAAATTCCAATTCTTCAGTGAAGGCAAGCCCAGCCTTCTGCCCCTACGTGAGCTCCTCAAGGGAAAGACTTCCAGTTATACTGGAATTGAATTGGGGATGACTCACTCTCCACAACAGGTCAGTCCAGCCAGAGAAGGCATCTACCAAGTGTTCAGTGTAGCTGGGTCTACCATAGAGCCGAGTGCATCCTGCAGTCACGGTTCCCTGTTTTCTTCACACTAAGCATGAAGGAACAGGGTAAACAGAGCAGCCATTCTAGCAAAGGACCAGAATGGACATTTTTTCCAAATACATACAAATGGCCAACAAGTATATGAAAGGTGCTCAACATCACAAATCATCAGGGAAACACAAATCAAAACCACAATGAGATATCACTTCATACCTGTTAAGATGGCTATTATCAAAAACACAAGAGACGGGACTTCCCTGGTGGCACAGTGGTTAAGAATCTGCCTACCAATGCAGGGGACACAGGTTCGAGCCCTGGTCCGGGAAGATCCCACATGCCGCAGAGCAACTAAGCCCCTGCGCCACAACTACTGAGCCTGCGCTCTAGAGCCCGCGAGCCACAACTACTGAGCCCACGTGCCACAACTACTGAGGCCTGCGCGCCTAGAGCCAGTGCTCCGCAACAAGAGAAGCCACCACAATGAGAAGCCCATACACCGCAATGAAGAGTAGCTCCTGCTCCCCTTAACTAGAGAAAGTCCACGCGCAGCAATGAAGACCCAATGCAGCCAAAAGTTTAAAAAATAAATAAATGAATAATATTTTTTAAAATCCACAAGAAATAACAAGTGTTGGCAAGGACGTGGAGAAAAGGGAATGCTTGTGCATTGTTGGTGGGATGAAATAGGTGCAACCACTATGGAAAACAATATGTTGTGCCCTCAAAAAATTAAACATTGAACTACTATAAGATCAAGCAATGCCACTCCTGAATATATATCCAAAGGAATTGAAATCAGTATCCCAAAGAAACACCCATGTTCACTGCAGCATTATTTACAACAGCCAAGATATAGAAACAACTTAAGTGTCTGTCAGTGGATGAATGGATAAAGAAGGTGATATATATATAATCACATATATGTATATATGTATATACATACATACAATAGAATATTATTCAGCCACAAGAAAAAAAAGAAATCCTGCCATTTGCAACAAAATAGATGGACCTTGAAGGCATTATGCTAAGTGAGACAAGTCAGATGGAGAAAGACAAAAACTGTATGATATCACTTATACATAGAATCTAAAAAATCTGAACTTATAAAAGCAGAGAGTAGAATGCTTACCAGGCTCTGTGGGTGGGGAAATGGGGGAGATGCTGTTCATGGGTACAAACTGACAACCAGTAGATAAATTAGTTCTGGGGATCTAATGCAGAGCATAGTGATTACAGTCTATAATACTGTATAATAAACTTCAAAGCTGTTAAGAGACTCAACTGTTCTTAACACAAAAAAGAAATGATAAATATGTGACTTGATAAAGATATTAGCTAATGCTATAGTAGTAATCATATTGCATGCATAAATGTATCAAACCATCACATTGTTCACTTTAAACTACACAAGTGTTATATGTCAATTATACCTCAATTTAAAAAAAGAAGCCCTTCTAGGGTTACTCCACTCCATAGAAGAGGGCCACTGATCTCTGAAAGCAAGGGCTCTGTCCAAGGTGTTCTCTGCTGGCTCCTCAGCACCTAGAACAGTGCCTGTTCTAGCCTGTGTAATAGTAGACGTTCAATATTTGTGGAAGAAGAGACTAAGAGAGAATTGAAGAAAGGAGGAAATTTTGAGCTTTTTAATAAACAATACCTTTGGCTTTTCCCCCGACCAAACAAATTTTCCAACCGGAAGAGACACCGATTTCCCGATCAGGAGAGGACCGTGGCATACACCTGGCGGAACAGGTGTAGCCTTGAGGGATCCCATCCAGGATGACTCATCTTCTCATCACATCCATTATCCCAGCCCCTTCTTCAGGCAGTTCTTGCATCCCCAGGCGCTCCTCCAGAACCCACCATTGTCAATTATAAATAAAGCAAACCACATTGTTGCCTGTGCCTCCATCTCTTAATTAACAAATAAATCAGCCCCGTCTCACCAATTAAGAAAAGATATCTGGGACCCACAAAACGTGCCTTATTCCTCTCGGTGAGAATGAAAGGTGTTTGTCACAGGCCTGGAGGTGATGGCGGCTGCCCACCGCTCCCACCGGCCCCTGCCTCCTTCACACAGCTGTGACTCTCTCCCCGGGACCTGAGAGGAGCCCCTGGGAGGCAATGCATACTGGGGAATTTCCCCTGCCTCAGGTGTCTCTGTGTGGGACCCTAACTAAGCCCTGGGCAGTGGGTCTAAAGTGCTGAGAGTCAAGTTCAGATGAGTTCTCTTCCTCCAGCCTTCTAGCTCAGCATCTACATTCCACCTCTTAGGCGAGGACAGTACCCAAATCTGGACCAAGAGGCAAAGCTGTATTTCTCTTTTTTCCCCATCTTTATTGAGGTGCAATGGACAAAACTGTATATATTTAAGGTGTATGACTTGCTGTTTTGATACACACATACACTGTGAAATTTCTTAAACTGAGGTCCAAGGACCACTGACATCAGAATCATAGGGAACTTGTAAAAACTCAGATCCTCAGCCAATCCCCTCTGGATCAGAATCTCTAGGGGCGGGACCAGAATGTTGCCAATTTAACCTGCTCCCCAGGAGAGTCTTAACGTTTGACAACTACTGATGCAAAGCCTTTCTTTTCCTCGGCTTGGAACTTGAGACTTTCTTTTGTTTACATTGGCAAAAAACGGGGGAAAGTTTCTGGCAAGTCGTACAGGAGGATCACAGAAGGTCCACGATGGAGGGGGCCCTAGTTCAACTTTCATTATGTAGATACGCAGACCGAGGCCCGAGTTCCAGGTTGAACTGCGTCCCTCTCATCTTGTGACTTCATTTGGAAATTGAGTCTTTACAGAGGTACTCAAGTTAAAACGAGGTCATTGGGGTCGTTCTCATCCGATATGACAGGCGTCCTTACAAAAGGGTGAAATTTGGACACAGAGACACATGCACAGAGGGAAGATGATGCGAAGAGACAGAGGGAGAATGCCATATGGTTTGGGGGTTTTTAAAAAAATTTATTTGGCAGCGCCAGGTCTTTAGTTGCAGCGCGCGGGATCTTCATTGCCGCGCGGCCTTCTCTATAGAGTGGTGCGTGGGCTCTAGAGCACCCGGGCTTAGTTGCCCCGCGGCATGTGGGATCTGAGTTCCCCGGCCAGGGCTCAAACCCGCGAAGCCTGCGTTGGACCACCACTTAACCACTGGGCCACCAAGGAAGTCCCGAGAATGCCATATGAAGGTTGGAGCTATTCTGTTACAAACCAACTAATGTCCAGAGCTACCAGAAGCTAGAGGAAGTAAGGAAGGATCCTCCCCTACAGGTTCCAGAGGGAACATAGCCCTGCCAACGCCCTGATTTCAGACCCCTAGTCTCCAGCACTGTGAAACAACACACGTCTGTTGTTCTAAGCCACCCAGTTTGTGGCACTTTGTTATAGCAGCTAGAGCCAACTAATATAGCCCATAAGGGGAAAATGATGTGTCCAGGGTCAGACGGCTAGATAGTGGCCAAGGCAGGGCTCCGAGAGCTTTTGGACACCCTCCTGGGCTCCTTTCACTCCATCACACTGCCACAGAGTCTAACTCTCCCCTCCCACCCCTTCGAGGCATGACCCCAAGCCCTCTAGAGAGCCAGAGAGCAGGTGGCCTCTCCCAGGCGTTCTTCCAGACACAGAAACCAGAGCCAGCCTGCTAGACTGGTACACTGAATCGATGACCAACCCACAGATCCCAGAATCAATCTGATCTTGCAAAGGCCATCAGGCCAGGCATGTGCCCACGGCGCGGTAGGCAAAGGGCTATAGGTGCCATTCCAGCTGCCATGTACTCCTATTTCCAACCCTGTTGAAACCCGAACTGGCAGTTAGCAAACACACCAAGGACCTTTCCATGGGGTCTTCTCAGAAGAACAACACCTGACTGGCTTCTCAGGCTGCCCAAGGAAGTCGGTGGTAGAAAGCAGGAGTCTGCCGAGAACCCAGAAAGCTCCCCTCCTACCTTGCAGCCTCAGTGAGGCCAGCTCTGAAGAGACAGTGACAAGAACCACTGGGGGCCTCACCCGGTAGACGAGACCGTTCATACAAAAGGACCCTCACCTTCACTTACAGATCCTTTTCCATGATTCCTTCCCCTCCCCCTCCACGGCATACAGGTTACCCCACAGCCCTTATGAGATTGTATCATAAGCTTCTGGTCTATGAGGACTGGATTGGGTGGGAGGGGCATCTAGGACCAGGGTGGAGAATTAATTCCATGTGGCTTAAGAATTCTGCGTCAAGGAGCAAAGCAATGTTCTTCAGAACTATGGTCTCTAGTTTTTGTTGTGGCTGATGGGATCAGGACACGGGATTTCTTAGTTCTCTAGTGAGACACCACCAGACAGAAGGTTAGTGCCCTGAGAACGAGGGAAGCGGCATCCAGGAGGAGATCCCTGCAGCCAGCTCTGGGCAAGCAGAAGCTCCCGCACTTCGCTACCACCTTCTCAAGGGTCCCCATGCCAGGCTAACAGATCCATGAGGAAAGTCATTTGTGATGAGAAAGGAGAGAGAAAGAAGAGGGAGAGCATGCAATCAAATTAATCCTAATGACATTGACAAGAAGATTTGGAAGCACAGCCAATGACTCCATTAAAATTGTGACTCTAGGTCTCTTCTGTCATCACCTAGGGTCTTCTCCCCTTGCCCACTGTATCTCAAGAGTGCTGGCAATGACCACGGTGTTGGAAGACAGGAGGGAGAACTAGGATGGAGATTGATGCCGCAGAGGGAGAGACCATCTTTACACCCACTAGGTCTTGATAATCAGTGGTCAGTCCCCTTGGTTGGCAGCTGCAGGGAGGAAAATGAATCCCATCCTGACTATGGGAGCAGGAGACATGGACGGTCTGGAGCCCCTGCCATACCTCTCTCCTGGCCAGAGGTCCCAAGGTTCCCCAGGGTGGACACAGGCACACCATGCTCCATCTGCATGGACCATCACGCCAATGGTGAACCCTGGATTTGTGTAGAATGACAGCCCAGGGAGATACCTACACATATATGTGGGACGCTTCATAAGACAGGACAGGATGATGAGAAAGACAACCAGCAGAATTTACCCAGATCCCCTAGAAATAAGCCTACAATCTCTTTTCTGTTTGTCCGTAATATTTTATCTATATGAAATTCATGTAACGAAATTAATCATTTTAAAATGAACAATTGGGGAAAAGTGGGGGGAGGGATAGATTGGGACTTTGGGATTGACATCTACACACTACTATATTTAAAATAGCTAACCAACAAAAACCTACTGTATAGCACAGGGAACTCTGCTCAATATTCTGTAATAACCTAAATGGGAAAAGAATTTGAAAAAGAATAGATACATGTATATGTATAATTGAATCACTTTGCTATACACCCGAAACTAACACAACATTGTTAACCAACTATACTCCAATATAAAATAAAAATTTTTTAAATAAAAACCACCACACACGGGCTTCCCTGGTGGCGCAGTGGTTGAGAATCTGCCTGCCGATGCAGGGGACACGGGTTCGTGCCCCGGTCTGGGAAGATCCCACGTGCCGCGGAGCGGCTGGGCCCGTGAGCCATGGCCGCTGAGCCTGCGCATCCAGAGCCTGTGCTCCGCAGCGGGAGAGGCCACAACAGTGAGAGGCCCGTGTACCGCAAAAAAAAAAAAAAAAAAAAAAAAAAAAACCACCACACACACACAAAATAAAGTGAACGATTTAGTACATCCACAGTATTGGGCAACCACTACCTCTGTCCAGTTCCAGAACATTTCCTTCACCCCCAGAGGAAACCCCATACACATACTCCCTCCTCTCAGCCCCTGGTACCCACCAGTCTGCTTCCTATCTCTATAGATTCACCTCTTCTGGACATTTCATAGAAGTGGAATCCTATATGACTTCTGTGACTGGCTTCTTTCACTTAGAATGTTTTTGAGGCTCATCACATTGTAGCATGTATCACTACTTGATTCCTTTTTATGGCTGAATAATATTCCATTGTATGGATATACTACAATTTGCTTATCCATTTATCTGTTGATAAACATTTGGGCTAAATCTACAGTTCTGGTTGGACCCAGAGCTCTCAAAACCACCTTCCCTTTGAATTAACACACCAGCCCTAGCTTCCTGGCCCTGAGTCTGCCTCCCAGGTTGGCCTGGCTAGCTCCCATCCACACCTAACTCTAGCACAGCCCTCCTGCCTGCATGTTTATATAGCCCAAGTAATTCCAAACTCAACACGCCCTCTCCAAGGAAAGCTCCCCCCCCCCTCCACCCCAGGTGTTCAGGCTGTCTTCAGCTGAGAAAGGTGAAGATGCCTTAAACTGAGCCCTCACTCTGGGCATCCAGGAAAGAGGAGAGGATGTCAGTAGACCTTCTGTCTTCAATCTGGCCTCAACTTTGCAACCCCAATATCTCAATCAAGGAGAACTTGGACAAAGTTATTATTTCGTTTGAACTACTGTATTTGGTATGTGTTCCATTTGGGCAGATAGAAAAATGAGCATGCCTTCCGATTCTCTTAAGCCCAGGGGAGGGCTGTCGGCCACACTGAGCCAGGGTTCAGTCTCACCTAATACGTCTTCACTGGGTACCTCCTCCATGCCAGGCACCACGACATACCCAGGGATACAGAAAGATCAATGAGACATGCCTGAGGAGCTCAGGGGCTGGAAGAGGAGACAGACGTGTGCAGGCACAGAGTAAGACAGGGAAGATGGACCCTGAGTCTTCTGGGGGCCCAGGAACGCAGAGGAGGGGAGTTATCTTCTGGCAGAGCTGGGAAGGGGAGGCTTCTCAGATGCTGTGACGTCAAGATTAAAGCAGTGTTTGAGCAGGAGGAGAAGGGCTTCCTGAGGGGCCAGCAGGAGGGGGGTGTGGTCCTCCACTCCCCTAAACCCTCCCCAGCTACGAAGCAGGTGCTCAGGGCAGGCGTGGAGGATGGGCTAAAAAGACGCTTGGGACATCGGGTTAAGGCACCTGTCCTAAAATATGCACAGGTTTGTGACCAGAGGAAGAGGGCTCAGAAGGGGCAAAGACTGGAGGCAGGAGGCTGCGGCAGTGGCCCCTACCCCAGCAGACCCCAGGAAGCTGACCCAGCAGCAGCACCGGCAGTGTCTCTATATAGAGCTGGCTGAGGGCACTTATCTCGTGGAAAGGTGGGAAGCAGGTCCTGAAGGCATTAACGTGATCATTTAGGCAAGATTAAGAAAACCAGTGGGGAGTGGATGGAGACTGGGAGGCTAGACCCCTCCACTCACCCCCACCTTAGCACCACACCGTCTGAACTTGGGCAGCCGCAGGAGGTGAGGAAAGGAAGGGGCTGTGTCAGGAAGACATTTCAGAGGAGCATGGCGGGAATGCTCAAAAATGCTGTTGGGGTCTTCTCACGCCCAAACTGGGAAGTTATCAAAAGAGCAGTTTCCCATGAAATCCACATCTGTGAGGGGGCCCTGCCCTGTTTGATCCCCCCTGTGTCATTCTGAGTTTGAGGAGAAGCTCCCAAGTCAAAACTCAGCTCAGAGCAGAAGGTGTCCACAGCCCCCAGCTGGAACCCCCGATGCCCTCCAGCTCCCACGGCGGCCTGGCCGGTCTCCTCCCAGATGGAGTGGCTGAACTGCCCAGTAGGGTCCGGCGAAGCCTCCACCTCCTCCCTGTGCTGCCACATGTCAGCACCAGGCAAGAGAGATGCCAGCCTCATCCCCAGCCTGAAAGCCCATCCGGGGCTCTAGAAGATGAATTATGTTTCATTTATATCAAAGAAGCAATCTTGGAGCCCATTTGTGATCAAATTTGCTGTCAGAGAAACTTTGCTTTATCTCATTACATCTGATATCTCTTGGCTTCTTGTCCTTGAGACTATTAAAGTTTAATGTCAAATTCAAGATGAAATGAAATCTTGGCTGTATCATCTCATCAGGACCTGAACATTCCCCCTTCCATCTAAAAATTTTTGACAACTAATTACAATGGGGACTGGGGGGAGGGAGAGTGAAAGACCTACTTCCTCCCATTTGCTGAAAATACCATCATTTGAAGGGGTTGCCAGTGAGCACAGGGGCCACGTGGGGCTGGAGGGCAAGGAGAGGTGCCTGTCGCCATGCAACTCCTCTCGGTCGTCCCTTCTCCCCAAACTCACCATCCCTGGGACTAATGACATCTGTTTTTCATCCCTGTTCAGACAAGGCGTTCCTGCCCAGGGCACACACCTTGGTGGTAGAGGAAGCACTCCTGCTGGGAGGGGCGTCAGCACTCGATCCCAGGCTCTGCCAGCTCTATGACCATGGGCAAGTCACCCCTTCTCCGGGCCTCAGTTTCCTCAACTGTAAAACCATGTGGTTGGACTAGAAGCATGTGACTCCATTTAGGCACCAGGAGGGAAAGTGGATGACTGTTAAACCTTGGCAGTGAGGGACTGCGGCGGAGAGAGCAGTACATTCCCACCAAAAGTCACTCGACTTAAAAAAAAAAAATTAAACAAACACCAGAAAATCATGTCTGTGGGGCTTATGTATCATGACAACTCTGAGACAAGTGATTTCTGGGGCTTACGATTGCCTCTAACTAGGAAAAGTACCCACAGAAAATGAGCTTTGGACCAGGAATATGCTCTCCCTAGAATAGAGCTGGTATCTTGATGAATAACACTGATTAAAATCCAGCCCTGTGCAATGCAGGGCTGTCAGAAGCTCAGGAGCACGCAGGTCAGAACTCCTAAAGAGCAATGTGCTTCAAAAAAAAAAGAAAAAAAAAAAAAGGGAAGGTTTAAAAAAATAATGCACCCGTTAAAAAACCCTATTGGAAGAGACCATGAAAAAGAATATGTGTATGTGGATAAGAGAATCACTTTGCTGTACACCAGAAACTAACACAATATTGTAGATCAACTATACTTCAATTTAAAAGTTTTAAATGCATTAATGTATTACAATATATCAGCAAGCCCATTTATTCAACAAACATTTATTAAGCATCTCATGTGCACTTCCACTGTTCTAGGTACAAGGGATTCAGCAGTTAATAAGAAAGACAAAAAGTCTTGACCTCATGGAGCCTAGACACTGGTGAAAAGAGGACAATGAATGTGATAAATAAGTAATTAATTCATTTGCACTGATCTGCAAATTCTTTTTTTTTTTTTTTTTTTTTTTTTTTTTTTTTTTTTTTTTGTGGTATGCGGGCCTCACTGTTGTGGCCTCTCCCGTTGCGGAGCACAGGCTCCGGACGCGCAGGCTCCGGACGCGCAGGCTCAGCGGCCATGGCTCACGGGCCCAGCCGCTCCGCGGCATGTGGGATCTTCCCGGACCGGGGCACGAACCCGTGTCCCCTGCATCGGCAGGCGGATTCTCAACCACTGCGCCACCAGGGAAGCCCTGCAAATTCTTAAAGTGAGCAGAGGCAAGGAGTGATGAGGCTGCTGGGAAGTTAGGAGGGCTTGAACCCTGGCTCTGCCACTGACTAGCTATGCAACTTTGATCACTTTGCTTCCCTCTCTGGGCCTTTATTCCCTCATTCATAAAACAGGGGCCATTGTGGTACCCACCTCCAGGGTTACGCGAGTGGGTTTGTGCGACATGACCATATCTATTACGTCATAATCATGTTTCTCTGGGAAAGCTTCCTGGAGAAGTTGAGCTGTACCAGCAGACTCCAGTGCCCAATGCCCGGAGGAGTGCAGCTGGGTGTAGGCAGAGCAGCCCACAGCTCAGAAGAAGGTCCCAAATGTCATCCAGATAAATGATCCCCCCCACCTCACCTCCTTTATTCACCCATCCCTCAGCCTAACCATCTCCAGGGGAAGTCCTTCATGAGATCCAGCCTATCTCATTTCTATAGCAACCAAATGCCAGGGCTTCTCCTATTCTCTTCAGAGGAATCAGAGAAAACCTTAAAGCCCGTTCTGTAATCTAAGTCTCCAAAAGTTTGAAGGCAACAATTTATTCCTTAGCCCTTTTATTCTCTGGGGGAAAATAATAATCCAAAATGTGTACAGATGTTTTCTTGGAAATCAGTATACCTGGGTGCCGTAGTCAACATTCAGCTTTACAACAGCCCTGTAAAGTAGACATCATCCCCCACTATACAGGCGAGAAGTTACCAGACGCTTTAAGTGGCTACCCAAGGCGGCCCCGCTCGTAGGCGACAGAGCAAGGACATAAACTGCATCCTTTGGCTTCAAATGCCATAAGCTAACCGCACTGTATTGACTGATCATCAGTCCCTGAATGACACATACAAGGTATGACATAAGCCAGGGAGACTGAGTACTTTTAACAAACACTCAGGAGCTTATGTATCCAAGTTAATGTTGTCCTTTGCAAGCTGATACTTTGGGAGTCTCTGCATTTATTCCAGTGATGTTACCACTCACTGTGTTTTGGTTTAAGTTCTGTTTTTTTTGCCGTTTTGTATTCCTCGCTTTCAGTGTTGTGAATCTGCTCCAAGATAGTAAATCTTTAATGTTTTGAGGGTAGATTCAATTTCTGGAAAAAGACCAAACATTTGGAGCCAAATCTTGCCAATAAGGTAAAGTCATTTATATTAAATTTTTAAAAACAACTAGGGGACTTCCCTGGTGGCGCAGTGGTTAAGAATCCACCTACCGATGCAGGGGACACGGGTTCAAGCCCTGGTCTGGGAAGATCCCACATGCCATGGTGCAACTAAGCCCGTGCGCCACAACTACTGAGCCTGTGTGCCACAACTACTGAACGCTGTGCGCCTAGAGCCTGTGCTCCGCAACAAGAGAAGCCACCGCAGTGAGAAGCCCGTGCACCTCAACAAAGAGCAGCCCCAGCTTGCCCCAACTAGAGAAAGCCCTCACCCACCAACAAAGAGTCAATGCAGCCAAAAATAAATAAATTAATTAATTAATTTTAAAAAAATGTTCTCAATTAAAAAAAAAACAACTAGGTGCCTGGGGCTCAATAAGTATTTGTTGACTAACAATGACAACAAAATGAAAATTAAGCACGTGTTGTTTGATTCTAAAGAAAAGAGACTAGTTTTATTCTTTGGTTCATAAACTTTCTCTGAGAGTAATTCCAGAGAAGAAATTCCCGAAATATTTTGAACACCAGTAGGGTCATTAGAATAAGAGCAGCATATCAAGGACAAGCTATGGTTACAGAAGCTCTAGATTTCAAATCAACAGACATTTAAGGAGTCCCAAGTATATGCTAGACAAGGTCTAGACTCTTCTGTGTTCTGCCCACCAAATTCCAATGTGGGAGTGGGGTCCCCCAACACATATCCAACAAGCAACTCTCCAGATGCTAGCTGGGTGTCCTACAGTTCAACCCAAGTCTGACACCATCTACCCAGAGATAGCATCAGATCACAGGTTAAGGGCTCCATCCCACAAGACTGCCCCTACCCCCTTCAGAAGCCAATTGAAAGTCCAGGTTGTCACCTGTGCTTCTGATTGACTATAAATCAGTTTCCCACAACCTCCTCCTTGAGTCTGATTAGTTTGCTAGAGTGGCTCACATTTGACTTACTAGATTACAGGTTTATTATAAAAGGATATAACTCAGGAACAGCCAGATGGCAGAGATGCAGAGGGCAAGGTATGGGGAAAGGGCACAGAGCATCCATGCCCTCTCCAGCTGAGCCACTCTCCCCAAATCTCCACGTTCACCAACCTGGAAGTTGTCCAAACCCCATCCTTTGGGGTTTTATGGAGGTTATATTACATGGGTATGATTGATTAAATTATTGGCCATTGGTGATTGATTCAACCTCCAGCCCCCTTTTCCCACAGGAGGGTGGGTGGAGAACTGAAAGATCCAACCTTCTAATCACAAGTTGGTGACTCTGGCAACCAGCCCGCACCCTGAGGTGACACAGGGGCATTCTAAAGGTAACCTCATTAACACAAAAGACACCAATACCACTCTCACCACTTAGGAAATTCCTAGGGTTTTAGGAGCTCTGTGCCAGAGATGGGAATGAAGACCAAATATCTATTTCTTATTACAACTCACAATTTCCCGTAGACACTGTGTGTAGTTAAACAAGAACAAAATTTGCAAAGTTCTTCCAATCTTTTGCGGGGAGGGAAGCAGGGAGGATGCCTATAAAAAGCACTAAATGTCCATGATACAAAGCAGACCATAAGGACTGTAATCCAAGATGCGAAGCAGACCATAAGGATTGGGTGTGGTATCTGGGGGAGGGGTGGAGCCTTCTGGCTGGAGGGTCTGGGAGGGGATTTGTGGAGGAGACTGCATCGAGCTGGGCCTTAAACAGTGCTTCCCAACCTTTCCACCATGTGGCACACACAGAAAGTGGTATCAGCTGGCTGGCTCCCTGGGACAAATGGATAATGCTGCCTTTGGATGGCAGCACAGGCCAGGCAGGATTCCAGTGGCCCAGGCCCCATCTGGCTGAGCTCAGGACCAAGGAGAATGAGCACTTCACTACACACTAGTTGGGAAGCCCTGCCTTGAAGAAGGAGCAACTTCAGCAGGTGAGTTGGGAAAAAGAATGTTGCAAGTTCAGGGGCACAGGGCAGAGAGGTCTAAGTGTCTGGTGTATTCTGACAACATGCTGATATCCTGTTTGGCAGGAGGGTAGGAACCCAAGGGGGAATCAGGGAGTTATGACTGAGAAGGCAGGTTGACACCAGAGAAATGGGGGCCTTGAGCGCCATGGTACAGAATACGGAATTGATTCCACAGTCAACTAAAATCCTTTCAGAGTTACTGATAGAGAGCTGAGTGGTGTGCTTGAGGGAAAAAAAGCCTCACACTCCTTATGGTTTACTTAAAAACAGCCATAAATAATAAACTTTAAACAAACGGACACATCTCCAAAGCTAGGATTCAGGCCTCTCTCCCACTTCGGGTTTAGCAGGGTACCCTGCTTAGAGGAAAAGGCCCAGGTGATTCAGAAATAAGATGAAAATCTCCAACCCCACTTTTTTTTTTTTTTTTTTTTAATGCTGTGAAGCTAAAAAATAAACACCAAATGTTTCCTCAGGAACTAAAAGCAGGCAGCCTCCTTCATGTATTTTTCTGTTCATCCCGTTAATAGTTTGAGTTGCCGCTGCTGTTGTCTGCCCCGACTGAAATGAGAATAAAGATACACGTGACTTATAAGCAAGCAAACCCACTGTCTGTGTTGGAGGTGGCAGAGGATGGAAACAGGGCCTGGAGAGCCCTTCAAGATGGCTGCCGGCGTTGCTATGGAAGTTTAATTCCCCACTAGAAGCAAATCCCGTTCAAAAGGCCAAGAATGGCCATGTTAGGTCAAGAACGAACATGAACTAGGGGAAAAGATTGCTTTTCAAGAGAGCCATATAATTAATTTAGCAGAAGAGCCACCCTACAAAGAGAAAACTACAGCGCCTACAAGGGATATGGTGCCGGGGAGCGTTCTCCACTTCAGCAGAGCAGTTTACACTGCGGCCGGAGGGATAGAGGTGAGGGGTCAGGAGAAACCTTCCCGGCAGAAGAGCTGTAGGACACTGATCCCTGTTCCCAAGGAGAGTCGAGAATCTGATTCTCTAGGAATTCTAAAGAAAAGTAAAATTAGGTACATGTCCCAGGTGGTTCGGGTTAATGCCTTCCAACATTTTTTAGTTTGGAACCTCTGAAAGGGTTCAAAACACCATTTCCTCAGGTCTAATTCTAACTCAGGATTAGGAATGCATGGTCCCTCCCCTCCCCCATCTCATAAGTGTGTGCACATAAAACCAGTGCGAGTCACATAAGCTGACCCACGAGTGGATGCCATGGCCTAAACAATCCATAGGCCATGCTCACACCAGGCACTCTCTTCCACTTTTCTCCTCTGCATTTGCACTCATCTCTACCCATCACTCTCCGGTCCACTGTCCAAAATTTTATTAAGGAAACTGACGAATCAATCTGAAAATATTAATCGGGTTGGGTTTGAGGCACTGTGTTAGGTGCCATAGGGAAAATGAGGAGGTAAAGACTGTATCCCTGCCTTCAAAGAACATGTCTGAAAGGAAGCTCGAATGTGAACATATAAAAAGGTAACAGGGCTTCCCTGGTGGCGCAGTGGTTGAGAGTCCGCCTGCCGATGCGGGGGATGCGGGTTTGTGCCCGGGTCCGGGAATATCCCACGTGCCGCGGAGCGGCTGGGCCCGTGAGCCATGGCCGCTGAGCCTGCGCGTCCGGAGCCTGTGCTCCGCAACGGGAGAGGCCACAACAGTGAGACACCCGCGTACCGCAAAAAAATAACAATTAAATTTAAAAAAAGGTAACAGGTCAGTTTGAGGGCCTAGCTTAGAAAATGCAAGCACAGTAGGGAATTCTGTAAAAGGAGAGCTCCTTTCTTGTGGGACTGGCCAGAGAAGGCAGGAATAACCTTCAGTGGTGGTTAAAAAATAATAATAATAATAATAACATAAAATTTACCATAGTAACCATTTTTAAGTGTACAGTTCTATAGTAAGTTCATGCACATTTTTTCATTCACATTAAAAAATAACTGTTTCCCTTATCTCCTAGCCCCTGGCAATCACTATTCTACTTGCTGTTTCTATGAATTCAACTATGTCAGATATCTCACGTAAGTAGAATCATACAGTATGTCTTCTTGTGACTGGCTTATGGCACTTAGCATAATGTCCTCAAAGCTCATCTAGGTTGTAGCATGTATCAGAATTTCCTTCCTTTTTGAGACTGAATAATATTAATTGTTATGTTTATACCACATTTTGTTTATTTATTCATCCATCAGTGGATATGTGGGTTACTTCCCTCTTAGATATTGTGAATAATGCTGCTGTGAACATGGGTGTGCAAATACCTCTTTGAAATCCAGCTTTCAATTCTTTTGGATGTATACCCAGAAGTAGAAAAGTGAAACTGCTGGAGCATATGTTAGTTTATTTTAATTTAATTTTTTATTTTGGGAAACACCATATGGTTTTCCATAGCGGCTGGACCATTTTACAATCCCACAAAAATTGCACAAGGGTACCAATTTCTCTACAACCACCTCAACACTTGTCTTTTTGTTTGGGGTGGGTTTTTTTGGTGTGGGGGGTTGATAGAGGCCATCTTAATGGGTATGAGGTGATATCTCATTGTGCTTTTGGTTTGCTTTTCTCTAATGATTAGTACTGCCGACTGAAAAAAAATGCATAATTTGAGAGTTGTGAGTTAAGTTTTATTGGGGGCAAAATGAGGACTCTAGCCCAGGAGACAGCATTTCAGATAGTTCTGAGAAACTGCTCCAGAGAGGTAGGGGGGAAGGTCAGTATACATGTGATTTTGGTGAAGGGGGAGTACATGCAGTCAAGCACGTATTTTTTGTAGAAGGTTTCTGCTAGTTAGGAGGAGCAGACATCGCCATGAAGGATTTAATGCTTTTCTAGATACTAGGAGATGGAAGAATTGGGCTCATAAAATCATCTCCTGAAAATATCTAACTATCTGAAGACCTGTTCTGCCAGCTTTTCCCAGAGCATAGACTGCCTCATTCCTGATCTCCACCCCCAACTCCTTCCAGGGCGTGTTGAAGGTCAGCAGCTGCAGTGGCTCATAATTTGATCCTTGTAGAGATAGATGGCAAGTGCCAGTTTGTAGGTGACAGTAATGTTGAGCATCTTTTCATGTGCTTGCTGGCCATTTGTATATCATCTATTCAAGTCCTTTTCCCATTTTTAATTGGGTTATTGATGGGGGGTGTTGTGGTTAAAGGATGAGAATCTTGAGCAGAGCTTGAAGAGAGAAAAAAGTCCAGGCAAAAAAGGAGACAGTCCAGGTAGAAAGGAGACAGGCTTTTGTCAAATCATGAGTGCCTTAAGGAAGGTGAATCAGGTGGCCTGTGCTCACCAGATGAACAATGGGTGTGGGCAGGTTCTCCCGAACAAGATCCTGTAACCGTTTGTCCAGAATTTGGAGAGGTTGCAGGCCCCAGATGCACACCCTACTTAGCTCAACTGAAGCTCTGCCGTTAAACAGGACAACTTCCTGTTACCACCATCCCTCAGGCACATTCCTTTGGGGAAAAGGGCTCTGGGCTCCATCCTCACACTCCAAGTGACTGCTGGTGCCACCCTTTACATTTCTAGCCTTATTTTGAGCTTCCAAGTGATTGGTACCTCGGCTGTCTCCCTGCCTCCCGCTTGCCTGCTGTGTCTGAGGCAAGAACCCAGGCAGGAAGAAAGCTGATGCCATGAAGGTTCTCAGGTGAATCTGCGGAATCAGCCTACACACTCTGGAGACATCGTGGGGACACTGTGGGTTGCACACTACCCTGCCTCTTGGGCCACTCCTCCAGCCGATAGATTTTTCTCTTTTTTTATAGATCTTTATTGGAGTACAATTGCTTCACAATACTGTGTTAGTTTCTGTTGTACAACAAAGTGAATCAGCCATATGAATACACATGTCCCCATATCCCCTCCCTCTTGAGCCGCCCTCCCACCCACCCCTCTAGGTAATCGCAAAGCACTGAGCTGATCGCCCTGTGCTATGTTGCTGCTTCCCACTAGCTAACTATTTTACATTCGGTAGTGTATATATGTCAATGCTATTCTCACCTCACCACAGCTTCCCCCTCACCCCACCGTGTCCTCAAGTCCATTCTCTGTGCCTTTACTCCCACCCGGTCCCTAGGTTCATGCATACCATTTCTTTTCTTTGTTTTTTAGATTCTATATATATGCGTTAGCATACGGTATTTGTTTTTCTCTTTCTGACTTACTTTACTCTGTATGACAGACTCTAGGTCCATCCACCTCACTACAAATAACTGTTTCATTTCTTTCTATGGCTGAGTAATATTCCATTGTATATATGTGCCACATCTTCTTTATCCATTCATCTGTCGATGGACACTTAGGTTGCTTCCATGTCCTGGCTATTGTAAATAGAGCTGCAACGAACATTGCGGTACATGACTCTTTTTGAATTACGGTTTTCTCAGCGTATATGCCCAGTAGTGGGATTGCTGGGTCATATGGTAGTTCTATTTTTAGTTTTTTAAGGAACCTCCACACTGTTCTCCATTGTGGTTGTATCAATTTACATTCCTACCAACAGTGCAGGAGGGTTCCCTTTTCACCATACCCTTTCCAGCACTTATTGTTTATAGATTTTTTGATAATGGCCATTCTGACCAGTGTGAGGTGATACCTCATTGTAGTTTTGATTTGCATTTCTCAAATAATTAGTGATGTTGAGCATCTTTTCATGTTCCTCTTGGCCATATGTAAGTCTCCGTTGGTGAAATGTCTATTTAGGTCTTCTGCACATTTTTTAATTAGATTGTTTGGTTTTTTTTGATATTGAGCCCCATGAGCTGTTTGTATATTTTGGAGATTAATCCTTTGTCTGTTGTTTCATTTGTAAATATTTTCTCCCATTCTGAGAGTTGTCTTTTCATCTTATTTATGGTTTCCTTTGCTGTGCAAAAGCTTTTAAGTTTCATTAGGCCCCATTTGTTTATTTTTGTGTTTATTTTCATTACTCTAGGAGGTGGGTCAAAAAAGATCTTGCTGTGGTTTATGGCAAAGAGTGTTTTTCCTATGTTTTCCTCTAAGAGTTTTATAGTGTCTGGTCTTACAGTTAGGTGTTTAACCCATTTGGAATTTATTTTTGTGTATGGGGTTAGGGAGTGTTCTAATTTCATTCTTTTACATGTAGCTGTCCAGTTTTCCCAGCACCACTTATTGAAGAGGCTGTCTTTTCTCCACTGTATGTTCTTGCCTCTTTTGTCGTAAATTAGGTGGCCATGTGTGTGGGTCTATCTCTGGGCTTTCTATCCTGTACCATTGATCTATATTTCTATTTTTGTGCCAGTACCATACTGTCTTGATTACTGTAGCTTTGTAGTATAGTTTGAAGTCAGGGAGCCTGATTCATCCATTTTTCTTTCTCAAGATTGCTTTGGCTATTTGAGGTCTTTTGTGTTTCCATACAAATTATAAAATTTTTTGTTCTAATTTTGTGAAGAATGCCATTGGTAGTTTGATAGGGATTGCATTGAACCTGTAGATTGCTTTGGGTAGTATAGTCATTTTCATAATATTGATTCTTCCAATCCAGGAACATGGTATATCTCTCCATCTGTTTATGTTATCTTTGATTTCTTTCATCAGTGTTTTATAGTTTTCTGAGTACAGGTATTTTGCCTCCTTTGGTAGGTTTATTCCTAGGTATTTTACTCTTTTTGTTGCATTGGTAAATGGGATTGTTTCCTTAATTCTCTTTCTGATTTTTTGTTTTCATTCTATAGGAATACCAGAGATTTCTGTGCATTAATTTTGTATCCTGCAACCCTACCAAATTCATTGATTAGTTCTAGTAGTTTTCTGGTGGCATCTTTAGGATCTTCTATGTATAGTATCATGTCATCTGCAAACAGTGACAGCTTTATTTCTTCTTTTCTGATTTGGATTCCTTTTATTTCTTTTTCTTCTCTGATTGCCATGGCTAGAACTTCCAAAGCTATGTTGAATCATAGTGGTGACAGTGGACATCCTTGTTTGGGTCCTGATCTTAGTGGAAACGATTTCAGTTTTTCACCATTGAGTATATTTGCTGTGGGTTTGTCATATGTGGCCTTCATTATGTTGAGGTAGGTTCCCTCTATGTCCATTTTCTGGACAGTTGTTATCATAAATGGGTGTTGAATTTTGTCAAAAGCTTTTTCTGCATCTATTGAGATGATCATATGGTTTTTATTCCTTAATTTGTTAATATGGTATATCACATTGATTGATTTGCATATATTGAAGAATTCTTGCATCCCTGGGATAAATCCCACTTGATCATGGTGTATAATGATCCTTTTAATATGTTGTTGGATTCTCTTTGCTAGTATTTTGTTCAGGATTTTTGCATCTATGTTCATCAGAGATATTGGTCTATAATTTTCATTTTTTGTGATATCTTTTTCTGGTTTTGTTATCAGGGCGATGGTGGCTTCGAAGAATGAATTTGGGAGTGTTCCTCCCTTGGCAATTTTTTGGAAGAGTTTGAGAAGGATCGGTGTTAGCTCTTCTCTGAATCTTTGATAGAATTTGCCTGTGAAGCCATCTGGTGCTGGACTTTTGTTTGTTGGAAGAGTTTTAATTACAGTTTCAATTTCATTATGTGTGATAGGTCTGTTTATATTTTCTAATTTTTCCTGGTTCAGTCTTGGAAAATTGTACCTTTCCAAGAATTTGTCCATTTCTTCATGGTTGTCCATTTTATTGGAACATAGTTGTTTGTAGTAGTCTGTTATAATCCTTTGTGTTTCTGCAGTGTCAGTTGTGATTTCCTTTTCATTTCTAATTTTATTGATTTGCATCCTCTCCCTATTTTTCTTGATGAGTCTGGCTAAGAGTTTATCAATTTTGTGTATCTTCTTGACGAACCAGCTTTTAGTTTTATTAATCTTTGCTATTGTTCATTTCTATTTCATTTATTTCTGCTCTGATCTTTATGATATCTTTCCTTCTACTGACGTTGGGTTTTCTTTGTTCTTCTTTCTCTAGTTGCTTTAGGTGTAGAGTTAGATTTGTTTTAATAACTTATTTATTTATTTGGTTGCATTGGGTCTTCATTGTTGCATGCAGGCTTTTCTCTAGTTGCGGCAAGTGTCCTTGCAGTGCGTGGGCTTCTCTTAGCAGTGGCTTCTCTTGTTGCAGAGCATGGGATCTAGGTGCATGGGCTTCAGTAGTTCTGGCACGTGGGCTTCAGTAGTTGTGGCATGTGGGCTCAGTAGTTGTGGCTCACGGGCTCTAGAGTGCAGACTCAGGAGTCGTGGCACACGGGCTTAGTTGCTCCGCGGCATGTGGGATCTTCCTGGACCAGGGCTCAAACCCGTGTCCCCTACATTGGCAGGAAGATTCTTAACCACTGTGCCACCAGGGAAGTCCCAGGGTTGATTGTTTATTTGAGATTTTTCTTTTTTCTTGAGGTGAGATTGAATTGCTATAGAATTCCCTCTTAGAACGACTTTTGCTGTGTCCCATAGGTATTGGGGTGCCGTGTTTTTGTTGCCATTTGTTTCTATGTATTTTTTAATTTCTTCTTTGATTTCTTCAGTGATCTCTTGATTATTTAGTAGTGCACTGCTTAGCGTCCATGTATTTGTGTTTTTTTCCTGTAATTGATTTCCGTCTCATAGTATTGTTGTCAGAAAGGATGCTTGATACGATTTCAATTTTCTTAAATTTTCTGAGGCTTGATTCATGACCCGAGATGTGACCTATCCTGGAGAATATTCCATGTGCACTTGAGAAGAAAGTGTATTCTGCCACTTTCGGTGGAATGTTCTATAAATATCAATTAAATCTATCTGGTCCACTGTGTCATTGAAAGCTTGTGTTTCCTTATTTATTTTCTGTCAGGATGATCTGTCCATTGGTGTAAGTGGGGTGTTAAAGTCCCCTACTATTATTGTGTTACTGTCGATTTCCCCTTTCATGGTTTTGAGCATTTGCCTTATGTGTTGAGGTGCTCCTATGTTGGGTGCATAAACATTTATACTTGTTATATCTTCTTCTTGGATTGATCCCTTGATCATTACATAGTGTCCTTCCTTATCTCTTGTAACAGTCTTTATTTTAAAGTCTATTTTATCTGATATGAGTATTGCTACTCCAGCTTCCTTTTGATTTCCATTTGCATGGAATATCTTTTTCCATCCCTTCATTTTCAGTCTGTATGTGTCCCTAGGTCTGAAGTGGGTCTCTTGTAGACAGCATATATACATATATGTGTCTTGTTTTTTTATCCATTCAGCCAGTCTGTGTCTTTTGGTTGGGGCATTTAATCCATTTATATTCAAGGTTATTATTGATATGTATGTTCCTATTACCATTTTCTTAATTGTTTGGGGATTGTTTTTGTGGGTTTTGTTCTTCTCTTGAGTTTCCAGCCTAGAGAAGTTTCTTTAGCATTTGTTGTAAAGCTGGTTTGGTGGTGCTGAATTCTCTTAGCTTTTGCTTGTCTGAAAAGCTTTTGATTTCTCTGTTGAATCTGAATGAGATCCTTGCTGGGTAGAGTAATCTTGGTTGTAGGTTTTTCTCTTTCATCACTTTAAGGATATCCTGCCACTCCCTTCTGGCCTGCAGAGTTTCCCTGAAAAATCAGCTGATAACCTTATGGGGATTCCTTTGTATGTTATTTTTTGTTTTTCTCTTGCTGCTTTTAATATTTTTTCTTTGAATTTAATTTTTGTTAGTTTGATTAATATGTGTCTTGGTGTGTTTCTCCTAGGGTTTATCCTGTATAGGACTCTCTGTGCTTCCTGGACTTGGGTGACTATTTCCTTTCTCATGTTAGGGAAGTTTTCCACTGTAATCTCTTCAAATATTTTCTCAGACCCTTCATTTTTCTCTTCTTCTTCTGGGCCCCCTATAATTCGAATGTTGGTGCGTTTAGTGTTGTCCCAGAGGTCTCTGAGATTGTCTTTAATTCTTTTCATTCTTTTTTCTTTATTCTGTTCCTTGACAGTTATTTCCACCATTTTGTCTTCCAGCTCACTTATTTGTTCTTCTGCCTCAGCTACTCTGTTATTGATTCACTCTAGTGTATTTTTCATTTCAGTTATTGTGTTGTTCATCTCTGTTTGTTTGTTCTTTAGTTCTTCTAGATCTTTGTTAAACATTTCTTGCATTTTCTCAATCCATACCTCCGTTCTATTTCCAAGATTCTGGATCATCTTTACTATCATTACTCTGAATTCTTTTTCAAGTAGATTGCCTATTTCCTCTCCATTTATTTGGTCTTGTAGGATTTTACCTTGCTCCTTCATCCATGACATATTTTTTTGCCATCTCATTATTTTTTTGTTTTTCTTTTATGAGTGGGAGTGTGTTCCTGTCTTACTGGTTGTTTGGCCTGAGCCTTCCAACACCGGAGCCTGTGGGCTGTTTGGTAGGGCTGGTTCTTGGTGCCGAGACGAGGACCTCTGGAAGACCTCACTCTGATGAATATTCCCTGAGGTCTGAGGTTCTCTGTTAGTCCAGTGGTTCAGACTCAGAGCTCCCACCACTACACCCCAACCCCCAGCTCGTGAACCAAGATCCCACAAGCCACACAGGGCAGCAAAAAAAAAACAAAACAAATTAGACTAGGAAACTAACAGATATATTAGAAAGAATATAAAAATAAAAATATAGCTGAAACAACAACCGGAAGGTAAAACAGAACCACAATAGTAAGAAAGAGTAGAAAAAAATAAAAGGTGGAAAAGGCCTTGGCTGTGGAGGGTGGGGCCTAAGCAGAGGCAGGGTTTGGGTGGTGGGTGGGGCCTATGCTTAGGACCCACAGGTCTGGAAAAGGCCCTGGGAGGTGTGGGGGTTGGGGCTTAGGCTCAACATAACAGAAGGGGCCCAGGTGCTCCTCCTGCCTCTGGTCTCAGAGGGTGGGGGACCCCACCTGGGAGCTCAGCAGGATTCCTGGGCCCCAGTGGGTGGAGAGAATGCTCTCTGCTCCTCCGGTCCTGGAGGGCCCCTCCTGCCTGCCCCTGCTCTCCCCCAGCCTCCCTCCTATGCCCCCAGGACCAAAGTGGTGAGTGTGGGGGCAGTTGCCTTGGAGGGTGGGGGACCCGGCCTGGGAGCTCAGTAGGTTTCCCGGTGGTCGAGTGGGCGTGGCCAATGGCCTCGGCTCCTCTCCCGCTCCTCAGGCCCTGGAGGCACCCTCCCACCTGCCTCTCCTGATCTCCCTGGTCTCCCTCCTATGCCTCCAGGACCCATGCAGCCTGGAGGTCAGGCATAGATTTTAAGGTCCTCTGTCTTCACAGGGAGCAAGAGAGAAGCCAGGTCTGTCAGCGCTGAGACCCCCGAGAGCCAGTCCTCCCACAGTTCCCAGACCAAACACCTAGCTACACTTTGTAGCGTTTGCTACCTGGGGAAATGCTCCCAATACACTGTGATGAAGCAGGTGACAAAAAAAAAAAAAAGTATTACTGCATGTGATTCCTGTTGAAAGACAGAGATAAAGAGCAGAGAGAAAGGGAAGGCCCATGAGGTCATACACCTCCCATATTAATAGTGGCTGCTTCTAGGTAGTGGAATATGGATGAATTTTTTTCTTTGTGCTTTTCTGTATTTTCCAAATTTTTTACCATGAATATGTATTACTTTTGTAATCAGAGAAAAGGACAGCACATGGTAATTTTTAAAAGCCTTTGTTGGGCTTCATGCCCACTTGGGCTTGGTGCTCTTACAGATTCCACACAGAAAATTGTCGAGTCCTTGACCCTTGGAGCACCTCATCCCAAATACCCCTGCTGATCTGCCCAAGGGGCCAAAGACATTCCCGGGGAGCCACAGAACAGTCCTTGATACCAGACCAGTCAGGGAAGAGGAGGATGGCCCAGGCACGAAACATGATGGATCCGTAAAAAGAGGTGGGCTTCCCTGGGAACAGGGGTCGCCTTCATCTCTCCTCAGATCAACCCAGAACACCTTCCTGGAGGAAGGGGCGATGAGAAGGGTTCTTTTAGAAGCTAGGAGGAGACTGCCTCGCAGATGAGACTGGAAAAAACCAGGGATGCCTGGCTCCCCGCAGCTCAGGAGAAATCATCACACTCTCAAGGACCAACTCTCTCTGGATGTTGATGGGCTCGGTAAGGAAACTGGAATGAGTTCAGCCAGACGGAGAGGAGACTGAAAGACAGTATCTTGATTTGAATCAGTGGTATGAAAACATGGCAAATCTCTGGATTCTAATATCAGCCATTTCCCTTCCTCCCCCGTGGGTCCTAAAGATAGCCCGGTGTGAGACGGGACTGTGAGGCAGCAGCAGACAAGGCTGGAGATAAAGTTCTCCCTCGGCGCTCCCCCTTAGAAGATAAGGTTGGGGTACTGCCTGTTTGCACGTGTGCAAGAGATGAAAGTTATAACTATGATCCTTGGTGCTTGTAGAGCACCTCCCCACCCCCAGAGCTTTGGTACCGTACATCCTGTTAGACAGGAGGAGAAACTGAGGCTCAGAGGGACAAGCGACAGGCCCAAGGCATGGAGTGATGCAACCCAGGTCTCCAGACTCCAAAATCCGCCTTCCCACCCCTCCCCCACCAACAGGAGGGTTTCACCTGTGCTCTGGGCCTGCTCTCTTGAGAGTCCAGACTCCCTCTCAGCCTCCTCTCCCAGCAGACCCCCAAAGCCTTCAAGTTGCCCATCCTGTCACATCAAGCTTGACCACAGCCATTCCTCACAATCAGAAAGACACCATATCTGGGGTCCTGAAGAAGAAATCCCTGGTGAGGGTCCTGTTGTCTACAGGCCCAGTAGGACAACTACAAGACCAGTCCCCACAAGCTTCAAGGGTCTCAGCTGCCTTGGTTAAAATTAGAATAGGGTGCCCCCTCCTGGCAGATGAATTAGAACACAAGGCTCTTCTGGTGCCCACCAGACCCCGACCCCTGGGGCCTATGGATTTCAGCTCTGGGTCAGCCCAGGGGTCGGGAACACTGTGCAGGACAAGCTATGGGCCACACCCCGGAGGACCTAAACGCCCACCCCCTTTCTCCCTAACCCCTCCTTCCCAGACAAGCACACCCACGTGGTTTTCTCTCAAGCTTCCCACTGGATGCTCAGGAAGGCTCCTCACCCCGCACCCCATCCCTTGCCAGTGGTCTGGATTGGATTTCTAACTCCCTGTGTGGAGCTGATGAGATCTCATTCCCAGGAGGAACCAAGCACTTTCCTCGTCCTCTGCCCACCCCCCTTGGAGAGCTCCTTTATGCTCTATTTTTAGTTTCTTGATTGCAAGTGAGAAGTCGGAATCAGAGTATGCCAGGAAACTGCAGCAGAAACCAACCCAGAAAAATGGACAGAAAGTGGCAAGGGGAGGGGAAGGGCTCAATGGGAGGGGAGAGGTGGCACTCAGAGAGTAGGAATCCCAAGCTCCCCAGGGGTGGGGGCTGGGGGTAGGGGTTGGGGGGGGGGGTGTGGAAAGCAGGGCAGAGGGTGTGGTAGCCACCCACCAGCACAGCAAAGTAGCTTCAGTAAAGCCATAGAGCTAGAAGGACCCCTAGAGGCCACCTAGCCCGGCCGCCTTCTTTCCAGAGTTGGAAACTGAGTCACCGTTGGGCATGACAGCGCCTAGAAAAACACCCTGATCCCCGAGGCTTCCTTCTCTGGCCCTGCACCAGGAGATCAGGGGCTTGATGCGGAAACCCTTCCCTCGGAGATTCATCCTCCAAGCAGGTGCCATCTTCACGCCAGCCAGCCAGCCGGGCCTCCCGCGGGCCAGCCCAGGTCAGATCCATCCCCGCAGGCCCCTTGGCCACGCTTAAGCTGGCCAGTGTTCCTTTCCCTTCCCGCGGAAGTCAGCGGTGGCCCTTGGCCTCCACCAGATGCATCATCTCCTTCCGGAGAACAGACAGAAAGGATGCGGGGGCCGGGAGCGCTTCCCCGATGTGCCGCCACACTCCCTAAAATGAATGAAGTGGCAGCTCCAAAACGGCGGCGCAATTGGCAGTTATTGCTGGCAGTTTATCAGTATTCACTGATTAGGCCCGGGGATGATGGATCCCCTGTCTCGCTCAGCCCGCCACCCCGCGGGCCGCGCTCCACCCACCCGGCAGCCCCCCTGCACGACCCGGCTCCTCTGAGACCCTCCTGCCCGGCATCAGCCGCCCGCCCGCCCCAGCCCCTCACTCACAGCCTCCCCACTCCCGATACACCCTCCCCCGAAAGGAGACATATTTAAATAAATAAAACAAAATTCAAATGAGGACACTAAATCTCCCCGGCGTTTAATTGATGATCATTATGCTTGGGAACCTAAACTCTTTTAATTTCACTGCAGTGCAGGGAGATGAATTATAGAATTACAGTCACCAATTATCAATCACGCCTTTGCTCCGAGTCTCTTGGCTACCCAGCCCGGCCGCCCTCCCTCTCAGAGGCCAGGGGTGGAAGAAGTGGAATAATAGCTTTGGAAATATGAGCTCAGCCCCCGGGGAGGTGGGGGTGAACTCCAAGTTTGGGAGTACCCTGGGTGTCTGTCTGTCTGTCTGTCTCTCTGCCATCACCCCATTTCTAGCACACCACCTTTTCCACTTAATGTTGTGGGTTTTTTTTTTTTTTGGAAGCAGCAGAGAAAAGAAAACCTTTTTCATTTAGAGCTTGGTGTTATAATTCATTTAGTTCAGGGTAAGATGTGCTTGGAGCTTCCTTCCCCACACTGGGCAGGTTTCCAACAGCAACTTCTACCCCTACCCCAGCACCTGCTGCAGGGCCCACCTTAGCAGGAGGCAGCCTGCCTGCCTGAGGATTTAAAGAGGCTCCCAGGCAGGCTTGAGAGCGCTGCCCGCCGCTGGCTGCTCGAGCCCAGGCTTCCACCACTAGGGACTGATTCCATTGCCCTCTCCTTCCTGTCCTCCTTCGCAGTGAAAATAATAATAATAATTTGAATAATAATTTCCACCAAAGCTGTGAATGATTTGCATTTGTATAGAGCTCTGCAATTTACAAAGTGCTTTCATGTGCATTATCTCATTGGATCCTCCCAATAATCCTGAGAGAGGTCCAGAGAGCAGGTATTTTTGTTATTCAAACGTTTATTCATTCATTTGACTAACATTTATTGAGTTTCTACTTTGTCCCAGGCCCTGGGGATACAAAGGCAAGAGAGAAAAAAACAAAAGAGGAGAGCACTCCTTCCCCTAAAATTTCAGTCTACTGGGGAGACCTACTAAGTGAACAGGAAAGGAAAAGGCCAAGGAGATGAAGAATTCCACTTCACAGGGGAGGAACCAGCGTTCAGAGAGAGGCTAAGCAACCTACAGTTGAGTGACAGAGCCAGGATGGACCCCAAACCTGCTGCACTGGGCTCCGAGTATGTGCTCCCTGACCCCTCACCGCCCCCCCGCCATACTGTTATACTGTCATCATTGTCTTTATCTGATCTATTTTTTAAGTGCCCATAGAATTCATTTCTAGCCTTGGGTCCAAAAAGTCCTCATTGGTAAACAGCTGTAGGTCAGAAGAAAAGACTGTGGGAGCCTCTGACACCCAGTCTCTCAAGGCCAAGTATCCTGCTACCCCATAAAGAGAGATGAGGGCTGTGAATGGAAGCCAGATGCCTGGGTCCTGTCCTCACTGGGCACCTGGCACCTAGGGCTCCTTCCGATGAGATGCTGTAGTGAGGCTTCTGGTCAAGTTTTCCTGGTTGATTTATGGGTTGACTGACTAGTTGGTTGTTATAATACCCTGTTTCATTCCAAAAAGAATTAGGTGGACCAAGGCAGTGAATTCTTTCCTACAGGGGTCAAAGGAATAAGCTTGGCCTGCCCAGTAGTCACTTCTCTAATTCATCTACAGTCCCACCGCCAGGTTTATTCTGAGGATGGAGGTCCGATGCTCACGGGTTGACTCTGGTCCACGGCTTCTTAATCACCCCAGGCGCACTGACTGTAGGATCTGAGGGAGGTGGAATTAACCTTGGCCAGGTCGCTTAGCTCAGACTCCCCCTGCAGAGAGGCTGGGTCCTCAGATTCCCCATGGCAAGGGAGACAGAGCAAGGGGACCCTCTGGGCAGAGCCAGACCACTGTCCTTGCCTCTTAGCAGAGCTAAATATCTCCCAGAGGAGGTCCTGCAGGGATCACAGCCTGGGTCAGAGCCCACCAGTCTGCCTGGCCAAAGCCAGGACAACTCTATCCTGTCACCAGCTGCCTTCCCTGGGCTCTGGGCCACTGGCCTCCAGCCATGGGCCAGGCACCCAGCCATGCCAGGGAGCCAGCAGCACTGGCATGAAGTGGCCCTGTAACATTTTCATAGGCCTTGGAAGGCTGAGATGGAACTGTGGAAATTATGTCTCCATCTTTAGGTGGGGAGGGCATCCCAACCTCTCCCTGGTCCCAAGGACTTCCTTCTTCCCAACCACATCCCTCTCCCATCTTCATGCTGCAGGAAAGGGAAAGTTTACCTTTCAGGTTCTGTAGCCTCTTGGCCTCCCACCCCCATGACACACCATTTTGCTCCCAAGTTTTATACCTGTGTCCTTTTATACCTCTCCAAGCCCTGCAGCTTTAGCTCTATCCCAACCCTCCCTCCACTCTGTCTGCCTTGCAAACATCTCTTCAGCCTTCAAAACCTCAACTACCACCTCCTCTGGGAAGCCTTCCTGGCTATCCGCCCTCATCACCACGAACCCAGAGTTCAACCCCCTCCTCCAGGCATCCTAAATCTTGCATAGGCTTCAGTCTGCCCCCTTATCACGTGCTGTAACTGCTCCTCTCCTGCGCTCTGAGCACCTTCAAGGTAAGGCTGGCTTCTGTCATTACTGTGTCTTTGTGCCTTGCCCATAGCGGGGCTTCAACTAACATTTATAGAACTGAATTTAAGCTTTGTCGTAGGGTGCCCAGTTGTAGCACTGAAAGTTGTGTATCCTGGGAAACTCACCAGTCCCTGGCAAAGCAGGGTGGTTGGTGGCCCTGCTCTGTGTGTCCTCACTGGGAACTGAGGGTCACAGTCTCCAGTAATGTGAGGCCTGTTTGCAAGGCTGGGTTGTCCAGTCCATAATATCCGAAAGGGAGGGTGAAATAGCTCAGCTGTCCGGCCACCAGGCATGGTCTCCACCATATAGGTCTAAGGATCCAGAGTCCCAGATGGAGCCATACAATTTGGGCTTTTTAGAACTGGACCACCTTGGAGATCATCTAGGATGAGGAGAAACGGAGTGGCCCACTCAAGGCGGCCCCAGAAGACTGAGAGTCACTAAGGGGGGCAGAAGGGAGCCTGGACTGGAAGTCCTAAGCCTTCTCGTCCTGGACCTTCCACGGGCTGCCCTGCTGAGTCCATGCTTTTGCCCACGAGACACAGAACATGCCAGGCGGACGTTTTCTGCTGCCTCCAACCCAGGCAGGGACAGGGAGACCACCACTTACTGAGTCCCAGGCTCTGGGGATTATTTACTTACTCCTCCCAACAAGCCTGGGTCATTCTACAGATGAGAAAACTGTGGCTTGGAGAAGTCAAAGAATTTCCAAGTTCACCCATGATGGAAGTGCTGGGTTTCAAACACAGCTCTCTGGCTCCAAAGCCCAAAGCCCTTCCACTCCACCACCGGGCCCCTGATCACTGCAGTCCAGGTTCCTCCAAACCTAGCTTTGTTTTGCATCTCAAGGTAGCAGATGTCAGGGGTGCCCTTGCTGCCGAGTCAGGTGCTCACCGTCAGGAAGAAGAAAGGAGATCCTGAGTGGTGCACAGCTGAGGGCATCCACCTTAGGAAAGGGAGGGGGCGTGAGCAGAGGGGAGGAGGCTGCCGTCTTCGGCACACCTCTGGATCTCAGGGGCAGAACGAAGGCAGATAGCTGTTTAACAATTAAATCTTTCTTGTCCAGAATGACACATAGAAATGGAAAAATATCCCATGCTCTTGGATTTTCCAGAGAAAACTAATTCAAAAAGATACATGCACCCCAATGTTTATAGCAGCACTAGTTACAATAGCCAAGACATGGAAGCAACCTAAGCATCCATCGACAGATGAATGGATAAAGAAGACGTGGTATATATAACGAAATATTACACAACCATAAAGAAGCATGAAGTAATGTCATCTGCAGCAACATGGATGGACCTAGAGATTATCATACTAAGTGAAGTAAGTCAGACATAGAAGACAAATATATGATATCACTTATATGTGGAATCTAAAAAAAATGATAAAAATGAACTTATTTACAAAACAGAAACAGATTCACAGACATAGAAAACAAACTTATGGTTACCAAAGGGGAAAGTGGGAGAGGGATAAATTATGAGCTTGGTATTAATAGATACACACTACTATATATAAAATAGATAAACAACAAGGATTTCCTGTATAGCACAGGGAGCTATATTCAATATCTTGTAATAAACCCTAATGGAAAGAATCAAAAAATAATAATGTGTGTGTGTGTGTGTGTGTGTGTGTGTGTGTGTGTGTGTGTGTGTATGATCCAATCACTTTGCTGTACACCTAAAAAGAAAAGAAAAAAAAAGAACAGACTGACACATAGAGAAATACTGCTGGGGAGGAAAGCGTAAAAGAAGGAGGCAAAGGAGGAATGGAACAGCCTTCATGGAGGGTTGATGGAGACAGAAGAGGCACAAAGGTCATGCGTGTCCAGGTGAGCCACCTTCAACAGTTACCCTGGATGCTGCAGGCCTGTAGGTGAATGAGACGCAGACCCTGCCCCAGTGATGTCCTCACTCACTCAGGAGGAACCGGCACCCGCCCTCATCCCTGGACTTCTAATCCTTCTACAGACAACTCTGGAAGCAGCAAGGGATGAACATTTCCTTCTAGCTGAGCCTGTAGAAGGGCTTCACCCCAGCTCCTGACCTGGTCCCGGCAGATGGCCAGAGGCTTCTGCAGCCACCAGAAGATTGCTGCCTGGACCCCGCCCTGCCCCCAGCCCCTGCAGCCTGGTGGGTCTACCGCTTGACCTCCCCCAATTTTGGTGAATACTGCAGTGGCAGCTGCTCAGCAAGGACAGGGGATCCCACTGCCAGGGCCTGAGGGCTCCTCTCCAGCTGTGAGCCAGCTTCAAAAGGTGAATAAAACACAGACCTACTAGAGCATGGCCTTGAGGACATGGGGAGGGGGAAGGGTAAGCTGTGATGAAGTGAGAGAGTGGCACGGACATATATACACCACCAAACGTAAATTAGATAGCTAGTGGGAAGCAGCCGCATGGCACAGGGAGATCAGCTGGGTGCTTTGTGACCACCTAGAGGGGTGGGATAGGGAGGGTGGGAGGGAGGGAGACAAGAGGGAGGAGATATGGGAACATATGTATATGTATAACTGATTCACTTTGTTATACAGCAGAAACTAACACACCATTGTACAGCAATTATACTCCAATAAAGATGTTAAAAAATAATAATAATAAATAATAAAAAAATAAATAAAAAAATTTTTTAAAGGTGATGGATGAGCTCCTTAACCCCCAGGAGGCTCCAGGCCGGGCCCCGCCCCCATCTCGCCCATCCCACTCTTCCCAGCCCATCCTTCCGGCCCAGACCCCACATCTTTGCAGCCTCAAATAGCCGCCCTTCCGAAATGTGAAGTGCATTTTCTCTTCTAATTACAAAAATAACAGCTGACAAACACGTGCCAGGGGCCCCTCTTTTCCTCCTGTGCTAACAGGCCCATTAGGACCCATCCTGTTATCGTCAGTGCCCTCCATATATTTCATGGAACAGCCTCAAAAGTGCTCTGCATCTTTTGCTCTCCCTCCCTCCTTCCCTCTCTCTTTTTCAAAGAGATGGCTTTGTGAAAGCTAAGGGGAAAAATAAAGCCTTTTACTAAAATGTCACTCTGGGAGAAAGTGGTGGGGGGGCGGGAATTTTCTAATAGGCCATTGAAGGCTTGCTTTTTTTTTTTTAAAGTGTGATAAATTTGGCCTGTCTTAAAAAGACAGTTCAGTGTTGCTTATCAACCGTGATGTGACCGGATAGCCATTTCAAAAAACAGACACTGGTCTTCTCATAATAAACAGAAACAATAAAAGCTAGAGCTGGGCCAGAACTATAATTAAGAATCAGGAACTGAAAGCAGTGGGTGTGTCAATGGAGGGCAGAGTCCAGTCTTAGGGCCAGAGGGAGTGGGCCGGGCAGGCCGAATCCTGGAAGCCAACACCCCGTAGGAAGGGAGGTGTCTTCTCCTGCCCTGCCCCTGTTGTCCCCATCCTCTCTTTCCTTTTTTCCTCTCATTTGGGAGAATTCCTTCCCTAGACAGATGGGCCCGGGGGCGGGGAAGATGGCCAAGGAGGGGCTTATCCCCAAAGCCAAAGCAAACGCCTGTTTGAAATTCAGCCAGAAATCCCCCTCCCTGCTCTGTCTGTGCACAATAAACATCCCAGACTCGGCTACTCCTAAAGAGCTGTCTGTTTAACACAATCTCCATCTCAAGCGACTGTTTTGCATTTCCTTTTGGCTTTATTAAAACTGATTTTCTATTTGAACTATAAAAACTGATCTGATTAAATTTCCATTTTTCCCCAAAGAAAAGACTCTCTCCTCTCTTTCTCTCTCCCCACCGCCCCTCTCTCCCCTCTGTCTCTCTTTGCCTTCTCCTCTTTTCTCCTTCCACTCTCTCCCTCCACTTCTTTTTCCTTTCCCCAAACACGTGACTGTTGATTATTTTCCCTCCTCACCCCTCTGTTATCCCCCCACTGGGTCCCTGTCAGTTTCCATGGGGATGGCCATGGATGGTGTTCCCTGGGAAGGGAACAGGAGGGCGACCCCATCCTGGACACTGCAGGGAGGGGGGGTCATCTGTGAGATTGCAGCTATTTCCCCGGCACTGCTTAGGAAGGGCTTCATACTCAGGGAGGCCCATGTGACTGGATGGGACCCAGGGCTGCCCACCAGCTCTGCAGGCCAAGGTTCTAACAGAGCCAAGGTTGTGGGTTCAATCCTCCCTTTGGCCACGGAGCTCCTTCCTTGCGTTCAGGGCCCCAGTGCAAACCCATCACACTGGCCAAACTGTGTGTGACTAAGGCCATAGGAGGCGGAGCCAAGAGCGCGCAGAAGAGGGTATGCGAGCCCACTGCCCTCAAGGAAGAGGAGACCACGGCTCCTTCTCTGCCTTTCGCATTTTTATTTCTCTCTCCTTCCTGAAGAGAGAAGCCCTTGTCTTTTCCACCTCTGAATAATGACAATGACAGCTGTCACTTATTACAGACTCACTATGGTGTGCAGGCAGTCAGTGCAGGACACACTCGATCCTGGTCATTCGTATCCCCACCCCCTGAGGGAGATGCCATCTCTGAGAGCTTGAGTAATTAGTTCATGGGGAGAGGCAAACCTGGGCATGCCTCTCCCAGCCTGTGTTTGAACCACTCCATGATGCTGTCTCGTGAAAGGAGAGGACCCTCGTTAAAGATAAACCCAGAGTGCCCGGGAGCTTGGCAGAGAAGAGCTCAGGAAGCAGGATCTCTGACTAAAGGATGTGCTTATGAACAGTTCACCTCTGTCCTCCTAAAGGCCACACCCCCCCCCAGTTCCTTGGTTCATTGCCATCCCCCTGCATCCGCGCCCCTAAAACTCCAGCCGAATCCCCTTCCAGTGGTGGTGGGGCTGAGGCACACTGGCATTTTTTTAAAAAGACTTTCATAAATATTCAGGGAAAACAAAAAGTAAATAAAGACAGCAGATATAAACGACAGACATCAACTGATTTCCCACTGCACCTCAGTGCCTGTATCATGAGTAATTAATTGTTGAATGAATGAATGAATGAAGAGCTTGCTCGCTTACTGAACAAAATCAAAAGAGGCGTGGGCAGAGTCTCCTACACAGCTAGAGCTGTCCACGCCAGGGACAGCTCCTGCCCACCTCTCAGACGGGTAGAATGGCAGGTGCTGACTTGCATACAAGGCAAGTCCTCACCCATCAGGCGAGAGAGACCTCAGTTCCCCACACTGGAGCTGCCCAGTATAATATCTTACCCGTGTGTCAACCATACCATGCTGATAAGAAGAGCTTATGCACCTCTGTATCAATTCACCCCCGGTTACTTCCCTCTCTGGATCTGAGCCAAGAGATCCAGATCCACCAAGTCCCCTCCCACCAGTCTCAGCTCCCATCTCTGCACCCCGGCTCAATCTGGCCCCCAGCATCTGGGGTTCTCTCTTTCAACCACCACTGGCTGCACAGAGACTTCATGCCAGGCCCAGGGAGTCACAGGGATGACTGGCAAAGGACCTGCCCTGCAATCCAGCAGAAGAGGCAAGCTATGTTCTAGACAATTATGAAACATGGGAGCTACAGAGAAGAGCCACAGCCATTAGAGAAAAGTGCTGTGGACGCTCAGCCAAGGAAGAGACTGCGGGGTGGGAGGGAGGGGAAAGGCTTCACAGGGGAAGAAGGCTGTGACTCCCTAATCTTGAAGAATAGTTATGATTTTGACATTTAGAAACATAGAGAAGGCTCTTCCAAGCAAAAGGTCCACCTGAGGGATCCATGGATGCTGGAAAGCTTCAAGCTGTCCTGTTTGCTGGGGGCAGATTATGGGAAGCAAAGCAGGGCAGCAGGAGAGAAAGCCAAGGGTGGGCTGAGGCCAGAATGTGGATGGCTTGGCTACCATGGTGCCAGGGGAGACCCTGAGAGCTTAGTGCCTTCCTCCTCCATCCCCAGCAGTCCAAATCCTCCTCGCCTTCAGGGTGCAGTTGAAAGCCCACCTCTTCCAGGAAGCCTTCAGTGATCTCTCCAGAAAGACTCTCTCCGCTGAATTCCTCTGCCCTTCCTGTCACCACCACTCACTGGACATTTCAGCCTTTCTATACACCAGCCTGGCAGAACCGGCTGGTCACCAACGCCACCAGCTCAAACTCCCACGTGCGTTGCCTGTGTGCTGTTCCCTGTGAAGCATCCCGTCCCCTACCAACCACCCAACTTCCACCTGCTGACTAACGCCTGCTCATCCTCAGGGGTCAGCTCGGCCAGTCCCTTCTCCAGGAAGCCTTCCTCGCCCTCAGCCCCTCATCTTTGCCTCCACAGCAACCGTGCTTCCTGCCTCCTGCCTCCGTCGCCCATGCATGTTTCTCCTCCATCAGAGCATGGGCTCCTTGAGAGCAGGGACTGTTTCTTTTATCTTTTCATTCACTGCAATCAGCACAGTGTCTGGCATGTTTGGGGTCTGCCATAAATATCCGTTAAGTGAATGGACAAATGAATGAACGAATACTGCCTTGTGACTTTCCTGCATGGTGGTTTTGTTTGCTACTTAACTCCCTGTGGATTGTTCCTCCACTTTGCAAGTTCCCTAGGGGTGGGGACCCTCAGCATTTAGTACAGTGCTACGCTCACACAACGGGTTTCCCACATTTTTGACAAAAAACCTCAAAAAACAAAAAAAATCTGGATCTTATACTTTGAACCAAATCCCCTGCTTGAAGTCTTGGGAAGATTCCCAAGAAGAGCAAAGCACTGTTTCTGTGTCCATGGACAAGGATGCCCAGTCGGAGACCTGCAGCAAAGAGAGACCACCAAAACCTAAGCCCCATGAGGGCAGGGAGCCGCATCGGCTTTGTTCACTGCCGCATCCTGCACCTGGCTGCTCAAGACACACTTGCTGAAAGAAATATGGTCATGCACAGAAAGGTACCTTGAAAAATGTAAACACCATATAAAGGTTTCTTTTGATAACTGCCTGGATATAAGAAATTAAAGAGAGAAGAATGCATTAAAAAGAAAGAATGCTGGGCGTCTCAGGGGGGATCCAGTGACTTGTGAGAGAAGATGCCGAATGTGTTTTGAGACGTTTTACGGTGACAGAAGACATTTAAGGAAAGATGTCCTACAGGCTGCTGGATTTATGAGACTAGAGTTCTGGTAAGAGGTCAAGGCTGGAAATGAAAATTTGAGCATCTTGGAAATAGAGAGAATAACTGCAAAATGAGCTCAGGCAGGAAGTAAATCTAGCAGCAGGACTAGGCAGCATCAGGAGGGGCCTGTGGGGGCAGCCCTAAGGATGTGAGAGGAAGTGAAACGATGGAGAGAGAGAAGGCACAACCAGGGAGATAGGAAGCAACCAGAGGACAGTATGGATAAAAGGACAAAGAGGATGAGCAAGATCTTACTCACCTTTGGAGATCTGTGCCCCCTTTTCTGACAGCTTTCATCTCTGCCCTTTCTCGCAACAGTGCAATCATGCCCTGCTCCAAATTCTGTCTTGGCCCTGGCCTCCTGTTCTGCGGGCTGCCCCTCCCACCACACACCCACTCATCTTCCCCTCTCTCCCTCTCTACAATCAGACCATCAGTAGCGGGGCCACGAGCATATCACAGGTGAAGAAAATAAAAAGGGGGCTTCCCTGCTGGTGCAGTGGTTGAGAATCTGCCTGCTAATGCAGGGGACACGGGTTCGAGCCCTGGTCCGGGAGGATCCCACATGCCGCGGAGCAACTAGGCCCATGAGCCACAACTACTGAGCCTGCGCGTCTGGAGCCTGTGCTCCGCAACAAGAGAGGCCGCGATAGTGAGAGGCCCGCACACCGCGATGAAGAGTGGCCCCCGCTTACCACCAGCTAGAGAAAGCCTTGGCACAGAAACAAAGATCCAACACAGCCAAAAATAAATAAATAAATAAATAAATAAATAAATAAATAAATAAATAAGCCAAGCATTTAAAAAAAAAAAAGAAAAGAAAAAGCGTTCACAAAGCGTCACATCCTTTGCTCTCACGCAACAGAGGAGGCACAGAGTGGGAGCGCAACCTACTGGAAGCCCCACAGCTAGGGAGTGGTGAGCAGGACTAGATGCCAGGCTAGAGCTCCTGGATGTCTCCCACAGTGCATCCTACAGAGAAGCAGAGATCCAGAGGAGAACGTCGCTTGGCAAGATTCACAGCTGGGCCAGGCTTGGACCAGAATCCAGAGACCACTTTCCTGCCCACACTCTCCCCAATCCACTGCCTGGACAAGAACAGGCTGCCTGCTGGTCTCCCAGATCTTCAGGCCAGCCTTGGTGCCCGTAGTGTACCCCAGAGCAAGCAGACACAGCCTTCCTTGCAAGTTGCTGCTGCAGGGCAAAGATCTAGGGCTCAAACCCAGGCTGCTCCCTTCATCTGCAGCCCCTCTGCTCAGAAAGCTGAAGACCAGCCGCCTTTAAGGGCAAGGCACTTTTGCTCCCCAAGCAGCGACTGTTAACCTCCTTGCAGCCATACCTAAAATCTGGGCCATTCTAAAGACACAATTACACAGCCTTTACCATCCCGGCACCCGGAGCTGCTATCTGTTTAGAAACCCCTGGCCCTCCGTGTCCTGAAGCTGCCAATTTCCTCATCAGTATTTTATTTGTCTGTTTTGCTCATTTTTAAGCTGGTGGCAATTGCTATTTAAATTGTTTTGTAAAGTGTCTTTGCATTTACAATGCCGCTGTCAGCAGCCCCACAATAGGAAATGAGATTTGGCGTCAAAGGTAAAGACGCTACTAAAACACATTTTAATAAATATGTAAATCAATTAATCAATCACCCATCCAGGGAAGGAGCTTTGGGAACACAGACAGTCTGGCTGAGAGAGATGAGCTGGAGTGAATGGGGGGGTGCGAGCATGTGGAGGATGCTCAGTGGGCACTGAGCCCGGAGGTTACGAGCACATCTGGTCCTGGGGCCCTGGCTTGGCCTCCCACCCCCCAACGCCTCCTAAGTGGGCCCCGCACGCAGGGTCTTGACACAGCAGCTCCAGCCAGGAAAGGGTACAGAGCTCCATCAAGGTACAGACAAAATCAGCTCCAGGGCTGAGATGGAGAAACCAGCCTTCTGGCTGAAACTCCCACCACCCCCAGTATTTTCTCCACTGATGCTGTTTCCTAGAGAACTCAGAGACTGGAAAGTGCCTGCAAGGTTTATATTGGTAAGTTGGACCAGCCTGGAGGATTAGCATCAGGAAACGTCAGGAAGAAATGACCAGCAGTTCTCTCTTTCCCTGAGGCGGCACCAAAGGAAAGGAGCTGAAGCTGTCACAGGCAGCTTGAGTAGTTGGGGAGAGGAAGCGTTGCTGTCCGCTGGGAGAGGGTCCTGACTAGGGAAAGTAAATACGACTCAGGGGGAGAGTATTGAGGGGACAGAGAAGAGGTCTACCAGTGAAGAGCTTCTGAAACAGGAGCCCAAATACACACTGTAGCCAATGAGCAAGGTGGGAGTGTCTGGTGGCAAGGGGCTGGCCACAGGGTCATAGATCTTTCTTTTGTACCAAGGTGTGTTATAAGTGACATCATTCTGGCCAATAAAATCTGAACTTGAGCTGGCACGCATCTCCAAGCCTTGGCTAGACAGACTCTACAGAGTCTCTCCTGGCCCATGGTGTACAGTTTGCTAACGAGGGTGCATCCTCACATGGCTTCAGGGTGACCTTGGGAAAGTTACTTGTCCCCTCTGGGCCTCTGTCTACTCATCTTGACAATGCAGGAACTGAGCAAGAGGAACTCTAAACTCAAAAACCCGATGACTCATTTTCCCCATCATTGTGGAGATGGAACCAGTATCTTCCCATTACAGCTGCCAGCCCTTGTCATCAGCAGCCAAGTTGGCCTGACCCTGGCAGGGAAGGGACTGACAATCTGGAGGCTGAAGACCAGGGTGGACCCGTCCGAGGGGTCTAAATACCTCCCACAAGAGACCAGGACATGGGAAGACTGATGTATATGCACAGAGGAAACCAAAGGACCAGCCCTCAACTTCTCTCCCTCCCCTTCCTCTGCACTCCCTCCCACCCCATCCCCACTGCCTCCCCTGGAAGAGTTAAGCCCTCTGATTGAAGACCTGTCTGGTGCCCAAATTACCTCGTTTTTTAAACTGATACCACCGGGACCAGAGGACAAATGTTCCCATTAGGGCTGAAAGCATGCACACATGTCCACCCTGGGTGCCTGGGTGGGTACACAAATGGCAGACACATGGGTGGTGTTTCGGTGAGCACATAAATGCGTGATTTCAGGCATATCTGCGTGTACTGCTGTGTGCCTAGAAGTGTGCAGACCTCTTGCTCAGCGGGTTCACAATCAAGCTCCTATGTATGTTCCGTACATGCTTGTGACACGCACGTATGCATATATGTTTCAGCAAGTCTGCGTGTGTGAATGGTGCCTAAGTAGCCATGCTTTGAAACACACCTGTGGTCAACACATCCTGCATGCCAGGCAGGGGCTGGTGGACATTTCTGTGGCCAAAGATCTTGCTCATCTTGTCCTCTTCCCTGGGAGCATCTATTTCACAGTGTTGCCCAAGACCACTGCCGGGCTGGCTGCCATCACTCTGTGTCTGCTTCTTCCTAACCCCGTCGAAGCAGAGGCTTGGAGCGGGCAGTTCTGAGCATGGAGCTGGGGGCTCATTTGGCCAGGGGCCAGCTCTCTCCTCAATTGCCCTGACCCACTCCATGGGACCAGGCACAAGAGTGGGGGGAGCATTTGTCCAAGGAATCCCTCTAACCTCTCTAGAAAGATCCAGGAATCCTCCTAAGAGAGATGCCAGGTGGCATGTCCCTTGAGCCCTCGCTGCTACCTCAGGCCCCGCCTTGCCACCCTCACACAGCTGTTCAGATGAACTACTGAGTTGGCCAAAAAGTTCATTTTCTGTAAGAGGTTACGGAAAAACCCAAACTTTTTGGCTAACCCAATATCTCAAAAGCAATCCTGACACCTTCTGCGTTACCCTTTGGCGGCTTCCTGTTGCCCAGACAGGAAGGCTTTGTATGACCCAAATGCCCTGATGTGGTATGTGCCCCATCTCCCTCTCCAGGCTCTTCTGTGGCACCTCTTACCTCATCCTCTACACTCTAGCAGCCCCTGCAACATGTCAGAAGGCTTCACACCTCCATGCTGTTGCTCCTGCTGTGCTCCTCTGCCTGAGTGGGACCCCTTCTGACCTCAAATCGCCCAGCTTCTACTTAAAGACCGTTTTCCAGGAATCCCTCTCTCACCCATCCAGGTCCTTCTTCAGTGCTTAGCACAGTCGTGATGTTGTACTGTACTTTCTTATCTGCTTGCTAGCCTTCCTCCCCTACTGGACTATAAAGCTCCCATGGTCAGGAACCATGCGCTTGTCACCGTGGCGAAGCAGACAGGAATGCCCACAGAGCGACCTGATGGCTCTCTCTAGACGGCCTCCCAATGAGCTGGTTGAGGTTGGTGGCTCCCCATGGTCCCCAGAAGCTCTAACGCGGGGCAGTTGGCACGCCCAGCTGTGGTAGGTATTCCCTCAAGCAGTTGGCACCCATGCTTAGATTGTTTCGCAAAGTTGCTCTCAAGTTGTCCCTCTAAAACAGGGAATAACCAGAGTGCATGGCATTCCTCTCCCGGAGCACAACCCATGATGCATCCCGCATGCCCAGCCCAAACATGTCTTTTTCTTCTGAGGCTTTGACATCTAATTATTTATTATTGTCTTGCTAATACTGGAGAGACTTCCCCTCCCAGGGCGAGCTAACTCCTAGAGATAACAACCACTCACCTAGCGTATACCTTTCATGTACAGACGAACCAATCCAGAGCCCATACGACAAGCACCACCTTTATTGAGTTCTCATAGGATTCTTACACTCTGGGCCACTCTCTACCTGTCCCAATCACCCCAAGGTCGGGTACCAAACAACTAGGGAAAGCCCCTATGCCCAGGAGCCCACTGCAATTATTCAGATTAGCCAGTGCTAAGCCTGCTTACTCTGCCTTGTCCATCCTTTCCCTTGGAAACCACAGTAAAGGCTCTTGCCCAGGTTCCCCCCCCCCCCACTCCCTCTGTCTCCTGACTCATCCTGCTGCTTCCCCTTGTGGCACTGTGTGAGGTGGCACTCCCCCTTTCCTTGGGAACTGCAGCCAGCTATCTTTTCAATGACAATCACCTCCTGATCTGTTGGTCTCATCATACCTGAATGATAATACAACTTACATTTTAAGACAAAGCACAACTCTCCACGGGATACTGAGAGACTGGAGATCATGTGTCCTGTATATGTTAACCCTCTGCCCACAAGTACAAGAGTTGCTGGGATTTGTCCAAGACTTTCACTCAAAAGCCATCTTTGTATCCCCAGGCACAAGGCACAATGCCTGGTACACAGGATGAATAATGACCTGAGAGCATCCTCATAGTACAGTAACTTGAGGCATCAGTACAAATCCGATACTGACATTCTGAACAAGGTGGGTGAGACACCCCCCCCCTACCGCTGATCACACCTTCCTCATCTCACTTCAGACTAGTCTATAAAATGCTAAATGGGTCCAAGGATACCAGTACTGGAAGAGCCACACCAGGACTGGAGCCCTCTGACCTCAGTCCAGAGCTCTGTCTGTATTTCCAGCTGCCTCTCTGAGGATTAGGAGCCTCTGGAAGAGATGAGGGAAGTGAAAGGGGATGAAGCCACTCATTCACCCCCAGACCAACACCACCCAACAACATGGATTGACCGCAAGTCCTGGATGAAAGATGCAAAAGTCATAGTCCTTCATGCTTATATGTAGGTTCATTTGGGATGATGTTTTTTACTTCGGTTCCCCTAGCATCTAGAACATTGTAGGTACTCTGTAACGTTTATCAATGAAAATAAGTGTTGTGAAATTATTTTGTGCATGCACATACATTATATTTTCCCAAATATGTTGTAAGTATCTCAATGGCAAGAGTATATAGTCTGCTGCTGTACGTCTTTGGAATGCTCCTCCCATCCATCCCCCACCCCCAGCCCAGTTGCTGGCTGGGCACTCAGAGGACCAAACTGGTCATACCTGAGGACTGCCGGACTGTCCAGCTAACTGGTCACCCCATGGCCCCAGACAGGATGTCCCCCTTGCTCTCTGCGACGCCATCATTTGGAGGATACCAATTCTGGGGAGACTTCTGAAGCATCAACTTTATTAAGATTGATTTGGCCTGCCCGCCATTCTGACAGGTCCAAAAGCAAACACGGCAGGGCCATGGGGGAGATTTGGTCATAATTACCATCTTTAATTACTGCTGAAACATCAATTGCTCTTGTTCAATTAGCAGTGCGGTTTCAGGCATGGCAAACTTTGCAACACAAAATAGGCTGAAAATTGATTTCTGAACATTAATGCAGATCTGAAATTGCTAACCTGATAAGGTTGTCATAGAAGAGCCAACGTGGCCAAGGAGGAACTTTGTGGGGCTGTAATTGCCTTGGTAGAAGGATGAATAACTTGTATACTTATTTCTTATTCATCAAATAGGAGGCGCTCGTGGGTGGGGGGGAGGGGTGTCCAGGAGCAGAGGCCGGGCATGAGGCACTAAGGCGGGGGGGGGGGGTGGTGTTAACAAGGACGACGGCAATTAGGCAGGAGAGAGCAGCAGCCTGCACCCCATGGTCTGTGAATGAGGACATGCCCTCTGGAATGCGTCGAGGGAGGGGCTGGCTGCCTGGGATGGCTGCCAGGGAGAGCGTACCTCTGCAAGGCAGGCAGCTACTGTCACAGGCAGGTGGGGAGAGAATGCCTGGGTCCCAGCCACCTCCACGTTCTCCCCAAGCCCTGGCAAAGGACCTTAAGGTCAACCCCCCTTAAAAGCTCACTTGGCCTCTGGAATAGCTTTCTCTGTTCGGGACTCCTGGCAAGAGAAAGAGTCGAATGCAATGGACAAGAGGAGCCACAGCTGGTCCCCAGGATGCAAGAGCTGCTACCACACCTGCTCTCACCGTCTCTCATTCAGATGCCCGGGTCTTCCTGCCATGGAGTTGAGTGGATTTCTGGATGCATGTCACAGAATCGTGGACGGGGGAGCATTTTATGAGTTACCAGGTGCTCCACAGAGTGTGTGATTGCTATTGTTAATTATTATTACTACTATTGCTATTCTTCTTCTTCTTCTTTGGACCTATGGTTGATGTGGGGACACAAGTCAAAAATCTAAACAGCCTTAGAAAAGACCGCTCTCTCTCTGCGGGAAATGAGGAAAATATTACTCCCTCTCACCTTACAAAACTAACAACTACTGAGCGCTGGGATGTGCCAGGAACCAGGCAAAGCAATAGAAAGATGGATCGATGGATCAGTGGATTAACAGATGGATAGATAGATGTGGGTATGTAGATGACAGAGAGAGAGATTATTGCATTTAATCCTCTCAACACCACTAGGGGGTAGGTATTATTATCCCCATTTGATGAATGAGAAAAATAGGACTTAGCAAGATTAAGTAACTTCCTCTAAAGTCACATATCTACTGAGTGGTGGAGCTGAGATTCAAGCCCATACCACTTTAAGGTAAGAGACAATACTCTTCATCTCTACTCTCTGCCCCGGAAGCATCCTTTAAATCTGTTTGGTGCTTTCACTAGACTAGGCTGGGCCCCAGGGCAGACACGGCTAAAAATCAGAACTGTCCTTGTCCCAAGGCACTCAACCTGTAGAAATGGAGACAGACCCTCATCCAATGAGCTGTATTGTGCATACAGCCAAGAAACACGCCCCAGCTGCATGCCCTGAGCAGTCCATCAGACCCTCCCAGCAGATGTCCTTGCTAAGGCCAGGCTTAGTCGGAGCCAGATTGTAACCAGGCCCTTCTCTTTTATTTTCCCCTTAGAGTACAGTCAGAGCCAGATTGTAACCAGGCCCTTCTCTTTTATTTTCTCCTTAGAGTACAGGCCCATGACCCCTGTAGATCCAAAAGTCAACAAAAGTTTATGGAGAACCATCTTGTCTGGCCTGAGCCCAAAGACAGAAGAGTGAGACCTTCCAAACACTTACTCTCCAGCAGAGGGACATAAAAGGGACAATCATATTGGCGTGAGTCGCACAGAACAGATGAACAGGTGCACAGGAGAGGGAGCAATCAGAAAAGGCTGCCCAAGGGAGATGATGTCTGAGCAGGCTTAGCAGCTTGTCACGAGTTAGCCAGGCAGACGAGAGAGCCAGACGGCCCTCTAAGCAGAGACATGGAGGTGTGAAGGGGCGTGGCCTGTTGGCGGAAGTAGGATCTGTTTGATATCTCTGGAGCTTAAGCCTGAGGTTGGGTTTGGGGTATCAGGGAGAGATGAGGCAGAGAAGGGGGCAGGGGCCAGATGATGAAAGGGCCACAGACCATGCCAGACTTTATCTTGCAAGTGCTGAAGACAAGGGGACAGCTCTGCGTTGCAGAAAGCTCTCTCTGGCTGGAGGGGGAAAAGGGTGTATTCGTTTGCTAGGGCTTCCATAACAAAACACCACAGACCGGACTTCCCTGGTGGCGCAGTGGTTGAGAATCCGCCTGCCGATGCAGGAGACACGGGTTCGTGCCCTGGTCCGGGAAGATCCCACATGCCGCGGAGCAACTAAGCCCGTGAGCCATGGCCGCTAGGCCAAACACCACAGACTGGGTGACTTAAACAACAAAAATTTATTTTCTCACCATTCTGGAGGCTAGAAGTCCCAGGTCTGTGATCAAAGTGTCAGCAGGGGTGGTTTCTTCTGAGGCCTCTCTCCTCGCCTTTAGACAGACATGTTCTCCCTATGTCTTCCCATGGTCTTCTCGCTGTGCCTGTGTGCTAGTCTCCTCTGCTTATAAGGACACTAGTCATATTGGATTGGGGCCCACTCATTACGACCTCATTTTAACTTAATTGCCTCTTTAAAGATCCTATCATTCTGAGGTACACGAGGTTAGGACTTCAACATATGGATTTTGGGGGGACACAATTTGGCTCATAACAGAGAGGCAACAGGTATCCAGACTGCAGAAAAGAAGACCAACAGGAGGCCGCCGCTGTAATCTGGGCAATGAGGGGGAGGCCTGAATCAGCAATAACTATAATCACACTCCCAGGAAGGGGCTGCCTGGGGAGTTGGTGTAGAGAGAGAGTAAACAGGATGTGCGAGTAGCTGGATAGAAGGATTTTCTTAAAGTTGCAGATGCTGTAGGATCAGAGGCTGGGCCAGCAGGTCGAGAGAAGCCTCTCTAAAATGCTGCTTTTCCAGATTCCCTGGGACAATGTGATGTGCAAATCCACAAAGCTAGCACACATGCAGTGCAAGTCACTGATGCTGAGAAAATCTTCCATACTGATTAGAGAGGTAGTCAAGCATCGTGGAAAGGACACCAGATCAGAAGTCAGAGGCCTGGGTTCTGCAGCCCCTTCTCTGTGACATTAAGGAGGTCACTTCTCTTTGGGCCTCAGCTTCCTCTTCTGTAAAAGGAAAGGGTTGAACTAGACTGTCTTTAGGGTACCTTTCACCTTTGACACCTTGTAATCCTATCATTGCATAATGAGCAGAGTGGGAACAAGACTAGTGCGAATAAAGAGAAGCCAGAAGACTGGGCTGAAGTGAGAGAGAAGCAAGTCTCTTATTCATCACACTGACCACACTCCAGGGACCGTCTTCATATGCTCAGATCCAGAGGCCACGCCCAATCAGTGCCACCCTCATCTGGCATGAGTGTTTCAACCAGTCACTTAAGAGAGAATATTTATTGTAATAAGTAAAAACTGGTACAACAAACCAATTTATCTTATAACTTTAACTACTTCAGCGCTGATGATCCTAAAAGCTCTCCCCTGCCCTGATCCCAGGCCCTGTATCTCCCTCCTGCTCCAGTTCATCCCTTCCACTTCCTGGTTTGGGTCAATGGTACCATCTTTGACGGACCTCCATTTTGCCCACATTACCAATTAGCACCTGGGTTCTGTGGCTCTGATTTAGCAGAAGATCTTGCCTCCAACCCTCCTCTGTCTTTCCTTCACATACTACCTCAGTCTTAGAATTTTCCAACCTCACAACTGTTGCAGCTTGTTCTTCCTGGTTTCAGGGACTTGTACCCTCATGTTGAGGGGCAACAGCCTCCTAACTGGATTCTTTCTCCAGCTTCACTTCCTTTGGTGCTCCCTTGCACCAAGGAATGAATATTTCTATTGCTTAGAATATTTCTATTCCTAAGCCCCATCCTTCCTAGGCCCTGCCCAGCTGTTGACTCAGTGGGTGCCACCCAGGTCCTGAGCCTGTGAGAGTTGCTGCTCTCCGGGGGAGTTCTCAGGACAGGGAGGAGAGGGAAGGAAGAAGGGTTGAGGCCCAAGAGCAACTGCATGAGTATCAGGCATCAGCCTTCCCATCTATTCCCCAAGAAGTGTGCAGAGCCAGGTCCAGAGGCCTCCAGCCTGGATCTCTGGATTCTCCTCTGAGTCTCAGCTGGGCAAAGTCTTAGACTTGAACCTTGGCTCAGTCAACCATGAGCCCTGGAACTAACTACCTAACTGCCCTCAGCCCTTTCCCCCAGGGCCAGAGACATCTTCTGCAGATCTTTGCATCAATTTGTATGTGTTACCCTAGCCCTGTACTGGTACTCAGCAGACTTGCTGAAGCACAGCTTCCCAGAAGCCTCTCCTGTAGCCCCACTGCTCAGATTGAACCTCCTGAATATCAACATTGCCCAGAGAAGACATAAACTCATTGTGACCACCTGGACTTGGTGATCTAGACTGCTGCCTGGCCCCAACCCCTGCGGAGGATAACCCCTTCTATCTTGGTTACTTCTCTTCCTCTTTTCAGCATGGCGAGGCATAACAACTCTTCTAAAAGCCCTCATTTTTGTCACATCACTTTTCTCAGGTTTCCAGTGACTCCCTACAGCCTATGAGTTTAAGTCCAAACTGCTCAGCATTGAATTCAAGACCTTCCATAGCCTGCCACCCCCTCTACATATTCAAGCTCATCTTGTTCTACTTCCCAGCTTGTTTTACTCCATCCAGGATTGGTTTGAGGGCTCCATCCCAAACTCTCCAGACTCAGTCCTAACCCCAAGTCATTGCCTGGGCTATGCTTGCCCACAGAAACCCTCATGCCCATAGCCCTCTGTTAGGAAGACAGTCCAAGACTGCATATCCTCTACTGTGTTGTTGAAGATCCCTGATCCACAGCTACTTGACCAGTGAAAGGAACTTGATCCAAGGGTTTTCCCAGGATCTATAAGAAACAAAAATTCTATCCAAATAATGATAATGGTTATTAGCTGGACCAACCAAATTGTCTCAAAAAGTTTGAATAGGAAAACATGGGGAGAGCATGAGTCAACTGGTAGCAGAAGTAAAGACAAAAAAATACGTAGAAATAGGTGTTGAGGTAATAGGATTATTAGTGTGCTTTGAGCAAGCAGCAATTATGAGTAAATAGAAACTATAAATTAACAGGCCACACAAAACAAAGAAATACTAATGGAATTTCTGGTTGGTGTTTCTCCCTCTAAAAGATAAATAGTTCTCTTGAAAATCACCTAAAAGCAAGAAGGAGAATAAAAAGCAAACCCTATCTTTGACAAAGCTAACAAAGATCTATAAACTCAGACACAACACATAACTGGGGTGAGGAAAGACACAAATTAAAAACAGCCATGGCACAGAGCTCAGGTAATGCTGGCCAAACTCAGCTCTCCAAGGTAAGTGCTATACCCCAGGAACAAAAAAATAACTCTCTTTTATTAGGAATAATAAAGGCACGTATGTGGGCTGGCAGAGGGAGCTTTCCCGAATCTACTTTGACATGAAATAGAAACAGCAAAGGTAGGGCCAATGATGAATCATACAGAAAAGTCATATTTGCAGGAAGCAGTCTCTCCATGAGGTGGAATAGAGGAGAAGGTTCCACGTTATAAGCATATCTGCAGCTGTCACTGCCAGTTAGCTAGAGAGAAGTAAAGGTTAAAAGATCTTACCCTCATGTCCCTATAGGAAAGTTTCTGGTAGCCTAGTTCATGGTCATGCTCTCCCTCCTTCATTCCAGAAGCTCATGCAAACAGCTAGTCCAAGAAGTCACTTCATTCAAAGATGAATTAATAATCAAAGAGGAACTACCATGGAATCTATACAATGAAGATACTACAGTTTAGAAAGGGGAGAAAGAGAGAGGAAAAATAAATAGAAGATAAAAACCACTCACCACAAAAATATTGCCATGGAGAAAATGAACAAATACATTATCATGAATATTTTTTAAACTCAATGAAGCAATTACTTCTATAAATCAAAGCACAAAGAAGACATACAAATATTCAGAAAAAATGTGGCAAGACACGCAAAGGATATAAGTCATGAGAGGGCAGAGCTTAGAAAATAAGTGGAAGAAAATGTAAAACCAACCACAGACACTGCTGAACCCATAAGAATGGTATAGAGGACAGGATTGAAAAATGTGAGACAAATTGGTAGAAAGTAATCAGAGGACTTCCCTGGTGGTGCCGTGGTTAAGAATCCACCTGCCAGTGCAGGGTACATGGGTTTGACCCTGGTCTGGGAAGATCTCACATGCCATGGAGCAACTAAGCCCATGTGCCACAACTACCAGCCTGCACTCTAGAGCCTGCGAGCCACAACTACTGAGCCCGCGTGCCACAGCTACTGAAGCCTGTGTGCCTAAAGCCCGTGCTCCACAACAAGAGAAGCCACCACAATGAGAAGCTTGCACACCGCAATGAAAAGTAGCCCCTTCTCACCGCAACTAGAGAAAGCCTGCATACAGCAATGAAGACCCAATGCAGCCAAAAATAAATTAGTTAATTAATTTTTTAAAAAGTAATCACAGGTTTAAAAAAAAAGATGAGAGAGAAAATAGCAGGTATGAAAGACAGACAAACATACATGCAATTCATGTTTCTACAAAGAGAACAGATATTTAAAGATATGATTTTAAGAACTTTCCAAAATAAAAAAGAATGAAATTTATAGATTAAAAAGGTCTATTGTGTCCCAGGAAAATACTGGCAAAGAATAATCAAATCTGGGAAAGATTCTGGCCCTCAAAGACAAAGAATCCTTCGAAACACCCAGCCCCAAAAGTCAAGTTGCCTTGAAGAGGGAGGAAAAAATATCAGGGTAACCGCAGATATCATCACAACATTATCAATACAAATAAATAAATTAATTAATGTGCTATCTCCAGGTAAACTATCAATTAAGTATAAAGGCAACATTTAGGAACATGCAAGAACATGAGAACATCAATCTCATGAGCTTGAAGAATCTACAAGAGGATAATTTCAAGCCATTTAAAATGAGTGGAAGAACATACAGCAGAACTGGGTGACATGAAATTCATGTGCCTGAGACTATGACCAACACCAAAGCAACGTGGCGGTTGTGCTTACAGGACCAAATGTAAATGTTATAAACCTTAGTAAAGTCGAAATTTTATGACTAACAAAATCGGGCTCAGGGAAGGGAAGAGAAGGTAGAAAATAGTATAAGTATGCTGACAACTTTTTTGTTTATAGCTGTTTGTCAAGGACATCATTTAAAGCCAATAAAGTGATAGACCTACATGAATATTGAAACATATAAAAGAGAAACATTAAGAAACATAGTAATAATACAATCAACTAAAATAAAGTGGTGAAGGGGCTTCACCCGTGGAGCAGTGGTTAAGAATCTGCTTGCCAATGCAGGGGACATGGGTTTGAGCCCTGGTCCGGGAAGATCCCACATGCCGCGGAGCAACTAAGCCCGTGCACCACAACTACTGAGCCTGTGCTCTAGAGCCCACGAGCCACAACTACTGAAGCCCGCGTGCTACAACTACTGAAGCCCGCGCACCTAGAGCCCATGCTCTGCAACAAGAGAAGCCACCACAATGAGAAGCCTGCACACTGCAAAGAAGAGTAGCCCCCACTCACCACAACTAGAGAAAGCCAGCATGCAGCAACAAAGACCCAACACGGCCAAAAATAATAAAATTAATAAAATTTTTTAAATAATAATAATCCATTAAAAATAATAATTAAAAAAAATAAAGTGGTGGAGTAGGGAGTTTGGATTCAGTGAAAAGGTAGCAATTTTGTCATTCTTAGAGAAAGTATCAATAGCTAATAGATATTAAGGAAAAAATATGTGTGTAAAAAGTAACTACTGGGGGGGAGGATAAAAGCATTTCAAATTTTTAGAAGAAATATACACATAAAAACCAAGCAAATAAAACAGAATATGGAATAAAAGATTGAAAAAATAAATGAAGCAGCAATAAAACCAGAAAATATAACATAAAACATGATTTAAAAGAAAAAGAAACTAAGAACAAACATGTCTGTCATACTAATTTATGTTAATGGGATCATTTTACCTACTAAAACATTCTTACTCTCAGTGGATCACAAAATAAGGCCCAAATTTCTCATATATTTTAAAACACAGTATTAAGGTTAGACTTAGAGAGGTTGAAAACAAAAGACTGGGCAAAGTCAGAATATGCAGCACAAACAAAAGGAAAGGAAGAAGTGCAACTTTAGTAGCTGATAAGATTTAAACTGGGAGCAGGGAGTAGGATGCAGAGGAGCATTTAACTAGAAAAAAGGAAACATTATGATGATGGAGTGCACCATCCCCAATGATGATCTAAGTCACGAATATCTTTATATTTTTATATCATCACATCAACATCTTTAAATAAAACTACATGATATACAAGATGAAATAGAAACATTGTAGTAGAGACTATAGTTGACACCCAGCCCATGACAGAAGAACTAAGCAAAAAAAAATTAAGGATATAAAGGAGAAAACAATCAAATTAATGAAGTTATTCTAGCTCATACCCTGAAATAATATTTTAATATCCTGAAATCAGAAAATTTTAAAACCTGAAAATTTTATGTTACAAAGACCACCTCAATTTACTCCTCTCCAAAAAAGAAACCATACAAACAATGTTCCAGAAGTATAACGTAATAAAATTAGAATTTTGAAATAAAATCCTCATCACTCAGAAATTTTCATTCTTTCTCTCAAACAGCACTTTTGGGACAAAGAGGAAATCAAAACTGAAACTGGAAATTACCTGTAAATAATCCCAATGAAAATATTATATGTCAAAACCTGTGCTAAAGAGTGTTCATAGTTAAAAATAAAAATTAAACAAGCATACAACTAAGGAAGTTAGAAAAAAGATAACAAATTCAAGTTAAGGAAAGCAGAAAGAAGACAGTAGTTATATGAAAGCAGACTACAATGAATTAAATTAAAGAACTGGAGAACTATTATATATTATATCCAGGAGCTGATTCTATTTGTAAAAAATAAAAATTAAAAAGCCAATAAAAGGGCTTCCCTGGTGGCGCAGTGGTTGGGAGTCTGTCTGCCGATGCAGGGGACATGGGTTCGTGCCCCGGTCCGGGAAGATCCCACATGCCGCGGAGCGGCTGGGCCCGTGAGCCATGGCCGCTGAGCCTGTGCGTCCGGAGCCTGTGCTCCACAATGGGAGAGGCCACAGCAGTGAGAGGCCCACGTACCGCAAAAAAAAAAAAAAAAAAAAAAAAAAAAAATCATTTTGTAATTCAGTATATTAATAGATCAAAAGAAAAAAAACATCTCATAGATCATTCTCATAGAAGCTGAAAAGAAATTTGAGAAGCTCGTACCCATGCTTGATTTTTGTAAAGTGTCTTATAAAATAATAATGGATGGATACTTCCTTAATATGATAAAAGATATGCTTGGGCAATAACCACAAAAATGTTTAGTGTGGAAACACTGCAAGCATTCTCATAAAAGTCAAGAACAAGACAAAGACATGCTACCACTACTTTACAGTGTTCCAGTAGTGTAAGAATTGGAAAGGAGAAAGTAAAATTAGCATCATTTTCAGTTGATGTGATTAGTTACTTGGAAAATTCAAAATAATCGACTAAAAATGTTACAAACAATAAGAATGTTGATTAAGTTGGCTGGTTATAAAATTAACATACCAATATATATATACAAACAACATAGAAGATATAATGGAAGAAAAATCCATTCATAATAGCAATGGAAGAAGATCAGACACAGAGAATTAAACCAAGAAATGTAGACAATCTAGGAGGAAAAAACCCTGAAAACAGTATGAAGCACCAATAGAAAACTGGTATATGAAGGTCAATGTCAAAAAATATGAAAACTCCCCTTATGTTAATGTATAGATTCAATATAATGTTGCTCCCAAATACCAACAGAGTTGGAATTTGCTTTTTAAATTTTGTTTGTTTGTTTATGTTTGCTTGGGTGTTTGAAGGGGGAGGACTTAAAAGATGATTCTGAAATAAATAATAACCTCTAGAAGTAAATAAGCAAGAACTACTAGAAAACATGTTTTTTGAAGAAGAGTAATGAGTGGTAGAAGCAGGACCAGCCTTACCAGATATTAAAATACGTTGTGAAATGACAAAGCTGTAATAGTTAAAACACCATAGGACATGGTGTGAACAGATGGACAAATCAATGGAACTGAAGCAACCCAAAGATACCCTTTCAAAGGGTAGAGGATAGAATTTTAAAATAAATGGCATTTAGCCAACTGGGCAGCCATTTGAGAAAGAAAAAAAGTAAAATTGGATCACTAGATCCCCATCTCACACCTCACACCAAAAGCAACTCAAGAATAATCAAATATTTACATTTTTACAAAATAAAACTAGGACGTTCTAGAAAAAGTGGGAGAATTTTACAAATTCAATTTGGAGTAGGATAGATCTTTCTATATATGACCCAAAACTTTCAAAAAGTTGACGAATTTGACCACATAAAAATCAAATTTACCTAGTTTGGGGCTGGTGAGGTGGGAAACAGCATAAATGAAGCCAAATGACAAACTGGAAAAAACAATTTTTAAGCCATATCACAAACAGTTAATTTTCTGGAAGGAGAAAGAACATCTATAAATCAATGAGAAATTGGGCAAAGGAGATGCTTCTCAAACACAGAAGAGACAGTGGCCCTCACCTGTAATAAGAGAAATATTAACATTATGACACCATTTTTCACCTAACAGCTGATCAAAGACCAAAAGGTTCTAAATCCCTGTGTAGGAAAAAGTGTAGGGACACAGTTTTGTTTCTCTGTTTGTTTGTTTTGCTGGGAGAAGAATAATTCGATATCACCTCTATGGGGTTGTTACTTACTAGTTGGATGTTTGACCCTGGGCTAGTGTCTTACCCTTAGTCTCAGTAGCACACTCTCTTAGAATCATTTTCAGAATTAAAAGGACCTGTACACGTAAACAATCCCAGTGCTCCGAGCAGTAATACTGCTCTCTTCACACCTCTGCCCTTGTTGACTCCAAGAGAATGTTCGTTCCACAGTCAAGGTTGTTCAGAGCCTCCGTTCTCTGGGGAAGGGACTTTCCTCCTCCTAGAGCTGGATGCCCAACCATGCCTGAGGAAGAGCTGCTCTTTCTGGTAAGTTCCCCAGGGAAAGAAAAGGGAAGGGGGCCTTGTAAACTAACCCTGCAGGCCTGGATAACAGGCTGGATCTCCTCCTCTGCAAGAATCTCCATCTGGGAGAAGACCTTCCTCCATTCTCAACAGGGTGTTCCATGGAAATCGTGACTGAGGCACCATGACACCATAAATGCCAACACACCAGTAGAAATGGCAGAGTAGATGTTCAAAAACCAGTTAGAAGCCTCTTCAGTCCACGAAGAGGATGTAAACGGTGTAGCGTGTGGGCCTGGGGGGGATGAGTTTGAGAAGCAGTTTTCTCGGGAAGAATTGCTATAAGTGTTCGCCCCCCACCCCTTACCCAGGCAGGAGCAGTGGAAAGAGGGACCCAACCAGAGGGACTTGTAAAGGAGCTTGATAAGGGTGCCCTGTGGCTTGAGGGGCCCAGGAGACTGGTGTTTAGCTCCTGCCAGGATATTAAGGAGCAAGAGAGCCAGGCCCATGAGTTGCTCTGGTGGCAGAGGAGTTCTGCTTCTGGGGTGGGGAGGCCTGTGCCCCTAGGATCTGTCAGAGACAAACGATGCTTCTGCATTTCCCCTCACCAGAAGTGGCTCCCGTGAGAGCTATTCTGGAGCCATTTTGTGTCCTACACAAGGGGCACCTGGGAGGGCAACAGAACTCCAGTATCGAGTAGACACCCCCTGGATTAAAAACGGGGAGCTCTAGCGAGGGGATGAAAGCTGGAGGATGGCCCGTGTAAGAGCACTGCAGTCAGAGAGGAGCCTCTGAGGAATCCACAAGAGAATGAGTCTGCTTCAAACATCTGTTCGGCCAAGAGAGCACAGGGCCATTGTACCAGTTAGGTTTCCTCAGGAAAGTGGAGCTGCTCTGAGTAAGACGAAAAAGGGACTTAGTATAGAGATTAGACTCCACACAACTGTGTTAGCTGGTGAAGGGGTCTGCTATTTGATGTTGAGCCTGAGGTCACTATAGGCCATGAAGCAAGGGAGGGCAAGGGCAGACCTGTCTCTCTGCGCCTCCAACCTTGACCAGCTGCGGGAGGAGCTGGAGCCTCTGGTGACAGGGCCACGCGCACGCCTGGCCCAGGACTCCGAGAAGCTGAGCGGGAGACCCCGTGGGAGCTGCAACCTGACCCTAATGTGGCCGCCAGTAGATCATTGACAATACGTGGGAGCGATGTGGCACCTGCGTCACTGCACCAGCCTTCCCAGCACAACGGCTGCTGCTTTCCTTCTGTCTTACAAATCTTGCCCAAATTTCTCCTGCGGTCAAGCCTAATCCAGAACCACTCAGGGAAGGAAATTCTGGGAAACTGAATTCTAGCTGAGCTACGTTGATGTAGTACAAAATCACCGCAGCCACCTTCTGACAGCCATCATTCAGGTAAGCTCTTCTCCCGTCCTCAGCCTCCCTCCCTGCATTCCAGGAGCTCAGGGCTCAGCAGCTGGCAGTGGGGACCAAACTGGAAAAGGAAAGGAGGCTGAACCCATCTTTTGCTCCAGGGCAGGTGGCAGGCCCCACCTCCCTCAGTATGCAACTAGAAATCAGTTGTTAGTCATAGAATCAACCCACACCATAAAGCATCTGGCAATTAACCTACCTAAAAATTCAAAGTACTTTTACAAAGAAAAATTATAAATGAATAGGGGTAAAACAGAAGACCTAAATAAATGGAGAAAAATTTCCCCAAATCACTCTATAAACTCAATACAACCTTAAATAAAATTCCAGCAGGATTGTTAAACATTCATTTTTAGATGATTATGAATGAAGCTCAGTATCTTTTCTGTATATTTAGTTATTTCATTATTTTGCTTCCTCCTTAGGGAACTGCCTATTTCTATGATTGCCTTCTTTCTGAAGGCCACGCCTCCCAGAAGTGACATGTCACTTAGGCTCACATTTCACTGTCTGAATCTAGTCATATAGGCACATTGAACTCCAGGTGGACAGGGAAACGCAATTCTACCATTTTCTTGAAAGGGAAGAGAACTTTACTATTTGTGAACAGTCCTAATGACTACAATGATCATTTTTTAAAAAGAACACTGGCACAGGAACTAGCAAACCAATGAAACAGAAGAGAGAACCCAGAAATATACATATACATACACATATATATAGGCTATATGTTTGTGTGTGTATTGGGCTGGGTATATGATATGGTGAAATCATAAAGCACTGGGGACAAAGGTGGTTTGCTTAGTGAGTAGTGCTGGGAAAGTTGGCTTACCATATAAATGACAATGAAAACCCCAAGGTTACTGGGGTTTCTTGACTTGATGAACACTTTATTAAAGTTCCAAATTTTTATCAGATGATATCACTTATAGGTGGAATCCTTTAAAATGATACAAATGAACTTATTTAAAAAACAGAAACAGACTCACAGACATAGAAAACAAACTTATGGTTACCAAAGGGGAAAGGGTGGGGAAGGGATAAATTAGGAGTTTGGGATTAACAGATACACACTACTATATACAAAATAAACAACAAGGACCTACTGTATAGCACAGGGAACTATATTCAATATCTTGTAATAACTTATAAAGGAAAAGAATCTGAAAAAGAATATATATTATGTATATATATTAAAATTATATATGTACGTATATAACTGAATCACTTTGCTGTACACCTGAAACATTGTAAATCAACTATACTTCAATTAAAAATTTTTTTCAAAAGAAAGTTACAGGGATTTCCCTGGTGGTGCAGTGGTTAAGAATCCGCCTGCCAACGCAGGAGACAAGGGTTCGATCCCTGCTCTGGGAAGATCCCACATGCCGTGGAGCAACCAAGCCCGTGAGCCACAACTACTGAGCCCCCACGCGACAACTGAAGCCCACATGCCTAGAGCCCATGCTCCACAACAAAAGAAGCTACCACAATGAGAGCAGCTCACGCACCACAACGAACAGTAGCCCCTGCTCGCCGCAACTAGAGAAAGCCAGCACGCAGCAACGAAGACCTAATGCAGCCAAAAAAAAAAATCAGATATTTATACTATTTTTCTATGATGTAATTTTTACAGCTAACTTCTTTTTTATTGAGGTATAATTGACATGTAACATTACATTAGTTTCAGGTGTACAACATAATGTTGTATATGTTGCTAAATGGTCACAAGTTTAGTTAACATCCATCACCATACATAGTTATACAATTTTTTTCTTTTTTCTTTTTTTTTTTTTTTTTTGTGGTACGCGGGCCTCTCACTGCTGTGGTCTCTCCCACTGCGGAGCACAGGCTCCGGACACACAGGCTCAGTGGCCATGGCTCATGAGCCCAGCCGCTCCGCGGCATGTGGGATCCTCCCGGACCGGGGCACGAACCCGTGTCCCCTGCATTGACAGGCGGATTCTCAACCACTGTGCCACCAGGGAAGCCCTCTTTTTTCTTTTTTTTAACATCTTTATTGGAGTATAATTGCTTTACAATGGTGTGTTCATTTCTGCTTTATAACAAAGTGAATCAGCTATACATATACATATATCCCCATATCTCCTCCCTCTTGCATCTCCCTCCCACCCTCCCTATCTCACCCCTCTAGGTGGACACAAAGCACCGAGCTGATCTCCCTGTGCTATGAGGCTGCTTCCCACTAGCTATCCTATTTTACATTTGGTAGTGTATATATGTCCATGCAACTCTCTCACTTTATCCCAGCTTACCCTTACCCTTCCCCATCTCCTCAAGTCCATTCTCTATGTCTGCGTTTTTACTCCTGTCCTGCCCCTAGGTTCTTCAGAACCAGTTGTTTTCGTTTTTGTTTTTTTGATTCCATATATATGTGTTAGCATACAGTATTTGTTTTTCTCTTTCTGACTTACTTCACTCTGTATGACAGACTCCAGGTCCATCCACCTCACTACAAAAAACTCAATTTTGTTTCTTTTTATGGCTGAGTAATATTCCATTGTATACATGTGCCACATCTTCTTTATCCATTCATCTGTCGATGGACACGTAGGTTGCTTCCATGTCCTGGCTATTGTAAATAGAGCTGCAATGAACATTGTGGTACATGACTCTTTTTGAATTATGGTTTTCTCAGGGTATATGTCCAGTAGTGAGATTGCTGGGTCGTATGGTAGTTCTATTTTTAGTTTGCTAAGGAACCTCCATACTGTTCTCCATCATGGCTGTGCCAATTTACATTCCCACCAACAGTGTAAGAGGGTACCCTTATACAATTTTTTTCTTGTTATGAGAACTTTTAAGATCTATTTTCAGCAAATTTCAAATATGCAATACAGGATTATTAACTATAGTCTCCATGCTGCAATTCCATCCCCATGACATGTTTATTTTACAACTGGTAGTTCATACCTTTTGACCTTCTTTGGTCATTTTGCTCCCCCCAACCCCCTACAGTTACATCTTAATCCATATGAAATTTATTTTTTTATATGTATCTGAATGTATGTCTGTCTTCCTCTTCCCACCTCCAACAGCTACCTAGTTTTTCCCAGCATCTTTTATTTGTAACAAAATGGATCATTTTGTATTAGCTTAACAGCTGGCATCAGAATTCCTCTTAGGGAAAAACTGTCACTATTTAGAACATTCTCTTGATAAACGTGGAATAAAAGGTGAACCCCCTGAAGGCCCAAGTGACAGTGGCACCAAAATTTTAGATAAAGCCATTCTGAATGAGATTTAGAAGGAATGTAGTTATTCACATAAAAGAAAGGGTGAGGGAGAATGAAAAAAAGAAGGGAAGATGGTGACAAAATGAGCCAGAAAGAAGACAAGAGCTTGGAATGAGTCAAGGTCAGTGGAGTATGTTGGAGATGGGGTACAAATACTTGTGCTTCAGAAGATGATGCTTGTTGTGAAAACTAAATCTCTTTGCATTTCAGCAGCATAAACCCCTCCCTCTTTTGTCATACTCCTGCTCAAAACTTCTTGTATTGGTGGATTTTTTCCAGCTGGAATTTCTTAGAAGATTGACAAGCAAATTATAAAATGGAAGAACCAAAAGCCACAGAGAACTAAGTAAAATTTAAAAGAAGAACAGAAAGGAGGGACGTGTTCTACCAGCTTTTGGAAATGGTTACAGCCGTGGTCATTGTTTTTGTCAGGACAGGCTATATTTTGCTGCAGAAACAAAAACCTCCAAGTGCCATCATTTAAAATAACCAAGGTCTGCTCCTCACTCATGTTGCATGTCCATCGAGGGTTGCCTGGAAGATCTAAGCTGACAGCACCTACCTGGCTGGAACATTGCAGTTTGTCATAGTAGGGGGAAGGGAACACGATGACTCACACACTGGCTCTGAAAGCTGCCTCGCAAAAGTGACACGTGTCAAGCTCACATTTCATTGTCCAAATCTAGTCATACAGCCACATCAAACTCCAGGTGGACAAGGAAATGCAATCCTACCACTTTCCTGAAAGAGGAGAGAACTTCACTATTTGTGAACAGTCCTAATGACTACAGTAATCATTTTTTAAAAAGAAAACTGTAGCACTGGCACAGGAACTAACATACCAATGAAACAGAAGAGAGAACTCAGGTAAAAAAAAAAAAAAAAAGAAAAAAATATATATATGTTATGTGTTTCTGTGTGTATTAGAATGGGCGTATGATATGGTGAAATCATAAACCACTGGGGAGAAAGATAGTTTGCTTAGTGGGTAGTGCTGGGAAGATGGGTTTACCATTTAAATGAAAAACAACTTTAAATCTCTCCTTCTACTGTATAAAAACTTGCATTCCAGAGGATTAGGACCCTAAATGTGATCTGTAAAACTACAAAACTAATGGAGAAAATATAAAAAGAGTATCTTTGTGACCTTGGTGTGGGAAGATTTCTTTAATAAGACCCCAAAAGACTCAAACCATAAGGCAAAAGAGAAATGATGTATTTGACTAGAATAAAATTGAGCCTTTCTGTTCACTGACAGAGCAGAAAGACGAGTTAACAGTGAGATGACCAGCCCGGAGATGATATTGCAACAACTAAAATAGAGAATATGTGTATGTCTAGTATATATCTTATATAGTTGAATTCCTTCAAATCATCAAGGAAAAAAACAGAAACAACTGAAAAACGGCAAAAAAAAGATGACTAGGCAATTCACATAAAATCTTTGAAATCTGCAAAGTCCTTCCCTATAACAGGTACATGAAGAGATGTACATCTGCACAGTAATCAGAGAAATGCAAAAACCAGTGAAGTCCCCTGTAAACCCGTCAGCCTGGCAACAATGAGAAAGCCAGATAACCCCAAGTGTCAGAAAAGACGTGGGGAAACAGAAGCCCACAGGCAATGCTGGTGGGAGAGTGCGGTGATGGAGCTGATCTCAAGGAGTCATCTGGCAGTTCTAAGGGAAACTGAACATGGCCAGCAAGCTCTCCCCTGGGTGTGTACCGCAGACACCCATAAGAGGACATGCATGAAATTGATCATCACAGCAAGGAACTGAGGCAGCCTGGGTGTCCATCACTAGGGAATCAAAAACAACATTTATTGGGTGCAATACTGTGAAAAACTATGCACCATTCAGAAGTAGTGAAACAGATGCATGTACAGCAGCATGAACTAATATGAAAAACAGAGTAGAACGAAACCGACCAAAATATATATGTGTGTGTTGAGATCTGTATACATGTGTGTGTATACACGTAAATAGATGTATATATGTATATGTATATATGATATCTATTGGAGATAGGGAGGTAAAGATGGGGTGAGATGGAAAGAAATTATGAAACAAAACAAAATAGGGGCCTTTCACAGATGAATGATGGCAATTGCCTCATACTGCAGGGTATGATTAACTCAATTCCATGCATCTGCCACCTGATAAATATCAACAGAAGGAAACAGAAACCAACCACTCGGAATCACTGGGCTCCCCGAGAGCGGCACTTCCACTGCTGTCCCATTGGTTACAACAGCTTCTCACACTTTAACCTGCAGGTTCCTGGGTTTGGCCCCCAGAGACTGGGATTCAGTAGGTCTGATGTGGTGTTACCAAACCAGATTCGTTTGCCTGAGGTGCAGCAAGCCAGATGCTGCCAACCTCTGGATTGAGAAAGGTTTATTCACAAGGCAGCCAAGTGAGGAGGTGGGAGAACGAAGCTCAGATCTGCTTCCCCAAAGGCGAGGGGCTTGAGATATTTATGGGACAAAGAAGCAGGGTGGTCTTAGGTGTGAGAAGGGGGATCGGGGGTGGGGGAAGGGTGAGGTAATCGGGGTTCTGCACAGGCGTGTGAGTTACATGCTTCTTCATGGGATGCATGTTCAAAAATAGAGGCACTTATACCTGAGGGTGGAATTTTCAGCCCTCTGGCGTCAAAAGGTCATTCATCAAACACCCGCGCAGGCCCAGGTTTAGGGGTGCTGGTCCCAACACTGGCTTGAACTGGACAGAAGCCAACTCCAAGTTCTTGGAAAACAACTTAAGCCCCCCAGTTACTATGGTGACCAATACATCAGAGGCGTTATCTATACGGGTCGTTAAGGAGTCAAAAAATAACCAAGGCGAGCCTGGTCGGTGAAGGCAGTTTACGAGGGGAGGGGGGTTTTTAACAATCTGTTCCCTTACCTGCTGTTCTGTAGGACAAGCTCAAGAATTTCTGTTTGTCCCCAGTTTCTGTTAACCCTATGGGGCACGGTCTCAGGATGGGTGTTTTAACCCCATGGGGCACGGTTTCAGTGGGGCCTGAGAATTTGCGTTCCTCGCCAGGTGCTACTGATTCTGCCAAGGAACAATGCCTTGAATAGCAAGTCAAGATAACCATAGGCCTCTGCAGCATCCGCACTTCTCTCCAGCTCCTTCCATCACCCAAGTGGCTTCCCTACTAGATTCTAAACTCCACAAGGGCAGGGTCCTGCCTCCCTGTGCCCCCTTCCCCCAACTTCCCAATGCCAGGCACATGGCAGACGCTCAGTAAATGTTTGATGGTGCCAGGCTGGACATTTAAAGTGTTTGAGCAAGAAAGTGACTGATGAGAATTAGGGAGTCAGAATAGGAATCTCACCAGCAACTGGGGAAGAGTGGCTCAGAGTGGGAGTAAATTAAGTTTAAGGGGAGGAGGGTCTAGACGAGGGAGGCTGGAATGGAAAGGAAGGCTACTGTCTGCCTGCACATCCTCAACAGCCTACCATCTGAGTTACTCTCAACTCTCCCTCTCTCTCTGCCCCCCTCACCTCCTTCTCCAGCTCAATTCAGAAAGAGCACAGGTGGGGCGAGATCAACTACCATCCCGTGAACTAATCCGAAATCGCTGGGAGACGGGCATCTGGAACTCACTCCCCTTCCTACAAGTCCAGAGTGGATTAACCATGTATGGATGAACAGCAAGGTGGCTGGACGTAAGGCCACGTGCTGCCTCACATCCACAGGGTCAGGGCGGGACCATACCTGGGGATGCAGGAGCATCAGTTTCCATTTGTCTCAGTGGCTCTTTCTGCCTCTGCACCGCGTTTCCCCTTCTTTCGGTGCCCTGCCCTTGGTGCTTCTGTCTGGAGAAGAGCATGAAGTGGGGCCTGCTCTGGGGCCAAGTCACCACGCCTACTCTGCTCTCGGTCCCCATACCTGTGGCCTGAAACATGAAACACCCTAAGACACATCTAAATGCTGTGGTTTATTCTATTCCCCTTCTCTGGTGTTTTTCCCCTTAAGGGGACGCGAGCAAGTAAGTTATTCTAAGGTGCAGGAGTACATGTGGAGGGAAGAGTCTAAGGACCACAGCCTTCCCTACCTGACCTGGTCCTCGGGCCTTGGGAGGCCAGTCTACCCAATTCGGTGTGACCGTCTCCCACCTGCATGAATCACTGCGGGCTGGACACAGAGGAGATGCCGCATCTAGACTCTGCTCAAATTTTCCAGTTGTCATCCAGGATTCAGGCGATGGGAACCCTTACAATGCCTGAGGCCCTGGGGAAGGAGTGTCCGGACCTGGTGTGGGAGTGGGTCTGTCATCCATCAGCCAGTCCATCCCTGGGGCTGCAGGTTCCCACAGCCCCCAGACTGAGAGACTGCTGGGCGCCCCACTCTGGGGAGCCCCATTCCCAACCCCAGACTGACCTCTCCTGGCCAGACCCCGCAAAGCAATTTGAAAGAGAGGGTGTGGAGTCATCGTGGGCTCATTGTTTTCTCACCGCCTACCCGCCAAAGAGAGGGGAGAAAGGGGACAAAGAGGAAATCAAAAAGGAATACGTTGACCCTCCCACCCTCCAGCCTCCTGCTTCTCCCCCCAGACTCCAGCTGTCGGCCGAAAATCACAAAGCCATTTCTCTCAAAACCCAGAGGGAAAAAAAAAAAAAAAAAAAAAAGAGAGGAAAGCAAAGTGAAGGGGAGAGGCAGCAGCAAATTTCAGAAGGAGGGCTAATTTGTGCAGCGCCGGACAGCTGCATTTGCATAATGAAGTGTGCAGAGGATGTTTGGCTCATGTATTTTTTAGAAGGTTTAACTTTAATTTTATTTGGCCTAAGAAGGGCATGTCACTCAAACTCCGCTGGTCATTTATAAAAATATTTCAATTGTGTTTCCAAGGAGCTGTCTTTCTGGCCTAAGTGGCTGGTGCCGGAGGTTGCGAATGCTAATGCAGAGGTCGGGAGATTGATGGGGAGAGCCAGCGAGGGAGAGAAAAACGGGAGGGGCAGCGACACCAAGAAAGAGACACCGAAGACGCAGAGTAGAAAGGACGAGCAGGAAAACAAAGGGAGAAAGAGACAGAGTGTGGAGCGGGACAAGGCCCCCCTGGACTCAAAAGAAGCAGGTCAGGTAAACCATCCGCAACGGGAATGGGGATGGACTTTCCCAGTGGACCACACCTCACTGGTGCAGGAGGGCCCAGCTCTCCCAGCACGTGGCGTTTGGATTTTGTTTTGAGGATCGCTACTCTAATCTCCAACAAATACCGTTTCCAAGAAACGTACTCTAAGACCAAGCTGTCTTCCTTCCACCCCTGCGTCCTGCACTGGAAGCCTTTTCTCCATCTGTAATTCTGAACTGGAGTGAAGGAGCTTGACTGTGGCCCGTTAGCCTTGGAGGTGGGCAAAAGGGAGGACGGGGCTGAGCACGGCTGTGTACACTTCTTTCCTCCGGCCATTACGGCAACAATTACCCGTCACCTCCCATCCCGAGTTTCCAACACAAACACCCCAGCCTCCTCAATGAAAAACTCTTTGATTTTCAAACCACTTGTTGCAGTGTCAGCACACAGAGTAGATAAGGAGTGAGAGGAGGGAGGGACTGTACCTGCAGAGTCCCTCTCCTTCCCCCATTGGCCTGAAAGCGCTTCAGGGAAACCCCAGAATCTCAGACCCAAGCCAAGGCTCTGCTTTACTGATACAGAAACTGAGCTCCAGAGGAGGGAAAAACTCTGCCCCAGAGGCGTCCAGGGCCCCCAGGTGAGAGTGCTGCTGGCCACGCCTCACCGTCTCCCTCCTTCCCTTGCTAATCCACCCTTGGGTTCCCTCTGCTTCCTCCCTTGGTCTCAAAGGCCGGAGAAGAGATTTCCAGTAACTCGCTCCAGAAAATTCCACCTCAGCAAAATGACTTAGATCTCCTTGTACAGTTTTCTCTGCAGGTTGTCTAATTTGAATGTTTAGCGCTCAACTTGATCTGTGGAGGCAGCCTGGGGACCAGGCATTCTGCGTCTGGAGACACCTCCAAATGTCCCAGCCCTAGAGTTCACACTACCTGACACAGAATGTGCAGCAGAGGGGCTAGACACCCCCCAGAAAGTGCCCCAATGCCTCCTGCAAAATACATAAAAATTGCACACTCGGCCAAGATAGCCTAGGGCTGGCAGCTCAGTTCTCAGAGTTCATGGACCTAGCACGGCACGGGGTACAGGGTGGGGAAAATAGCTCATATGTGACATGTGACAGGCAGCCAGAGGCGGGCAGGGGACTTGGAGTTGGGTTGCCTGGATTCAAAATTGCTTGAATGAATGACTTGAGCAAGTCACTTAACCTCTCTGCTCCTCCAGTTCTTCATCCTGCACAGGAGGAAGACTATCTACTTGTCAGGGCGTCGCGAGGTTTTCCGTCCTGCATCCTAGTTCACGTGGCCCTGGTGGTCGGAGGGGCCGAGGGGCTGTCTGCCAGGCACCCCAACAGAGAGGCTAAGCGTGCAAAGCCACCAACCGCGGGCAGCTTACGAGACAGGAGCAGAGGGGCGAGAGCAGAGTCAGCTCCTCCCCCTGGAGAATGCCCCACGCGGTAGCTACTACTGATGTCCCGTTATTTTCTCGGCCCTTGTTATCAACAAAAGAGCTTTGACAAAGACTAGATAATCCGAGACTGCCAGAAACAGAGGGGTAGACACAATCAAAAGCAATGCTCCGTCATTCTCTCATTTCTAAGACAAGCAGTCTACAGCCCAGAGAGGGGACAGAGCTGGTCATGCAGAGCCCAGACCTGAACCCACTTGTCCAGGTCCTGGAATCCTCATCCTTTCCGATGACAAGACTAACAGCTTCTGGTGGGTGAAACTTCCCATGCCCTCAATACACACACACACACACACACACACACACACACACACGTCAGGAAAGGGCATGGGCTTCCAGAGCACCAGTTTCTGATGTGCAAGGGCAGGGGCAGCTGAGACCAGAGCGGGGTGGGAGAAGAGCCTGGGGAAGGGGCCGGCACTGGCCACCTCGGCCCCTCAGGAGGCACGGGCGTTATGGCCAGCCAGACCCGGCAGCCCGAGCGCACTAATCCTGCTGTCAGCCAGGCCGGGCGACGGATTAGGAAATGTCACATTTCAAAGGAAGTTATTTCCATTTCCCCCCCAGGAAAGTAAAAGGCAGAAAGAAAAGCAAACTCCCAGGGTCGTGTAGTGGGAGACAGGCCAACATATGGGCCTTAGACGTGCACGTCCCATCCCTTCCCCCTCCCCCAGCCCCTCCACGGATGCCCAGAAGTGACAGCCTCACTGAGTTTCCCTCGGCCAAGGACAAATGGATTTCACAAGGGAGGAAGGGGAGTGTCATGGTTGCATCAACCACGACCCATCTTTGGACCCTGCTTTCCTGGCCTGGTCTCAGCCACACCTCCACGCTGGTGCCCCCTCACTCGGCTGGCTCCCTGGGCCCTGCCTCGTGGCATCAGCAGTTCCGAGACAGACGTCGCCCTTGACCTCCCGTGCAGGTGCCAGAACCTCTGCCCCGGTGTGGCCCTGAGACCCTGCCTCTCGTCTGGGGCTCCCCGCTCTGCAGGCAAGACAGAAAACTCCAGACACAGAGAATGAAATCATACATTCTCCCTCTCTGGATTTCTCTATTCTTTGTTTTGCTTCTCTACCTCCCCCAGTCTCAGCTGAGACAATAACAAACACTTCTCATTCTCACTGCCACTGAAAATTACGGAGGTCTTAATTACAAAAGTAATGTCACAATACTAGCAGTTAATTAATTCTAATCGGGCCTGGAAGAGAGGAGGTCGGGCATACAATCGCCTCACAGCCTAGGGAGCTGAGGACCACCCTGACGGGTATTGTGATTGAAATATATTTATACGGAGTTATTAGATACTATCTGCAATCAATCCATTACCATAAACTTAAGCTTCCACATTCTTTCACATTAAATGAATTTTCATGTCACACTTCCCAGTAAGTACTGCCTCAAGTCAACCCTTATTTATCTAATAATGCCATGCAAATATTTTATTATATTTCAATGAAATGTGTCGAAAACTATTACCTTGTGCTGCCTTTGGGGTGGGGAGGGAGCAGTGCTGAGTGGGAGGCGGGGAGACTTATCTCTGTGTCTCTGCTCAGTGAAAAGCAGCCCCCTCCCACCCATTCCTCTGCCCGCACTCCAGCACCCCGCTTCAGGGTGGCAGATCTGCAAAGAAAGTGTTTCCCAGCCTCAGACAAACTGAGGACCTGCAGGGCAAACGCAAGCCCTTCAAGAAGAAAAGCAGAACCCCCTCCTCAATTCTAAGAGCCCTCTGCCCCACCCCTCTGGCCGTGGACCAAGATCAAGGCTAACCTCATGGACGGATGACCTGTGCAGTCACACAGAGCTCCACCCTCAGAGGGCCTCGCGCTTTGCTTAGCGGTCTGCCTTCCCTGTTCTGCAACCCTTAATCATTTTCGAACATCGGGCCCCTCATTTTCATTTTTCACGGAAGGATCCCACAAATGATATAGCTGGTCCTGTCCAGGATACATTTCAATTCCACTTCTCGACATGCTGCACCCTCTGGGGTGTTTCCCTGCAATCTAGCAGCCAAATCTTTGTGGTCAGAAGAGGCCCTTCTGGTCTTGCCTTTCCACCCTTCCTGACACAAACCCTCTCCCGGAGAGCTCTCCATGGTGCTGATGAGGACCCCGAGGTTTGTGACTAAGGCCATGCGTCCAGCAGGTAGAGAATCCTGACTGGATCCCAAATCCTGGACCCCAGAGTTGGGATGACTCCCTGACATTGCATGGCTGGTGACACAGTCACGAGGCCATCCTGGGTGCGGGGACAGTTGGACCAGGTGACAGCCCTAACAGCATCTAGCTCCAGCCCTGCTCGGTGTCTCCTAGGATCCAGCACCTGCCCCGCACATCCATCTGTGGCTACTGCATTGTGGCTGAGTTAGAGGTGAGTCTGTCCCCAACTGTCCCCCTGTCCCTTGTCCCTGCTGTTCAGGTCTAACTAGTCTTGGAAGCACCAGCCTCTTGGTGACCAAAGCTCCCAAATGGCCATTGGGTTCTCTTAGCTTTATGGCCCATTCAGCCAAGAAACACATTTCCAGGGTCTGGTGGACATCTACAAAGCAATCTTACACACACATCCCCTTCCATTCTCTGGTCTTCAGTTTTACGATCTGCAAAATGGAGAATAACATCTGCCGTGAAAACCTGTCAGCGCTTTTGCAGAAAACAGGTGAAATAGTGAAGGTTTTCAAGCACCGTGTGGAGAGTTATTATGTTTGATTTCTAGTTCTCGGGCCAGTGTGTCTAGGGTGAAATAGATCCTCAGTCATCTGCTTTCTATGCTCTCTCCCAGGCTTGCGGTGCCCTGTGTGAGCCTCCTTACACGTCACCTCTACCCCGCCCCCTAAATAACCCTCCTTCTTCCTCGATACTTTACCAAACTTCAATCCCTGTCGTTAGAAAGGCAAGGAGGGCTCTTGCAAACCCAGCCACAGTAAAGTGGAATTGACCGATAACGAGAAGGAGCTAGCTGTCCACTCTGCCCCCCTCCTGGTGAATACTAGGTCCCTCGCATTTGCAGGACTGAGCCGGCAGAGCTGGACCCGGCTCCCCAGGCCAGCAGGAGGTGAGAGGCTGGCCGGCCGCACAGTTCTCAGAGATTTTGCTTCCCTCTTTCCAGACCCATTCCTGTTCAGGCTTCCTGCCTGCCTTCTCCTCTCACTCCCAGCCTACACATTCGGTCTCTGCAAAGCCATTTTACAGATGAGGAAACTGAGGCCATCACTGCAGACTTGAGGCTCTAATTAGGATCTGTCTGACTCAACCTCCTGCTTTGCCTCTCACCCAGGCATTTGCATTGTCAAAGCTCCTGCTCACAAAATAAAACCTTGACTCTGAAAATCCGCAAAGGCCTTCATTCATTCATTCATTCATTCTTTCATCCAACCAATATTAACTCTGCATGGACGGTGGTCCGGGCACAGTTCTGGCCACAAGACAACAAGACACAAGCCTGTGGTTCCAAGAGCTGACGTTCCGGCCTTTGAGCTCCACCCTCCAGGTGATCTGGAAGCTGCCCTGGGCCCGGTTCTGACCCCAGAAAAGCCACCCCTCGGCCTCTAAGCCCTCAAATCAGGAACCACGGGGAGAGGAGCTGAGGCCAGTGGCTTGCCCACCTCGCGATTAGGCCCCCTGCTCTCTTGGGCTTGGCCTGGCCCCTGAGTGGTTGACCTGAGATTTGAGGAGAGTCAGAGCACTGCTCACGGGAGAGCAACTCCAGGTACTAGGATAGAGGAGAGGTTTCACGACGGAGAATCTTCCCAGAAGGCCCTAAATCGTGCCCCATAGGAAACCACTCACGGGTTAGGTTAGCTTGTACCCAAGCCTCCTCTGTGTGTGTGTGTGTGTGAGAGAGAGAGAGAGACAGACAGACAGATAGACACCCATCACTCAGTCCTAAGCTCCCTGAAGGCAGAGATGCCAGCCTCTGTTACTCAGCCATACCCATCCAGCCACATGCAGGGGTTCAAGGGCTCTCAGTCCAGCAGGGGGACTGACCACCACACAATATGCCTGCCTGCCTGCCTGACAGGGCGCAGACCAACCCCACCCCCGCAGGAGGACAGGGCTGTTCCTCCCCACATTCCGTTCCCTCCCCCCTCCTCCCTCCATCCTCTAATCATTCATGGCGACAGACTGACAGAAGTGCCCCCACCAGATAAAATTGCCTCTGGGCACAAGTACAAAACATAAAACATTTAGGGAAAACCATCCAAGAACAGTTGGCACCACGAGTAAACTGCTTTAAACACACAACTATAAGCAACCAGTTTAAAACTCTGGCTCCGCTGAGTCCTGGCACCAGCCCAGCAGGGTCCCCCATGCTCAGGACCCCTGTGGCCCTCCCGATCACAGCCACCCTCTCCTGGCCTCCCCTCCCTTCCCTTCCTCTTGAAACTGGGCAGTAGCCCCTCTTCCCCTACAGGCACACCCCAGGAAGTCCCAACGCTGGAGGGCACAAAAGGAGGGAAGTTCCCTTTTTTGGAATCCTCTCCCTGCAAACTCCCAGCACACACATCCATCCTGCTACAGGGCTGAGGATGGAACAGGTCTGCCCAGGTCTCATCTTTTACCAGCGCACTAATTCCACGCAGGCCGTCGCAAAGCCTGGCCTCTCTGATCTTTCTTCCCATTTGCACAGCATTCAGGATCCACAGAGTAGTTCCACATGTTTTATCCCACTGGCCCTCACAACAGTGTGGTGGGTTTGTAGCTCCCTTCATGAGATGCAGAAAAGGTCCAGAAGCAACGGCTCAGGCCATACAGTTGGCAGATGCCAGAGCTGGGACAGGAGGCCAAGTCTCTCTTCTTCAAAGCCTTCCCACCATATAGAGCTGCCTCTCAGTCCACACTCGGCTGCCTCTTTACGCTCAGAGGTGTTCTCCTGGGGACCCTGGGCCCCGGATCAAGGGAGGACTGGTGCGGCTCCAGGAAGAAACAGCCCTGAGAGCCTTGCGGGCTCAGAGGGTCGGGGCCTCCCACCGGCACCTGGCTCTCCTCCGTCCCAGTCACCTCAGGCTGTGGCCTCCGCCCGGGGGACGCAGGCTGGGGTCCGCTCCCAGGCAGGAGCTGAGTCCAGGCGGCCCGTCTCCCTGTGGCGGTGCTCCCGGGACCTTTGGAGCAGTTGGTGCTTTCTGTCCCACTGAGACCCATCCCCAGACCCTGGACAGCAGCTGCTTTCCTGCCTGCGTCTGACCAAGCAGGGCTGTGTCTAAAGTCGCCCCTCACCCAAGTCCCTAACAGATGCTCAAGAGACCCTTACACTTGCAAGATACCTAGCACTTTCCACAACCCTCATCTAATTCTGACCCCCAGAGTACGAGGTTGGCATTCATGTCCCCATCTAACGGCGAGAAAACCAAGGGCTTGGGCGGGTTGGAGGAATTGTCATGAGTTATCGGTAGCTAAGAAATGGTTGAAACATAACTTGAATCCAGATTCTCTGACTCAGAGTTCACTCCTGCTTCCACCATCACCAGTGCTGCCAAACAAGCACCAGGCAGCCGTCTCCGGGTGGAGATGGCCTCAGTGCGTGCCAGAGCCTAGAGCCCTTCCTTGTCGCTAGCGGTCCTTGTCTACTGTGGTCCCGCTGGGCTCTGGGTCAGTTAAGGCATCACCTCTCTTCTTGCCCTATGCACTTTCACTTAACATACGTATATTGAACACCCACTATGTACCGGGCACTATGTGACGTGCCGGGAATACAAATGATGAGCAACATACAGCCCCTTCCTACAAGGAGCTTCCTGGTGGGGGTGGGGAACAGTGAGTAAAGCAGCTGTGAAATCACATTGTGCTGGTTTCCATGACAAAAGAAGCATAGGGCGTTTTGGAGTGCTTAGGTAGGAATACCAGGGCTGGTCTTGGAAGATGAAAGTCTTCTTGAGAAAGGGGCTGTTACCTGAACCAGGTAAGAGGTTTGTCAGGCAAAGAGGGGGAGGCGGGACACTCCAGGCAGAGGGGACAGCATGGCATGCTTGGGACAGCAAGCATTTCGCCCTGGTGTAGCACAGAAATCCAGGAAAAGAGGACGTTCCCAGTAGTGGTCAACTAGATCTAATGATCTGGAGAAGACAAGCAAGACGAGAGCAAACCCCGCCATTGCACTTAGTAAAAGGCAGGTCACAGGTCACCTCAAGAGAGTTGTGGGGTGAAAGCCCAGTGATTCTAATGGAGTGAATGAAATGAAAATAGGAAATTATGACAATGTTTCAAGAAGTCTGGCTGTAAAGAGGAAAAGAGAGCTGGGGCAATAAGCAGGGAGGTGTGTGAAGTCAAAGAGGGCGTATGATTGCTTATGTAATGGGAGACATTTATGTCTAAACAGTGCATAGATGGATCCTGAAAGGGAGTGGGTGTTTGCAGTTTTAGCAGAGAAAAGAGCGCATTGATGGGTGAGATAAAGTCCCTGAACAGGAGACAAGACACTTGGTGTCACTGTCCACTGGGACAGGAAAGATCCAGGAAAAGGCCAGATACAGATGCAGGGAAACTGGTGTGGGGGAGGCGAAGTGGGTTGCCAGCATTCTGGTCTCAGTGGTGCCAGAAGTGGGAAGAGAGGAGGAAGGGGATGGAGTGTTGAGGAAGCTCAAGGAGAATAAAGTTTGAGATAGCCTCTTCAAGGAATGGAAAGAGGGCTACGTAGGGAATCAGAGAAGGATTGTTGAATTTAGGTGGTGCCAATCTGCTCAGCACCATGTGTGTGCTTGTGTGTGTCCAGCAGCTCTCATCACCGCAGACTGAGAAGTGGAGAAAGCAGACCATTGGATTGATCCAGGGTTTAGAGTTTTTCCAGGTCATGAGCCAGAAACAATGGAGCAAAGGATCTGAGGATATTGCACAAGGGTGGCTGAGATGGTGCATTTTCACTGACTGAGCCATGGGGTGCCCAGATATTTGGCAAACATTATTCTGGGTGTGTCTATGAAGATGTTTTTGGATGAGAATAACATTTGAATACAGACTAATAAAGCAGATTGCCCTCCCCAATGTGGGTGGGCCTCATGCAATCAGTTGAAGGCCTGATCTCCCATGAGTAGAGGAAAAGTCCTCCTGCCTGATGGCCTTCAAGCTGGGACAACAGTTCTTTCCTGCTTTCAGACATGAGCCGAAACACTGCCTCTTCCTGGGTCTTGATCCTGCTGGCTTTTAGGCTGGAACTACACCGTCACCTCCCCTGGATCTCCAGCTTGCCCGCTGCACATCTGAGGACTTCTCAACCTCCATAATCGCATGAAACAATTCCTTATAATAAACCTCAGACAGAGGTAGAGTTAGAAGTAGAGTTAGAGATACATCTCCTATCGGTTCTGTTTCTCTGGAGAACCCTGATGAATACAGTGGTTAAAAGATGGGCCAGAGGATTTAAGCTGGATGCGAAAGGAAACGAAGGAGGGGAAGGTAAAGAAATCAAGGGACACTCCATGAGAGTGAAAAACACACAAAGACGAAAAAAGAAACTGAGCAAGAGAATTTGGCTGATGAGAAGTTGTGGTCCAAGCACAGATGTACGATTTCAGAAGGGGCACAGTTCTGGACAATAAGATCCACATGTCATTATGGGAGTGGCTGCTGAAAGTACAGCAAAGATAAAGACCAAAATATACATGAAGAGATGTGAGAGCAGCGAGGCCAGGACTTTGGATGAGTCTCCCATGTGGATAAAGTTCCCAGGACCTTGGGAGGCCTTGGCATGAGGACGATGACAGAGGCAGATGCCACGTGTTCAGTGAACGAGGGAGAGTTACCTTTATTGTGATAAGCCATTGGGTTTGGGGGGTTTATTGCTGCTGCAGCATGAGTGTTCCTATCTGGTGACCAAGAGTGGCGTGAACAAGAGCTATGATGGGATTTAGCCGGCCACAAGGTTTCCATGAGAATTCATCACAATATTCCCCTGGCAGATTGGACTGGCAGAGGAGACAGATGTGGGAAGATGGTTGAGGGAAGAAAGAGAAAGTGGGAAGGTAGGAAGAATCAGACTTTTCCAGAAGGACTCAGCCACAGACTACATGGATCAGGGCTCCACCCTGGCCTGACTCATTTGTAAACAAGATTCTCCCGGGCTCCTGGGGTGTGTCATAAATGTGCTGGGCGACAGTCTCTACACCTCTGATGTCTCCTTCACCCTGATAATGGTTTATTTGCTCCTTTATTCATTCTATAAATATGCATCGACCACCCAATATAATCCAGCACTTTGCTGGGTGCTGGAATTAGAGAGATGAGTTAGACATGCTCCGTGTCCAGAGATCTATGTCTCTCTCCAGAGGGCAAGTGTAGATGGAAAGCATTGTGGTAAAATGCAGCGCCCTTGGAAAGAAATCCTTCCAGGAGTCGTCCTCAGCCAGAGGGAGCACAGCGGCCAGGGCGCATCCCAGGAAAGATCCCTCTTCTCTGGTCCCTGCTGGGCAAGTGAGAAAAGACAGGACTTCCCCACCCAGCTCCAGGGCTGCATGGACGCATAGCTTCCCCCAGAGATGGTCAGCGCGGGAAGGCTTTGAGCCTGAACGGCCCCGACCTCCCTGCCTCCCCCAAAGCCCAGAGGAATAACTCTGTGCCCAGAAGGAAGCTGGGGACCATGGAGAGGAGGAGTGGGGTGATGGAGGTTTGCAAGTGATGACGTTTTCACCTTTGGGGCTCTGGCCTGTCTGGTGTTGTTACTGTCACCCTCAGAAGTCCCCGACCTGCCCCCATGCCTTCTCTCTCCCAGCCCTCCTCCTCCCTCCCCGGGGCCCCTGCAAACCCCCTTTTCCCACTCTCCCATGGCAACCCCACCTCGGGTCATCCTCCCTGGCATCACTGTCTCTATCTTCTCCACTTCCGCCCTCTCTCACTCTCTATTCCCCCTCTCTTTCCTCTTTCTCTCCTTTCAAATCTAATCAACAAGTATTTCTTGAGTCTGAGCCCTCCCTCCTCTCTCTCCTGTTCCCTGACTCTGTTGCCCTGTGGTCAGCTCCACTCACCCCGGAGCCAGGCTGCATGAGGCTGTCAGGGGCTGGACCCGGGGGATGAGGGACTAAGTGTGTCCCTCACACATAAGCAGAAAACCAAGCCAGAGTCCCGTCTCTCCCTCAGGCCCCTCCTCGCTCCAGGCAGCCCGGGGAGCATACATTATTTAGAGAAATTATTTAGCATTCTGCTTCTGTCATTCTTTGCCATGGCGCCAGGCCCTGATATGTGATAAAAATATCAACGTTAAATCGACTCTGACAACTGCTGGTTACTGGCAGTGTCACTAGAGCCTAGAGCCGGGGGCAGAGTTGACAGCTCCTGCAGGACCTGGAGCGCCAGCGGTGCCACCAGCCTCTCTTGGAAACATCTCCAGCCCCCCAGCCTGGGACAAGCTTTGAGATGGGCAGCCCCTGGGGACAGGCTGCTGCCCTCATACCGTGCCAGAGCCACCCCAGCCCCTAGAGTCATTCCGCTTTGCTCCAACTCCTCGCCCTGGAAAGTGCCTATTTCACCATCGGTACAAAAATTCTCATAAAAATAAATAAATAAACAAGTGAGTCAAGCCACTAGGCAGCAGTAGGTCACATGGTGTCTTTTTAAAGTTACACATCAGTTCTGGCAGATAGAAATTTCATGCCCACAGTACAGATGATAACACCAAGGCTCAGAGATGTTAAGGAGCTCTCCTGAGTACGCACAGCTAATAAGCATGGAGACTGGGTTAGGACCTGAGTCTGTCTGGCTCACGCCCAGGGCACCATGACGTAATGAGCTGGCAGAGGGCATCCGGCATGCAGCAATCGGAATCCAGCTTGAGCCACTGACTGAGGCCGTGGATATCCTCTGAAGGCCAATAAAGGATGGAGCCCTCCCCCTAGCCTCTCACCACTGGCTTGGGATGAACTAATTCAACCCACATGGGTGAGGGAGAGGATGAACCTGACCCGCCTTGAGGATGTCAGAGGAGACTTGGTACATCTCTGCACTCTCCCTACTCTTCACCCTGCATCACCACTCGGGCTAAGCAAGGCTCTATTCGGCAACTCTGAAGGAGGAGAGAGAGTGTGGAACTGCAGGGAGTGAGGGGCAGGGCACCAGGGAGAGCACGAGGAAGGAAGGAAGGACAAAATAAGAGACCTGGAACCAAAGGCAGGGAGAGAGCCCTGCCCTCACAGGACGCTCCCGTGACCAACCTTGCCCCCGTGGGTCTCCCTCTTCTTGGAAGCAGAAGTCGTGTCTCCTCCTTCTTTTGAACTAGCCAAAGGCTGAGCACAGAACGACCTCACAGAAGATGCCTGCTGGTTAGGTTTTCTTCACGAAGGGCAACGGGGTGGAGATGGTAACAGCCTCTAAGGGGCATCTCCAGGGCAGTGGAGGGTGATCCTGGGATAAGGTCCCTGTGAAAAGGACTTAGGGGCTCCAACCAGTAGAAAGTCAGCATTGAGAAGGGGGTTCCAGCCGAGTGGGCGGGCACGGGCTGCTTTCACCGAGACAGAGGTCCGAAATGAAGGAGGCCATAGCCTTGTTTGTCTCTGTGGACTAAGCCCTCCCTGGGAAAAGAGTTTAGTGCTAAGTGCTTTAGAGAGATTCAGGCAGAGAAGGGTGGGTGACCAGAATGCAGACGGACTTCAAATGATGGCACAGGAGGGATAGTAAAGAAATTGGACACGTTTAGCCAATAGAACACTCGCAGGGACAAACTATCCAATATCTAAAGAGCTGTTAGAGAATGGACTGGAACATTTGGCACATAGAGTGTGGAATTCAGACTATTGTTGGAAACAGCAGGGAAAAAAAAAAAAAAAAGATGATTTAGGCCCCATGTGAGGACCCAGAAGTGATGGCTCTGAATCATGTCATATAGCAGTGCTTCCTGACCTTGTTCACAGCATGGCTCACACAGAAACTGATCACATAGGTACCACTCACTGGGGAAAAGGGAATGTATGAGGATGCCCAAAGCCACAGGTGACCAGTGATAGGCCTGTGACCACCCACGTGGCAGCCCAGTGGCTGAGGAGAATTCACAAAACGTGCCCGACGGAAGTACACTGGAGACACTCTGCTTCCGATCACTAGAGGTGTGCACGGAAAGACTGGATGAGGGTTTGGGGGAGAAGGGCTGCTGCAGAAAGGGTTCCCATACTAGAAAGTGAGTTGGTCCCTTTCAGCTCAGAGCTTCCAACATTCTAGGTCTCCTGGGAGGCCCGGCAGGCGGGTGGAGGCATGGGGGCTCCATGCGCATGCTCAGATCGGGGTCCACCTTCCACTCCTCGGAGCAGAGGGTTTCTACGTTAGGGTTTCTACCCGCACAGTGAGGACCCGTGTCAGCCCACTTGCTGTAGGAGCACAGGTGACCCTGGGCTACCACTATCCCATTAGCTGCCCCACCCCTGTGTGGGATAAGGCCTCCAGATGGACTCATGAAAATCACCCAAACTGAGTTCAGTCGAGCAGAAGAAAGGAGGGTGGATCCCATTCATTATCCCTAGGCTGACCCTCATGCATCATCCTAAACACAGAGCAGTGCCACTGTAGACAGACAATAGCTGTTAGTGAAATGGGACTTTGATGTTGTCAAAATAAAGATCCGTGCTCTGCTCACAGAGTGTGAGATGACGAGATGGCCACAGGTTGTCCCAGTGAGACTGTCCCAGCACGTCTGGTTGGAGAGGCATGGACTGCAGAGCCAGACAGACCTGGGCTTCTCCACTTACTGGCTGTGTGAACTTGAGCCAGTTACTTGGCCTCTCCGAGCCTCCACCTCCTCAGCTGTAAGGCAGGTTGGATACAGTCCACCTCACAGGCTTGTTAAAGGATTTCATGAGCTAGTGTGTGGCATTGCCGTGGACCCTCTGTGTGACCTTGGGAAGGTCATTGCATTCACGAAGCCCCGGTGTCTCGCTCTGTAAAATGAGGGGTTTGTCCATAGATCGCTAAGGTTCCTGAGGCCCTAAGGTCCTGCATTCTATGATTTGGGAACGTGCAGCCACAAAAAGCCACCAGTCCCTGAAACCTGACCTCTCTCCCTTCCTCAACTCCAAATTCACCCCCTCAAGATAAGGGTACCCAGGTCACCTCCCCTCCCACTCCTCACCCCCAATCAAACCCAGACGCCAACTCTGCAAATGCCCATCAATCTTACAAGACCCAGAAATCACTAACTTTTGATTCATGAAGCACTTCAGTGTCCCTAGCCAGGTACCCTCCACTTCTGCCCTCCACAAAAGACAGCCCACACCTTGGAAGACAGAAAGCCACTCAGTGTTTCCCTCTATACTCCAATATTGATTAGGAGAGTACAAGTCTATTGGTATTGCATCGACAGCCAGCTGGCTCTCTTGCCTGGGGTAGATGGTCTTTAATAAGATAGAGAGAAAGAGAAGAACTCTGTTGGCTCATGGAGTCAGAGGCCAGGATGGCGAGGCGAGGGGCGGGCTGGGCAGCTGGGTGGGGTGGGGTATAGTTCTGCATTTCTGGGACAGGGGCTCAGGGCCACACCTGCCCACCTCCAGCCTAGCCCAGCCAGTGTAAGAGGGGAGGCCTGTGGATTCACACATCTCTCTGAGCTGATGCTCTCAGCTCCCCCATATCTGTGCACTGGGTCTCATCCATTCCCTCCCCTAATTCCAGCTGCACCCTTCTCCACCCTGCAGTGTGATGTAGGTGGCCCACCTCCACGGATTGCATTACCCAATCCCCCTTGCTCTCTGGTTTCTGAGGGACTGAAGGGTGGAGGAAAGAGCAGTATTTATTCCCAGCTCCCTCCCCCGCAGGCTCTACCTAAGGCCGTGACTCCTACAGCTGCTGCTGCCTCTCAGGCCTCGGTAGTAACACTGTACCACCATTGCTATGCCCTGGGGTGCTTCACCATCCTGGTTGGTCTTCCTTAACTCTGCCTACACTCTGTCAATAGCCCCTGCATTAGATCCCCTCTCTTTAATTACCCATCTGAAGCAGAGACCATGACCTGGCCTGCTCCTTGGTCCAGACCAGCCAGGGACCCTGTCCTCAGCCCTAAGCTGCCGTGAGGATGCCGTGACAAGAGCACAGTGGGGAGCGCAGTATATGAGGTGCCTTACAGAGGACACCTGGTGTCCTCGTGTGTAAGAGCAGCACGGCGCAGACATGGGAGCCCACGCCCACTTACATCACAGAGTCAAGGTTCTTTTGTCTGGTCCCTTCCTCCAACCAGAACTGTATCCCCCAACCCACCCATTCTTTCTCTCATTCAATAAATCTTCAGTGAGCCCAATCTCTATTCCAGGCACAGTGCTAGGTACTGAAACATAAAAATAATTAGACACAGTTCCTGCCCCAAGGAACTCAGTCTGGTGGGAGTCGATGTGCATAGAATTAGGGACGCAGAGTCTTGGAGGTGCTGTGAGAACAGTCGTCGAGGGCACACTGGGCATCGTCCATCCCTCTCTGAAACCTGAAAACCAGATGGGGTGTCTTTTGTTCAATCCATCAATGCATCCAGAGATGAATTTTCTGTTAGGGGCTGTTTGGATTTGGACCTCTCTGGAAGCTGGGGAATGACCTGGAGGACATATCTGAGCCCTCACACAGCCCTAACCCCAGGATTCCCTTGTCCAATTCACCAACCTTGAGCAAAGAGCTTGACCTTGCCCTTGGCTTTCTCCCCTTTGAATGTGTGTGGTAATTGGCAGCTTGGAGGATGGGGTGGGAGCAGGGTCCCAACCAATATCCCGCCACTTTCTCCCAGACTGCTGCCCTCCAGACACCAGATGGGGCAGGTGTCAGCCCAGGAGTCCAAAGTCGCAGATTCCCCTCACAGGGCTCTCCCTGCTAGAATATATTCTGTCAAGGAAGGGGCCTGTTAAATGATCACTGCAGCTCAGAGAGGAATTTACAGAATTAATCTTTAATACTTGCCAGCATCAGTATTTGGGTATTAAAAGAAGAAATAATAAAATAACAAGCTGATCCCATACCATTTGACGAGGTTCCCTCCTACCAAACACAATGCTCCTACAAACACACACACATGCATACACATACACACGCATACACACACATACACGCATACATATGCACACACACACACACACACCAGAGGTCCCAGAAGACCCCATGATGGCAGCAATGAGCACCAGGTCCCCTGATCTCAAAGGGTGAAAGTGAGGTTGTGACAGGTGGTTGGGTGGAGGACGTTTCTTTAGGCTCCAAAGACAGCTATTTACAACAGACAGACAAAACTCAACTGAGCTATCTACAGGCTGGATATAGAGTTTGGGGAGGGTTGCCCAGTGCTACTGACAATACATATTAAATAAGTTAAAAGCTACCCAAAATGATAAAAAATTGAATGTTGTCATGTAGCTCCTACATTTGAATATAACCAGGTTATAAAGCACACTCCAAAGACTTCAAAACCTACATGTTGATACAACATGCCATTAAGAGAACTCACTTCTGGCAGAAAAGGTTATAGGAAGGTCATTCTCACATTCAACAGACATTTATTTGGAACCCACCATGGGCCAAGCACTATGTCAGACACTGGGATGCCAAGAGGAGCTGAAGGTCACCCTGGCCTTGTTTACTCACAAGCTAAAGAGAGAAGCAGACATGGAAACGGGCGGTAACAGTACGATGGGCCAGCCCAGCAAAGGTAGCGTGCTGTGGAGGGACAGAGGAGGGACAGCACCTCTGCCTGGAAGAATCAGAGAGGGGTCAATAGACAAGGTGACAACTGAGATGGGTCATAATGGGAAGTGTTGACCAGATGGAGAAGGGAGGAAGGCATTCTAAGCAGAGGGAACAGCATATGCAAAGGTGCAGAGGTGTGAACGAGCATGGTGCATTCAAAGAGCAGCAAGTAATTCCTTGGGCTGAAGCGTAGAGCATGAGGGACACTGACAGGAGTGAAGGCTACAAAGGTGAGTTGGGGCCAGATCATGAAGGACTTTGATTGCCAGGCTAGAAGGTGTAGAACTTATTCAATTGTTTTTGTTTTTGTTTTTTTTTTTGCGGTATGCGGGCCTCTCACTGTTGTGGCCTCTCCCGTTGCGGAGCACAGGCTCCGGACGCACAGGCCTAGCGGCCATGGCTCACGGGCTTAGTTGCTCCGCGGCACGTGGGATCTTCCCGGACCAGGGCACGAACCCGTGTCTCCTGCATCGGCAGGCGGATTCTCAACCACTGCGCCACCAGGGAAGCCCCCAGTGAGGCTTTAAACAAGAACATGATAAATTAGAGCTGTGTTTTCAAAAGATATATGGGGAGAACAATGACCATGGGATCCTGGAGGCAGTGAGGACCAAGGAATCCTCCTTCCACTGGGGAAGAGTTGATGCCTTTCCAAGGGGAGCACTCATGAGACAAGCCCCATAGAAAGTGGGGTCATGATTTCAGGGGTCCTGGATGGAAACCACCCCTTCCATTTTCATCAGTGGTGTGCACCAGGTAGGGCTGATGGGTAAGCAGACCCTCAGTGGGGAGGGTTTCTAGGTCCTGGAATAGCTTGGCTGGCACAGGGCCTGGTCCTCCCGTACAGACTGGACACTGGTGGAGAAGTCCTCAGGGAAAGGCGCCAGAGCCCAAGATTAACATGCAAACCTCCAAATCGGTTTTGTTTTGGGAAAAATTCAGGTCCAAAAGCCCATGAGACATAGAAAAGGTAGAGGGTTCTTGTATAACTCAAGTTACACTTTGATAAATCCAGGTCTCAAGAATCAAGGCAGATTTCCAGTGACGGTAGAGTGCAGAGGCCAGTAAATTCTCTTCCCAAAATCTGGGACAAAATGTTCAAAAACAAAAACAACCATTTTGGGGCTCTGTGAATCAGTCAACCACAGGCAAAACAACAAATTGAGAAGGATTTGTTCACCAAAAACCAAACTGTGGGTAAGAAAATTGGGAGTCTGAAAAGTTCTACCTGAGACTGCCCCCATTCCCACCCCCAGCTTTGGTTCTTCTTGGGTGGGGCTGACCATAAAAAATAATAAGTCAGGAGAGGGCTGACTTGATTTAGAACAGAAGTCAGAAGTCCACGTCCAGCAGTTGGCAGTAAAATGCTTGATCAGTGGGGAAGCAAATGGGCAAGGCCCACAGCTCTGCCAGACTGAGGGTGCCGTCCCAGCTGGGGCAAGCAGCAGAGCAAGCAAACTCGCCAGAAACTTAACAGGGAGCCCCTGGAAGTTAGAGAGCCACAGAAGGGCTGGAAAAGCATCCCTGTCTGGTATCCTTGGAGGCTGCATACTTGAAGGGAAGACCAGATGGCCTCAGAAAGTAAAAGCAGGGAAGACCTGAAAACTGCCTGAACTTGGAATGTACACCCTCTCCCCAGAATCCATGCATAGAGGCGGAAGCCTTCTGGCTCAAGGTGTCTGCATACACCTCTGGCTGATCGCTGGCTGACAACTAAGCTATGCAAACATGGAGAAAACCCTCAGGAAGCCAGGCTAAAAATAAAAAGAATTTTAAAAAAACTGAGTAGAGATAGCAGCAGCATGTACCACTGGGGAGAAAAATTCCCCAGATTAAGTCCAAATAAGTTACTTTAAAAAAAAAAAATCCAGCAACAACAGCCCTCAAGAGTGAAAAATCAGAAGCCAAGTTTGTACAACATATTATCTAAAATGTCCAGTTTTCAACAAAAAAATTACCACATGGAAAGAAATAGGAAAGTAACCCATAATCAGGAAAGGAAAAAGAAGTCAATAGAAACCAACTCTGAGCAGGCACAGATATTGGATTTGGTAAACGAAGACATCAAAGCAACTATTATACATGTGTTAAAAGAATTCAAAGAAGCCATGTTTAAAGAATTAAAGGAATACATGATGACAATGACTTAACAAATGGGGCATCTCAGTAAAGAAACAGAAACTATGAAAAAGAACCTAACAGAAATTGTAGAATTGAAAAATATGGTAACAGGAATAAAAATTACATGCTATGGTGTCAATAGCAGATTTGAGATGTTAGAAGAAAGATTCATTGAACTTGAAGTCAATAGAAATTATCCAATCTGAAGAACAAATAGAAAAATTATCGAAGAAGAATGAACAGAGCTTCAGAGGCCTGTGGGACAAGAAGAATTGTACCAATATACCTATAATGGGAGGCCCAGAGAAGGGAAGGAAGAGAAAGGGGCAGAAGAATCCAGAGTGGCTCCAATTTTGAAGTCCCTTTCACCACTCTGCTTTGTTTGTGGAAGGTCAGAGGGTGTTGGGGAGTGGTGTGAGCCCCTGTAAGCCTCAGCTCTGAGCTGCCTTTCAAGGAGGGGAAATTGTACTCACAGCGTGCTCGGCGCCATACTCCCACGTACTTCAGCCCATTGGCCCACACAAGTCTGTGAGCAGTTCGATAGCCACGGTCTCAGGATAGAGAAAAGGCTCAGAGAGGTAAAGCAACTGCCCAGCTGCACCTGGTGCCTCTCGGCTCACATCCTCATGCCCTAGAGACTCAGCCGTGGGGGGAGGACTGGTGTGACTGCATGCAGAGAGCAGCGCTGAGTGTGGCCCTGGGGCTCAGGAAGGGGCAGACCAGAGACGGGGGTGAGCACACGCGTGTCTCAGAGCCCACAGGACCCTCTCCTCTTTGCACAGGGAGGTGGGCCTCTTGCCAGGATGGGCTGTCCCACTGCCCAGGGAGCCAGGCCCTCCCTCCAGGTGTTGACTCACCAGGCAGAGCGGAGGCTGCACAGGATTCCCAAGACCTACAGCCTCCCTTGATTCCCTCCCTCGAGGGTCAGGCCCAGCAGCCTCCCTCCCGAGCTTGGCCTGAAGTCGGGCTGGGCCTGGCCTCTAGAGGGTCAGCATCGCTCCCCGAGTCCTTCCCTCTCAGCTCCACTCGTGTTTCCATTCACCCTCACAACTCTCCTGAAAAGAGGAGGCCAGGTGAGGAGCGTGCGGCCCCGCGGGTTAGACACTTTGCGTGAAGTCACACAGCTGATGCGCCAGGGTTCGTGTCCTAGTGCACTGACTCCAAAGCCCTGCTCTCCCCTCTGCCTCTCTCTGGGGATCTTGCTCCAAATAGCCACCCCCCAACTCCCCTCCTGAGGGGCTGGGACCAGCAGGGCATGTGAGTCCTACCCAAAGCTCAGCACTGGAAAGAGGAACAATGTCTCCATCACAAAACCAGCTCCCAAGGCAGCCGGGACACCCTCTCCCTCCCCGGTGCCCTTTGCCCAGCCTGCACCCCTCACCTGGGGCCAAACCGGAGGAAGGAGATGTAATTGCCGTTGGAGGCAGAGCCATTCAGGTTCGCATAGTGACCGCTGGGCTAGGCGCCACCCAGGGCCTCCTCTGGACATCCGACATCCTCCCCCCTCCCCTGTGGACAAGAGCTCAGCAGGCACACCCCCAGCACTCCGAGGGCGCCACTGCTGCGGTTCATTCATCTCCGAGTTCCCAGAGTGGAGCTCATGGAAGGCACCTGGTGATTGACTGTGGAACCACAATCACTGGCCTCCTTTGGTGCCTTCTTCTGTGTGAATCAGATCTGATGTTAAGCCCTTCTGAGCCTCAATTTCCTCATTCTTGAAAGAAGGACAAATCATGTCTACCTCACTGGAGTGGTAGTATAAGTGAGGAAAAGGATACAACAAGGATAATATTAATATTAATAATATTAATTCCTATTAATAGTATCAACAATAATATTGATTAATAGTAATAAGATCATTCCTGTTGATAATAAGGATAAATATCATTTATATTATAAATGATAGAGCGAAGATGTCAGGAGAAGGAAGGGCAGGACAGTAGGGGAGAGGACGGGGTGAAACCCCAGGACTGGCTGAGGATAGAAAGGTTGGGAAGGACCTGAAGACGAGGAGCGTTGCGGTTTGAGAGGTGGAAGGAGGCAGGAGAGCACTGGAGGAAGAGGAGGCGTGAGCAAAGGCTGGGTGGGTGCTGGGCACCCAGGTGGGACATAAGGGCCGGAGGAAGGCGGGACCAGCAGGAGTATAAAAACCAAGGGCAGCGGCCTGCGGGCTTTGGGGCCCCAGCAGCTGGGGTGAACGAGCAGCAAGTCCACAGGCTCAGCCTGTCGCCCTCAGGCTCCAAATTAAATAACTTCAACTCCCCTTTTACTTCCTCTCGGACAGCAACTTACTGCAAAGGCAGCCGCTTCTGACATTCTAATAGTCAGAGTCACATCCTGTAGGATAAACCCATCGCTGTTGTCTAAGCCGATGATTTGTACCAGGAGAGGAGGGAGCCAGGAGGGGCCGGCAGAGGCTGGCCGGGGGCTGCTGTTGGCAAAGGAGAGGAGAAGATGGACCAGCCCAGGCCTCCGGCCCTGGAGTACTTGGGACCATCTCATCGCCCCCTCCTCCCCTAATCTACCAGCTCACTCGATAATGTTTTGGAGCGCTCACTACAGGGCAGTCTGTGCCAGGCACTGTGCTGGGGGGTCACAGACCCCATCGTCAGAAAGCTCACTCCCCCAAGCCAGTATGGGCAGGCAGCAATTTCCCAAGCCCACGGCAGAGCCCAGGGGTTAGAGACAGGTGCTTTGGAGACACACAGGACTGGGTTCATAACCTTAACTCTGCAGCTTACAGGCCGGGTAACCTCGGGAAACTTTCCAAACATCAGTCTCTGTATCTTCAGAATGAGAATAGCCGTGTGGCCTGTCCCCTCAAGTCAGCCAGAAGAGTAAAGAACGAAGGCAAAGAAAGCACTGACGGACCCCAGCGCAGAGCAAGCGCTCACAGCGGCTGTGAAAGTGACACCTCAGGTAGGATGTAATGCTGCCCAAAGGCGGGGGGGGGGGGGGGCCCACAGAGTGCTGTGGCAATGTTGTGGAGCATCTGCTCCTACATCAGACAGTCCCGGGCAACTAGAAGCCCCCCCCCCAGTCCACACACCCCTTGCCTGGCCTCAGACACATGCGGAACCCTCCAGGCAGCTTTGTGTATAATGGGACGCTTCATGGAATTTTCTGTCCACACCGGCCAAGCACTAGACAGCCAAGCACAGGCAGGAGAGAAGCAAATGGGTCAGCTCACCACACTATTGGGACGGGCGGGTCACTTCCAGGGCAATAGGAACAAATGACTGGGTGAAGCCAGGCAGGTCTTAAGCTGGAGAATAAGGCAGAAGTTTCCAAGCAAGGAACAGTGAAAGGGCCCACCTGACGATCAGGGGCTTCCTTGCCCAAGGGGTTCTCGGTAGGGAGATACTGGCCCCCTAAAAGGACCAGCAACAGAGAATCCTGCGGGGCTGGGGCTGGGGACAGGGCCAAGCCAAGAGGCTGGGGAAAAGGGAGCAGAGGGGAGGGGAGAGGGACCTTAGGGCTTGTGGGAGGCGTGAATGGACAGAGATTTGGGTCAAGTCTTCCCAATTGGCCTTGAAAGGGAAAAAATATTCTCCAAGGCCTGAAAGGAAGAACAAAAACAAGGAAGAGAGGAGCTCTGCGCATACCCTGAAGAGTTGCTGAAGGGCTGCTCTGGCCTTTAAAATGCAGGGAGTATGGTAATCTAATAAACATGGCAACAAAGCATTTGTCACCAAGCTAATTTTATTAGAACAGATCTCAAACGGCTAATTTCCTTTTACTAATGAGCAAATTAGTTGAATCTCTGATCTGCTTTTAAGGCACTTATATTAATAAAACATGAACGACAGTGAAATTTGTTGTGAGATGTGGTGACGCATGCACTTGGGTTGACGGGAATCTCCAAGTGTGGAGGGCTGCTCTAACGCGGCCCTGCCCACAGGGGCCTCTGGTCTACGCAGGCCAGCTGGGAGACTCACCGCACCCAAGGGAGGCAGGGTGGCGGACAGAAGCACAGCCCCGGGGGCCTGGCCGGGCAGCAGGGTGAGTGAGGCTTCTGCAAAACCCCCAGGGAGTGGCGGGCAGGATGGCTCCAAACCTTCTGCAGGCTGCCTTGAGGAGGGGTCTGCCCCCTGCCTCCTCGCCTCCCGACCCCTGTGTGTAGGGAAGAACCTTCTAAACATTCCCAGCGCCCCGGTGATCTAGGCTGGCTCACACCAAAGCTGAAACCCATTTTGCCAAACCATCTTTCCCACAGCCAGACTGTGGGCTCCTGAATCCAGCTCTTCACAGCAGGTTTGCAGGTCCTGGGGAGTGGGAGACCCAATGCCCAGCCTCTTCCCTAGGCAAAGGGGCTTTGGCTAGGCTCTGATCAGGCCGATATTCATTGCAAGCAGCCAGGAGAGGCCTGGGAGAGTGCAGCACAGAGTGGCGAGGTCGGTTGCCACCCAGAAGAGAGGTGCACAGGAAAGCCCTCAGCCAGTCAGAGCCCAGGGATGCTGCCTCCTGCCTGAAGGATGGGGGCAGAGGTAGGCATAGGCCAAATTTGATCTAAGAGGAGTGGTCCCCTACTTGCTTTGGTGGCATGCTTGGTGTTGGCAGACAGAGAAAGCCTGCTGGGAAGGTGCCCCCTGCAGCAAGAGCAGGGAGAAGGGCTAACAGATGGTCCCACCCACCTGGCAAATACAGGACATCCATCTGCTTCAACAGGCTTTGCAAAGAAGGGGAAAAAGGAATTCCTGGGAAGGAAATCCAGGACACGGCCAGCTCCCTGGCCTAAAGTCTGCCCTAGTAGTTGCTTTCTGCTAAGAAGGGCTCGAGAGAGCTGGGCACTGGGGCAGCTGGCAGTCCCTGACAAACTGCCCCGGCAGTAAGCTGGACTCAAAGGCCCTCAAAATGCCCAAGAGAAGAATGAAAGCCTCAAGTTCCGATCTCAGCTCAGCCACATACATTTGGATCCCAACTCACCCATGTCTTAGCAGCAGTGTGATTTGAGACCAGTCACCCAGTCTCTCTGTGCCTCCGTTTATTTCTCTTTAAAGCAGAGATACTCCTGCTCACATATGTGAACTGCCATGTGGACTCAATAAGGAAAGAACCAGACACACGGCAAGCATTCAGCAAACGTGTGTCCCCTCATTTCTGCAGGCTGGGTTTTGGGAGCTGCTGCCCCTTTTAGAAAGTGTGAGGACAATGTTAAGGTGACAGAGAAAACAAGGGGTGGGAAGTCCCCAGGTCACACACATGGGTGTCCACATAATTGAACTGCCGCCTCAAGAGAAGAGAGCGTCTTGTCACCAGCAACAATCAAGTACCTGGCAGGGATGCCCCAGAGGACCCTCCATCCCCTCTGGGGCCTGCCATGCAAGCCACCCTTGTCCAGCACCTGCCAGAAGTCACGGGTACCACAACCACCCTCGTGGCTAATCTGGCCCTCCTCTAGATGCCCAGAAAAAGTCTCCTGTCCATCAGCCCTCAGCTTAGGAAGGGATCCCTGGATCTAGCCTATATCCAGCCCCACAGGTAGTTTTCTTGGGAGGAGGCTCAAGGCGGGGGGACAACCGGGAAGGCACACCTCAAGGTGAGATGTGTGACAGGCTGCAGGTTTTAGACACAATCCATATGCGAGCGCTTGTGGCCACTTTCCTCTGTGTGAATCGCAGCTGTGACCTGCAGCAGAAGCCACTACCACAGGCCTCATCAGGGCTCCTGGCATCTCTCCACGACTGCCCCGCCCCCAAATCTGTCCCCGCCCCGCCCCCTGCCCACACTGTCCCTGGGCCCGCCTCTCTGAAGTGCTCTGGCCTCATTCATTATTCAGCCATTTCCTCAGTTCAGAGGCCCAGGGGCCAGAGGGTTGGCAGTCTGTGTGCTCTTTCATCTCCCAGGTTGCATGGGGAATGCAGAAACGCTGGGCTGGTGTCCAGGATGCAGATCAGAGGCTCTCAGTCCTGGGTCTGGGGGAGCCCTCATACTTTATGCCCTGGGACCCACCCCCCGTAGGGCCAACCTCTGGGATTACCCCACAGGGGCTTTTACTCCCTTCCCCGGGGAGCCACAACCGGACCCCCAGCCCCTAGCCCTGCCTCTAAGTGCAGAGCTGAGATTTGATGCCAGCAGGTGAGTCCAAGCGCCAGCTCTTTTCAAGTGGCGAGACTTGCCTGTTCTGTAAATAGCACGCGACTCACCTGAGAAGGAGCTTTGGGCTGAAGGCTGTATTAAAAGCCTTAGCAAACCCCGGGGCAGGTGGAGAAAGACCCCTCCTGAAGCGGTGCCAAGGTACACAGTAAATCAAATCCCACACGAGGACCAGCTCCTGCAGTTGTCCCCGACCCCCTCGTGGCGGGCTGCGTTGGGGGTGGGGTGGCAGGGCAGAGGTCTCTCTCACGGTACCATTTACCCTGTGACGTGATGCGGAAGGTTGACATTGCTCCGCTCCCCGCTCTCCGGCCGCAGGTTCTGTCCTAGTCACTCAAGTTCCCCTCCCAAGATGCATGGCCCAGCAACTTAGCCTTCAGTTACTTGAATAAACGCAAGAGTTGGGGGAAGAGGAGAGTTTATAGGGTCAAAGAGGGTCAACTATCCTGGTCCTCAGTATTTCTTATCTCTTTGATATCCTGGGTCCATCTCCCCCACAGGTTTCACTCTCCCCATAGATGAAAACTGGAACCCCCTCTACACGTCTGCAGCCACCCGAGCAGAGTGTTGGATTCTCAGGCCCGGCCAAAGGAGACGGAGCAGGCCTGGCCCCCCACTGGCAAGTGGAGTGTGAAAAGGAAGGCCCCCGCATTGTCTCAGATGGAGGAAGGTGGCAGGGGAGCTGGCACCCGGCGGGGATGGTTTCCATCTCTGCTGCCCCCATGCCTGGCACTGCAGGATCAAGCCTGGAGGCCGGCAGTGAAATCAGTCAGGGTCTTCACCTCCACAAAGTACTATCTGAGAAACAACCAAAGGGGACATCAAGGGAGAAGTCTCCCGTGAGGCCACCAAAGGCAGAGAGGAAAGGAAGCAGGATGCCAGGGACAGCCGCTCCCCATGGGTTTCAAAGCGTAGGTTTCCTCGTAGAAATCTGAGTTTCCCAGTTCGGCACCTAGGAAACCTAGGGCCTGGCAAGGGGACGAGACAAGATGTCAAAGTATGACTTTTTCATCGACTCCGACAACCCACGTGGCTTTTTAAAAGCTTGACCCCCAGGCCTGCATTCCTTCCCCGCACTCTCTGCCGTGGTTCCCATGGAAGGGATCAGCCTTAGTGTGGAAGATGGGATGAGAGTTCTAGGCTGGCCAGAAGAGACAAGACCAGCCTGTCCAAGACTTTGTGGAGGTCCTGGCCTGGAGGGCTAGAGATCTAGAGCCTTCCAAGGAGCAGGGGCTGGAAATCCTCACCTGGGCCTTCCCAGCGACCCCAGCCCGCAAGCTCCAGAAACCCAGAGTTCAAAAATATGCTGCAAAGACTATGCGTTCATCAGCTCACCTGACGACAATGGAGTGGGCACTGCCAGGTGCTGGAACACATGCGCCGCAGCCCCTGTTACGCGCTAACAGCACCGTCTCACCCCAGTCTCCTTTACCTGTGTGATGAGAAGCGCTGACTTTAGTCCCTGCGGTCCCCTCCCACCCTCACGTCCTGTGTGTCCCTGACTCTCTGAAGTCCCAGCCCGCCTCCAAGCGTGGTTTGAGAACCAAATGAAGTGTGGCCATGCAGGTGCAGGATGGCCCGGGAACAGGAGAGATAAGCTTGGGAGCCCCAATAGGAGGGAGAGAACAGATTTGCCTAGGCACAGCCTCCAGTGGGACATCACAGAGCCCTGGGTGGCTGAGCCAGGCTTCTCCCAAGGGCCTGGGGCCACTTGCACTATCTCTCTGATCATAGCAGCTTTGTAGCTGTCTCCATTTGGGTTGGAAAAGGTGGGCTTTTTGTAGCTTTAAGGTCTTCAGACCCATCCCTCTGCTCTTTTCCTTAGTAAAGTTTCCCTCACCCAGCTTATATAATAATTCAAAAACCAATTGCTTGTTTCCCTGTCTGTTTAGAAATGAAAGTGGGACTTAGAGGGGAAGCCTGCAGGCCAAGGAGGCAGCCCCAGGCTGAGCCAGAGGCTCTGGGAGGGAGAGGGCCCAGGCAGCTGGCTTCTAAGCTCAGTTGTAAAGGAGCTGAGTGCTTGGGGTCTCTGAGGGCCTCGGGGTTGGAAAAGGCCCCAGAGCTGAGCTCTCAGTTGACAGGGCCACCCCTCCCCTCCTCTGCTTTCCCTCAGCCCCAGACAGGGCCTGGAGCACCAAGCCCTCTTCAGGCCACAGCTCAACCAGTGGAATGGGGCTAGATCAGCCAGGTCCAGCAATAGTTGGTCTTTAAAAGAAAGCAACTCAAACTTGTGTGCAGGCTGCTCACACACACCCCAAACTACCTCCCCACGAGGCCCGGGTTCCAAGAAGTCTCTATGGCTAGGTGTGGTTGGGTCTAGAGAGCCAAGAGGAGAGACCTTTAGAAAATTCTAGAGAGAAGCAAATAAAAGAGCTCTGGAAAAACTATGGAGACAGTTAAAAGATCAGTGGTTGGCAGAGGTTACGAGGGAGGGAGGGAGGCAGGCATGAATAGGTAGAGCACAGGGGATTTTTAGGGCAGTGAAAATATTCTGTATGATACCGACATGCGTTTGTCAAAACCCATAGAAGGTACAAGGCCAAGAGTGAACCTTAATGTAAACTGTGAACTTTAGTTAATAATAATAATGTATCCATATTGGTTCATCCGTTTTAACAAATGGCCCACACTAATGCAAGATGCTAATAATATAGGAAACAGGGCGGGGAGGGGTGTATGGGAACTGTCTGTCCTTTCAACTCAATTTTTCTGTAAACCTAAAACTGCTCTAAATTATTATATCCACTAATTTAAAAATAATAATAATAGCCAAATCTGGAAACAACCGAATTGTTCATTAACAAGTGGATGGTTAAACAACCTATGGAACATGCATACCATGAAACACTGCCCACCGAGAGAAGGAATGAACTGTACACACACACACACACACACACACACACACGTACGTACGTACACACATACACACACACGTACACATACACAGCTCTGGGTTCTAGTGACAGTGCCACTAACGTGCCGTGTGGCCCTAGGCAAGTCGCCTGCCGTTTCCAGGTCTCACTGAGGTCCCATGCAAACCTTCTCACTCCGGCCCATCTCACTGCCTCACTCTTGTCACCAGATGAAGGATGAGATGAAGCTACATTTGATCCCTCTTTTGCCCCCAAGAAGGAATAAGCTCTCCATGGCCCCTGGCCCCTTGGCAGCCCTGACAGCTTCACCCTCTCCCAGCCAAGCAACCCAGGGTTTTCCTCTAATCCGGCTCAGCCAGGGCCCTGCTTGGCAGGACCACAGGCCAGGTAGCAGCAGTAACAGCACATGCCTCACCCGCCGCCAGCCCCAAGGCTCCAGCCACTCTGGCGTCCCGACTCACCTCTCCCTCCCAACCCGACTCTCCGTCTGCTCTCCTGACTTGTCCATACATCACCAGGAGTGCAATACCCTTTAACAAAAACCACTTTACTCTGAACTAACAGAGTCAGGCCTCATTGTTCCCAATATCACCAAGCAATTTCTGAGCTAGGGAAGTGCTGAATTGGAGCCGGAAGACGGGCAATTGGGCAAGGTCAGCTGACATGGTGCCGAGTGGGGGCTGAGAGCTCAAGGGAGGTGAGAGGAAGGGCTCAGCTTGGAACGTGGGAGAAGGACGCTGGGGTCTCCGGAGGTGGAAGCAGGGGTGACACCCTAACATTTGCCATCCCTACACTTCCAGCCCCACTCACTCCCACCTGCTCTAATTGCTCGACTCTCCTTGCTGCAAGTTTTTACAGCAGAAATCCAGCCAAAGAGCGCTCGAACAACTCCAGATCCCGGAGAACATTGCCCAGTCCCCGCCTGTGCAAGGACCACAAGTATCCTTCAAGGAAGGTCCCCCGGGTCCCTCCGCTAACCCAGCTCTCAGAGAATCACTTGGCCCTCGCCCCGGCCCTGGCTATCCTGACATTTGGCTCCTGTACAAATTTAGTGCCTCTCACATTCATTTAGCTCCTGGACCACATGCTACAAACACAACATTGGTCTCTGTACGTTAACAATCGAATGCTATTATAAACTACACTTATGAGCCGGGACCATATTTATTTATTTATCTTTATATCTTCAGTCCCAAATGTGGTTCCAGATACACAGTAGGATCTTAATGAATGTAAAATGAACAGAATGCTCTAGTGGTTGTACAATTCTGGACACAGTGTTGACTGAATGACATCAATTATCTAAAGAGATATCCAGGGACTTCCCTGGCCGTCCAGTGGTTAAGACTCCGCGCTTGCACTGCAGGGGGCTCAAGTTCGAACTAAGATCCCGAATGCTGTGTGGCACGGCCTAAATAAATAAACAAACAAACACACAGATATCCAAAAACTCTTAAGGGAAAGACCTCCATTTCCCACAGTCCTAGAACAGTGCTTTCCAGCAGAAATCTCTGCAATGATGGGGGTGCTCTGTATCTGAGTTGCCCCAATGTCTAGCCACCAACTACCTAGGGCTATTGAGCACTTGAAATGTGGCTAGTGTGACTGAGGAATTGGATTTTACATGTTAATTAATTCTAATTTAAATAGCCACAAACTGGACAGTGCAATCCTAGAAAAAGGTGATTCTGGAGATGGGCTCATAAATGAAATGAATGTAAAAGCTCCTATTAAGAGCTCGGTGCCACAGCATGGTGTGTAATAAAGAGCACAGTCTAGGGGTCAAATCCCTGTTTTCAAGTTCCTAGCAAGTTATTTAACTCTCTGTGCTTCTGTTCCTAATCTGAATAACAAAAAAAACATTTGCCACATAAGATTCCTATGAGGGTTCAATGAGTTAATACATTTAAAGTGTCTTGAATATTATAATGAGTACTCCACATATATGAACTGTTGCTATTACTGGCATTAAAAATGTTTGTTGAAGATATATATATATATATATATTTATAAACTAAAAAACAAGGACCTACTGTATAGCACAGGGAACTATACTCAATATCTTATAATAATTTATAAAGTAAAAGAATATGAAGATATATATGTGTATAAGTGACTCACTTTGCTGTACACCTAAAACTAACACAACATTGTAAATCAAATATACTTCAATTTTTTAAAAGTTTATTGGTCTGAATGTGCATCTACCAAAGAATATTTGCTAATATTTATTGATCACCTACCAAGTGTCAAGCACTGTGCTAAGAACTTGACAGTCACCCTAAGAGTGAGGTATGATTGTCAACATATTAAAGGTGAGAAACTGAGGCTAAAGGAGGTTGAGTGTCCAGATTCCAACTGACAATATGCCTGTTTCCACAATCTCTACTCAGTCTGTTTCCTCATCTATAGACTGAGTCTTAGACCAGTGTCTATATCACAACTTTGGCCGGTAAATAAATAAGAGCATGCACATGGTCTGTGCTTAGTATAAAGCAATTGTTCCCATCTGGGGGCAATTTGCCCCCAGGGAACAGCTGGCAGTGTCTGGAGGTGTTTTTGTCACAACTGGGGGCAGGGCGTGGGTAGGTGCTGTTACTGGCATCTAGTGGGTAGGGCCCAGGGTTGCTGCTAAACTTCCTACAAGCACAGGCAGCCTCTACAACAAAGGATTATCTAACCCGAAATGTCAGTAGTGCCAAAGTTGAGAAACACGGGTCCAGAGCCTCACTGACAGTATTCAATACTGTGCTGGCAAAGAGAGAAAGAAGACAACTGAACCTACAAATTTAAAAAGGTGCACATTTTGTTCAGAGCCTGGAACAGCAGTGCTGTAGCAGGGCAGCAGGTTCAGGGAAATGGTTTCATTCTTCAAATCACAGAGGGTTATCACTTGCCAGATGACAAAGCAATGTGCCTAGCACTGCAGGGGCTTGTGTTTAAAAAACAGGATCCCCACTCTCTAGACACTTGTGATGAAATTGTACCAACACAAGGTTAGGAAATAGAGGAGGAGGAGTCAGGGGGCTGAGTCATCCAAGACTGCAAAGGGAGGGGGTGAAATCACTCCAGCCCACTCCCTCATTTCACAGGTGAGGAGCATAGAGGGTAGAGAAAGGGCCCTGAGCCACAGACACTATGGACAAAAAGCATGGAGCTCCTGAAGAGGCCAATCGCCCCCTGTACCCCAATTTTCTATGTACAAAGTAGGAATGATACGTTCTGCTCCTCCATTTGACCGCAAGCTGCCCGATCTCCAACCAGGTTAGCATGTCAACCGAACACCATCATCAACATCAGTACCATTCACTGAGCACTTACTATGTGTCATGTATCGCACTGAGAGCAAAATCTCACTTAACCTCAGAACAACCCAATTTTACAAATGAAATAACTGAGTCCAGCCCCAGACTACCAGACCCTAGAGCAACAGCGCTTAATCTCCATGCTATACATCCTCTCTTGGCATCAGACTGGAGTCTGAACAATGATGGGCCCATTTCATGCTCTGCCCGTCCACACAACACAACTGGACCACCAGCCCTTGCCATGCCCTGACCCACTGCAGAAACTGTAAGGGTCTCCCAGGTCCCAGCACAGCACCTGGCATCCGGGATTGAGATGGGAGGTTGGCCCCTTGGGCTCCATGGATGAAAGCCAAAGTCACAGCTTCTCTCCACTGTGCACAGGACCCATGCCTGAGACTCATAACCCAATTAGGGCCAGGGAGATAACAGGTAATGAAACAATAACAGTGCATGGCGGCATAGGTGCTGAAATTAACAAAACTCTGTGGCAGTTTGGAGCTCTCACCTTAAGTGCTTAGAGATCAGGAGGCAGGGAGAGAGAACAGAGAGGGCTTCATCAAATCCACGCACTTGTCCTTGAACTTAAAGGAAGGGGAGGAGTTCTGACAAACTCAGGGTGAGAAGTGAGGAAAAAGGCATTCCCAGTAGAGGGACTTGGGTGAACAAAGGCAGAGGTGGGCAAGGCAGCTGAAGTGGGCAAAAGAGGATTCCAGTTTGGTAGGAACAAGATGGGACCTTCTTGTGATATAGACAAATGAAGAGTGGCTAGGCAGTGGGCATCCAAAAGCATCCTCTAGATTGGGGCAGGTTAGTGTTAGCGATGTTTCAAAAGGGATTTGCAAGTGAATTATTTATGGCGGTAACAAGCAAGCACTCATTTAGCTTATATCCCACATTATACAAACACAGCATTGAGTTGTGCAAGTTAAGGCCCTAATGCCACTCTAAATTAAATTCATCAGTGTCTTAATTAAGATCTATATTTAGTTCTTAATTAAAGGGGAGAGAAAAATCCACGATGTTGCATAGCAGAGATCTGAAATGGAGATAAATCATCTTTCTGCCAGTATACTGGACACATGACCACCCGCTCTCAAGACTCAGCCCCCTACTGTGGTTGCAATCCTTTAATCCTTCCTTCTTTCCTTCCTTCCTTCCTTCTTTCCTTCCTTCCTTCCATCCTTCCTTCCTTTCTCTTTCATTCCTTTATGAAATTTTATTTATTTATTCTACATCAAATTATTTATTTATTCTACATCAAATTATTGAGCACCTACTATGGGTCAGGCACTGAGCTTTGATTATGGGGCACAGTAGGGAATAAACTAGAGATGGTCCCTGCCCTTACGGGCTTGCACTCCAGAGAATGCCAATGGATACATACATGTCTCAGCTTTGAAACCTCCCTGGGTCTCCATTGTTCTCCAGGCCCTTCCATCCAGGAGAATCCTGGTGTCCGGACACCCTAGGTGATGCCACAGCTGATGCCATCATCCTATCAGCCAGAGAGAGCCTTGAAGAGTGGCCAAGTGGGTCCTCCAGGCCCCTGCCCTCACCATCCTGGCCAAGCTCCCAAGTGGATCAGTGGCAGGGCAGACCCTCAGTACCGAATTCTACTCTGCCGTCCCCTCTAGCAAAGGATAAAGACTTGTCAGAAGGATGAGGAAGGGGTCGTGAGCTTCCCTTTGACCCTAAGACTCTAGGATTCCCCAATACCAAGTGGGGCACTGGGTCCTGGGAGTGGCTTCACTGAACAGGGTTTATGAAGGAAGATCACAGAACACAGGATGTTACAGCCACAAAAAGCTGTGCAGCTTGGCAATCTGAATTCCTGGGAGGTCAAGTGACTTGTTCAAGAAAACAGAGAGTTAACAAAGGGCAAGAGCTAGAATCCACATCTGCTTTGTGCCAAGGACTGTATCCAAGGGGACACAAGCATGGGTAAGCCAGGGTTCCTGCCCTCAGCACATCTGCTGAGGGAGGGGGGAGCCAGTGCCAATTGGGAGGGGGAGGCTTGACGTTGGCAAGGCAACCATGTGGATTATCAATAAAATCTACCCATCTTCATCCCCAGGAAAATGTTTTTCTCCAGGGCTGACTGGGCCCTCCCAGTGCACAGTACAAGCCTGCTGGGATTGGTGGCAGTGGCGGGGGGGTGTAATCCAGATCGTGACAGCACAACGCCAGGATGCCAGGACAGAGGCTCCCCTCACTTGCTGAACCCACTAGAAGCACGAGGACTGCCTTCTGCCAGGGCAAGAGGCTTTGGGCTGTGCTAAAGCTGTCAGAGTTGGTTACGAAAAGAAATGGGACAGAAGGGCATCCCAGCGGGGAAAATGGATTGCACAAAGGTACAGAATCAAGGAAGCAGGGTGAGTTAAGAAAACCTCAGCGATTTTTGTGTGGTGGGAGGGGATGGGGCAGGTGAGGTGGAAAAGATTGGCTGGAGCCACAATCCCACTACTGGGCATGTACCCTGAGAAAACAATCATTCAAAAAGAGTCATGTACCACAATGTCCATTGCAGCTCTATTTACAATAGCCAGGACATGGAAGCACCCTAAGTGTCCATCGACAGATGAATGGATAAAGAAGATGTGGCACATATATACAATGGAATATTACTCAGCCATAAAAAGGAACGAAATTGAGTTATTTGTAGTGAGGTGGATGGACCTAGAGTCTGTCATACAGAGTGAAGTAAGTCAGAAAGAAAAACCATATGCTAACACGTATATATGGAATCTAAAAAAAAATTGTTCTGAAGAACCTAGGGGCAGGACAGGAATAAAGACGCAGATGTAGAGAATGGACTTGAGGACACGGGGAGGGGGAAGGGTAAGCTGAGACGAAGTGAGAGAGTGGCATGGACATGTATGCACTACCAAATGTAAAATAGATAGCTAGTGGGAAGCAGCCACTTAGCACAGGGAGATCAGCTGGGTGCTTTGTGACCACCTAGAGGGGTGGGAGGGAGACGCAAGAGGGAGGGGATATGGGGATATATGTATAGCTGACTAACTTTGTTATACAAAGTTAGTGGTTTGTTATACTAACACACCACTGTAAGGCAATTATACTCCAATAAAGATGTTTTTTAAAAAAGAAAATTGGCTGGAGCCGGCCTGGGGAAGGCTTTTGAACGCCGGCAATTCACTCCTCCGCTCAGCCTCCGGGCAACCTCGGAAGGACGTACACCGCTCACTCTCAGAGCAGAGCTACCAGGAGGAGAAGGGTGGTCCTCGCCGGTGTGCGGCCCCATGCCGGCGAGCCCCGCAGCGCCCGAGCAGAAACTCCACGGGCAAGCACTCCGCTTCACAGCACAGCCTCGGGGTGGGCAGGGGTGGCGCGTTACGTTAGAGCTAGCGACTTGCTACCGGGGAAGCGGCGCTAAAACCCAGGGACCCGGTGGGTGCAGCGGGTCCAGGGAGTGGCGGGGGCGGGCGCCGAACCAGCCCGGAAAGGGAACTTGGCACAATCGGCACATCAAAGCGGTGCAGCTGCGGCTCGCTGAGCCCGCGCAGCTTTCTTCTCTCCGCTCTCTTCTCCCCGATTAATCAGCGGCTACAGCGCGGCGCTTTGATCCCCGAAATCAAACCCTCTGTCTGATGGGTGACTTGATGTTATGCTAATCCGAGCTGATTGAGCTGAGATAATTACACTTCATCCAGGTTTCCTGGGAGTTCCGAATAAATATTGATGCACATCTGTCCCCTGCTCAGGTGTAGCGGGGAGCTTTGCGATGGCAACAGTTTCGGCCGGCCCGGGAGCGCGCGCACTGCCGCCAGCCGCGCCTTCGCCAGCCTCCGCCCGCCTTCGCCGCTGCGCCGGGATGCTGCGCCGGGATGCTGCGAGCCGGGCGGGATGCCCAGAGCCTCGCTGAGCGGGGCCCGCGAGGCGACCGGGGAGGGGACGAAGACCTGGCGCTTTGCGGTTCGGGGGCCTGGTTTGAGTTTCAGCGTCCCCGTATGGGCTGTGTGGTCTTGGACGTGTCACTTAACCTCTCTGAGCCCCAGAGCCTACCCATTTCTTTAGATTGCCGCGGAAATTAAATGAGATGCGTGAGAGGGGGCTGACCTGTGCGGAGTCACACTGGGCCTTGCTGCGGGGCCCTCCCCACCGAGAGCCCGGAGGCGCTGGGAGAAGGCACCCCAGCCGGGGTATCCTCCCCGCCAACACTCGTGCGCCGGGGCTGCGCGCTCCAGACGGTATAGAAATGAATAATAAAGCAAGCGTTTCGGTGGCGCCGCTCCTCCCCGCGGGCTAATTAGATCGTGTTTGTAAAGCACTTCGAAGACAAAACGCGCCCCAAGTATTAATTATCGTTAGCCCCGTCCCAACACGCTTCCTGAGCAGCGCGGGAAGCCGGGAGAGGCCCCTTGCCAGCCTGCGCTGCAGCTGCCGGGCAGGTACAGAGACCCCAAGCGCGGGGACCGCCGCAGGTCCGCTACCCCCTACCCTTCCGAGCTCTAATCCCCTTCCCAGGCCCTCCAGAGATCCGGACGCAAGAATAAAGACGAGGGGAGGAAAAGGAGCGGGTTCCAAGATACAACAGTCTGCAGATGTATCCATCCCGCTCCAGGGAAGAGGTAGGGGGCGTCCAGGAAGGCCTCCCTGAGGAAGCGCCCCACATTTTGGAGGTGTAGGAGCTGGCCGAGAGGACGGGGGGAGTACCTCCTGGTACTGACCGTGTACGACCCTAAACAACGTGTCTTCCGAAATCTTGCACGATTTGCCCCCAGAACAACGTCCCCCATTGACCAGAGATCCTGTTCTCCAGTCCCCGCGTCCTGTAAGGCCTGGACCAGCGCTGAAGGACCATGGGGGCACAAACCCCAGCTCAATCGGGTTCTGGGTGTACCAGGTAGTAATCCTAGCAGAACTTGGCCTTGCATTCAGAGTTAGACTCACATGGAAGTGGTAAAACCGAGACAATATTATCTAGTCCCTTCTCTTACCTTTATTGGGATGATCATTATAAGACCCAGATCAGTGAAGGGTCTCCATACACAGAGCCAGGTGGAAGCAGAGCTGAGCCCCAGTCTCCAGACTTCTCCTCCAGTGCTCTGCAAACTCACCTTACTGTTCCCTTGGAATAACCACAGCAATACTTAGAAAAATAATAATGAATAATGTGCAGAGTTCATTACCTTTTACAAAGGGCCGCCATATGCACTATGTTAATAGGTCCTAACGAGCCGAGCCACCGAAGCGCAGAGGTGTCAGGGGATTTGCCCTGGGTCACGCCCTGGTTAGTGACAATGCTGGGGCAGGAGCCCTGGGTGCCATCTACAGATCCTGTGCAGTACCTTCCAGCTCACCTTCTTAGAGTGCCTGGAATCTTATTTCTTTAAATGCATGCAATTCTTGCCTATACTGTAGCTCACGCTGCTTTCCTAAAATTAAGCATTTTTCTGTCAACAAGCATCTTTGCCCAGAGACGTTTCCTATTATCTTCAGAAGCTGGTGGATGTGGCTGAGCCCCTAGACCTCTTCCTCAGAAGCATGAAAAGACAAGTCTCTTGAACAAGGGGTGTGGGGCGGGGTTGGATGGAGGGTACCCCACCCTCTGAGAAAGAAGGCTCTAAACTCCTCGGAGCAGGGATTGGACCGCACTATCCTTTGCTTCTCCATCATTCCTAACGTGGTGTTTAGGGATGTTGGTTGAAGGCCCAGCAGGTATGAAACTGAGAAGCAAACGGCCTGAGGCCTGGGAGAAGGAAGGAGGGGCAAGGCCACCAAGTTCAGCCCTTTCCGGACACCAGGCTTCTCCAGCTTTCACGTGCATATAGGGAGTCACCTGGGAGCCCCTTAAAGGGCAGATTCCCAGATCCAGCCAGAGATTCCGATGTAGAATTCTAAGAGCCCCTGGAATCTACTTTCAACACTCACTGCACAGCCCCTCCCCCAGGCGTTCCTCCAACCCACCTCTGAGAAGCCCTGCCTACCAGGAGCTAAGCATTGCGCAGACCCCCTGCGGTCAGCCTGGGGAGTGCAGGGGAAGGGAGAACGCTCATTCAAACAGAAGACAGGTGATGCCCAGGAAAGCAGGGCATTGGGCCTGGTTGTGGGGAGGTAGGAAAGCTTCAGCCCCCTCTATGGGCGTGGCTTGGGTTTCAGAAGCAGCAGTGAAGAGGGGCCAGGGAGAGGTTAGGGACAGCCTGGGGGCAGAGCTAATGCAGGCTTCCTCTGAGGACTTCTGCAGAGAGGAACAGCATTTAGTCCACTGGACCCCCGAGCCCTGCTACTTGTCACGAGGTCAGTGGGCGAGCAGCTGTGATGCTGATCAAGAGCTTTGCGGGGTAGGACAGGGCTGCCTTATCCATCAGTCACGGGGCACACAGGGCCCAGCAGACTTTTAGGGACCCAAGGAAATGTTTGAATTTCTTTTAAAATCAGAAGAAAACAAATGAACTTTCAGATAGGATAAAGTGTTTTAACATGTAATATCAAATATTTCATCTTTATATCAATACAGTTGTAAAACAGAATTATTTATTTTTATTTTTTTTTAATTTTTAATGGAGGAAGGGACCCATGAAAGCAAGAGTGCCAGGGGTCACAGAAGTCAGAATGCAGCCTGGGCAGGAGGTTGAGGGATGTGAGGAGGGAGGAAGGTGAGTGGCCTGGAGCCTAGGATGCTTCCCACTGGGAGATATGACTTCTGTGGCAGCCAGAGCCTACAGTCGGCCTGGCCCCTCCCTGGCAGCGCCCAGGGCTCTGTGGGAAGAGGCAGCCTCTGAATCTGTCCCAGAGTTACCAAAGTGATTATAATTCACACTGGGGCAATGCTCCCTAAAGAGACGGAGCCCCACAGGCTGGGCCCTGCTGGGGATTAGCTGGCTGGGCTCAAAATGGGAACAGGGAAGAGGACCCACCTCCTGTGCCTTTGGATAGAAATAAATTAATGTAAAAGAGATCCAGGTGAGTGCATTTATTTTATAGCTAATATTTGGGCACTTTTTGATCCCGAGCTGAGGATCTTCATTCTCATCCAGAAGTGAAGAGGAAGAGAAGAAACAAAAGGAGAAAGACCACTCTGGCCAAGGCTCCCTCTCCTCCTCTTGCCTTACCTCCCTGCCATCCTAATACCCTGCAAGGTCCCAGACTTCGTGTGTGGTGAGCAAGCAGCCTCACCTGTAGTCAGAGGCCACGTTCCCTAATCCAGAAATTAAAGCGCCCGGAGAAAACAGGCTAATCAAATTATACATTCCTGAGAACCATTTATAAGCCAGGTACATTCTTTAATCTTAATTAGAAATCTGAGCAGCTCCCACCGTCTCTGTAATCAACATTGAAACGGTGCTGACCCCCATGGCGCTAACCTTGAGAGCCACACACAGGTAAGTCAGGAGAGCTGGAGGCTGCTCCTGCCTCCTCACTGGAGAAGGGGTGTTCGTGGGGCTGTGGGCAAGGTTGACTCCCTCAGCTGCCCCTGCAACACCCCCAGTCCTCCCCCCACCAAGGACACACGTACGGAGTCTCAGTCCAGTTCACACTGACTCACCGCCACCCTGAACCAGGACCAGGTTTAGGACCTTGAATCTCTCACCTATCAATTATAATACCTTTCCAGCTGGCCTATTCTCTGTGCTGCAAGCCTATGATCTTTCTACAAAGCACATCTAACCATGGGCTTGCCTTTAAAACTCCTCCGAGGTTTTCTGGAGCCTTCAAGACACGATGCAACACCCCTCTCTCCCCAGCACAGTGCCTTACTTAGGCTTTGTGGTCTAGCCCCTGCCTACCTCTCTATCCCACTCCGCCATGACACTGAAGGGGTTCAAGGCATGCCACCCCAAAACATGCTACTCTGGCATAAGGATTATTTTGAGCTGAAGGCAATTTTTAAAAAGCAGACACAAGGCGAACTCTCTGGCCTCCTCTTCTCTACCAGGAAGAGCAGGATGATTCTTAATCACTGTAAACAACTCTAGACTCTTATCAGCCCGGAGATGGCACTAGAGGAACCTACATAAAAAATCTTGCTAAAACAACTTTTACCTTCTTTTAGTTTCCTCCACATATTTACCTTTCCACATCTTACCACCTTTAAAGGCCTAAACCCTTGTTTCTTTTCTTATCACGTCTCTACAAATTTACTCTTCCTTGTCAGGATGCTATATAAGCCCCAGTTCTGGCCTTTCTCACCTTCTGAGCGGGCCCACACTCTGTCTGTGGAGTGTGTTTCTCTCTAAATAAATTCACTTCTTACCTATCACTCTGCCTCCCACTGAATTCTTTCCACACAATGCGACATCAAGAACCTGAGCTTCATTAAGTCCTGAAACCAGACACTGAACCCCACCAGGTGGGAGAAGTTGACTGTGTGCTGCCCACAAGCAGGTGGACCCCAGAATGGTTGGAACCACAAGGCTGACGGTGCCGACTCCCGTTTACCTCCCCACCAGCCAATCGGAAGAATGTCCCCCAGCGGATCACGTCCTCCTCTTTGAACCATTACTGTAAAACTCCTCACCGCCCCCTCCGGGTCGGGACACAGTTTTGAGGGCATGAGCCTGCTGTGGCCCCCTTTGCCTGGCAAAGCAATAAAGCTATTCTTTTCTACTTCACCCCTCCCCCCCAAAAAGCCCCAGTTCTCAACACCTCTTTGAGTTACTCACCACTGAGTTCTCCCACATGTCGATGCATGACCTAATAAACTCTGTTGTCTTCTCCTTAATCTGCCTTCTGTCAGTCTAATTTTCAGGGCCCCAGGCAAGGAACCCTAGATGGGCAGAGGAAAAGAGAGTTCTCTTTCCCTACACTACTGAACTACTATCATCCCCTGTGTATACCAGGCACTTTCATTTTCTGAGCTTTTGCACACATCGTGCACCCTCTGCCCAGGATGTTTTCCTCTGGCTTCAACAATCTAGTCAGCTCCTACTTAGCTTTTAAAACCCTGCAAAGAAAATATATGTCCACACAAAGGCTTGCACAGGAAGGGTCACAGCGGCATGATTCCTAATAGCCCCAAGCTGGAAACATTCCAAATGTCCATCAACCAGACAATGTATAAACACACTGTGGTATATCCATCCAATGGAATACAACTCAGCAATCAGAAGAAACAAACTGCTGTCACATGGAACAGCAAGAGTGAACCTCAACAATCTTACGCTAAGTGAAGGAAGCCAGACAGAGAAGACTATGCATTGTATGATCCTGTTTACCTGAAATTTCCAGAAAAGGCAAACTCACAGAGGCAGAAAGCAGACTGGTGGTTGCCTTGTCCCGAGGGAAGGAGCGCTAATTGACAGCACACAGGCATGCAGGGACTCTGGGGCTGGGGGAAGTGTCCTAAAATGGGCTTGCGGTGATAGTTGCACACCGCTTAACCTTCAAAACTCATTGAAATTCCACACTTACAATGGGTGAGCTTTATGGTATAAATAAAATTAACAGCAAAGCTGTTAATCAGTAAAGCTAATTGATGGATGGATGTAGAGATGAATGGATGAATTTGTAATGAAACAAGTATAATACATGGTGAGAGTAGAATCTAGGTGGTGGGTGGAGTGTTCACTGAATCTTCTTTCAGCTTCTCCGTATGCTTAACATTTTCCATGATACAATGTTGGGGGAGAGCAGTCCTTGCTAAGGTCTCACTTTTCTGAAGTGTTTCTCCTTTGTCTCCCTTTGCTCCACACACCCATCCTGGAAAGGACTCATCACTCACCCTTGTTACTAACCTTGTTTCCCTTATGAGGCTCTGTCCCTGAGAAGCTGATCTTTGTCCTGCCCAGGGTCACTTGAGGAATCCTGTTACTTTTGCAAAGATGAAGTCTGAAGGAGTTCATCGTTTAAAGGATCAGAATATAACAAAACCTGTATTTTGTGTGTGGGGGGGGTTGTTTTGTTTTAGTGGTTTAGCAAAATTTGCCTTTACCATTTGATTGCTGGGGCAGATGCTCAATTTATGTAACAAAGCGGTGCCTCTTGGGAGGAAAGAGATAGATGAACTGCCTGATGTCTGCTCCCCAAGACTCAGGAATCAGGGAGATCTGTGGCTGGACTAATGGCCTGTAAAATCCAGTCCCCTAAACTAGAATGATCTTAGGATTACCATAAGCAGGTGTCCAGGTGAGTAACCTAGGCCCAAGTTAAGGACACAGAAGTGCCTGGGAGAGGGCTGGTTTGGGGAAACCACGTGGGTGGTGCAAAACTTCCTCCAGACCCAGAGATCCTCGGGCAGTTTCTACTTCTGGTACTGATAACAACAGCTGAGCATGTGAATTTGATCCATGAGTGCTGAAGGTTTGAAGACCAATTTGGGGGCCCCACTGCGGTCTGGCAGGGGCCTTAGGATCAAAAGGACAAGAGCCTGTGGGCTGTGCAAGCCTATCTGGACTGAGCAATCCTATTTGGACTGAGTACACCACCAGGATTACTGGACAGTTCAAGGGGTTTGCGGGGGGACTTCAAGAGAGAGGTCTCAGACTAACTGCTAATCAGGAAGGTCTACCCTCGGGCAACTAGATTTTTAAATGTGCCCCAAGTTTATGCAGTGGTTCACACCAGTTGCAAATGTACAGACCCTATGCCTACGTTTCCTCATGTTATTTGTCCGACTGGAGAGTAAGGCCTGTGAAGGCAGGGACTGCATGTCATTTGTCTCTACAGCCTCAACATAGGTCCTGGCACATGGTCGGTGCCAGGCTGGAAGCCAGGAGTCCCAATCCATGGGCCCTGTTCCGATGCCTTCACACTGTGTGATATCAACAATCCCCGGAGCCTGGATTTTCTCTGTCCTGTGTCACCCATGCCAAGAAGGGAGCAGGGACAGCATGCTTGCAAAGGACCTGAAACTTTTGGAGGACGGAGAGAATTGATAATAAAGCAGACTCTAAGGCAGAACACCCCAAGGCAGGGGTCCCCAACCCCCTGGCCACAGACCGGTACCGGTCCTCGGCCTGTGAGGAACCGGGCCGCACAGCAGGAGGTGAGCGGCGGGCGGGCGAGCGAAGCTTCATCTGCGGCTCCCCGTCGTGCCCCATCGCTGGCATGGCCGCCTGAACCATTGCCCCATTCCATCCATGGAAAAGCTGTTTTCCATGAAACCGGTCCCTGGTGCCAAAAAGGTTGGGGACCACTGCTCTAAGGAGTAAGTCCAAGGAGGGCTCGAGTGCATGCATTCACTCATTCAATCCACATGGGGACTGGTACTCCAAGGTACAGCGCTAGGAACCAGGGACGGAGCTATGTATATGACAGTCTCTTCGGAGACTCTCCCAGCCTGGAATATGATATGACCTCACAGGGGTGCAAAAGTACTAGTGCGACTGTGTCAGTTAGCATGTTTTGGGCTGCAAGTCACAAAAATCCTCATTCAAGGTGACTTAAATAAAAAGGAAAATGTGGGCTTCCCTGGTGGCGCAGTGGTTGAGAGTCCGCCTGCCAATGCAGGGGACGCGGGTTCGTGCCCCGGTCCCGGAAGATCCCACGTGCCGCGGAGCGGCTGGGCCCGTGAGCCATGGCCGCTGAGCCTGTGCGTCCGGAGCCTGTGCTCCGCAACGGGAGAGGCCACAACAGGGAGAGGCCCACGTACCGAAAAAAAAAAAAAAAAAAAAAATGGAAAATGTATTCTCTTATGCAGCAGGAAGTCCAGGACTAAGGCAGGATCCAGAGTTGGCTTCCTCAAGGGCTCAGTGATGTCACTGGGAGCCCAGCTCCTTTCTGCCTCTCCTCCTTGCTTTCCCCAGTTTGGGTTTCGTCTTTAGTCTGGTGACAAGATCAGCTGGGGTAGTTCAAGCCATCTCTTCTAGACTTGGTGCCATGCAGCACACAAAGAGGGTAGATTTTTCTCTCTTGTAGCTGTCTTCTAGAAGTAAGAAGACCTTTTCCAGAAGGTCCTTGGTCCATCTCTTTTGGTGTCTTACTGGCCCAAATGTGGGGTACCTTCTCAATTCCTGAACCAGTCACGGGTAAGGGGACTGGGTTTATTTTAGACCAGACTCACCTCTGAGGCTTGGGAGTCATGAGGAGTCAGCTTCCCCTAAAGCCACAGACCGTGTGAATGAGTGGTGAGTACCCGACTGAAATCAGGGTCTGTCATAAATTTTAAAACTTAGAGATGATTAATGGGTAAACTACCAACAGTGTCCACGACAGGATACCCAAGGAAGGCGTGGGTAAGCCAGGAAAGCTTCTAGAGGCGTTGACCTATGAGCCGGGTCTTTAACAACAGGCAGGAGTTACTGGCGAGAGGAGAGAAGGTTATCCCAGGCACTGGGCTCAGCGTTTGCCGAAGCAGAACTAGATGTTCAAGGAACAAGGAGATGCCTGGCAAGACTGGAGTGCTGGGGGCCATGCCATGAGCGAGACGGCAAATCCAAATCAGGTTGGAAAGACGGTCAGGGGTAACACGGCGAGGGCCCTCACGGGCGGTGTGAGGAGCTTGAACCTCAGTCAGTGGGAACCAGAGGAGTCTGAAGGATAACTTTGAAGGCCCTGTGAGAATGTCCCAGTATAACTGGGAGGGAGCCGGAGCACTTGAATTAGGAACATTGCTGTATCCCTCTCACGCGAACCCCGTCCCCCCACCAGGTTTTCCGAGCACCCTCGGAGCTGTCCATGGTACCTTCTCTATAATTGGGGAATTAAAGGTGGGGCGGGCACTGGCAGCAGGTGAGCAGCTGTGATTACGGCCTCACTGTGGGTGTGTAGCAAGGACACGGGTGCGTGGATATAAGAGGGAATGAACACCGTCCCCTCCCAGTAGCCCTGAATGAAGCCACCACTCATGGACATAGAAGAAACAGGTCTGTTTCTCCAGCCCAGCTGCTCCCCAGTGAGACCTGTCCTCACGCCCATCATGCAATCAGCTACGCAGGCAGCCAGCCAGCTTTGCTAAGGTAGCTGCTGTCCCTACCACTGCTGCCATGGGGCCTGCTGCCCACCTCCTGCTGGGAGAAAGGAGGCATCGCACTCCCATGAGGGATTCCAGTGAGGAAACCACAAGCTACTCACCCCACGCCATCCCCACTCCCCCACCCTCCCACTCCTAGATCATCCGACAGACACGCCAAACTCTGCCCCGCACTGCTTCTCCCTTGAGTTACTGAGCTCCGCTCCTCCCTCCCCTCCCCTTCCCAGCTCCACGGCAGGGTCTGCCCCAGCTCCTCCTCTTCCTCACCACCTCTTTGCCCCCTCAAACTCCCATAGTCTGTCTCCCACCCCAACCAGGCTATAATAGGGCTGAGGCCACTAATCGCCTTCCAGGGACCACATCCAGCGAGCTGTTCTCAGTCCTCCTCCTCTGTGACCTCTGAGTGGCATTTCTCACTCTGGACAACACCCTTCTGCTTAAGCTCAGTTCCGGGTACGCAACCGGTAACTTGCCAGCCCTTGATTTTGGCAGTCCTGCACTGCTGCTTGCCCGTTTCCTCCCCTCTGGCCTTTTCCTACAGGCTCCTCTCACAACTCCTCCCCCACCAAGCCCACGTGTGTGCTCTCATTGGCTCTACTTCCAGCCATGCTTTCTCACCTCACCCTTCCTCCCGGTGGCCTGTTTGTGTGGAAGGATGACTTATGTCTAAATCTCCAGGGCCCGTCACCTCCTGAGAAAGCCCCAGTCTCCCTTCTTTTTTATTTATTTATTTTTAACATCTTTATTGGAGCATAATTGCTTTACAATGGTGTGTTAGTTGCTGCTGTATAACAAGGTGAATCAGCTATACATATACATATATATCCCCATATCTCCTCCCTCTTGCATCTCCCTCCCACCCTCCCTATCCCACCCCTCTAGGTGGACACAAAGCACCGAGCTGATCTCCCTGTGCCATGCGGCTGCTTCCCACTAGCTATCTGTTTTACACTTGGTAGTGTATATATGTCCATGCCACCCTCTCACTTCGTCCCAGCTTACCCTTCCCCCTCCCCATGTCCTCAAGTCCATTCTCTACGTCTGCATCTTTATTCCTGTCCTGCCCCTAGGTTCTTCAGAACCATATTTTTTTTCAGATTCCATATATATGTGTTAGCATACGGTATTTGTTTTTCTCTTTCTGACTTACGGCACTCTGTATGACAGACTCTAGGTCCATCCACCTCACTACCCATAAACAGTCTCCCTTCTTGAGGGTTCTTCTGGATCCTTCTCTCTGGTTATCCTTATAACAACAGCTCAAACCCCAATGTCTGGCGCCAAAGCCATCGTCTTTTCCCCACCCCACCCAGTTCCTCCTCTTCACTTCCCAGCTTCTCAGAATGCCGCCGCATCTCCCAAGCAGCCAAATTTGAAACGCTGGAGTTCTTCATGATGCCTTACTCTCCCTTGTTCTTCCCATCCTATCAGTAGCCAAGCTTTTAGAGTCTCACAATTCTGATATCTGTCATGGCTTGACATAAACATTAGTGGTTGCCCATATATCTGTCCAATGAAGCTCAAACTCCCCAGCTTGGCCTCCAAGGCCCTCTGTGGTCTGCCCCGGCCTCTCCCTGCAGCTCTGTTTGCTAGCACTCTGGTACCTCCCCACTTTGCTCCTGCTGCCTTCTCTTCCTGCAATGCCTTCTCTCCCCAGCCTGATGTGTCCATCCTTGGCTGCCTGTGTCAAGTATCAGTTCCCTGTACGGGAGCAGAAAGAACCACCAGCTTTAGTGCTGAAAAGCCTGGTTTGGAGGCATAGCTTGGATGTACACCACAGTTGGGCTCTTAATACTTTTGCTTGGAATTGAACTTTACCCTCTGAACCTCGGGTCTTTTCCCTTTGCCCCACTGAGGAAGAGAGGAATGCAGGCTCCTTGCAGACAGGACAGCCCTGACAGGAGAGAAGGGAGGGCGCCCAGGCCCCTCTTCCCATCTCATCCACTCATTTGGAGAGAGGGAGCGACTGAGAGCACAGAAGGAAGAGCTGAGGCAACTCTTACCGCTGTCACTGAAAGAGCGGCAGGTCCCAGTTAAAATGCTGAATGAGAGAGACAGCGATTCCTCCCACGCTGCCATATGCTCATTTCAGGGCAGTGAGCCAGAGCTGCGAGACACGTCAGTCTGTATGGCTCTGTCCACGAACAGCTCCCTTGTGAGGGGCACATTCATCAGTTCTTTGTGTGTCACAAACAGCAGCTTCGTCTACATGCAAGGTTGGCCACCCTGTGCTATTTCTGTAAAGGTTCTAACTATGACTCAGATCTTTTCCTCTCATTCTCTCTCATATTCCAGTTTCCAGAAGAAAGTGGGCCAGTACCAGTGATTCCAGAGCTGGCTGATTCTCAATATCCAGTCCTGTGTCGGCAGCCAAGACCTAAGGGTCTGGCCTCAGATGGTGGTGCAGGGCAAGAGCCAAGAGCTTCTGCATCTCTGCCCTGACCTCTTCTCCCCTTCAAAAAAACCCAGGACACCAATTAGGTGTCCTCTGAAGCTACTCTTTTTAAAAATTTCCAGCTAATAAGTTCATGAAAGAATTTTTTAGGCCTTTTCTTTCAAGTGCTCTCACCTAAGTGAGAAGTTGGCTCTTCACCTGGATCATCCAATTCTTTCTTCCCAAATTGCAATTCCAGTCTCAGTGTGGGTGTCCACGTCCCTATGGCTTTCTAGTGATATTTCATGGCTCATGCTGACTCTATCGCCACCACTTCACCTCAAGTCCAGCATTTAGGAGACAGCAGCTCAGCCAAATGGCGTTTCTCTGCAGTGCAGCTGCCCCAAAAGGTAGCTTCCCAGTTGTTATCATTAACTGTGCTCTTCCTGGAAGCACAGGAAGGTCAACCCATGATCAGAAATAAATCTTCTACATGGAAACAACCTAAACGTCCATCGACAGATGAATGGACAGAGAAGATGTGGTACATATATACAATGGAATACTACTCAGCCATAAAAAAGGAACGAAATAATGCCATTCGCAGCAACGTGGATGCAACTAGAGATTATCAGACTAAGTGAAGTAAGTCAGACAGAGAAAGACAAATACCATATGATATCACATATGTAGAATCTAAAATATGACACAAATGAACATATCTATGAAACAGAAACAGACTCACAGACATAGAGAACAGACTTGTGGTTGCCAAGAGGGAGGGCAATGGGGGAGGGAAGGATTGGGAGTTCGGGATTAGCAGATGCAAACTATTATATATAGAATGGATAAACAAAAGGTCCTACCATATAGCAGAGGGAACTATATTCAATACCTGTGATAAGCCATAATGGAAAAGAATATGCAAAAGCACGTATATATATATATATATATATATATATATATATGTATAACTGAATCACTTTGCTGTACAGCAGAAGTTAATACAGCATGGTATATAACTATACAACAAAATACATTTTTTTAAAAAAAGAAAGAAATTTTCTCATCAGGCAATCAAGCACACAAGCTAGAGGAGAGTACAAAGCAGTTCTCTCCTCTGCTCCGTGCCAAGTCCCCCTTGACTGACATCTGGGGTTCTGTTCTTCTGCCAACCTGCCCCTCTCAGGCTTCAGGCCTCTCTTCTCCCCTCCCAGGGTCCAGCTGCCTCTTCCTCTGACCTCTGGCTGAGAAACTCACGCAAGGGTTCCCATCCAGTTTTCCCCTTGATGGAGATCAAAATGGGCTTCAGATTCTGCAAGTCTTGCATGTAGGATGAAGGAACCAGTCCCCCAGAAACAATACCCAAGAAGAGAAAGCTTCTCTAGCTCCACAGGTCTTAGCCTTCACTATGAATCAAAACTACTCGGGCATGGGGCTTCCCTGGTGGCGCAGTGGTTGAGAATCCGCCTGCTGATGCAGGGGACACGGGTTCGTGCCCCGGTCCGGGAAGATCCCACATGCCGCGGAGTGGCTGGGCCCGTGAGCCATGGCCGCTGAGCCTGTGCGTCCGGAGCCTGTGCCCCGCAATGGGAGAGGCCACAACAGTGAGAGGCCTGCGTACCACAAAAAAAAAAAAAAAAAAAAAAAAAAAAAAAAAAAAAAAACTACTCGGGCAGCTTTTTCAGAACAAAAATGCCTGGGTGGTCTGGGGTGAGGTCCAGGCACTACCTTCAATCTCCAGGTAATTCTGGAGTGCAGCCAGGGTTGAGAACCACTGCACTGATACTAATCATCATTCAGGGCGCAACTGAAATGCATGATTATTGCTATCAGAGTCTCTGTTGTTTTCCCTCTCTCTTACCAAAGCCCTCTTCTCCTGCTGGATATAGGCCAAGTGCCCAGTACAGAGACAGGTCTCCATCCCAGGAAAGAGGTCCAGATACGTAATCAAACAGCCTTCCATTTCATACAGCTGTGCTAACCTGGGGCTAGAGGACAAGAGTTGATGGGGTTGGTTCTTTCCAGCTTTCAATGACAGACAATAAGCAGTACAAGGCAGTGCACAATGAGGATAGTAAAAAGGAGATCATTGTTGCCAGTACCTCCTCTTCTCCCCCCGCATCAGAATCTGGTTGAAGATACCCACTGATCTGGGGGTTTCATCCCAGCAGAAGGGCTGCCCCTCTGCTGAAATGGAAGATGGAAGAGGGAAAGGGAGGTAGTTTGGGGCCAGAATAAAAGGCTGAAGGAGCAGGCTAGACTCTCACTCCTCAGAATCTTCCAGGTCCCCAGGGGAACTCTGGATTTCCCCCTTCATCCCAGGAGCTCAGGGTCCTCTGAAACATGGTACTCAGGCCAGCAGCCCAGCCAGGGACCCCTGTGTCCTGGGGGATAAGATTGAATGCAAGGCTGGCTTCCTCAGGACCAGCTCGGGCATCTTCCTCAACCCTTCTCACTCAATTCCTTGGTCCTCAGCATCATCATCTGGCCCTGGGCTCCTGCAAATACAGTCTCGTCTCAGTTACCTGCTGATGGGCTCTGCTGCCTGGGCTGCAGCAAGAAGAGATCAGTGTGATGCAGAAGGGACCACAGTGTGTGAGATGTGTGTCTCTATCTAGGGACCAAGGTTAAATACAGATGCTCAGGTTGTGTTCCTGGCTGTACTGGCGTTCTCGGCGCTGTGCTGCTTTTCTCTATAGTGCCTTTTATTCTACTTTCCCAGCTGCCTCCCCACTTGTGGAGAGGTAGGTGTGATCAGCTCCATTCTACAGATCAGGAAATGGAGACTCTAGGAAGCGAGGCCCTTCTCCCAGCTAATGGCAGGGCTAGGATGACAGTCCGGGCCTCCTGACTCTCATTCCCGTACCCTCCTTCATCTTTTCCCAGGAATACTCTTTTTGGGCAAAAGCTGTGGACACCAACACCCAATCCAGGAGGATGTTTTTCCAGGGGCATCTCTCCCCAGCCCCCCAATTCTAACTCAAGGGTCTGCCTGACAAAAATCTTCCCCCCAAAACCTGGTCAAGAGACACAAGTCTTGGTCTCTTTGCAAGACTGCAGTCAGTGGCAGACTCTGTTCTTTTCCTTCCCCACCGGTGGGAGCAGTCACTGTGGCTTCTACAAACATCTAGTCAGTCTTAAGGAAACTGCTCAAATGTCATCTCCTCTGGGAAGTCCTCCATGCCTTTTAGCACCTTCCTCTCTGCTCCCTCAGCCCTGGATTCATGCTTCTCAACATTTTATGATTTTTTTTTTCTCTTCGGTTATTTGTCTACAGGTTGACCTCCTCTACCAGACCGTGAGCTCATCAGATAGGATACTGCCTTAGTCATCCTGATGTCCACTACAAAACAGGCCAGAAATTATTCCCAAACAGGCTCAGCCTGGGGTTTCTGGCAGCCCTCTTAGAACCCTGGCCCTGGATCTGCTTTGCCGTATCCCTGGAAAGCTCAGGATCTGGAAGGTTCCAGTGGGGAGGATGATCGAGTCTCCAGCTCTACCCTGAAGCCTTCTCCATCACTAACTATCCCATCCAAAGCCAGAAATCCCCAAGTTGAACCTGTTGGATCTCAGGGTTAAAAGACAACATGGTAAAGGGAGATGCCACCCCCCAGGGCCAGCCAGAGGGCCATCTCCCATCATAGATGAGGCAGCTGGTCAATTCAAGATGAAATGAGGGTAGAGGACAGTGTCATGGTGATGGGGTATCATGCAGTGCATGGTCAGAGGTCCACAAAGACTCGACTTTTGCCCACATGTCTACCCAGAGGTATCAAGGACTGAGCTCCCCCCCGCCACCGCCCGCCCCTCATAAGTTCAAGAGCAGGCTCTGTTTCTAGATGAAAATAGGGACTTAGCTATCGGCAGAGTGGCCCATATATAAAAGATGCTGGATTCATGCATGTTGAATAAATGAATGAAGAATGAATGAAACCCCACCCTCACCTGAGAGCCAGGCTGAGCGCCTCTGCAGGGAAAGGAGATCCAACCCTGGGACTGTGCAGAGGATGCCCCCGCCAGGGCTGAGAACAAGAATGCCTAGCGGCTTATCGGGAGATCAATAAGGAGGCGGGCCCTGCCCGGGCAGTTGACGTGCTGTAAACAGGCCTTGTGCAAACACAATCATCTCCTCGGTTATTAATGGGCTTGCTCGCTGCCTCTTCATTTGTGCTCAAATATCAACAGAAAACCGTTTACTTACCATGGGGCTCCTGCTCACGCCGAGCAAATTTGGACAGGGCTAGTCAAACAGGGAGCTTGTTGTTTGGGCTAATGACAGAGCCCAGTGTAAAGTTTAGCGGTGGCAGAAGCAGGCAGAGAGGGCAGTGGCCTGCGCCTGCCCCCAGGGATGCCCTACAGAAGCTGGGTTGGGGAGAGAAGTGGGCTGGGGAGAAGTGGCCGTGAGCCACACAGCCATGGTCTCACACGTGAAGCCTGCTGAGCCCTTCACACCTTGTGGTCGGCTGTGATCTCCTTGGATCTTCACACTGATCGTGGGAACCAGGCCTGGCAGGAACTGCAATTGGAGTAGCGGCAGAGGACACGGGCTTTACAGACAGACAGCACAGCACAAATCCCAGCACTGGCTAATGGCATGACTCACGCACGGCTAGGTGCGAATTCTTTGTCCTAGGCCTCAGTTTCTTCATCTGTAAAATGGGAAATGTGACAGAGCTCACCTCACAGAGTTGCCATGAAGATTAAGGGAGATAGAGCAAAGCACGGTGCTCAATCCCCAGAATCCCCTTTTGCAGATGAGAAAACTGAGGCTTGAATGAATTTGAGACTCGCCCAAGGCTGTGTGCTTGGGAAGTGGCAGAGCCAGCCTAGAGGCCACGGCTTCCGCATTCAGCATTCCGAACGCTGTCCCTGGGCATGTTCCCCAGGCTCTCTGCTGTCGGCGTGTACCCCACGAGCCCAGCCCCAAGGCCGCATCCCACCTCGGGTGGCCAGAGCTGCCCTGAGCGCTCTGCGTGGACCAGCCCAGGCTGACCTACCCCGAGAGCCCCGGCCCCTGCTCTTGCCCCCATTCTCTGTATCTCTGGTAGAACATTAACTGAGAACGGGGATCTCTGGGGCTCACCTTTCATCCTCACCCAGCCCTGTCCTCTCAGAAAGTGTTGTCTCTTCTTGGAGTCTCCCCAGAACAGCCCGTCTGGGCGCTATGAGGGAGGAGCTTTGCCAGCTTCCTGAGGGGCCTGAGTGCCCAGTCCCTCTGCGCAGTGGCCCAGGCCTGGGGGAGGTGCCGCAAGCACCTGTTTAACATCACAGACGCCTATTTAACGTCTTCCCCTGGGGGTATCAGAGGCTCTCAAGCTGAGCTCCAGAGTCACCGGAAAGGACTAACTTCCAGTAGCTGCAGAATCAGGGGGGCTGATGGGAGTGGGCAGGGAGCACAAGATCCTGTTATTGGAACCGCACGTTCCACCTTCCTGCCGGACCTCACATCACGTGCCTGCTGCACACAATCACCAAGCATCTATTGAGCACCAGGGCACCCCCATGCTAGGCCCCGGGCGAGCTGCACCCCTGTCTGCGAGAGGTTTGGGTCTGTTACGGAGGTACACAAGCAAACACGCCAAGTGATCAGAGCTATGAGGCCCTCGGGAAGGGCCCAGGGCGCAGGGATGAAGGGGGACTTGGTTCTGCATAGGGAATTGAAGACGACTTCATAGAGCTGGAAGGATGAGAATGAGCTTCCAGTCAAGGGGAGAAGAAAGGTCGCCCAGGTCACAACAGCAGCATGTGAGGCGTGAGAGAGCACGACACGGAGAACAGTGAGGCTGGGCAGGTAAAATGGGACCAGTCCTCAACGACCCTGTGTCCCATAGTACGGTAACCCGTAAGTGTGCAAAGCTAACAGCATTCATTCAGTCTCTATCTGAATGCTTCCCATGACGAGGAACTCATCCCCTCACACGCCCATTTGTTCTAAGTCTGTGTTTTTGCTTTGAAGCAATACCCACCCCCCACCAAGACCTAAGTCAGCCTTTGGGCAGCACAAGGAGGCAAATCCCCACTCATTCTACCGAGCCGTTAGCGAGTGCCTGCTGCATACTGTACTGGGTGTACAGAAGTGAACAAGAAAGACCCGCCCTGCTCTCACGGAGCTGCTTTCTGGAAGGGGCTGAAGAAGACCATCCTTTTAAACAAACACACAGCAAGATAATTTCCATCAGAGATAGTGCTGTAAAAGTAAGGAAGTTTGTGCCGCAGCGGAGAATGCTTGTGGAGGGGGCCGGGGAGCCATTCTGGCTTTCGTGGTCATAAAATGTCTATCTGAAGAGGAGAAATTTGAACTTGAGGTGAAAGGGAAGGAAAGGACTGCTGGCTTTGGGGCTTGACAGCTGGGCGTGGGGTGGTACCCAGTAAGGAGATGGGGAGACAATGGGTAGGTGGAGAAGAGCAGAGGAGTGGGTCAACTACCACCCACACCTCAGACAGACCACCTATCAACCTGCAGCCCACACACGCGGGCGCTGATGGGTGCCTGCCTGTGCGCACGTGTGCACACACTCCCACACACACCCGATCACTTCTTTGCCCTGTGCCCACACTCACACGCGGACCCAAGTGTGGGTCTTCCTCTCTGCAGTAAGGAACGCACTTGCCGGGCACACGTGCAGGGCCCGACCCCCGGGGCTGGCCATCCTCGCGGACGCCAGATGACTCGGATGCCCAGAACACGGACGCACACCTTGGTCCCCTTCCTCACCCTCACGCGCACCCCTTAGCCCTCACCGCGCTCACTCGTTCATCGGCTTCTTTAACCTCCACTGACGTGAATGCCCACCCCAGGGCGACTGGACTGGGTTTCTCCTCCAGAGGGAAAGAAATCCTGACGCCTGAGTCATCTGAATCTGTGGCAACGAAAGGTCTCCTGACCAGAAGGAACAAGAAAATGTCACTGGCTGATGGGGACAATTTTAATGCAAAATGCCACATTCTAATGATTGCACTTTTTGCTGTGGCCGCCAGCAAAAAGACACTTAGCTCTTTCCCAGGGGCCAGACTCTGATCAAACAGTTGTACTTCTTCTGCCTCCCCTTCTCCCCAGAGCTGTCCATCTCTAGACAATCCTGCTCCTGCCAGCGCCAGACCAGGCAGGCCTCCATCTGGAGAAAGCAGAAGGATGCCCCCTGGATGGCCTGTCACGGGGCCTCTGTCACTCCTCCACCTTCGGACCCCTGGTGGGGGGGGGGCAGCAAGGGCCTCCAGCTCCACCCACTTTAACCCAGGACCTGGGATGAGATGCTCTCCTTCGGGCTCTCAGAGCCCCACACCTCCCCTATCACTACAGTCCCCTCCGTACAAGAACCTCTCCTTTGCTTCCTCTCTCCTCTCCAGACTCTAAGCTGCAGTTAGAGGAGAGGGATGGTGCCCATCTTGTTCACCGCTGTGTCCTCGGAATCTAGCACAGGTCTGGCACGTCGTAGGGGCTCCATAATATTTACTAAATGGGTGAAGAATAACGGAATGAAGGAAGAAGGGAACCGAGTTCCTCTTACGCAGGGCAAAGGAGAAGAACATTTTTGCTTTTTCCTGGACTGCTCTGGTGCAATGGGGCCCCCGGGGTGCACTCAGTCACTATCTCTACCTAAACCATTCCAGGTGGTCCCTCCCATCCTTAAACACCCTCAGAGCCCTGCCCCTCCCCTCAGCTCAGTGGGGAGCTTCAGCATCTCACCACACCCCCCAACCCCACCTCACCTCTCGTCACAGCACCTCCAAACCCATAAACACTCACACTCCTCATTCTGGGCTCTCTACCTGCCGTGCCCCTCTTCACCCTTGGAAATCCTGTTTATCCTTCAATCCCCGTTCTAAGGATACCTCCCATGGTACACGGAGTTCTAAAATAAGCCCCAAGATTCCCCACCCTTTGATATTTCAATCAAACCCTAGTCTAGGTATTGCTGTAAGGAATTTTGCTGAGGTATTTCAAGTTCCAAAGCAGTGACCTTAAAATACAGAGATTATTCGGGTGGCCTAACCTAATCGCCAAGCCCTGTAAAAGCAGAGCATCTCCAGCTCATCCCAGGAGGGAAGTCAGAGAGGTGGGATGCATGAGCTGCTGGCTTGATGGTGGAAGAGGCCGCATGGACTGGACCAAAGAGCTGCCCCTGGGAGCTGAAAGTGACCGCCAGCCAATCAGCAGCAAGGAAGCGGGGGCCTTGGTCCTACAACTGCCAATAACCTGAATGAGCTGAGAAGTGGATTTTCTTCTAAAGCTTCCGGATGAGAACTCAGCCCGGCCAGCACCGTGAGTTCAGCCTTGTGGATACTCTGAGCCAGGCTGGGCCTCTGACGTCCAGATCAGGGGAATCATAAATAGGTGGGTGGGGGAAGGGAATTATGGTGGGGGGTTTTTTCATCGTTTTTTAAATTGCGGTAAGATACACATAGCATGAAATGTATCACCTTAGCCACTTTCTGATGTACAGTTCAGTGGTGTTAAGTACATTTACACTGTTGTGCTGCCCAGCTCCAAATCACTTTCTGTCTTGCAAACAGAAACTCTTCGCCCATTACACAATAACTCCCGAGTCCCCCTCCCCGCAGTCCCTGGCAACCACCTTTCCACTTCCTGTCTCTAGGAATTTATGGGTGTTGTTTTAAATGGCTCAGCTTGTGTGATTTATCCTGCAGCCAGAGAAGAGCAATCCACCTCCTCTCTGAAGCCGTGCTGATATCCGACTTTCTCCTCCAGGCTCGCCCACAATCCAGACCCGAGTCGGGGCAGCATTTGTGCCCATGTCCAGGTGGGGAACAGAGCTCAGGAGTCCCCTTGAGAGTGAGGACGAGAATGTATTCCCCTTCGGCTCCCCATGTTGTCTATTACCATAATAGCTAACAAAAATGACAGCTACCATTTTCCCATTTGTTAAGCATCTATTGTGTACGTTAATAAGCCCTTATATAAGCCTCACTAAAAATATACCGAAGTGGTAGTATTCATAATGAAAATAATAATCACTAATTTACAGCATGCTAGGTAAAATGCTTTATATATATATATATATATATATATATATATATATAGTCATTTAAATCTCACTGCCTTATGCGGTCAAAATTATTATTATCCCATTGTAGAGACGATGGGAAAGACTCAGAGAGATTAAAAATGACAATAATAACTTGCCCAAGATCACATAGCTGGTAAATGGCAAAACCAAGTAGTAACCAGCAGGCTGCGTTCCATGGAACTACACCTGCTGGGACCAAGAGAACAGGGCTGTGTGGATGGGTCTTGTGCACTGTGATCAGAGACTCTCAGGGCTGGAAGAGACCTTGCATCTTTGGAGATTGGGTGAGACGAGACCTGGTGAGAATGCCAGGAGGGCTTTGCAGGGTGAAATCAGGGTCAGATGCTGAAGCTGGGCCTAAAACAAAGCAGGACCTATGGGGCCTTCCCAGGACAGAGCCACCCCTCCCCCAACCCATGTCTTCTGCCTGCCTCTTGTCTGTAGAAAAACTTTAACCAAAGAATAAGTTTAGTCAGAGAAGTGAGAAAATGCAGAAGCAAAAGAAAGCAGTCAAACAAGACCAAATAATAATAGTTTAGTCATTAAGCAAAGTCAAGGACCTTTAGTTCCTCCTCCAGAGCTATAGATAATACTCTGAGCCATAGACTTTGAGCTGTTCTGTAGATACTGAAAACCCCACTGACTGAAAGAAGTTAACTACATGATGACCATACTATAGCCATGACATAAGCTGCCACAATTCCAAGAACTGGCCGCAGAGAAATGGGAACAAACTGACCCTGGAGCTGAAGATGAAATGTACTTTAAACAATCAAGTGGGAAGCAGCCGCAAAGCACAGGGAGATCAGCTCGGTGCTTTTGTGTCCACCTAGAGGGGTGGGATAGGGAGGGTGGGAGGGAGACGCTACAGGAAGGGGATATGGGGACATAGGTATATGTATAGCTGATTCACTTTGTTGTACAGCAGAAACTAACACAACATTGTAAAGAAATTATGCTCCAATAAAGATTTTTTTAATGCTAAAATAAATACACAATCAAGATGATGCTGATCAGACCCACTGCATGACTAACTTCAAGATGATTGTCGGAGCTGACTGTGCTGCTCTGCACACAGTGCCCCCTCCCTCTCCATATACACCCCTGAAGCTCCCCTTTAAAAGCTCTTGCCCCATGATCAGCTGGGGGAGTTGGCCTTTGGACACAGAATGCCTTCTCCCCAAGTTGCCAGCTTCCAAAATAAAGCAACCTTTCCTTTCTACCAACACTTGCCTCTCTAGTGTTGACTTTTGAGTGGTGAACAGTAACAGGAGTTCAGTAACAGGACCAGTAGTTTCAAACCAGGCTGGGGAAGATGGAGGGAAACAGAGGGTAGGGCCATCAAACCTCCAATTCTCTTCTTCAATGAGAGTAAGTCCTCTTTTAAGTCTTTCACATGTTAGAGTTCCAAATAAGGTTCTAAAATGCAGTTCCACTAAAACCACTAAACTGTTCCAAGCCTTTTTACTATGAAGATGTTACATTTAACTGTAAAGGCTCAGAGAGGTGAAGTCACTTGCTTAAGCTCACACAGCCTTTCTGTGGTCAAACCAAAACTAGACCACAGGTGTTCTCTCACAACTCCTTTTGGGTCACTGGGAAGACCTTGTAGTAGACAACCAAGATTTCTAAATTCCATGGGAGTTCTGCTGTTGGACTTGAAGCTGCCCTTAGCCAAAAAGACTGATAGGCACAAGAAGGATGCCAGGCAAAGAATGAGCAGTGGCCTGGGAGTGAGCACATGAGGTGCCAGTCTCGACTCTGTCCCTACCCACTGTGTGACCTGAGGCAACTCACTTTTCTTCCTTGGGCCCCAGTTTCCCCATCCGTGAAATGAGGGCGTAGGCTGGGTACTCCTACATTTATTCCAGCATAGATGTTTTATGAAGCTATGGTTCTGTGATCATAGGAAGGCCAGCAAGGAGGAGACTCAGACCAGCAGCAGTGACTCAGCACTCCCTTTCAGCTCTCTCCGGTGGCACCCCACTGCCACCAAAAAATGACAAGAGACATTAAAATACAAAGCAGCTTCAGACAGGAAAGTGGAGTGAAAGTACACAGACCCAGGCAGGAGGTGTCAGCACCAAAGGAAGTAATTTAATAAGGGCGCACTTGGAAATTATATCACCCCAAATAATATAATAAACCCTAATTTACTCACATTTATCTCCCAGAGTTTTTTGGGGGAAGCATAATCCTTCCTGCTCCACAGTGATGGATTAGTGCAATGGAAACTCCACTGGAAAATAAAAAAAAATACATCTTGTAGTTTTTGACACGTTATTATTCAGTTTATCTTGTATGCCTCCTTCTAGGCCCATAACTCATGTTCACTTTTTCCCTTCTGTTTTTTCCCCCTTCCCTTCTTAAAAATCAGGGAAGGCAGGGCTGCCAGCCCATGGCATCATCACTCAGCCATTCGCCTGAGCGTAGCCTAGTGTTAGGGACTCCTGGGTTGGACAAAGTATGGTAGGAGAGAGAGCGGGACCTTCAGGAAGATTCCCCAGGGGATAAAGGACATTGCTGGTGGTCTGTGGTGAGATGCTACCTCATCTCTGCCCCCTTTTTCTAGCCTGGAATCGGAGCTGCACCCACAGTTCTCCACGAACGCAGCTGGCCCCTGTAGTCTGAATGGACACTAAAGCCCTCTCATCTCCAGCTGACCACCAGGGCTGGCCTCAAATAGCTCTGTGTGAGCTTACTAAGGGACATGGAATAGGAAACTACCTCAAGCAAGTGAGGGGATTTTATCAGAAGGATACAGAGGGAACCAGAGGGGAGGAAGTACAGCCAGGCCTTGCAAGGAAGCAGAGAGTAAAGAACCAGGGATGATTTTTGTGTCTTCTGTCGCTTCACATTTTCTTTTCTGTGGCTTCGTATTCATATTCTCTCTCCCTCTCTCCCTCTCTCTCTGCCTCTATGAATTTATTTCTAGTGTCTCTCCCTAGACACTGCCTTTCTTTCTTTATGATTCTAACTGGTCCATCCAGGTTCCTGGTTCTCCATTAGTTCCCGTGTCGAGCATCCAACAAACTGTGTCCCACCTCTCCATTTCCAGGAAAGAGCCTCTGAGTGGCCCAGCTTGAGTCAGGACTCCAGCCTGGTCTGGGCAACTATGGAGGTAGAGTGAGGGGAGGGGTGGGAGAGGGCATGTGGTAGTTTCATGGCAGTCGGGCCCAAGGTTTCAGTGGGCCGTGTTCTCTAAGAAGGGGATGCACGCCAGGTAGACACACTAAGAGGTGACTGCTATTACGTAACCTTTTTAAGGCTCACTTTCCTTATCTGTAAAATGGAGATGGTGATAGAAGGAAAGAGGTGATAGAAGCAAAAGGACTTTGTAACAGGCATCGTGCTGTGCACTTAGCGCCCCTTGGGCTCTCCCAGTTTGTGCTGGAAGGCCCTTCCCTCTCTTCCCCTCTGAGAAGAAGCAGTCGGCCCTCTTTGGTCCTAAGCAAGTCCAGGCTGCAGAGGGGAGCAACGGGACCCACCCGTGTGGTTGCTGCTGCTTTTCCAGGCACCCGAAGGCAGCAGTCCACAGACCTGCTCTCCCTGGGAAAAGGAAGAAAAGGGGGAAGGCCTGTAGCACCCTGGGAGACGCCATGCATAATAGCTAATAAGCAGGCGTGACCGAGTCTTAACAATAATTAAAGTTACCAACTGAGAACTTGTCCATTTCTGGGTCTAATGGTTTTTCAGCACATTAAACATTAAAGGGGTAATCACCTCCCATGCACCAGTGCCTATGCAGCCGTCCTGTGTCTTGCCTGCTGACAGTAGGAAGCTGCAGGCAGGGCCCCAAGCAGAATCTGGGCGGTCTGTTTGCCTACCCTGGGATTCCAGGCACAAAACCCCATCAGACCACCCCCTGCAAGCTCTGGTCACTGCCTGCGAGAGCTGGCCTCAGCCCAGGTGATATATCTCCATGAGGTCCTGCTCTGCATCTCAACGGAACTGAGGTCCCCGAGGTGTGAAAGAAGTCAAGCTCCCACGTCAGGAAAGCCCCTCCAAAGTCCCCTTGCCACCTCTTCTCCACTGACACTACTCCAAGGGAAGGCACTCCCACTCTCCCTTATCACCACCTGCCTGGTAGACTTCGTCCCTTGGGGAATAGGACAGGTCCTGGACATTCAGTGTAAACAGTCCTCTGTAACTCTGTGCACTGTGTTAGGTCATGCATATGTTTCCTCTTATTTCATACAATTTGTGGGGTAGATTTTGTTATTCCCATTTTGCAGTTGAGGAAGTGTTGGCTCAGAGAAGCTGATGAATTTGTCCAAGATCACACAGCTACAAGAGGAAGTACCAACGTTCCAACGCAAGTCTACCTCCCCCAAGACCTGTCCTCTTTAGAGAAATCCTCCCAAATGCAGTGACCAGACTCCCATTGGCCTGACTCTCCACGTGCCCTGAGAAATTGTTCTGGGCCATAGGGGCGGGGCTGCTGGGACTACTGGCCTCATCTGAGGTGCAACAGAAGAGACTCTTTTTTTTTTTTTTTTTTGGTATGCGGGCCTCTCACTGCTGTGGCCTCTCCCGTTGCGGAGCACAGGCTCCGGACGCGCAGGCCTAGCGGCCATGGCTCACGGGCCCAGTCGCTCCGCGGCATGTGGGATCTTCCCGGACCAGGGCACGAACCCGTGTCCCCTGCATCGGCAGGTGGATTCTCAACCACTGCGCCACCAGGGAAGCCCCAGAAGAGACTCTTGATGTGGAATTAAAAGACCTGGGGCCCCAAGTCCCAGTTGTGCTCCTACTAACAGTACAACCTTGGGCAAGTGGTTCAACCCTACTCGTGCCTCAGTTTTCTCATCTGAGAAATGGAAAGAATATTTTCTTCTTCACAGAATGTTTAGGAGGGATCAAAAGAGATAGTACATAAGACCTAGAAAGCTGAAAATCATCATCATTCTTGGCCTTCAGAGACCATCCTGTGATGACCAGCCAACACCACGTCTGTGGATAAAAGTGCAAATAGGCCCTCCATACATTTCTGTGCATATTAGTGATGTATATAGGGACCCGTGTCTTCTTCTGTCCTGGTGTCTCCTTGCATGTATATGTATGTCTGTGACCCCTCCCATGTACAGATTTCCCAGGAATGGGGAATTCACTGACCAAGATTTCCATCCCACCCTGACTCCAGCAAATTTTTCCAGAGGCAAAATTACGATGTTGTCTCCAGTGGGTCCTCCCCACCCGCTCCTGCCCTCCCATGCTGCTTCTCAGATGTCACAGGTCCCGTTACTCTGGCACATCCCCAGCCCACCCTCCCTGGTCGGTGGCCTTGCTCCAGACCTTTCCAATTCCCCTTCCAAGATGTACCTAACCTATGGTACTCTCCTCTCAGCTAATATATTTGCATTTTACGGGGTCTTTAAAGCTGTCTCAGACTCTCAAAGGTAGTATGTCTTTGGGAGAATGGGGACAAAATGGCCTGGAGCCCCTCAGAAACATTTTTTTTTTTTTTTTTTGGTCATGCCGCGTGGCTTGCAGGATCTTATTCCCCGACCAGGGATTGAACCTGGGCCCCCGGCAGTGAAAGCGCCGAGTCCTAACCACTGAACCGCCAGGGAATTCCCAGAAACACATTTTTTAATCCCCTCTGCTTGAGCAGACCTGTATCCAAACACAGTAGTAACAGACCAGCCCAGTGGTCTGTGAGTTCAGATTCATTGGTACAGTAAATTACATCATCTTAGAAATGACAGGGATTCCCTGGTGGTGCAGTGGTTGAGAGTCCGCCTGCCGATGCAGGGGACGCGGGTTCGTGCCCCGGTCCGGGAGGATCCCACATGCCGCAGAGAGGCTGGGCCCGTGAGCCATGGCTGCTGAGCCTGTGCGTCCGGAGTCTGTGCTCCGCAAGGGGAGAGGCCACAGCAGTGAGAGGCCCGCGTACCGCCAAAAAAAAAAAAAAAAAAAAAAAAGAGGTTAAAAAAAAAAAAAAAGAAATGACAGTGTCCGCTCCATGGTTCCTGGGTTTTGGAAAGGTGATTACATTAGCTGATAACTGAGTCTTGAACCATGACTGGTCCCTTGGCACTGTCCAAGGTGCTGATATTTTTCTTGGTTGCTACAGTCCCTCTGTGGGAAAACAATGCGCCCTTGGGCAAGAAGACCCATTAACATGAACCCTCTCAGACAGTGGATAGAGGTGGGAAAGCCACAATCCATATTTTCTTGTTAGCTTCAGTATTTCCCTCTGTGAAATGGGGGTAAGAATAATGACTCACAAGAGCCATTATGAGAATTGTATCTGATAACATACTGACGCACAGGGCAGACACTCCTTTTCTTCTGGAAGATAACTGACCTATATCAACACCCTAGAAATCAATCTCTCAACTCTCTGTGGGAGCAATTCCACCTCCTCTGTGAAGCTTTTCCTGGCACCTGTCCCATCAGCAGGAAACTAATCAATAGGTTTCCCCCTGGGATTCCCACAGTGCAATGCACACACCTCCCCTCCCAGCGCTGACTCACTACATTGCATTAAATTTATCCACGTGCTCTTGTGCTCATCTGCCTGCCCCTTTGAACTGGTCCCCAAGGGTGCCTTATTCCTTGGCATGCCCATGCTGCTAGGTACGTGAACACACGAGTCCAGCCACACAGAGGACAGCGTTTTTTCTTTGCGTAGGATTTCTCGTCCATGCCCCCCATCTGCCCCACTCAGCTTGCCCCGCCCCTGCCTGCCCCAGCCTGTCTGTGCTGAGCCCACTCATCTTCCACCCTTGGAGCCTCAGCCTACCCCACTCGCTCACACTAAATTTCTCCAAGACACAGTTTCTTCCATCGTAAGGAGCAATTGATAATAGCCCTGGATAGAACCTCTTGGAGTTATAATTTTCAGTTCACAAATGGCATCCACCATACAGTAGGTGTCACCCCAGCCCTTGCACTCTGTGCATTTCTCCTCGATCCTTTTCCTCTCCTAATGCCCCCAGTCCCCACTCCCGTGCCCCGGACATTATGCCTTCCCTGCCAGGATGGGCTGGATCCTCCCAGAAAAATTCCTGGTCAGGCCTCTGCCACCATCCCCTCCACTTCCCCTGCAAACGGGGCAGAGTCTCTTGAGAAGGGGTGCCGAGGTTTACAGTGACTTCTGTGCAGGGAGTGGCGTGTCAAAGCTGGCTCCAGGGCAGCCTGAGCCTCCTGGACTCCGGGAGGCAGAGGAGCTGAAATTGCCTGGCATCACATCCCCTGACCTTCTCAGCAGGCCACCCACTCAGCCAGGAAGCGCCCCCCTCCAGCCTCTCCCCCTCCGTCTCGGCTGCTTCTTGCCACTGCCATGGCCTCTCCTGCCCAAGAGAGCCATTCACAGCTCCACCCTAGGCCCGGACGGCCTCAGCTCTCTCTCAGCCTCTGGCCTCATCCCTTCGTCTCCCTCTTTCTCTCCCCCTTTCCTCCCCCTGTCCGTCCTTCTTATGCAAAATCCAAGTCTTGCTCCTAATGCAGAAATGGAATTATCTACAAGGATTTGAAAGGACAAATGTACAGGGAGCCAAATGGCACCAGGCTTTCCTCTCCTTCCTTGACTGATAAATTCCTTGCCTGATCCAGCAGTCTTTAAATTAGGTGAATTAACTGTAAGGGAGAGTTCTGCGGGAGGGGGAGGAGCTGCTTGGGGGAGACTCTAAGTTCTGCCAGAACAAGCTGATGGCTCCGAGGGGGCTGCCCTCTACCCCTAGGAGGCCAGAGTGCCTCCTTCAGTTCCAGCACCACATGGATCTCTTATTATGCCCTGCACTTTACAGCTTGCAGTCTCCTTTTCATCCTCATTATCTCATTTGCTCTTAACAGGACACTACAGAGTATCTGTCACAATCGCTATTTTATCAAAAATAAAGGAAGCTTAGAAAGTAGTTGACCTAAAGTCACACAGCAGAGCTTGATCCTGGGCAGTCAGGGTGTTCCCATCATTCCCTGCCCTGTCCAGGCTCCCAGCTGCCCCATCACACAGGCCACAAAGTCCCCAGGGAGCTGGGAAGGCAGAGAGCCCAGAGCAGAGAGGCAATCCTTGGATGGGCATAACTGAAAGTTTGGGCAGGTGACTCCGTGAGACTTGAGAAAACAAGACATCTTTTCTGTAGAATTCGAAGGCAGCAAGGCCCTAAACTCCACAGAGAGAGTATCTTTGGTTTTCCAGGTTCCAATATTAGGGTAGGGCCATAGCCAGAGAAGGATGGTACAGGAGATAAAGCTGCAGTAGGTGATGTTGCTATGGAGGAGGGTGTTTCCATGAGCTCCACCTAGGTCTTTTCTGATGAGACTTCGGCAGAGAAAATGGTCCCTTGGAAGCAGATGGCTGACACAGAATAGATAACAATTCAGTACCTATGTGGAAACTGAGCCTCAGAGCTGGGAAGTGACTTGTCCAGGGTCAAATGATAAAACTATTAAAGACCTTGGAACAGGACCCAGGTCTCCCAACATCCAGTCCTGAATCCTTCCCACAGCATCTTACGTTGGGTCAAACTGCTGAGCTCTGTGGGAAGTGACTTAGCCGGGACCTAGGAGAGACTCTGGAAGATTGAGAAAACTTCTAAATGTGGATATTATTTGTTAAGTTCTTTTAAGTACTCTTTAATTACATAAAATAAAATATCTTCCAAAATTGCAAGGACTCTTTGTACTTAAACTTATTTGTTAATTATTAAGCGTCTATTGCATGCAGGGTGCTATATAGCAGGTATTATGGGAGACAGGGGAAAAGAAAAAGACATTGGCCAGTCCTCATGAAATATACTCTATCGATGCACATTTATTCACTCCATAAACATTCACTGAGATCCCACTAGGGATGTTAAGATGGTCAACATACATAAGATCCCTGTCCTCTAGGAGCTTATATTCTGATGGATAATCATAGCTTATTAAGCATTTACTACATGCTGGAAACTCTTCTAAGTGCTTTACCTACAGTATCTTGTATAATTTGCACAAGCGGGCTGTGAATGCTCATTTTACAGATAATGAAATTTGAGATCAGAAAAGTGAAGAAACGTGCCCAAGTTCAGTTACTTCTGAGTTTAAACTACTTAGGATTTGAACCCTGGCAGTTTAACCTCAAAGACTGTACTTTTACCTGCGTTATTACTGCATTTTATTAGTGTGAAAAAGTTCCAAAGAACGAATACCCTCCCAAATGCGGCCGTGCAAACCACTTGCCTCCTAAGCTGACAATGTGCCTCGTCATTAGCCTCCAGGGCCCTAATGAACATCATCACACCATCACTGTAATTTATAGGCCTACCATGTTCAAATTTGGATTTGGTCCTCTGTGGTCCCGCTACACTTTATCTCGGTACTGATTTATTGTTTTAATTGAGACTTCACTTGAGGCCAACTCACTGCCCCAAGCACGAGGGGTTCCAAGCCCCCCAAGTCCAAGGCCAAGGTTGGCCCAAGCCAGCTCTCTCTCCCTGGCTCTTCTGACTATAGTCAGAGAGTAACAGAAAGCTGCAAGCCGTCCCACAAGGCTGGGGGACCGTACCTCCAGAAAGACAAATGGCTTCGTATTCCGTGGAGACGGCCCTGACGCTCAGTGGCCTTTGGGTTAGTGAGTGAACACAGCGCCCAGATAGGTCAGTGCTGTCAGGAGGGAGGGCGGGACGGCGTGTGCGTGGGGCGCCCAGGTGGGGAGAGGTGAACCCTGTCACCGCAGGGGAGCGAGCCTGTGACAGCAGTTTAGCAGATCTAACGAGCAGCCCAGCTCTCCCGCGTCAACCCTGACATCTCTGTTTCCCCAGGCAGCAGCACCTGTCCCTCTGCCAGGCCGGGCCCTGCCCCCGCCCGTCCCCCTCCCTGGTAGCCAGTGCCAAAGAAGTGTCTGTGTGACAGTGAGATGGAAAGCTAAGGAGAGCAAAATTGGGGGTTGAGCCAGCCCCCCACCTCAGAAGGGCACTTCTGCACAGTTGGACATGGCAGAGGCCAGACATGGGGAGTGGAGACCCCCCCGATAAGCCAACATTACCAAGGACCTACTGTGTGCAGGCCCTGGCCAGTCTGTTTTGGGGATCTGAAAGTGAACAAGACTCAATCCAGTCCTATAAGAGCTCCAGGCTGGTCAAAAGGCAGACCCTGATAGCTACAAACAATCTACCAAGGGAGTATAGAGAGAGCCATCACTCCTAGCTCAGAGGCATTGGGAGGTCTTCATGGAGGAAGCAACTCTGAGATAACCGTTGAACAATGGGTAGGGTTTTGACAGGAGAGAGAACCACTGGAGCCAAAGAAGAGAAGCAGGAAAGCAAGGGGTTGTCTGGAGATTCCAGGAAATCAACTTGGCTAAACCATAGGACGCAGGAAGTATAACTAGAAAGGTAAGTTGGGACCTGGTGATGGCAAGTCTTGGATGCCAGGGGAAGTAATTGTTCTTTTTTAGAAGATAATGAGAATCGATTAAGTTATTTGATTTGGGTAATGACATGGTCAAAACTGAGGGATTGACCGGGAGACTGCAAGAGAGAGGATTATTGGATAAAGAGTTCCTGGACTTTACTACTCCCTAGGCAGCGAGCAGAAAACAGAAAGAGGAGTATATCACCTAGGATTAGGTATGGCCGAATATAACAGAAACCCAAGATAAAGTGTTTGTCCCTAAAAGAAGTCTAGAGGAGGCCAGTGCAGGGTTGACATGGCAGCTCCAGATACACCGTGGACCCAGGTTCCTCCTGTTCCTGTTCTAACATCCTAGCATATGGCTTCCATTCCCAAGGTCACTTCATGGACCAAAATAGCTGCTGAAGATTCTGCCGTTGTTTCTACATTTTAGGCAACCAGAGGAGGGAAACGGGAAAAGGCAAAAATCTCCCTCTGAGCCAGCTCCCTTTAAAGAACCCTCAGACTTTCTCTTACATGATTTCCTCTTACATCTCACTGACCAGAATGCAAAGGAGGGTGGGAAATGGAGTCTTTTAGTTGAACCCGCTGTGCCCTGAATACATTCAGGATGTATCGCTAGGGAGAAAGGGGAGATGGCTATTGGAGACCACGCAGTAGCCTCTGGCACAGGGAATCTGGCACAGCAATACCTCTGAGACTGTCAGAGCAGGGGCCTGGGAAGCTAATGAGCCCAGGGGCAAAACAGAGGAATCCAAAGAAAGAGGAGGTTTGGGAGTGAAGACAGAGCCTGGTTCTGATGCTAGAGGAAAGACATCTGCTGTGGGGTCCGTGCTCTACCAGCAGCCAGGGACTCCCACTGGCCTCCCACCTTCCTTGGGGTCAAGTCTTGGAGAAAACCCTCAGCTTACAGAGGGTGAGTGGAGATGAGGGGATGGAAACGAAGGCTTGGGAGGACCAGAATCCCTTGTCCAGAGATGACAGGGGAGAAGCATAGACTCTGCCTCATCAAATGGGGGTGGGCACCTGGCACAGGCTGATACCACGTGGCTGCAAGAGGAAACCAGGTAAAAAGGCCTCAGGACAGAGTCACGGATGGAGGCAAATACAGTGCACAGGCTGGGAGGCTATAACTCCAGGAAGCCTTCCCTGGAGGAAACGGCCACACGGGGTGCTCCCCTGCCTGGCAATGAGGCCATCAAGTGAGCTGAACAAATTCTCCTGTCTCAGGACACCAGGCCTGCCTGCCAGGGCTTGGCTTCTGGACTCAGCCACACCCCACATGACATCTCTCTGGGAGAGCTGGAGACACGGGGAAGGGGAGATCTGGATAGCTGTTTGTTTTCAATCTCCTCTCCCCTCCCTTATTCCAGCAAAGCATGTGGGGCCCACAGGTTGAATGCCTTCTAGCAAGCGTGTGTCCTTTGTGTACAAATGTGTGCAATGAGCATTGCCCTTTCTTCTGTTCCCATTAGGATCGGCTACTTCTTTTTCCAGATGAGCTCTCACCTTGAAATATTTCTGTTCGCCCCACCAGTTTGTCTCACAACATAAATCTCTGGGTTTCCCAAAATGTCTAACATACGGATGAGAAACAGATTTCATTTCACCATCCAGTGCCAATAAATTCTTAGTCGCTACCTGAAATGCTGTGTTAAGAAGGACTCTGAGGACCCTTCTTGACTCCATGGGAAAAAGTGCTATAATCTAGTTTGATGTCTGCCACGGGAAAGCGAGGAGGGATAGTGGAGCGAACTCCAGCTAACTGCCATCCTGGTGTAGCACTTAATAAGTGTTTATAGTAAATTAATGCATGAGTTACAGTGGGTCAGTCAAAGGGACAGTCGTCCCTTCTTCTCTCTAACTGCCTCCCCCAACCTGGGTCTGGAATGACCACCTATTGTGTCATCCCAAACCATAGTCAGGTGTCTAGGCAGAAGGACTTTTTTGGACTATTAATTGCAGGGTTCTTGACAGGCAGCTCACCCTTGTCTCTCTGAGAGATTTTCTTCCTGCAACGAGGGCTCTGATACCATGGCCCAGAATTCCATGTCAGTCTAGGGGAGTCCTGAGGCCAGAAATGGATGTTACAGGAAAGGGTAGCCAGGCCTCTATTCCCTGAGACTCTAAGTGGAGTAAGGCAACTGTCAGGAGCCCAAATCTTGAGGGTTTACGAAGAAACCCCAACTAGGGTGATCCAGTTCCCGTGCCTAGATCCACCTGGCAGGGCTACTAGAAGAGGTCACCATTTTTTCCTCCAATCCCCTCCTAGCAGCTACCCAGACAGGCCTCTCAGCTGTCAGGGTGCTGTTCCCCAGCTTTATGGAGCTTCTCTGCACCCCCACCCCGGTCACCCCACACTCCGCTACCCCTGTCCAGGCAGAGCGCAGCCTCTCGCTCCACCAGGCAGGCTGGCGTGCTCTGCCTTAACTCTCCTGAGCCCTCCGACGTTAGCCAGCTAACGAGAACAGATCTGACAGAGCAGGATTACCCACTCGGAGGGAGTCGACTGATTGTGTTTACTCCCAAACCTGGCCCTATTTAGTGGTCTGTGTGCATCATTAATCTTCTTCCACAATCCGTTCCCCATCTGCTCCCACTTTTTAATGAACTGCCACTTGTCGCACTCAATAAAATCAGCACTTTGCGAGAATTTCAGCAACGATGGATGGATGGGAGGGAGGGCAAGAGGCAGCCAGAGCAGGCGATGGGGAAGAATGAGGGAAAAACCAGGGGGAGCTGGGCAAGGAAGCGGCGATAGAGATATCCTCGCGGGTTCAGGAACAGTGTCCGATCTGCATGGGCAAATGAATCACAGCACGCCTGGTGCTCTGGGAAGCCTTGCCCCCAGGGCAAGGCACTAATAACCACATCAGACCAAGGCACTGGCAATCCTTACACTACACCATGTCAGGCTGGGTTTGATCGAAGCCAGTCTGGTTTACACAATTATTTTCCTGGTCGTGAAGGCCGCGGGAAGCATGGGGATGCAGTTTTCCAAATGTGGCTGCCAGCTCTGGGGATTCATCTGATACCAGGCTATTACCTCCTGATTACTTGACTTGGCAGTCAACCTGCTCCGAGCCGCGAATCAACAGCAGGAAGGGTGCATGGGGAAGCTGAGGCTGCAGGTTGCACTTTTTCAATCACGTGTCAGAGGTGTGATGAGGGCTCCATCCAGGGCTCCTAGGATGGGGAGGGGCGGCAGGGAAGGGTGAAGATGGGGGTCCCTGCTCTACTTGGGAATCTCAGGGCTGGAGAGGTCAACCACGGGGGTCACCTAGTTTGAGGCTCAATAGGAAAACCAGGGCTAAAGAGGCGAAGGGACTTACCCAAGGTCACTGCCTCAGTCCCCTGCAGTTACTCTAACAAACTACCAAAAACAGGTGCCTGAGAAACAACAGACATTTATTTCTCACAGTTCTGGAGGCTGGGAATTCCAAGAACAAAGTTTCAGCAGATTTGGTGTCTGGTGAGGGCCTATTCCTGGTTCATAGATGGCCATTTTTTCTTTGTGTCCTTGCATGGCTGAAGGAGCAAGGGAGCTCTCTGGGGTCTCTTTTATAAGGGCACTAATCCCATTCATGAGGGCTCCACCTTCCTGACCTAGTCACCACCCCCCCACCAAAGGCCACACCTTCTAATACCATCACATGGGGCATTAGTATTTAACATGTTGAGCATTTAGAATTGGGGAGCTACCCAAATATTAAGTCTATGTCAGTCTCACAGTGACTGTCAGCATGTGGACCATTTGGGTAGGGCTGTAGCCCAGGGCTGACCTTCTCTCTCATGGGGAGTAAGGGCTGGGAGTCAGGCTCTACCTTCTTGGGGACCCCCTCCCTCCAGATCAGAAACCCTGATACCCTCTTCCCAAAGGCTCTAGTTTCTGGACAGATGCAGAGCAGGGCAGGGAGGGATTGGGATCGAGAAGCAGTCTTGGCCTCATAAGCCTCATGTGCCCACTGAGTCGACGGCTGCCGCTCTCTCCGTCTGGGCCAAGGAGCTCCTGCCTTAGGGTTTGGTCAGTCAGTGGGTCTGTGCACAAGTGTGAACGCCTGTCATACTGCGAGGTGCTGACAAACAGGCCATATGTATGGCCTGCCTGCAGCTCGAGGGGCCATGGGCCTACAGTTCAGGGGGTTTCCCACCAGGACTCTGGCCAGCCCCTCCCTGACAAATAGGATTCTGCTCCTGGGGCCCGCGAACAATGCAAGGCTCTGCACCCCCCACCAATAGGCTGTCAGCTCCATCAGGCAGGGTCTGGAAGTGTCCCATTCATACATTATCCCTGGCATCCAAAACAGTGCCTACTAGGTGCCCAATAAATATTTATTGAATAAGCAGATGACTGGATGAATGAAATGAGGGTCCAGAACCACCTCACTTTGCATGTCATCTGTCTTTGGGGCCTTAGAGGCTCCTTCCTCCTCTCTCATCTCCTTGGTCCCTCTGAGGCTGCCCACATGACCCTCTCAATACTGAGTGCTGAGCTGGGGTGGGCCGGAGCCTAGCAGGTCCAGCCCTGAAGGTGCATCCTTCTCCTGAGCCCAGCCCGCCCCAGGACCGTTTTCTCCCATGCCTCACCCAGGCCCCCCTCACTCAAGCCTGAGTCAGCAGGAGTATGAAAGGAAGATGATCCTACTCACAGCATTTGTTCCGGTCCTGAGTCACCCCAGCCTGGCCAACTCTGCACAGCCCTGTTCCTGCTCCAGCTGCCTCCCTGCTTCAACTTGGGCACTCTGGGCTCAGAAAGTGTGTCCACCCTCAGATTTTGCCCACACCTGTGAAAGGAAGTACCACTTGAGGCAAAGAGTCCCTTGAAAATCACAACTGCAAGGGGATAGAAAGGAAAGTCAGACTTCCAACTTCCCATTTGTGGAAATGTAGTGAACGATCAGGGACCAATGGCTTCCTCCTCCAACCCCAACCCTGGGGACATTAGAGAAGCAAGAGGGAGAAGCACAGGCAAGAAAGTAACAGTGAACATGAGACGGACGGAGAGAGCTCCACGTTGCCTTGGGAAGGAGACCTCTGCCCACCCTGTCATCACCAGGGGGCAGAAAACAGCAGAGCAAGCCCGGGGTGGGCTGTCAGTAGAGTTTCATCCAGGTGGAGCTGGAGAGCCCCCCCGCCACACACACACCATAAAGACTAGGATTAAAACTTAAGGCAGTTCCCTGGAGATCTGGGTCCCCTAATAGAGAAGGGGATGGTCGTGGTCCATGGGCAGTGATTGGACACTGGCCGTATTTCCAGGGTTCTGCATATTGATGTGCACTTATTCATCCTCCCACCTCAAATACCCTAAACTCACCTGGAGAGGCACCAGGTGGGGCCTGAAATTCATCTGCTTCCCCCTCAGTATGTGTAACAGCCAAGACGGCTGACACCTCTAGAGGATATCAGTTCACAGAGGAAAATAATAAAATATCTGAGGAATGCAACCCTTATTTTTTAAAGACAAGAAACTATAGCAGACAAAAATGGAATTAAAAGACTAAACAAAAGAATAATTTAAAATAACTTTATAAAAATGATTTTCTAAGAGATAGGGGAAGGTACCAGTGAATGAAGTAGGAACACTGAGTTTTAAAGAAGAGGCAATTGTAAATTCCAGTAGGAGAAACATCATAGTTGAAATAAAGAAGTCAGTATATGAGTTGAATAGCAGAATAGATTCAGCTAAAGAACTAGAAGATTAGATTGATGCTAAACAGCACCATAAAGGGATAAAGAGTTGTAAGCTATAAAAGAAAAGTAAAGAGATATGATGCACAGAAGTAGAAATGTCAATATATGTTTAATAGGAGTGCTCAAAAGAGAGAAAAATGAACAGAGGGGAGAAATATTTCAAGGAATAATGATTGAGAACTTCTCAGAATTATAGAAAGTTGAAAGGCTTATATAGTGCCTCATATAGGATGGATTTGGGGGAAAAAATACTCTAGACATTTTATAGAGTAACTTAAGATCAAAAGTAAAGAGTAAAATTTTTAAACTATCCAAGAAGAAAAGAGCAGATAAACTACATATGAAAAATGATCAAATCAACATCAGCCTTCTCAACAGTGATCCTAAATTTTTAAAAAAAATCAATACAATAATATTTTCAGTGTTGCAGGAAAAATAATCTTTAAACCTAGAATTTCACATCCAACTAACCCTTATTTAAAACCAAGATAAAAATAAAGGATAGTAACAGGCAGGTGAGACCTCAGAATATTCTCTTTGGAAAACTCTTGGAGGAGGTACTCTGGCAAAAAGGAAAAGAAATTAAGGAGTATGTTGGGAAATATATGGGTAAAAAAGAAAAAGGAAAGAACTGAAACAACAGAATCTAGAAGTAAGATTTTAAGCAAACCTAACATGGTGGGACAAGGTAAGAATCATCATGAAAGTGAGAGATACAGGTTGAGGACCATATTCAGGGGAAAAGAAAAACATGGATATACTTCAGAACTTAAGAAAAAAATGTAATCAGAAGTCTTAAAAGGGCAACCATCAGAAAAATTAAAAATAGAATGAATTACTTTTGACCAGTCAGCTTTTGCAAGGTTATGCTACAGTAACAAGCAACTCCATCTCAGTGGCTTGCAACAACATAGATTTATTTCTCATTCAGGTGTTGGCTGCAGGCCAGCTACTGCAGGTGTGTTTGATATATCTTCCCAATTCAGAAACTGGCTGAAGGAACAGGTCTTATCTCAGCCTCATGGGAGAGAAAAAAGTACAGTAGGGGAACCATATGATGATACTTAAAGCTTCCGCTCAGAAATCGCGGTCAGACCTTTTTGACTCATATTCCATTTGTCAAGCAAATCTCAAGCTATGCCTGGTGTTAATGGGATAGGAAAGTATAATCAACTCACAGGGAAATGCTGCAAGTCACATCACAAAAGGCAGGGATGTATAACCCTACTGTGGGGAGGATGGTAACATCTTTGAAACCAGGAAAAGAAAATCCACTCTAAACGGGAGAGGGGATAGAAACTTACATAAGACATGACGTAAGATAGCAGAAAGGAGTACTAAAATAAATAAAAATTATAACAAAGATAGGGAATCATATATGTGTCGAATTTTCCTTAAAAAGCAAAACCCAATAATATATTATGTATAAGAGATGTATTTAAAAACAAAATTTAGCTATCCAGTCTGGATAAGATGGTGTAGATTCATTTCCTTGCTCCTCCCCCACAAAGTGCAACTATAAACCCTGGAAATAATGCCAGAAGCAACCAAAGGAGAACTCTGAAATGTGGTAAGAAAGCACACTGGTTTGTGACCCTAGAACCAGAGGCACAACCAACAGCAAGGCATCTTGTGTCCCCATCCAATAGAAGAAGGCAACCAGACCCACCATTTCCTAACCCACAACCTAGCAAGAGAAGGCAGCCCAGTAGGCTAGTTCATTCTCCCAAATTAAACAGAAGTTCATCTGACAACATCAGGTAAGCCCAACACCACTGGAGAGGGTGATTGATGGGGAGCCAAACCAAAAAACAGCCATCAAAAGTACTCTCCTGCCCTACTGGGCCTGAGATACCCTCCCCCACTGAGAGACCCCCTGGGCCCAGCCTGTGTTTCCCCTGCTACCCCTCAGGAAGCACAAGCCTAGACCAGTGAAATCCTCAGTAGCATCAGATAAGCCAAGCAGACCAAAATAACACCAGAAAGGCTCTGAAAACCTTACTATCGTTAGAATAACCACCTACAAATGTAGGCCAGGACCTGTGTGCTGAAAGGCTAAGAGTTTACATAGGCCCCTGAGACTCATAACATAATATATAAAATGTCCAGGAACCAATTTAAAAATCACCTGTCATACCAAGAATCAAGAAAAATCACAATTTGAATTTTAAAAGGCAATCAACTACGCCAACACTGAGATGAATCAGACGTTGGATTTATCTGACAAAATAATTTTTTTAAAGAAGCTATCATAAAAATGCTTCAACAATCAATTACAAATTCTCTTGAAACAAAGAAAAAAATAGACAATCTTAAAGATTAAGTTATTTTTCGAAAGAACCAATGGTCGTCCACATAGAATTTTAAAATACAATAACGGAAATGTTTTTTAAAGGAAACCTCACTGGCTGAGCTCAGTAGTTAGAGTGAAGATGATAGAGGATAAAATCAGTGAACTTGAGGACAGATAAATAGATTTCATGAAGTCAGAACAATGGAGAGAAAATAGAAAAAAGAATGAGCACAGCCTCCAGGATGAGGGAGATAATAACAAAGGATCCAACGTTCGCATCATCAGAGTCCCAGAATAAAAGAGGAAGAGAGTGAGGCTGAAAGATTATCTAAAGAAATAGTGGCTGAAAACGCTTCAAATGTGGCCAAAGAAACAAACCTACAGACTCAAGAAGTTGAGCAAACAGAATAAACTCAAAGAAATCCATGCCAAGGAACATCATAATTAAACTTCTGAAAACCAAAGACAAATCAAATTTTTGAAAGCAGCCAGAGAGAAACGACGCATGACCGATAGGGGAACACCAATTCAAATCCACCAAATGACAGTGCATTTTCATCTGAAACCATGGAGGTCAGAAGGATGTGGCACAACATTTTTCAATTTCTCAAAGAAATGAACTATAATTACAAATTCTACGTCCAGTGAAAGTATCCTTCAGAAATGAAGGGATAATAAAGATATTCTCAGACAAAGGAAAACAAAAAGAATGTTTTGCTACCAGACCCCAGACCTATACTTAGAGACTGACAAAAGAAATTTTTTCAAACAGAAAGGAAATGATTTTTTTTTAAAAGAAGTAGAATCTTGGAGCATTAGGAAGGAAGAAAGAACAATGGAAAGAACAGAAATATTGGTGCATATAAAAGACTATCTTATTCCTCATATTTGATGACTGAAACAAAAATTACAACACCAGCTGATACTCAATCTCCTGAAATTTGGAGAATTCATCCAACAATTTAAAGAGTAATTAACACCACTTTTACACAGCTCTACCAAAAACAGAAAAGGAGGAAAATTTTCCCAAATTTATGAGGCCAGTGTTACCCTGATAACAAAACTAGACAAAGAAAGTACAAAAAAGGAAAACTACAGACCAGTACCTCTCACAACTTAGATGGAAAAATCCTCAATAAAATGGCAAACTGAATCCAACAACATATAAAAAGAATTATACATATGACTGAGTGGGACTTACTCCAGGTATGCAAGGTTAGTTCAGTATTCAAAAATCAATCACTGCAGCCCACCATATCAACAGGCTGAAGAAAAATCATTTGATCATATCAATTTATGCCAAAAAAAGCATTTGATGAGATTCAACACCCATTCATTATTTTTGAAAAAACTCTCAGCAAATTAGGAATAGAGGGCAATTATCTCAACTTGATAATGAGCATTTACAAAGAACTTTCAGCTAGCATCATACTTAATGGAAAATGACTGAACACTATCTCCCTAAGAGAAGGAATGAGACAAAGATGTCTACAATCATCACTCTTATTCAATGTAATGCTGTATGTTCTAGCCACTGCAATTAGGTAAGAGAAATAAAGAAACAAAGGGCATACAGATATAAAAGAAAGAAATAAAATTTTTGTCTCTGTTAACAGAAGACATGATTTGCTATGTAGAAAATCCCAAGGAATCTACAGAAGATTCCTAGAACTAATAATGAGTCCAGACAAGGTTTCAGGGTAAAAGATAAAACACACAAAAGTCAAGCACATTTCTATATACTATCAATGAGCATACAGAAACAAATTTAAAAGCACAAAACCATTTACAATGACTCCAAAGAAAATGAAAAATTTAGGTATAAGTTTAACAAAGTATGTGCAGGATCTGTATCCTGAAAAACACAAAATACTGACGAAGTAAATCAAAGAAGATCTAAGTAACTGGAGAGACATACCAGGTTCATGGATTGGAAGATTTAACATAGTAAAGATGTCAATCCTCCTGAAATTGATCTATAGGTTTAATGCAATTCCTATCAATGAGGTTTTTTGTAAACACAGGACCAGTAAGATAAGAGAGAGAAAGAGAGAGACTGATTTATTATAAGGAATTGGCTCAGGTGATTATGGAGGCTGATAAGTCCCAAGATCCACAGTTGGCAAGCTGGAGACTCAGGAGAGCCAAGTGTACAATTCTTGTCTGAATCCAAGTCTGAAGACAGAGGAAAAGCTGTCTTCAAGCTGATGTCTCAGCTTGAAGACAGGCAGGCAGAGAGAGAGCAAGTTCTCTCTTACTCAGTCTTTTTGTTCTATTCAAGCCTTCAATGGTTTGGATGTAGGGGAGGGCAATCTGCCTCACTCATTCTATGGATTCAAATGCTAATCTCATCTGAAACATCCACAGAGCCTCACAGACACACCCAGAATAGCTGTTAACCAAATATCTAGGCAAGTTAGCAGATAAAATTAACCATCACACAAAAGAAACTTAAAAAGAAAAAAAAAAGACAAAATTAAAAATAAATTTTAAAAAATTAACCATCATAGTAGATAAGCTTATTCTAAAATTTATAGTTGGCCCTCCATATCCACAGATGTGGAACCCACAGATAATGGAGGGCTGACTGTATTATGCCATTTGATATAAGAGACTTGAGCATGTGAGGATTTTGGTATCTGTTGGTGCAGGGTGGGGGGCAGGCGGTGGCCTGGAACCATCGCCCTGTGGATAATGCGGGATAACTGTATTCGAAAAGGCACAGGCTCTTGAATTGCTAAAACAATTTTGACAAAGAAGAATAAAGTGAGAGAAATCACTCTCCCGGATATTAAAATTTACTTTATAGCCATAGTAATCAGGACAATGTGGTACTGGCAAAGAGATAAACACATAGATCAATGGAACAGAAGAGAGAACCCAGAAGTAGACCTACACAAATATGCTTATCTGATTTTTTAAAATTTATTTATTTATTTATTTATTTATTTATTTGGTGGCACCAGGTCTTAGTTGCAGTAGGCGGGCTCCTTAGTTGTGGCCACGGGCTCCTTAGTTGAGGCATGCAAACTCTTAGTTGTGGCATGCATGTGGGATCTAGTTCCCTGACCAGGGATCAAACCCAGGCCCCCTGCATTGGGAGCACAGAGCCTTCACCACTGCACCACCAGGGAAGTCCCAGCTTAACTGATTTTTGACAAAAATACAAAAGCAGTTCAATGGAGGAAGAATAGTGTTCTCAACAAATGATGCTGGAACAACTGGATATCCATAAGCAAAAAATGAATACCTAAACCTGACTGACACTTTATACAAAATTTACTCAAAATGGATCACGAATTTAAGTGTGTAGTGTAAAACTATAAAACTTTTAGGAAAAAATAAAAGTATGAGAAAAATCTTTTGGTTCTAGAGCTGGGTAAAGCATTCTTAGATTTGATATCAAAAGCAAGATCTGTAAATGGAAAACTTGATAAATTAAACTTCATAAACATTAAAAACTTTTGCTCCATAAAGTCTATATGACAAGTTACACAATGGAAAGAATATTTGCAAACCACATCTCCAATAAAGGACTAGTATCTAGAAAACATAAAGAACTCTCAAAACTGTAATAAAAAAAATACACACACACACAATTAGAAACAACTAACGCTGGAGCAATTGGAAGCCCATAAGCAAATATATAATTAGAAAATGAGCAAATGACATGAACAAACATTTCACCAAAGAAGACAGATGGTAAATAGGCAGAGGTAAAGATGTTTAACATCATTAGCCATTACAGAAATGCAAATTAAAACCACAGTAAGATGTCACTATACACCTCTCATAATGACTAAAATAAAAAACAGGAACAACACCAAATGCTGGTGAGGATGTGGAAAAACTGGGTCACTCATACATTGCTGGTGAGAATATCAAATGGTGTCGCCGCTCTGGAAAACAGTTTCTTATAAAACTAAACATGCGATTATGCGATTACCATACAACCCAGAAATTCCACTCCTGGGTATTTATCTCAGAGAAAAAAAAATTTATGTTCACCAAAAAGAAAACCCAAACTGTACACAAATGTTCATAGCAGCTTAGTTTGTAATAGCCAAACAATGGACATTTCAGATGTCCTTCAGTAGATGAATGGTTAAACAAACTGCAGTGCAGACATACCATGGAACACTACTCAGCAGTTAAAAAGAATAAACTATTGACACACACAACTTGGAAAAATCTCCAGAGAATTATGCCGAGTGAAAAAAGTCAAACTCAAAAAAAAAAAAAAAGTCAAACTCAAAACGTTACATATTACATGATTCCATTTAAATAACACTTTTTTCACAACAGATTAGTGGTTGCCAGGGATTAGGGATAGTAGGGGAGAGAGGATGGAGGTGGATATGGTTACAGAAGGGCAATAAGGATCCTTATGATAATGGAACTGTTCAGTATCTTGACTGTGGTGCTAGATACACAAACCTATACGTGTGATAAAACTGTAAAGAACTAAATGTGTATACACAAAGATCTAACCATCACACACACAAATGAGTATAAGTAAAAGTGAGAACATCTGAATAAGGAATAAGACTGGTGGATTGTATCAATGTAAATATCTTGGTTGTGAAATTATACTACAGTTTTACATAATGTTACCATTACAGGAAACTGGTTAAAGTGTACACGGAATGGATCTCTCCATATTTCTTATAATGCATGTGAATCTATAATTATCTCAAAAACTGAAATTAAAAAAACAAAATCTACAGAAGAGTTGAAAAATAAAGATATGGTATGGCAGAGATGGATGATTGTCAATCATACTCATTCTTCCCTTCTTCTATATAATACAACACAATTTTCAACTGGACACAGGGCTTCCAGGAGTAAAGACTACATTTCCCAACTTCCCTTGCAACTAGGAGTGGCCTAAGACTAAATTCTAACCTTGGGATGTAAGCAGGAATGATATATTCAACTTCCAGGAAGTATTCTTAAAGAAAGGGGACATGCCCTTCTCCATCCCCTTCTTCTTTCCTTCTTACTAAATCATGAGCACAAGGGACATAACCTAGGGATTGTGGAAGGACCCCGGGGCCCTAAGGACTTTATGTGGCTGCCATAACAGCTCTTCTCTGCCTATGTTTAATTAAGAAGAAATAAACTTCTATCATGTTTAAGCAACACCACCCTAGGCTTCTTCTGGCTTTTATGAAATAAACTTCTGCCTTATTTGGGACACTGGTATTTTAGGTTTTCTCTGACTACAGTTGAATCTGGGCCTAACTAATACAAATAAAAAATATTCCATGGAAAAATAAATCACAGTTTTATTTTCAGACCAGGTGGAATTCCAGGCCAACTGTAAGAGATAAAGAAGGAAGTTAATTCCTTTTTTAGCCATTATAGGGGTTTAAAAACCCCTTACTAAAGTAAGGGGAGACCCATCTTTGTCAGAGAATTCCTTGTTAGTCTTTCCATGGGGGATGCGAGCCCCTAAATCATACCAATATGCCAAAATATGGTCATTAAGCTGTGTTCTAAGGAAAAAAAAAAGACGGAAGTTAAAAACTGTAAAAGAACAATAGATCAGGACAATATAAGAATCATGAATATATGTGTGTTTAATAATACAGTCTCAAAGACTGTAAAGCAACAGCTGACAAGTACTATGGGGGAAAAGAGACACATCAAAAACTGCAGTTAAGGAATTTAACATACTCCTCTCAGAAGCCAACAGATCAAGAAGACAAAAATGAGCAGAGAGATTTGAATAATAGAATTGATAACCTTGAACTGAGATATAATGAAGAATTTTACACCCAAGACATGAGTGTATATTATTTTTTAGCTCACATAGAACATTCAAAAAAATTCACCATGAACTAAGGCTACAAAGGATGATGATTCAACCATTTCCAAAGACCATGATAAAAATAGGAATCGAGGGCTTCCCTGGTGGCGCAGTGGTTGGGAGTCCGCCTGCCGATGCAGGGGTCACGGGTTCGTGCCCCGGTCCGGGAGGATCCCACATGCCGCGGAGCGGCTGGGCCCGTGAGCCATGGCCGCTGAGCCTGCGCGCCCGGAGCCTGTGCTCCGCAATGGGAGAGGCCACGACAGTGAGAGGCCTGCGTACCACAAAAAAAAAAAAAAAAAAAAAAAAAATAGGAATCGATACAAAAAGACAATTTTTTATTGATCTCAAAGGTATAGAAACTGAAAACCCAAGCTACTTAATAATACTTGTATTAAATAGGAAATCATAGGGGAAATTACAAGATACTTAGAACTGAATGACAATAAAAACCCTACATGTCAAAATTTGTAAGATTAAAGTGAGACCTAAGGAAAATTAATGGCTTTAACTATATTTACCAGAAAACAACAAAGATGGAAAAATGAGCTAAGTATTTAACTCAGGAATTTAGCAAAAAAGATTACAGAATAAACTCAAAGAAGAAAATAATAAAAGAAAAAAGGGGTAAAAATCAATTAAAATGCCTTCAGTTAAAATATCATCTTATTGCAACTCCTAATGAATTAACTGATCTAGCCATTGATCACCAATTGCTACTAAAACCAAAAAAAAGAGTCAACCAGACACTGTCACTATGTTCCTCTTGAAGGAAGAACATAACCTACTTATGAGGTAGTCATGTAAAAAATGCGTATATATGTAGATATCAGTATAGATAGACAGGTAAATATGATATAGATAGATTTAGATATAGATGTAGGTATAGATATATAGATCAAATTTGATCAACCCTCTAGATCCAACTGCAAATTTGCAGGAAATTTCATGAAAGTTCAATCAACTCTAAATTCAATGAAAGTTCAATCAAAATTCTAGTAGATTTTCTTAGACAGTTGACAAATTGATTCCAAAATTAATATATAGAAAAATGAAGGCTCAAAGTCCACAAATAGCTAAATCAATTTTTTAAAAGAGCAAAGCATGGTGATTTGCTATATCAGATATTAGGACATAATACAGAGCTATATAATTTTATAAAAGTTTGGTTCTAACTCAAGAACAGACATATAAATCCAATGGAGCAGAAGAGAAAATACCTATATGTATAGGAACTTGATATATGATAAAGGTAACACCACAAATAAGTGGGAAAAGGATGATTTATTTAGTTGATGGTTTGCCAGTAAAACCTCTACCTCATACCATACACAAAGGTGAATTCCAGGAAGATTGAAGACCTTAAATTGAAAGGTAAAATAATAGATCTAACAGAATAAAAACAAATGAAACTCTTTTTGTGATCTTTGTCAGGGATGAACCTCATAATCAAAACCCAAATAGCAAAAACCATAAGGCAAAAATGGATGAACTTGACTATAACAAACTTAAAGATTTATATTAATTGAAAGGATGCTGTGTTTATTTCCTAGGGCTGCCATAACAAAGTACCACAAACTGAGCAGCTCAAAACAAAAATGTATTGTCTTCATCATTCTAGACTCAATAAGTCTGAAGGCAAGGTGTCAGCCAGCCCTTGTTCCCTCTGAAACCCATAAGGGAGAATACTTCCTTGGCTCTTCTAGCTTCCAACAGTTTTTGCCAGCAATCCTTGGCATTCCTTGGTTCATAGGTGTATCACCCCAATCTCTGACTTTATCACCATATGGCTATCTTCTCCCTGTGTGTCTCTGTCTTTGCATGGTATTTTCCTCTTCTTATAAGGACAGCAGGCATACTGGATTAGTGTCCACCCTAGAGACGTCATTTTAACTTGCTTACAATCACAAAGACCCTATTTCCAAATAAGGTCACATTCACAGATACTAGGGGTAATGATTTCAACATGTCTTCTTGGGGAATACTATTCAACCCACTACAGTCTGCCCTATGCCCCCAACCCAAATTTACATCCTACCCACATGCAAAATACATTCACCCCATCTGAACATTCACAAAAGTCTTAACTCATTCCAGCAACAATTCTAAGTCTCAAATCCTATCTAAACATTATTAACTCACAAAGTCCCAAATCTCATCATCTAAATAAGGTATAGACGAGATCCTGGGTATGATCCATTTGGGGACAAAATTCCTCTCCATCTGTGGACCTGGTAAAACTAGAAAACAAGTCATCTGCTTCCAAAATACAATGATGGGACAGACATAGAATGGACATTCCCATTCCAAAAGGGAGGAATTTAAAGGAATAAAAAGGTCAACATTTTCAAGCAAGTCTGAATCCCAGAAGGACCAATTCCTATGGATTTCAAGGCCTGAGAACAATCCTCTGTAGCTCGATGCTTTGTCCTCTGGGCCTGTAGTGAGAGCTGCTGCCTCTCTGGCCTCTGTCTCTGTTATCTGTGGATCTGCCCTCGGAGTCATTCATCTTTTTCTTCAAGGGTAGTACATGTTTGTAGTTGAGTAGCTCTATCACCTACTTTCCTGCCTATAAAATCCCAGAAGTCTGACAGCTTTCCTTTTCTTAACCAGCCTCTGTCCAAGCTGGTAGTGTTTTAACTGGCATAACATTCTCAAAAACCTTGTGGGTTTCCTGTGTATGTCAAAGACATCTATGCCATTAGACAGATGTTCCCCACACATACTTTCCACATAACTCTGCCTCTGTTTCTGGCTTCTGCTGAGATTTGATTTGACCCATTGGTCACATACCTAAATCTCTTCAGCAAAATATTGTCCAGCCACACCTTTGGTGCTCTCTCCAGAGTATGCTTTCTCAACAGTGAATTTTCTAATTTTGGCAATCAGCATAAGAAACTCCCAAACCATCAAGCTCTGGTTCCTTTATTTTTAACCATTTCTTCTTCAGTTGATCTCTTTCCTCTTGGAATTTGCTATAAGCAGTAAAGAGAAGCCAGGCCACGCCTTCTACACTTTGCTTGCACATCTCAGCTAAATATCCAAGGTGAGTTCTGATTTTTACCCAACAACAGAACATAAAGCAGCCAAATTTTTTATTTTATTTTTAAATAAGAATTGCCTTTTTTCCAGTTTCCAATAACATGTTCCTCATTTCCTCCTGAGGCCTCACCAGAAGAACCTCTAATGTTCCTATTTCTAGCAGCATTCTGTTCACGGTGATTATTGTATTGTCTAAGATGATAGAAGCTTTCTCAACTGTGCTCCTCATCTCTACCTGAGCCCTCACTAGAATAGCCTTCAATATTCATATTTTGCCAATAATCTCTTCAATTTAATATAGAATTTTTTTTATAATGAGCCTCAAAATTCTTCCAGCCTCTTGCTATTACCTAATTCTAAAGCCACCTCCACATTTTTAGGCTTTTGTTACAGCAATACCTCACTACCCAGTACCAAAATCTGCACTAGTTCCCTAGGGTTGTCATAACATAGTTCCATAAACCAGGTGACTTAAAGCAACAGATGTTTATCCTCTCATAGTTCTGGAGACCAGAAGTCTGAAGTCAAAGTGTCAGCAGGACCATGCTCTCTCTGAAGGTTCTAGAAAAGAATCCTTCCTTGCCTCTTTCAGCTTCTGAGGGCCCCAGGCATTCCTTGGCTTATGGCAGCATAACTCCAATCTCTATCTCTGTCTTCACGTGGCCTTCTTTACATGTCTTTCTGTGTCCTCTCCTCTTCTTATAAGGACACCAGTCATTAGATTTCGTCTTGAGATCCTTAACTAGTTACATCTGCAAAGACCTTATTTCCAAATAAGGTCACATTCTGAGGTTCCTGGTGAACATGACTTCCTGGAAGACACAATTCAACCTACTACAGATGCTATGGACAAAATTAATAAACAAGTGACAACTGATAGAAAATATTTTAAGAGTCTAAAACCATTAAAGATTACTATCTCCAACATGCAAAAGAACTGTGAATCAACAAAATGGAAAGTCCTATAGAGAAAGAGGCAAAGGATATGAATAGGCAATCCACTGAGGCAGAAACTCAAATGTATAAAACTTTTATAAAGAACGATTCAGTCTCACTAATAATAGGAGAAATCCAAATTAAAACAAGGAAACTCTACTTTATGTCCATAATTTTGGGTAGAAAAATTAAGTTTGCTAATACCAAGTATTGGCAAGAATGAGGAGGAATGGGACCCTACATAATTTATGTTGACTTTCCATCTTGCTCAGAGTAAAGTCCACAGAGCCCTGCATTTCCTGGTCCAACTACTTCTCCAGCCTCATCTCCAACCACCCTCTTCCCCCCTCTCTCTGCTGCAGCCCACCAGCCTCCATTCTGTTTCAAGTGTGCCAAGCACACTTTGACGCCAGGGTCTTGGCACTTGTTTCATGTGCCTGGGATACATTTACCCCATTCATGGCATGGTTCCTGATTTCCTTGAGGTTTCTGCTCAAATGTCACTTTTGGGGGTAGGCTTCCTTGACCACTCTGGTAACAGAGGACAGAGGCTCCCTCTTTGCTTGGTGTATTTCTCTCCATCACAGCTACAGCTCTCTGACACACTTTATATTTTGCTTGTTTGTCTGTTTATTGTCTACCTCCCTCTATAGAACGTTCACTCTGCTTTGCTCACTGCTGCATCCCCTGAGCCTAGAACAGTGCCTGGCATATTATAGGTGCTCGGTAAATGTGTTGAAAGAACAAGGAACTACTAATATTTATTGAGCGATTGCTGGATATTGAATGCCTTCATTTAATCCTTACAACAACCATATTAGTCATTATTACTTCCATTTTACTGACTTGGAGACTGAGGCTTAGAGGGTTTAAGCAATCTATGGGAGGTCACACAGACAGCAGATGATGGAGCTGGGACTTGAGCCCAGCCTGGTTGATTCCAAAACCCAGGCTCTTAAACACTTCACTATACTTCTGTCAATCACCCACAGGGTTCAGAATTCTCACATGGTGGACATGAATGTTCATGGCTCAGTTCTCCTGCCGTAGGGAACATAGCTGTCACTCCTCTAGATCCAAAACCACATGAGTGCCGAGGGCCTGCCTCCCCCGGGCTGCTCTCAGGCAATGACCAAGTACAACTGGTGCTGATGCTGCCCTCTTCTAATGGCCGCTTTGGCTGGGGACTCTCCATCAGCCTGGCCAATGCCTTTCTAGAGCTGTGCTAGGTCTCAGATTCTTCCTATCCAATCTTCCTTCCTTCCCCCTCTCTTTTCACAGAGTCACACTACCTACTCCTGCTCCCTCCCCTTTGTCCTTCACAGGGGTTTCGCCATGGAATCTCTTGCACCCCAGATCCCACCTTGGCTTCTGCTCTTTGGAGGTCCTGATCTAACAATAAGCATAGTACCTGCTATAGCTGGACATACACACCCCCCATGACCCAGCAATTCCCTTCCTATATATATACTCAAAAGAAATGCATACATACTGTCACCAAAAGACAAGCACAGTAATGTTCACAGCAGCTCTGTTCATAATAGCTCAAAACTGGAAACTATCCAAATGCCTATCAACAGTCAAATGGGTAAATAAATCATGGTATATTCACACAATAGGACATTATACAGCAAGGAGAATGGATAATTTACAATTACTCACCACATGGATGGATCTCACAAACAGAATATTGAGTAAAGGAAGCCAATGCAAAAGAGTACAGACTGTGAGATTCCATTTATATAAAGTACAAAACCAAGCAAAATTAATGCATGGTGTTAGAAGTCAGGACAGTGCTTATCTCTGGGGGCTGGAGGTGAAGACTAGAAAGAGGAGTAACAGGGATTTCTGGGGTGCTGGGGATGTTTTGTTTCTTGATCTGGATAGTAGTTATGTGGCTTGATTCATTTTTTGGAAATTCTGCACTTACAATATGTGCATTTTTCCCTAGGTACATTATACTGCAATTTTAAAATAGTAACAAAAAATAGAAGATCAGGCCAATGTTGAACAACACTCACTAGAACGAAAAAATCACAAGCCACCTGATAAGCTCTAACCCTGTCCCCTGTTCCCGTCAGGGTTCCACCATCCTCACGGTCACTTCAAGACTCGAAAATGTCCCTTTCTTTAACCCTTGATGGCCAGTCTGCCACCAAGTCCTGCTGGTCGTTTCTTCACAATATCTGCTGGCTTTGACCTGCTTTTTTTGTGTTCCTGCTGTCACTGCTCCATCAGATGCCTAGGCTCAGCAGAAGCTGGCTTCTAACTAGTCTCCCAGACCGGTCAGGGACTAGTGAGGCCAGCAAGGCACCCAGGGGGCTAAAATTTAAGGAGGCATCATTCTCAGGGTGCTGCAAGCATGGAGTTGACAGCAGAAAGTGATGTTTCTTTAAATTCTGCACCCAGGTACCTAGCTTGCCTCACACTAGTCCCTGCTCTGTCATGCTGGATTAATCTTGTTTTCATCATGTCCCTCCCCTGCCGAAAGATTTACCATTGTCCCATCTGCCTACTAAATTAAGGATGATCCTGGATAGGTCATACCATCTCCTTTAGCCTCAGTTTCTTTACACATACAGTGAGGAGCCTGGACTTAGAGATGGCATATAGATTTCCTTTTTGAGTATAGCAAATCTAATTGGCTATAACAGCTATCTGGAGCATTGGGTTAAGAAAGATTCTGAGGACGAGTACAGATTCACTTGGAGAAAGGTACTGTGATCAAGTCCTGATATTTGGCATAAGCGAGAAAGAGTACAGCCTTGAAACACATATCAGGTGTTTGCCTTAAGTGACTAAGAACAAATTCTTTACCCTGGCATTCTAGACACTCCATAATCTAGTCTCATCATACAATGGTCCTATTTCCTAGAGAATCAAGTGGAAAATGTTCAGCCTAGTTTCAAAATACAGCAAGGTGAAGTGCCCTGGGACAGCTGCACCGTGCTGAGTTGCAGCGTGGTTACCTGTGGTTGTAACATCACTCTCAGGTCCACTTGGGCAGAGCTCCCATTGGTCAATCCTTGGGCTCCCACTGGGCTCATCTCCATTTCCAGAACCTAATTCCAAAATACTGTTCTGAACTCCCTCCAGAGAGCTGATTTATGTCCTGGTTAAGAGAAAAGGAACCCAAAATATTGCGCCCATTTGTTTGAACCATGGATGGTTAAACAGGGTCATCTCTCACCTGCCGACCAGCCTGGCCCTCTCGGCTCCTCTGGTACCTGCTGGATTCGACAGCTCAGCCCAGAAGACAAAGCCCAGAGAAATGCCAACACAGGGCCTCTTAGAGGTGCCCCCAGGGACTTGCTCATGGGGCTTTCTGAATCCAGGGTACACACACACACACACACACACACACACACACACACACACACAGAGCCCAAAGTATATAATTCATTGAATGGGGAAATCTCCCCAGTCCTAATTTTTCTTTTTTTCCCTCTTTCCCAACATCTTTCCACCCAAAATGGAGGTGGCTGGGCTCTGCCTGAGCTGCCACATCCAGGACTCTCTGGTCAGAGAGAACCCAGCCCCCCTCCAACCCTTCATCTCTTCTGGGTGGACACCTACATGCAGCTACCCAGAAGGCAGGCATATATACATACATGTAATACAGCAAGATTTGTGCTCTGCTTAGGCTGAACACCAGGAAATTGCAAAGCATTTTGTGGTTAATTCTAATTGTGGTTAACTCTCCACAGTGATGTATGGACGGCTTCTCAGAGGAAGTGACTGAGGTCTTACAGGATAAGTAATAGTTGGCCTAGAAGAGCAGAAAGGGAAGGGAAGGCTTGTGTCAAGGATGTAAGTAGGAATGAACTCAACATATTATCCAGCAGCTGTGGGAGCTCAAAACCCCAGGACAGGACCTGTGTGTCTCTAGCCCAGGACCTCATTTCACCTGCTTGGGGGTCTCGGGGACATTCCTAACATCCCTATCCAGGATGGACCCATTAAGTACAGCACAATGGGTGAAAAAGTAGGGAGATAACATTCTAGAGATCGGAGGTCCCAGAAGAGAATGAGCGGGGCACCTCTGCATCCCTTTCCCCTGGCAATGCCCAACAAGTGGTCCTGTCCTGTTTCCTGCTGAGCTCATCACTGTCCATCCATTCATGGGCCGGCTCCTGTCTGCTCATTGACTGAGCCCAGGGGATGGATGTGTGATGGAGTAAGCAATGGGGAGGAAGAGTGATCCCCTCCTGAGGTCATGAGACTGGTGGGTGGGGGCCCATCGCCACCCCAATGAGTGAATCAAGTAACCTGATTCTCAGGAAAGGATTTCAGTGAAGTCATCTGGAAGGAGAAGAACTCGGATACTGTATGGCAGCAATATGTGAGCACAGAGGGCAAGAGGGGCAGCCGGGAGGGATGAGGGAGGGGGAGAGGCAGAAAGTTCCTTTCCCACTGTCCAAGAGCTCTATCCACCAACTCCCCATCCCCACAACACAACTACAGGGACCCTTCAAAGCCCTCCTCCTCCATGGAGCCTTCCCTGAATGCCCCAGGCAGAAGGGCCAGAAGCACAACCAAGGTTGAGAACCACTCCCTCTAGACAGTTGTCTTAGGAAGCAGGACCCTGCAGTGGAATTAACAAGGGCTCAAGAGGCTCAATCTGGGTTTTATTTCCAATTCCGCCTCAACTAGATGGGTGACCTTGGGCAGCATACTCGTCCTTAACAAGGACAATTTTCTCATCTGCCGGTTGAGAAGTGACCATAATACGTACATCTCTCAATATTGAGAGGATTACATAAGATATTTGTAAAGCTCCAGAACTTAGTAGATGCTTGATAAATGTATTTCTCTCGTAACATGCTTCATTTTCAAGCACACACCTCATCTCCTCAACTAGACTGCAAGCTCTAGGAGGGAAGTTTTGTAACACACACACACACACAAGCACACACACACACACACACACACACACACACAGTGCCAGCACAATGCCTGGCACATGGACAGCTCAATATATGCCTTTCAGAAATAACAACTTATAGAGCAAGAGGGAGAGAAAGGAAGCAAGGAGGCAGAACCTTGAGAAGAGAGCTTTGCTCCTCCCAAGGCTGGGCAGGAAGCTGAGTCCCATCTTTCTCGTCTAGTTGTCAAGTGCCTGTGTTCATTATCTTAACAGTTATTCATGATCAAACGATTTGATGTTAATGTGGATCTAATGTATAAATCCATACGGGTCCCACAGTCATTTAGTATTAATTAAACAAGGCCATTTTAAGGCTGGGATTCCACTGGGCTTACCGCGCTTAGCGTTTTATGGCAGGAAGCACTTGGCCACTCCGCTTTCTCTCTGCTCTTGCCTTGTCCCTTTTACCTCCAGAGGCCAGAGCTGGAGCAGAGTCACAGCTGCCCTGGGATGGACAGCGGTGCACAGGAGGACCCTGGCTGGGGTGCAGATAGATGCTGACAGGTGGGGAGTTCACTAGAGGCCCAGCCTTGCCCTTGAGAAGCTGACATTTCATTAAGAAGAAATAAGGGCTGCATTGGCAGAGCTCTAGCCTGGGAGTCTGGAGAACGGGGTTTTTAGCCCTGCTCCACTGCTGCTGACTGGCTGTGCAACCTTGTATAAGACACTTCCTCTCTGTTCTTCATCGGTTAACTAAGGAGTCTGGACAAGCCAAGTTCATTCCCTCCATCTGGAATGCATCTCCTTCAGTTTCCCCTGGTTGCTTCATTCCATCTTTCAGGTCTCAGCTCACATCAGCTCATCCAGGAAGTCTCCTAACTACCTACTCCCCACCACCCCATCATTCTGGAGCATATTCTCTCTGCTTTATTTTCTTCATGGGACCTGTCACTATCTAAATTATCTCGGCATTTGTACTCATTTGTTTGCCTCTATATTATCTCTGTCTCCTCCCACTATAAACTCCACAAACCAAGGACTTCATCTGTCTTATTCAACACTTTAACATCAATTCCCGGATCAGTACCTATTCTGTACATGGCACATGTATCTGGCACATGGCAGGGGCTCAAAAAATAATCAACCACTGAATGAATCATTAGGTGATCACTAAAGCCCCTTCAAGATGGGCATTCAATGGCCCTTGACATCTGGGCCCAGAAAGCAAGGGCAGAATTGGGTGCAGACAGAGCTGGGTTAGCCAGGAAGACTGGTCGGGGAAGGATGCTTGGGACAAGTCCTAAGGGATAGAGCAAAGCCAGCCTGGAGGGGAGGAAAAGATGGGTGCTGCCTTGAGCAGAAGTCATACATGAGCCACAATGGTGGAGAGCTCCGAGTCTCAGCAGCTGCTATCCCTCTGGGCTTCTAGCCAAGACCATTTGGTGAAACTATATTAATAATCACAATACAAGAATCCCTTGTGGACAGGGACAGTTTCCCTTCCAAGGTACCACGATGCATATCACTTCACGTTATTCTCTTGCCATCCCCTTGATACAGGGGATGGGGAAATATCTTCTGTCATTTATAACACTTATAAAATTAATGACATCAAAATTATCCATTTGTATAGTACTTTCCAGTTTCCAGAACACACGTTCCTATACAAGAAGGCTAGTACATTCCCCATTTTGCAGAGGAGAAGACTCAGGGAGATGAAGTGACTTGTCCAAAGTCACTCACGGAATAGGTAGCCTGAAAAACTCAAACACAAAACTCAAAAATTGTCTACAACCCAGTAGCCTGCTTTCCAGTTGAGGAAACTGAGGCAGAGGGTACCTGGTGAGATTATGACAGTCCCCTCCGCATATACCCAGGGGGACTAAAATACTTGCAGGGCCAGCGTGAGGCCTGATGAGAACAGGGGGAAGGGAACAATCTCCCTTTCAGACTGCAGCATGGAGACGGAGATTAGCCCAAATGAAATATTTCATTATTCTAGTTCAGTGAGACAGCATCAGAGAACCATGGTATTACAGACTCCTAGAATTTTTAAGCTGAAAAGGATGATGGAGATATCTCCTATCTCTTTATACTAAGATTATATATAGGGCTCAGTTCCCGGTTCTAAGCTCTTTGACTTATCAACATAATTTCTGAAATGAAAAGCAAGATGCCATGCACAAAGTAGGCCCAATGAATATCTGATGCAGGGTCGAGCACTGAAAGCAGACAAGTAAGGCAGATCAAGGGTAACAAGTCAAACTGTGGTCGTCACTCGGCCTCAGTGTTGGGGTCCAATAGGGAGTGGTGAGGACTGTGGCAAGTTGGAGAATATAAACCTGTCTGAGGGGGGTATTACTGCAGCCAATCATTGCCATGGAGGCATGCAGGTTCAGTGTTACACCAATTCTTAAAATTTCTGAAGAAATGCCAGAGATGAAGATCTCTATTAGAAAGTCTAGAATTTTAAATGTTGGCATGTAAATGTAAAGCACTGTGTGAGCCAAGCAAAATATATCTAACAGCAAGTTTCCATCCATTGACACTTGTAGTTAAGTGGATAACTCAACTCCGTTCAACCCCTTCATTGTACAGAGGGGGCAACTCCAAGAGTTAAGCTATGGTCCTGAGATCACAAGCAATTAGGGGCAAAGACTAATTGCTCCAGATTCCTAATCCAATTCTTAAACTGTTGACCCGGGGATCAGGCATCTGAGAATCCAGTAGGTTTGGAGACACATCACTACATGTTTTGATGTCCTGCATCCACACATTCCATCCAGCCCAGACCCTGGCCCAGAAGTCAGGGTCCATCCTCCCACCTGACCTGGAAGGCCTCGCCCACAGAAGATAGCCAAGGGATGGAGGTAGCACCTCCTGATCTCCTTCCATCCAACGTCTTGGGAGGTCCCCCCACCCTCTTCACAATGCCCCATCCTCAGGCCACTTAGAATGCTGCACCATGGCACATGCCAGCTGTCACTTAGGCACTTACAGGCATAACCGTGGAAAAACCAAAGCACTGTTATTACACTTAATAACCAGTTTCCACATCAGCAACTCATTGGAGTCTGAGAGGCGCTGTTAGGGTGTCAGCTCCCTCAGCCTAACAAGTCAGCACTAGAGGGGGGCACAGGTGGGGCTGGGCACCAGCCTCCAGGAGTTACTCTGTCCCCTTCCTGCCTCACGCAGAGGACACTCACCCAAGACCAGCCTGAGGCTCATTCCTGCCCTTTCCCCCAACCCGACAGTGCTCAGGAGCTTAGCAGCTATACCAATGGCATCCAGGGTTTGGAGGAAGGCCAGAACCCCCAAGAAGGGGGGTCTGGGCCCTGACTGGTATCTGAACAGGAGGAAGCAAACTGGCTTGGCAGACTGGTGCCCAGGGGTCTGGAGGAAGAGTGTCTATAGGACTAGGACCCCTGTAGTGGTATCCTGACTCTGCTGTGTGACCTCAAGTAAGTTACTTCAACTTTCTGAGCCCCCGTTGCCCCATTTGTATAAGGTGGTGCCTCAAAGCTTTCTTATAAAGGTCCATTGAAATGTATGCATAGTGCCCAGGATGGCTTCTACACCCAGTACATGGCAGGTATCGCCGAGCTCTTATTGAGCAGAAAGATGCAGAGGTTGGGGGTCCTGAGCCAGGGATCAAGGACAAGCACAGGTATTAACAGGAAATAAGACCACTAGGAAATGTTTCTGAATTGGCCTAATACACTGAGGAAAGGTCTTTTAGAGCTGCGATTAAAATAGTTAGCAATAATAAAACCTAACATTATTCTGATTGTCCCCCTTTTAAGAGTGAAAGTTCAGAGAGGTTGATTTACTTACCCAAGGTAATCCAGCAAGCAAGTGGTAGAACTGGGCTTAGAGGCTAGGCAGTGAGACTGCACCTGAGATTTTAGCCATCCTTGCCGTCCTCCCTCTCCCCTCCCAGTCCTGATATCGACAAGGGAAGACCTGCTGTGATGTGGGGTTGGGGGAGGGAGCAGTTCCAGGATGGAGGCCAGGGCAGAGGCCCCCAGAACGCAATGATCCCTTGGAGGGCGCGCACACACACGCGCGCGCGCACACACGCACAGGCGCGCACACACACACACACGCTGGACGGGCCTCTCCCGCCGCCCCAGCGCTGGCCTGAAGCAGTGCAGTGCTGCCATCTTTCGACCCCACGAGGCACTGCAGCCCCACCCTCCCTCTGGGGTGAACCCAGCCGGAGCAGCTGCCCCCAGGGGCACCGGCCGCCAGCCTGTCCTGCAGAGTCTGTGCCTGGAATGGGGGGCACTCCTCCGTGAGCCCTGGAAGGACGGCTTCTCAGCATCAGCCATGGCCCAAGACTCCAAACCAGCCCAGGCAGCCACAACGGGGCCCTCTGCCCTTGGAGAAAGACTGTGTGCTCAGGCCCCAAACAGTCCAGGGCTCCCTGAGGTTGCTTCCTGCCCTGCCTCATGCCTGGGCTTGCGCTGGGACCTGGGGTCGAAGAACAGGGAAAGGGAGGGGGTGAGTGTAAGAGAGAGCATCTCCAGAGACCTGGGGGGAGATTCACTGCCAGCTTCTGTGAGATTCCCAGAGAGCCAGGAGCCCTTATCCCTAGAGGAGGGATTGTGGGTAATTAGTGTGTATGTTTTTTGTTAGTTTGCCTGTTTATTTGTTTTGTTGTGTTTACTTCTTATTTTTTCTTTCTTTTTTTTCTTTATGCTTAATTGGAATTTTACATTTTTCTGCAATGACCAAGTAAGCCTCAAGAAATAACGTGATATGTTTATAAACTTACCTGAAAGTAAATTTGCTTTTAAGTAAAGACACAATAATTTTAGAGCAAAAAGGGACCTTTTGCCAAACCCCTTTCTTTCACAGACGAGGAAAATAAGCTCCAAGATAGGTGACTTGCCTAAGGTCACACCACTTGTCAGTGGGGAGACGGACTGAAACTTCCCTCTCAGGACAGGATCTTTCCTTTTTGAGAGTGGGCTGGGCCTTCCCTGACCCTCCAGCCAGGATATGATCCCCTATTAGTCCCACAGCACCCATTTTTCTGTTTACTGTCTGTCCCTCTCATGTAAGCTTTGTGGAGGCAAGAACCTCACCTGCATTGTTCACTAAGGTATTCCCAGTATCCATGTTGAGTGAGTGGAGTTAATCAGGGAAGGCTTCCAGGAGGAGGTGAGTATACATCCATTTTTGAAAAGGCAATGGTCGTAGATCAATAGAAGACAGGAAGCATCCCAGGAGGTGGAGGATGGCCTAGAGCTGGCACACAGTAACTATGTATTCCCAAATACTTGTGGGGAGGGGAAAACGGTGGAATGGCATGGATTGTCCTCCCACACACATAGGTGAGCTAGGATGGTTTTGCTCATCCTGGGAATCTGGGACAGAAGCTAGAAAGAGCTCCTCTCTGGCACCAGGAAGGGCTCACTAAGAACCGAAGCCTCAGGGCAGCCTAGCTGGGTCTGTTGGGATCTGGCTGGGCCTGGTTGACTGTACTGGATGGGGTCTGACCAGGCCTGGGTGGGTGCACTGGCTGAGCCTGGCTGAGCCGGCAGCTTCCTCCTTGCTCCCGTATTTAGAAGCGCCTAGCACTGTCATCTCAGTCTAATCTCCCAGGGCTCTAGTTTAGAGACATATAGTGGGGAAAGTCCAGAAACGTTGAGGCTAAGGGGAAAATGTGAGGGGGTCCAAATTTATGCAATGTCTTGTTTTTAGGGCCCTTCACAATAGCACTATTAGTTTAGGAACATAGATGCATTAAGATATAATGATCAAGTTGAAATATAGAGGCCATTTACTGTGTACAGATATGAAAGTCATAGAAAATGGAAAATTTTCAGCAGAAGGAAATGGACACTTCATAAAGGAAAAAAAAATTATTCTCTTAACATTTCTGGAAAAGTCTCTCAAAAGGTTCTTGGGGAAAAGCTTTTTTGCCCCTAGAATGTTACATAACACCTATGTGACGAGGAGGCAGAAGGCTCCACGCAAGTCCCTCCTCAGCAGACACACACGTACTGGGCACCTGCTGTGTGCCCGGCTCGGTGCCAGGCTCGTCCTGTGCACAGCCTGGTGTGACAAAAAGGTGACACCTGTAGATCACACCTGTAGATCATGCAGCAAACCTCAGCCAAGGGACAGCATCACCCGAACACAGGGGAGGCAGCGCCTGTCAGCCTCAGCCTCTGCTTAGGCCAGGTGAGGGGCGCAGGTGCACTGGTCTGGCCTGGGGCCTGGCATGAATGCACATGCTGCTGTGCACTCCCCTCTGCACCTGGGCCTGCTTTGGGCTTCTGACTTAAACTTCCTCCTGCAGAGCCTTTAATACCAAAACCTAAAGAGACGGGGTGCTGGTTAAGGGCCACTCCAGGGATGGGAGCAGGCATAACTCTTTATTGTTTCTGATTCAAAACCGAACTCAGAGGAGAGAGCAAAGGCCAAATGATAGAGAGAGACTCGGAGAAAGATACCCAGAGAGGGATGGAAAGTGAGAGACAGGGAGAAAAAGAAAGATGGCGAAATAAAGAAGTAGGGAAAAAAGGAGAGAGACAAAGAGACAGAAACGAGGAGGGAAGCTTACAAAGCAGGAGAGAAAGGGAAGCTTACAGGGCAGGGGAAAGGAAGGCAAGCTAAGGAGACAAAGGGATGCACCAACAGTGAAAGGACCAGCGAGGCAGGAGACACAATCTCTCCAGGCGACCCCAACCCTCTTCCACCCTCCCCGCAGGCACAGCTAAGAAACGGGAGGCGGGAAGAGGAAGCAGGACCCGGTGAAGTTGCTGGGTAACCTTGGAGACGAGAGCCAGGCAGCCGGGCGTAGGGAAGGGCGCAGCCAGAAGGAGGGAGGGCGGCTCCGCGGAAGACCCGCAACAGGTGCGGCCGCCGGAGGAGGGGTAGGGGCGGGGCACAGAGGCCGAGGCGTGAGACTTGGATGAGCTGGGGGAGGGGGGAACAAAAGATTCCAGAAACAAACCTAACGAGGACTGAGGAGTCGAATAAAGAGAGAGATTTTACCGAGAACCAATTTAGGGAAGAAAGAGCAAGGAGTTCGGGAGCTGTGAAAACAGGAAGTGGGGGTGGGGGTGGGGGTGGGGTGGGGCGGGGAACCGGGTGGAGACGAGGCCAGCAGGAGCCAGCCCAGATGACTGCGCTGGAGCACGGAGGGGCCAGGACATCGGGGCTGCGCAGAGGAGTGCAGGTAGAAAACAGTCACAGCTGACTGGCCAGGAGGGGCTCCGATTTCTGACCCCTTCCCTGAGACTCACTGGGGGCATCCCTGCAGCATCCAGCCCCAGCTGGGGATGCAGGGTCTCTGAATCCCAGATGGTTGTCTGGGGAACCATTCCACTCACTGTGTCCTAAATTCTTGCTGAGCTCCCACTATGTACCAGGTGTGTGCGGGGCACTCTGGGGACACAGGGACCATTAGAGAAACATATGCCCTCACGCCACTCATATGCTAATAGGGCGGAGAGCTCTCTTGGATCAGTTAATGCCAGTTTGGGGCACATCAGAGAAAGCCTCCCCCTGGTTGTTATTGAGCCATACTTCAAAGGCTGAGAAGGGCCGAGATGGAGGGGAAGGGCTTGTCAGGTGGAGGAGAGGCAAGAGGCCCAGCAGGAGGCAGAAAAGGAAAGCCTGACTTGAATCCACAGCTGCTGACTAGCTGTGTGTTCTTGAGCAAGTTACCTAACTTCTCTGAACCTCTTTTCCCCCATCTTGCAGAATTGTTTAAGGATTACAGACAATATCTGTACAGTGCCTGACACATAGTAGGTGCTCTATAAATATCAGCCATTAGGGACTTCCCTGGTGGCACAGTGGTTAAGAATCCTCCTGCCAATGCAGGGGACACGGGTTCGATCCCTGGTCCGGGAAGATCCCACATGCCACAGAGCAACAAAGCCCGTGCACCACAACTATGGAGCCCGTGTGCCACAGCTACTGAAGCCTGTGTGCCTAGAGCCCATGCTCTGCAACAACAGAAGCCACCAAAATGAGAAGCCCACACACTGCAGCTAGAGAAAGCCCATGTGCAGCAATGAAGACCCAACACAGTCAAACATAAATAAATAATTTTTTAAATGTTTATATAAAAATATCAGCCATTATTCTTATAAAGAACAAATAGAAGACATAGCACTAGAATAAAAGGAAATGGCTAGAGGTAGGCTGGAAAGGCAGATTTAAGCTGTAGCAGGGAGGCCTTGAATGCCAAGAATGAGGAGATTGGGTTGATGAGATGAGGCTTACCCAGCACTCAAAAGAAGCTATGAGCAACAATGGGGGAGTTTTCCCCAAAGAGCAGTTTGGTGGAGCCCTGGTTGGTATCTGGTAAAAACTGGCTGGTTTATCTTTACCAGCAAAAAAGAGCAGTTGAGAGTGTGGTGGTTTTAAAATATGTCCACGATCTTTTATGACACTCCTCCCTTCTAAAAATGAAGTCCCCTCCACTCGTGTGGGGCCAGACTTAGTGACTTGCTTCTAACAACAAAAATGTGGCAGAAGTGACAGTGTGACCTCGGATACCAGGCCATAAAGAACACTGCAGCTTCCTTGCTTTCTCTTGGATCGCTCACTCTGGCAGCAGCCATACTGTGAGGACACTCAAGCAGTCCTACACAGAGGCCCGCACAGCAAGGAACTGAGGCATGTGAGGGTGCCATCTTGGAAGGGGCTCCTCCGGCCACAGTCAGGCCTTCAGATGATGCAGCCCTGGCTCAAATGCCGATCTTGGCTGCAGCCTCATGAGAGACCTGGAACCAAAACCACCCTGCTAAGCCATTCCTGAGTTCCTGACCCACAGAAAGGGCGTGAGATACTAAACCTGTATTTTAAGATCCTGAAGTGTATGATAATGTGTTACAAGGCAATGGGTAGCTAATACAGGGGCTTGCAGTCGGGTCTAGAGCCACACCCCCAACAATGGCCCCTGGGGACCTGTGTTGTAAACTCAGCGCCCGCAGCAGGGAAGGTGAGGAGAAGATGCAGAGGCACCGAGGCAGGACGTCAACAGGTACTGCAGCAGACAGGGTTCTGAATGACGCCCACGGCAGGCCTGGATATGGAGGGCATGGGCGGGGTCTGGGTTGTTCAGAATTCCCCGGAAAAGCAGGTCCCCATCATCCCCAGCTCGTCCCACATTGACACAGCTGTGTAGCTTGCCTAGGCTAGCGGGCAGGCCAGGGTAGAAGTGAGAACAAAATGACATTTGCCTCACCTGGCCTTAAACCTCAGTCTACCACTTACTACCTGGGTTATATTGCACAGGGGACCTTGATTCTGCCTCCATTTCTCATCAGTAAAATGATGATGATAAACCTGGCTTCCTTGGGTATTATTCTCATGACACGGCAGAGTCTCATTACATGAGAATCAAATCAGAAATAAATATACAACATCAAGTTCAAAGTTGAAGTCTTGGAATACTCACCCCTTGAAGCCAGGAGAGCAGGTCTGGCTGGGGATTTCCCATTTTTTATTTACCTTCAGACTCCCAAGATGCCCGTTTCCTTTAGGGCCTGAAATAATTTGCAGGGAGCTTAAAAGGAAAGGTTAAAAAAAAAAAAAAAAAAAAAGAGGACACTGGTCATTCCTGTCCCATAACAATTCTAAGTAGTTGAGGGCTTGATTACAGAGCAAATCTTGTCCTTGACCTCATTCATTCTCATCACAACCCTGGGTTACGCACTAGCCACCTTTGCTCCGCTAACCTCTCTAAGCCTCAGTTTCCTCCTCTGTGACATGGGGGTAATAACAGCATCAGATCCACGGTGTTGCTACGAGAGTTAAATGAAATCACAGTGGAACAGGCCTGGTGAGTCCTCCTCAAATGTGCAGGATGACTGAGACAATGGCACCTGTGATACCAAATAAGGCCATGTTCTTATAGCACAGAATTTAAACAGCTCAGGGAGCCCGATTTCATGTACAGAGGAAGGTCCATTCTTCTGAGGCCTTCTCCTCAAGTAACAGTTGTTGGGAACCCCAAGAAATTCTGACATGGGGTGATAATCTGTCCTCCTCCTGTACACCTACGGCCCCCCAACCATCCAGCATTCATTCATCTCTGTAACCATGAGTATACCTCCCACCACAGTGCCTGCACAGAGTAGGATAAGGACATGTCAGATGGATGTGTGGGCAGGTAGATGGATGAATGGGTGGATGGATGGATGGATGAAAAGTGGATGAATAGATGGGTGGATGAATGAGTAGGTGGATGGATGGATGGAAGAAAAGATAGATGTAAGGATGGACAAACAGATAGATGTAAGGATGATTTGAGGGTGTCCTTCACTCTAGGCCTCATGCCAGACCTCACCCTAGTCCTTTCTTGGGGCTCAGTGTGGGCAGAGAGAATTCCTCTCCTGCAGGGAGAGAGAAGAGACAGAGGAACATCAACCATCCCACAGTTTGTTCTCAATCTTAATTAAACACATTTTTGATGAGTTCATCAACTTCACCTAATTAGGCTGTCCTAGAGCCATCTCTGCCTTAGGGTGTGTTGAAGGTGTCTGGGCTTCTCCCTCAGAAGGGAGGGAAGAAGGACTCTGGTTAGATCTAGAAGCCTGTACTCTTCATGGTCCAGGGGGCCCAGCAGCCTGAGGGGAAAGCCCAGGAAGCAAGGTGGGAAACTTCCACCATGTCCTCAATCTCCATGAAGTCTTAGGATTCTCTGGGGTGAAGGCAGGGAGAGAGGAAGGGGAACAAAGACTCCTCACCAGATGGCCCCCACCCGGAGACGCCCAGAAGTCTTCCAGAGAAGAGATGGGGCTGGTTAGTGGCCTTTGGTGTCATGGAAAGAACCCAAACTTGAGTTGGAGGTCTTCGCCTGAAGACTCAACCATACATGTCCTGGCTATGGGCAAGTCATAGGACCTCTCGGAGCCTCATTTTGGGGAGGAAGTTGGATTGGATGATCTCGTAAGATCCCTCCCATCTGTCAAGACTCATGAGTCCAGAAGACAGACTTCAAGGTCATTCAGGAGCTCATGATCTGGACGGCAGGATGGAGTCAGGAAAGCTCCACCCCCTGGCTGGCCACCCGGGGGCCTCGATGACGCAGCCTTCTGAGTCCCTTCTCCAGATCTGTGACTGGTGTTGGGAAGGACACCCTAGCAGAGCCTGAGCCTCAGACCAGTGGGGAGAGGGAGGGGGTGGGGGTAGGCTAGGAGGCTGTGACAGTGACTGGAGCCTCTGAGCATGCCACAGACCCCGTCTTCTCTGCAGAGGTGGCTGCCCTAGAGGGAGCAGGTACCCTCCTGGCCCCAAACCCTCTGGGAGATGGAGAGCCAGGCTACTGCCTGGTGCCAACGAGGAGCTCCTGCTCACATCCTCCCCCACCAAGTCCTCAAGAGCAGGCAGAAGCTCCAGCCACAGGGAGGGAGGGCCGAGCTGCCAATCTACCCCAGTCACCACCTTGAACTCTGAGCCCCATTCTCCCTGCTGTGAGCGCCACCTGGCCAGCCCAGACAGCCCTGGCAAGGACATGGAGCCAGGCCAAGCCCCCAGCATGGATAGCGACTCATGGGGCTCCAGCTCTACTAGGCCAGACTCCACCAATCAGGGGATGAGTCTCTCTGAACCTCGGCCTCAACAGCTCCAAAACAGAGCCAGGGAGGTGGGAGGGGCAGCACAAATCGCCAGCCCTCACCTTCCACCAAGCCCAGGGAAGGACGAGAGGAGGCCAGCATCACCCAGGTACTTTCTGGGAAGCATGGAGATAGTATCTGTTAGGATGCTTTGCCTCCCTCTGGGCTCCAACCCAGCCTTCCCACCCTGTGGCCATGAGCACCCCTTGCCGGCCCTAGTCACAGCTCCCAAAGCCTGGTCATTGCACAGAGAAAGGGCTGAGCCCAGGGAGCAGCGATGGCTTTCCCAAGCAGCCACAGTGGGGAGCAGGGAGCTCTTCAGGGCCAACCTGGGGTGTGGCCCTCAGGTAGAGGGACCGAGGTGCAGGCTGCAGGGCCTAGTATCAGACTCGCCTTGGGTTTTGCTGAGCCACATGGGAGGGTCCCTAGGCAGACAAGAGACGGTGGCTTGAGCTGTGTCTGGCTTGGAGACTGGCTCCACCTGTCCTCATGTCCCTGCCACAAACCTGCCACATGATCTTCCGCAAGTGAACTAGCCCCTCTGTGTCGAAGTTTCCTCATCTGTAAAATGAGCATAATTTCTGCCCCACATTCCCCTCAGCTCAGGGCTTCCTGGGAGATAAACACTCTGTGTCAGTCAGAGACTGCCAGAGCTGCAAACAAGCCAGGGGAACACCCGCCCCTCCTGGTTTTGCAGTTGTAGAAGAGGCTCAGATAATTTAGGTGACTTCTCCAAGGTCACACAGTTCATTGTGCTAAAATGTGGATCCAAATGCTCACCACTGTACCAATAACAGAAACAATGTTTCTATAACAGATATTTGCCACAGTGGTCATCTGATGCAAGTTACAGACCCTTCCTCTGAAAAAATACTCATATGCACTGACATGCGGACTGCTCATGTGACCTAAGGAGATTTGCTCCTGAAGCCCATTCATGGATTGGCTGGTGGTCGAGGATTCTAGCTCTGCCACTGTGTGACCTTGGGAAATTTACTTAACCTCTCTGTGCCTCATTTTTTCATTTTTCAATAATCAAAGGGGGACAGCAACAGTACATGCCTCATAGGTTGTTTTGAGGATTTAATGAGTCCTATACGTGTCAAGTACTTGGAACAATGCCTGGCTCATAATAAATGCTAAATGAGTGTTTGCTGTTATTACTCCCTGAATAGTCTCCGCTTCCCAGGAGCAGCCATCCTCCTGGGGGTCCTTCAAATGTCCAAGTGTAGCTGCTCAGGTCTGCCCCAACTCCCAGCCTCACGCAGGCTGGGTCAGTAAACTCTGTGGGATGAGGATCCCTCCACCACCAGGCAAATGCCCCACCCCCGGCCCAGCCTTGACCATCCCCCGGTTGCCCAATGCCCACCTGGACAGCTGCTGCCAGCAGTTCCAGGAACCCAGCCTTGTCCCTCCCCTGCCCTGCCCTGCCCTCCCTGCTGCCCAGGAATCAATGCAATCCCCTAAAAGCTCATAACTCAGAGGTAATTATAAGAAGCATCAATTACCCAGCAATGTGGATTTCATGAATTCAATTAATTTGCATGGCGATCGATATGGGAGGGTTTGCTGGGGTCCCCGGGGGAAGTTAGGACATTGTTCTGCACACTATTGATTTTACAATGTAAAACAAAACCTCTCTCCTCGAATTCATAGATGCCCATTCATCCATATTAACTTTCAGATCATTTACTTTTGTATGTCTTTCAACTCTGTTTGTTGCTATCACACAAATGCAGAGTATTACATTGTAGGGAATAATTGAATCAATAGTCATGCCACGCCAGGCTTCCCTGACTTGAGGAAGAGATGCTGGTCAGTGAGCTGCTCTTCCTCATATTCCTGACCTCTGCTCTCCCCAGCCATCCCCTCACACCCGTCCCCCCACTAAACACTCCCTCTCCCAAGCAGGCCACTCCCTGAACCCTAAGTCCCCCACTCCATCAGATTCCTGATAGACTTAGAGTACAGCTGGAAGGATGAGGTTAAACAACAGGCAGAACTTTTCAAGCCCAAGAAGAGTTGGCAGGAATAGAACACTCCCCTTTGCCAAAGGATCTTCAGAACATGCAAGAACATGCAAGCACAATGGTGGCCTAAGTCAGGGGTATGGACCCAATGACCCCTCAGTGACCTGTGTCTCTGCTACTCAGAGGAGAGGCATTTATACCCTGGGCTGGGGCAAGAGTGTTTCTTCTCCTTCCCCAGAGGCAATGAGGTTGAGGAGACAGCATTTCCCAAAAGTTATCCCACCCCCATCCCGCGGAAGAGGCCAAGTTTAACAGGAGAAGTGGTCATCAAAAAAGTAAGGGGCCCACCAACCTTAGCCTCCCATTCTCCCCGACTCAGGGGTCCCCAGCCCTGCTGTGTGCCTGACGTCCTGCCTGTCCCTACCCAGTGGCCAGCTTCCCCCAGGCCTCCCTGAGAGAGGCCAGGATCTGCTCTCAGCAGCATCTAGAAACTGGCACGAACACGCAGGCTCACGCACGCGCACACACATGCACACAGCAGTGCAGATACAAGGCTGGGACCCCCCCCCCTACACAGCCACACCCCCGGGAGAACATGAGCTGGGGCTACCCCACCTCCCTCCACAAAGCCCCAACTCAGCAAACGCCCTCAGCACCCCGTGTCTGGGGAAGGAGAGAAAACTTTTTTTTAAACTTGCCTCTGCCCCGCTGCCCCTGTCAGGATATTAGACAGCTAAACAGCCTGGCGCCTGTTTTCTTCAGATAACCAGTTCCTGACGAACCCCCTAATTGTCCCCAGAATCTCAGCACCAGTGTATAGAGTAGGTCATTTAACCAACAGTACACACAACTAAATAAAAATCCATTTTCCAAGAGAAAATTCTATTCTTATCAGAGTTTTGCAAGAGGGTTGCAAGCAGCCCATGTTAATTGAAGCTTTGATGTTTGTAGGAGGAGGCCTCTAATCAACGCCACAAAGGAGGCTGATTCACTGCAGTGGGCCCCTCGGCCAGCCGAGGACCGGACTCCAGGGAGCCGGTGACAGCGGGCATGGGAGAGGACAGAGGGCCCAGGCCAGTCACTGGACACCACAGGGTCCCAGCTATTGCCCCAGGCCCAGAACCAGCACAAAGACGCCAGGAGGCAAGTGGCTGGGTCAGGAAGGTCACTGAAGCCCGAAGTGAGCTGGGGCCCGGGGTCAGGAGGCACCTCATAATTGCTCACTTGTGGACTTGGGCAAGTCACTTGCCCTTTCTGAGCCCCAATTTCTCCTCTGGATGATCAGAACCCTCTTTACCTGCCCTGAAAACCCATCTGATGATGATCAAATAAAAATAAAATCCAGAAAGGGAAGTTTCATTTTTGAGGACGTCCTGTGAGCCAGCTAACCACCACCTTACAATCTATAGAGTACACAGTACTCGCGATGCTCACTGCTGATTGCTCTGTATTTATTCCTTATCTCATTAACTCTTCAAGGTGGGGAATCTTACCCTATTTTGCAGATAAGGAAACTGTGGCTCAGAGCAGCTAAGTGTCTTGCCCCAAACCTCACGGTAGAAAGTGGCATAGTTGCGATTCAAACCTGCTGTCTTTGCGTCTAGAATCCAAGCAGCTTTCTCTTATCTGAGCTGCTTCTCCTAAAATGAGGTGGGAGGGCCCATCCAGCCCTTCCTCCCTATCTCCCCCACCTGCCCTCCCCTGACCCCAGTAATGATTAACATCCACACATAGACATGCATCATTTCCCTTGTTCCTCACAGCAACCTCCAATGCAGGCAGGAGGTACCTGGAAACAAGAAGATGAGTCTTGCAGAAATGTGTGTGGGTTGATGAGGTAATATTCATAAAGAGTCAGCTTCATCTGGACCATGACAAGCTCTCAAGGACTGGCAGCCCCAGCACTGTGATGATGTAATGATGGTGGTGGCGATGCTGATTTTCATACCCGGTAACCAAGCACACCCCGTACCTTCCACACAAGGCATAGTTAGCAGTAGTAGTTAAATCATCCTCGTTTTCTACACGCAGAAACTGAGCTCACAGGATGTCAGTGAGTCTTCCAGGCCACACAGCCAGTGAGTGGCGGTACTGAGATGTCTTGAACCTCAGACTTTAGTCATAAGCCCATGACCAGTCCACTGTGCCTCTGCTGTCCAGCGCTTTACAAGGCCACTGCTGATAAGGGCTGAGGTGGGAGGGAGGAGGGAGAAATCCAAACACGGAGCTGCCTGGGTGCTATGGACTGAATCGTGTCCTCCCCCACCGAATTTATATGTTGAAGCCCTAGCGCCCAGTGTGATGGTATTTGGAGGCGGGGCCTTCAGGAGGTGATTAAGTTCAGATGAGGTTGTGAGGGTGGGACTTTCTTGATGGACTTAACGCCCTTATAAGGAACACTGAATCTGTGGGCACCTTGATCTTGGACTTCCAGTCTCCAAAACTGTGAGAAACAAATGTCTGTTGTTTAAGCCACCCCATCTACGGTATTTTGTATGGCAGCCCAAGCTAAGACATGGGGCTGTCAACATCACAAGTCATGCATTTGGGGTGTGATAGCTGGTCCTGAGGACCAGCTGAGGAGTCAGGGGTATGGATGGGACAGAAGTGATGGCTGTCCTCATCCTCAGGGGCCTCAAGGGCTAGAGTAGGGCAGGAGGCACACTAGAGTCCTACAGCCATGCTCAGGCCCAAGACACAGAGGCAGTGGTCCCGGGGAGGAGAGAGCGTGAGAGAGACGGGAGAGGCTGTCTGGGGGGCAACAAGGTGGAAGTGTCTTCAGAAGAGGAAGAAGGAGGGGACTGGATGAATTTTCTTCCAGGCCAGATTAGGTGAACAAGAGTTAACATTTATTTCTTCAACACTGTTTACCTAGGACCTGCCAGGGGCTGGGGGCTCAGAGATGAAAAGGCATTAATGAGCAGCATCCACTCTAGTGAGAGCCAAGTTTAAAGCCGTGAGAGTTTAGCACAGGTCTCCCTGGGCCCTCAGAAAGAAGAGGTCGTTCTCAGCTGCCATTTCAGGGATGCGTATAGATATGCCGGGCAGCGAATTGAGAGATGAGAGGTTTACCAGGAACCTCCACAACCATGACCTTATTTGATGACTTTACCTGCTGGGATAAACCAACGATGAGAGAACCAAGGCCCAGAGAGCGTTGGTGACTTGTTCAAGATCACAGGGCTTGCAAGGAGCTGAATTAAGTCCCAAATCCATGTCTTAGGACCCTGTACCAAGGCCACTAGGTGCATGCAGGGTGCAAAATGTAATGTGGCTAGCTCAAAATCAGGAGTTAAAACCAGGTGTCCAGAAACAGGCACTGGGCTCAGCCTTCCCCACAGCACCCTGGGACCCAAAATCTCCAGCAGGCAGACAGCTGTGTCTACAGAGTGTGGTGGCCCCAAAAGGGAAGGAATGGGGTGGGGGGGGTGGTAGACCATCTCAGGGTGAGCTGAGTGATTCTTACAAGGGTAGAGGCCTCTAGCTTCTGGCTGTCCAATTGCTGGTGGGGCCTGTAGAAAGATGATGGAGGTTCAGTGGACCAAGTGCACTGAGTCAAGGCCAAGGTGGCTGGGATGCCTCGGGACACACGAACCTCCTTATGTTTAACCAACTCAGCTGATCCATTTGCCTTGGCAGCAGTGGGACTTTTTGCTTATGGGCTGACACGCCGAGAGTTAAAGATCGGTAAACATTTAGAAAAACCCTTATAAAAGCAGAGGAGGGCTTCCCTGGTGGCACAGTGGTTGGGAGTCCACCTGCCGATGCAGAGGACACGGGTTCGTGCCCCGGTCCAGGAAGATCCCACATGCCGCGGAGCGGCTGGGCCCGTGAGCCATGGCCGCTGGGCCTGCGCGTCCGGAGCCTGTGCTCCGCAACGGGAGGGGCCACAACAGTGAGAGGCCCACGTACCGCAAAACAACAACAACAAAAAAAGGCAGAGAAGGGCTCACGACCTGGGTCCCCTGATCATGAGATCAACTCCCAAGGAAGCTGAGTGACTCAAAGTCTCCTAACTGGTCTTCTGATCCTCTCCCTGTGTCCCCTTCATTCTGTTCTCTACTCTGAAGCCAGAGCAGAGAACTCTGGCCATGTCACTCCCCAGCTTAAAACCCATCAGTGCTTCCTCCTGCCCAGGAGATAACATCCCCAAGCTCTGCTGACAGATAAGACCATTCATTCCTCATCTCCTCCTTCAGGCCTTTCCAGGAGCCTCCAGTTTGCAAGCCCCTCCTCATATTCAATGCCCCTGCCAGGCAGTTCCCCATGTGCCAAGCACGAGCCTGTACATGCTCTTCCTTTACCCTGTAATATCACACCACCACCATCACCCTGCATCCACCCATGTGTGACAGATTGTATTAACTGCCACCATTCTAAAGAGGTGGAGTATAACATTACCCCACTAAAGAGGTAGAATATATTTCTTTTCTACTTGACCTTGGGTCCAGACATATGACTTGCTTTGGCCCATGAAATGTTAATGGGAGTGACACGACTGAAGGTTTAAAAAGTGTCTGTGTGATTGGGCTGACTCTTTTGTGCTTTTTCCATCATGCCCAAGCTAGCCTGCTGGTCTCAGGAGGAAGATAAGAGACTCATGGAGCAGTGTTGCCTGATCAGGCCCAGCCCAGATTAACTGACCCTCAGCCAATTCACAGAAGCATAAACTAAATAAACGGTAATTGTTATATGCCATTGAGATATTATAGATGCTTGTTACACAGCAGATGGTAGTAATAGCTAATCGATACTTCATTTGAACCTGAATCATTTCTATCCATTCGTCAGACCTCAGCTGAGGTAAATGCGTTGCTTCTCAGAAGTCTGACCTGAGCCCCTCACCACTTCCACAGTTTAGGGTCAGGTGATCCCCCTCTGGGCTGCCCTGGCACCCTGCATTTACCCTTCTTCCAGCACTTTAGCACACACTGGATTACCGTTTCTACTTCACTTTCCTGTCTCTTTTCCTGAAGACAGGGATTGCATGTTATTCACAATTTCTGACACAGAGGAATTCGATGGCTATTTGTTAAAAGAAAAAAAATGGAGTTGGCCTTTCCCGAGTGGTGGAAGCAAAGAGCACTTCTCACTTTTCCACCCCAGCCCACCATCATCATGGAAAGACTCCTGTGAGTTCTCTACACCGCCTGACGGCCACTTGCATACATGCACATGCATACTCGAACCCCACACGTACTCAGGCTACATGTTTCTACCCCTCTGCTTGCTTGGTGAAGAAGTGCTTTTTGAACCACTTTGCTCCATCTTTCTGCAATATCCTCCAGCAAATCAAGCATCCCCTTCTTGGGATGTTTTCAATCTGTTTTATGTTGATTTTAATTAAAGAATCCGAAACTGAACAAACAGTTCCTAGCAGGTGGCCATACAAGTGTGAAATAAGCAAACTGTTTTATCTGCCACAAACTCTGCTAGTAAATTTCTTCAAATTAATCCAAGCCTCTGTGAGTCTGCTGATTCCAAGGAGAAAGCTAAGCAATCCCTGCGTCCAAATATTTGCTTCTGTTACAGCTCCTGGAGCCAATGACTAGTGGTGTCCACCTGTGCTCCACCCTCATCCACCTTGTCTCCTAGGCCCATCTCTGGCACTCCAATGGCCCAACCTCAGAGCCATAAATATCTACACTGAAGAGGCATTCGCTATGTGCCCGGCACTGTTCTATTACACACTTGATAGTACTAGAGTGATAACCTCCATTTCTGCCCACTGTAATTGCAGGACCACCCCTAGACAACAGTAGTATTTCTGGCCATCCCCAAGAAATGTGTCACGTGTGCTCGAGTACAAAGTACAGGTCCAGTCGGCCACCCATAGGCCTCTGCCCAGCACCACCCCCTCTGCTAGGTGGCGCTAACCGTTCCCCTGGATACCTCCCCACTGGCCAGCCTTAGGGCCTGCACTGGTCCCCTCCACCCACTCCAGACTCTCAAGCCTTGAGGTGCCACATCTGCATGCAGTTGGCCAGCAAGGGGAGAAAAATCTCTGTATTTGTTAGGTTGACATTAGCTGCTATACAGATAAATAACTAAATCTCATGGACTGAACACAATAAAAGTTTATCTGTTGCTCACAGCACAGCCCGATGGGGTGTCGGGCTCCACACAGTCATTCACAAACTCAGTCTCCTATCTTGTGGCTCCACCCTCCTCTAGGAGCCCAGAGCCCTCTCTGTTTTACAGCAAATGGAAGAAGAGAGCAAGGATTACACAAGGGAGGTTCTAAGGTTCCATGGCTCAAAGTGCCCATATCATCCCTGATCATATACCATTGGCCAGGACTCAGTCACATGGCCATGTCTAATCACAAGGGAGGCTGGGAAATGTAGTCCAGCCATGTGCAGCCCAGAAAGGAGTGGCTATGGACTCTGGTGAGCAATAGCAGCTTCTGCCCCTCCTCTGTCCCCACTTTCTAAGTGACCCTCTTGGGAGCATCCCAGCAGTGCAGGCTCACACTCCAGTGCCAGGTGGAGTTTCTCAGAAGTAGCTCTTTCCACCAGCCTCTTCAATTCCCTGGGACCCAGACACATGTCCCAGTGGGAAGGAGAGACCAAGGATGCAGCATAACACTGGGAGCACAGTGGGCTCTCCAAACCACCTGTTGAGAATTGAATAAAATGTCCCCCTCAGTCCCTCCCAACCCAAATACTTAGAAATTGTAGGTCTCCAAGGACCACAAAACTGCCAGAAACAATGACTTTGCTTTAGACTTTCGCTGAGCCTTTCCTCCTCTCTTGGCTACACACCCTTGTGCTCCTCTGGTTTTCCTCCTTCTCCTCTGACTTCACCTCCTCTGTCTCCTGTCAGGGCTCCTTTGCTTACTCCTGAAATGACAGTGTGTCCCAGGCAGCAACTTCTACCCTCTCTCCCTTCTTTCTCCTCTTTCCGCTCTCCTTCCCTGGTGGACTCACCTGCACCCCACCTCAGGCACTGCCTTTCACCAAGCCCTCATTTCTGGCCTGGATCTCTCTCCTAAAATCTGGACCTGCGTTTCTAACTGCCTGCTGGTCACATGCTCCTCTGTGTTCCAACAGTGACCTGTCCAAAGGTGGGCTCACTGTCATCTTCTTGAAGTCTCCTGTCCTTCTTCTCTTGCTTAAGGAGTCCACCATGGACCCTGGCATCCGGGGAGAATCCTGGGAGCCCCCCAGAGTCCAGCTCTGTCTGGCCCCAGAGCCAGGTGGCAATGAGCCTGCCACGTCTGGCTCCAGCTGCCTCTGGGCACTGTTTTCTTCAGTACCTCTACCTCCAATCTGACCCAGAGCACCCAAGAGACTCATGTCTGGTCTCCTCCCCACCAATCTTCCCCCTCCAACCCACCTTCCTCAAAGAAGCCAAAGCACAGATTTCACCATGCCACTCCCTCCAAACACGCAAGACGTGGGGACCTCCGGGAAAGGCCAAACTCTAGTAGTGGTAGAAAACATGGTCACCATCCGGACGCCCTCCCTGCTTCCCACTCCAGCCCACCTCTGTCAGCTCCTCCCCCTCCTCTAACTGCATCCTCCACCACACCCTCTCCCAGGCTCACCATACCAAGACCTTTTTAGTCCTGAGCCTCACACCTCCGGGGCTTTGCATGTGAAATTGTCTCCTTTCCACCTGGAAAAATTCTACACAGCTTCCCTGAGCAAACTCTCCCTCCAACACCCCAATAAACAAGGACAAGTACCCCCAGCCCTGTGGTCCCCCAATACTGTTTTCTTTCTTGCAACCACTGTCATCACATCTTGTTACACTTGCTCACTTCTGGTCTAATTCTACTACTTGACAGCGAGTCCCTGGGGGCCTACCACAGGGGCTGGCGCTTGAAAGGGCACATGAGGCTTTCAAAGGAAATTAGGTGCCATCCTGAGGCCAGGACACTGCTAAGAGCCATACACATAGTGGGAAGCTTTGGGAAGCCCGGATTTCTGTCTGGACCCTGTTCTCCAGCAGGTCCTGGTGAGGCCTAGCTAACACCCCTCTCTACCTCTCTGCCAAAGCCACCTTGGCCATAACCTTGAAGGCACAAAGCCAGCAAGGACCCTCTCTGCAGCAGCAGGCCCTGCATGTTGATGAGGCAGCCAAGGGGCAGGAGCAGCAGGCGGCCTACACACTCCTCTCCTCCTCCTGCAAGAAGATAGCATGAGGGGATGGCAACAAACAAAAGAAATCCTTCCCTTCATCTCCTGCCCTCTCTCGGAACTGCTCATCAGCATCTTGCAAAGATCACTGAGCCACCAATTTCCGGGACTATTGCTCCCGTGTATAGTGTGGCAGCCTGCACTCGGAAGCCAGACCCACCACCCACTGTGGGGTTGCCAGGCTGCATTCCCAGCCCAGGGGGGGTCCAGGACCTGCACTCAGCTGAGGGATCGAGAAGTAGAGGTACCCCTTTCCCAATCTGGGGGCAGGGAGGCTTAGGGATCCACCAGGGTGCAGCCACAGAGCTGAACAGGTGCACAACATCACACACACACACACACACACACACACACACACACACACTCCTCGTCCCAGATATGGGCACATACTGCCTCACGTATACGCAACATGTCAGAGGCAGATACACACCCAGGAGGAACTGCCATCTGCCCACTCATCTAGAACAAAAGCCTTTCTGATCCTCAGTTTCTTTACCTGAAAACTGGGGGTAGGGCTTCCCTGGTGGCGCAGTGGTTGAGAATCTGCCTGCCAATGCAGGGGACACGCATTCGAGCCCTGGTCTGGGAGGATCCCACATGCCGCAGAGCAACTAGGCCCATGAGCCACAACTACTGAGCCTGCGTGTCTAGAGCTTGTGCTCCACAACAACAGAGGTCGCGATAGTGAGAGGCCCGCGCACCGCGATGAAGAGCGGCCCCCCCCCCCCAGCTTGCCGCAACTAGAGAAAGCCCTCGCACAGAAACGAAGACCCGACACAGCCCAAGAATAAATAAATAAATAAATTTATTTTTTTAAAAAAAACTGGGGGTAATCATACCTCCCTTGACTCAGTAATAAAATATATTTAGGAAATGAAAGTTAAGAAACTTCCTCTTCTCAATTCCCCACCTAACTCTGGTCGCTGGCAGGGATAAGTTAGGAGAGAGGACAGGAACCCAGTGCAGGCACCTTGCCAAACATAACGGGTCCCTAGTGGAACAAGGGAGGAAGGTTTAAAAGAGCCTAAGGTCATTGTGGAGACGGAATAATGGCCCCACAGAGATGTTCACATCCTAATCTCCAAATCTGTGAATATGTTACCTTACATGGCAAAAGGAACTTTGCACATTTAAGTTAAGGACCTTTAGATGGGGAGATCATTCTGGATAATTCAAGTGGGCCCAGATAATAATAATAATAATAAGGATCTTTAAAAATAGAATAGGCAAATATGAAAATAATAATAATAAAGGATCTTTATAAATAGAATAGGCAAATATGAAAAACAAGATAATAATAAGGATCTTTAAAAATAGAATAATAATATTAAGATAATAATAAGGATCTTTAAAAATAGAATAATAATATTAAGATAATAATAAGGATCTTTAAAAATAGAATAGGCAAATATGAAAAACAGAATGGAGAGTCCTTAAAAAATTAAGAATTAAACTATCATATGGGGCTTCCCTGGTGGCACAGTGGCTGGGAGTCCGCCTGCCAATGCAGGGGACGCGGGTTCGTGCCCCGGTCTGGGAGGATCCCATATGCTTAGGAGCGGCTGGGCCCGTGAGCCATGGCCAACGAGCCTGCGCGTCCGGAGCCTGTGCTCCGCAGCAGGAAAGGCCACAGCAGTGAGAGGCCCGCGTACCGCAAAAAAACAAAAACAAAAAAAACCTATCATATGATCCAGCTATTCCACTTCTGGGTATTTATCTGCGGAATACAAAAACACTAATTTGAAAAGATATCTGGACTCCTGTGTTCATCACAGCACTATTTACAATAGCCAAGATATGGAAACACCTAAGTGTCCATTGACGGATGAATGGACAATGGACATTGTTCACGTGGTACAATACGATGGAATACTACTAGGCCATAAAAGGATGAAATCCTCCCATTTACAGCAACATGGACAGACCATGAGGGCATTGTGCCAAGTGAAACAAATCAGACGGAGAAAGAGAATCACCATACGAATTCACTCATATGTGGAATACAAAAATCAACAAAAAAGAAACAAAAAAAATGAACAAACCAAACCATACAAAAACAAACACAGAGATACAGAGAACAGAGTAGTGGTTACCTAAGGGGAAGTGGTGGGGAGGGCAAAATGGGTAAAGGGGATCAACTGTGTGGTGATGGATGGAAACTAAACTTTGGTATTGAGCACACTGTAGTGTACACAGAAGTTGAAATATAACACACATATAAAACTAATACATTGTTCTAAACCAATGTTACCTCAATAAATTTTTTTAAATTTTAATTCAAGTGGTATAATAGTATGTAAGATAAAAACTAAAAGTCCCACACAAGAAAAAAATGGAATAGTCAAACAGAAGAAAAGATCAGAGTGATGCAGTGTGAGAAAAACTCAACTTTCTTTTGCTGGCTTTGAAGACAGAGGAAAGGGCCACAAGACAAGGAATATGGATGGCCTCTAGAAGCTGGAAAATACAAGGAAACAGATCCTATCCAGAGCCAACAGAAAGGAATGCAGCCCTGCCAACACCTTGATTTTAGTCCAAAGAGACTTGTCAGTGTTCTGACATACAGAACTGTAAGATAATAAATTTGTTATGTGGGCTGCTGAGATTGTAGTAATTTGTTATAGCAGCCACAGAAAACTAATACAGTCACTCAGTATATGGGGGAAGCAGGATCCAAACCCAAGTTGGAATGAGTTAACAAGAACTGCTGATGTCTAGGATGAGTGGTGTGAGAAAAAGAAGAGTCAAGGATGACTTCAAGGGTTTTTCCTGGGAGCTACATTTACACAAGGAAGGAGACTATGGGATGAGAAGGTTTGGGGGAGAAAATTAGAAGTTGAGTATTGGACATGTCACATTCGCAATGCCTATTAAGTAACTAAGTGGAGATGTTGAGTAGGCAAGTAGGTACAGGAACCTGGAGATCAAAGGAGAGGTTCAGGTTGGAAATATAACATGGGAGTCATTGGCATGAAGGAGGTATTTAAAACCAGGAAATTGAATGAAATCACCCAGGAAGAAAGAGAAGTCCAAGGACTGAGTCCTAGAATTTGGGGAGATGGGGAAGAACCAGCAAAGGAGATGAAGAGGGGCACCAGAAGTCCTGAAGGGGTTCACTGGGGCCTGAAATCCCTCTTGGCAGCTCAGACAACAATCTCAAAATTTTAGAAGCTGAAAGCTGAAGGACAAGATAAGTAATGACTAACTTAGTGGGCCCAAGAATGCCGAATCCCCAGCTAGCAACTGGGGACGATGAGAATCAGTGTAATTTACACTACAAAGCCTCAGGAACCAAAAGGACCAGATATCTCTGAAACCAGAAGGTGGGGTTTGGGGGGAATACCTAGTATAAGAAAGATTAGATGAACACTGTTTTGAGAAGCACCCAGCTGTGAAGCCATGAGTGCATTCACTTAAACTTCTCTGAGATTTTGCTTCCTCTACTCCAAACCTCTAAAATGGGGGTGACTACCTATCTCACAGGGTTGTTTTTGTTTTTTTTTTTTTCGGTACGCGGGCCTCACACTGTTGTGGCCTCTCCCATTGCAGAGCGCAGGCTCCGGAAGCACAGGCTCAGTGGCCATGGCTCACGGGCCCAGCCGCTCCGCGGCATGTGGGATCTTCCCGGACCGGGGCACGAACCTGTGTCCCCTGCATTGGCAGGCGGATTCTCAACCACTGCGCCACCAGGGAAGCCCTCACAGGGTTGTTTTGAGACAGAATGAAATCAAATGGAAAGAACTGTCCACATTCAAGGTCACCATTTGCTCTCCTACCATTGTCTCTAGAACTCATTCCAACCAGGCTTTTGTCCCCACGAGTCCAGGAGACATCTCTCATCAAGGTCACCAGTGACATCTGTACTGCCAGGTCCAATGGTTAGGTCTCTGTGCTCATCTTGCTCATCAGACTATTTGACAGAAGTGATCCCTCCCTCTTCTCTAAAACCTCCTCTTCACTTGCTTCAGGGATACCACTCTCTCCTGGTTGTCCTTCAACTTCACTGGTCACTCCTTCTCAGAAGTCTCCTTTTCTGATTCTTCCCTCCCCCACACCAGGCTGCTGTGCTGCTGCCCCTCCCTCACCTGTGGCAAAAGACTGAAGGTTTATTCTCTAGAAAGGGGGTAAAAATAGAAGATCTCTGGACCAGGGGTCAACCAGCACAATTGAGGGGATGAGTACCAGACCATAAACAATGAAAATCACTTATTGTGTAATACTCAATATAGGGTCCTGAGACTCCCAGTCCTGATCATCCATGAGGTTCCAGAATGCTGGCAACCAAACCTTCATCCTTCAGGTAGCAGTTTGGCAGAGACTGTCTGGGGACCAGCCAGAGGACAGACTAAGACACTGAAATTGTTCTCCAACAAACAATCCAATGAAGTTGACAAGCGATCCCCTCAAGCTCAAAGCTTCCAATCAGCTCTTTGGTTTGCTACTGGAGCCTGAGCAGACAGTAAAGGATTATCAGATACTTGAGAGAGGAAAAAGCCTCTCCTATGAAAGACAGAAGCCAAAGTAAAGAAACAGGAGAAGGTAACTTGGAGGAAATTACGCAGAGGGGAAAAAAAATTTTTAAGCATTAATATCCTCAGGGAAGAGAAGATACTGCATCCAAGAAATAAGAATAGGATGCTATAAGAAAGAATATTGAAAGGGGAAAAAAAAAGAGCTTTTGGAAATTTCTGATGGCAAAAATGAAAAATTCAACAGAAATATGGAAGATAAGTTTGAGGAAATATCCCAGAAAGTAGAGCAAAGAGGATGGAAAATAGGAAAAAAAAATTTTTTTAATTAGAACACCGATTCAGGAGATTCAACATCAAATAATAAGAGAACAAGGAAAAAGAGACAGAGAGAGAGAGAGAGAGAAATTATCAATAAAGTACTTCATGAAAATTTCCCTCAAACAAAGAGCATGAATTTTCAGGTTGAAAGGGTGCACCATATGCTGAGCACAATTGATGAAAATAAATTCACACTAAGACACATCACTGAAATTTCGGAATACTAAGGAGGTTGAAGAGAAAATCCAAAAAGGAAAAAAAGGGGGGAGGTCACAATAAATGTATCAGGAATTAGAATGGTTTTAGACTTCAACAGCAATACTAAACTCAAGAAGGCAAGGGAGCAACGTGTTTAACATTCTAAAAGAAAACAACTTACAACTTAGAATTCTGCATCAGTTGGGATGGGCTTGGTTATGCTGTTGTAATAGAAAACTCCAAAATCTCAGGTGCTGCATGTCCATCTCAGTTCAGCAGAACCTAGGCTGTTGTAGTCTCTCCCTACTTCCATGGCAGAAAAGAAAACATGACAAATGCGTCACAGCTCTTTAAAATATTCTGTCAGGAAGTGGTACACATCACACTGCTCACATTTCCTTGGCCACAGTTAGTTACATGGATTTGCCTCATTTCAAAAAGAGTCAGAGAAGTGCAACCCTACTATGTACCCAGAGAGAGAGCTAGACATATATAATTACCAGTCTACTCTCTAGTCACTAAATATTAGGCTCACTCTCCTCACCAAGGAACATACACTGACCTTCTCCCCAAAGGGCAACAACCCAAAAGTTCCAGGTAGTCATAGCAACAAACACAAAGCTCAAGATCCCTGGGTGCTGTGTCATGGAGCATACAAGATATATACAAGATCCTCTTCTCTTAATCTGTAGGCCCATGAACTAAAAATAAGTTTTATGCTCCACATACCCAATATACAGTGGTGGAACAGGGATAGGATAACCACAATAGCCAGTCCCATTCAGAAAGGGGAAGAATGGAAATAGCCAGAAGACACTGGTCCATAAACAATTCTGAAATCCTGCTGGGCAGATATTTTGAGGGCCTCATTCCTGGGAGCAGAGATGTTGCTGGATTAGGCTCCCACTATGCTCTCTGGGAGTAACTCCTTTGTCCATTATAGTCCATTGTTCCTGGCTCTTTCCTCTAGGAAATTCTTTCTTTTCCATTATTTTCCTTGGCCATAGCTGAAGTGAATGTAGGAGAATATGGTCTCTTTGAGAGCTAAGCCCCTTTCTCAGATCACTTCCTACTGATAGGGTTATTTCAGGTTCTTAAATAGTCTTTCTCAGAAAGAAAATACCATATATCACTTATATGTGGAATCTAAAATACAATACAAATCAACATATCTATGAAACCAAAACAGACTCACAGATGTAGAGAACAGACTTGTGGTTGCCAAGGGGGTGGGGGGATAGGGTAGGGAAGGAATGGTAGTTTGGGATTAGCAGAGGCAAACTATTATACATAGGATGAATGGAGAACAAGGTCCTACTGTATAGCACAGGGAACTGTATTCAATACCCTGTGACGAACCATAATGGAAAAGAATATGAAAATATAGATAAATAGATACATATTTATGTAAAACTGAGTCACTTTGCTGTACAGAAGAAATTGACACAGCACTGTAAATCAACTATGCTTCAATACAATTTTTTAAAAAATAGTCTTTCTCAGGCCACACTGGTGATTCTTTTGGCAATACAACTCTTTCAATATCTTGTCTTTTTACCTATTTGATTCTGTCAGCAATAGAATCCAGCAATGGTGCCCACATTTCTTTTAGAGACATAGTTCCCAGAGCTATATGTCTTTGATTTCTCATCTCCATATCTTCTCTCTTTTCCTAAAGATGAGTGTGCCTTGAGCCTATCAGGATTACATGGGAGATCCAAGGTTTCACTTTACTCTCTTTTCCTTAAGACATTTGTCCTGTTAAAGTAATAACTGGGTGCCACATCCTTCAAGGAGCTTTATCTTAAACATCTTAACCTACTCACTTGCTAACAGTGGGAGTGAGGACCATACCCTTATTTTGGCCCTTTCCATAACAATCAATTTTAAGCGGACTTTCTAATTCGAAACTTTTATCAATTTTATCTCCTACTATTTGGAGTCCAAAGTTAAGTGGTTTTTCTAAATATTTCAAGGCTCTGAATTTTTGGCAACTCTCTATTCACTTTTATTTCTGCTTGTATATTGGCCAGTTCTTTTCTGAGTACACAGTTGCACACAACTTTGCCAAACACAGGCAATAATAACCAAACATATGCTAACGTGCTGTTCTCCCATATCTTCATCTTGAGTTTAAATTTCCCTAAGAATGTGACCTGACTCCCAGACAATTTTATTAAATATTTCCCACTGCATAATGTAAAGTGTCATCTTTATACCCTCTAATAAAGTTTTTTTTAGAGCTCACTGCACAGCCCCTAGGCCAGGCTACCTACTACATAGAGACTTTTTTTTTTTATAAGTACTCCATTTCTAAGAATCTATCTCGATCTCAGTCAAGATGAGCTAGATTATGATGTGGTAACAAACAACCCCTAAATCTCAATGGCTTAAAGCAATGAAAGCTTTATTTCTTGGCCCACTATATGGTGGGGAGATATATATCCCAAGTCTTTCTCACTCAGGGACCCAGGCTGACAGCGCCTCCAGCATCTCAAATGCATCAGTCACAGTAGCAGAGAAGAAACATAGTGAAGTACATACCATCACTTAAAGTCTTCTGTCCAAAGACTACCTTCTGCTTTTATTCACATTTTGTTATCAAAAGCAAAACACATTGCAATGCCTAACTTCAAGAAGACGAGGGTATGCAATCCTGTCATGAGCCCAGAAAAGGAAGAACTAGAAGTACTGGCGAATGACATTAAAAGCTATTATAAATTCTATACCCAGCTAAGCTGTCATCTGATATGAAATAGAATAATTAGAATGTTCAATTTTGTAAAATCTCAAAAAGTTTATCTCTCTGCTATACTCTTTCATAAGGCTACAGAGCAAAACAATAGAGTAAGCCAAAAAAGGGGAAGGCATAGACAAAGCAAAGGGAATCTCCTGGGTGAAGACAAAAAAGAGATCCTAGAATAACAAGTATTCACTACACACAGAGGATAACCAGTCCAGACTGGATCAGTATGAATCAAGAGATAGGAATGTCCTCACCATACCTTTGCACTTGCACCATCAATATGATGTAATTACTGGAGGATGTACTTTATCAAAACAAAGAAGAGCAAGACCGAAAAAGACATTAGATTTGGAAACAATGAATCCAACCCAGGAAAGAGGCAAGTAAAACCAAGAATGGCAGCAAAAGAAACACCCAGGATGACTGGAGTGCAGCAAGCCTTGAGAGTCATCAAACCAAGAAGAAGGAAAATAAAGGTCTTCAGAAGGGATGTTTCTAATTTTTTTAAATGGAAGTAGTAGATTGCCTGATGAGACTGGCTTTGTGGTAACCATACTGAGAGACTATAAGGGGGGGTAAAAGAATTAGCAATTAGTAAACATAAAACTAAGCAAATTAAAAATCAAGGCAGGGCTTCCCTGGTGGCACAGTGGTTGAGAGTCCACCTGCCGATGCGGGGGACACGGGTTCGTGCCCCGATCCGGGAGGATCCCGCATGCCGCGGAGCGGCTGGGCCAGTGGGCCATGGCCACTGAGCCTGTGCGTCCGGAGCCTGTGCTCCGCAACAGGAGAGGCCACAGCAGTGAGAGGCCGGCATACCACACACACAAAAAAAACAATCAAGGCAACTTCAGGAGAAATGAAAAGAAAGGAAACAAAGTATACCACAATATATATTCAGTTGTGAATAGCTGCATAGGTATAACAATGTAAATATTAAACGTTGGTATATTTAAAATTGCAATATAATGATATTGGAGAGTTAAATAAACCTTTATCTATCATAAATAAAATCAGTGGATATCTATATACACACCACACACACACACACACACACACACACACACACACACACACACACACACACACACACTAGGAGAAAGAAGGGAAAGAGTTAAAATGGAGGTTGCCTCTAGGGAGGAAGACTGGAGAGAGTAGAGAGGGATGGAACAGGAAACCACTATATTTTATTATAAACCTTCTGGTACTATTTGACTTTGTAAACTATAGGCATATATTGCCTTCAAGAAAATTAAAGCGAAAAAAGAATCCCACACCTCTAGGTAATTCTGATGCACAGGCAAATTTAGGAACCACTAGAGCGTCCTATTGTCCCATCGATTACTGAAAACTATGCAACATTCCCTGCTAAGTATTATAGTTGTCCAACTCCGATTTGAATATCTCCACAATAAAAAACTCACTATATAAAACTGTACCTGTACTGCTTTACAGACCTAATTTTTATAAGATATCAGTTATGGATATCATATGGTAAAAATACAGAGATCCTACAAGACTGTACTGGCCCAGTCCACTTCCAGGGGTTAAAGTTAGAAAAGTAACCAGTGTCTCTCAATTCTCCAGCAGTGAGTGATTATTCAAGAGGATGGGGATTTTCATTGTGCTAGGGTCCATTGCCTTGGCAATCACTGTGTAAGAGATCTGTGTCTCAGAATGGAGGGAAGGGTCCAGGAGTTCTAGGAATTTTACATTTAGGTCTCTTTCTCTGACTTTGATTGACGGCACAGTTTATGCTATCCTGAAGAGTCCCAGAAGCTGAGGTGGTGAGATGCCTGAGAAAAGAGGAAGCCATAGGAAAGACCCTTATAAATTGTACCAGGATTTTGCATCTAGAAAGTAGTTATTTATCTCAAGATGTGAGACCTATTTTTAAGGCACTGTTTCCCTTATCATATCCCCAGGCAACCTACTCCATCCCCTGGAGCTCTGTTTGAAGGGTTTTGTGAGTGAGGAGATAGTACAGTTATTTCAAGCAGTGGTTTTCAATAGTGCAGATTAAATGAATTATACTTTTAAAAATTCAATCCAAAAGAAGATAGGAAGGTAATAACAAATAACAGATATGAAAAACAAAACAAATAACAAGGAGGTAGATTTAAACCCAGCTGTGTTGATAATAACATTAAACATAAATCGTCTAAACACCCAAATTAAAACACAGAGATCATCAAGCTGGATTAAAAAGTAAAACCCAACACTTGAAACACAAAGACACAGCTAGATTAAAGTAAAAAAATGGAAAAAATATATAGCATGTATACCCTATTCAAAAGAAAGCTGAAGTGGCTCTATTAATATCAGACAGAGTCGTCTGTAGAGCAAGGACTATTAGCAGGAATACAGGGACATTTCATAATGATAAAGAAGTCAATTACTCAAGAGAACATAGCAGTCCTAAATGTGTGGGCCCCTAATATAGGACATCAAAATATATGAAACAAAAACTAATAGAGATCTATCAGTATAATTCACCATATTGATAAACCAACAACAAAAACAATACAGACAGTCCCCAACATATGATAATTCAACTTAAGATATTTCAAGTTCAGGATGGTATGTAAGTGATATGCATTCAGGAGAAACCATGCTTCAAATTTTGCAGTCTGATCTTTTCCTGAACTGGTGATGTACAGTATGATACTCTCTTGTGATGCTGGGCAACAGCAGTAAGCCTCAGCTCCCAGTCAGCCATGCAATCATGAGGTAAATAACCAATACACTTACAACCATTCTGTACCCATACAGCTAGTCTATTTCTCACTTTTGGTACAGAATTCAATAAATTACAAGAGATATTCAACACTTTATCATAAAATAGGCTTTGTGTTAGATAGTGCCATGTTAGATTGACTGTGAGAGAGATTGTGAGAGAGTCTCAACACGTATCTTATACCTTAAACAAAAGTTAACTTGAAATGAATCATGGACCTAAATGTAGACCTAAAAATATAAAGTTCTAGAAGAATATATTTATTACCTTGGGTTAGGCAAAGAGTTCTTAGGACACAAAATCTAACTCCTAGAGCTCGAGGACACCTTTAAAATTAGATCAAGGCATGTTTCAGGCAAATAAAAGAACTTCTTTATACAGGTGAATCCAACTACTTTCAGTCCCTCCATGCTGTCTCCTGTAATACCCTCCCTCATCCATAATCCAAACTTTAGCACAACCAACTCTTACTTATTGTCCTGTCTCAGCTTCAGTGCCACTTCCTCCAGGAAGCCTTCCCTGACACCCTAAACCAGGTCGAGTACTCCTCCTTTGATTACCATCACTTCCTGGACTTAGCACTTACCCCTCTCTATTGTATTGACCTGTATCACCCTCTAGATTGGAAGCCCCAAAAGGAACTCAGATGGTGTTTGTCTTGCTTACTTTTATTCTCAGTAGCTGAAAGATAGTAGATGCTCACTATATTTTATTGGATGAACAACTGTGTGATCGTATCCTTTTTTTCCAATGTTTTATTGTGATAAAATACACATAACCTAAAACTTACCATCTTAACCATTTTAAGTGTATAATTTAGTGATATTAAATACATTCATAATGTTGTGCAACCATCAGCACCATCCATCTCCAATATATACATATGTGTGCGTATATATACATATATACGCACACATGTATATATCTCACATTTTTCTTATCCATTCACCCATTGATAAATACTTACATTGTTTCTATATCTTCATATTTCGAATAATGCTTCAATTAACATGGGAGTGCAGTTATTTCTTCAAGACTCTGCTTTCAATTCTTCTGGGTATACACCCAGAAGTGGAAATGTTAGATCATACGGTAGTTCTGTTTTTAATATGTTGAGGAACTTCTGTACTGTTTTCTACAGTAGCTGTACCAATTTACATTTCCACCAACAGTGCACAAGGATTCCCTTTACTCCATATCTTTGCCAACACTTGCTATATCTGGTCTTTTTGATGATACCTATTCTAACAGGTGCAAGGTGTTATCTCATTGTGGTTTTGATTTGCATTCCCTGGTGACTGTTGAGCATCTTTTCATGCACCTATTGGCCATTTGTATATCTCCTTTGGAAAAATGTTTGTTCAGTTCCTCCATCCATTTTTTAATTGGATTGTTTGTGCTTTTGCTATTGGGTTGTATCAGTTCTTTATATATTTTGGATATTAACTCTCTTATCTGATATATGATTTGCAAATATTCTCCCTCATTCCATAGATTGCCTTTTCATTTTGTTGACTGTTTATTTTGCTGTGCAGAAACTTTTTAGTTTGATGCAGTCCCACTTATTAATTTTTGCTATTATTGCTTGTGCCTTTGGTGTCATATCCAAAAAAATCATTGTCAAGACTAATGTCAAGGAGCTCTTCTCATTTTCTTATAGGAGTTTTATGATTTCAGGTCTATGTTTAAGTCTTTAATCCATTTAGAGTTAATTTTTGTGAATGATGTAAGATAGGAGTCCAACTTTATTCTTCTGCATGTGGTTATCTAGGTTGGGCCCATGTTTCTAGCCTCCAAAGTTTCTTATGAGAAATCTGCTGATAATCTTATTAAAGATCCCTGTATGAAACAATCTGCTTCTCTCTTGCTGCTTTCTAGATTCCCTGTCTTTGGCTTTTGAAAGCTTGGCTTTTGATTATGTCTCAGTGTGGGTCTTATTTGGGGTTTGTTGAGCTTCTTGGATGTTTATATTTATGTATTTTATCAAATTTGGGGACTTTTCAGCCATCATTTCTTCACTCTCTCTGTCCCTTTCCTTCTCTTTTCTCCTTCTGGGACTCCCACAGTGCTTACATTGGTCCACCTAATGATGTCCCACAGGTCCCTTAGGTTCTGTCCACTTCTCTTTACTCTTTTTTCTTTCTGTTCCTCAAATTTGTTAATTTCTATTGATCTCTCTTCAAGTTCACTGATTCCTTCTTCTTCCTGCTCAAATCTGCCTTTGAATCCCTCTAGTGAATTTTACGTTTCAATTATTGTACTTTTCAAATCATGAATTTACTTTTGGTTTCTTCTTAGGTTTTTTACCTCTTTATTGGTATTTCCATTTTGTTCATACATTGTTTTCTTGACTTTCTCCACGTCTTCCTTTAGTTCCTTGAACATCTTTCAGACAGTTGTTTAAAACTCTTTGTCTAGTATATCTGCCATCAGGTCTTTTTCAGGGAAGCTTATTCTGATTTATTTTTTTCCTTTGGATGGACCATACTTTCTTGTTTCTTTGTATGTCTTGTGAATTTTTTTGTTGTTCAAACACTGGACATTTAGATCTAATAATGTTGTAACTCTGGAAATCAGATTCTCCCCTTACCCCAGGGTTTGCTGCTTTTGTTATTGTTTTGTTTGGTTGTTGTAGGTTGCCTCTGTGTCAAGGATCACCTAAGATGTAAACTTAAAGTCTTCTCAGGTCTTTTCTGAGCCTTTCCATAGGCAAGCACTATCACTTTCTAATTCTCCCCACACAGAGTTGTTTTTGAATGTTCTAGTTTTTAATATCTGGCTCCCAAAAGGGGAAAAAGAGTAAAATTAGAGGGAAAAAAGGTGGCAGCCCCTTAAATACCCTGTAAGTCACTTCAGCCAGAGGGCTTGCAACAATAGGAGAGGTGCAACAAATATGGCCACCTGTCTTTTTGTCTGCACCTCTGTGATCACAAGCAGCAATCATAGCACAGATCCTCGGTATTTGGAGGACAGGGTCCTTCTTGCCCACCCTGGCTCCTGCAAGCTGTGTGCAGGCTACTCCAGGAACGTGTGCACAGCTGCCTGTCAAGCGGTTGAGAGAGGTGAGGTGACTCATCCAACGCCACAAAGGCTAGCCTGACTCCTCATCAGGTTCTCTTTCTCCTGGATACACTGCACTACCTCTTGACTGTGGCACCCCAAGCTGCCCCCCACCTCAAGGTATATAAGGGTGCTGGGATGAACACCCAGCCTATGTCACTCACTCTCTCACTTCTCACTCTCCTTGTCTCACTCACTCTGGGCTCCCTCTTCTTAACCAGAATGCCTGGTAGTCTGATGGGTAAGAATAGACATACAGGGTTTGAATCACAGTCATTGGCTATGTGACCTTGGGCAAGATACTTAATTTCCCTGAGCTTCAGTTTCCTCAACTCTCAGATGGGGATCAAATAGTATTTACCTCAGAGGGTTATTGTAAGGACTTAGCACAGTGCCTAGCACATATCTGCTTTGGTTATCTGCTTTTTACTGTTCCCCTAACACGTGGTATCTTCATGTCTTTCTTCCTTGGTGCCTGTCTTTCTTTTCCTCCCTCTTTTGGTCTGTCTGCCTGTCTTCCTGTCTCCCAAACAAGCTGCAGTTCCCTTAAACATGCTGGGCCCAACCTGAGGGATACAGATGGGCTTGGGGCTGAGACTTCCTGGATCAAGAAGGGAACTTGTTCCAGGAAAGGAACCATGGTGAAACCACATACCTGAACACCTTCCTCACCTGTGCCAGGCAAGGTCTTGGAAGAAAGGCCTGGGGAGGCTGGTGGTGGGGGGAGAGGCTGAGGGGGTGGCGACAGCCCTGAGAAGACCTGAGGTGAGGTGAGCTGGGGGTCCCAGTCCTGGGTGAAAAGAAACCAGGTGGGATGAGAGTGGCCAGCACCCAGGCATCAAGGGCACCACCCTTAGGGAGCAGCAGAGGGTAAAGGTAAGCCCCCTGGCCATTGTCCGAGGGTCAGCTCACCCAACAGCAGGCACTAATCGAGGGACCTCTGTGCTAGGCTGATATCAGGGTGGACAGCACAGGGGCTCTAGGCCTCCTGTAGGTGGAGGGTCGTCAGACCGCTGGAGAGGAGTCATGGCCTCAGCACATTAGGGAGTAGGAAGAACTAGGACTGGTCTCAGAAGACCTAGGTTTGGGTGAATGCATGGCCACTTAGTAGTCACGTGACCTAGAAATCACACCATCACTCTCAGCCTCAGTTTCCTCATCTGTAAAATGTAATAACAACATATGCCACCCCTGGATTGCTGTGGAAATTAAATTTAAAGATAACAGGTAAGAGAGCACTTGGTAAACTACAAAGGGCCCTGTGATGTTAGGTGTTATCATTGGGACAGGCTGGGAAGTAGAGATCCCACCGTCCACCCCTCATCTCCCTGCCCCACTGTCACAGAGGACCCATTCTCAATGGTGACACCAGGAAGACAGACACACTCCAACACAATGTGGCAACATAGTCCAGCTGAGCCCCTGATCAACGTGCTATGTGACCTTGGGCTAGTCCACCTCTGGGCCTCAGTCCCTTCTTCATACCAAGGGGGTTGGGCCGTAATGTTAAATTTGCAGATTTGTGAGCCTGTTTTGACTTCATTTTGGTAGCATGAAATCAGCCATGGTGGGAGTCTTTACACCACAGAAATTGGCAAACACTTCAAATCAGGGTACCACTGTTCAGGCTGACATTCCAGAATCCCCTCCTTCCAGGGGCTGGCCACGAACGGAGCAGCTGGCCCAGACACCTTGCCCAGTGGTGCGCTCAGCATCTGGCTGCTTCCCAGGGACTCACCCCCGATAAATACGGATGCACACCTGGCAGCAGCAGGCTCACTCCCCACAGACCACCTCCCTGTCCCACCCTCTGCCTGGTGGATTCCTGGGTGCAGACACGGAGGGGAGGGAGGAAGGGAGGCAGCCCTGTGTTTGTCAGTTGCAAGCTCTGGGCCCTGCCTGGCCTAAGTATTACACGAGGCCCTTTCTCCCCGCTACTCCGATCTCCCCATCTCCCCAGCCAGTGTCAAGGTAGGAGGGGAGCTGGCTAAGCCTGCAGCATCCTGCCTGCTCTGTAACTGAAAGGTACCACCAAACAGACCCCGGTCACCCCACCGCCGCCCCCCTTAGGACCTCCACACTGGGTAAGAGCCATGCTCAGGAAGCAGCTCCTGCATGGACTGCAGTGTGCCTGGTGGCCCCAGAGCCCGACCACATACACTTTGTCCCCCTCATGTGTTGTCCCACACACCCATGACCTAGAAGGCAAACCAGCCCCGGGTGAAGCGGCAAAGGGAGGGAGCTATGAAGAGGGCTGCTTGGGGGTGGAGGCTGAGCCTGGTCTCTGCCCCCTCTCTGTCCCCTTCCAGGGTTTTGGGGGTGTTGTTCTTGCTGCTATTTTCTGAATCCAGCCCTCGGGCACTTGCTCACTCCCTGTTATGTGTTGAACTGTGTCCCCTAAAAATGCTACGTCGAAGTTCCAGCCCCCAGTACCTCAGAAGGTGACAGTATTTGGACATAAGAGGTAAGTTAAAATGAGGTCATTAGGATGGGCCGTAACCCAATAGCACAGGTATCCATATAAAAAGGGGACATGGGACAGAGAGACAGACACACACTGATTGAAGACGATATGAAGACAGGATGAGAGGGCATCGAAGCCAGTAGGGCTGGAACAGGTCCCCCCGCCACAGCCCTCAGAGGAGCCAACCCCGTTGACACCTCGATATTGGACTTTCAGCCTCCAGAACCGTGAGACAGCACATTTCTGTTGTTTAAGCCGCCCGGTCTGTGTTCCCGCAGCCCTAGGAAACTAATATAGTCCCTTTCTCTGAACGTGAAGTGAGAGGAACTGCCTCTTGGTTTCACTCCTTCCAAGCGTGCTCACTCTCATGTCCGTATCTAATCCTCACATCACATGACTCCTTAGGCCCAACGGGTGCTACTCAGCCCATTTGACAGATGAGGAATCTGAGGCCCGGAGGCAGGGGGCTTACCAAAAAGCCCGCACAGAGTTAACCACCAAGCCAGGCTAGAACCCAGGCCTCCTCACTGACATCCCAAAGGACTTGCCTACATCAAGCCAAACGTGTCTTCCTAAATTTGTACAGAATTCTGTGAGGCCATAGGGCTGGGGGGCTAGAGGCACCTTTTTCACCTGGTTCTCCCACCTGCATTCTCTGTGGCACCACCCAGGTAGCCTTTAATCACCCTGATGCCTGGGCCCCACCCCAGACCAAGTGAATCAGAACCTTGGGGGTGGGGCTCAGGCAGTGGTAGCTTTTATAGCAAAACTAATGTGATTCCCGTGTGTGGCTGGGGTGGAGAAGCACCAGCTAGAGGGTTCCAAGGTGGATCCCTGACCAGGGACCACTGGCTCACGGAGCCAGCAACCGATTATGTGGCAAGGGGGATGGGGGCCCAAGTGTCCGCACTCCGTCCCAGAGGGGTGCCCTCTGGGGGTGCCCAGCAGGCAATCACACCTCAGGAAATGTAAGATATAAATTAAGGTGCGAATCAGCACTCACTCGTTACGCACAAAGCCTAGAAATTGTCAGGGCTGGGAGAAGTTCTTCCAACTCTTTTACTTTCCTGGGTAGTGGGGAGTTCTTTAAATATCAACGGAAAGAAAGATAATGTTTTTGCTTTAAATTGGGGGCCTTTACTCTTCCATCTAAATCAAATGTAATTGCTTGTTATGAAAATGAAAGAGCAGCGCCTGCTTGAACACTTAACTATATAATGGGCATGTGCTAAGTGACCTTTACAGTGTTTGTCTTTCCAATAATCCTACGAGGTAGGTACTATCATCCCCATTTTACAGAAGGCGTAACTGAGGCTTGGAGATGTTATTTAACCTGCCCAAGGTCACTCAGCAATTAGGTGGTGGGGCTGGGAGTCCAACCAGGAAGTCTGGCATCAGGACCGTGCCATTGACCACCAGCTGCACGGTATTCTACAGTCTTTTAATGTTCATAACCCATTTTTGTAAAAGGTACTAAAATAGTATCATATTAAAGTATCTCAACAAAATACCTTTTCCCCATTTCTTCAAAATTTCCAGAGACTTTTTTGTTCCCTCACTCAGCACTGAGGAGCTCAGGCAGTAGCAGTTCAGGCCCTAACCCAGCGAGGCAGCGGAACAGGCACCCTCATTCCCAGCACGAGGAACCCCAGCCTGGACACAAGCACTGGCACCCCGCCACCCCCGATTCCCATCCCTACCTGGACCCTTAGCTTTCTGGAAAGAGAGAAACGTGGGCTGGGACTTCCCTCTAGTGGCTCTGAGACTAACTGCAACCAACACATCCACACTTTTGCCAGGCCTGGTGCAGAAGCCCTGAGCCCCAGTGAAAAGGGGAACGTGCACACCCAGTGTGGCAGCGCTAGACCCCTGAGACTCTACCAGGTACTGAAGCTTGGAGGCCTAGACGATGTGGCCCCAAGAGGCCAAACAACGTCAGACTCCCACTCACCCTCTACACCCCATCTGCCTCCCATCCCTCCCCAGCTGATGAGGGCATTAGAAGTCAGGAGGGGGCACCCCTGGAGGGAGGAGTCTGGCCCCGGGCAATGACAGGGACCCACAGCACTCTCCCAAACAAGGCCTGTGCCCTCTCTCCAATGCTCTCACCCACTCCTCTCCTTGCTCACCTAAATCCTGCCCGTCCCAGCGCTGCCCGCTCCGGGAAGCCTGCTCTGAGCCCTCCCTCCCCCTACCCTCCCCTTAGCTGCCAGTTATCTCCAGAGGGGTACAAGGTACCTCTCAGCAGCAGGCCCAGAATACTTATCAGGACATCAGTCTTCCCTTCCCCTAGCCCTCCTCCACTAGACTGGGAGCCCCTGAGGGCAGGCCTGAACCATGTATGTCTCTGGTACAGAGACCCCTGGGCCACAGCCTGGGCACAGAAGCCTGCTCAGTCGGGTACACCAAGCCCACGGGAGGACACAGCCGTGGGCACCCGCACGGGAGGCTCCACTCCCACCCGCTCCGTGACCCAGTGCGCACTGAGGGTGTGGGCAGTGGCCCCAAAGGAGGCCAGGGGAGGGTCCCAGGAGTGCGCAGCGCAGCGTGAGCCGGAGAAGCAGACACTGAGGGCACAGAAGATTCCTGCGGCCGAAGGGCTGGCCCTCAGGTCTCCGCTCCCTGCAGAGCCGGTGGAGGGCTGGGTCTTACAGCAGCTCCGGGCAGCTGAGGGGAGGGTGGGCTGGGAGTCCCAGGGTCATGCCCAGCCCAGCAGGAACCCACCCACCTCAGAAGCAGGCCGACTCCTCGGGTGCCAGCCCCCACCAGCCAGCCCGAGGGTGCCTCCCACCCCACCCCAAGGCCTGAGTGCACCAGCAGCAATTCCAAAGGCCCCATTTAGATTCCCACGTAAAGGACTTGTTAAGATGGAGCCTGCCTCTGAGGAAATGGAAATGCTTGGGGTGAAAGGTGACAAATCGGGGGCCCGGCGGCCAGGCTAAGAGCATACTATTCACTTACATCTCATTCATCAAGGATGCCCCTCCAGGCCTCCAGCCACTGGCCTCAGCCACCTGCGGGGGGCGGGTGAGGGAGTCGGCCCTGAGGGGCCCCTTTGGCCTCCAAGAAGCCTTGGGATGAGGGGAGGTGGCCCAGCAGTCAGTCCTGCCCGCCGCCAGGGGCAGGCCCAGCAGCAGAGGGAAACGGGGCTGGGGGACAGGGTAGAGACCCACCCCCCACAGCCCTACCACGCGGACATGGATGAGGCCCAAACCAGAACATTCCTTGGGACAAAACCTCTGCTCCTGGCTCCTGCGAGACAACCAAAGAATGCCACCAGGTCCGTCTTGGGCCCAGCCCCTGCCTGGGGAAGGAAGTCCAGTCAATTGGGCCTAAAGGGGGCCAGGATGGCTCCTGCTCAGGTTCTGGCCTGGAGGACGGGTTGGAGCTCTCCACACACACTCGCAGACACACACTCGCACACACAGGCACACACCACAACCCAGACGCCAGGCAGGGTGCACGGCCGGGCGCCGGGGCCCAGGCGGGCGGGGGTGCGGTGTGAGTAATGGCGGGTGCAGGATGCACCGAATCCTGATAAGGGAGAATAATAACTTGTCAAAGATATACATGATATGTGCTTGCTTTCCCTACGGAATATCTGTGGGGCTAATTCATCAAGCCAGCGGACTGGCTGGAGACCCACGGCGGGAAGAGGAGAGAAGCATGTGACCAGCAGGCCCCAAAGTGCCCGGTGGTGGGGAGGGGAAGGGGCCTGCCCCAGCTGGACTCCCGCCAGGGCCCTAAGAAGCACTGAAACTGGCCTGTCCATGGGTCCCCCGGGTCCCTAACACAAATGCCCAGGTGCATTTTGGATCTGGAATCCAGAGCAGATGCCCCCCCTACTTGGGAAGCCCACTGTTTCTCATGTGCTCCTTCCCTCCTCCTCTCCTTTCTTTCTCCCTGCTGTGCAGTCTGCAGAAAGCCTCTGGTTCGAGAAGTTGGAAGATGATCAGAAAATGTCTCCGCTTCTGGAGAGGAGACGACAAACAGAAAGAGTTCTTGGGGAGAGCAAAGCCGAGAGGGCAGGCCCTACCTGGCTTTCCTTGCTCTCCTCACCGCTCTCCTCCTGCCCCTCCCGGCCCAACACCCCCCCCACCCCCCAACTTCCCTAAGCTCCCGCAGAAGAAAGGAAAGGAAGGAGGGCCTGCTCCCCTTAGCCAGATCGTTTCAAGGACGCCGATGCCAGAAAACCCACCTGGAAACACGGTGCGCACCCCCAAGAGGCAGCTACCCCCTCATCAGAGAGAAGTCTTTCATCCACCTACACCTTCACAATCCCCCTGGGTGGGGTGGGGGGGTTAGAGCTTCCTCTCTAATCCCCTCTCTTCCTTCCTCCTCTGTCTTTGTCATAATAATTTAAAAAAATGAAGTAGCTTGCATCATCCCAGGCCTCTCCCAGGGCCTCTGGAGGTCTGCCCAGCCCCTGCCCTCACCCATCCTCTGTCCCGCAGGCCCTCGTGGGGCATCTTCCCCCGCTGTCCCTCAGACTGTCACGGGGCGCCTGACTCACCGTCATTCAGGTCTGCGTTCTGCCACTTCCCACTGAGGTCACCTCCCTCCCCTGTCAGCTCCAGGCTGGCATTCACCCTCCACTTGTACCTACTCACTAAACAAAGACTAGAGTAAACAGACCAAGAGGCTGTGGAGCTCATCATGTGAAAATACTGAAACACCTCACTACCGACACCCTGCTCTTTCCCCTCCCCCACCTCCCCAAGACCCAGCAACCAAAGGGTTAACTTCTGGCACAGCTCAGGGGCCTCCAGGACCCTGACCAGCACCTGGCCCTGCATCCATCCTGGTTAGTAAGGGCTGGTGCCACACCGTTGTTAAACATTGTTGATTCCCACCCCCGATGGTGCGTCTGTAGCTCATCCTGCGGGAATTACGTGAGAGTTTCTCTGTGCGAGAATCACCACCGGCCTCCTTCCTCCCTCCCTCCCTCTCCTCCTCTCCCCACTCCTTCATTCCTTTCCTCCTTCCTTCCTTCTTCCTTCCTCCTTCCTTCCTCCCTGTTTGAGGTCTCAGGTCTCCCTCCCAGCACGCCCTCCTGGCCCTCAGCTCTGACACAGATCTGAGAGGCCACCCACCAGTGCTTACAGCCCCCCTCTCACTCTCCCTCCCAGGGACACCCTGGCAGTGGCTGGCATCTCCCAGATCCCAAGGGCCAGGAAATATGGGGACCAGGCTCCAAGAGTGCCAGCCCCTCCCCGTCTCCATTTCTCCCTAATGGACAGTGATAGCCCATCCCCTTCTCTGCTCCTCTGCCCCTCTCCCCAACCCGCCCCGCTGCCCTGTCCACAGAGGGCAGGCCCAGGGCTGGAGACCGCTGGGGCATGTGGAAGGGGAGAAGAGAGGGGAGCCATGCCCCTGCCAGTGCAGCCTGAAGCTACAGAGCAATTAACGTGGCATTTTCAAACAAGGGCAGAGGAAGCAGGAGCCACAGGACTGAGTCAGCACATAAGAGAGGCTGGCTCAGCTCGTTAGCAGGACAGGGCTGAGCCAACAAGAAACAAGGTCAGGGAGGAGGGAGTGGGAGCCCCCAAATGGAGATGGGGCGGGGGGCAAGTGAGGAAGAGGGCTGCCCGTCCCTTCCCATCCCCTGGATAGGTCCTGGCTGCCAAGGCCATGGGGCCAGCCCTCAGCTCTTTTTCTCCCAGGCGGCTCCTGCCCACCCTCCACAAGTCAGCAAACATTCTCCGTGTATTGTAAGTGCTCCATGACTGGGAGTAAAGGTGACAAGACACTCCCCTCCCTCCTGCCCTAAAACATACAATCGAGTTGGCCTCCCAGATGATATCACCAAGGGTCTGGGGCCTAGGAGCAGCACAGGGCTAAAGACGATGTTTGGGGGGTGGCCTGGGAGACTTCATGGAGGAGGTGGACTTTTTAGTAGCTACATTTAAAATAAGGTCAGCACATCCAGTCTTTTTCCAAAAAGGAAATAAAGCCTCTGAATCCAGCCTTCTGCTGAGTGCTTTGCCAGGTGCCAGGGGCACTACCCACATCACCTATGATCCTTACATCCTCCTGCAAGATTCCTCTCATCTAGGAAGAAGCAGAGGCCAGGGCTTACGTGACTTGCCCAAGCTCATACAGAAAAGGGCAGAACTGAGATTGGTATGTGGATTCATCCACTGCAGAGGCTGTGTTCTTTCTGACACAGTGCTTAAGCAGTTAGGACTCTGCTGAACTGAGAACAGGGGAAGGTATTGGAGCAAAGGCCCAGATGGAAGAGTGAATAAAGTGAGTTCTAGCAACTAGGCTGTCAGCCAGGTTGGAAGAGGGGCTGAGCATGCGTGATGATTCATTTCCTACATCAACATGATGAGGCTAAGGGATGCCCAGACGGCAAAACATTGTTTCCGATGCGTCTACTAGGGTGTCTCCGGAAGAGATTAGCGTTTGAATCAGTAGACTAAGTAAAGAAGATCGCCCCCCACCAATGTGGGTGGGCTTCAACCAATCTGTTGAGGGCCTGAACAGAACAAAGAGGTAGGGGAAGGGTGAATTTGCTCTCCTCTTGAGCTGGGACATCCACCAGAGCTCCCGGTCCTAAGGCCTTCAGACTCAGACTGGGATTTACACCATCAGCTTCCTAGTTCTCTGACCTCCTGACTCGGACCGACTTACAGCACTGGCCCTCCTGGTTCTCCAGCTTGCTTACAGCAGATCGTGGGACTTCTTGGCCTCTATAACTGCATGAGCCAATAAATATAATAAATAAATGGACACATCTCCGTATCCTATTGGTCTGTTTCTCTGGAGAACCCTGACTAATACAGCATCTCCAGCACGGGGTGTTGCTCTCAGGGTTACTGTGACAATGCCCTGTGAATGTGCCACAACTTGGGGGGGGTCTCCTAAGCCACTCAGCAAAGCATCCTTGTAGACAGGAACTAAGAATTTACCAGAACACCACACTGGACCATATCGTCATAACTGCCAATTCCACTCGCCGTGATTCATCTTGATCCTTGAGAGAGGGGCTATCTCCAAGGGGCTGTGTGGTTCTTTCTGGTCCTGATGTTGCTGCTCTTTGCGGGGCAAGGTAAGTTTAGGGGGGAGGCTCAGGAGCCATAGGCTGGGGGGAAAGCCAATGATGGTCAAGAACTGGGTAAAATCTGGAGTCAGCCAGGCACAGCCACGTCAGCCATGAGATGCAGGGTCCCAGATAGATGGAGCAGGGGCAGGGAGGAGGGGGATCTGCTGCTCGGCTGAATTCCTGGCCTGAATTTCCCATCAGCATCAACCTAGGAAACGCCCTCCCTCCGGGCCTTCCAGTGAGGCTGGGCCACCTGCGATACCACTGCCCCCTAGTCTCATGATGTGACCTGTCCCCACACCCCCATCTCTTCTGATCTAAACATGGTCAGACTTTTCCCTTTTCTTCATAGTCTGCCCAGGTGAAGTTAGAACATTCTGAAAAAGACTTACTAGAAAGCACAAGGCAGATAAATACAAAAACATGCAATGGACAAATGCCCCAAACACATTTGTTGAATGATAAAAGTATTCCACGGGATTTCACCAGAGTAAGTGCCTACGCTACTGCTGTGTCCCTGGTGACTAGAACCGTGCTCGGAGCAACGTGGATGATTAGATGATTAGCGCACCTTCGCTGAGTGAATGGGTGCATGAAGGGAGGAGTGGGCCGAGTGAACATCCCGCCTGACGCTAAGCATGGCTCTCCCCTTCACCCAAGCTTGTTTTTCTCACTCTCAGCTCCACCAGCACTGACCTGATGACCCCCCGCTGCCCTCCACCTGACTGACAAACAAGCCTCGCCAAGAACCCACCTGCCTTCCTGCCAGACTCCTCCCTCCGCCACCTCCAGTCCACACTGCACCCCTCTCACCCCAATGACCACACCGCACATGCCACCATCTACTGTGAGCTGAGCAGTAACTGGCATTTGCTGAGCCCTCTACACGACTCATCTCATCTGACCCTCATGTGCTGTGCGCGGGTACTAAAGGCACCCAGTTTGGAGATGAAGAAACTGAGGATTACAGAAGCCCAAGGTCAAACAGCAAGTAAATATAAGAACCAGGACTCAGATCCTTAACTGTTTCCAAAACCCATGCTCTCTGCCACTAAGAGTAGTGATGGTGGACCACTGACACCACCAGGCTACCTCCTCCTATCTTCACCAATCATCAAATTCAAGAATATCAGTGACACTGAATTTGTCCCAAAGACATTCGTTCAATAAATACTGAGCACCTACCATGTGTTCAGTGGATACATAAATGACGGGCATCAGACTCCCTCCCTAGGAGTTGTCACGGTCCGTGAGGTGGACACCACCTTGCCTGGGGTGAGTGGTCCCTGAATGGGGCCCTCCCATCTCCAACGCTGGATGATCAGCAGCAAACAGTCAGGCGAAAACCCTCTTATTTGGTCTTCCTGGCCCCCACCTCTGGCGGCCTGCAGTTCCGAGCTTGCTCACAAAGCTCCTCTGCCCACCAGGTGCTGTGCACCCAGAACAATCAAACACAGGTGACCCTGCTTCTCCAGGGGGCACTCCAGTAAGTCATCATTCAGGTATCCCCCAGGGATACGGTGTTCTGGAGCCCTGACGCTATACTCTTGCAACATCAAAAACACTTTACCCACTTCAACAATGAAAGATACCATCTTCACCAAGACAAAGCAGCATGGTTTCCTGAAAATGATGCCCAGCAAGTGATGGTCAGAGATGAGCAAGTCATTCCCCCCTGGAAGGGGCAAACTGTCCTACATGGAAAGTTCCTGTGTGATTACTGGTCCACTCCTCATTTTGGAGACAAGGACACCTCAGACCCGTCACAGAAGGCTGGAGACTTGTCCCTCTGCCGCAGAGATGGAGCCAGGATGTGGACCCAGCTTCTCTGGTCTCTAATCCAGGCCTCCTTCCCTTATTACCATGCACTCAAAATTACAGGGAACAGGCCAGTGTGGGTGCTGGGCAGGGCAGGGTGAGGCCAACCTGATGGCTGTCCGAGGCATCCTGGCCAGTACTGTCCTGTCCCTGGGAACTTTCCAAAGAGTGTTGCCGCCACACACACCCATCCCGGCAGCTGGCTTGCATGAGGCTTGTCTGGATGTGTATGGGGTGTGGAGGCCTCCTGTGCCCCGGGAACAAAGGCTTTCATCTGAGGGAGGGGTCTTTGCTCACAGCCTGGCCAATGCAGAGGCCTGGGGGTGAGGGCGCCCAGATTGTCTCCATGGGCCCACAGTCTTGAGCGTCAGGGTCCTGGGGACCAAGTGGTCACCTGCACCCAGGACAGGGGGACTGGAAACAGCACTTGACCTTCCCTCTCCCTCTCCCCTATCCCTTCCCCCAGCTGGGCTAGTTGTCTTCCTCTCCAGCCCAATCAGGGGAGTTTCTCATTGTAAATACCACGCCACAGCCATCCTCCAAGTTCTGGCACTCCAGGCGCACAGGTCTGCGCTTTTCTCCAAGTACCTCTCCTCCTTGATAGCACTGAGTCTCCCCTTCCTCATTTCCTCCTTCCCTGTCTCAGCCACTTGAAATCTGGCCCATCATTTAAGACCCAATTCAAAACTCACCTCCTCCACTGCCGTCTCTCTCCCAGCTCTGTCCCCCCAGAGCCTCTCCCGTCATCATCGAGCCCCTTCCAGTGCGCTCACCTCACTCCATCATGTGCTCCCGTGACATCTGTACATGACTTTGTTTCCTAGCACAGTGCCCCACACAAAGAAAGCTCAAAATTAATTTTTACTTGAATAAGTCCAATGCATTCATCATTATGTTACAGACAAGGAAACTGCAGCTGGGAGAAGTTGAGAGGCTTCCTCGGGGTCACATACCAGCTGGTCAGTGCTAGAGGCAGCTCCAGAACCCAACCATAAGAGCGTGATTCCCACCCTGTCCTCCTCCCCTGACCCCATACTGCCTCTTACCACCTGCTCGAGTCAAGCCAGGGCCACAAGCTCAGCATGGGTGATTTGTTATTGCAGGCATCACACATACAGAAGAGTATAAGTATGTATGTGCTGTGAAAAGAGTAACAATCACCTGAGTCTCCACTACCTGGGTTAAGATATACAATGTTATTAGTGCCTTAGAAGCCCCCATTTCCCCAGCCCCCTCTCCTGTGACCCTCTCCATTAACCACTGGAGTTAACCACTATCCTAACTCTCCTATTAATCATCCCCTAGCTTTGCGTTATGGCTGTGCCACTTCTATACGTCTCCCTAACAAGGTATTGCCCTTTGCTTACACAGCTAGGTTTGTGCTTGCTACTCAGTTTTTCAAAACTAAACAGGATCTGTGATCTCTTCAATGCTTAACACTGTTATGTTCAAGTTCTCCCAATGCAGTGAACTCTGAGCAGATGCCTATTATAAAGTCAGGCCACAAAAGCATGTACAGAGTTCTCCTATCAGATAGCACCAGCTCTCTCCTAAAAGCCACTTTATTTTAGGCACTGAATTAATGGTATACAAATGACATGCATAGTAATGTGGAATTTTCTTTTTTTTCGGGAAAGGATTCTGTATGTGTGTGAAAAAGTAAACTGCTCAGGCCCTCGTCTTACAGGGCTGTTTTGATCCCAGTTGTCTGACAGCAGGGACCTGTCCTTGTGTTTGGAGGGAGAAAAGAGGCTCCAAGAGGATGTGAAGAGAAGCTGGCTCAGAGGGTCCCCCAGACCCCTCCTCGCTTCCTCCCAGCCAGCCCTCACCACGGTGGCTTTGGCCCACAGCTGCCCTAGCCCAGGGACCTGGTGGCAGACAGAAACAGATCTACTTTGGTTTCCATGGCAACTGCACGCATTGGGAGACCAACCGAGTGAGCCACAGCCAACGAGGCAGCTGGTTTGAAGGGTGTTGATCTCTCTGTGGACCAGCAAGGCAGAACCACAAGGGACCGGAGGCAGCAACCAAGCCAGGAGGAACCACAGGAGCTGGGCATATGGAGTCTGCAGGAACCTGTCTGCAGAGCTACACATGAGCAGTGCACATGTGTCCACGCACCCACGACCCTCTCTCACCCACCCACTCAGGCAGAGGCATGTGCTGAGAAATGCACATCCACACTCCACTGTGAACACAGAGACCCATGCTCCCAAACTCAGACACCTGTTCACACCAAATACACCCAAGGTTTTACACCTTGCCCCATTTTCACACTCAAAAACACAGACCCCCTGCATACAAATGCACATTCATCCATAATATATGATCTGTACCCCTAGAAAGATTCACAGTCACCCCAAGACACATTCTCTATACACACCCACATGCACAGATGGTGCACACACTCACCTTAGACACACAGACCCACATTTACAGGGAGAAATGCATGTCCATACTCACCTGTGTGCTCGCAGGGACACTTCCAGCACATACACATGGACTGAGATCAGAGCCTCTGGATGCTAAGACTCAGAAGCTGAGGAGCCCCGACTGCAACAACTCAGAAATGAGATGTGGTTCACGGCTGCAGCAGCATCACAAAATCCCAGAAACAACTCTCCTGGCTTGCTGCCTCATAAACAGTGCCCCCCATAGAGGAAGGCCTTTAATCTTCTCTGTTGATTTACTCAGAGTAATTCTTTTTTGTGTCCTCCATAAACACCCAAAGGACACAAATCCAACAATCCTCATGTCATGCAGACTTGAAATAAAAATTTTGATGACAGACTCAGAGATGCACGTTCCTCTTTAAGACACCTGTGTGTGTCTGACTCTATGAAGAGGCATGTCCCATCCTGGTTCACTGCCTTCTGGTCCCAAAAGGCAAGGAAAAGAGGCCTGCTGGTTCTGCTCCTAGGAAAAAGGGACAAATTCACAGCGCTTGGAGCATCTTGCTAGGCCAGGGGTTAGCTCCTGACCTAGCAGAGAAACCTGACAACCA